>NW_024097461.1:0-1261149 GCF_016545835.1 Crotalus tigris
GCTTGGCAACCGACTCATATTTATGACCATTGCAGTGTCCCAGAGTCATGTGATCCCCTTTTTCGACCTTCTAGACAAGCAAAGTCAATGGGGAAGCCAGATTCACTTAACAACTGTGTTACTAACTTAACAAGGGCAGTGATTCAGTTAACAACTGTGGCAAGCAAGTTCATAAAATGGGACAAAACTCATTTAGCAACAGAAATTTTGGGCTCGGTTCTGGTTGTAAGTTGAGGATTACCTCCAGTAATTAACTGGAAGTATATAAGAAGTTATTCTCTAGTAGTAGGCCGGACCAAGGCTGCATAGAAAGTGTCACCTGTGTCTATTCTCTACCAGTTCTCATTTAGTTTGATGAAAGAGAATTTGCTTTCAATATTTCTGGTGAAAATTTCTTGGACGATATGAGGTGTCTGTATATTTTGGTTATGAGGGGACCATTGTTCTACATGAATATCGTTTTACTAAACAATCATTTCTCCACAACCTCCTTGACTTCCTGCATTTTATTGAAATTTCAGGGGAAGCCATCCTAAAGGGAGCTCCTCCCTTATGTTAGACCAGTGTTTCTCAACCTTGACAATTTTAAGGCATGTGGACTTCAACTCCCAGAATTCCACAGCCAGCAATGCTGGCTGTGGAATTCTGGGAGTTGAAGTCCACATGCCTTAAAATTGTCAAGGTTGAGAAACACTGTGTTAGACTGAGGGGGTGGACAGTTTCAGCATATGATGTACAACATCCTGGACAATTTCCAGTAACCAAATATGGTGAAAATAACATCAGGAGAAATTCAAACAAATTTCTAATACATCCTGATAACAAGGAAGAAAAACAAAATCTCCTTTTCCAGGAAAAGAAGGTTTTTAAGAAATTCAAACCATCATTAACCCACATTGTTTCTCTAGTTCATAAACCAGCAATGAGATTTCATGGTCCCAAGCAAAAGAGTTTGCCATCAGTCATGGGCAGATCCTTTTTGTTCAAACTTAGGGTGCTGAGAACTAAACCTGGGATCATAGACGCTATTCCATCGAGCTTCAAGATTCAAACTTGCCCATCAAGTCCAAACTCTGATGGAAGGATTAAAAGGAAATTGGTTATTGATTTTAAGGGAAACATCATGATCTCCCAGAATGGAAATTGTCTTAAAAACACTCAGGCCTGGAATCAGCTAGCATTTTTTCTCAGAGTAGCTCCCTGGAAAAATACATCTCTTGGGGGGAAATGCATAGAAAATGTTGGGCATTTGGGAAAATGTACATACAAAAAAGCACATTTGGGAACAGATTTTTGCAAACTTGTATAGGTAATCCCCGACTTACAACCACAATTAAGCCCAAAATTTCTTTGCTAAGTGAGACATTTGTTAAGTGAGTTTTGACCCATTTTATGAACTTTCTTGTCACACTTGTTAAGTGAATCATTTGCAGTTGTTAAGTGAATCTGGCTTCCCCATTGATTTTGCTAGTCAGAAACTCAGAAAAGATGATTACATGACCCTGGGACATTGCAACTGTCATAACTATGAGTCAGTTGCCAAGCATCTGAATTTTGATTACGTGACCGTGGAGATGCTGCAGTGATCATAAGTGTGAAAAACAGTCATAAGTCGCTTTTTTCAGTGCACTGTAACTTTGAGCGGTCACTAAACAAACTGTTGTAAGTCGAGGGCTACCTGTATAAACCTATTCTGTTTTATTGTCCATATTTCTATGTGTTTATCCTCATAGCCCTCTAATAGCAGCACAGAAATGTCCTGTGAACATTTTAAAGGACATTCCTTCATGACATTGCAGTCCTCTGCTCCCACGCTCACTTAACACTGCATTTTGTTGTTCTGGATATAAAATAGTGATTTCTCTTTTCCACTCATTCTCTTTCTACAGATTTTTGTGATAGGTATCACCTACAACAGAAGTCCCCAATCTTTTGGGCACTAGGGACCAGTTACGTGGAGAGAGGTTCTTCTGTGGACAGGAGGGGCGTGGTTTTGTGTGCTGCCTGCATCCCGGATGGGGCTTTGCTTGTTTGTGCTGACTGGTGGCTGGCATGCCACAGCCCAGTACCAGTCTACAGACTGGATGTTGGGGCCCCCTGATCCTAAAACACTTCCTCTACAACAGGATAGAGGAAGGCTCTGGCCTGGTTCTTCATGCATTCTTTTGTGCCTATGAACATAGCCTTCTCATAATGGACACATTTGGAATTTTCAGGCTAACTTCCAGATTTTCCCAACTATGAGAAACCTTGGGAATTGAAGGCCACATACCTGAAGGTGCTGAATGTGATAAATGCTGTGCTAATCATTGCATGTCAAGATATCATGAAAAACACAATCAGAGTAGGCCAAACAAGATTTAAAATAAAATTACTTCTGAAGTTTCTACTTTGCATTCAGGGAAAAGCTAAACTATTGTTCTAAGATGGCAGCACCTGGATCGGCTGCAGCTACATTGGCTCTCAAAGGTGAAGAGTTATGGGAGGGATGTTAAGGGATATAGGCCACATGATCAGGAAGGTTTTAATGTGTTTGAGCAATGTGGTGGAACTAAGGTAACATACAACATACGACTGACAATCTTTGCTGGCATGGCGAGTTTCTAGCTGTTTTGGAACTGTTGGTGAGACCATTAAAAGTTGTTGGTGCTGTTTGAAATTGTTCTGCTGGCAGCAAGATCTGACTGCTGGCCCAGCAATGGATTCTATTGCAAATAAGAACTGTTTCCAAAGGAGGCAGAGGAGGAAAGGCCCCGGGGCTTATGGAGCGAAGGAACTGGATGAGGCTGTCTGCAGGCCCAGAGGATGGGAGAGAGGCTTTTGGAGGAGTTGGTGGTGGCTGCAGCATTCTTCAGAGGCAAAAAGGAGTGAGGCCTCTTTAAGGAAAAGGTAGAAGAGACAAGATCAAAAAAAGGAAAGGAGGTGAGGTTGTCATGCAGGAATACAAGCTAAATTGAGGGCTAATCCACATGGAGCTCCATTTCCATCTGTCCTGTTTGCCATCGTTCGCTCTCTAGAGACTAAAATGGAAGATCTGTAACTTGAACTGGCCATGAACAAGGAGTGTATATTGGAGGTGGTGGCCCTTTGAGAGCTGTCTGCAATGAAATTTCATTTTGATGTATGCCGATTGGTGTACTTTCAAAGTGACAATAAAGTTGTTGTTGTTGTTGTTGTTGTTGTTGTTGTTGTTGTTGTTGTTGTTATTATTATTATTATTATTATTATTATTATTATCCTAAATTCCATTAGAAGGAAATTAAACCTGGGAATCCAGTCAATTCATATCAGTCCAACTGAACATGTGCATGAATTTACATTGGTTCCAGGGTAGGGATGGTGCAATTCAACTTGTCTTTCTTGAACTCTTTGGCAATTTTGATGCCCTTGTATCTTTGCGGACCATAACTTTGAGGGTTTGGGGGGGTTAGGAGTGGAGGGCACTGATTCGCAATGATTCTCCCCTTTTTCTCCGTGGATGGTTCCATCTGATATTGGTAGAGGAGCAAAGATCAAGCCTGAGGCTCTTGCTTTGGATGTTTTCTCAGAGCTCAACACATTCTGTGCTCCTATTTCATATCTGTACATGGCTGCTGGGTAAGGTTATCCAACAGCAAAGGACCAGGCATCATCAAGATGATACTCAGTTTATATCTCAACCACTGCCCAACCAAGTGATGTAGCTGAAGTTCTGCCTTATTGTTTGGAGGTTGTTATAGTTTGAAGGGAAGCAGCAGGCTTAGGTTCAGCTTTAGCAAGAGTAAGTAGCTCTGGATGTTAGGATTCCCTGGATTCACTGATTTTCCAGCTTTAGTTTAGGGAGGTTGCCTTTCCCCAGATAGAATTGGCGGGTGGCAGCAGTGGCTAGGAAGGCCTTTGCAAGACCTAGTATTATATAATCAAGTAAACCCATACCAGGATTTAGAGACCCTTCTCTCATAGCTTCCACCTTAGTCACTTCTTGTTTGTACTAGTGCAGTACGATCCACATGGAGTTGCCCTTGAAGACCACTCAGAATATGCCACTGATCCAAAACATGGTAGCAGGACATGTAAGATCTCACCTTCATGAGCTGGCCTGATTGGCAGCTGGTTCCTGAGTGCAAGTCAAGATACAAATAAAAAATATATATAATAAAAATATTTATATGTTTATAATGTATACACTGTGTATATAATATACATAAAATCCTGTGTGGCTTAGGGCCTAGATATTTAAGATTATTTAAAATTTAACAGTGATTTAATTTTTAATATCTCTCTAATTAATTCTGCCTATCTTATGAGATCTAGCAGGGATGATTTGCTCCAGGTTTCATCAATAAAAGAATGTTATCTCATGGGACTTTGGAGACATGCTTTCTTAGTCACTGGTTCTGCTAGTAAAACAGCATTTTTGCTGAAGCTGTCAAGGAGAATGAATTTGTAACACCAACCTTACTGTCTTTTAGGAAAGTTTTCTAAACCTGGTGTTTCAAACAGACCTTAAGCCAGGGCAATTTGTGAACCTGACTAGAAATCCAATATTTTAGTTCTTTCTGTGTTTTCCCGATGAGGTGAGTTGTACTTTTGTTGTTTTTTTTCTGTACACTGTGTTTTAAATTCTACTGCATAAACCATCATGAGCTGATTCATGTTTAGATGGCTTGCACATCAAATAAATTAAAAATATCCAAAGAAATAATGATATGAATAATAGCAAAATTTGGTAATTTTAAAGTTTAGTCTTCAGAAAATAATGTGTTTTGCATAGCATTTCATTCTTGAAAAAAAAAACCATCTGTAAGAACCTGGCTTCTGAGAAAAGGGGGGAAATTGCATGCTTTATTGCCTTGCCTTAAATATTAGCCATCCTTTTGCGCTGGGGCCAGCTTGCTGTAGTCTTCAGTCTTTGATGTGCCAGAACTCTGTGCAGTAAATAATTTTAAAGAATTGACATGCAGTCCCTGAAAGATCAAGAAACACTTTTTGCACTGCCTAAGGGACAAAAGGGATGATTCATCAAAACCCATCTTCTTGTTGTTATCCCCACTAACACTTAGAGGGCCATTTTCACTGAATAACCTCAGCACAGCCAATCAATCCATGTCCTTGTTTACTCCATGATTGTTCCAGTGACTCCATCCAGAGAAGAATATGTTCCATACTTGAGTAAGCCAGACAATGCAAATAAATTCCTGCTACTTTGGAGGGCAAGAATGTGAGTTGTTGCTCTGGTCACCTTTTTCTTTGCTGCAGAAGCCAGCCATAGTGCTTGTGCTCATTAATGCCAGCAGGAATCAAGATTACACTGAATCATCCCAGAGGACCATTAATGTTTCCATGTAGTTTATCTTGCACATTGAGTTCTGAAATGAATTCAGATTTTGACATGTAATTAGCAATGGTTAAGGTTAAGGGGCAAAGTTTAAGTCTCAGTTGTAAGATTAAACATTTTTGGATTTGGGTGAGAAGCTTTAACTTCTGGATTTGAGCAAATCTATGGTAATTTTAGATTATTATTATTAATTCGGAAATCAATCTTACCAGAATTTCAGTTTTTATCCAATGCTCCCATTCAGATGGTTTGTCATTTGACATTTTACTGCCAATTGCTCAAAAGCCCACACATTATAACTGTATTCTGTTTCCATAACAATGGTTGAAAAATTCTGGTGATTTTTAATCATTGGAATGGGGGGGGGTCAATAGCATCAAAATGCTGGTTATGATGGGGCTATCAAAGCCTAGCCTCAAAAGTCTCAAAACCTTTGAGTGCACAGCCTCAAAACCTTTGAGATAAACCAGGTCAAGAATCAGACACCACAGAGGTTACGGGAATGCAACTTTGTTGTTGTAGGATATCTTGAAAGCCTCTCCAAAACCTTCACTTGTCCCCTTTTAAGGACAAAGAGGTCAAGGTGGAGTTGTTTGGAGTCTGTTTCTGTTTTTTGAAACACATTTTTTACTTTCCCCGGGATTGAGCAATTTGCACAGGCACATGACAAAAATGCATGATGACTTTTTTTTTCCCTTGCATGTTTGCTTGCCTTTAAACATAACAGATAGGGAGGAGGACTTAAACTGGGAGATGTCAAGAGTTCCCCAAAAACTAGGACTGCTAATCTCTCCAAATTTTCTGCATGCAATGGAATTGAAAGGATGCCTCTGACACACAAAGAAAGAGAAAGGGCAAGTAAGATTTTTAAACTTCTTTCCTATGGCTGTGGGAAGAATAGTTCCACAAAGATAAACAGTATATGGCCCCCAGTGAACCCTTACTGAATTCCTAGGAATATAAATAGCTTAGAGTCTGGAGCCAGAAGACTGAGAAATGTAGGCATACTCAGTTACAAGAGAAGGCCCCTTAGGAGTGACAAAACTTTTGGGGCTGCAAAATGTTTAGTCCTTTATGAACAGCATTTGGAACTAGGTAGAGGTACTGAAGATAGAATTATATTCTTCAACCGGAGCAAGTCATCTCCTGAAATAGTATCTCTGACAGTCTGACTATCATGTATCTGATCTTGAAGATCTTTGTTGCTGATTTCTTATAGGCTAAGAGTCTACAGTTTGCTGACTGAGTCCAGGGATTGGTTGCCTGATTATGGTTTTCTTGGGTAAGTAATTCTGGTCTGTCTCGTGTGACTGATATTTGTCTTTGTCTCTTGATCAAGGCCTAGAACAGGAGAAGACTGTACAGACTGCAAAGAACACTCTCAAGCCCCTTTCAACAATTCACAATCAAGAAAGAAAAACTCTTGCAGTCTGGGTACACTGCTCATTGCAATAAAAAAGACATTGGGTTACATGATCTTGAAACTGTGTACCTTGATCCTTATTTATCAATGAATACAATAAAGATAGCACAGAAATGTTCATCTGTTCTTCTTCAATAATATTTTGAAAACATCTGGGGCTTTTTGTCCAGGCTCAGGGAATTAGATCCATTTAAGAAAAGGGGAAAAAAAGATGCTCTTCTGAAAGTAGGATGGCTCATCTGAAATATTTTTCATATGCTTAAAAGAAATAAGTATCTTGGAAAGTCCAACTTAATATGGCACCATATTTTAAAAAAAATAATGGGAATCATAGAAAATACTAAACAATAGCAAACAAAATGAAATACAGTGAACTCCTGATCTTAGGGCGTAGCTAGTTGGTTGACCAAGTAAAGAAATGGATCTTTGGTTGCCTGGATAATTTATTTTTGTAGATTCAGGACTAAGAGAATAACAGGCATGTCTTGATCATTGATTAGAGAAGCTAGGCTCATCTCTTCGGATAGGATTAAAACTATTCTTGTAACTCTACTACCGTTGTGCACTTTGTGTTACCCCAACAGTGGGAGTCATAATTGCATTTTTTACCATCAGGGTGTCAGTTTGCTGAAGTGCAGGGTTGTGAGTTTACTGGCAAGGCCAAGGTTATTGAGTAGATAAGCTATATGAAATTTACACAGTATTTATGAAAGCTCCCCCAAAACCTAATTAGCTGAGCATGCAGAAGCCCTTCAGGTATTCAGGGAAGAAGCTTAACCTATCAGCCAGCTTTGTTCCTGGTAGTCCTTTCAGCTTTTCCAGCAGAGGGTTTTTTTTTTTTCAGCAAAAGTGTCTTATTATGAGCATCTAGACCGGAATTCTGAAATCACCTTTCCAGGTAGCATCAAGCAAAAGTAAGAGCTAATATAATGGAGCACCTCTTGAAAATTGGCTTAGGAAATCACTGTACTTCTGGTTCTTAACAAGAGCAAACATCTGCTTTCCATGTATGCCGTGTGTTTCCAATATATTGTGGATTTGAACTGGAGCTTTACCAACCTTGTAATTTCCAATAAAGGTGCTCAAGTGTAGGAATCAACTCCATGAAAATCAGTGAGAGGCTCCCTAGCCCCTGCAGTTATCTCAATGGGTAGTTTATTGCTTTTACAAAAGCAATTGACGGTCATAATGAAGCAAAGGAGATCTGGTTTAAGCTGTGTGTTTTGCTGTGTGCCTCTTTTCTAATCTCATTTCATTTGACCTCGAAATTCAGAGCACCTGCTATGCCTTGCAAAAAAACAGACCTTGGCACATGGGATAACTTGTGGATTCATTATTTCAGAAGCTGTTCAACCCAGCGGTACTTAAGAAAAGCGGCATTTGTCTTCTGAGAATTCAAACTGTATGAAGGGCTGGATTTAAAGCCCCTGTAGATATGCAGCTCTTCTGCAAATTATGACAGAATTTCAATTCCATCTGCAGAATAAGACTTATATTGATATTACTTACAGAGTAACTATACCTACATTTACAAAGTAACTGTTACTGTGGTAAGGACATTGTCTTCTCTTCATTTACGGATCTTTAAAAACTATTGTCAGAATTATCTGAAATTCAGGCAGAACAATCCCAGTTTAAGGGATGAAATGCTTGACACATGATGATAGTTGGAACTCAAAATTATTTATGGAATATGGCGGTGCAAATAAGCACTATGTGGCAGAGATTTTGAGATCAAGAAGAAACTAGCAGCTGTATTGAGTAGGCATTTAGATAGTTGGGATCCAAATACACCCAATTTCCAAAACAAACGATGGGAAGAACACCCACACTAAAATCTGTTGCTGAAACCCATTATTATTATTTTTTAAAGCCATGTAAGTAATTTAAAGCATCAGACAAATTTCAGCCTCCAGAAAGCTGTAATTAAACTGAACTGTGGTCCACCCCTGCAAAGAGATGCAACAATGCGTCAGGAGCTCCAACTGTGAAAAATACAGACTTTTGATGTGTGTGTTTTTTCCCTAAAGAAAACTTTAAAAAAAGGAACCACCAACCTTGTTCAATTGATTTGTCCTGATTTTTAAATTAGATCCATAGAGTACATGAGAATGAGAAAGACTTGGTGATATTTCTGTGGGAAATGGCACCACCTCAAAAAGATCCAAGATCTGGTTTCCACATGGTTGACTTACTGCAACTGGATGAATCATCCATTTGAAATGCCTTGATAAGTAGCTGCAAGAACTGTTAAAATCTGTTTTCCTCCCAAGAAATATCCAAAAGTGGCAGTATGTATGTATGTATTTGTTTGTTTGTTTATTTAATGTATTTTTGGGCTACCTAATTCAAACATTTTGATTCATATGGGAGACAATCCAATTCTTAACAACTTCCTAAAAGCAAGCAGAGTTGGGGCACATCATATATGGGGTAGGGAGAGAGAAGATCATTCCAGAACACATTTTAATTGAATAGACTTGTAAAGCTTAGACCAGTGGTTCTCAATCTGTGGGTCGGGACCCCATTTGGGGTCGAACGACCATTTCACAGGGGTCGCCAAACAACACAGTCGGCCATTTTTTTTTCCTCTTTTCCTTAGCTGTGCTACTCCCTTTTATTCTATTGGCTTTTGAAAGCCAATAGAATAGACTCTCTTGAATAGAGTCTAATTCTATTGGCTTTCAAAAGCCAATAGGAATTGTCCAGGTTGTTTCTGCCCTGCTGAGCCCACCAAAAGTCCCATTTTGCAAACGGTGCTGCACCAGTTGAGTAGTCCTCGACTTACGACCAGTTGGGGGTCGTGGTATTAAAAAGGTTGAAAACTACTGGCTTAGACAATAATTGCAACCTGCCAATGAGCCTATCTCCTATCTTTCTTACAGAATTGTTAGCTTCGTTTTATACAAGTTCTTGCTTCTACCAGGATTCCAGGAATGTTTTTTTTTTTAATTCTATGGAAGCCTTGATGATAGTTTCCCCAAAAATGTTTTAAGTATTTATTGCCACAACACCAAGGAGATTAGCTGGTGTACAAAATACAAAGCATAGCGAACAAAATAATATAGAACGATATAAACAGTAAAAACAGTCACTCTGGCACTATTAGGTTTTATAATCACTTTTGAAGCCTGTCCAAAAGACTCAAGTTTCAACTAGCTTTCAGGACACCATTTGAGTGAAAACCATATAGCTTGGGGAGTAAATAAGCTCCCACAGAGTATATCTACCCCAAGCCCTCCCCCCCCCTATTGTATTTTATAATAAAACAACATCCTTCTGCAGATGCTTCCTGATCATCCAGGGAAATAGAAGTAATTTTGTCAACTAAATGTTCAGCCAGATGATCATTATTTACACTAATTGGATCTTCTGGCCTGTCCTTTCCTAAGTAGGATTATGAATTCTAACTAATCAGCTAGCCTGCATTCACCCCATAGAAATCATTTGAACTCATATCTGCATCTGGTCCTACTCTCTTGTCATTTGTCTCCTGTACCGCTCAGTGAATCTCTTCACTTGTTTCATCTCCTGAAGGTCCCTAGAAAACCAAAGATCAAAAAAGGTCCAGGATCAGCAAGTAATGAGAGGCTGCTCAAGAAGAATACTATGTAGTGCAGAAGTTATCTCCAGATTTTAAGGGCTGATGAGCCTGTTCAACAGAAGTGTCCTTTGTATCATCTGAAAAACATCCGAATGTCTCAGGTACCTGAAAAGAAGGTCTTATCTACTGCAGAATCTAAAAGCTGACTACTTTCATGGGTAGAAATCATCTCATGAAAAAGGACCAATGGAAATGTCCCTGCCACCCAATTACACACCATCTGCTGATGGGTCCAAAGTGTAGCTAGCTCTGTGGGCTATGCATTTAAAGGACAAGCCAATGGTTATCATGGTGGCCACAAATTCTTGACCCTCCTTTGACCCAGAAATGTGGATTTACAATCAATCAGAACTAAGAGTATAGATGAATCCTTAATCACCCTGCATTGAGACTGAGTGGTTTGGGAAGGGAAGCTGTTATGCAATTAGGAGGATGGTACAATAAACAGACCCTAGTTTCCCTTAAGTTCTATATCACAAATATGGGTTCACACCTGGCTACTTGCAGAACAGTGCTTTTTACAATTGCCACAATGCATAGGTGCTGCTCTACTTCTCTTGCTATGGAAGCCTTAAAGACAGTTATTTTAGCATTCATTGGCACATGGCCAAGGAGATTCTTTTCCTAGGATCAAGTCTTCCATGGCTGTAATGCAATTGCAGGAAAGGATAGAATTAGTTTAAGAAGTTGCAGATGGGGCTACCTGCATGTTCCTTTGCATTCTAAAGCACCTTTCTGTCTTCCGATCCAGAGCCTAAACACAAACTCCTGTACATGTAAAAACTGCAAAAATCTTTGGGTTGTCAAAAGTAATATAACTGAAAGCCATGCCATGCTGCCACCTCCATGAAAAGAAAGCCCATCCACACTAGAATATGTTTACCATTATTTTGTGATCAAGAGACATTCGATTGGGACAGACAGATGCATGGTAGCCAGTTTGGTGTAGTGATTAAGGCATCAGGCTTGAAATTGGGTTCTAGTCCTGCCTTGAACACAAAGAGCTGGGTCACTTCAGGACAGTAACCTCTCTCAGCCCTAGAAAGAAAACAAGAGCAAATCATTTCTGAAATTTTTCTAAGAAAGCTGCAGACACTGGTCCAGGCAACACCAGAACTCTCTCTCTCAATCTCTCTCTCTCTCTCTCTCTCTCTCTCTCTCTCTCTCTCTCTCTCTCTCTCTCTCTCTCTCTCTCACACACACACACACACACACACACACACACAAACACACACATTCACACACAGAGAGACAGAGAGATGCATGCATGCATGCATGCCTTTCAACTCTGCCTCAATGTGTTTGATGTTTATTGCAATGAGGGCACCTGTAAGTGAGCTTCTAACATAACATCTGAATGAAATCTGATCATAGGGTCCAGCAAAGAATTAGGTTGGCATGATGGGAGGATTGCATGAGGACAGCCATCCACCAGCTGTGATGAATAATGCCTTTAAACCAGTGAGAGCCCTCTCAAGAAGCCCTTTGCTACGTGCAGGGAAATATTTTACTTAAGAGTCCATCTAAGAATCATATCTGGGTAATGAAGCAATTCTTAATCCAAGCAAGTGCCCAAGTGCAGCTTTGGCTCAGCATCAAACCAAGGCCAACTGTTGATCAACTAAACTTTGTTGTGGCAACAGCTTAAAACTACAGCTCCACTGCTTGTTTCAGTACTGGCCCTCAGCTAAACTTTGGACTATTTATCAAGCCAAGCAATTTCTTGTACAACTTGCCAAATTTAGAGATGACATGATAATGCGGCCAGCATAGCAAGATAGGAGTTTGTGCATTTGAAAGATAGAAAGATAGCACATTTGCAGAAAGATAGCATTTTTGCCTATATTGGCTGGCAGATACATTACACACTCTTTTCATTGTTCCTGCACACATGTGTCTGCTAGGTTTGTATAAGTTGAAAGTAACAAGTCATCCTGCAAATATGTTTCAACTATCCCATCATCCCAACCTATTTGCCTGGTGTTTTTTTTTGTTTGTTTGTTTGTTTGTTTGTTGAGGCTGAACAGAATGGAAATCTTAAACATTAAGTGATTGTAGATTGTAGATTCTTCCTCCATACTTTTTAAGAGGAAGGACAGCTGGTTCTGGAAATAAAAGGAAGTTGACATAAGTAGGGAAAGTGATAAATTTGGGAAGAGTGGCACATTTTATATTTATTATATATTTATTATATTTTTCTTTTATTGCTAGGAATCTACCATGGTTTTCTCCCTCAGGCACTTAAAATGTTTCATGCTGGATTGGCTATTCATTTCTCCTATAAATCTGAATTGCAAAAAGTTTGATGCAGAGAGAAAGTTAAATACATTCAGAATCCTTTGCAGTGTCAAAGCAAAAGAGATTATCAAAATTAAAACCAAAAGCCTCCCAGAGTTGCTTTGAAACAAGATGGTTGGCAAATACTGTAAATTTAATAAACAAAAATAAATAAGAAGCTGGCAATCAGTTTGACATTTGCAGTGAGATTTTTCTACCTGTCCTGAAAATTGGTTCTTTGTTTTTATTGTCTGGCAAGGAGTTGACCACATTATTTTATTTCACTTATGCCCAGGGCCATTTTTACAAGTTTACTGTGTAAACTTCATTCAGCTGCTCACCAAAGAAAGGTGTTGCTGTCCTTCTTTGTGTAAATACATGTGTAAATACTCTGTGTAAATTCATTTTTGTATTCTAGTATTTGCTGCATCTTGCATACCCTCTAAGATACAATTTACAATTAGGTTGCATTTATTTTAAATGTTATATTTAAACCATAACTGGACAATTATGAACTAACTCATTGATTACTAATCCCTCACATAACAAACAATGTTTCTTATGTTGCAGATTGATTGCCAGCAGCTTGCCTATTGTCTGTGGACATTGGCAATTTTATATCAATTAACGTCTTTAATTCTATATTTAAATTAACACTGGTGTAAGTGATTCCAAGACATCCTGGGGAAATGGAATTACTTATAATTGACAGTAGAGAAGCAGGCAAACTGAGATTAGGGCATGGAGAACTTGAGAGGATAATAAGAGAAGCAATAAGAGAAAAATGTGAGGAGAGAAATTAGGGACAGGTTGCCAGAAAATGCCAGATACAGGTAGTCCTCACGTTACAACTACAATTGATGTTGCTAAGTGAAACATTTAAGTGAGTTTTTCCTCATTTTACGATCTTTCTTGCCACAGTTGTTAAATGAATCACTGCAATTATTAAGTTAGTTACATGGTTGTAAAGTGAATCTGGCTTCCCCATTGACTTTGCTTGTCAGAAGGTCACAAAAGGGGATCACTATCCCAGGACACTGCAACCATCATTAATATGAACCAGTTGCCAGCATCTGAAATTTTGATCACGTGATCGTGGGGATGCTGCAATGGTCGTAAGTGTGAAAAACAGTCATAAGTCGCTTTTTTCAGTGCTGTTATAACTTTGGTCACTAAATGAACTGTTGTAAGTCAAGGACTATCTGTACTCAATCAGTGAGAGCATATCTGCACAGGAACCTGAAGTTGCTCCTGTTCTATGTTGATTCTGACTAAATACCATATTTTCCCCAAAATTAGACTCAGCCCGATAGTAAGCCCTAGTTTGATTTTTGGCGGTGGGCCTAATATAAACCCTATTCTAAAACTAAGTCCTAGTTTTGGGGTGAGGCCCACCCCTAAAAATCAAGATAGGGCAGGGGTAGGGGGGTGAAGCTGCCCCACATGCTCTGCACCCACTTACCTTACCAGTAGGACCACCACAGCCAGGCCTCCCACACCCCGACACCTGTCGCGCCACTACTTGGCTTCTTCTGCAGCCACTTGTCACATTTGTGGCCAGACACCATGTGGCACATTGCTCCTCCCGGCAGGATGCCGCATGACACTTCAGGCCGCTTCTGCTGCTTGCGCACTTTGGGCTGCTTCTGTTGCTCGTGGCAGGAGACCACGTGGTGCTTCAGGCCGTTTCCACTGCAGAAACGTGTCCTGCCGTGAGCAACAGAAATGGCACAAAGCACCATGCAGCATCCTGCCAGAAGGAACAGCAGTGGCGCAATGCGCCACATGGCATCCGGCAACAAGTTGCAGCAAGCGGCCACAGTAGAAGTCAAGCAGCGGTGCAACAAGTGTCGGGGTGTGGGAGGCCTGGCTGTGGTGGTCCTAAGGTAAGACATTCTCCAAAATTAAGACGTAGTGCCTCTTTTGGAGGCAAAAAAAATATAAGACCAGATCGGGGAAACACGGTACTAAGACATTTTAAGAAAAAAACTCTTCCTGGGATGCTTTGGCATTGCCTTCTAAATCAGTGGTTCTCAACCTGTGGGTCGGGACCCCATTTGGGGTCGAACGACCATTTCACGGGGGTCGCCAAACAACGCAGTCCACCATTTTTTCCCCCTTTTCCTTAGCTGTGCTACTCCCTTTTATTCTATTGGCTTTTGAAAGCCAATAAAATAGACTCTCTTGAATAGAGTCTAATTCTATTGGCTTTCAAAAGACAATAGGAATTGTCCAGGCTGTCTCTGCCCTGCTGAGCCCACCAAAAGTCCCATTCTGCAAACGGTGCTGCACCAGTTGAGTAGTCCTCAACTTACGACCGGTTGGGGGTCGCGGCATTAAAAAGGTTGAGAACCACTGTTCTAAATGATTCAAAGCAGATTGTAGACACTATGACACCCATCTGAAAATATAATATGCAGGTGTGTACTTAGTAGTTGCTTGATATGCAGAACAGCTTTGTTTAAAACCCAGCAGAGTTCCCAAACTTTGGAAACTGAAGGAAAAATCCTTCTACCTCTAGACTAGAAGACAAAACAGTGCACTAGATAAAACAGTGGAGGCATGTGTCTGTGTCTCTCTCTGTGTGTGTACTTACTAAAACTGTTGAGAAGAAAATTAAGTAGCTCCTTGAAAGAAAAATATTCTTTAAAAAAAATCTGCATCACATTTTTTTGAAAACACTTGGAGAGAACATCTCTGTCCCTGTTAATAATTGGTCAAACTGCAAGAGGACCTTTTTTAGAACACAATAAAGCACAGAAGACAGAATACTTGAGCCAGCACAAGTCTCCCACTTCCAATGGAATGATACAATTTATGAACAAATTGGAGTCACTAGGGGAATCCTCTTGAATCTGGCCATAGTCATGGAAAAATTTGAACAGCAGGCACTGGACCCACAATATCCCTAAAACCATTATCTTGGTCCTAATATGTAGGATGGTTCACATGATAGCCTATTAAGACTGCCAGATACACAAGGATGAAAACTACCCTGATATCAACTGGGAGACAAACTCTGCAGCAAGTGGGAGATTGAACAGGTTCCTAACCAACTTAGGTCCCTTCCAGCTCTATTTTGATTCTGATTTGTTGCAAGTACTGTGGCGAACCAGTTAACCTCTGTCTTGTATCTGTGTGCCTGATTTTTAGAACGTCATATTTCTCATGTTGTTGGATAGAGCCCAATGACATCCATTCCTTTTCACTAGAAACTGTTGATGACCTGAATTACAACAGAGCATCCAGAATATGCCAAGTAGGTGGCATATTTTTTACTTTATTTTATTTATTCATTAAATTTGTTTGCCACCCATCTTGTTACAAGGGGATCATAGACCACTTATAACCTCAAAACTGGAAGATCCTGCAAAACAGAGAAGACTAAATGACTGGGCAAGGAGATCCCATGTTTTGAGAATGGGAGGTGAATGGGAAAACAGTGTGTTCAAATAAAAATTTTAAAAATGTAGATTCAGTCCCAGATGTCTCTACTGCCTTGTATCCAGGAGAGTAACTTGTGCTTTACTTCAACACTTACTGATGTCCAATGAGTATTTTGAGGGTGGCTGCAGGAAAGCAACACTTTGCTGATCTTGTCCAAACTTAGAAACCAAGCATGATCAGGCCTGGTTAGTACTTGGATAGAAATTTCTACAGAATTCTGACACTATAGGCTAACCTGAAAAGTTGAAAAGCAACTAGAAAACATCAATTGCAAACCACTTCCATATTGTTGCTGAGATATGAATGTATCTAGAGACTGCTGCAAGGAGGAAATTGGGATTTGATTGAGTATAGCATGGGGTTAAACCTTGTAAGGACAGCAAACAGAAAACCATTTGGATCCCTGGAAAGATCTTCAATATAGCTAGACTTTAATAATAGAATTTCTCATTCAATGTATACCTAATTTAATCAATATGGAGCTACTCTGAGTCTGATCCTCACTCTTTCCTCTTTCCTGCACTGATGTATCTCTTTCAAAATGGCCCTCTTTCCTCTCTGCTTTCCAGGGTCTGTTAGAGGTTCCATCCCAGCCTCACAGTGTTGGGATGCAAGGCCCACTTTTTTTTGCATATGTATTGGGAAATCACATAACTACTCAAGAGAGACAGTAACTGATGATGAAATCAGCATAAGCCTGCAAAGATTACTGAATGCCTCTAAGTAGGCAGGAGGAGTGAAGCTCAAATTGATAGCATCTTTATGTCTATCAACTGCATCTGTTCTGAAGCTCTTTCATAAATACCATATCCTGCCTTGTGCCAACAATTTGGGGTTGGCATTCATGCCATTTTCCCATATTCCAATGTACCCAATAATCCAAGCAACCAAGGTTCTCTGCCTTAAAACAAAAACAAATAGGTCTATCAACTAAACCAAAAAAAGGCAATGATTTATGTAGCTGAATATTTAAAATTCCCTGGTTTCAAAAAACGGGGGGATTAATTTGGAACTGGTAGGGAGGCCTAAATTTTATCCTGGTCTTCAGAAGAATAAAAACATGCTGCAGAATGTTTTATCAGAGTTATTGAGTCAGCATATTTGGGGGGAACAGCTATGTGTAGTGCAATGCAGTTATTAATAGACTGCGCAGAATTGCAATATGCTTTTTTAAACTTTTAGTTTAGGGAAGTTTGGAAATGGCACCAGTCTCCAAATAAGGAGACTAAATATAGACCCTGAACTTTGGCTAGCCTAAAACTCTGGCAATAGTAAGCAAAATCATATTTTAAAGTCTCCACTGGCACTGTCTTGTGGCTGAAAATTAAAACTGGTGTTGAAGAAATACACAACCCGACACAAAAGTAAAGTAGTACAATTGAGTAAGAAGATGAGAAATCTTAGCTATAGTTTAATTTGATTATCTTCCTTTATTCATGTATTTCATTTGGTAGCCTAGTGAGACACCCTCGTATCACTATATACTTTCTTTTTTTAAAATTAACTAAAACATTTGTATACTAAAACTCTGTCTGTTTGTCTACTTGTAAACTTCAACTGGCTGAAATAATAAGGTAACGATTTTTGAAGCTCTCTCTCTCTCTCTCTCTCTCTCTCTCTCTCTCTCTCTCTCTCTCTCTCTCCAAGTACTCCCTTGACTCGGCTGACAAAGAGGGGAGGAGAGCCTGTGGCCTGCTGGTTAATACAACTGCCTAGCATGCAGACTGCCCAGGTCTGAATCCCATAAAAGGGGTGTGGCTAGCTGATGAGGACTAATGAGTCTGAAATAGCTATACTAGTCTCCCACTTAAATCTTTAACTCTTGTCAGCAAAAAGAAATCTGAATGTGTAATGTATCGCAATAGTGACTTGAGCCTGCTTAATGCCCCTAGTTGGGGGGCTGCAAGGCAAAAGAGATTATAAAAAAGTGGAACTGCAGTATAGCAGTCAAAATGCCAAAGGTGCAATCAATCAGACCGTCTGTCTAAAAAACTCTCTATATGTACATATATATATACAGACACTACCACTGCTTTTTTGCCTGTTCTTGGTCTCTGTTTAGCTAAGGAAATATCTCTGAAATGGATGAAAATGGATCATGGGTCATCTAGTATTAACTGTAAGTCTTATCTTAAGATAAGAAAACATGTAATGCCCATTCAAATCGCAAAATAAATGCTGGATCTTATTGAAATCAGTAAAAACCAGGATTCCCAATCTCAGGACCTTAAGATATGAGGACTGGGTTTACAGCTTCTGGTGAATGCTAGGAGGTAAAGACCACACATCTTAAAATTGTCAAGGTTGAGAAACACTGGTTCAAACTATGGGGCACGAAACTTCAGCTGAAGAGGTGCACCAGGCATCATTCAGCGATCAAACTGGGTAGGCCCAGTCCCCAATGCAAAAAAAAAAAAAAAAGTTTGCTTTGTGAACACAAAAGAGGTGTTGATATGCTGCCTGTGGACCTCCTCCAGTCACAGTGTTTGCAGCCCTGGAATAAGTTGTGATCTGCAGAGATCTTGCAATATGCTGAGGAGCTCATTCCTGAAATTTGAACTCAAACCATGTAGAAAATATGTCCTGGGCTTTAAAAAAATAAAATAAATATCCTTGAAGATACCCCCTCTTTTGCTGAATGTCCCAGTGCTTTGCCTTCACATTCAGAAATTTAAATACTCCGGCTATTTTGAAACAGTGCTGGGCCAAACTCTGCCCCTATTTTTGCAAAACATTCTATTCCTTGAGAAAGAAGACTTTTATTTTCCTTCCTTTTCCCTGAAGCAATGAAAGGATTAAGTAAACAAAATAATTAGGGCTAAGTATGAGATTATGTGTGCTTCTTTAAGCATATAAAGTGCCAGAGGAGTCTTTCTAACCTGCTATCAATCTGATGGGATCTTCTGAAGTACCTCTGTGGTCACACTGATCTGAGATTTCCTAACATAAACCTTTTGTTTTAATTTTCTGTTCTTTTATTGCTTTATGCAGTGCTGGATTTTATCTTATTTATTACATCTGTTTATTTGTATTTGTGTCCTGTAGCTGTTAGCAGTCATCAACCCCTGTAATGAAAGGGTAGGTCACCTTTTAAAAAAAACATAAAAATTATAGTGGATCTGGCCAAACACATATAAAATATTTAATGTGAAAGACTTATAGCAGTGTTTCTCAACCTCAGCAAGTCTGTGGTTAAGATGTGTGGACTTCAGTTCCCAGAATCTGAGCATTAAAAGTCCACATATCTTAATATTGCTCAGGTTGAGAAATATTAATCTAGGGTATTTGCTAAACTTTACTTCAATGTTTTACCCTTGCATTCACAAAGGAGGAAGGCACACTATCTGTCTTTCTGGAAATGTTGCTGAACTATAAATATAATTTTATGTTATATTTATATGTTTGGCCTTTGTCAAAATGGTTGGAGCTATTACTACTTAAAACTTCAGTGATATCTGGAGGGCCAGGGATTCCCCCATGTAAGTAACTGCCCAGCTAAATTTTGACACGTGCATACTGTTTCTGTCTCATGCAAGTCATGCAGCTCTCAAAAGTCTGGCCATGTGTTATAAAGTTAGAATGTTAGACAGTATAATAATAAATGCTTTTGTAAATGCCTCTGGAATCCTATACAGTGGCCTCCAAAGGCTTGGGAAATGGAGACCGAGATTTACTTCAAGTAAACAAAGTGTCAAAGAAGGAAAACATGTTTTATAATAATAATAATAAAGTTGGAAGGGACCTTGGAGGTCATCTAGTCCAACCCCCTGCTCAGGCAGGAAATCCTATACCATTTCAGACAAATAGCTGTCCAGTCTCTTCTAAACACTTCCAGTTTTGGAGCATTCACCACTTCCGGAGGCAGGTTGTTCCACTGGTTAATTGTTCTAACTGTCAGGAAGTTTCTCCTTAGTTCTAGGTTGCTTCTCTCCTTGATTAGTTTCCATCTGTTGCTTCTTGTCCTGCCTTCAGGTGCCTTGGAAAATAGCTTGACTCCCTCTTCTTTGTGGCAGCCCTGAGATATTGGAATACTGCTATCATGTCCCCCCTCGTCCTTCTCTTCATTAAACTAGACATACCCAATTCCAGCAACCGTTCCTTATATGTTTTAGCCTCCAGTCCCCTAATAATCTTTGTTGCTCTTCTCTGTACTCTTTCTAGAGTCTCAACATCTTTTTTACATCGTGGTGACCAAAACTGGATGCAGTATTCCAAGTGTGGCCTTACCAAGCCATTGTAAAGTGGTATTAATACTTCACGTGATCTTGATTCTATCCCTCTGTTAATGCAGCCTAGCACTGTGTTGGCCTTTTGGGCAGCTGCAGCACACTGCTGGCTCATATTTAAGTGATTGTCTACTAGGACTCCGAGGTCCCTCTCACAGTTACTACTATTGAGCATGGTGCCACCTATGCTGTACTTGTGCATTTGGTTTTCTTGCCTAAATGTAGAACCTTGCTTTTTTCACCATTGAATTTCATTTTGATAGATAGCACCCAATATTCAAGTCTGTCCAGATCCTCCTGTATCCTAAGCCTGTCTTCTGGAGTGTTGGCTATTCCTGCCAGCTTGGTGTCATCTGCAAATTTGATGATTTCCCCATCTATCCCCTCGTCCAAATTGTTGATGAAGATGTTGAAGAGCACTGGGCCCAGAACAGAGCCCTGGGGCACCCCACTACACACTTCCCTCCGTGTAGATGCGGTTCCATTGAGGACCACATGCTGAGTACGGCCAGTCAGCCAGCTATGGATCCATCTGGTAGTGATGCTGTCTAACCCACATTTTTCTATCTGACTGATTATGTAAAAGACAGTCAAGAACAGCATTGATGCAAATTAAAAAAATGGAATTTATTGAATGTACACAGGAAGCAAAACATAAATATTAAAATAATGTAATACAAACTAATGCAGTCGAGGCCAGAACTGAAAAACCATCCAATGATTCAAAGCACTCATTGTGCAAAGAAGCAAAAGACGATACATTTAGCTCTTGCAAGAAGATCACACAAATTAATTATACACAATGACGTAAGACAGTTGTCGAAATGATTCAATGGAATTTGTATAGGTAGTCCTCAACCTATGACCACAACTGAGCCCAAAATTTCTGTTGCTAAAGGAGACAGGGGTTAAATGAGTTTTGCCCCATTTTACAATCTTCCTTGCCACAGATGTTAAGTGAATCACTTCAGTTGTTACGTTAGTAACACAGTCACAGAAGGGATCACATGACCCTGGGACAGGGGAACTGTCATAAATATGAGTCAATAGCCAAGTGTCTGAATTTTAATCACGTGACCCTGGGGGAATCCTGCAATAGTCATAAGTGTGAAAAATTATCATAAGCTTCCTTTTTCAATGCCATTGTAAATTTGAAAGGTCACTAAACGAAAGGTTGTAAGTTGAGGACTACCTGTATTGCATTTTACAGTTGTAAAAATTATCATTTGCCAGTAATGAAAAATTGGTGGGGATATATGGTTGAAAATATAATAAAAAATTAAGCAGGTGAAAATATTGTGGGATTTTTATATACAAACAGATGAAGTCCTACTTCCTACTTCCTTATATTTTCTTTTTTTTTTAAATCGTACCTTTAGCTTTTTCTGTTCTTTCTTTTTCACTTTTTTTCTGTTTTCATTTAGTTCAGATATGTCAAAGTCGCGATGTCTCATGACGTCGCGCAATGTATCGGAACTTTTTCCCCATTGCTGGTAATGGGGTGGGCGCAATTTCCTTGTGACGCGTCTGGCCTGTAGGCCGGCAGCCTGACAGTTTGTTATTCTTAAACTTTTAATAAAAATTAAATATAAAAAGCAGACCTGGAAAATAGAAGTGAAATCATGAAGTCTGTATTTCCTGTCTCCCATGTTTCTGGAATGCTCATTCTTGTTGCATCAGCCAGGGTGAGTTCAATTGCTATACATGAAGTTGCATAAGGCAGCAACTCTGATACTATGGGATGTAATACCTTGAAACACTCTGTTTCTTCCTAGATTGAAATGTAAATGCATTTGGCATCTTGTGTTTGGGATTTTAATTTTTTTTAAAAGTCACATGATAAATTATTCATATCTTGGATCAAAGTATTCCTTCTCCTTTCATATTATCTCCTGCTCCATCAGATCATCTTAGTTCTCGGTTCCTGCTACAGCTGAAAACTAGCCATTCCACTTGTACAAAGTGCCAGAAAGGAAATTAAACACACTGAGAAACTGGAAGATTTCAATGCAAGAAGAGGATCATAATTCTCCTGTAATGGAAGTGAAATATCTGTATTTTTAAGAGCATTCCTGCGCTTCATTGTAGGGAATGGAGGATGACATGGAAGAAATCTAAAAAGGCAACCCAGACTAATTCTCCCTAACTTTAGTGGTCATACTAAAGGCCAAGATTGGTGGAGTACACCTGGAGATATCACCAGATTGTACAGTTGCCCAAAAAGTTCTGCTTGCCTTTTTTTACAACTTGATAGACATATAAGAGGAGATTATTATTGTGATTACTCTTCTCACTCCCTCTCCAAATCTCTGTATCTTTCTAATCTCAAGATCTTCCCATCTTTTGCAGAGGAGAGAGTTTCTGCATTGATATATCATTCAGTGTATTTGGCATGACTATTAAACTCACACCAGTAGTTTCTGTTGGAAAACAAGGGGAAGGACTGCCAAAGACCCCTTCCTGAACAGTATGAATATGCAGTCCATTGTTTATAATTAGAAAAAAATATATATTGCTGTTTCCAGTTAGCAAAAGCAGCAGTATATTAATGCTTTGTAACCTGTGGGGCTTTTCCTCACTTGCACCTCAGTCCCTGACATTGCTTTCAACCTGCACCCAACTTCTGAGTCAGTAGGTTTGTGTCATCCTTAAGTGTACTGGACCTCTGGCAGAGGGAAGGAAACTTTCCATCCATACTTACAGTTTTAATCTGGGATTAAATGGAACTCAGGGTTTTTTTTATGCATTTTAAAAAGATTTTTCCTTTTATCAACTTCTGATGACACTCTCACTTGCTTCTGTTTGCTTCATCTCAATCCTCATGTTACCAACCTCAGAAGGATGGAAGTTTAATTGAACCTTCATGCCTATATGATCTCCGGAACAGTTTCTAATTCCAAGAGATGCCAACTTGTCACTCCTGGATCAATGGAAAGTCTTTACTGTACCCAAATCACTGCAAACCATTACAACTGGAACTCCATATTGGGGGGGGGGGGAATTCCACCCGATTTAATGTATATTCAATTCATTGTATGGATAATTTGAGAAAATGTAGGATTTAATACTCCTGTCTTTGGTCCTGATTCATATGTTTAATAATTATTATTATGATAATGCAGTGCTGGTAGAACAATATCTGTCTTGATTACAGGCAGTGTTGTACAAAATGGTGTAAGATTTAACTCTCACACCAAAAGTTACAGGTAAACTATACCCACCTTTCTCCACTTCACTTTACAGAATTTAGCAATTTTCTTCCTCTCTGGCTCACTTCCAGTTTCACACTGGGAGAAAATTGCTTAAAGTAAATGATCTTTTAAGATCATGCAATACTCATAAATCATCTGGGCTGAGGGAAAACCTTTTATCCCAGTTTCTGCTCTCTACTTCTGGTGTATTGTGATCTGAACATATTGCTGCGATCTTTACCTCATTATTTATCCCTCAGACTTTCCAGTACTATGACTGTAGAATTAAAATGGAAAGCCATCTGATACTCTCCAAAGAATTCAATTCAAGAAACACAAAAACACAAACAAGCATTTCCAGTATCAAAAGAGAATAAACATATGGCATGTTTCCGTCTATAGTCACACTCACATTCTGCTTCTCTGCAAACCCTGTACAAAGTTCATCCATAAACAGATTACTCCCAGATTGCACCATGCTGTGATGTTTTGTATGGACGTATGTAGTTACTCAATCCACAAATTCAGTTGGCATTTGCAAATCCAAGATTTCAAGAATATCAACATCCAGTAAATGCTTATTTTAATAACTGACAAGGAAGAATGAAGAAACAACATGTCAAGCACCGACTCTGCCAACTGAATAGTTTTGCTTCATATGCTTCTGCAAGAATGGCTGGGTTTATATGGCACCTTTATCTATATCAGCTTTCTGTATATGCCGGCGTACAAGGCGACCCGGCGTATAAGACGACCCCCGTCTTTGTCGCCGAGTCGCATTCCTAGAACGTCGTCTTATAGCCGGAAACTACCAGTATTTCTGGCGTATAAGACGACTCGGCGTATAAGATGGCCCCCGTCTTTAGCACCGATTTTAACGCTTGCGGAAGTTGCCTTATACGCCGGCATATACGGTAACCATGATTTGTAGAACTAAACAATTTTTGTGGCTTTGTGACACAATAAACTACAAATTACTCAGATGAGTTAGATCTGTAAACCAAAGCAGGTTATAGTTAAGGTTCATTATTCCATGCAAACAGTAAAAATAAAAAGATGTGTTACCTATACATGAATTTGTTCCCTCAGTTAACAATCTATAGATAATCCTCAACCTACAATAGTTCATTTAGTGACCGTTCAAAGTTACAATGGCACTGAATAATGTGACTTATGAACGTTTTTCACAGTTACGACTTTTGCAGCATCCCCTTGAACATGTGATCAAAATTCAGATGCTTGGAAACTGGTTCATATTTATGACCGTTGTTGTGTCCCAAGGGCACTTTTTGAGACCTTCTGACAAGCAAAGTCAATGGGGAAGTCAGATTCACTTAACAACCAGGTTACTAACTTATCAACTGCAGATATTCACTTAGCAACTATGGCAAGAAAGGTCATAAAATGGGGCAAAACTCACTTTAAAAATGTGTGACTTAACAACAGAAATTTTGGACTCAGTTGTGGTTATAAGCCAAGGACTACCTGTGGTGATCCTGAGGCGTGACACTAATCACATCTGAGTCCAGAAACAAGCATTCATTGACTAGCAGAATTTTTGTCTGGACCAAATTCTTCAGAGAAAAACAGATTTAATAGTAGTTGCCATTTGTACAAGAGCAAAGTGTACCTTCCTTCCAAAAGGCCTTCTCCCAAATGCCCTCAGCAAACCCAAGTGATCCACTTTTGAGGCCTTAGCTTTTCTATTGGAAAGTAGCGAAATCTGACAGGATTTTACCCTTCAAGTTACTTCTACTCTCTGGTATTCCAGGAAGTTGATCCCAGCCAATCAAAATTGATTCAAAGCAGGACCTAGATTTCGGGATCGTGAATGGATTCATTTGGAGTGAAGCCATTTCTGTCAGCCTCTCTCAAACTGCTGTTCTGAACAACGATTCCATAATTTTCAACCAGGGTGGCCATTGTTGTCTAACACATCTAGAAGTCAACAGCTGAAAGACCAATTTAGGCCATAACTTAAGCTTAAATCGAACCAGTTGCTTAAAAGGATTATAACAGAAATACTGTTGCGAAACAGTGTTCCTTAATTAAAGACATGCTCAAGAAACACTGTTTCAAAATGAAACTGGAGAATTTAAAACAGTGGTTCTCAACCTGTGGGTCGGGACCCCATTTGGGGTCGAATGACCATTTCACGGGGGTCGCCAAACAAGGCTGTCCGCCATTTTTTCCCCCTTTTCTTTGGCCACACCCCTGGCACCTGGTGATGTATAAGTGGTTGGGGGTCACCACAACATGGGGAACTGTATTATGGGGTCGCGGCATTAGAAAGGTTGAGAACCACTGATTTAAAAGATTTCCTGAAAATGTATCTATTTTGTCAATCTCAATTACTTTAAACACTGTGTGAGAATTTTCTTTCTTTTAAAAAGAAAAAACACTTGAAGAGGATCTGGAGAAAAGAAAATTTGTACGGAAACAGAAAGAAAACACATACATACATATTCATACCACCATTTCCTTTTGGGGCAACCAATGTTATGCAAAGTGCAGAAAAAAATATACAAAGCAGAGAAATTAAGGCATATGGTAAGAAAATAAAATACCACAATATCTGCTTTTGATAATAGCTACATTCAGAACCTGTCATCACTTGTGTATTTCTCACTAAAAGTCTCAATATTTCGTATTAAATAATGCAATTGAAACAGTTTTGCCTTTTGAGTAATTCTTTCTCCATTTGTACATATGACTACATTTATATTTAAACCACGTATTCAAAACTGTTTTCTAAGATGCTGGCCAAACAATAACCATTTTTTGTTCCCACCAATCCACTTCTGTTACCTAATTGAATCATTTTTCCCCTAAATTGCATTCATGAGGCAATTCTTTCTGAAACGTATTTCTTTTCATTACAAATAGTGCTCAACTTATGACTACAATTGAGCCCAAAATTTCTGTTGCTAAATGAGGCCATTGTTAAGTAAGTTTTGTTCCATTTTATGACATTTCTTACAACAGTTGTTTAAGTGAGCCACCGCAGTTCTTAAGTTAGTAACACAATTGTTAAGTGAATCTTCCCCATTGACTTTGCTTGTCAGAAGGTCACAAAAAGTGATCACACATGACCCTGGGACACTGTGACTGTCATAAATATGAGTCAGTGGCCAAGCATCCGAATTTTGATCATGTGACCACAGGGATGCTGCAATTGTCATAAGTGGCATGTATTCATCAACTTTTCTGCTGTTATTTTCTTTTTACAAATAACTAAAGTGCAGATTCCATGAGCTTATATAATAAGTATTCCTACATGAAATACTATTTACAAAAGAATATTCCCAAATATTTGATGGCGAGAGTCACTTTTTTATGAATGAAATGGACAGCTATATAAATATAATAAATAAATAATGTAGAGTTTTAATGTCATTATTATTGGAAAAGATTTCATCAAAATTTCTTGACTCAAAAACAGCTTTAGAGCAATTTGCTGTGCCTCATGACAAGTACAGCCAATTTTATTAAAACTGTACACATAAACTTTATTTTTTTACTGTGCATAACAGAATCCTTTATTCCTCTAATAATAGTTATTTCTATTAATGTTCTCTCTCAAACTAGAGTTGTTAATGAAATTGTCCAGTTTTAAGTGCTGCTTCTCTTTTAAGCACTAACCACTGAACATTTTGTTATCATATAATTTTGTGGAATCTGTTGAATCGTCTGCACAGTTATCCACAGAACAGAGAATTGTAGAAGTAATGGTGTATTTCTTGTGGTCTAACCATTTGATTAAAAATGCCACATCTCCAATATACTCTACCCATCCTATGACTTTGATATATCCATTAATTGATTTTCTTTTTACCCTGCCTATGAAAGTAGTCATTTTGAATTGGTCTCTAAAATCCATTTGGCATTTGGTACAACAAGAGTTCTATTTGTTCTTTATGGAATTTTAATGTCATACAAAATAAAATTGCTCTGAATCTCATGTTGATGCATAGGCATACATATTCTTTTTTCATGTGACATTCATCAAAAGTTCTTCTTTATACTGTAGATCTTGCTGTTCCCACCCTAGGGAACTGCATAATTAATCTAACTGAATATCATATTGGGACCCTATATTAATCAGCTTTATGTATCCCCAAAGACTAATTGGATGATAACCATTTCTTCTTAGATTTTATTTCTTAAGATATGCTATCTTATACACGCTGACATAAAATCTTCCATTTGAATGCAGATGCTTGGCCAGGAAAATAGCTCCTAGCAGCGTCCTTTTACAGAGTTTAATTCACAGTTGATCGTGCACCTGTTGTTCAGTATCTCTTTATTTAGATTTTGTGATGTAATAATTCTCTTCTCTGTGTAAAAGGACCTGTCAAGTATGCTTAATTTATCTCTTATCTTTATAAGTGGTTTCTTTGGCAACACCTTCCCTTGTTCTTGTGCAGTTTACTTCTGTCTCCACATTATTTCATTCCAACATAACATTTCCTTGAAGTTTTTTTAAAAGATTATTTTTCAGACATCATGTAATGTAATTGTAAATTCCATAAAATAATGCCTTAGAAATACAAGAGTAGCAAACTGAGTGTGACACTATCTGTAGCAAACATATCCTTCAGTATTTAGTGTTTCTATTGTTCCCCAGAACTTTCTTCTTCATATTTACTAGAGCAGGGATGGACACTTTGTGGGGCATTTCCTATGGTCAGATTACATCACTAGATAGGACTTTCCTTTCCTTTCTTCTCCCCATTACAGAATTATGATAATAGGAACAATGTTATTCCAGGAATAGAGAATGATCAGGCATCAGGATTTTAATATAATGTCAGTTGACTGTCAAAATTCCCATGGTGCTTTCTCCTTTCATGGCAATTACAGAACTGTGCATATAAATGTAGTAGGTCAGCTTTCCCCATTTTGATCCATTTTGAGTTCCAGAATATCTTAAGCTGGAATTCCTAGAATTTGGCACAGATTTCTGGGTGTTGGGGTGCCATCAATATGGACAGAACCAAGTTGGAGAAATCTGCAGTGGATTTTTTTTTCTTGTTTTAGATCCATCAGTCATTGACCCTCTGATAAGGATCAGAAGCCAAGGCCCACATTGGCTCTCTCAGTGGCATCTGGGGCCATATTTGAAAAAAGAAGGTTGAGCTAGGACAAAGATGTAGGTACAGTAGATCTGGGTGAGAAACTTTATTTATTTTAAATTACTAAAGTACAATTAAAATTATTATCCCCCCAAAGTACAATTAAAGTACAATTTAAATTATTATTTAAAACTTTCCATTTCTAGTATGTTAAACAATCATAGAATAGGAGCAATATTAGGAAGCGTTCTAGACACCTGTACACCAATGGTTTTGAAGAGTGGTAAGTAGTTCTGATCTACTAACAGTAGCAGATCCAGTCCAAAATCAATACAGGGGAGCGGTTAGGAATTCTGAAATGCAGCTTTGGAGGTGACATTGTCACCAAAGTTTTATTCAAACCATTTGAAGAATTTCCTCATGTAAGTTTTCAATATTCTTCAATATTCTGAAGAATCCCATACTGCTTATGCTCCTAAAAACAATCAAATTACAGATCTATAGGAGAGAAAGAAAAAGGTTTTAACACTGGATATCATATTGAGGGTACCAATCTGTCTCTTGATTGCATTAGTTCAAGCTACCAAACTTAGATCATCAATTCAATCATTAACAGATATGCTAGCAGATACACTAGCAAACTCTTCCTAGAAATATATTTTTAGCGGAGTTTTTTCTATTCCATCTCTGGGGATAGTTGTTATTGAGACACAATGTTTCTTTCTAAAAGTGCAGGTAAGAACCTTTTAGTAAGATAAATACGCCCCCAGGATTCACTTAACCATTGATGATTCTATAAAAATGTCCATGTAAGGTTTTTTGGCAATAATATAGACCTGGTTTGCCAGGGCTTCCTTCCGTAATGTTTTCCTGATTTCCCAGTCCTGTCAATACCTGGGCATTTCTCATCCAATACAAATTCTAATCGGAACCAACCAGTTTAGAGTTTGATTTTGTTAAATCAGCTAAAATAAGCCAACCTGGTCATGGGTGAATTTACAAGATTCAGTTTAGAATGGGTTGGGCAGTTATATTTTTCTGATACTGACCCCCCAAATTGCACAAAACTAAATCCCAAACCACCAATAAAACATGAGGGTAACCCTTCATAATTGTGGCATTCATACCTTGCCTGCAGAAGGGCCCCAGATTCAATCCATGAAGTCTCCTGGTGAAGGTGGGGAAATACAAAATGAGGTGTATAATCCCATCCCAATGTTTCATGTCATCCTCCCCTCCAAATAAATTAGGGATGGAGCTTTCCAAGCACATCTGAAAGCTGCCCAGGGTGACACATTTTAATCTGAGAAATAGGGAAACTATTATTGTATGTTATTCGTTTTAGTGGTTAGGTACCCAGGATTCTTCCTCCTCCTTTTTTCTCAGAATAATTGTTTGTACAGTAAGTTGGGCCTAAGTTATTTTATAAGCTTTGATGGCAGAAGAAAAGTTGACTTGGGTTCTGCCTGCCCTATTACACCCTATTGAATACATGGCAGGTGCTAAGATTCACTGCATTTAATTTCACTATTGCTGAAATGAAATAAAGTTCAGTTTTTGACACACATCTTGATGTAGATAGAACATTGCAATAGGCTACTTTGTTCAAGTCTTGTAAAATGCCCGATTTTTGTTTCCTAATAAGAATATATTGGTGTTATCTTTTAGTCATTCCTGGGCAGAATATTTAAAAATACACTGACATCATGGCCAATGCTTTTTGCTATCCATTTAATGTAAGTAAAGGATAAGGATGTCATATAGAGAATGTAAACATACATTTCATATCAGTCAGATCATGGTGGATGAAGTAGAAAAAAAAAGTGTAAGCAAATCTGTGAAATCCAAATTACTATCATTTGGGTCCAGAGAAAATCCGATTAATAAATGTCAACCATTAATTCATATTAATTCTGTTGATAGCTAAAAGAGAATATAAAACAGTTGGGGGAAATTCTCTCCTATCAAATAACGAGAATAATCTGCCCATTTCAATATTTTCTGGAAAGTGCACACAAACAGGCAGATCCTAAATGAATATTCATAGAATGAGTGGGGAAATCCTTTTAAATGTCTCTCTGGATGACTAATGCTTCTTCAGAGCATAGCAAATGATAGTGCTATAGAGATGCAAAAAGTTAGGCAATCCTTCCTGGTTTCAAAGGTGGCAGAAACCTCAAAAAGATAAGATGATGGCTGCAATTAGCAAGACATGAATTGGCACTGATAAAAAAAAAAACTCTGTCTTTAACTGAATTGCTACTGAGAAGATTCTGAAATTCATGGCCCATATTTCCTTCATGTATATTACCAAACAGAGGTGGGTAAACTTTAACTTAGAGAAATACTTACCTACCTACTTACTTACAACTTCCTGGGCTAGGAGCATAAATGGAGCTCTCTCTGAACTCCAAGGCAAACCTTGGTCATTGGTTTAAGCACTAGTGATTATACAGGGATGCAGACATGTGGTAGTACTCAGAGCTTGTACACAGAAGCCACTCAAGAGGCCGAACTGCAGCAGTAGCAATTTGGGATGCTTTCTTGAAGGTGAGCAGGCACCATTCTGTGGTATCAGTACTAGTGGTGCCAGATCTGAAATGTAAAATTCTGGACAGTTACTAGATGGGAGCAAAGAATTAATACATTTGGTGTCTATTTACAACTATCCTGTAAAGATTTTATTGGTTTTTTTTTTCATCAACATATGTTAATTTTTCCAATCAACAAGTTGTCTGGAATTTGCTATGCTAATACATGTTCAATTCCTAATCCTTCATTCTTTTCTCTAGCCAAGAATAAAATAGGTTCCAAATTTGATAGTAGTCTGTATCTTCTTTATCTTTCACCCTCATAGTTAATCTGTCCCTCTCTGCACATTCCAATATTTTCCTGATTATTTCTTCTTCTGATGACAATCCTTCATTCTTCCAGTACTGTGCAAAAATTATTCTGGCTGCTGTAGTGATGTGTAAGATTAAATATAATTTCTGCTTATTAGTCTTTTCAGGCATAATACCTAGTAAAAAAAAGTTCAGGTTTAAAATCCACTTGTTCACCCAATATTTTTTCTAACCACATATGTATCTTTCTCCAATAGGCCTTTGCCTTACCACATGTCCACCAAATGTGATAATACATGCCTATGTTATGTTTACATTTCCAACATCTATCTGACATATTTTTAAACTTTTTGCTAATCTTGCTGGCGGCAGATGCCATCTAGAAAACATTTTATACAGATTTTCTTTATTTACAATTATCTAGTAGTTCTGAACTAGACAGTATGCACTGAAGTTTCCGCTGCATTTTTGCTTGCCACTCTGACCCTACCTTAAAACAAATGCATTGATTTTCCCATTGCAGCAAACCACAATGTTTGTAGTTTAGAAATTAAAGGTCTGACTGGAACCTGTTGTGCTATTGGCCTGAAGGTAGCCCCCATCCCTTTTTATATTTACACCACTATCCTCAACAGCAACCAGATTGTCCCGATACAAAATACTTACTTTTGGAATTAAAGGATTCTGAACCTACATAAAGGATAAAGCTCTTCAATTCAAAAGTATAGAGGCACTCACTTAAGATCCACAATTATGCAGTGGGTGGAGCGATAATGTGAAGGGGATATGGTCATTTGCTTCACATGTGCAAGTTTGGGAAATTACATTTCTATTGTTTTGGAAATGGGGTGGGTGGCTTAAGGCCATTAAGAGCTTAGATTACCATTTTTGTCTATGTTGTTGTTGTTGTTAATTGCGAAGTCGTGTCCGACCCATCGCGACCTCATGGACAACGTTCCTCCAGGTCTTCCTGTCCTCTACCATCTTCTGGAGTCCATTTAAGTTCTCACCTACTGCTTCAGCCATCTCATTCACTGTTGTCCCCTTCTTCTATTGCCCTCAATCTTTCCCAGCATTAGGCCCTTTTCCAGTGAGTCCTTCCTACTCATTAGGTGGCCAAAGTATTTGAGTTTCCACTTCAGGATCTGGCCTTCTAAAGAACAGTCAGGGTTGATCTCTTCTAGGACTGACCGGTTTGAACGCCTTGCAGTCCAAGGGACTCGCAGGAGTCTTCTCCAGCACCATAGTTCAAAGGCCTCAATTCTTTGGCGCTCAGCCTTTCTTATGGTCCAACTTTCACAGCCATACATTGCAACTGGGAAAACCATGGCCTGGACTATACGCACTTTTGTTGGCAGGGTGATGTCTCTGCTTTTTAGTATGCTGTCTAGATTTGCCATAGCTTTCCTCCCCAGGAGCAAGCGTCTTTTAATTTCTTGGCTGCAGTCCCCATCTGAGGTGATCTTTGAGCCCAGAAAAATAAAATCTGTCACTACCTCCATTTCTTCCCCATCTATTTGCCAGGAATTGAGAGGGCCGGATGCCATGATTTTGGTTTTCTTAATGTTGAGTTTCAAGCCTACTTTTGCACTCTCGTTCTTCACCCGCATCAAGAGGCTCTTTAGTTCCTCTTCACTTTCTGCCATTGTGTCTCAAAATGATGGGAAATCAGGACGTTGATTTTTAGCCTTCATCCTCAGGTGCAGCTTCAATGGCAAAGAAAGGTGAGTTGGGGATTGTACATAGTCTTGCAGCCATAGTTTGGCCACCTCTGACTTCATGAAAGAAGCTGGAGGAAAGTTATCTTGTTGTTGTTAAAGAATTCCAGATCAGAATTCTTCTCCAACGTATTTCTAATACTTTGGAGCTCTACCAGGAGACGCAGCTGTATCATCTGCCACCTGAGATGTAGAATGTTAAAACTTCAATCAACTCTTTATGAATCTATTAAACATGGGCAGAGTAGTGGGTCTCTGATATTTGTGCCAAATATTAAATGGATGAATGACAGAAGATATCAGCTAGTATGTAAAAGTCTTAAAACCATGCAGTTGGAAGAGACCATAAAAGTCATTTAATTCAAATCCCTGCTAGATGCTGAACCCATTATACAGTAACATCTCTGACATATAGCCTTGCAAACTCTGTTTGAAATCTTCTGCTGAAGGGGCATTCATCACCTGGTTTCTTCATCATTCTGGTAGCCTTCTTCTGAACGTTTCCAAATTGTCACTAATCTTTTTGAGCTGTGATGCCTAGACCAAAATGAGGTCTGAGCTCCTGTGACCTGGATTCTTGCTCCTGTTAATATATGATAGCCTTTGCCTGTTTAGCAGCTGCATCACACTGTTGGCTCATGTTAACTCATGGTCAACAAGGATACCCAGGTCTCTTTCACATATGCTGCTGCCAGACCAGCTCTGTCCCTTCTTCTAATGATGTGTCACATTCTTCCTACTCAGATGCAGAACTTTAAATTTCTTCCTCTTCAATTCCATTCTATTTATTTCATCCCACTATTCAAAGCCTGTCTAGATCTTTCTGAATCTTCCCTCTTTCATTTAGTGTCTTAGTCACCCCACTCACTTTTTTTTGGGGGGGGGTCATCTATGAAATCTAAAAGGGTTCCTTCAACTATGTCATCCAAGTAATTGATAAAATTCTTAAACAGGCAAGAATTGTGCTCTGTGGTGTTCCACTCAATACTTCTTTTCAAACTGTTTTTCCCCTTTATTTTCTTTTAGATTCTAGAAGTTTTCATGTGAATAACACCAAGTCAGCTGGATAAGACAGGGCATCTTCCACTTTTTCAAAGAAAAAAAAATCTATGTTTTAAAAAAGAAAAAAAATTGTATGATTACATTGTTCAAGTTATGAGTTACCTATAACTATTTCCTCTCATAGCAATATATATACTTACAAAACAGTAGAATATAACAAATTGTAATGTTGAGTTCAATATAGATAAAATAAAAAAATGTGGTACAAATACAAAATCCAGTTATAAAGAGAGGGAGGGAGGGAGGGAGGGAGGGAGGGAGGGAGGAAGGAAGGAAGGAAGGAAGGAAGGAAGGAAGGAAGGAAGGAAGGAAGGAAGGAAGGAAGGAAGGATTTAAAAACCCTTTGGGTTATATCAATTTGAAACTTAAAAGCCAAAAGAATAAATATTATTTTCCCAATTTCAGGAAAGTAGTCAGGAAAGTAGGAGCCCATCAGTCATCTCAGCAGAGAGCATTCTATAACCATTCGGCTACTTTTGGGGGAAAAAAACTGCTCTTGAATTTCATCTGGTTAAATCTCAGACTATGAGGGACACTCAGAACAGAATATCTGATGAGAATCTCAGGGCATGTTTAGAAACATATGGAAAGGAATAGTCCATCAGGTAATCTCACTTCAAAGTGTTGAGGTTTTATAGGTTACCATCTGAACCCTAAACCATCCAGGAGCCAGTAAATTGGATTAAAATGAGTATAATACATTCCAATCACTAATCCAGCTACTCCTTCAAGGGTTGCTTCATGTCAAATACACTACAATGATACAGAGGGGAGAATGTCATGATAAATCACCCAAAATTGCTTTCTTTCTATCCATTTAGGGATGTAGTTGGCACATCAGCCTAAACTGGTAAAAAAAAAAAAGTCTATGCTACACAGAAACTCAGAGAAGGAATGATAAGAGAGCACTTGTGATTTTAGTGATAGAGGAAGTCAAAGGCTACTTCCAACTAATATTTGATCCTTCAGGGAGAAGACAGCTTAATGCAGAGAGGGAGGATATCATTTAATATAGAACACCTAATCAGAACTACCCATCAATAATACTTGTAACTTCTCTGGGTTGATGTTAGTTAATTGATCCTCATGCAGTTCATTATGGCCAGACATAGATTAAGTATTTCAGCTGCTTAGATTGACTCTGATGCAAATAAGAAATAGACCTGCATATCATCAACAGATGCCTGCCACTGCACTTTAAATCCAAAGTGCTGCATCATTTCTGGGGACTGTGACAAAACAGGCAAAGAGGGGTCACAATGTTGTGATCCAAGTGCTGCCCTTTCCAGTACAAAAGGATTTCTCAGTAGACAAATTAGAGGACCTATTAAAACTGATGCACAAACAGAACAACAGAACACAGCTGGCTGTCACCTACAGCCCAGGCCATTCAAATCCATTAATAAGCTAAAGTTTACCCTGGACAATGACACTACATTTTCTCAAGTACTGGCTGGCAAGCCTATACTTGCATATAGACAGTCACCTAACTGAAGCAGATTTTCACAAATAACATCGGAATGCTTATGCATAAGAACCAGACCTTTTAACAAACCCAAATATCTACTTTGCCCTCATAGCAATAGCAAAAATTCCAACAAACTTCACACAAACGTAGAACAATCTTCCTGTGTTCTTTCTGTATTGTGATATATGCCATCATCTACAGTACTAACGACTATCCCTCTGGGTTCTATGTAGGAGAAACAGACCCTGCACAAAAGAGCCAGTGGATGGATAAGTTCAACAGCAGTACTGCAAAGAAGGACAAGGTAACATCAGAGCATTTTAACTTCTCAGGACACAAAATGAGATTGCTGAACTCACATTCATCCAGAAGTTCCAGTATCTCAGAAGATCTCCACAAACACAATAGGTTTTTAACACATTATAATTGTTAACTAATTCAGTACTTTTAAGCTATCTCACATGTAACCCGAATCTGCCTAGTCACCCAGTCTTCTCCCACACTACCTGACCTACATCAGCTTTGTTATTCTGTACATCTGATAAAATGAACATTGATTTGCAAAAAGATAGACTGAAAAAAATGCTATCATACTTCTTCACATTTTTAACCAAATCTTTTATTTCACTGAATTAATAAAAATATTCTGTTTTCTTTCAAAAATAGAAAATCTATCTTGAATTGTCAGTACAAAGGTTTGTTTAACTGAATCTCATGGCTACGTATTCGTTTATTAATGGTTATTATTGTAGATGTGCAGAACAGAAAACTGAAATCAAATTATACTTTACTGGTAGTGAGTACCACTTATAACATCCATTTCAAATCTCGTTTTTCCCACAAGCTCACTGGGTAAACTTCTAGATGCCATTGTCTCTTCTCTGCCCTTCTGTTACTTGGTCAAAGCCAAGAAATTATACCATCTTCAACCTACCCAAAAGGTAATTACAAGGTTTCTTGGTTTGAGTTGATGTGTGCTTAGGTGACCACAGCAGATCATGTGGAACACACGTCACTGTCCTCAAGAGTAAAATTAGCTCCTGGCCCTCCATATTCAATGTCTGAGATAGTTTACTCACTGCTTCATGGGAAATGAGTCCTGGCAACTGATAAACCATTCTACTTCTCTCAATCTATCCTCTGAACAGACATACATAAAGAATAATTTCTGCATTTTCCATGATTTTTCCTCTTGATTTAACAATATAACATTAAACCATGGTTTTGACTTCCAATCTCTTAACTTTCTGCAATTAGACAAAAAAAAGACTTGCCATATTTCTATAGAATAGAAATAGGGAAACTATTTTTAAGTATAACTTCCTACATCTAGAAATGAAAATCTTCACCCTTAGTGTGTTTTTTTCCTGAAAATACAGTTAGTAAATCACACTTTACTTTTCACTGCTTGTAAGCAACAGTGTCATCACTGCAAGATCTGCAGAAAGGTAAGGAGAGGTTTGATATTGTGTATTAGCAAAACTCAGATCTTTCTACAGAATGATGGAGTCCCTAGTAGTATTGTGTGTTCTTGATTGACTTTCCAAATATTGTCACAGAAAGAATATCAAATAGGCCAGGAATATATTAAACTTTAGTAGCCAAGAGCCCCAGGGGACAGAATGATGACTCAAAGTGAACAATGACAACATAGTTGTGTCCAAAGTTTTATCTCTTTTTCTTTCCCTCAAGGTTTGGGAAAGACTTCTGGAGTCTTTTTATATATATATTTAAAAATGCGTTGAGACTGTTTTAATTTGTGTTAAAGTCTTTGATCCTCTGTAACTGAAAAACAAATGTGGCTCCTGGCTGGGGAAAAAACTATTTAGTTTGGATAATATTCTTAAATATAATTCAGTTTTCTTGAACTCAAATAAAGTAATAACATAAAATCATAGCAGCTAAATTTACAGTTGGTTGTATCATTTACTATTCAGTTTACATACTAACTTTCCTCTCTTTTTTCATACTAGATTTTATCTCTGAGCTGGCATGTTATTTTTCTTTAGTTATATTTACCTATAGTTTTCATTAGCACCCATGTACTTTCAGCCAAACTTAAATCTGGATGCCCTCTATCTTCCTTGAACATATATTTTTACCTGGTGGGATTAATTTTTTTGGCGATATTTTTTCCTATTGCCTCTGTTTATCTCTCTGTTCTTATACAACTATTCTTTTTAGGTTTTTTTTAATCTATTTTCCAAATTTCTGCTTTCTTTGGATATACTGTAAATAGAAAAGCCAGAGTGCATATAGTCAATATATCATTTTTAAAATTTCTAGTGTGCATATAATCATGGTTTATAATATTTCTTAATATCAGACCCCAAGATCTTTCACTGCTGATCATGCTGACTTGGGACTTGGATAATTATAGTTCACCATCATTTGGAGAGCCACAGATTTTCCATCTTAAAAGTTACAACCTAAGAGACAACCTGATTCCACACAATTTCACGAGCTCCATTCCCGAGTAATGCATATATGAAATGATTTCTAATCATGAAGACAAAATACAATAGGATTATTCTTCAACACCAATAATATGGTCTTTTTTTAAGTACCAGGCACATCAAAAGTCTATCCATTCTTCCTTCCTTAGTTTCTCAGTTTCAAACTTCAGAAACTGCCTGTTATATCAGCTAAAGAGGATCACCATTCAGTAAGAACACTTACTCACAGAATTATCTTGATTTCTTTTACATCATAGGGTTGTTGTTGTTTTAATAAATAAAATGAAAACAAACTAGGGCATTCAATGGAATAATGATACTCATTCTCCCCTCTGTTGACTTCCTGCTCCTTCCATTATGTCGCTACATTAAAAAATTAATGTGTAACTCAAATCAAATATAGAATATTTAAAAGAGATATATTTACAGGGCCTTGAGCTCCTAAGCTGTACCACAAGGGAATATAAAATATATCAGGCACTGAAGACAAGAGGAGCACAAGCAATTACATTTGTGTGGCACGTGAACAGTTACAAAAACAGCATATTGTAAACTAAATGTACCTTGGAGTTCAGATATTTGTTCTTTCTTCAGAAAACTGTCTACAAACTGGAATTATATTGTGACATAAAGAGAAGCATGAATTCAAATGTAGCATTTTGCATTTTTGTTTTTTTAAAAAGTGAATGACAAATCTGATGCCATGTCTATTAATAAAATTATTTTCAGCCATACAACTATTGTTGTTATTGTTGTTGTATGGCATTATTACATTAGCCAGGAAACTACAATACTATTGCAGAGTAGAAGTTTGGCTGCCAAGGTACTAGCTCTGTCATGGTACACGCTCACAAGCTTGCCAAGGTGAGCCACAGGAGGGCAAGCTAGCCTCACACCAGACAGAAAGACACGCCTCTCTTCCTGCAGTGTCATCCAAGGCCCCCTCCCTCAACCGGATCCACCTCGCAAATGGGTGTTGCAACCAGGAAGGTTCAGAGCCAGCAGGAATCTGACTGCCTGCATGGAGCACCAACTCATCTCCTCACCAAACGGGTACCTATTTATCTATTTACATGGACATGCTTTTTTTGGACAGAAGCTGAGGCAATTGATGAGAGCTCGTCCTGCCATACAGTGCTAGAACTCAAAACAGTTGAAGCAGAGACCATCTCCAGCATCACTAAGCCATTGAGTCACTATGTCTCTCAGCCATAAAACTAATGAAGATAGTAAAATTATACAAATCAGTGTTGACTGAATTCAGATAGATTTGAAAAATCAAACTGATTCAATCTATATTTTTAATTAGACTGGCAAATTGAACTTTTGAATCATTTGCAGAATCAATTGGACCCAAACATTTAAATTAGTTTGGAAAAACTGCCAAAACTCTGAATTGAGTCTGAATTGACTTGGAGGCATCTAGTTTAATGCTTCAAAACTTCAAAGATTCACAGAGCCCTAAAATTTATCTCACATAATTAACCTGGCTACTTAAACTTCATGATAAAGTAGAAGCCACATTTCCCATTCAAGAATTATCCCCAGCATAAACATATTAAAGAATACTGTTTTAAATATGATATGCATGCCAGTAATTAGGCTTTTAGTCTATTTTACAAAGGGTAGGCCTCTGCCTGAGAAATTTGATTAGAAAAACAATGGGCAAGTTGTACTTCCTAAGGTTTTTTTTGAAGGCCTCGGGGATCTTTCTGGCCATAGCTGTCAAAAACTGTCAAACTTCCCATCATTTTGAAAGAGGACCCCCTCAAAAACTGTACACCTTTAGAGCACATCAAAGTTTAATAACAAAAAAGCCCCCTATATTTCCACCAGAAACTCACCCCTCCCTATATGTACATTGCAGTTTCATCTATGCCAGTGGTAGTCAACCTGGTCCCTACCGCCCACTAGTGGGCGTTCCAGCTTTTTTGGTGGGCGGTAGGGGTTCAATCGAGCCGTTTAAATTTTTGGATCCATTGAGCCCTCCGATCGGCTCACAGAGCTTTCCAGCAGGCGCGGGGTGTTAGCCTCAGCTGTGCAACCCCCCACGGAGCTCTCGGAGGCCAGAGAGCCTCGCTGAAGCACACCATCATCGCGAGGCTCCCGTCAACTTTCTCGACGATCCGGATCGCAGCAGAGGCTGCGCAACGAGATAAAACTGCAAGTGCCTCATTTTCGGCTTCGGTGGGTGGAAATTAAAGGCACAACGAACAACAAGCTTCCTCTTTTGGTGGGCGGTAGGGGTTCAATCGAGCCGTTTAAATTTTTGGATCCATTGAGCCCTCCGATCGGCTCACAGAGCTTTCCAGCAGGCGCGGGGTGTTAGCCTCAGCTGTGCGACCCCCCACGGAGCTCTCGGAGGCCAGAGAGCCTCGCTGAAGCGCGCCATCATCGCGAGGCTCCCGTCAACTTTCTCGACGATCCGGATCGCAGCAGAGGCTGCGCAACGAGATAAAATTGCAAGTGCCTCATTTTCGGCTTCGGGGGGTGGAAATTAAAGGCACAACGAACAACAAGCTTCCTCTTAGAGCCCCTCATGGCTGGGAAGGCCCAGCCGAAATACAAGCGGCCGCTAATTTTGGTGCGGCCACCATTTTGAGAGCCGCACAGAGCCCTCAGTCATAGAGGTTTCAGGCATCTCTGACAAAAACCAGGCTCTCTCTTCATCCTGCTGTGACAGGCACAGATCGGGGGCAAACCAGACTCCACTGGGCATTCCCTCAATACCAGGGTAGAGGCCATAAAGGCTTTCTCTTCATTCCTGCTTGCCCAGGACAGAAAGTCGGTGGCGCGGCCACCATTTTGAGAGCCACACAGAGCCCTCAGTCATAGAGGTTTCAGGCATCTCTGACAAGAACCAGGCTCTCTCTTCATCCTGCTGTGACAGGCACGGATCGGGGGCAAACCAGACTCCACTGGGCATTCCCTCAAGACCAAGGTAGAGGCCATGTCTCAAAAAAAGAAATACGCTCGTGGCTATTTGCCAGAGTATCTGAAGATGGGTTTCATAGAATCTGTTGTAAATAAACAACACCCAATGTGTTTATTGTGTCATAAAACATTATCCAATGAGGCAATGAAGCCAAGTCGATTGCGAGAACATCTTTCTACAAAGCATCCAAATGATAAGGACAAGCCCATTGAATATTTTCAGGAAATATATAAAAAATTTCAAAATCGTTCAACAATCGTTGCATCATTTAAGAAACAACATGCAGCGAACGAAGATGGATTAATTTGCGCTTATCGCATTTCACAATTAATTGCAAAAAGTGGTAAAAGCTATAATATTGGAGAAACAGTAATAATACCCTCTATAAAAGAATTTATTTCAACAGTAATGCATCAGGATATACCTGAAAATTTAAAAACGTTGCCCCTAAGCGATAGCACAGTAAAGCGACAAATTGATGAAATGGCAGTTAATGTTGAAAAAAAACTGATAAGTATTCTCCAAAACACTTCATTTTCTATGCAACTGGACGAGTCTACCACTGCAGATAATAATGCTTTATTGATGGCATATGTACGTTATTTTGATGAAAACAATACATTACAAGAAGAAATGCTATTCGCAATAAATCTCATTACAGATACAAGAGGATTATCTATATTTAATACTGTGAAATCATACTTTACAAAAAATAATATTCCTTTGAATAATATTGTTGCATGTGCTACTGATGGAGCACCATCAATGGTAGGTTGCTATCGTGGATTTGTTGCTTATTTGAAGGAAGAAGTGCCAAATGTTTTATGTATTCATTGTGTGGTGCACAGACAACATCTTGTAGGAAAACATCTAAGTACAACTCTCCATTCATCATTAAATATAATAATTCGAGCCATAAACAAGATCAAATCCAAACCAAAAAATGATAGAATGTTTCGACAGCTTTGCCAGGACAATAATGAAGATTTTATTACGTTACTTTTGCACACAGAAGTTCGGTGGCTGTCAAAGGGTACATCTTTGGCTCGTTTTGTAGCATTATATGATAGTGTCATACAATTTTTTGAAAGTAATAATGAGACCAATTTGTGTCAACAGTTAAAAACAGTAAAGAATGATGCCTTTTATTTGGCAGATATTTTCAAGAGATTTCATGATGTCAATTTGCAGCTTCAGGGAGCTAATAAGACTCTTATAGGTTGCCAAACTATTGTGTCATTATTTATTGACAAACTTGAACTACTTCGTTATAATCTATTGAAGAGAGAATTTCATCAGTTTCCTGAATTATCATCTATAAAAGATGATGTAACTCCAGAGGATATTGACAGATTTAGTAGCCACCTCAACGAACTTAAATTGGACATGGAAAAACGATTTGAAGATATTTTGAAATTGAAGGTGTATGACTGGATGAAAAATCCTTTTACCGCAAATATTGAAGAGGCTGATATAACTTGCCAAGAAGAACTGTTAGAAATTAGATATGATGAAGAAAGTAAACATAAATTTGAAAGTGGTGGATATGAAAACCTATGGCAAAGTAAAAAAAATGCCTGCCTTATATCCAAATATGTGGAAAATGATATTCAGTTTATTGATACCTTTCCCTACCTCATATCTTGTGGAATCAGGCTTTAGTGCTGTTAATCATATTATGACCAAAGAAAGAAACCGCCTGAATATTTCCGAAAGAGGAGACCTTCGTTTGTTCCTTACAAAAATTGAGCCAGATATCCAGTATTTAGTTTCGCAGCATCAGCCTCAGGGATCTCATTAATAATTTAATTAATTAAATGTAATTTCATCAGACTTCCTGTTTCTACAGTGGGGCAAAAAAGTATTTAGTCAGCTACCAATTGTGCAAGTTCTCCCACTTAAAAAGATGAGAGAGGCCTGTAATTGTCATCATAGGTAGACTTCAACTATGAGAGACAAAATGAGAAAACAAATCCAGACAATCACATTCTCTGATTTGGAAAGAATTTATTTGCAAATTATGGTGGAAAATAAGTATGTGGTCACCTGCAAACAAGCAAGATTTCTGGCTCTCACAGACCTGTAACTTCTTCTTTAAGAGGCTCCTCTGTCCTCCACTCATTACCTGTATTAATGGCACCTGTTTGAACTTGTTATCAGTATAAAAGACACCTGTTCACAACCTCAGTCACACTCCAAACTCCACTATGATGAAGACCAAAGAGCTGTCAAAGGACACCAGAAACAAAATTGTAGACCTGCACCAGGCTAGGAAGACTGAATCTGCAATAGGCAAGCAGCTTGGTGTGAAGAAATCAACTGTGGGAGCAATAATTAGAAAATGGAAGACATACAAGACCACTGATAATCTCCCTCGATCTGAGGCTCCACGCAAGATCTCACCCCGTGGGGTCAACATGATCACAAGAACGGTGAGCAAAAATCCCAGAACCACAGGGGGGACCTAGTGAATGACCTGCAGAGAGCTGGGACCAACGTAACAAAGGGAACCATCAGTAACACACTACGCTGCCAGGGACTCAGATCCTGCAGTGCCAGAAGTGTCCCCCTGCTTAAGCCAGTACATGTCCAGGCCCGTCTGAAGTTTGCTAGAGAGCATTTGGATGATCCAGAAGAGGATTGGGAGAATGTCCTATGGTCAGATGAAACCAAAGTAGAACTGTTTGGTAGAAACACAACTCGTCGTGTTTGGTAAGTAATTATTATTATATGCTTTAACTTGCTATAACTCTGCTTTATAAATTTTATAAAGTAAAGTTATTTCCCTACTTTATAAATCACCATTACTGTGGAACCGGTGGGCGGTTAGAAAATTTTACTACTAACAAAGATACAAAAGTGGGCGGTAGGTATAAAAAGGTTGACTACACCTGATCTATGCTAAGACCCTTAATTGCCTCCCAAAATGTGAGTGTAATCTCAGCTACCAAAAGACCAAAAGACCGCCCACCCATTCATTACAAGGATTGCCTAGATAGCGACCCTAAACTGGTAGCACCGATGCAAACTTTGCAGATGAATCTTTCCCATTATGGGAAATGTAATATATTTCCATTTAAAATCTAAATAATGGTAACTGTTTGCAAATTGTATGTATATAACATGATGTGCAAATATCTATTTTTACATTCTTTATGGGGGGTCAGTGAAGTGTTGCTTCTTTTTGGTGCTGTATAAATGGCCCCTCCAGTTGAGATGAACCTACACTCTGTAACTTATACAATTAAAGTACAAATATTTTTGGTTAGTCCTTTTCCCCACATTTTCTGTTTTGCACATACTTTTCCAAGAGTATATCACCCCTAAAGTTACATGAAGGAAGGTCAGGTTCACTTTTTGTAAATTCAAGCACCACAAGCAATGAAGCCTCCCTGGAAGCAAAGAAAATAGGGTAACCAACTAACAGCAATAACAGGCTAGAACAGGTGTAGTCAACCTTTTTATACCTACCGCCCACTTTTGTATCTTTGTTAGTAGTAAAATTTTCTAACCGCCCACCGGTTCCACAGTAATGGTGATTTATAAAGTAGGGAAATAACTTTACTTTATAAAATTTATAAAGCAGAGTTATAGCAAGTTAAAGCATATAATAATAATTACTTACCAAACACGACGAGTTGTGTTTCTACCAAACAGTTCTACTTTGGTTTCATCTGACCATAGGACATTCTCCCAATCCTCTTCTGGATCATCCAAATGCTCTCTAGCAAACTTCAGACGGGCCTGGACATGTACTGGCTTAAGCAGAGGGACACTTCTGGCACTGCAGGATCTGAGTCCCTGGCAGTGTAGTGTGTTACTGATGGTTCCCTTTGTTACGTTGGTCCCAGCTCTCTGCAGGTCATTCACTAGGTCCCCCCATGTGGTTCTGGGATTTTTGCTCACCGTTCTTGTGATCATGTTGACCCCATGGGGTGAGATCTTGCGTGGAGCCTCAGATCGAGGGAGATTATCAGTGGTCTTGTATGTCTTCCATTTTCTAATTATTGCTCCCACAGTTGATTTCTTCACACCAAGCTGCTTGCCTATTGCAGATTCAGTCTTCCTAGCCTGGTGCAGGTCTACAATTTTGTTTCTGGTGTCCTTTGACAGCTCTTTGGTCTTCATCATAGTGGAGTTTGGAGTGTGACTGAGGTTGTGAACAGGTGTCTTTTATACTGATAACAAGTTCAAACAGGTGCCATTAATACAGGTAATGAGTGGAGGACAGAGGAGCCTCTTAAAGAAGAAGTTACAGGTCTGTGAGAGCCAGAAATCTTGCTTGTTTGCAGGTGACCACATACTTATTTTCCACCATAATTTGCAAATAAATTCTTTCCAAATCAGAGAATGTGATTGTCTGGATTTGTTTTCTCATTTTGTCTCTCATAGTTGAAGTCTACCTATGATGACAATTACAGGCCTCTCTCATCTTTTTAAGTGGGAGAACTTGCACAATTGGTAGCTGTCTAAATACTTTTTTGCCCCACTGTAGAAACAGGAAGTCTGATGAAATTACATTTAATTAATTAAATTATTAATGAGATCCCTGAGGCTGATGCTGCGAAACTAAATACTGGATATCTGGCTCAATTTTTGTAAGGAACAAACGAAGGTCTCCTCTTTCGGAAATATTCAGTCGGTTTCTTTCTTTGGTCATAATATGATTAACAGCACTAAAGCCTGATTCCACAAGATATGAGGTAGGGAAAGGTATCAATAAACTGAATATCATTTTCCACATATTTGGATATAAGGCATGCATTTTTTTTACTTTGCCATAGGTTTTCATATCCACCACTTTCAAATTTATGTTTACTTTCTTCATCATATCTAATTTCTAACAGTTCTTCTTGGCAAGTTATATCAGCCTCTTCAATATTTGCGGTAAAAGGATTTTTCATCCAGTCATACACCTTCAATTTCAAAATATCTTCAAATCGTTTTTCCATGTCCAATTTAAGTTCGTTGAGGTGGCTACTAAATCTGTCAATATCCTCTGGAGTTACATCATCTTTTATAGATGATAATTCAGGAAACTGATGAAATTCTCTCTTCAATAGATTATAACGAAGTAGTTCAAGTTTGTCAATAAATAATGACACAATAGTTTGGCAACCTATAAGAGTCTTATTAGCTCCCTGAAGCTGCAAATTGACATCATGAAATCTCTTGAAAATATCTGCCAAATAAAAGGCTTCATTCTTTACTGTTTTTAACTGTTGACACAAATTGGTCTTATTATTACTTTCAAAAAATTGTATGACACTATCATATAATGCTACAAAACGAGCCAAAGATGTACCCTTTGACAGCCACCGAACTTCTGTGTGCAAAAGTAACGTAATAAAATCTTCATTATTGTCCTGGCAAAGCTGTCGAAACATTCTATCATTTTTTGGTTTGGATTTGATCTTGTTTATGGCTCAAATTATTACAGTTAATGATGAATGGAGAGTTGTACTTAGATGTTTTCCTACAAGATGTTGTCTGTGCACCACACAATGAATAAATAAAACATTCTGCAGTTCTTCCTTCAAATAAGCAACAAATCCACGATAGCAACCTACCATTGATGGTGCTCCATCAATAGCACATGCAACAATATTATTCAAAGGAATATTATTTTTTGTAAAGTATGATTTCACAGTATTAAATATAGATAATCCTCTTGTATCTGTAATGAGATTTATTGCGAATAGCATTTCTTCTTGTAATGTATTGTTTTCATCAAAATAACGTACATATGCCATCAATAAAGCATTATTATCTGCAGTGGTAGACTCGTCCAGTTGCATAGAAAATGAAGTGTTTTGGAGAATACTTATCAGTTTTTTTTCAACATTAACTGCCATTTCATCAATTTGTCGCTTTACTGTGCTATCGCTTAGGGGCAACGTTTTTAAATTTTCAGGTATATCCTGATGCATTACTGTTGAAATAAATTCTTTATAGAGGGTATTATTACTGTTTCTCCAATATTATAGCTTTTACCACTTTTTGCAATTAATTGTGAAATGCGATAAGCGCAAATTAATCCATCTTCGTTCGCTGCATGTTGTTTCTTAAATGATGCAACTATTGTTGAACGATTTTGAAATTTTTTATATATTTCCTGAAAATATTCAATGGGCTTGTCCTTATCATTTGGATGCTTTGTAGAAAGATGTTCTCGCAATCGACTTGGCTTCATTGCCTCATTGGATAATGTTTTATGACACAATAAACACATTGGGTGTTGTTTATTTACAACAGATTCTATGAAACCCATCTTCAGATACTCTGGCAAATAGCCACGAGCGTATTTCTTTTTTTGAGACATGGCCTCTACCTTGGTCTTGAGGGAATGCCCAGTGGAGTCTGGTTTGCCCCCGATCAGTGCCTGTCACAGCAGGATTAAGAGAGAGCCTGGTTCTTGTCAGAGATGCCTGAAACCTCTATGACTGAGGGCTCTGTGTGGCTCTCAAAATGGTGGCCGCGCCACCGACTTTCTGTCCTGGGCAAGCAGGAATGAAGAGAAAGCCTTTATGGCCTCTACCCTGGTATTGAGGGAATGCCCAGTGGAGTCTGGTTTGCCCCCGATCTGTGCCTGTCACAGCAGGATGAAGAGAGAGCCTGGTTTTTGTCAGAGATGCCTGAAACCTCTATGACTGAGGGCTCTGTGCGGCTCTCAAAATGGTGGCCGCACCAAAATTAGCGGCCGCTTGTATTTCGGCTGGGCCTTCCCAGCCATGAGGGGCTCTAAGAGGAAGCTTGTTGTTCGTTGTGCCTTTAATTTCCACCCCCCGAAGCCGAAAATGAGGCACTTGCAATTTTATCTCGTTGCGCAGCCTCTGCTGCGATCCGGATCGTCGAGAAAGTTGACGGGAGCCTCGCGATGATGGCGCGCTTCAGCGAGGCTCTCTGGCCTCCGAGAGCTCCGTGGGGGGTCGCACAGCTGAGGCTAACACCCCGCGCCTGCGGGAAAGCTCTGTGAGCCGATCGGAGGGCTCAATGGATCCAAAAATTTAAACGGCTCGATTGAACCCCTACCGCCCACCAAAAGAGGAAGCTTGTTGTTCGTTGTGCCTTTAATTTCCACCCACCGAAGCCGAAAATGAGGCACTTGCAGTTTTATCTCGTTGCGCAGCCTCTGCTGCGATCCGGATCGTCGAGAAAGTTGACGGGAGCCTCGCGATGATGGCGTGCTTCAGCGAGGCTCTCTGGCCTCCGAGAGCTCCGTGGGGGGTTGCACAGCTGAGGCTAACACCCCGCGCCTGCTGGAAAGCTCTGTGAGCCGATCGGAGGCTCAATGGATCCAAAAATTTAAACGGCTCGATTGAACCCCTACCGCCCACCAAAAAAGCTGGAACGCCCACTAGTGGGCGGTAGGGACCAGGTTGACTACCACTGGGCTAGAAACTGGGAGACTGTGAGTTCTAGTCCCACCATAAGCATGAAAGCTGGCTGGGTGACTGCACAAGTCACTCTCTGTCAGCCCAACTCACTCACAGGGTTGTTGTTGTCATTGTGAGAAGAAAAAGGAGGAGGAAGGAGTCTTAGGTATGTGCCTGCCTTTTATCATTTATTAAAAATAATAAAGATGAAATAATAAATAAATAACATAGCCTTGCCCTTATTACTTTAATGTGCTTAGTTCTTTTCTCCAGATTCCAGTGCTGCAGAATTCAAAAACTCCATTCCAATATCCCAAACTCCTTTTTAGTAGTAAGCCTGGTTTTATGCAAATTCTGTTACAAATTCTCTTCAATAGAGCTATCAAGTTAAAAAAGAAAAAGATTCATAAAGAATTTGTAGAGCATTGTTAGGAACCAAAGGTAAGTGTTCTGGTATGTTTTGGTTAGTTTGCTTTCTACATGATTGTTCAGACACTGTCTTAACAGACAAAGGGTTGTTGCTAAAATGTGTTTCGTTGCCAATGCTTTAGGTCAGCGATCCTCAAACCACCAGATGGGGTGGTGCAGCCTCCTCACTTTCACCAGCCAAACCCTCCTTCTCACTTCAGCCTGCTACATCCTTGAATTTGTTGCTAGTCAGATGACAAGACCAGAACCACTCCCCACATCAGCCCTGCTTCCCTTGCAGTCATGTTTAGTCAGCAATCTGATGCTTCTGCTGCCAGAGTTTCTGCCTACTTTCATTGCCCCAAAGCTGGTTAGACCAGACACTTTGGCAGCTCAGCTCATACCTTCCCACATTCACTGCCAGGCAGCTGGGCAGAGGCTGCTCACTGTCTCAGCTTCTGCCTCCCTCCATTCCCTGGCAGTAGCTGATCTGCCAAAATCAATCAGTAGATGAAATTGGGCATAAAAAATAAAATCTCACACAGAGGAAAACAACTTGAAATTAAATTTGTCTGTTGTCATAACAAGACAGAGATGAAAACTAAGCCTCCGATTCATAAAAAAAAAAAAGAACCGTTGGCGTAGTTCAGGAAGAAAAAAGAGATAATAAACATATGAACTTTGATTTTACTCTAAATAGCATTCATTCTTGATACACAGCAATTGCAGGAATTCCTTTGTCGTAACTCCTTAGTTCTACTACAAAAATGTATTGTGCAAAAGTCCCTGGCTTCTTGTGTGTCCATTGTTTCAAGCCCAGCCTGCTTGTCGGGGTGGGGAAACTGGTTTATTAAGCAGCACAAGTGATAATATCAAGAGCAACATGTGTACTAAAATTCAGAAAATTGACCATAGTGAACATGTCTTGAATGCATTTACTGACTGTTGGTCCAAAAAGGCTGTGCTAAACTGACCTCTGATTTTGTACAAGCAATGTCAAAACTAAAGTGCAAATATGAATTTCAACAATATGTACCTAAACATTGCATTTTTTATTTATTATTTTTTTTATTAATTTAGGCTCAAAAATCACACACAGAAACCATACCCCTTAGTATTCTAGGGTATCTGTTGAACAATTTGTCTTGTGTGACTGTACAAAGAGTAGTTGTGATTATGACATAAGTACATAAGAAAAACCAAATGGTAAATAAAGAACTTAATTTTATCATTATTAACTACAAAAGAAAATTTTAAAAGTCTGTTAAAAATGGAGGGAATGTAAAGATGTATTCGAATGCATCTATAACATTATCCTATTAAAATATTTAAAATATTTTAACTCTTAAGAGGGTAGTGTTTAACCACTCCTCACATTTTCGAAAAGTGGTCCATGATTGCAGAAAGCTTGAGAAAAACTGCTCTATATAATTCTGATACATACCGATAGCAATTGAAAAAAGGCAAACATGTCTTTCCTGAAAGCCAGCCCCAGAGCTAATATTTCTAGATGACTTACTAACTTTCTATTTGCATTAACTAAGTGTGCTTAATCATGGCCTCTAAATATCACTGGCTTCCATCTATAATCAACAAAACAGAGGTACACAGTATTCTTTCAGGGAAGTGCCAGCTGAACAATTATATCACTGATGTCAAGGTGACAAAGTAGTTCATTTAGGACTTGGTATACCAAAATGAGACAAGACGTACATATGTCATGAAGGCATTTTGTTTTTCACCACGCATAGTCACTGACATTCAAATACTTCATTTTCTTTTCTTCACTCAGAGCTTTGTTGTACTACCTGTCCTGTAGGAAATGGGCCTCCCATCTACATCTTCTAAGGAACAGTGCCTTCAACATAAATCTACATGAACTGGGATACCTCCTTATTTTTCACTGATAAACTGCCAGTGAGATGTGCTATCAGTTTTAATTCTTGGTTTCTTACCAATGCCCTCAGAAATTTAGCGGAGAACTGTTCATCGTTTCAATTCCTGCTCATGTTTCTGAGAGACTGTTCCATTATGAACCATTCCAAAAAGGATGCAAACCATATTTACATCCACTCCATATTTACATCCAGTGGAATAGTCCTGCCATCTTTCTTTGATCTCCTTTGAATCAGTTGCTATCTTTCCATTGGTGTCCTTTAGTATACCATGCCAAGGTTGGAACCTCCTTTTGATTTCAGAGATTTTCCTTATTTTTCCAAGTCTTTTCCCCATCTTCAGTGTCTACAGATGTGTAATACCTCTTCTTGTCTCTTCTAACAGCTTTCTAATATTCTTTAATAACTTCTTTTCTGAGATTTTTGCCTTTTTTTGGCTCTAGTTCCTCTTCTCTTTTTGTCAATTTCCACTATTTTCCTGACATCTGTTTTGCTTCTCTTTCTTCATTTTTGGCAGCCTCTTTTCACATTTATCATTAATAGCTTCTTTATGTTCATTTGATAATTTCTTTGATTATCTATGAGGTTCAGGACTTTGAAGAATTTCCATAAACCATGTTCTGAAAACTGACCGGCTTTCTTTTTCTTCTTTAACTTAACTGGGAGATTCCACATCAGCACTCTGGCAAAAACCAAGTGAGGGCATGATTAAAAAAAACTATAGCAACAGATAAATTTTTTATCTTTGTAAAATATGTACTAAAGATAGAAAAGAGGGTTGAGACCTGCAAATCCCAGTGTCAAGGTCATGTGTGGTCTATAGAGAGGATGAATATTTGCAAAGTGAAAATGGCTGTAAATCTATTCCCTTATGGATATATGGCTGGCTTTCCTATTAACTTTGCTCATCAGAAGGTCGCACATGAGGATGACATGACCCCGGGACACTGCAACAGTCATAAATATGAGTCAGTTGCCAAGTTTCTGAATTTTGATCATGTAACCATGGGGATGCTACAACAATCATAAGTGTGAAAAACGGTCATGTCACTTTTTTCAGTGTCGTAACTTCAAACGGTCAGTAAGTGAACTGTTGTAAGTTGAAAACTACTTATACTTTGAGATGATTTGGTCATAGAGAAAGAATGAATGACAATGAATTACTAAAACAAATATATAATCTATGGGCAAATGGAGTGAGGGGAAGGTCCTGGTTGGATGGATTGATGAGATACTCAAATAGAGAGTTGTGAGAAATATAGAGACCAAATGGCAACGTCTGAAGCATTATATGACTGCAGCCTTTATTTGTTTGTTTCAAAGATTTATATGACTGCCTATCTTAAGCAACTCTTGGTGGCTTACGACAACCAAACAACAATAAACAAAACAATCATAAAAACAATAAACAAAGAACCTTTGCTGTAATTTTCCCCCTTGGAATGCCCCACAGCAGACTCCTTTATCCTCCTTCCATGTCTTCCAGTCATAGAGTAGGTACAAGAGATAAAGATATGGAAAGATAAATAGTCTTAGTAAACAGTAAATAGTAGGTAAACTAGATGTTGCTCTGTTTCCTTCTCTGTTGCTTTATCCATGCCTTTAATGTCTTTGGCTTACCGTTTCTTACTCTTTTTCTATGCTTTGCATAATGGAGAAACCAATAACTTTTGCAACAAGACTTTTCTCCTGTACTCAGAATATGAAATGCAAGGGTAATGGATGATACAAATTAAAAAGTGATGTACATTTTATGAGAAGGACATATACAAGTAGCAATGATAAGCTTTGCATATGATGTTGCTTTTCTTATGCTATGTTTTACTAGACATAGCAACCCATTCCCTGAATATATCTTCTGCCTGAATATTACTCTTGATTAAGTCTGGCATTGGAATGATAAATTGGTCTCCAGAAATTCAAAACAGTTTGAAAATTCAGTATTTTTCCTGAGTTCAAGTCTTAATTGGTTCATTGGTTTTGTTTTAGATAATGTTAATTTATAAAGCATAAATGGGTAAAGGTCTGGCTACACATGCAGTTCCTTTTTCCTTCTTTATCAGCAGGTAATAAAGCATTGTTTCTCCTCATGTCTAAATCAGGAACATATGACTAATGATTGAAGTGTTTACAATCCAGTAAGAATAAATAACTAGAGTAAGACTGATCCACAAAACTGTTCACTCTGGCAATTTACAAACTTATCTTTCATTAAACATTTGAAATAAAATATACCAGCTCAGAAAAGTGGTGGATGATACTTGCATGCAATTTTTAAATATATATATATATGGAGTGACTGGGGATGCAGTGATGAATTCTTTCTTTCTGTAACTTTAAAAAATCTGATACATTAATAAGAATGCCAGTCTTTGCCTCTCCTGTGATTCCTAGAAATCTCCCATGTGGCCGTCTCATAAATCTAAACAAGAAAACGAGTGCAATTCCTTCCACTGTCTTTTTCAAAGAAAGGTGAATGACTCCTACTCTTAGAAAAATACCCATAATCGCTTCAAGCAGCACTTGTGCAGATTTTTTTTAAAAAAAATACTAATTGATCTGGATTTGATTAAAGTCTCCCAGTTAAACTATGGCTCATGAAAGATGAAGAATAAGCCCCCCCCCAAGCATGAGCAAATGAATAGTGCAGATGGGTTATCGTGACAATGAGTGCCTTATTCTCATTAGATGCAACTAGTGAGGAATTAGGCTGCTCAGAGAAAAAGTGCAATGCAGTTTTGTCATTTCAGCATGCCCTGGAACCACACCTCCTACACCATCTGTCAACAGGAATCTCGTTAGAGAATTCAATATCTACAATGCAAAGCATTGTGTCATATTGTCCAACAGGTTCTTACTTCTTCCCTGTTCTGCCCACACGCTATGTGAACTACTTTTTATGTAACAAGAAAATGGCTCAGACCAAAGCTTATCTAGGTTAGCCTCCCCTTCCTACTGTGACCACAGAGATGTCTGATAGAAGCTCATAAAGATGATATGAGGGTTAACTGATTTCATCCCAGTTCAGTTCAAGTAACCAGTTATTGTTATTTAGCGTATAACATACAATGTTAGGGAAATCTACACTTGCTAGACACAATGCAGTCCTGATAGCCTAGACTGCTAGTTCATTCTATTGGGTGCCTATCCTTGGTGCACCCTGAGGGGTGAGCTAGGTTTATACCAATTAGCTAGCAGCAGGCTCTTTTTGGGCTCCTCCACCAGTCTTGCCTCACCCTGCCTTGTGTCACAATGCCTCACATCCAGCCAAGACCAGTGCCGGCTTCTACTCTCTGCATACACAAATGCAGCTAGGTTTTTCCCACCGAAGTGGTACCCATTTATCTATTTGCAATATTGCATGCTTTCAAACTGCTGTGTGGGCAGGAGTTAGGGATCAAGTGACAGGAGCTCATTCTATCTCACAGACTTGGTCAAATCGCTGGAGTATAGACCAGTTCCAGCATCATTAAACCACTGCACCATCTAGTCCAGTAACTGGTGTACATAGCTAATATACTGTATTTTCTACATTCTTGGAGATATAAATGCTGCTGTCATGATTGATCATCAGAGAGGGGCAGGGTTTCTGCGGAGTGAGGGTCAAACGTTCAAGATGGCAGTCACATTCATGTAATCAAAGACCAACTGTGTCACTGGTCTTAAATCACATAATTGTGGCATCCCTAGAAGAAGGATGTGGCCATCCCTTTCAGGTAGTCTGGACAAAAAGAACCAATCATTGTAAGGTTACAATAACAGAAATCTTGCAAGTCTGCAAGCACAAGCTTCTCCATTTTTGTACATATACTGATGTCACATCCATTTATATAAAGGAAAATCCTGTGATAACACAACACTGTATCATTTTGACAAGAGAGGGATCTTCAAATGCCTTTGGTTGCCATCATTTATGGCACAATGCTTTTTAAAAGCTATTCAAATGAGTGACCGTATCCAAGCCAGGAAGAAGCTTTGTGTTTAAACATGTAGTACTGTGGTTCCTTTCGCTGTCTTCCATCTCTCCTTATTTGGTTTAATTGAATGACTTTGATTTCATGATACCTTGAAACAGAAACTTCTTCTCTGTTCATTATTCATTTTTTCTCCTGATAACCATAATGTTGCATAATGCTCTCCTTCCATCTTAGTCAATCTACTTCTAAGCTACACTCACTCCTCTCCCAATGACATAAATGATTTTGACTGAGTATTCTTCTCTTCATATACTGTAGAGTGGTTTTATGTATTGTCAGTGGGGTCCCATATCATTTCACAAAGCAACATTTTGAGTTTTTATACCCGTGCAGCGTTTCTCAGGCTAGCTGGAGAATTCTAGTAGTTGGAGTCCACATATCTGAAAGCTAACAACATTGAGAAACACTGTTCTAGTGTATGGAGTGCTATGAATCCCAATAGCTTAGTGTTGTTAAATATAGAAATATAAGGAATTAGTGAACAATGTCTATACAGTTGAAAAACAATACAATTCAAAAAAGACCAATTTTCTGACCCACAAAACCACTGGGGGACAATGGAAGTTGAATTACTCAGAACTTTTCAGTGATGTCACCAGATGTTCAAATTCTTGAGTATAACCTTCCACAAAATTGTTTTTTCATGGGGCAGAATAGAAGAGAGATCACTTGTTGTCCATCTTATATACACCTTATCTCTGTATTGTTAAGTAGAATATTCAAAGATCACTCTCTTTGGGATCAGTCCATGTTACCCACAGTATTGCTTCCAGCAACTTTGGAAAATCCTATGGCTTTTAATATATAGCTCTAGATATATAAATAATGTAAATATCTGCCAGCTGTACATGTCTCTCACTTCCTGTTCATATCTGACTTTTGCCAGTTCATTGTTTTGATATTTGCTGGTGTTTAATGAATAAACATGAACTGCCAGATGAATTCAGTGATATGTGTGCTTGCCCTAAACTGGATATAAAGACTGACTGAGAGTGTGTTAGGTGCAAGCCAAACTGGAAATGATCCACTGTCATTTTCCAATAATAGTTACTTGTTTCAGAATATAAACTTGGCATTGTGCTACTATTCCCACCTGAAGCACCTGAGGTATTCTTGGGTTAGAACAGAATTATTCCTCTTCTGTGACTGAAACATCAATGATGAGAAGTAAGGACAGCTGTTCTCCAGATTGTTGCAGGTAGTTTTGACTTATAATCATTTGTCCTATATGGTAGTCCTTGACTTACAACCATTCGTTTAGTGACCACTCAAAGTTACAACAGCACTGAAAAAGTGACTTATGACCATTTTTCACACTTACAGCTGTCACAGCTTCCTCATGGTCACGTGATTAAAAGTTGATGCTTGACAGCTGGTCCATACTTATGGGGGTCACAGTTGTAGTGACCCCCTTTTGCGACCTTCTGACAACCAAAGTCAATGGGGAAGCCAGATTTACTTAATAATGTGTTACTAACTAAACAACTGCAGTGATTCACTTAACAGCTGTGGCAAGAAAAGTCGTAAAATGGGACAAAACAGCTGTCTTGCTTAGCAATGGAAATTTGGGATTCATTTGTGGTCGTAAGTTGAGGTCTACGTCAATTCCTTTTGGAGTGTAATCCCTTTACTTACAACCACTAATTTAACGACTATTTCAACTTACAACAACACTGAAAAATATGATTTATAACCAGTCCTCATGCTTAAAGCACAGCAGCTCCGCAGTCAGAATTAGAATCAGAATAGAGTTGGAAGGGACCTTGGAGGTCTTCTAGTCCAGTCCCCTGCTCAAGCAGTCCTATACCATGTGATCAAAATTCAGGTGACTGGTCTAGCATGTTTTCACAATGGTTACAGAGTCCTGAGGTCACGTGATCACCATCTGCAACCCACCCTGTCAGCTTCTGACAAGCAAAGTCAATGGGGAAGCTGGATTCGCTTGATGACTATGTGATTCATTTAACAACTGCAATAATTTGTTTAACAACTGTGGCAAAAAATGGTCATAAAATCAAGCGTGACTCATTTAACAACGGCCTTTCTTAGCGGTGGAAATTCTGGTCCCAATTTTGGGCATAATTCAAGGACTACCTGTATTTGAAACATTGTGATTCAATAGACTGGAATAGATCAAAAAAATCCTAGTACATAGAGGCAGAGGAAGGAAGGAAGTATAGGTTAGAGAAAATGTTAGATGAGAAATGGAGAATCAGATCCCACAAGTGATACTAAAAGAGAAAACAATTGCAGCACTAACAAAAGGTATTAAAGTTTTGAAACATCAGGAGAACCTCATAGTGGAGAGCAACAGGAGTTGGACATAGGATTTGTGATGGTTAGGGTATAACCAATTAGCACAGTACAGCTGAAGGGACATCAGAATCATGTAAAATTAACTATATTTAGCCTATTATGATTTAAATTCAGGAAATTAAACTATGTGACCACCTCTCCCATCAAAGGAAAAGCCAAACTAAGAGGCATGGAACTATCACCCGGCCAGCACATGCACAGCTATGTTGAAATTTAGCCTTTGTCTTCTTCCAATAAATCATATGTATAACTTGGGGCTTAGGCATAAAATGCTGAATCTGAGAATATGTGCTCGTAAATATGTATGGATGCATGGAATGAACCTGCTTTAAGAAGACCTAGAGACAGAACATGGGCAAACACAATGCTGGGTAAACCAACCATTTTGCAAGGTGAGATCTCTTCAGATTTTAAAATGAATGTTGTTTATTTATTCAGCCATCTCAAACAGTCACTTCCTGACGTCACATCTTTATTTAAGCTTTCTTCTTGTTCTGATATGGAACAGGAACAGGAACAGGCCTAAACCAATCCCATACTCTTGGTTTTTTTTTTTTCATTTGCTTTAACCTTGTTATTAATAGAATGATTTCACACACTAGCTATATAAAAGCAAAATCGTAACACTGAACAGCTTGGTTTGTTTTAGCTCAGAAAATTAAAAAAAAACAAAGTACTTTCTCTGTTATTTCTGGATCCATTTTAAACTACACATTTTTAAAAACAAACTAACACTCTCCAATATCTTCTCCTTTCATTTTATATGAAGCAAATGCTTTATATTCAGCCTACATTGTGTACATTTTAAAACAAATCTCTGAATGTAAGCTATCATTCCATAAATAATTCTACTATCAGTATAAATACTATTCCAGATATTTCTTAAAAATTAGGACATAGTAAAGCAAGCAAACGCTAACACAATGAGCTTCTAAGACAGTTAAAATATTTCTAGGAACTATTCCAATGGATACGTGTGCACACGTGTGTATGCAATCATTCTATTCCTCTCTTCAAGTTGTCAGAAAGGAAACTCTTTCCAGCTGGTTTTTAAGGTGAGAAAGTAAAGAAAGCCAACAAGGATAAAGGATAATGAAAAAGCTGAGTTATAGAAAACAATAATAACACCACCACTGGGGGGGAGGAATTGAAAGCACCATATGGGTGACATAGCCAGTCATGAAGATATCAAAATGTTTGTCATTTAATTTCACCCCCTTCCCCATTGACATGGAAGATACTCTAAACAAAGTTTCTGAGTTGGCTTGAAGTCAATTCCAGATGTATATGATATTGACAGTTTTTGTTCTTATCTAGCTCTGCTGTTGCTACCATTTATCCAAAATTGTTTATCCAAAAACTAGTGCTTATACTGCTGACTTTTTGATTAACTTTTGGACACTTTATTTTTTTCCATTCTAACTCCTACAGCAAAGGCATCATCCCCATCATCCAGAGATTTAGCATCCTGTTGGTTTAGAAGGTGTCTCACCCTCCTCCCTCACCTTCTGCAACAACATACAATCATGGATAACATTGTTAAGGGGAAAAAGTCTAGTGCAAAGGTGCCAAATGGGTGTCCTTTCTGCATCATAGCTCACCATGGCTGATAAACATAATGGAGGAATAGTGGTCTGAAGTTTTGTAGATCTCCATGTCAGAAAACACCTAGTTCAATGGTGGCAAACCTATGGAACACGTGCCAGAGGCAGCACTCAAAGCCCTGTCTGTGGGCATGCGCGCCATGCCCCAGAGATGGCAACCGTCCCTCTTCAACCAGCCGCCTGCTAACTCGCCGAGGTCTCACATGGCTGGATGCATCCCAGCATGGCTGGTTTCCTTTCCCCCCCCCTCCCGTCCCATCTCTCTTGGCCTCACATGCTCTCCTTTTCCCGAGCAAGACCCACTGTATCGCCTCTTCAGCTGTCAGCCAGCTGTCCAGCTGAGAGGCAGCTTCTCTCAACTGCTGGCAGCGGGCTGCGGAGCCCCAGAATGCACCGGTCGAGGGGCCAGCAGGCTATGGCTGCTGATGCGCCCCCATGCGCTTGCTGGCCTCTGTGTGCATGGGCCGATGATGTCAGGCAGCAGTTGCCCTGGCCTCTGCCTCACCTTGCCCTGCGACAATGGCACCCCTGCCCTGCCTCGCCTTGCCTCGCCTCACCCCACAGGACGAGCCTCCTGCCCACTGCCCCATTTGCCAGAGACCCCCTAGATCTCCCCCAATCCTGCCCAGCCCCCACAGGCATCCCTCCCCACAAGCAACATCAAGGTGACCACACCACCTTGGCCACACCCATCCAGTCTGCCATGACCACCACAGCCATGCCCACCTATTGGGCCATGCCCACCCAGCACCCGGTGATAAATAAGTGGGTTTTGGGTTGCAATTTGGGCACTCAGTCTTTAAAAGGTTCGCCATCACTGACCTAGTTTGTCTGTTTATTTAGCATATGGCCAGACAAATGCATAGAACATGAACTAAACTAGATGTAGTTGGGTGTACTGTGTGATGTGGTAAAAAATTATTTTCTTTCTATTTTGAGTAGGGTGAAGATCAGGGAACTATTTGTGATTTTGGTTTCTATGGTGTGTCATGCGATTGAATACCAATTATTCCATACCCTTTGTATTCTGTTCTTGCTCAGTAAACAAAAACATTCATTGGTTCATGATGTTCTTGGCATCTTTTCTGCTTCTCAAGATTGGCAGAATTTAAGGGAACCCTAGATAAGCTTCGTGGAACTTTGAAATGAAAACGATGGCAGTATGAAAATGTTGTGAGGAGATGGGAGAAAAACAAGTGTCTTATTTACAGAAGGGGGATTAAAACATCTTTCAAGAAATCAGAGGCCAAATTTAGGTGGAAACATTTGTCATGACAAACTTGCTGTATTCCATGACCCATTCAAATCTTACTCATCCTGAAATTAGATCTTCCCCTTCCTGCTTCTACATTCTTTGAGACTTAATTTTTTTTATTTGTGCCTTTATTAAAGACTCTCTAGATGCTCTTCTTCCATATCCCAATGTCATCCACATAGCACTTGTTTATACAGATAGTCTTCACTGAATGACCATACATTTAGCAACTGTTCAAAGTTACAACAGCACTGAAAGAAGTGACTAGTACTGGGTCAGCATCCCCACAGTCATGTGAGTACAATTCATGTATTTGGCAGCCATTGCACATTTATGATGCTTGCACCTTCCTGCAGTCATGTGCTCACCATTTGCAACCTTCCCTGCTGGTTTCTGACGAACAAAGTCAATGGGGAAGATGGCAGGATGTTGTAAGTCACATCATGTCTCATGTCATGACCATAACCAGGACCATTGGAATTGGCATTGGAAATTGGCCCAATTACATAATGTTTTGCTTAACAACCACCTCACTTAGTGACAAGATTGCTGATCCCAGTTAGGGTCATTAAGCATGGACTACCTGTAGTTTAGACTCAGTTCATTAAGAAAAGTACTTATATGTTTATTATCCATTAGACAAAACCCCCAGAATTGGCAATGAGTGATATCTGTATTAGTGCCAATCAAAAACAATGCAAAAGTTTATGAAAGTTTCTAGGTTTTCCATAACACTTTATCCCACAGATAATTGCAGAAAATTGGAGTTAGAGAAAAAAGTAAGAAAATCCAAGATTTAAGTCATGAATCTGCAGTTTGAAATCTGGAGACTTTTTCAGGGCTGGAAGGAAATGACTATTCCGTTTGTTGTCAAACATAGCTGTAATCTGATACTTGGAACACCTAACTCTGATTCTGCACACCATTCCCAAACTGCATCCTGGGACTAGCTTCAAAATAAACTATGACTTTATTGCTTCTTCTGCACTTTCTCGCTTTTTCTTCTTCCCTACTTTTTATATCTGAGTAATGGAAAACTTAACACCACTGTCCTTTTTGTGTTATCCCCATCAAGATACATTCTGAAAAGAAGGTTTTAGTGTCTCCCTAAAATTTCCACAACATGGGGCTGACTTTCTAAACCAGATATATGGATAAAATGTTGATTTTTCAGAATTTTATTGTGTACAGCTTTGTATCTTTTCAGTCCTGCCTCCTTCCACCAGCGTGATTTTCCCCTTTTTGGCTATGGCCCCATGAAATTTCCTCTATACCTTTATATAAACAGTTTAGGCTACAGCTAATCTCTCCATTACAGAAGGGACCCCAGAATCTTGATAAGCACCAAACGTGAGCTACCATATCTGGGTTGCAAGCATTCCAGCCACTGCTAGACTGCAACAATGGGGTAACAAAAAGTTCTGTCCTTTTGTTGCCGTCAAGTGGTCCTCCATAATTTTGCAATGCAGATCTGGTCACCGTTACCAAATATACTTCCCTGGCATAACTTGTTTGCAATGGATAAACATGCTACCCACCATATTAGGGTTCTAGTGTGGCTGTGATGAGATGTAATATTTCATCTCGTGTATTGCACTGAATTGCATTGCATTGCATTAGCTAATGTTTTATTTAAACTTATCTTTGTGTTTGTATGCGTAATGTGTCCTTTTACTATTGTATATCAGTGATTGCATGACCTCTATCGATGCCATACGCTAAATAAATAAATAAAAAGACCTTGTTAGGCTAGGTTAGAAATCCCTCTGCTTTATTCTAAACATGGAATCCCCCCAGTATTTACTAACTTTCCAGTTCTCTTGCAAACAGGCAACTTTATCCATTGTCCATATGCCAGACATCAGTTTACAGCAGCTGCTAGAAAAGGGTTTAATCTTCTTCAAAAGCTTTATACTTCAGAGCCTCAGAATATATGAAGGCGTAGTCTTGAAAGATGTCATAAAATATTATAAAAGATGTCAGGCCAAGTGGGATATCAGATGTCTCAGAAAAGGACTCAGGTTTCCCAACCGCCTTAAAGAAAAATCACACTTTGCCTGATGCTTCTCTGAGCGCAGATTTTTATTGGCAACAAAGGTGATATTTGAAATATGAGTAGTTTCCAGTGTTTTTCTTTCAAGTAGCAGCAAAACCATTCTCCTTCCAGATATGATCTGTGTGCAATAAATCATGCCTTATATTTAAAACAAATCAATTATGTCAGTGGGAATAGAGCTCTTAACCCAAAGAACACACACTTAGCAATGGCCTATTCAGCCTGACTGACTTATCACATTTCTCCACCTGTTTCAATACTGCAAACACCATGAAAAGCATTTTATTTTGGAATTTCTGGTGTTTAATTAAAAGAGAAAGGATCCCCACATCTAAGCTTATATACAGGTCATTCTAGATTTAGAATTTCCATTGCTAAGCAAGGCAGCTGTTAAGTGAGACATGCCCACTCTTATGACCTATTTTACCATGGTTGTTAAGTGAATCACTGCAGTTAAGTGAATCAGGTGTTCCTTAAGCAAATCCAGCTTTCTCTATTGACTTTGTCAGATATCAGCTGGGAAGGTTGCAAACGGCAATCATTCTGACCCTGGGACGCTGCAACCATTATAAATATACATCTTTTGCCAAGACCCAAATTCTGATCATGTGACCATGAGATGATGCAATGGTCATAAGTTCAAGGACTGGTCATAAGCCACTTTTTTCAGCACTGTCATAACTTTGAAACGTTGTTAAATGAATGGTTGTTATGTTGAGGCCTACCTGTATTTCTTTTGACCCAGAAATGCAATGGCTAACCATTTTCTAATACCATGAATCTCGCTGCAATTTTCTTCTTTATGTTAAATAAAATATACAAATAGGTATGCCCTTCTTCAGACTCTTCTCCAACCTTTACCCAAGACTCCTTGACTGTGTTTTTCTTTTTTTGTTGCTTCATATTATCAACCTTCCTGAGTGATAGGACGATCTAGACTAGTTCTATAGGGCTAACTTTTCCTTTGGGGAATAGACAAGTGGACATAGCTGATGGTCTATAAGGGTTATTTCCAAACACGCTAAAAAAAAAGAGAGAGAGCAGAGAGAAATTGGAGGAACCAGTGAACCCCCACCCCCAAGAGGAAAAAAATATTCCTTTGTCAGCAGCCCAAGCAGAAGTATTTACAATGATTTTGGTTATTTTATTTAAATTATTAATGACAGATTTACATTGCTATTTGTCAGAAATACAAATTTCATGTTCACAATATGCCGATGGGATCAAGCTAATAAACTACAATCCAATTTATATGCATTATATATAGTTTTTGCCAAAATAATATTGGATGGAGGTGTGAAAATTTTTCCTATTCCTATTTTCATTTCTACTAGTTTTACAACTACCATGAATTTCCATGAAAATCCAATATATTGCTAATCGTTTAAATCAAAATAATTAGAAAACACAAGCTATAGTATGTATATGTATGTGCATCTTATCTATGTACATACACACACACACAATGAAATGTGCACATAAAAGGAGAAAGATTTGTACAAAATTTGAATATGATTGTTAATGTAGATATAATTACTACATCAGCAATTATAAATAATAGTAAAGACTTTCTCACCTCAAGCTTAACTTATAATGACTATTTAGACATGTAATTTCCTTGTCAATGGAAATAGCCTGCTGTTGCCTTCTTCGGGAATGCTTTTCTGACTTTGAAGTCCAGCCTCAAAACTTTGGTATCTTGTGGTGGTTCTCTACCCAACAACTAAACAATTAGACTGTCTTTTGATTGTTGTTTTTTGTTTATTTAATTTTTAGCATCCACCAAGATCACTAACTTATACAATATATCTCAACACAGTAGAGAAAATTGACAATGTGACCTTATGCGTTTGCTGATGCCCATGTCCAGGTGGGAAGTCTTGATGGTGAGCAATTTATTAAATGGGAATTAGTTATGACTGCTCTTCAGATGATTCATATCTTACAACAGGGAATTGTAACAGAGGGCACCCTTCCCCTGGCCCTTCCAATAGTGAACTCTACCAAAAAAGGAGAACTCATGGTGCTACGTCACCTTGAACTGCCGAAGGCATTTATTATTGAAAAATTACATACAGGTATAGCTGTCTTGACCTTTGTCCTAAATAGAGAATATCAGTGATAACCACAGTTTCTCCTTCTTGCATGATCGCCCTTGGGTTCAAATGAGTTCCCGGAGAAGGTTAAAGTTTGATATTTTCCCAGAGGAAATCTCTTACTGTGTTAATGCTTTCTAATCTGCCGCAGATTTAATTAGAACTATGACAGAGGAATAATAAACCTCAGAGATAATAAGCATCAGATAGATGAAGCTGAGGAAGGCATTATTACAGATCGCTTGTCATGGTCAAAATCACTAGCAAAGAAGGTGGCAAGACAAACATAGGAATAATTCTGAGTTTTTCTTTAGATCCATTCAATGCATCCTGTGCTGAAAATACCATATTTCATCCCCTGCCAGGTTTACATTGCAGAAATCTTCCTTTTCAGAGAAGTTTTATCAGAGCATTCCTAGGTAAACAAATATTCCTCAATGTGCCAGCAGGTGATCAAAATCTATTTGCCTTTCTCATGTGATTAGCACAAGAAAAATACAAATACACATGTTGATCAGGTAGTCACACACCTGATCAACAAGAAGAAATATGCTCACAAAATCTTCTCAAATAAGCAATTACATCTCTGTATCTTTTCAAACTAAATATTTGAACTGCTGCCCGAATCAAACATCAAAGTCTATACGATTACATAACAGCCACTAATTAAATTACATGTTCAAGTTATAATACAAAATTTTGAACATACTGAACTGAGGAGGAATACAATTTGCTCTCCTATACAGACAGTGCTGATATAACTAGGTGTCAGGTGCCACTCAGGAGTTCTATGATGTCATATATGATGTAATTAGAATTATATCAGTATCATGAGACTAACATCTGACTGTACTCTTAACCTCAAAGTTAATCTAGAGAAAGGGAATATTAACAGCTCAAAAAGACTGAGATTTAATTCAGTGCCTATATTCAACATAAGTTATATAAAAATATATAAAAATTTAATAAATAAATAAGGTCACGGCTGGAAATTTCTTTCCTGTAACCCAGTACAAATATTTCCTTATGGCTCATGTAATTTCTTAATTTTGAAACAGAAAACTCTGAGTACTTAGGATTGCTATTGGGACAGTACCATCTTGGGAGATAGTATACTAAGTCTCCCTTACCTGCTCCACTCCAATAAAATCCAATGCCAGCTGCCACCTCAATGCTTTCTTGTGCTTCGCTACTATACAGTGACAGTCTGCCATGGATTTTGGGGAGGGTGGATGGCAAGGGGATGCTTAGAGGAAAATGAAACTGCTGTATCTCCCCAGACGCTGCTTCAAGGTCACCTGGCTGGCAGAAGAAGGCAGCTGCATATCAACCTATGCTTGAAGTGACCATTCTGAAAACATCTTGCCTGAACCTGATTAGTCATGGTGGGGTCAGGCGGTTAAGGGAAGAAAAAGTTGAACTTAGGGATTTTGGCATGTGATGCTCAGTTCTGGCTATGCATTACTTCAGTACACTTGGCTTCTAATAAAATTATACCTTTCTCAATAAATGAAGCTAAGGATCATTTCTATTGAGAGGTTTAAGTGCTGGCAAGTCTGACATCCAAATATGCACATAGCCATGGTTAACTTTCCTCTGCTGACAAGTACCTTTTTAAATAGTAGGTGTACTGTATGGGGAAAATAATTTTTCATCAAATCAAGGCTAGGAAGAGTCAACACTTCTCTTCCAATATTCTACAGTCTTGATGAAAATCACTTCCCACACCTGTTTATAGCTTCTGGTGTGCTCTGTCATGTCATGTGTCATTTTGACCTTTCCAATCCATTTCTCATGTGTTTACCAATATAATCTACTGTATTCACTCACCTTTTCATTCCCCGTAAACATATAATTCAAGATACACATAAATATCACCAGCAAAAAGAAAGAGAGGAAAAAAATAGAGAACAACGATATGATACAAAGGGATTAAGTCATATCCTGTTTTTCCATTAAGAACCTGTCTACCAAAATAACAAGGTTCATTCAGCCACTCATAAATCACAACTGGAATAGTAGGTTCTAGTGCCTAATTTACTAAAGCTTTGTGATGCCATACTTCTTGTGAATTAGTTGATGTCAATAACATCGCTTATACTGCAGGCCTAAAACTGCATGAGGAGATTTAAAGATGGCTTTCTTTTCCATGATGCAAAATGCTAATCCAGAATTGAACCACTACAAAGCAACTCCAGTTGTTGTCAATTTCAAATTCTTCCCCAAAGGCTTTCAGCATCCACTGGAGTCTTCTGCTCACCAGTCTGTAGAAATGGCAGGAAAGGAACCATGGTTGCCAATTGCCTTAAAATTATCCTAGAAGCATAATCATCAGGTCAGCCTCACTACTGTACTCAGCCAGGTTTGTATATTTCCACAAGGAGGAAGGTTCTGATTGAACAATGATGTTAACCCACAGTATTTTAGGACATTAATACATCAGATCACTCAGTTCTGATCTAATCTTTTAGTCCAGCATCTTCAGTAGACTTTTGAAAATTCCATATATCATACATGAATAAAACAGGTTACAGTGTTAAAACTAAGGGATATTACCACCTGGAATTGTGGTATTTTCAAAAGACCATGGCCTTTTCTTTCTGATTACTAAAAATACAACATTATCAGCATATAATCTACAAGGCTCCAAGCAGTTTAAGTTCAGATCATTAAGAAATCATTTCCTTTTACACACTTCCTTCTATCTTATCTTTACATTCAAGAGGGAAGTCCTGCTGAATATATCAAACCTTGCTGAGATTTTCTTAGCTGTGATGAGGAGAGAACAGATATTCTCTCTATTGACACCCATTTTGTAGAATAAGCTTCCAGGGGAATGCTTAAAACAGCCTTTCCCTCATTTTAACAGCCGCCCTAAATATTATTTATGTACAGGTATTTGATTTATGGTCACAACTGAGCCCAAAATTTCTGTTGCTAAGCAAGACAGTTGTTAAGTGATTTTACCCCATTTTATGACCTTTCTTGCTACAGTTGTTAAGTGAACCACTGCAGTTGTTAAGTTAGTAACACAGCTGTTAAGTGAATCTGGCGTTCCCATTGTCTTTGCTTGTCAAAGGTTTGCAAAAGGTGATTGTTATGTCCCGAGCCTTGCAAACGGCTCGGGCGTTTGCAGGCAGTCCCGGGCAGGTGCAAAGCTGCCCGGGACCAGACAGGCTGTCGCCAGCGCCGTGCGCATGCGCGGGTGCTGGCGCGGGAAAAGTAACCCATTTACCCGGGAGTTGCCTATATAAGAGGCTGCGAGGCGTTTGGGCGAGGCTGAAGCCATCTTCCTGTAAGCTGAACGCTGAATAAAAGAAACTGAGAACTCCAGCTGCTTCTCGTGTCTGTTTTCCCGCCACGGACTCAACACTGGCGACGAGGATGGGATGCCTTGCACTACCTGGAAAGGAAGAAGTGTAAGCTTACCCAAGGAGTCCTGAGCGGCGAAAGAGGAACGGCGTCGACTCGGCAGCTGCCCGCCAATCCGGTGCGCATTCGGGGGTAGGCTGGCTGATAGACCCGTCTCCTGAAGATCCGAAGATGGCGAAAATCGGAAGGCTTTCGGAATTCGACGTCTCACATCCAGAGCGGTGGGAGTCCTACGTATCCAGAATGGAGAACTACTTCAAGGCAAACCAAGTGAGGGAAGATAGCTTGAAGGCGGCCACCCTGCTTTGCGTTTGCGGCCAAGACGCCTTCGAAATCGCAGAAAACCTTGCAGCACCTGTCCAGTAGAGTCTGTAAGCTACGCAGACCTGAAGAAGCTGCTGAAGGAGCACTTCAACCCCAAGGTGTCCGTTATCTCATGGCGCCACATCTTCGAACAGAGGGATCAACGGTCCGGTGAGTCAGCCAAGGAATACATCGCCGCGTTACGGAAGGCCGCCAAGCCCTGCGAGTTCAAGGACCTCGAGGAACGACTGAGGGACCGATTCGTGTGCGGGTTAAGGCATCGCGAGCTACAACAGAGACTTTTCGCAAAGGAAGAATTATCCTTCCAAGACGCCTTAAGGGAAGTCACCGCAGAAGAAGCAGCAGGCGGCGCCGTCAAAAACATGCGGCCGATCAGAAACAGTGCAGAGGGTGCGTCCGTGCACCAGGAAGACGTCCGACGAAACTCCGAGGAGGATCCGGACGAGGAAGTCGACCGTCTACACCCCGCGAAGGAAGAGAACCAGAAGGGAAGCTCTTCGGCTCCGCTCAAGTGCATCGGCTGTGGAGGTCGCCACAGGAGAACCGACTGCAAGTTCCGCTCCGCTACCTGCCGGGCATGCGGTAAACAAGGGCACATTGCAGCTGTGTGCCTGGCCGACGAAAGGCACAACCCCAAGAAGAACGCCTGAAGGGTACCAGATTCCCCAGCCAGAATAGGGTAGGTTTTTGCGCTTCGCGAAGAAGCATCTGTAGAACAGGCACACACAAGCCCATGAAGAAAAAGCTGTCACTCAACGTGAAGCTACAAGGGGTTCCATTATCTATGGAACTAGACACAGGGTCTGCCCTGTCCATCATTTCATTGCATACATTTAGGAAGATTTGTTCCAGAAGTGGGTCTAAGGCCAAGTTAAGGCCTTCTGATATTGTATTAACAGATTTTCAGAACTCAAGAGTGTGTGTTAAGGGGGAGGCCACCCTTAACGTGCAATACAAGAGTTTTGAAGGTCCACTAGACTTATTAGTAGTAGGGGGTGAACGAACGAGTCTCATAGGACTCGATTGGTTTGAGGCCCTGGGGATACACGTCACAGGACTCAATAGCTTACAAACACTCGACCTACAGGAAGTCTGCACAGAATTTGCAGATGTTTTCAGCCCCCAGCTGGGCACATTCAAAGGACCACCTGTGTCCTTAAAGCTAGACCCCACTGTCACTCCCATTAGGATTAAAGCAAGAAGGGTCCCTTTTGCTTTAAAAAGTAAGATTGACACTGAACTAGACAAACTAATCCAACAGGGAATCCTAGAACCTGTTGATTCCAGCCCGTGGGAGACCCCCATTGTCACGCCTCTAAAGGCAAATGGGGACATTCGCATTTGTGCTGATTACAAATGCACACTCAATAAGGCATTGCAGCAACATGCCTATCCTGTTCCTGTGGTCAGTCACATCCTGGCCTCTCTCAAGGGGGGGCGTGTTTTTGCAAAGCTTGACCTAGCTCAAGCATATCAACAGCTGCCTGTTGATGATGATGCTGCCATAGCTCAGACCATTGTGACCCACAGGGGAGCCTTTAAAGTAAAAAGGCTACAGTTTGGAGTAAATGTCGCTCCTGGGATTTTCCAAAGCGTAATGGAAAACACACTACGAGGTATACCAGGGGTCTGCCCCTACTTTGACGATGTCTTGATTGCAGGAGACTCCACACACATTCTAGCTGAAAGGCTTAGGGCTGTCCTGTTAAGATTCAGGAAATCAGGCCTCAAGCTCAGAAAAGACAAATGCCAGATTGGGGTGCCTTCTACTGAATTTCTGGGATTCAAAATTGATGCTGCTGGGATTCATCCTGCTGAATCCAAACTAACTGCTATTTTAGAAGCACCCAGGCCAAAGTCTAAGGCCGAACTTCAGGCCTTCTTAGGCCTCCTGAATTTCTACAATTCTTTTCTTCCACATAAAGCTAGTGTAGCTGAGCCTCTTCACAGGCTACTAGACAAACAAGCTGTGTGGCTGTGGTCACAAGCACATGAGGCTTGCTTTAAAGAAGTCAAGGCCTTGCTCACTTCTAACAGTGTTCTTGCACATTTCAACGAGTCTCTTCCTGTGTGCATCGCTTGTGATGCATCCCCCTACGGGGTTGGAGCTGTCCTGAGTCACCTCAGGTCTGATGGAACTCAGGTTCCTATTGCATACTACTCCAGAACACTGTCTTCTGCCGAGCGCAACTACGCTCAGATAGACAGGGAGGCTCTGGCTGTTGTTGCTGGAATTAAAAAATTCCACGATTTTCTATATGGCAGGCATTTCACGGTCTTCACTGACCATAAGCCTCTGCTGGGACTGTTTACCACACGTAAGCAGACTCCCCACATCATTTCCCCTAGAATGCTTAGGTGGTCTATTTTCTTGTCTGCATATGATTTTTCATTACTCCACAAGCCTGGGAAAGAAATGGGCCATGCTGATGGCCTCAGTAGATTGCCTCTGCCAGTAGTAGAAGCTGACCCCGCGCCAGCTGTCAACATTCTATCAATCCAAGCCTTGCCCGAGCTCCCTCTTAGTGCCAGGGATGTTACCGCTGAAACAGGTACAGATCACACACTTTCACGTGTCCGCTCCTGGGTCCTGTCCGGGTGGCCTGAGCACTGCCCTAGTCCTGAGTTTCAGAGTTTCTGGTCCAAAAGGAACGAACTGTCCCTTTCTCAGGGTTGTCTGCTTTGGGGAAACAGAGTTGTCATTCCCACCTCAATGAGGACTAGGGTCTTAGAATCCCTCCACGAGGGTCATCCTGGCATTGTTCGTATGAAGGCTCTTGCACGCAGCCACTTGTGGTGGCCTGCTTTAGATAAAGATATTGAGGCTAAGGTACACGCATGCCACCTGTGCCAACGATCTCGCCCAGAGATGCCCCAAGCTCCTGTGCATAGATGGGAGGAAACACAGTCCCCATGGTCTAGGGTGCACATTGACTACGCTGGGCCCTTTCAGGGCCAGTTCTTCTTGGTCCTTGTTGACAGCCATTCAAAATGGCTTGAGGTTGTACCTGTCTCATCCACCACCACTGCCAAAGACTATTCAGGTACTGAGGGGGATTTTTGCTGCACACGGGCTGCCAGATGTCATTGTGTCCGACAACGGCCCTCAATTCACCTCCTCCGAATTCCAAGCTTTCTTACAGGCAAACCTGATTCGTCATGCCACGTCTGCGCCTTTTCACCCGTCCACCAACGGTATGGCTGAACGCATGGTGCGCATCGCAAAGGACGCCTTGAAGAGACTCACCTACGGGGACTGGCATCACAGGTTGGCTGACTTTCTCCTTTCTTATCGCACCACACCATCCACTTCTACAGGGAGAAGTCCAGCTGAACTTCGTTGGGGGCGCCAACTTACTACTAGACTTGACCGGTTGCATCCGGACAGACTGCCTTCATCTACCTCACATCCTAGGGCACCTAGACAACTACTTGTGGGTGCCCCGGTTTGGGCTCGCAATTACGGGCCTGGTCATACATGGGTCCCCGCTTCTGTGTCCAGGATCACAGGTCCTCTCTCCTACGAGGTTGCCCTGGACAACGGTCGTGTCCTGCGTCGGCACATCGACCAACTTCGCTCTAGGCGAGACTTTTCTGCTGAGACTCCTGGGTCTTTTCCAGGGGGGGAGGGGGACCCTTTGGAGCAAAGGGAAGGGCAAGAGCTACTGCCCATCTCCACTGAGGGAGCCACAAACGGCTCGTCCCAAGGTTCTGCAATTGCTCCGAAAAGAAAGTCATGGAGCTTACCCACACAACAGGCACTCACGCCTACTCCAGCCAGGGAGTCACCCCGGGGGCATACTCACTTTCCACACACATCACACAGCACTCCAGCAACGGAGGATACCCGGGGGCATCCCAACAAATCATTCCCCGCAAGAGAGCTGGCACACAATTCCCAAGGTTGGCCTGACCTTACCCCAAATCCTACAGGGGGTCAAACATACACAGAGCTAGTCGAGGAACCAAGTCCCGACTACAACAACCCTAGCACAAATCAGGGAACACCTGAGTTTTGGGAAAGTACAGAAACCCACACGAGCCCGAACACAGAATGGGGTTCAGGGAATGGACAGCCTCCTGACAGGTCTTGGACTGACCTAGGAGGTTCTACAGAGACGCCCAGCAGCGGCTATCACTTCAAGGGGCCTGAGGGTCTACAGCTAGGTAGGTCAACCAGGTCACAAAGTAACAGAAGCCCTGGCCTGACGAGCCCGGTGGGCAAGCAAGCAGGCCAGGCATCGGGGCACAGTCCTTGGAAGACACCAGGGCACAATAGAGAGAACAGGCTCACGCCTCCCTCCAGTCAGGGGACTTATGCCAGTAACCCAGAGCTAAGAAGGTCACAGAGAGCAAAGAAATCTCCTAAGTATCTAGAAGATTACATAACATTGCTGGCAAGGCAAAAGCCAGTAATCAGTGGGAGCACTGGGGAGCAAAATGTCATATAAAATAAATGTTGTATGTTGGTAGTAGTTTTAGCCCGGGGGAAAGGGGTGTTATGTCCCGAGCCTTGCAAACGGCTCGGGCGTTTGCAGGCAGTCCCGGGCAGGTGCAAAGCTGCCCGGGACCAGACAGGCTGTCGCCAGCGCCGTGCGCATGCGCGGGTGCTGGCGCGGGAAAAGTAACCCATTTACCCGGGAGTTGCCTATATAAGAGGCTGCGAGGCGTTTGGGCGAGGCTGAAGCCATCTTCCTGTAAGCTGAACGCTGAATAAATGAAACTGAGAACTCCAGCTGCTTCTCGTGTCTGTTTTCCCGCCACAGACTCAACAGTGATCACATGATCCTGGGACACTGCAAATGTCATGAGTCAGTTTACCAAGCAGCTGAATTTTGAACACGCTCCTAAGCATGAAAATGGTCATAAGTCACTTTTTTCTGTGCACTTCGAATGGCCACTAAATGAACCATTGTAAGTCGAGGATTACCTATATTATTGAAATGGTGGATTTTATTGTTTTTACCATTTTACTGTATTTATTACAATTTTTGGAGAGCCACTTCAACGGTAGTGGTTAAGTTATCAGACTGGAAACCTGGAGAATGAGAATTCTAGTCCCGTCTTGGGCACAAGGCCAGCTGGGTGACCTTGATCCAATCACTCTCTCTCAGGCCAAGAATGCAGGCCAAATAAAACAGTTACAAAAAACATCACCAAGTAAATTGCAGGGATTAGTCCAGGTAGTCAATCAGTACTGACTAGAAGACACAAAAAAGGTTTTTAATTGTGGGTTACACCATTTTACTGTTTTTATCACAATTGTAATGTACACCACTTTGATATATTTAATGAACGGTGGTTTAATAGCTGGGAAATATATTGCTATATTGATAAAGAGAATTTTAAAAATAAATATTTTGATGAAACCAGAACTTTTCTTATTGGGACTTATGGGTAGCCAATTAGAAAAGACTCATTGGCTTTCCATACATTATCTGGAGCAAGTTTATCATATGCACAAAGATGAAAAAAATACTGAAACACTCACAATGGAAAGGTAAAAATGATGGAATATGCAGAAATGGCAAATCTGATCAATTTGGTTAGCGATAAAACAATAAGTACTTTAATAAAAAACTAACCTTTAATGGACTTTTTGTTGAAATTGAAAAAAGTGAGTTGTTGATTTTTGAATTTGCTGATTAAAAAGAGCTGAAAAGAAAGGAATTATTAACATAATCCTAAAAGGGGAGTGGGAGGAGAGACAATAAGTATATTTGTAACTGCTGTAAATAAAATCAGAAGTGGTTTCTTTAAATATCGTTTACTTTCAGCTTTTTTTCTTCTCTGTACTCTTTTTTTATCTTTCCCTTTTTTAAATTCCTTTTTCATATATTTATGTCATGTTTATCTTTTATTTATGTAATACACACATATAGGTGAACAACTGGTTCTTTGTGTGGATGTCGCTTCCGGAAGTCCATTCTGGGCCTGGGCAACAAAAAATTAGCTACCAATTCTGCCGAACTGGTGCAAACCAGCTGAATCCCACCATTGATATGCGCCCATGCGTGCACATAGAGAGCATTCTTCCCAGAACTGGTACTGTACCTCTATGTTCCCATAATAACATTGATCTTTACTGCTGGTTCAGCTGGTGCTGCAGACTCTATAACTATTTGTGTGGTATTTCCTCTGGAATTATGAAGAAGACAGTTGATTAAAACCTCTTCCATCCAATCCATACTCTGTGTTAAAAGCCTGTATGTCCTCTGTGCAGTCAAGGTATAATAGCTTCTTTCCCCCCCCCCCCCGGTCTCCCTGACCAATTCCTTCATTCAGTCATCTCATGGAGATAGTAAACGGAGCTAGAAAATAACGGGAAGGGAGGCAGAGCCTTGGTGGAAATGCATCCCCAGCCAGCTAGTTGGTCTTCCCCTGTGACATCTTCTTCATCCTCCTTAGCCCCAGAAGCACCAATGAGGCCATTCATATGGCAAAATAAAATGGCCGCAGAAGCTACCAGAGGAAAAACTAGTACCTGAATAGAAGTGCCCTAAAGCCCTGTTCAAACCACCACCACCACCCACTTTTCAAAGTTAAACAGTTTAATGTAGTCATTTGCCTTCCCCGATTGTATTTTGCAACGAGATGTCAAAAATGTCAAATATATGCTGTAACCGAAGCAGGCATTTCTTGTTTTAGACAAGCAACAGCCAAAACTAAATCTCAGAAACCATGTTAATACTGTATGCCTAATCTGGGCACTCTCAAAATAGGTGGGCAGCAATCCTCAAAATTCCCTAGTAGGCATGCCATTGTTGAAAGAGCCCACAGATTTGGAGGGTATTAATAGCAAAAAGGCTTCTGCGCAGCTTTAGAACAGGCTGCTGCTGCTGCTGCTGCTGCTTGCAATACCTGCTTTCGCGTCTTTGGCCATTATAGCATGTTTGTTTTTGCTAAGTAAGGTGATTTTCTATGCTTTGTAGCCAACTAGGTGACAATAACCCTGAATCATGTCAGTGTGATCCATTCTTTTTTTTTCTTTTGTTGGTTTGTTTGTTTATTAAGTAGATTAAAGGATGGGGTCTGGCGATTTGAAATTAATTCGGTGAGGATTAATTGATCTCCTGCTCTGCTTAGATTGTTTCCAACACTCCAGAGTTACTGTATGAATTAAAAATAATGTTTGCAGCGTGTATGTGTGTGTGTGTGTGTGTGTGTGTTTCACACCTTCCTTTCATGTTGAGTTTTTTAGCACTTTGGCACCAGATAGGAAACTGAAACAGAGCTAAGAAGCATTTCTTGAGGCCTGTACCTGAAGACATTGCAGGTAACATCTTGCATACTGTTTCAAGTCCTCTTTCTCACTTCCTCTTTTCCCAGCACCTCAAAGGGGCCTATTTTATATTTCACAAGTTCACTTTGACAGAGCAGGTGAATTTCCCCAAAGCTTTCCCTTCATCATGCTTTCATTTCTCAGGTCTCCTTCTCTAGATCAATGACTTGCTCTCTTCTTTTCCTCCTTCCTACCCCCACCCTCAACAGCGAGTTTCCTATTTAAGCTTTTTCACTTTCTGTCTTACTAAACACAATGTACCCTTTAAAACAGCAACCTAGTGCCACATACTATATCGGTTAATGACTGGCCACATCACGAAAGCAACAGGAGTTCCCGGGCTCGTGCTGAGACATTCACAGCATGAAAGCAGGAAGGTCTTAATTTGCCTCCTATCTGACATGACCTTCTTCCTCGGTAGGATCAATGTCAGAAGGAAGTCATTCTTCACACACTGTGGAAAAATGCATCATTCATCCTCTGAGCAAAATCAAGGTCTAACACCCATTCTGTACATTCCATTTAGACACAAACTAAACGACCTGTTTAGTTTTCCAATCTTTGGGCAAGCAGAAACAAACTATTCTTCTCCATATAGAAGATAAATCACCAGACAAATCACCAGGACCAGATGGATGACACCCCAAGGTTCTTAAGGAACTGGCAGATGTGATCTCAGAACCACTGAACTATATTTTTCAAAGATCCTGGAGCACTGGGGAACTAACAGAGGACTGGAAAAGAGCTGGTGTAGTTCCCATCTTCAAAAAAAGGGGGGGGAAAGGACCCAGGAAATTACAGACCTATCAGCCTGACCTCAATACCTGGGAAGATTCTGGAAAAGATAATCAAACAACGAATCAGCGAACACCTACAGGCAAACAAAGTCGTTACTAAAAGCCAATACGGATTTGTCAAAAACAGATCATGCCAGACAAATCTTATTGCATTCTTTGACCAAGTGACAAAATTAGTGGACCAGAGGAATGCTGTGGATATAATTTACTTAGACTTCAGTAAGGCATTTGACAAAGTAGACCACAACCTACTACTTGATAAGATAGAAAAATGCGGGTTAGACAGCATCACCACCAGATGGATCCGTAGCTGGCTGACTGGCTGTACTCAGCGTGTGGTCCTCAATGGAACCGCATCTACATGGAAGGAAGTGTGTAGTGGGGTGCCCCAGGGCTCTGTTCTGGGCCCAGTGCTCTTCAATATCTTCATCAACAATCTGGATGAGGGGCTAGATGGGGAAATCATCAAATTTGCAGACAACACCAAGCTGACAGGAATAGCCAATACTCCAGAAGACAGGCTTAGGATTTAGGAGGATCTGGACAGACTTGAACACTGGGCTCTATCTAACAAAATGAAATTCAATGATGAAAAAAGTAAGGTCCTACATTTAGGCAAGAAAAACCAAATGTACAGGTATAGGGGGTACCTTGCTCAATAGTAGTAACTGTGAGAGGGATCTCGGAGTCCTAGTGGATAATCATTTAAATATGAGCCAGCAGTGTGCTGAAGCTGCCAAAAAAGTCAACACAGTGCTAGGCTGCATTAACAAAGGGATAGAATCAAGATCATGTGAAGTATTAATACCACTTTACAATGCCTTGGTAAGGCCACACGTGGAATACTGCATCCAGTTTTGGTCACCATGATGTAAAAAAGAAGTTGAGACTCTAGAAAGAGTACAGAGAAGAGCAACAAAGATTATTAGGGGACTGGAGGCTAAAACATATAAGGAACGGTTGCTGGAATTGGGTATGTCTAGTTTAACGAAGAGAAGGACGAGGGGGGACATGATAGCAATGTTCCAATATCTCAGGGGCTGCCACAAAGAAGAGGCAGTCAAGCTATTTTCCAAGGCGCCTGAAGGCAGGACGAGAAGCAACGGATGGAAACTAACCAAAGAGAAAACAACCTAAAACTAAGGAGAAACTTTCTGACAGTTAGAACAATTAACCAGTGGAACAACCTGCCTCCAGAAGCGGTGAATGCTCCAACACTGGAAGTTTTTAAGAAGAGACTGGACAGCTATTTGTCTGAAATGGTATAGGGTTTCCTGCCTGAGCAGGGGGTTGGATTAGATGACCTACAAGGTCCCTTCCAACTTTATCATTATTATTATGGATCATCGCACAGTCAGCCAGATGTTCAGGCTGGATTTGGCATTTTGTCTACCTATCGAGTCCTTACCCAGGACCTGGGATAGGCTGATGTGGATGTTTGATGGTATTACAGATATCGTCGCAGGATGGAAGCAGTTCCTAGTAAGGCTGCCTTTTGCAATTGACTAATGGTGAATTTGTCAATGCCAATGGTGTTCAAGTGGTGCTCCAGTTGTCTTGGGATTGCACCCAAGGAGCCTATTACTATTGGTACTACCCTTGCTTGCTTTTGCCACAGTCTTTCTATTTCTATTTGTAGGTCTTTGTATTTTGTTATCTTTTCCAGTTCTATATTATTATTAGTAGTAGTAGTAGTATTAGTATTAGTATTATTTTTATTATATGGTATGGGCAATAGTCTGTGCTTCTGGCTTCAATTTCATAGGTTCATTAAATATCTGTTGATGGTATAATCAAGATCACAAATTTAGAATGCCAAACAGTCCTTCTAATCTCTTGTATGACTCCTCCATCAAGAGTTCCATCTGTTCTTCTCATTAATCCGAAAGCCAAAAATACTGCTTTTCAAATGCAGAATTATTTGTCTCTCTATTTCTATATTTTTCAGTACCACAAGGGATTGCCCATGCTTGCACAATAGAGTTGTTCAGCTTACCCAAAAATAACTTTTTTACACCACCCAAGACTACAGGATGCTGCTGAATAATAACTCAATCCATTTATCTATCTAGCCCAGTATTATTGTCTCTTCCTAAAAAGGATTGATCAGAACTTCAAAAAGAAAGTGTATACATTCTTGAACCATTTTCATACCTCCCCACATATTAGGGAGAGATGGATAGCATTATAATATCTAAAACATTACTGATTTGTACTGAATGACTTAGCAAAAGTTATCATCCAGTTTGAACATTAGTCAGTGATATTATACTGAGTTCTATAGCAGCCTCAACTCTGATGGGGTTTATGGGTAGTTGGATGTTTTATGCAGAAAGAGGTTTATCTTATGGGATCATAACATGGACAGCTGCCTTTAGTTTTTTAAATCATTATAAGAAAAAGCTTTTATCTTCCTGCTGCCATATCATGGCTTGGGATGAAAAAAAAGGGCATAATTTCAGTGACAATGGATATATAACAAGAAAGTCTGTTTGCACACCAGAGGTTTATGGCCTTATCTAGTCATTAATGTAGGATATAAAACTGTATTCAGTGGTGACATATTGATATAGCAATGTAAGGACAGTGCTTTACATCACTTCTGTGAGGAGAAATATCCACAGGCAGGTTAAAAAGGGCCAAGACTGTACACCATGACTGCACAATCAAAAGCTTGTCCTGATGCACAGGAGCTTCAGTTGCATAATCAAGGCACTACCTTAACTTTTTCGACATCTACTTTTCTCCGTCCATGAATGGAGTAAAAATAGGTTGTTAGGCTCCATATCACTTGCTTCATTTTTTTCCACAGAGCTTACAATTTGCTCCTTAGACAAATTGCGACCACTTTCACCCTGATCCCACTTACTCCAAAGAATGGCCCTCAGCCTGCCTTAACAATGCAGTGTGATCCTTGAATCCTTGGCAATTACTGACCACTGATTCTCAATTCAGTGTTTGATCTCTCCTCAGCTAAGTAGTGTAATATTCCAGTTTTGTTAGTCATAATGCCAAAGGTTATTCTATATAAAAGGTGGGAATTTAGATGCCTGGATAGACATGCAATCAGGAGTCTCCAATTCTTTTCCAATTCTCATGGATTTTATCCACAAGTCCTTTAAAAAGAAAAACTACAATACAATCCTCAGTGTGAATATTTCAAATGTGGGTGCAGTGGAGAAACAACAGGTTCAGTAGAAGTCCCCAAACTATGCTTAAAAGCTTAAGTGAAATCCCCTATTGCTAAAGTCTTAAAGCCTTAATTTCTATTTCAGGAAGATATGAGCAGTGGCATCAGCCAAAAGGGAAAATAAAAAAGCAGGGGAATGCCAAATAACTATTTCCTGATTCAGAGCTTCTGTGAATGAACTGGCGTAAGCTGTAGCAAAAGAAAAAAACATTGTCTGACATTTTACTGCCTATTCAGAGCTAACAAAGTCGATGGCACCTGGGAAGCTGCCAATTGCTTAAAAAAAACAGGGCCAAAGCATTTTCAGCCTATTACAAAATCTAGTAACTGGGTAAAGGTACAAAGGTGGAGAAAGACATGTGATACCATTAAATTTCTTTAGTGAAATAACCTTCAGAAATGCCAATCAAAATCAAGACAGATATTCTCTAATTGCCTTCATTTGGTTAACGATAATTAAAAATAATATATTATCATTTATTTGTATAAAGAATTGAGAAAAGCCATTGCAGAAATTGTTTTTTGGTTCTACTTTTTTATAACAGATTCTTATCTATGGAAGACTATGGGTGACTTTGGCCCATCATCTAAACTGAATCCAGCAACTTAGAACTGAGGAGAAATTTCCTAATGATGAGAGCAATCAACCAATGGAATAGCTTGCCTTTAGAAGTTGTAGGTGCTCCATCATTGGAGGCTTTCAAAAAGAGATTGGACAGCCATTTGTCTAAAATGATATAGGGTCTCCTGTTCGAGCAGTGGATTGGACTAGAAGACCTCTAAGGTCCCTTCCAACAAGAAAGTCCAATTGCCTCCTGAAAAAGCAACTTTGGGACAACCATGACCTGGATGACTGAGAATCTTCCATAGACATTTAGCTATGCGCCCTTCGAATGATGCAGGAATATGAATGGATTTCCAGAAACCATTGCAAACTACAGGAACCATTTGCACTTCAGTTTGAGATGCAAACAACACAGACTCATCCCCAATAGCCTGCACCTGTCTTCAACAATGAAGGCACACAGGGCAGAAAACATCCTGCAGCCAAGAAGTCTCCACACACATTTGCACTACTCAGGTGACCCTGAGGACACAGGTAAATCTCCAAATGGCCTCAAGGACTCTCTAAAAGAATGCAAATGACCAGCTGTCTGCAAGGAATATAAATCTTTCCATTCCCCACCATCCAGTCAGAGCTGAAGAAGCTTCTTGGATGACAACTGAAGAAGCTTCTTGGATGACAAGCTGAAGAAGCTTCTTGGATGACAAGAAACGTTTTCCAAGAAAAACAAAAAGTCCAGTTGCCTCCTGAAAAAGCATCTTTGGGACAACCATGACCTGGATGACTGGGAATCATCATACAAGTCCCTTCCAACTCTATTATTCTAAGACTTCTATGATTTCTATTTCCAAACAAAGCTGTAGAAACGAAAGAAGATTCCTACAGTATGTAAGCCATCATGAACTCATGAGGAAAAGGTAGGATATAAATGACAAATTATGGCCCATCAACTTTGTTAGAATTTAAGTTCTTTCTGTCCCAATCAGCACAACTGAGTGTAGTAAAGGTTTAATATAAGGAATGTGGTAAGCAGAAGGAATGGTCGTGAGGAATGTGAGGAAGAGCTGTTACCAAAACAATAATCAGATAAGAGAAACTTGAAACTGAGGCAGAACTGTAATGTGGGGAAATGTTTTAAGTAAGATCTTTGCTAATTCTCACAAAGATAAAGGAAAGGAGGAGGGATGCACATTCAGATTTGCAAGATTCTGTTACTATATCTCTGTAATAAAAATAATATTGGCATTCATGAATTTAATTTCCTAGTTTTAAGGGCTGACACAGTCCCTGTTTAGGAGGAGGAAGAGGAGGAGGAAGAAAAAGTGCTGTTGGTAAATAGACTGAAACTTTAAAAGATAATGCAAAGTTTTTTCTTTATCAAATGCCTTTAAGATGCAATTCTGACCACTTGCTCCCTTTGGTAGCTGTGTGCCTCACCTCTGCCAATCTTATGGCAAAGTATTTCACTATTTACATTTCCCACATATATTTTTTGAAGCATTAGTTTTTTGTTCCACTGCATTTCTGAACTTGGTTTCTGCCATCTTGATTTCTGTTGATTGATTATAACCCAGACATGTCAAACAGAAGGCCCACTGGCCAGATTTGGCCTGTGATTGTGTCATATTTGGCCCACAGGGCCGCACAGAGATGGCAAGGACTTCAGCTGACTGCAGGCTGCCACCACCACCAAGTCTGCCAGCAGCCGATGCAAGTCCATTAGGCCACCACTGCCACCTGGAGCTGCAGGTCCACCTAGCATGAAGGAGATGAAGCGGCCAGCTAGGAAGCCCAAGTAGAGGTGGTAAAGCACACCCAGACCCAGCAGACAAAAGACAGCCACCTTGAGCAGAGAAAACTGGATCCCCATTGATACCATGACCACTCAGGCCCAGCAGAGATGGGGGGGAGGCACATGATCCTAGCTGCTTCTGGGTAACCATGTCACCAATGGGGATCTGGATTTCCCCACTCGGGCCAGCCTGGTGGTTGCAGTGAGCTGCAGAGCCCCAGAGTGTGTCGGCTGAGGGGCCGGCAGGCTGTGGCTACTGACGGACACCGTCAGCCCTCATGCGTTCACTGGCCTGTGTGTGGGAGCTGATGGTGTCTGGCAGTGGCTGCCCCACCCCCTGCCTCACTTTGCCTCACCCCGTAGGGCAGCACCCCCATCCTGCCCCCTGCCCCACCTCACCCTGTGGGATGAGCCTCCTGCCCACCAACCCACCTGCCAGAGCCCCTGGATCCCCCCAACCCTGCCCGGCCCCCATAGGTGCCCCCCTGACATGAGTAATGTCAAAGTGGCCACACGCACCCTGGCCACACTCACCCAGTCAGCTGTGACTACTCTGGCCACACCCACCCAGTCAGACACACCTACCTGATGCCCCTAGGACAACCACAATGCTGATGTGTCCCTCAATGAAATCAAGTTTGACACCCCTGTTGTTTGACACCTATCCTCCCAACACAAAATGATTGTCATTTTCTCCTTTCAGAGCAGACACTTTCTCAATGGAAATATTTATATCCAAAATTCATATTGAGACTGGGAAATCTGTTTTCTGGATTTGATAAATTGAATCAATGATGTGTTTTGTCACATCCAAACAAACTGACTCAGAAGCATGATACCCACAAACCAACAAACAAAAAATTCCAAATGAAAATAAAAACTAAATATATTAAAGTAGGCAATGGAAATGCAGGCATTATTTAATACTGATTCACTTGGAGTTGCATTTTTAAAAACATACCTGATTTTTTTTTTAAAAAAAAAAAGTGAAGTTAAAGTTGAGTGCAGATCGTCCTGGCTTCATTGACATGAGTATGGTTTTGTTGTGATTCCGTGCCAGCCTGTACTCCCAACAGTTGAGTCTGAGGAATCTGAGGAGGAGGTGGAGGAGGCATTTGAAGGGCCATCAGGGGCAGAGGGAGGCTCTGATGAATTACAGGACTCACGGTTTGATGCAGAGCCTGGGCCCTCCAGTCGTGTTCCTGATGAAGCTCAGCTGTGTGAGAAGAATGAGTCAAACTTGGAGGACTCACACCTGATGGACATGCTAATTGATGCACGCACATGTCATCAATTAGCGAGAGTAAATCAGCAGCAATCAATACAGCAACTCCAGGGTAAAAGGAGAAGGCACTGAGAGGCAATGCCTTGGGACTACTGTATAAAAGGAGGAGGTGTGGGCAGTGCTGGTTGCTGAAGGCAACCGTTTGCCAAGTACTTCTTTGAATCCTGGTCTGTTCGTCTTGCTTGTGACTACTCTCCTGTTTGCATCGTGTTTCCTGTGAACTATTTCCTTTATTTGGATTGAGTTTTGCTGTTTGTGTTTTGGACTATTTGGCAGGTGTGTCACCCATATTAAAAGGGGTTTGTTTTGTTTTAAAGTCTCCAGCCTATTTTATCAACAGGGGTTTGGTCCTTGTGCCTTTAACAAGGACGGCTATAGGCTGGGATAGAACAGGTTTCCCTGGCAGCAGTAAAGAAGTGGTTGACCAATGCTTTTATGTTTCAATTGTAGGTCTATTTTTATCTATACATCTTATTGTTGATTACTTTGAACACCATTTTTGGAGAGAGCAAGGACACAGTTAAATAACTAAATAGGCAGATAAGATCTTTGCAGTTGTTTCATGAAAGCATCTTATACTGATGCAAATATTCTCATATAAAGCTATAGGTAATCATTTATTTCTTGACCATAAAGAATAACCTCTTCCTTAACAAAAAAAATGGTGATAGATCCTTCATGTTTATTTTTTAGTTTACTTGATATGGAATATCCAGTCAAGTCTTCTTCTGTCAACACTTAGATTATAGTAATATAAGACTGAGGTGTGATTCATTCTGACTTTTTTTATAATGCAAAGTGATCAGTTTCTTTCAAATAAGATCTCCATATCAATTTCAGTTCTTCCTCACAATCATATAGCTTATTTGCCAAAAATAAAGTCATTTACTACTAACCTCTTCTAGATATTTTTAACCTTCAAGTTGTGGGAAGTTCCCCCCCCCACACACACACACACATACACACACACAGAGAGAGAAGGAAATATTTTGGGGAATATTAAAAAGGCAGAATATTATATTTCCCCAAAGGATCTTAAAGGCAGAAAAGCAGGCCCAATTTTTCTTAATAGTTCCAAGCAGAAACTAAGCAGGCCAGCTCTGTAGAAATGCAGATTTGATAGTCTCATTTAGAAAGACTCAGGCCCCATTCATAAGCAAATACTACCAGGCAAAAGCCCATTCAAAACAAAATATTTTGAAATCCCTTGCAGCAAAACTGGTAGCTAACAATAGCAGAGTGATAAAATTAGAACCAGCAACCTTCACCTAAAAATCCAACACAGGACATGGCCATCAGTCACAGCCATAGGGAAGCAGGACATGACCTTTAGAACATAATAGGACCCACCACCATTAGAATACCAAAAGGGAACGCTCAATAGATCAGGTCAAAGTTCATGCCACAGAAACAACTCCAAACACAAAGCCCCAGAAGGTATAAAAACCCACTACTCCCAGATCCACGTGGTCAGCTGCCCCAGAGCCTCATGCTGTTGTGGTTCTGCTCTTCAATAAATAAGAATATTCTTTCTAAAGCAGTCTCCATTTTGTTTATTCCCAGCTTGGACTGGACCCTTATGAAGATTTTTCTTTCAACAAGGTGTTACCTTGACATTGTCTTACAATTCCTGATTTAAGTTCTACCCTTGTCAGATTCTGCTTAGCTTTTCAAAATCAGACAGTTGGCTAGCTACTTCTGTGGCTGCATAATTTCTGCAAGACTTTTGCTTGTCCATCTAAAGTCATGCATGTAAATTTGGGGGTGCCTGAAAAGTAGCAAGAACACCAATGAATCTGTTGTGGATTTTTTTACAGTATTTATCCCCTAAAATGTTAGTGCCGCCAAAACTTTTATATTTTTTGTCCTCTGAAGACTGTTTATACTCTCTTTCCAAAGACAAATGTCACATTTTCTCTCCTTTAAAAAAAAAAGTCTCTCTGCTTATCTCTGTATAAAAGAAAACAGTTTGTTCTGTTACATTCATTCTTTAACAGAGAAAAATCAAAACAGTTTCCCCTACTGAAACATTCCTTCCTTATTCCCAGTGATTTTAAATTATTTGCATTTATTTTACACAAAGGATATATGGTACTTGGAAACTATCAGAACTTCAGCACTGTCTCGTAGATAGTTTTAATTGTGACCAATTTTCAGGCTTGCCTGCCCTCACTGAGTTTCGCAGAATTCTATGCTACCTCATTAAGTGTGATACAAAGAAACAGTTTTCTCTGAAATGTCTAGTTAATGAATGTATTGGAGGTTAAAAGGACACTGTCACCGTGTGCTTATATGCTGTATAATTAGTATAAGCAAAATAGTGCCATTTGCTGTAGTATTGTTACTTCGTCATCTAGACTTCCACAACAAAAGCACTTCCAGTTGATCATCTCCTAGTGACAGCAATCAAAAAATGTGCCACAATTTTGCTGTTTCCTCTTTCTGATATTTTTCCTGTAATAAAAATAGATGGAGGTAAGGAAGATACTGAGAGGTTCACACAGAGGGTAGTATCAAATGGACCACTTATAAAATTAGACAAAGGCTGATTGCACAATAAAAAGCTTCTTCTGAAAGCACTAGACTTTCCACTTGGGTTCTACTTGTTATTATAATAGAAATAAAACATTCATCCTATTGTCAGACAAATTTTACTTAGGCTTACTCAAACATTAATCTCAATGACTTCCTTGGAGCTTACTTTCATATATATATGCAATTACTATAACTTGGATTTAATTGCACCGGGATTAAAAAATAAAATCAATGTAGTGTGCCGTAGTGATTAGAATATTGAAGTAAGATTAGAGATCCAATTTCAGATCCAATCCTGTTTCAAAGGCTTTGATCTCATGCAGAGAACAAAGCTTTTAAAATCTCTCCAACCACCTCCTTCATACAAAAATCAGGAGTCAAATCTTCAAACCTACTCATCCACATCTAAGGGGACATACAAGAGGTTTTTTATTATTATTATTAAAAGTTGTATAAGTTTTACAAAAAAAAGGAAAAAAACAAAACAATACAAAGACAAAAAACATATACAAAGAAAAAACTAAACATTACACAACAAACCCTCCCTTCCCCAACCTCCCCCAAGCACCCCCCCTTCTCCCCCCCCCCTGAGCTTCCCAGAGCAGAATATAGGCTTAATTAAAAAACAATTAGAAAAATTATATTTTAAAATATATATGTATATATATAAAAATAAAAATTAAGAAAAAGCTATATAATATTTTTTAATATCCATTTTAAACTGTATAAATTTTATCCATTTATCCCAAACAGCAAGAAATTTCTCTTGCGTTTGTTGCTTTAAGAAAGCCGAAATCTTTGCCATTTCCGCCAAATAGGACACTTTAAGAAACCATTCCTGCAGTGTAGGCAAAGATTCCTTCTTCCAATATTGTCCAACTAACAGCCTCGCGGCTGTAATCAAATTTAACATCAATATAACCTCCTTTGTATCACAATCAATAACTATACCCAACAAAAATAATTGCGGAGTAAATTTTACCCTCCTTTTAAAAATTCTCTGGATATTCCACCATATCTTAATCCAAAATGCTTTTATCTCTCTACACGACCACCAAATATGATAATAAGTAGCATCCGTACACCCACATCTCCAACATTTAGGTTGTAGGTCAGGGTACATAAAAGACATTTTTTGTGGATCAAGGTGCCATCTATAAAACATTTTATAGAAATTCTCCCTTAAATTCTGTGCTTGTGTAAATTTGACATTTCTCACCCAAATAGTTTCCCAGGTGTCCAATGGAACTGGCTCACCAAAATTCTGCGCCCATCTAATCATACAATCTTTAATTAGTTCCGTTTCTGAGTCCAATTCAACTAGAACCCCATAAATTCTCTTAATGTGGGCTTGTCTTTGATCCTTCACTTGCTTAATAAAATTTTCATCTTCTCTAAGAAGGCCCACCTTGCAATCCACCTTCCATCTATCTGCTAATTGCCTATATTGGAACCAAGAGTAAATAATATTTTCTTGTGCTAACTCTTCCCGTGATTTTAACTGCCAGTTTTGTCCATCCCACCTAAGTAAATGTCTATAAGACACCATGAAGAGGTTTTGATAGGTTGCATAGGACATGCACATTTTTCACTTCAAATATGTGACAATAGGTTTTTCAAAACAGGATTGGAAATGTTGAATTGCTGTCTACCTGGCACGTTTCCTCCACAGCTTTTTATTCTGAAGCAGAAATGATTGTGGGTCTATCTATCCTTTTATTTTGGTGCAAATTACCCAATGTTCTTCCCATCATACATAGCAAAGGACATGGGTTATGTGCTCTGAGGTATGCATTGAAACACACTGACACCTCTTCAGATATTGATAGGATTAGTCAAATTGATCAGCAGCCAACTACATTATAGTCTCTTATGAAAGGCAATATGTAAGATGTTCTAGTAAAAACCCTTCTATGAGTCATCATTTCAAGTAGGCTAACAATATTTTTTTTTAAAGGAAGGAAGAAGAGAAGGGACAAGTCCCTGTGTGGCAGATTTAGAATAAACCCTGGACAATGGCTTCATTACAGTAGAGCTAAGGATGCTGGCAATGTTGCTAATTAGCGAAGAGAAGTGAAATGCTTCTGATAAGCTTGTATAATAACAAAGCTACATCACTCTATCCAGCACAACACAGCACACTAGACTCAGCTTTATGTAACAGTCTTAAGCTTATCTGTCACATGTCCAGCCACTATCTTCAAACCAAGTATTTCTTTCAACCTGTTAGAAAATAATTGTGTGTGCATTTCTCCCTCTGTCTTTCATAGTCTAACACTGAGCAGCAATTGATTAAAAATTCAGTGCTAATCTAGCTGTCCTAGGATTTGTAACACTAAATCTTATGTTCCTTTTGGCCTTCTTAACAACAATACCATTTTTTTTATTTTCTAATACTGTCTGTGGATTCTGAAACGTAATTTTTTTTTTCCTTTTGTGTCTCCTGTGCTGACAAGTTCCATGAATCTGTCACTAAAGCTCTAATTGAATTCTGTTTGTTTGTGGGGTGTTTTTTTTCTGTTTTTCTTTTTTTACAAAATGTCTCCAACTGAGTCATTTGAACTTCTTGTGATAACCTACTTATTAAAATCTATTGTGAAGGTGTGTTGAAGGAAGGAAAAAGGATCAGGAAGCATTCAAAGCTATTATTTATAAAGCAGGCTTAATAACATGAGGAAATATAATATATAGTAAAGATGTATATAGTGGGTCATGTTTACTTGTAAATGATTTTAAATAGCTATACCAAGGGTGTCTACTACATTAGCTATTAATATCTGAATTAGTTTTATTCCTTGTCCCTGAGCAGTGGATAAGGTTCTTGGTTCTATTCACATTATTATTTACCTATCAGATTGCTTTCCAGTGTAGGCATGGAAAATATCATGCAGCTTAGCAAAGTACTTACCGAACTGCCTATTCCGTATAGTCCACCCTGTGCTCTTGGGCCATTGATAAGGGATTATTTGCTGGTTGTGCCAAACACATTGATTACATCAATGACCAATTCAGCTTTCTCCATGGCAGGAGCCATATTATGGAATAAATTAGCACTGGAGCTGAAGCAAATCATCCCTTACTACAGTTTAGGAGAAGGCTCAAGTCATTTATGTTTACTGACTTGCCAATGCACCATTTCTGCCTTTTATTAACAAGAGTATGAAAGGCTGCTTCCATTCTCAGAATTTTCCAAAGCAAATAAAATATTGTTTGGGGGGAATAACAGAATTAATAAGATACATTCTTTAAAGCTACTTTTTATAACTTGTGTTTGATTTGTTGAATATTTGTTGAATAGGTCATAGAATGTTTATCACAGGGTAGAACCCAAAGATTACAGAATTAAGTTTAAGTATATAAAAAATGAGTTTAAATTTAATAAATAACTACCCTTTTAAAAAATCTAAAATGTAACTGGATGTACTGAGGTTTAGCAAATGGTTGCATTTCTTTTTAGGACTTTTCTCAAAAAGTATTTAGAATTGAATATATTATGAGCCAAATAATGGCTTAAATTATTAGGATAGTAAAACATGGTGACATACGGTAAGAGAAGAGACCCGAGCTTGCAAATAAATAAATAAATAAAACCTTTATTTTGGATGACACAATTGTAGATACTTGAAAAATCATTAGCTTGTAATACAGTGGTTCTCAACCTTTTTAATGCCGCGACCCCCCAACCGGTCGTAAGTCAAGGACTACTCAACTGGTGCAGCACCGTTTGCAGAATGGGACTTTTGGCGGGCTCAGCAGGGCAGAGACAGCCTGGACAATTCCTATTGGCTTTTGAAAGCCAATAGAATTAGACTCTATTCAAGAGAGTCTATTCTATTGGCTTTCAAAAGCCAATAGAATAAAAGGGAGTAGCACAGCTAAGGAAAAGGGGGAAAAAATGGCGGACTGTGTTGTTTGGCGACCCCCGTGAAATGGTCGTTCGACCCCAAATGGGGTCCGACCCACAGGTTGAGAACCACTGCTGTAATAGAATAAAGTTGCCATGGTTTAAAATATATTAAAAAATAAAAAAATAGTTTTTTTGCTCTTTGTTGTATAAACACAAAATAAGATATATTAAGAAACCTAGAACTAAGGAGAAACTTCCTGACAGTTAGAACAATTAATCAGTGGAACTGTCTGCCTCCAGAAGCGGTGAATACTCCAACACTGGAAGTTTTTAAGAAGAGATTGGACAGCCATTTGTCTGAAATGGTATAGGGTTTCCTGCCTGAGCAGGGGGTTGGACTATATGACCTCCCTTCCAACTTCGTTGTTGTTGTTGTTAATATTATTATTATTATTATTTTATAATGCCCCTACTAAGTTTAGAAAAAGAACCGCAAATGAATTAACTGTCAGGAATATCAAAGGATATTTCACTTAGAAAAGAGACAGGCAATATTTTTAGATAGTGAAAAACTCAGTGCTGGAGTGGACAGTGATGTCATAGAGATGCCAGGTATAAAGTTATGAATTGATTTTACATGAAATTGGGAATTGAGTTTAAAAGGTAGAAGGGGTATGTCAAAGTATCACTAACAACAAAACCTAGCAAAAATAGCACTTAAGAATATTAATGGCTTTGATATTAAATATGTTGTATGAACATATTTATTTATTATATATTCCAGTTTTCAAAAGCAATCAAAGTGGCTTAGAGCAATAAAACAAAATACAAAGACAATAACACCATCTTATAATCATCACTGGAATCATGATAATTAAAATCAACTAACATCTGAAGTTTGGTGAGTTAAATGTTTTCCTAAGTACTGGGAGAAAGGAAGGGGTGAAGGACAATGGGAAAAGCATTCCAGAAACTGTAAATCACAGAGGAAAATGTTTATCTTGGGCTGCAAATGACTGTGTGACAGCAGGGGGATACTCAAAAGGGCCTCTTCTAATGATCCTTTCATCCAAAATCCAGTTTTTAGTAATAGGTGTTTTATCAGCAACAGACCTGACATTAAAAAGCAGGACCTTCAGGTTGAAGGCTTCTCATTTTTCTGAAGGAAAAGTGACTATCAGAGGTCTGCTCTCCTTTCTTGGCAATAGCCCAACATCTTTCCAGAACATTTTCCCCTGCAATTCCCATATCAATGTTTATGCTCCTTTCCTCACTTTCCCCATCTTCCTCAAATATTTTGTAATACAAAATATAGTAAAATTAGTAAAGACAACAAATGGAAGCCAGTCGACTTCTATCAGCATCACAGTTCTCTCCCGGTGATTGTGGGGAGTTTGAGGGATAGCAAATGTGGGAGTGAAGATGACTTTTGGCCATTGAATTACCCTTAGAGAAAAGCTAAATAGAAAGCTGATACCTACATCTTACAATTTTCTGCCATATGATCTAGAGATGTTCTAATACCTAAAAAGCTTCGTCATAATCTCAACAATAAGTGTTAATAGTTTTGTAGTAAACAATTGCATTAGAAAGTTTGTGAGTCATACAGCTTTACCTTGTTTAGTAGGGTTGTGTGAACACTGAAATTCATAGATTTTAATCCTAAAACACATGAATCGCTATATCGAGATTATCTGTCATTGTCAGACTAATCAAAATTCAAAACCCAAAAGAATACACAGGATACACTTTTCCATTACTAAGATAATTTATGCCCCTTTTCACTCATGTTGATATTACAAAGACAATTTCTATGATCATCAGAATCAAAAGAATACCTGATTCTGATGATTTCCAAAAGCTACGCTTTTGACTTCCACCAATAATGGTCACTTCTATAAGAAAGGCATTGCCATTGGCATTTTCATTTATAAAACATCTAGCATAACCTAAATAGCTCAGAACTGACTATCACATATGGTCTTCTGCTTATTGTTTCAGTATTGACCAAATGATTTTCAAAAGCCCATTCTTGGGCAGATTTAATTGGAAATGAATGTCACTGAGTTCTGAGCAAGGGTGCAGAGAATTGTAGTTTTCAGTAGCAATAATACCTAGCATCTTTCCATGCCACAGAAAGTCCAGGTCTTCTTCAGGAACCTGCCATGTTCTTGACATCATTCCAGTGCATGAACATTCTACAATGTTTCAAAGTTCCTAGAGAGATCTTTTGCTGCACATGTGCACACACTCACATTAACACATACACACACTCACTAACTAACTAGGACTGTTAGGACTGTTAGCAAGTTTCTTTCTCATATTTCTGTAAAGGGGACTCATGAGTTACATGTGATGCCTGTGCTCACAGAATGCCCCCTATCTTCAAGTTATGCCACATGTAAATATACACGCATTTGTAACTTTCAAAGGGCCCTGAAAAATGAGAAAAAATTGCCCTTTCAGAGTATGCGGGACTGTTTTATTCTAGGTCTAATTTATCTTTCTGGTATCAGGGCTGTGTGATAATCTAATTTTGAAGGAAAAACAATGATTTGGAGCACTTCCTATCGTGAGCATCTTCTTAAATCCAAGATTTCCTAGGGATCCTGCAGCAGCTGTTTGAGCTCAGATGCAGCTTCAGATGCCCACAAGTAACAAATCATTATTTCTCCTTCAACTCTGAACTACTACACAGATATATATAATATTAACACAAAGCCACATGGCATCACAAGGAAATGTATTCAGAATAAAGGCAATTATTTCTCATTTGTCAATTTGGGTTTTTGATACCATCTCATGTAGTAATCAATAAATAATAAATAAATAATCTAAAAATATTAGAGTGAAAATGTTTTTTAAATTGTACTATTATTATTTACACAACAATGTGAAGTCAGAGCAGCTACTTTAGCTGATGTTCGTCTTCACACACATCAAGCAAGTTCTTCCCAAGAAACTAGGATGTCAAGATATATTGATCTTTTTTTATTTTGATGCGTTGGGATCTTCTCCAACTGTTTGTTTTCTGTTCTACAATTTCCTGGTATTATCACATTATTTATTCATGTTTTTATCTTTTCAACCACACTTAAATATGGTGTGTAATCTTTATTGATTTGTATTCAGAACCCCACAATATTTTAACCTGCTCATTTTCAATTACTTTTTCAGCTATATGTTCCCATCATTTTTTTTAATACTGGCAGATGAAAAATTTTAAGGAAGTTCTAGTGAATCATTTTTGGTGACTATGTTATGTTGTTTATAATTAGTTTGTTCAATCTTCCTGCACGAGCTGAGTACATGATCTATTCCTTCTTCTGCCTCTGTGCACTTTGAATCATTTGACAATTTTTAAATTCTGGACTTGATCGCATTCGTTCAAATAGCTTCTTTTGAGCAACCAAAATCAAGCCTTCAGTTTCTTTTTTAAATGTTCCAGTGGTAAGCCATTGCCAGGTTTTATCTTCATCCCCTTTCTTCAATCTTTTATAGAAATTTACTATTTTCCTTGCCAGCTTTATGTTGTTGTTTTTATTACATTTTGATGCTCATGTTTTGTTTCTGGTACATTACTTTACCATTTTTAATTTGCATAACATCTGTTCTTGGCTGTCTTGCACACAATCAGCCAATGCATGCCTTTTTTTAACAGTTTATTTGACTTGAAGTAAATCTTTGCCTCCTTTTCTGCGGGGCAGTAGCGCTACAGGATTGTAATGTATAATGAATAGTCATAAACTTTCTTATTTTTGATCCAAACTGTCCTGTTCAGCTTCTGTCCAGTTAATAATTCCAGCAATGTATTTTATCACAGATACAGCCCAGGTATTGATGACTTTCCACCATTCAATTTTGTTTGGTTTTGTTTTTGTTTGGTTTTTCATTTTCAAAATTTTTATTGCCATTTATGCTTTGAGAGAATCACCTCTAATCTGATTGAAATAATTGATTTTGCTTAAATTGTATGAATTGTGCCTCAGAGCATTTGATTTTTCCTGCAATTGTTGTTATTTGTTGCTTTATGATGTCCAAAGCTTCTTCAGTTTTTCCCGCGCTAAGCCAATTATTATTTTTTAATTAGGCTTGTCTTGATCCTTACATTCTTCAAGTTTTGCTGTTTCATTTTCTTTAAATTACTCACATGTGGTTTTAATTTCTTTATCTTGGCCTCCAGTCTGATCTTACACTTTGGAATTAAAAATGATTTTGCTTTTGGCTTTCTAATTTCAGCACCCAGCTCTTCTGTAACCACCATTGCTGTACTGTAGGTAACTTGATTTTTTAAAAAAAAAAATGTCCAGCAGTACACAATTTCTTTTTCCAATCATTCAAGAATTTTACTTCATATACACATATATGTTAGAACACTCTTATTTGCATGTAATTTATACAAATTGTTCCACATGCAGTTTTTATTTCTCTTGAAAATATATTTTCGGCCTCCTAGTTGTTGTGTGTTTATACTATTTGCCTACATTAGAAGTGTCTCTCTCACTTATTTTAAAGCAATAAAATTGCATGTGTGTGTTTTATTTACAATGGATAATACTGTATGAGAAAACAAAAGAAGCAAAACATCTCTGAAAACCAACAGAAGTATATAAGATATTTTTTTAAATATAAACAAGGCTAGATTAAATTTGCCCACAGGATTTTCAACCAAGGACATCAACATGTTTCATCATGTTGTTATCAGGCCAAACATACATTTGAATCAGAGGTTTCACCCACTGTTGTGCTTGAACTTAAGTGTGATTCATTGTGAGTAAGAGTGATACAATCAGGGGACTCTGTAAGGGCCATAAACATTTAATCTATGTATTTCAGTCTTCTTCCTTACATTTTGATAAGGAATCAGCTCTGTTTTATAAACATTCTAATATAGGGTTTAGCAGCATAGATTTCATACAAAGATATTCATAAAGGACCAAAGAGAGAGAATGTTAACACAGACCATCTGAATTGAGTTTATGGTTGCATCTGCAAGCACATTTTGCCCTTAGGCAGCTGCATTTCAATCTTGCTTCATTTCTTTTTTCAGTGCAGTGAAACTGTTTTTTTTTTTTAAAAAAAAAAATCTGGTTACAGACCAAGCCATTTTTAGTGGTGTGTAAAAGCCCGAAATTCCACCATATTTTCCCCTTGAAGCGCGAATCCAAGTAGTGAAGTTGGATTAGTTGTCTCTGAATGGGTGCCAGAATGCCGTTTCAGACTGCCAGATTATGGAGCCAAAGGCTGCTGAACAGGAATGTAGAAAAATGCCTTTTCCACAAATTAGCTAGAAAAAGCAAGTGTTCTCAATCTCACTGGCATTCTTCTCATATTTGAACATATTTCCAGCATCTACTTTGCATAGCAGCTGCTTTCCACTGGAGGCTTCATATGTATGTCTTCAACAGCTCCCTGACCAAACTCAACATCCAGTAAAGTCATCCCACCCACTGGCCTGTTTTTCCCTTATAAGTCAGCATGATGCAGAGCTTCCTGTTTAAGATCTGCATTTAGAGATCACAGAATAGTATCACTCTGAATGTGAAGGAGACACACCTCTTTTTACAATTCAAATGCCTGTAATAAAACTGCTTAGAGGGGGAAAAAAAAGCACAGTTGCTAAATATAGAAACTTAAAAGTGTATAAAGCAGAGCCAAAGCAGTGTCAGCAGACAATGATGCAATCTTCATGATGAAACTCCGTGTAGTAACATTCCAGGCTGTAAATAACCCTATTGTGTAGCCTTGTGGTGTGCAGTTCTGTTCTACAAGCATACCCACGTTCTGCAGGCATACAGCAGCTTTCTGTGAATGATGAATGGAAATCGATATTACTACTTCATCGGTTTCTTTGAGATACTGTGCATGTCTTAATTTTAACTTTGTCTCTGCAGGATACAATATAATCTATTGTTCCGTAGGACAAGAAGCAACGGATGGAAACTAATCAAGGAGAGAACCAACCTAGAACCAAGGAGAAATTTCTTGACAATTAGAATGACTTGCCCCAAGTTGTGAGTGCTCCGGGACTAGAAATTTTTAAGTAGAGATTGGACAACAATTTGTCTGAAATGGTATAGAGCAGAGGTGTCAAACTGCTGACCTGCGGGCTAGATGTGTCATGCTGAAACCGTGCCCACCCCATTGCCGGCAATGGGGAAAAAGTCACGATAGGTTGTGGCACGTCATGTGATGTTGCAAGTTTGACACCCCTGGTATAGAGTTTCCTGCTTGAGGAAGACCTCCAAGGTCCCTTCTCTTATTCTGTTATTACAGATAGTCCTCTACTTACAACAGTTCGTTTAGTGACTGTTCAAAGTTACAACGGCATTGAAAACTGACTTATGACCATTTTTCACAGTTATGACCTTTGTAGCATCTCCATGATCATATGATCAAAATTCAGGTGTTTGACAACTGGCACATGTTTATGACCGTTGCAGTGTCCCGGGGTCATGTGATCACCTTTTGTGACCTTCTGACAAGTAACGTCAATGGGGAAGCCAGATTCACTTAATAATCAGGTTACTTGCTTAACAACCACAGTGATTCACTTAATAACTGTGGCAAGAAAATTTGTAAAATGGGGCAAAATTCATTTAATAAATATCTTATTCTATCTTATTCCAATGATGTTCAAATATCAGATTAGAACCCTCTAGAGGTTAGGGGTAACTTTGAGAGTGGATCTAAATTGGGAGAGAGGAATTGCACGCTGTAAGCTGGAACACTATAAGAACTCATTGCATTTTTACCAGGGCAAGCTGACTTGCCCAACTGAAGCAAAGCGGGGAAGCAAAGCCTATTGCGAGTTCTGACAACCCCATTTCTTCCAAGGTCCAGCAGAGAATCAGAGCACCATATCTGCATGATAGCCCTTGATAGAGACACAACTGCCATGACGTAGGAGACGGCATGTGGCCCGGTCTCCAACTTGACTGCCAATGACTGTGGAGACCCCTCCCCCTGTCAGCACTGAAGTGGGAAGGCGAGTCAGAATTGCCCCCAAAGCCTCAGGCTCCCTCCCCCACAGCTGCCCTGCTGTTAAGTTTTCTGGGCCAACCTCAGAATTTCTTCTGCTGCTGCCTTGCATGACCCAGGATTTTGGCACGCAAAAATGGGTTGCCCAATTTGCCACTGAGATAGCTGGGAAGAGAAGTCCTTGCAATAGCCAATGCCAAAAACAAAGGAAGGCTCAGCCAACAAAGTGGATTCAAAATGTAGGAAGACTTATTTGACATGGGAGGTGGGGGTGGGGGTATCAGGGTTGGAGTGCACAGTCTAACTTAGTTCCTGCTCCTCCTGGATTGAGGCATGGGTGCAACAGGGGTCATGCATTGCAATCTGAAGCATGTGGTGAGGTCATTCTGCATTTTACTCAGCCTTCTCTTTACAGGGCTTGGTGAGGAGGGGGGGGGGAGAGAAACTTGACATCAGTGCCTGTAGTTCATGGGAGAGCATCAACATTGTCCATAATTCATGTCCTCCATTTCTAAGGGGGGGGGGACTTCTATTCTCAAGCTTGCCTGGAAGCCAAGGACCCCTCCTGTTTGGTTTGACATAACTTGTGAGCAGGCAAAAACCAAGCATTTCAAGAAGCTCCAAGGTAGAATTACTGGCTAACACAGAAATCCCCAGAAGAGCAGGTTCTGAAAAGCTGGAAGACTGCTACATAGGGAGATAGGGTGGACTGTAGCCTGAGATCAGCTCTGCCTTCCTTTTCCTCCAATGCAAAGGTACCATCAGGCCAGACATCTGCTTTCTGCAAATGCATCTGTCTCTAGTGAAGCAGGGTGCTAGCAGCGCCCTACTTCATACTTGGAGATATATATAGTCTCTCTCTCTCTCTCTCTCTCTCACCCCACCCCTTTGCCCCAAAACCAGGCTTTAATCCAGGAAAGGATTAAAGTACCTACCAAAATTAAGAAGCACGTTTATTATGTGGGCCATTTTATCAAATGAATTTTTAACTGCCTGATAACAGCAACAAAGACACTAGAGAGAGGTCAGGAGGTCAAAGAGAAAGGAAAGCAGCTGCTTCCTTCAAGTGCACAAAGGCTTTCACAGAGCCCCCAGCGAGATCCCCACATCTGGCATTACTGCCAGTGACCAATCTTTCAAAAACAGTTAATCACTAGTTCTGGCTTCATACCTTAAGAGGGAATCAGAGAAACTGGAGCAAGGCTACACATGCAAAGCTGGGAAACTATCCAAACTCACTCTCACTTTGCTTCCTCTTTCGCCTGGACTTGTTTTAAACTTTAAATCTGTGGCAAAGATCAAATCTTAGGCTGACTTTTGACAGTAGAAAAAGGGAAACAAAGTCCAAAGAAAGTTTTGATAGTGCACACATGCACGCATGCGCGTGCACACACACACACACACACACACACATATACACACTGTGTGAAAAACGGAAGAGGAAAGCCCCAGCAAGTTTTTAACAGATGGCTAAATATATATGCCTAGCCGTCTGTCAAAATTATCTGTCAACCACAACAGTATTATTGATTATCAATTATGCATTAGTTTTATGCATGTAGGAGATGTCACAGACATTATTTTATCACTTTAGTGGATCATGGTATCAGAAAATCTGAGAAGCCCAGGTTATATTCTTAGCCAAATATCCAGGAATCTATGCAAACATTTCTGGATCACAAAATGATGGCTCTAACCTAAAATTAGGCAGCTTTCCCCAAATGCTGAGAATCTACTTTGTCAATTTTAAAAAAAGAATAAATTATGGTCCCCTATCCTACAATAGCAAACCTGAATGCGCTTGAAATAATTAGCATACATAATCACTCTGGTCCCTTTTTCTAATGATTATGTTATTACACAGACACACACATATTTTTCCTGTGTTAATTCATTTAATATGTGTTGTTGTTGTTGTTGTTTAAAAAAAGAAACAACTGAAAGCAATAAAAATGAAGAGAAGTCACATTGCCTGAGATTTTTATAGGTAAATTCTTTTCTTGAAAAAAAAAGTTTCTGAGAGAAAAACCTACCGTATTTTCCGGCATATACGACGACTTTCTAATGCATGCAAATCGGCGCGCCGAAGTCGGGGGTCATCTTATACGCCGAGTTGTCTTATACGCCGGAAATTATGGTAGTTTCCGGCGTATAAGACGACTTTCTAGGCATGCAAATCAGCATCGAAGTCAGGGGTCGTCTTATATGCCGAGTCGTCCTATACACCGGAAAATATGGTAACTACAATTCCTTATGGAGGTTTGTACATGTAAGTCCTCAACTTACGACCACAATTGAGCCCAAAATATATGTTGCTAAATGCGACATTTGTTAAATGAGTTTTGCCCCATTTTACAACCTTTCTTGCCACAGTTGTTAAGTGAATCACTGCAGCTGTTAAGTTAATAATACAGTTGTTAAGTGAATCTGGCTTCTCCATTGACTTTGCTTGTCAGAAAGTCGCAAAAAGTGATTGCATGACCCCGGAACACTGCAACCATCATAAATATGAGTCAATTGCCAGACATAACCATGGGGATGCTACAGGGATCATAAGCGTGAAACACAGTCATAAGTCACTTTCTTCAGTGCTGTTGTAACTTCAAACGGTCACTAAAAGAACAGTTGTAGGCTGAGGATTACCTGTTAATTCTCCAATTAAAATAAGTTAATACAACAATTAACATGGTGGTAATAAATGGGAAAGGAGTAGAATAGACACCACATATTCCTACAACCTTACCAAAAAGTGCAAAAGTGAAATGGAAAACAAATGTTCCTGTTGGTTTTAATGTAGAACTGAAAGTTTAGAAATTAGTATAATTTAAACTGAAATGGAACAACATTTAACATTACAAGGAAAACCCTAAGCTGGGATTCTAGTACGTATTTACTCATTTGCTACTGATGAGCAATTTCCACTGGAATGTAGATTGACTGTGCCTCCTGCATTTGAAGAGGTTTTTGAAAAATTGCTGCATGTTTCACAAGAATATAGCATCTTTCTTCTCTCCATTAAAACAGTCTTTCTTTTCTCATGCTTTCCCAGAGACCTGGAAAAACATGTGACTGTTTAGGAAGCCAGTTCAAAGTTAATACTTTTTAATTTTATTTATTTATTCAGTTTATAAGGCCTCCTATATAATTATATAACCCCGAATGGCTAACAATAATCAGATACAAGATAAAAACATTCTGAACAAACCAATAAAGAACCAATAATATAGCAGCTGAAATAAAAGACCAATTAATGCAGTCACTATAAGGGTTCAAACCCCAGGTTTGTTAACAAAAACCAGGTCTTCAAAAGCTAATGAAAGGTCAGAAGGATGAGGACAAGTCTAATATGCAGGATGATGTTTCAGAGAATGGGTGCCACAACAGAAAATGTTTTCTGTCTGTCAGAAGATACACTCTAAGTATCCAAAGTATGTCTTTCTTATTGGATGTGACAGGAAAGATAGACTCAACTGGGAAAAGACAGTCCTGCAAATAACTTAGCCTCACACCACTTTGAATTGAACCTGGAAACATACTAGCAACCAGTGCAGCTTGCAGAGCTGAGGTATCACATGCACCAAACAAGCACAAATAACTGCCAAACTGCAACATTTTGCATTGGCTGAAGCTTCTGAATGCTCTTCAAAGGCAGCCCCATTTAGAGTGAATTGCAGTGGCCCAATCTGGAGCTTCCTGGTCCAGAAAAGGGCATAATTGGCACACAACACATAGGCATGCATAGGTATTTTTATGCAAAAGCTATGAGTTCAGAAAGATCCAAAATTGCATATAGATTTTACCTGGGATAGTACAACCTCATCCAGAACTAAAGATAGAAAATCTGCAGAACTAGGAGGCCTTAAAACCCAGAGCAACTCAGTCTTGCTAGTGTTGATGTGAACTCTGTTGTTCCCCACTATAATGGTATGTGGGAATTTCCTTGGAAGTCAGAAGCAACAGTCACAAAGTAGATAACAGTCAAATGGCAACTGAATTTGTAAGAGGAATGTGGTTATGGCAAATCTCTCAGAGGGGACTAGTTTCTTGGACTGTAAAGGTGAGAGGACAGAAAGATGTACTTTCAAATTTCCAAGATTTTGTTAATGTAAACTTTCAATAAATTTAGAGCTAATATTTGGGGCTATGCTTCTTTTCTGGATAACTTCACAAAGCTGATACCCACTTAGCAACCCACAGTCTCCAAATACTAAGGCAGGACCTACACAGGATCACTTGGAAAACCCAGAGTGAAAGTTATCTGCATATTAATAATACCTCATCCTGAATCCTTGGATGCACCCCACCCAGTAGCTTCATATAGATGTTAAATGGAATGAGGGAAATCTATTGAATTCTGCAGAACCCCACAAAGCAGAGCTGCAGGTTGAACCTCTGTCCTGCATCAACACCAACTGGAACCAGCTCCAGAAGAAGGAGCAGAACACTGAAAAGAAAAGATAACAATTTTATTATGCCAACTATCATTGGATTCCAAATTACAGAAGAAAGTGGAACATTGTTACAGCAAAAGGTTTATCTCTAGATCAATGCTTCTCAACTTGGCAACATTAACATGAGAGGACTTCAAGAAGGTTGGGGAATTCTGGGAGTTGAATCCACTCATCTTACAGCTGCCAAGGTTGAGACACACTAATGTAGAAAATTGGATCCCCAATATAAACAGGACAATTACCTGTTAATTGGATGGGCTATATGTTGATTGGCTGGTCACTTCCTAAAAAGCCCCATCTTTTCCAGAAGTTGGCCACTCAGAGTGGTAAAAAGTGGATTCCCAATTAAGCAATTAACTTCAAAGAGATTACAACAGATACTTTAACTGTTAGCTTATCATTGTGAGGTTTTTAGCTAATAGCATCGGAAAGAATATGTTACTAAGCCTTGCATCAATTCAGGCAAAGAGAGAGAAGGAAGTCTGCCTTGAGTTGACAACAAATGGAAAAAAAATGTTAGTGGGAGAATCTTTGCCTTGATTCACTCAAGGACAGAAAGATATCAGGGGGAAATTTTTCCTTTGGAACCAGTTTTTTTAGTCTGGTTAGTCAAGGAATGAAGTGGGAAAAGAATGCTTTATAAAAAAAATTTATTATCCTTTACAACCAAAATCTCTAAATAATTTGTACTTGGATTAATATGTGGATCTGAACACCTTCATGGCTCAATAGGTGACTTTAACAAAAGTTTGTATTGACAGTTTTCAGGTTGAACAACTATGAAAACCTTTCTTAAGAAAAAAAGAGACACAATAGTTCAGAATGCATAAGAATTTATGTGCATTTAAAAAGAGAGAGAAGAGGACAACTCCTGAAAAGAAATATAGTTCGCCCTTACCGAAACCAAGAGAGATTAACCCTACTTGTTTGTAAGCACTGTCATGATTCAACTTATGCTGCCTGAGTCAGGCCACATAACAATTATGGGTGTGTGTGTGTGTGTGTGGGTGTGTGTGTGTGTAGGATATTCCCATTATCTACAATCTTTCCATTATGGGAGAATCTCTTTTCTGTGCCCTTCGGGAGAAGCTCCTACCAGCCTTTGACATCTCGGATGGCGAAAAGGAGGGGAAACAGAAACCTGGGAGAGGAGGGGTGTTATCTCATGACACTGCTTTACCCTGACCTCTAGATCACTGTGAAATGTAGCATGTAAATATGACCCAAGAGAAATATTATTTTCAGAAGAAAGCAAGCACCACTTGGAATTTCCAAAGGGAAGACAAATGACCAGATATGAAAGCAGCTTTTAATTATGTTTTTTCCAGCCAAACCAGGTTTCCTTCTCTTGAAGTTTTCTTTCTTTTTCTAAAAACAGCTTGTTGAAAAAGATCCTAGCTTTCTTTTTATCATAGATGGGGGGGGGAGTTAAAAGTGCAGTGCTACATTTTGAAACCACCTGTGAGCTCACAAAAAAACCCTCAGACTTTAAAGAAACGCATACAGTGGTGCTTAACCAAAAGAGTCAGACAATTTCCTGAATCACCACAAGAATAATTTCCCTTCAATGTTGGGGAGATTACTCAACAGAATTGGCAGCTATGCAAATAACCTTCACAAAGTTTGATGATTTTAAAAAAAAGATTTCAAAGAGGGTGTTTGCTTTCAGGAGGAAAAAGTTCAATGTGACTCAAAAGCGTAAAATTGCAGGATGTTTTTTATTTGCAAGGCTTACTTCTGTATCTAATGCTTGGACAAATTAAAGAATTTGGATCTATTACAATTTTGTGGTAGGGCAAGGATGGGTATATCTAAACATATTCAAAGCTGGAGGGTTGCAGAAATGGAGCATTTTGGTCAATCTCACTCTTTTACCATTAAACATTTCATTTTCATTTATTTGGTAAATGCAAGTCTATGATTTAGGGACATTAATTCTTCCATTTAAAAGTGGAAAGCAATTATCTACCCGCCTCCAGAACTGAGTGCTTGTCTTGGTGTAATGTAAGCATTTTAAACTAAAATCTTGCAGTTTCCACATGGAAGTTGGACTGTTTGATTCTGAACCCATAGCAATTTGTATGTTGTCTTCAAACCTCTATACAGAGCACATCACAGTAGTCCAATCTAAAAAAGATAAGGCATTGGTAATTGTTCCTAGGTCCTCCTGCTCCAGGTAGGATTACAAACTGGCACACCAGCCAAAGCTGGTGAGGGCCACCTAGTCACAGCCCTTCTAGCAGTAGCCACGACCATAGAATGACCTAAGTCACAGACTTGTTCCTTTATGGGAAGTCTTACCCATTCAGAATAAAAACTGGATCCAAACGAGAGCCAGAAAGTCTCTCCCCAAATAATATTTCCATCTTACAGTATTTTTCAGCTTTTTCTTTCTAATCCAGTACTTCTTAGCAACCAAACCCCCTGTCAGGCTTTCCATAGTATCTGCAGCCCAACCCGGGGTTGCTGTGTATAGCTGAGTATCATTAACTTGTTGAAAACTAACCCGAACCAAGTCTCTTTGGGTTTTTTATATAGATCTTAAAAATGCAGGAGTGGGAAAAACAAGCCATGTAGAGTGCCACAAAAATGTAAAGCACCACTTCTCCTCTATCTTTCAACTGGAACTAACCACTTAGGAAGAAATAGAATGATCCAAGCACAATGCCTCTAATTTCCAGCCCTTACAATAGTTCAGAAGGATCTCACAGATGATTCAGATGGTGCTGAACTTAGCTGAGAGATCTAACAGGATTAGGAAGGTCACGTTACCCTCATCTAGGTTCTGAAGGAATTCAGACAATCCAGTTCATCTAAAGCCCTCTGCAGCTGAAGTCCTATCATTTCTCAACCATCTTCCTTAAAAAAGGGAAGACTGGATACTGGACCATAGTACAGGTAATCCTCGATTTAGAACAGTTCATATAGTGACTGTTCAAAGTTACAATAGCACTGAAAAAAATGATTTATGACTGTTTTTCACACTTAAGACCATTGCAGCATCACATGATCAAAATTCAGATGCTTGGCAAATGGTTCATATTTATGATGGTTGCAATGTCCTAACTAGGGTCATGTGACCAGCTTTTGTGACCTTCTGACAAGCAAAGTCAATTGGAAATCTATATTCCCTTAACAACTATGTTATTAACTTAATAAATGCAATGATTCACTTAACAACTTTGGCAAGAAAAGTTGCAAATGGGGCAAAACTCACTGAACAAATGTTTCACTTAGCAATGTAAATTTTGGGCTCAATTGTGGTTGTAACCTGAGGACTACCTGTATTCTAAACTGGCAGGATCCAAAGAGGCTTTCTTTAAGTGGGAATACAAAACTGGGTCTTTCAAGGAAGCTGACATCACTTCCTCTCACAGTGAAGAACTGACAACCTCCCTCACCACCGGCTTCATACAGCTAGCCATCTGATTGGTTGTCGATCTACTCTACAGATGGTAGAACTCATCTTAGAGATTATTTGATTCACATCCTCAGAATCAACAAACCAAAAATAATCCCAGGTAATGTTGCAACACATTTTTTCCCACTCATCTCCTCAGAACCTGCCCATGCAGAGAGTCCAGATTTAAACAATTTTGAGCGATTTTAATCAGCAAGATGTTGCACAAATATCTACCTCCAACAAACCAGACATTGAAATACATCCCAGACAGATCTCCAAGGTATAGCTGACTATTCATCTACAAGGAGCCAGGGTCATTGCCTTGCGTTGCTGTCTGCTGAGGGAACTCACAAAACCATCCTCTGTAACTACTGTAACAGGTGGCTTTTCCCTCCCACACTGCTCGCCTCAAAAAATCTGCACAAAATATCAAAATCAAATAAAAAATGAGGGCGGAAAATAAAAACTTTCCTCCTGCCACAGTTTCACAACCCAGAGAACCAGAAACTCAATCCTATCAAGGCCCAGTTTTCAGGTTCACTCATTAAGTAGTTCTACAGCCAGCTGGTTTAGCTACTTGGGTGTTTTCAAGATGAGCAGCCCTTTTCTCTGCCCTTCTCATTTTCCATTGTGCAACCACTCAGCTATCCCACAATGCATTTATTACAGACTATGCCTATTGAATTTTCCCCATAAGCTTATGATAATAATTGGATGGCACCTAAAGTTTCAGATCAAACTTAATAACCAGATAGTAGCATGTCTATGAAGATTCTTAGTCATCCAGGTCATGGTTGTCCCAAAAGTGTTTTTTCAGGAGGCAACTGGACTTTCTTGTTTTTCTTTGAAGATGTTTCACTTCTCATCCAAGAAGCTTCTTCAGCTTTGACTAAATGGTGGGGAATGGAAGGATTTATACTCCTTGCAGACAACTGGTCATTTGCATTCTTTTAGAGAGTCTCTAGTACCACTCACCAAATGAAACGGACCATTAAATCAGAAAGTGGGGAGGGGACTTTAAACTATATAGTGCAAATGTTTATGTTATGATTTGTTATTTTTGAATAATAAATATCATGGCAGGCAGCCCATGGACTATGTTTGAAATGCCTGATGTAATGAAATATTCACAGTCTATTTTCTACAGAATGATGTATTATAAGAAAATGTTATAGCTTACAATCTGAAATATGCTGATTTACCAGAGCTAAGATTTAAAAAGAATCTAGCCTATAGCATCCTTTTAAATAAAATTGATTTTATTGTGGCACATCTTTGTACTTTGCATATAGTTTCTTCCATCACATTTCTTAATATATCAGCAAGCAGAAGGACTGTCTCTGGAAAAATGATGAAAATCACAGAATGCCTTGGGAACCACATAAACTTTAAAGTCTGCACATAATGAGTCTTTAAAATAAAATGCCAGTGTTTAAAACAGAAGCTGCATGGAAATATGTGTTAAAAATCTAAAATTCTAATATATAATTTCAGTTTACATAATGTTTGTTCATGTATCACTTATTTCTTCTGGATATCAGCAAACTACAGCATTACTCATTCTTCCATAGCTTGGTAATAGATCCTGACACTCAATATGGACAGACATTTCTAGGATTTGATGTAATATCGCATGTGGTAAGATTTAAAATATCAAAATGTCTAGTACCAATTTCTTTTCTTCTACATCAATATTCCCCAATCTTGGCAACTTTAAGACCCGTGGACTTCAACTCCCAGAGCATCTAAAGGAGGGGATGGAGATTCTGTCAGTCTTCCATATATATCTGGAAGATGCATTAACACGTATGCTGAATTTTTTAGGTACTGCTGCTAAGGAGGCATTCAAAAAGAGGAAGAAGAAGACCACCCCTATTCCTAAGAAATTAATGAATGGAGAAGGAATGTTTTGCAATGTCACTTCTAAGCCATCCCAGGAATCTCGCTCTGAAGTCTAAAACTAAATTAAAAGTGTCCTTATCTACATTTTTATCTACATACATGTACATGTACACACATGGCAATATTATTCCACCACGTTAGTAAATAAAGAAGAAATTAGATTCATTCGCACGTTCATGTAGTCCTATCTAATTCAAAGATTTCGTACTCTTACACAAAATAAAATGCTGCTTTTTGTTACATGCATTATTTTTTGTATTAGAAATGTACATAAAATGTGCAAAGATGTGAAACATAATGTATTCATTTGATATTCATTAAAATAGTATAAAAATGCACTATGCACACAGGGAAAGAGTTTGAAAAAATATGGACGTTAGGCAAAACTCCAATCAAAATGCAGACATAATGAAATGTGCATAAAAATTCATTTAAATTTTAGCACCAACTTTACGAAAAATACAACAGATACTTCCCTAACAAATCAGTACATTTGTTAGGAAGAACACAAGAAATGAAGGACACAGACAGGACTTTCCAGATCTGATCATGCCTACATTGGCTCCAGATCATTTCTATTTCCAACTCAAGGTGGTGGTTTTCACCCAATGAACCCTTGACATGAGGAGCAAAAGCTTTAAAAAACAATACATAGACATAAAGCTTTAGGCTGATAGACCAGATTTATGTTTTGTACTTCTTTTGTACTATTTTTGTGTCATTTTTGTACTTTTCTGCCTCTCTTCTGATGCTTTATGTTCTGTTTTATTTGCAAAGGCATTGAGACGAGGCAAAGAAGTAAAACAGTCTTCTCTTTATTTTCGCCAACAGAACCAAAACAAAATAGCGCGGATTGTTCTTATACCCCCTTGCAGGGACAGTCACAACCAATCAATGCAAGGCATTTCTCACACCTTGTGCATGTGCAAAAGGCAGGAGACAGCCTGTCTTGTCCTGGGCATTCACGTATCTGCCAGGGCCTTTCTGCAGCCTCCTGCACCTGCTGAATGACTCAGCAGGTCCAGGACATAACACTTTAAGTTAGTGTTTTTTCCAAACTTGGTAATTTTAATATGTGTGAACTTCAACTCTCAGAATTCCCTAGCCAGCATGCATCTTGAAGTTGCCAAGTTTAAAAACACTGTTTTAGGTTTAATTCATGCTTCTGAATCCTTTAGTGAATTTCTATCATTCTTACCGTTACCTTCCTGTACTCTATAATTTAAAAATTTAAAGCTCTGTATGGTTTAATTCCCCAGCAGTTATCTCTCAGATAGCTTTGAATGCTTTTGTTTTGCCTTACTTTTAATAGACAATAGACTTCAAAACTGACAGGAATAAATGTATGTCTCTTTATCCCTTTCTTGCTCAACTAATTTATACTGAAACAGAAGGTGAAATGGAGCAACTGCTAAAAATAAAATCATAAAAGACTCAATATTAACCAATCGTAAGGTCATCAGGAAATGTTTCCTCTTAATTAAGAAATGGCCAATTGCCATGCTGAATCTTGGAAAAAGCCACAGGAACCACATGGCTACTTAAAAGAAGAGAAGCTGCTGAAGAGAAAAAAGGAGAGAGGATGTGGTTTGTACTTTTGGTGGGGGGTGTGGAGACAAGAAAGCAGGCAGCTTATTTGTGGGGAGGGGGCAAGGAATCTTCTTCAAAGACTTTGGCTTCTATAATATATATTTTAAGTGGGTTGCACGCACAGCAGTTTGTTATTACTGGAAGTTACTGCTTATCCTGAAGTTACTTTTGAAATGTTTTATTTTCTTCCCTTTTTTTTTTTTTTTGGCAACCCACTTAAACGACCTCCTTTCATCTCCTTTGCCTGCCTTCCAAAATTCTGTTCCTTAAAGGAAATTTTCTGTCTCTTTTTTTGCTGTTGTTCGTTTCAGGTACTTCACTTGAAAAGCACATTCTGCATGGAAAGTAGCACGAAGGCTGGTTATCAGAAGCGGACCTGGAAATGTAGGTCACCCGGTGGGAAAAAGCAAGTTGCACTCCACTTTCATTGTCAAGAATTTTATCAGTTGCTCTTCTCCCTGGATACTCGGTGACAGATGCAGTTTTAAGTCTGGATATGGGGCTGCCCGTTAAAAATAACATATTGAAATATGACGGCAGTACGCAGCTGCTTAAATATTTAGCTAGTGGGAGATAGTGGGAGCATTTTCCAAATGTTTGGAAGTCTTCAGAAAGATGGTGGCATTTTTCAGCAGCAGTAGGGCTGGATATCTTCAGTGCTTTCTTTGAGAGCATTGGTGTTCTCTGATTAAAAAGAAAACCACCAGACCTTTTTTTTTTTTCAAAGCCCACAGTTGCTCTTGAATCAGCTGCATTGCAAGCAGTGTCATCATAGCTGCATTCCAGGAAAGCTGAGGTTTTTACTGAAACCAGATTGACAAGACCTTGGAAGCCTGTAATTATGTGTTAAGAAGCAGACAGAGCATAGCTGCAGGTTTCTATGAAGGGTTAGAGTTTTCTGGTGACTTATGACAAAATTAGTTCCATCAGGTTGGAGGTTCCCCACTTTGCCTTCAATGACCATGCATTACACTAGTCAAAAGTAAAAGGGTAGCTGTGTGAAAGAAAGGTGTCCTGGAGGTAACAACTGATGAATAAACAGAAGTGGCTCCTTCTTGCTGTCTGCCGAAATTCAGACACCCAGAATGCACTTCACAATCCAGGCATGGCTTTATAGAAGAGGTAACTGCTACTCTTCAGCAATTTCAGCAATTTCAATACACATGAACAGGAGAGGGCTAAATGGAAAAGCTGTAAACAAGTTTTCCTGTTTTTACACTAACAAAAAACTTGTCCACGTTTCTTTTGAGGCAGCCTTTACAATGTCATTACTGTTCCTTCACAAGGCAGAAGGTGCAATTCAAACAAGATTTTTTCCCTCATTTTTCACCCTAGCAAGGTATCCACTAGTATAGAAAGCTAAACCCCATTCTGATGTCTTCTTGTGTTCCAACCAACATTTAGGCTTAAGATAGGGGTGTCCAGAGTTGGTAACTTAAAGACCTGTGGACTTCAAATCCCAGAATCCCCATTTAAATTCAAATCTCTTCTGAGAGTTGAAGTCCACAAGTCTTAAATTTGAAATCCACAAGTCTTTAAAATTGCCACGGTTGGATACCACTGAGTGGAATCTTCTTTATGGTAATTTCCTAGCCAGAAATACCCATAAAACACTAGAAACCTGGGAATATGCTGATAGCAAGTCAAAATGCCTGCTGTAAGAGGGAGGACTTGCTCATAAAGCCATGGGAGATCTAAGTACAAAATACTGATTTACCAGAAAGCTATGCAGATGCTTCCTATTACCATCATTTATCTTTCTTCTTGGCAGGTGAGCATATTCCCAAAGGAGGCACTAGCCACTCATCATCTTTATTTTTGAGAAAGCTTTTGGCATCCAGGGGCAATCTTGAAAATGTAGGAGATGCCAAAGGCTGGAAATTAGTTCTATCCTTTTTAAAAGAAATTGTTTGTTATTGTAAAAAAGTCATGATGAACAGCTTGATGAGAAGAGTCCAGGAACACAGTAGTATTCCCAGACAGACCCTTTGGAGATCTTAACTCTAGCCTTTGAAATGGTTTGTTTTCTATGTAAGATATTCTGTTATGTTCACTTTCTGCAAAGCTTCCTAAGTTTCCTTGATCTGATGTTGCATCATATGCTACATTCATGACATTGCCACATCCTCAGAATGAACTGAGCTTTTGAGAGGAAAACATTTCTGTATTTTTAAGGGAATAAAACAGATGCCTGATACTCATTGAAGACATAAAGTACCCATCTTGTTCCTTAACCACCATCCCAAAATGCAAAAAGAAAAAGAAAAAAGGCTAAAGTATATGACCTCATCCACTGTAGACAACCTCTAGAGGTCACAGAAATGATAATAACAGGATGCTATTCTTGCACTCATACAAAGAACATGTGTATGGGAAATGGGTGATTGTCCCAATTCACAGCTGAAACTTCTTGATGAATCTGGTATCTAGTTGAGCTTTTATGGTGATAGGATTGTATTTTGCTTTAAGAGTGAACTGATTCAGCATCAGCTGAACATTTGGGGAAGAGGAATGGCCCAGAAATGTTTTCAGGGCATATCAAAGTAGAAAATATTGTCCTTCTTTTCAGTACTGAAGAAATCCTTCTGGAAAAAGGCCTTGGCTGGAACATTCCATTCTTGAAAACTGTACCATGTAGGGACTGCATGCCTGGGTAGCCGGTCAGCAAAACATCTCCTCCCTGTATCTAAGAGCTTCCTGTGCAACGTCATATGCCTTCTGTCACATAGCAGGTTACCGTGACAATGAGTGAATATGAAATAGGTACTGACAGGGCAAGAAAACTCAGAGTTGCTAATCGCTCCTGCACATGATAGGTTTCCAAATTTGCTGAGAAATTTAATTTCCCTATTTACTAGTTAATGAGAAGGAGAGAGATCACACACAGGAGGTGCACACAGAGACACACATAAGAAAAACACATTTAAGATGAGAACTGGATAAAATCTGTACATCTCTTTCTCCTAAATGTTGTAATTCTGCATTTCTTGGGTTTTTTTCTCTGGAACCTTTATAAAAACTCCTCTTTCGTGATCTTGGCTCTCGGATTGCCATTGCTCCCAAGAGAAATGACATCATCCAGGTTACAAATATATTAGAATTCAGCAAAAGCATTAATTGATTGTCCCTTAACTACTATAACTAGGAATTAAAACTCCTGGTCCAAGCTGGAATCCTCCCAACCAAAAGAAGCCATCTGTGGGGCATTCTTTGCCCCAACCTATGACAGATCTGATGTGTGGGGCTGGAAGCAAATTTCTCCAGCCTTTGGGATACATTACCCTTGAAAGCAAGAATGGCCTGTCCTTACCCTACTTCTAGAAAATAGTTAAAAATTGCATCTTCTGCAGAGGCTGAACAGTAACAGAGAGTGCTGGCTGATGAAGGTTGACTCCAGGTATGGAATGTAGAGCACCAGTTGAGTATTATTATAATTGGAGTTTTGTTTGTGGTGTTTTTCATTTAATTACAGTATGGCAAATCTTGGGAACTGCTTAAAGCTGGAAAACTGAAGTAGTATGTAAGACCAGACAATAAACCAAGCAACAAGGGACATGAAAGGAAATCTGCTAATGACTCACAATTTATGAAAACAGGGACTGTTGGGTGTGATGATAATCCAAAGCCCCATCCAGGTGAACTCTTATTTCCAGTAGCAATGAATCATTGTTCCACTTCTCCTGGAATGTTTGGAAGTTAGACAACACCCTAAACCTCAATCATGTCCTCAGCTTCCCATAATGAACTACCTGAAGTTATTAATTTATGGTTATTTTTTCCCATCAAAATCCATTACATACAGTATATAGACATGCCAATCTATTGTCCACTATCTGATATAATTCACAGTTCTCACATGCTGTAATTGATAAATACCCAGGCTAAATTATCCATGCTTACATCTCCATAGATTTAAGATTTTAAGAAAACTACCTCCCACTGTGGTGGGCATGGAGTCATGGTGGCACTCTGGTTAGAATACAGTATTACAGGCTAACTCACTGGTCGCTGCCAGTTCGATCCTGACCAGCTCAAGGTTGATTCATCTTTCCATTCTTCCAAGGTTGGTAAAATGAGGACCCAGATTGTTGGGGGCAATAGGCTGTCTCTATAAACCGCTTAGAGAATGCTACAAACCACTATGAAATGGTATCTAAATCTAAGTGCTATTGCTATTGTTAGTGCTGTAACTAACAGCACTAGCTGATCAGCAGGGCGACTCTTTCTGTATGAACTGACTGTCCACTCAGTTTTTGATAGTGACATCATTAAAATATGGAGGTGAGATGAGAGGACAGGAAATAAACATAGATTTGGACATCAAAACTCACCAAGGAATACAGAGTTTAAATTGAAACATAGATGGGGGTTTTAATAAGAATTGGCTGAAGTGAAGCACTTACAACATTAAACAAGCTTTGGGGGAAAGCATATTCAGGATCCTGCTTTAGGATTCTGCTTCCAAAATATTTAATTGGTGGACAGGTAATAGATATAACAAAGAAACAGTACATCATCTCCCAAGAAATTGAATAGCATCAAGGTAAAGTTGCTTCTAGATTCCTCAGTGCTCATAAAAGTGGCAAAAAAGATATTATAAATATAATCTGATTTCATCTAATAGTTCTTGGAAATATTCTACCTTTGGGCCACTGAAGAGAGACACATGAGAATAGGCTGGAGGGAAAATACCTTCTTTTACTTAATACAGACCAAGGAGAATATTAAGTTGTTGATTGTTCCATGTGGAAACTCCACCCTGGAGTTACTGTTGCCGTGTTTTTTTCCTGCAAAGGACTTCCTGTAGGTTATTGTGTATGAATTCCAAACCACTTGCTGAAGAAGTGGGGCCAATGCTGGAATAAAAAGTGAGCAACACTCTGCAGTTTTCAAAGCCATATGGCATTATATTTGAAGACTCTTTAAAATGTTCCTCAATGAAAGGGATATTTTTGATTAATTGATGAATTGATTGATTTTGTGCCAACTACTTTGTTTCAGTGCTTAGCATCCACATAGATAAATTTTCACCATGACATGATACCTTCTTTTCACCTGAAGATTATTTGGTTTTCTTTGAATCAACATTCTTTCTGAGGTTGGCCTAGTATTATTTTGAATACATCAGGTTTTGGATAATGATTATTTGAGGAATAACAGAATAATGAGTTAGAAGGGACCTTGGAGGTCTTCTAGTCCAATCCCTTGTTCAGGCAGGAAACCCTATACCATTTCAGACAAATCCAGTGGTGGAGCATCCACAACTTCTGAAAGCAAGTCATTCCACTTCTTAATTCTTCTGTCAGGAAATTTCTCCTTAGTTCTAGTTTGCTTCTCTCCTTGATTAGTTTCCATCCAGAGGTCAATGCCACTTTAAGATTGAGAAACTGAAATATTATTACAGTTATTATCACTATTATGTACAATCCAGACATGGGTAAAATCAATAAGGATCCTTTGCAAGGAAAAGAGAGCTAAATTCTTTTCTTTTTGCAATATGTTCACCGTAGCATGGCTTTAAAAGAACAGAGAGAAAATCTATAACTGACCAGGAAGCTACAAAAAGATATGCAAATTTTGCTCATCTGTAAGACTGAACTGTTTTTTTTTTCTGGCTCGTTCACTAATCCATGTTGCTCAATCCATGATTTGGTGAAAAGCATGGCTGCAGCCACCGCACAAATGTTTTCAATAGCAAGCTATTTTAAAAACTATCATTGAATTGATTTTCCGTGATTCTCTCAAAATATAAACTTCCTTTAAAACTTAATTGCTTTTTTCCCTCACAAAGTCTTTTTTGCTGCATGAATCTGTATGTCAGAACTTATTTCTCTAATTCAGTGTTTCTCAACTTGACAATTTTAAGGCATGTGGACTTCAACTCCCAGAATTCCACAGCCAGCAATGCTGGCTGTGGAATTCTGGGAGTTGAAGTCCACGTGCCTTAAAATTGTCAAGGTTGAGAAACACTGCTCTAATTAAAAAGTCAGAGCTTCAACTAATCTCATCTTGGCTTGATTCTTAAATGCAAGCTTCTTAAATGCATCAGCACAATTTCTAGTATTTACCTACTTGCTCAGCTTTAATTTCTCCTGTACTCTTTTTCACCTTGTTATACTTAAATAAATGCCAAGAAGTTGAAGGAAGTTCAAACTACAGTTGTTGGACTTTAAGATCAAGAAATATAGTATATGCACATTCCAGTCACTGGCATTGCTATAATTAGATGACATGACAGAAACCTCGTACAGAGTTGAATTAAAAAAATTGAATAAGGCAATTTCATATTTAAATGTAAGACAATATTTGCAGCTCTGAATTGAACTTGGGGTCCTTAGTGCTCTCTGAACCTGGTGGTTTTCTTGCAGACATTTCTTTACCGAACTAGGTAACATCATCAGTGATGGAAGGGAGAAAGTTTTGCTGATGTTTATATACTAATGGCTTGCCCTGTCAATGTTGGAGGGACTGTTCTTGGTGGTTCACTTGGGGAGCCACCAAAAACATTCCCACTAACATTGACAGGGTAAGCTATAAGAGGAAACCCCACTCCCTTCTATTTCTGAGGCCCACACTCAAGCTTTTCAGGGGCCACATACTTCAACACTTGGTATACAATAAGAGAAGGGTAATCTGTGAATTATCCTTTCTGTTATTCACGGAAAATAGTTTGGCTTCCACCCTGAGTCTATGTGCTTTCTTTAGACAAAGCATCCTAAGAGCAACAAATTTAGCCCTAGAACATGTTTTCATCATCATAAATTTATGATAAGATTAAATTATGTTCCCAACTATTCATTTGAACCTCTGTCTATTTGCACCACATTGACTGAAATAATAATTTTGTAAAGAAAAACAGATTTGTCTCTTGTGTTTGAATCCAGAATGGCAAATGCGGGGCTGTTTGTTTTCCCTCAGACACATAGGAAGCATTTGCTATAAATCCCAAGATTTATCAGTCCTATGCCAAAGCTTTATTTAGTTCAGAATGCTTCAATAAGTTGTGGTGATGTACTATTTGTGGAAAATGTGATGAAGCCTTTGGCATTAATTTGCTCAGTCCCATGTTTGTTAGAGTGTCTGGCCAGTCACTGGAGTCTTTAAATGCAATTAGCAGAGGTGCCAGTCCTAAGGAAACCATTGGCTAAAGAGAAGTTTATAACACATGGACTCCAGACTGTGTGTCCCTGCCCCTCCCCAACCTTGGATGCAACCCCCAGAAGGCCCTCAAACATTGCTACTGAATATGAAAGTTGCAGTTATGTGCAGCAGTGACAATAAATAACAGTTTCTTCTTGGTGGCTGTCTGAATTTTTTCCTTCTGTTCTGGCTAGATCACTTCATTCTTCCATTTGTGCAGTGGCAACATTGAAATTGCCACATTCCAAGTAGTAGCTGGCTTGGGAAGCAGAAAGAAGCAAAAAGTGGAGCAGTTATGTTGCCTCCTTGCCCCACCTCCCCCATGTAGCGAGTAGTGTTGGGTAGATAGTCCAATGCAACAGCCAGGAGATGCTTGCCCAGAGACTGTACCAATGCAGCACTTTGTTTTCAAACTGAAAAAAGTAAATATTTAGTTACTATAGAAACCAAATATATAGAGATATACAACAGCTAATGTAGACAAACTATTTTGCCCTATCTGTTTTCTAACTAATTCTTTTTACCTCCCTCCCTCTCTCTCACACACACACTAGGCCATAGTGTTTTAATTCTGGTTTATTGTACAAGCCAACATCAAACTGAACCTTTCTTAAAGAAGAGCAAAGTAACCACAGGAATCTGGGAGAAGAAGACACACTGGGAGAGGCCTGGATTAGAGTGGAGAGATGGAGATTAATTTGAGTTGCAAAGCTGAAATGAATGCTTAAATTCAATTGGAATAATTGTTCATACCTTAGACTGTTGGCTTTTGATCATCATGGATCATTTTTAATAGTCGGTTGATCATGATATTACTGCTATGATTTTATTTAATAAAATCTTAGCCTCCTGATTTTAGACTAGCTGAGTTGAAATCATAGTGTAATATTCATTTCATTCAGCAAATATTAAGAGTTTGACAGCCAGTTTTTCTAGTACTCAAATTCTGCATGGTGATGGAATGTTGCGTAACAGTTTCTGCTTATTTCTTTGCTACTTGGAAAGCTAGTTCTATTCTTTGTATGTTTGTTTCCCTTTTTACATATTGATTTTGTTAGACTGTGGCAGCTAAAGAACATTATGACTTTTATGACTCTGAATTCTCTTGTATGTACAGAAAGTTCTTGGATCAATTGATTAGCCCAATGACATATCTTTTTAACCTTATTTTTTTAAGCTTTCCAAAACCAACATAAAAGCGGATCATAACTTTGCATTTCACTCTGTCAGTATGTACAGTATTGCTAGCCTGTTAACATTTTAATTAGATATTTGTGAATTGACATTATCTTTTCTATAAATATTTGCTGGTTTGGGGCCACATAAATCACCTGCTAATCTAGTAGAACTGTTATTTAGTAAGAATATTTTTGATTCCAAAAAATGCCATGAGGGATCATGCACAATAATAAAACTGTTAATGTCCTGGTAGGATGGTCTTGTTGTTTAGAATTCCAAACAATGAAGCTGTTTCCTTTGACTTGGCAACGGCCACGACCTGGAAGGTGAGAACTAAGGAACTATGAGCCAGAACTAGAGAAAAAATAGTCAGGAACTAACCAGGACTGGAAAACAAATTTGGATTCAGGATCAAACACACTGTTTCAAGATACATTGGATCCGAGATACAACTCAGTAAGACTTATGGGGGGGGGGGGAAATCCAATGTGGCTTAACAAAGTGAAACAGATTTATAAAGCTGGACCACCACACTGGTCAATAGTGATCAATGAGTGTGTATGGAAGGCCTCAGGCAAAATGATTGTTTATGCGTGCATGTGTGTGTGTGTGTGTGTGTGTGTGTGCTATTAATATCTATTGGATCATGTCATTTGAAAGAACTGTAGAGCTGCTTGGAGCTTCATTAGCAGTCTTTTCTAGCTAATTCATAGAAATTAATTGTGTTTGGCCCATTATTAAGTTCTGTCTGCTGCAAAACAACAGTAGCATGTCCAGCTACTTAAAGATGAAAATGGAAAAATTAGAATATCATGCAAAAGTTCATTTATTTCAATAATGCAACTTAAAAGGTGAACCTAATATATGAGATAGACTCATTACATGCAAAGCAAGATAGTTCAAGCCGTGATGTGTCATAAGTGAGATGATTATGGCTTACAGCTCATGAAAACCCCAAATCCACAATCTCAGAAAATTAGAATATTGTGAAAAGGTTCAATATTCTAGGCTCAAAGTGTCCCACTCTAATCAGCTAACACCTGCAAAGGGTTCCTGAGCCTTTAAATGGTCTCTCAGTCTGGTTCAGTAGGAATCGCAATCATGGGAAAGACTGCTGACCTGACAGTTGTCCAGAAAACCATCATTGACACCCTCCATAAGGAGGGAAAGCCTCAAAAGGTAATTGCAAAAGAAGTTGGATGTTCCCAAAGTGCTGTATCAAAGCACATTAATAGAAAGTTATGTGGAAGGGAAAAGTGTGGAAGAAAAAGGTGCACAAGCAGCAGTGATGACCGCAGCCTGGAGAGGATTGTCAGGAAAGGGCCATTCAAAAGTTTTGGGAACTTTCAGAAGGAGTGGAGTGAGGCTGGAGTCAGTGCGTCAAGAGCTACCACACATAGATGGATCCTGGACATGGGCTTCAAATGTTGTATTCCTCTTGTCAAGCTGCTCCTGAACAATAAACAACATCAGAAGCGTCTTAACCTGGGCTAAAGAAAAACAGAACCGGTCTGTTGCTCAGTGGTCCAAAGTCCTCTTTTCTGATGAGAGCAACTTTTGCATCTCATTTGGGAACCAAGGACCCAGAGTCTGGAGGAAGAATGGAGAGGCACACACTGCCAAAAGCACCAAAACCTGGTTCAATGACCATGGGATTACTGTGCTTGATTGGCCAGCAAACTCGCCTGACCTGAACCCCATAGAGAATCTATGGAGCATTGCCAAGAGAAAGATGAGAGACATGAGACGGAACAATGCAGAAGAGCTGAAGGCCGCTATTGAAGCATCCTGGTCTTCCATAACACCTCAGCAGTGTCACAGGCTAATAGCTTCCATGCCATGCCACATTGAGGCAGTAATTGCTGCAAAATGGGCCCAAACCAAGTACTGAGTACATATGCATGCTTATACTTTTCAGAGGTCCGATATTGTTCTATGTACAATCCTTGTTTTATTGATTGCATGTAATATTCTAATTTTCTGAGATTGTGGATTTGGGATTTTCATGAGCTGTAAGCCATAATCATCTCACTTATGACACATCACGGCTTGAACTATCTTGCTTTGCATATAATGAGTCTATCTCATATATTAGGTTCACCTTTTAAGTTGCATTACTGAAATAAATGAACTTTTGCACGCTATTCTAATTTTTCGAGTTTCACCTGTATTTAACACTGATATGTTAAAGCAAGAAGAGTGTGTGTGTGTGTATGTGTGATTGTGCACAAAGGACACCGTGCTTGTGCAAGACAGGATCTAGTTTAACCTTCAGATGTACAGGTATAAAACAAAAAGAAATTGTAATTATATAAGCAGGAACAGTACAATACCGCACATTTCTTACTACCTCAAAATAGCCTTCACCAACTTTTCAGATGTGTTGGGACTCTGAAAGTTTTTGTCTCTTCAATCCACCCCATTTAATGAAGACATCTAACCTTCCCTTAAAAAAATATCTGTTATAAACATGGACTTTTCCTCCAAACTGCTCCTAGATAAAGAACAGTTGCAGCAAGGGGTTGGAGATTTTTATTACTGAGGACAAGAGGTCATTTCCATTTAACAAGCTCAGATCATTGCCAATAATGTGGCTAAGAGAGCAGGCTTACTTTCACATTCCTCACTTTAATAAAATTGCTGAAAGCGTGAAATCAGCATGTTTAAGCTGGCATGGTGAGTGCATGATGGCTTTGCTTTCTGTCTAGCTCAGTGGTTCTCAACCTTTTTAATGCCGTGACCCCCCCCAACCGGTTGTAAGTCGAGGACTACTCAACCGTTCGTAAGTCGAGGACTACTCAACTGGTGCAGCACCGTTTGCAGATTGGGACTTTTGGTGGGCTCAGCAGGGCAGAGAGAGCCTGGACAATTCCTATTGGCTTTTGAAAGCCAATAGAATTAGATTCTATTCCAGAGAGTCTATTCTATTGGCTTTCAAAAGCCAATAGAATAAAAGGGAGTAGCACAGCTAAGGAAAAGGGGAAAAAAATGGCGGACTGCGTTGTTTGGCGACCCTCATGAAATGGTCGTTCGACCCCAAATGGGGTCCCGACCCACAGGTTGAGAACCACTGGTCTAGCTATGGCTGAAGAACCTCATAAATTCAGTGTTAAAGTTCTAATCTAAAAGGATGAGAAAGTGATGTTATGCCTAATGCAGGTAGTCCTTGACCTACGACCACAACTGAGCGCAAAACTTCTATTGCTTAGTGAGACAATGTTAAGTTAATTTTGCCCCATTTTACGACCTTTCTTACCACCGTTGTTAAGTGAATCACTGCAGTGATTTAGTAATACCGTTGCTAAGTGAATTTGGCTTCCCCATTGACTTTGCTTGTCAGAAGGTCGCAAAAGGAGATCACCTGACCCTGAGAATATTGCAACCGTCATAAATATGAGATAGTTGCCAACAGTCTGAATTTTGATCACCTAATGAGGGGGAATGCTATCAGAGTTGTAAGTGTGGAAAAGGGTCATAAGTCACTTTTTTTCAGTGTTGTAACTTTGAAAGGTCACTAAACAAACTCTTGTTAAGTCAAGGACTACCTGTACTAGCAATATTATGCAATAAGAAAACCATTATCGTTACAGTATGCATCTGTTTTAAAAAGGTGAGAGAGATAAGAAAATCATAGGGAGCTTTTTGGCTGAGGTTTTGTTTTTGTTTTTAGGGAAAAAAAATTGCTGTTGTGCAAATTAGCAACACAGCTCATCTGAAAAACCAGTAGATCTTGTTTAGACTTGATGTTGAAAGCATTCTTCATTACAGTATATCTCCTTGCTATAACAAGTATAATGCCAGTATTACTATTTTGAGCAGACTTTCCCAAGATATGTTTTAGTACTATGGTTCCCAAAAGTCCACTTAGTCAGTATGGGCTTTAGTTAGACCCTAGTCTGAAAGCTTGTTTTTAAATTTCACCTTTGAAGCCTTACTCTTTGGTCCACCAGTAAGAATGGTGGTATGGATAAGTACAAAGCAGACCCAGGACCTTTTCAGCTGTTGATTACTGTTTGAACCTAGAACTAAGAAGAAATTTCCTGACAGTTAGAACAATTAATCAGTGGAACAACCTGCCTCCAGAAGTTGTGAATGCTCTAACACTGGGAGTTTTTAAGAAGAGACTGGACAGCCATTTGTCTGAAATGGTATAGGGTTTCCTGCCTGAGCACGGGGTTGGACTAGAAGACCTCCAAGGTCCCTTCCCACTCTTCTCTTCTCTTCTCTTCTATCCTATTCTATTCTATTCTATAAGCAAATACATCTCTTTGCCTGTGTGGTCCAGTGATGGGAGCTGGCTAAAAAAAATTAACACAGAAAGCTATATTTGATTTGCAGCAATCAATTTGTTACACATGTTGTTAGTCAACTAATTTGTGGTTATTGTTGTTTTCCTAGTGACAAAAGTGCAAGGGAAGCAGTGCATGACAACTTAGGACTATTTATGACATAATTTTTCAGGCCCATTTTCTTTGTTATTATTAGTTTTGAGTTACGTTATTTCATTAATAATGTTTTGTGTATTGTATTTTCTTTGGTTAATTAGTTTAGCACAATAATATTAGATTTAGAAAGAAGCCATTTCAAAAGGAAATTCCAGTTTGCACTTTGTTACTTTTAGAAAATGGTTAAATACGTTCTGCAGCTAACATTATTTCAGCCAAGGATGCATTGAATTTTAAGGACTATTTTTATGGTTTTGTTGTTCAGTTGCTTTTAAAAAGATATTGGAGCCTGGTTTGTACTTACCGATATCACCACTGAAATATATTTAAGGGTTCATAATAAATATATTTAAGATTTATTCAGCAAGTAAGCATGGCAAAGAGTTATACATAGCATTATAAATCTAATGTGGAACTTCAAAGAACCAATGTTAATTTCCTTTAAGAAATTATTTGAGGTACTAATGTAATCAGACTGCTCATTTGATAGAATATTCTACTGTACTTGAAGAGCTAAACAAAGACTGCAGGTTTTCTCATGCCTTTTGTAAGCAGGATTTGAGTTTTGAGCATAACAGGTTGTGAAGAGCTGCAGGAAGAAGAGAAAAGCTGAAGCTGCATTGTTTTCTGCAGCCTTTGGAATATGTAGAGACATGTATATCTTGCATCTCCAGCTGGTATTCAGTGTGAGAACTAAACCCTTCTGCCTGTTGGACCAAGAAAAGTAATTCTTGGGTTGCTTCTAAGTAAATGTGACTTAGAAAAACAATCATATGTGCTATGCATTCAAAACACTGTACTCTCACAGAATGGTTTCTCTGTACATGATTTGATTATTCTCAGGCAGCAGATGTTATTCTACATTCTTCCTGGATTTGAAGAGCATGTTAACTGTTGCCCCATGCACAACCAAAGATAACAGGCTGCTGGCTGGTTCTTCATGGAAGTTCAAGTTGCATAGGTAGACGAACCCTCCATTGTAAGGACCATAACAACATATTGTAAGGAAGTGGGGGAAAGTACTCATGTCCTGTTCTCTGCACCAATGATCCATGGTAGGTTTGCCACCAGCTGTCTTTTTTGCACCACTGGTGTTAAAGAAATATTTTCCATCCAAAGAATCCACCCTATCCACCAATGATCCACCCTATTATCACTCCTGTTCATCCAAGGCATGGAAACAGTGACTACAGACCTGCAAATACTGCACCCATGAATCTTGTCCTATGCCAACAATGTTACGCTGGCTTGCAAGAGCCAGGATGGAATTGACCGACTGATCAACCAATGGAAGACACAACTCAATGAATTTGAACTGCGACTTAATTTGGCGAAAGCTAAACACCTGGAATGCAGCATCAAGACAGATGGCACCTCACTTGTAAAGGCCTCTGATTTTCGTTACCTTGGATCCTGCATAACAACTGATGATGACATGATTCTAGATGTCTGGGCACAAGTCCGCGTTGCCTAGTTGAAATGGTGCCAAGTCACTGGCATCCTCTGTGACCCAAAAAACACACTGCCCCTTAAATCAAAGATCTACCACATGGTTGTCCACCCAGTGGCACTCTATGGGTTGGGATGCTGGCCAATGTTGAAGAGACACAGACACTGCTTACAATGAAAATGTGAATGATCCAATGGTCATTGAAGGCCACACTGTTGGATCATACTACGAACAAAAAGATCTTTCCAAGTCGCCCCAATTCCAGACAAAATGAAGCAAGGCTGCTATTGTACGGACATGTGGTCAGAGCTAATGTGGAAACAATTGTGAGGTGAGCACTTGCACTGAGCTCTGACAGCTGGTGCCCCCAAAGATGACCGAAAAAGCGATGGATGGACTGCCTACATGAAGACATGAGAATCACAGGTGTATGCAGACCAGATGAAGCAGAGAGTGAAATGTAAACCCACGATACAACAAGAATAACACAAAGAATAATACGAAGTCTTTCCTGGCTTCACTTGTACTCTGTAGAGCCATGCTGTCAAACTCTCTTCCATTATTGGTCTCCTTTTCTTATAATAAGATCGAAACAACGATGATTTCCTGAACTTAGTGTTATGTGTTCTGTCACTAATTAATAGTGCTTACAATCCATTGCTGTGCCATTCTTTTTAAAGATTGATATTGCCTGTAAGAACAGCCACTCTATCACAACAGGGAAATCTCTGCATAACCAGACAAGCTTCTAATTGACATAGATTCATTTCAGAACAAACACATTGATTACCAAAACTGAACCTTTAGGGTCAACCTGGTGTGAGTCAACAAAAGTTTGTGTTCGTGCAATTGCTTGTCATACTAAAGATGATAGAGAATACATTTATTATATAATTTCCTGTCCATGAATTTGGCATTTTATTGGGGGGGAGTTCCCGACAATGATGAAATCTATTTGTAACTCTCCTTCCTTTTATTTCTGTATGCTTTTTTCAGTTCAGGAGAGGATGACAGATAACCTGCCTAATATGTTCTAATTAGAAGCCCTAGGAGCCATCTGTCTGGAAGAAAGCACGCTACAAAGAAATGAATCAAAATAATGTTGTGGCTTACAGCCACTGGAGGGAGGGAGGGAATTACAATTCAGCAAGTCCTATTCCCAAATACAGAAGAACTGAGGTGCTTATAGACTAATTTGTGAAGGCACTTTGCATGTGGTCAGAGGGATTTACTTTTTCAATATTATATCCTCCAAGATGACTATCAGGAAGAAGATTCTGGATTAAAATAGAGCAAGTTTAGTGCACTTCTTTGTGCTGCAGCATGGAATCCAAGTCCATGGAAGACACCTTCTGTGGCCCAGCAAGGAAGGATTTGTGTAGCTTTTGTAACAGCTGCAGTTCTTTGAGGAAGCACCTGCTGAATCCCTCTTTGAAAATACAGAGGCATCCCATGGAACACCAAAGCCCCATTAAAGTTTTTGGTTTCTGGGCTGGGCTGTCTTTGGGTGGCATGGCCTGTATTGTATGATTCTCTGAGTTGTGCCTCTCAAGGGACCAGGCACAGAGGGTCAAGTGGATTCAGACAGCTGGCAGTCACCTGCTCCCCAACAAGGAAGGTGGCGAGAGCAGGGATTCCCCCCTCTCTGATGTTAGCATCAGGCAGCTGTGACTTTTGTGCATGACTAAGATAACATCACAGCCTTAACCAACTGTCAATCAGTTATGGTTGCACCCAGCCCTCACTAGGCTTCTGTCAAAATGGCTCAGTCCCTTGACAGAGGATTGTTGGCAGGGTAAAGGTAAAGCTCCTTTAAGTCAAGTTTCATTTCTGCTAACTTCAAAGAAGGGTATGTTTAATTTTCTTGGCAGCAGTATGGATGTGGTTAGCCATTGTCTTTGGGGATGTTCTTTCAACTTTCCAGTCTAAGATTCCCTCTCTACCCCCTCCCCTCCTTCTCCCCCTCCCTCCCCCAATTCTCAGCCAAGCAATAATCAGGCTGGTTAACTTCTGAGAGTTTCTTGCACAAATGCCCAGGTAGTCATTAAAACATGGGCTCTCATCTACATTCCATAGTCTCTGATTTTCTTCCATGTTCACTTATAGAGATTTTTTTTCTGTGGGGAGTGGGAACGACAGAAGATCTCCGCATAATGAAGTGGGAGAAGGGGGGAGCTGATTCAGTTCACTCCTCCAGATTTAGGGACACAAATCCGTCCTAGAACATGTGGGCGACTGAGAATTCCGTTTCTCAAATGGCACAGTTTATTATCCTTATTTGGCAATGAATGTTTTAGCTGAAAGATAAGCTATGACACAGCAAATTAGAATTACAAACAAAATGCATTTTCTTTCTTTGTTCGGTTTAGTATGATATGTAAAAGAGATTGACAAATATGGAGGAAAGCTCAAGATAAACTGCCTTTATGCAATGGCTTGTTCTGGAACCATAGATTTTACAGACACACAGGCATAGGCGAGGGGGGGGGAGAGCGAAGGAGGCATGATGACATTGTAATGCAAACTCCACCCCTTACATATTTGTGTGCATTGTTGTCACGCAAGTAGAAAAGGGCAGAATTTGCACTGTGATGTCACAATGCATGTTTCATCATTTTTGGCACAAATGTGGTTAGAACAGAGGCCCTTGTGAAGAAAACGTCTGTGCAACTAATGTTGCAAGTGTGAATTAGCTGATTAGAACTCCACTTTCATGTATTAGCCAAAAGAAATCCATCATTCATTTAACAATGTATATTTTCCCAGCAGGATAATACAGTGTTTCTTCAAAGTAATCTATATGCCCAGAGGCTTCCAAAGCAATCTTGTGTAGTTTTAAGGCTAGACCAGCATTTTTAACCTCAGCAGATTTAAGATAGCTGGGAAATTCTAAGAATTTAAGTCCACACACCTTAAAACTGCTAAAGTTGAGAAATACTGGATTAGATACTTAACACCAATGCACTGCTGACTAAAATCCTTGTTTATAAATGGTTTGAACAGTGCAATGTAGTATATACTAAGGACCTTAATAAAAGTCAGATGCCTGCTTGTAGCTTTTTTTCTTTAAAAATATGAGGGAAATTACCCATGTGCTCGAGGTCATGGTCATTCACCCAGGCAGACCCACACAGATAGTTGTTTCAGCTTAAGTATTTAGTATATATTTTTGTAGTGCAGGTAGCCCTCACCTTACAACTATTTTGTTTAGAAGCAGTTCAAAGTTATGACAGCACTAAACAAAAGTGATTTACAGTCAGTCTTCACACTGGAATGGTTGCAGCATTCCCAGGGTCACATGATCAAACTTTGGGTGAATGTATTTATAACAATTGCAGCATCCCAGGGTCACATGATCTCCATGTGCAGTCTAAATTGTGGTCACAAGTGGAGGATTACCTGTGAGCATGTGATGACCAAAGCAATTATCCTCAGTGCTCTCTCTGTAGCTCCTACCTTTTGTGGATTATCTATTCATTCTACACCCAACTTTTTGTGTACAGGAGTTCAAGATGGCACACATATGCTCCTTCTATTTTTTTCCCAACAACAACAATCTTGTAAGGTAGATTCAACTTAGAGAAACTGGCTGAAAGCTACCCAGTGAGTGCCAGTGGCTGAGGATGGTCTAGAATAGGGGTCTTCAAACTTGGCCCTTTTATGGCTTGTGGACTTCAACTCCCAGAATCTCTCAGCCAGGCACGCTGGCTGAGGAATTATGGGAGTTGAAGTCCACAAGTCATAAAAGGGCCAAGTTTGAAGACCCCTGGTCTAGAACTTGGGACTTCCTATTCCTTATTCAACACCTTAGCAACTACTCCATATATTTATTTATTTCTATTTCTTTTATGCTGCTTCAGTCAAAATGACTGGCTGACTGAATCGCCTCACACAGCTAAAAATCCACAAAACAGTAAAGAATAAAGTTCATCATCAGTAGTATTGTAACAGAGTCCCTAATGTCCATAAGTACCATTCTTTCATCCCAGAGTTTCCACACTGATTATTTTCCAGTGCTTGTGTGGAGTAATTACTGTAGGTCCTTGAATATTTTAAGGGAGGAAGCTGATCTCATCCTCAGCGAGGGAAGGGGAAAAACGTTCCTGAGGAAGACAGCCCCACAGGATGTACTCATTCCCACATGGTCTCCTGCTGTACCACATGCAACTGGGGACGCTTAGCATACATTCTCTGTACTGGGTGGGCAGATTCTAGCAGGCAAGGGATGCTCCTAGTTTAAATTCATCTATGTTTGGTTGCAACCAGGTCAATCGTGGCTCTTTTGGCATCACGATGCCCAAGGGACTAGCCATTTAGGTCAGGCAGAACCAGTTTGCTGACAATCACCTGCTCTCTCAGCGAAAGAATCAAGAGGCAGACTGAAACAATGAGATCTTCACACGCATGAGTTGATGCTATTGGTAGGCAGCTGCCTTTGGACTGCAAGAGGAGAATACCACAATTTGCATATGTTTGGAATGGGTTACTTGTGTCTTCCTCCCCCATTGTCAGGGACCCTCTGCCCTTAATTACCAGTGTAGATTTTGGTATATTTAAAGCAGTGGTACAGAAATGGTAGCTATTGCCAAATATTTATATGGAAGGATAATGAATCCACAATTACAGAGCACTTGTGCACAGTAATGGCCTGCTTGCTAACTTCTTGTCTACTATTACTGGCAATAGTAGAACCAATAACACAACTTTGCCATTATGATTTCCAAACTCACATGCTAGCCCTCCCTTTACTGCACATCTGAAATATAAATGTCAGCTTTAGTTCAGCCCTGGGTGGAAACTGAGACAGTTGTTAGAGCAATGTTTCTCAATCTTAACTTTAAACCGAACAGACTTCAATTCCCAGAATTCACCAGCCATGAAAGATCATGGCTGGCTGAGGAATTCTGAGAACTGATGTCCACTCATTTTAAAGTTGCTAAGATTGGGAAACACTGCTTTAGAGCATTAGCCAAGGATTTCATGTGACATTACACTAGATTACGTGCTGCATCACAGAATCACATCTGGGAGGGAAAGCAAAGTTCATCTGGTCCCGCCTTCTAGGGTGTCCAAATTGTTCCTGAGCCCAGTACACATCAACTCTATCTGTACTATCTGTGCTTTACACCACGGGCCCCAATCTATGGTTGGTTGGTTGGCTAGTGGACCACAGAAATGGCTGGCTGGTGCATGCATGCGTAGGCGTGCATTCCCCCCACTCACGCTAGCGTCTGTGGCCCCATTTGTACATGTACACGGGCATGAATGGGGATGCTAGTGTCTGTGACCCATTTGTGTATGGGCAAACAAGGCTGCTAGCCATGGGAGGGGTGCGTGGCCATTCATGTGCCGCACCAGTGTGTGTGGCCCCATGTGTGGGTGCACACGCACACCAATTTTGAAGCTGCTCTCCTTCCCTTAGGTCTGTGAGCCCGGAAATGTTGGAGACCTCTGCTCTACACAGATTGCAGAAAGGTCTGTGCAGACTTAATGGCTGCAAATTACTGAAGCTGAGCAAGGCAAGCTGATACACTTCAAGTGATACACTTCTGTCTCTGAAAAATTTGCCCTGTACTTCGTAGTGGGAGCAATGTTCTACCATTGTGCAAGCCATTTAAATTCTAGCACGCTTGTTTTTAGTATGCTAGAGGGGAGAATGATGGGAAAAATGGTTAATGCTGTTCCCCTTGCCTAGCATGTACAGGTAGTCCTCGACAGTTCATTTAGTGACTGTTCAAAGTTACGACACTTTAAAAAGTGACATGATTGTTTTTCACACTTAAAACCATTGCACCATCCCCATGGTCACGTGATCAAATTCAGACACTTAGCAACTGACTCATACTTGTGATGGTTGCAGTGTCCCAGGGTCATGTGATCACCTAATAAGCAAAGTCAATGGGGAAGCCAGATTTCCTTATCCACTATGTTGCTAATTGAACAGCTGCAGTGATTCACTTAACAACTGTAGCAAGAAAGATCGTAAAGTGGGATAAAACTCACTTAACAACTGTCTTGCTTAGCAACAGAAATTGTGGGCTCAATTGTGGTCATAAGTTGAGGACTACCTGTATTTTGCTTAATCTTTCAAGGCAACTGCAGAAACTGTGTGGGGTTGCTTGTTTGTTGATGAATCTCAAACCAAGTTTCAGACATATACTAAGGAATTGTACTCCATACCATTAAAAAAAAAAAAAAGGTTGGACTTCTCAAACTATCTCTCTCCATCCTCACAAATAATGGCCTGAGAAATAATAGCTCCTTCTTGGATTTTTCTTTTTCCACGTTCTTTTATCTTGAAGTTTGAACGATGCTGTTGGCAAATGTGAAGTGCAGAAACCATTTAATAGTGTAACAGCTTGGGGTCATAAAAGTTATGTTCTACAAACAGGAGGAAAGGAAGTTGCGTTATTAACTTTTTCATATCCACATTAAGGAACCTACACAATTGCATTTTTGTTCATTTGGAACAAGCATTTCAAACACTTGTCATCCTTTGAGCTTTTCTAATAAACCTTCTCATATTTAGCTATAGTTTTCAAAACCATTTGATCTGCTGAACAAATTATCTCGGGGTTGTTTTGTACTTAATCATTTATGATTTTGCAACTAGAAGACAAGTAGAAATATACAGGAATTAGTCTAGCACACCAGATGCTACCTAGATCGACATTTCCTAAATTGGTGTATTTCAGATGGTCTTAGACTACAACTCCCATCTTTCCCTAGCCAGCACAGCCATGCTTCTTGAGAGAAATGGAAGCTATAGTTCAACATATTGGTACCACAACAGATCTGCCACAAGCTCAAGTATATTACATACTATCTTCTTTCGCACTACAGTATCTCCATTTCTTCAAATGGCTCTTCTGACCATAGGCAAAATGTATGCCAAGGTTAAAATAACCTGACATTTTCATCCTGCCTTCTAGAAATCAGAAGCAGTCTGTTTTGAAAGATCTTGAAAACATGTTTATACTGTATTCTAATAACAGGTCAAAACACATTGTCCCAGCTGCAGTACTTTATTATTTCTTTGCCATTAATTTATTATTGCAACCAGAACTCGCATATAATTTCACATGTCCTGAATGGGTTTTAACTAAACTTTTCTACCTCATGCAATAATCATAAGAGCAACTGTGTCCTTTAGATTATTTATGTAAATCATTGTTTCCCTACCTCAGCAACTTTAAGATGTGGAGACTTTAACTCCCAGAATTCTTCAGTCAATGGGTTGAAAGTATTTGGAATTCATACTACCGTCAACATGTAAAAGTCGCTAAGGTTGAAAAACACAGTTTTAAATGATTATCTGCCTAAACGATTAGGCACTTTTATAAAGCACATACTAACTAAAACGGATTGTCAATTTTGATAAATAAATAAATTGAGTTGGATTCATTGTGAGGGGGAAAAGTGTTTGGATATAGGAGAGGTGGAGCCAGTTACAAGTGGAAACTGTGTTGCCCTCCCCCCCCCCCACCAAGGTCCATGAAAACAGGTTGCATAAATGCTTCATCCAGAAGGACTCCAAGAATAAAGAAATAAACAAGATAGCTCCAGATATATCTTTTCTGATTCCAGTATTTATGATGTCATGCGTAAGCTTTCAAGTACCAGAATCTACCAATAATAAATATTATAGCCATGTGTATACTATCTCCCTTGATGTCCGGGTATCCTCAAACGCATTTCAACTTAGGAAGGAGGCTCACTCCCCCTTGTGTGGTCTGCTGTGGCACACTTTCTACTTCCTTGGGCCTTGCACTTAGCCATTCCTCCTCCTCTTCCTCCTCCTCCCCCCCCCCTTGTCTCTGCCTAGAAGGTGCAATCTGGAAAGACTGCTGGAAGCTCTCTTCGCTTCAGCTGCCAACAATGGCACCGTTGCAAAGCATGGCCTCTCTGCCTCTGTGCTCTGACGGGCCTCTTGTGTTCGTGAAAGGAGACTCTCAAATTTCTGGTGCAGGAGCAGCTGTTGAGGGAGCCGAAGCCCTCTTTTCAGAGACTTCCCCTCCTCCCCCTTCCCGTCTTTTGTCTCTGGTAAAGCGTGCTCCCCCCTTTGACCCCATGGAGAGTGCAAATCCAGCCCCTTTGTCAGCCGCTGCAGACAAGTTCTACCCTAAATCAAGCCTTGTCTTGGCCCCCAGAAGCCAGCACGTGCCCACAGCCCCCTAATCTTTTAATTTCACCCCAGGAGAAAAAAAAGCAGCTGTTCCTGAGCCGCCCAGGGCACAGCTGTCAGCTGCAGGCTTGTGGCCTCCTTAAGCAGCATACAAGGGGGGGGGGAGATTGGGCAGATAGAAAGATATACATGACTGTAAATTTTCAACAGTTGGCAGCAGGAGCTCCCAAAGGCCACCTTTTGGCCAGCCACAGTCAACATTTTCAGGCACGTTCAAACTTCAGCTTTGTTTGGTGGGGAACAAATAGTTCATCTCAAAAAGGGCAGGGCAACCCTGTCTGGCTGTATTGTAAACTTTGCCACACCGAAATGATCAACTGTGAAATTACAGGGTAAGAGGGAAACAAGAAGCTAGCCCTTAAGGTGTGCTCCCCTTAGGCCTACTGCACACTCTTCAGATATAATGCCTGGCTGCTCTGATGCAAGTGGGAGTAGAGTATGCATTCCATATGTAAAGAGGGGAATAGCAGTATCAAGACCTGCACTCTTTTGCTTATCTGAGTAAGAAAAATAAGACCCAGTTCTGAATATTAAGTAGTTTGTCTTTCTTATTTGGCAGATGTGGGGATCCTTGAGCATGATTCATTTCCTGCACACAACTTGCATTTCTGGTCAGTGCTCGTGTATAAAGTGATCAAAGCTGAAAACTGCACAGATTAAAAAAAAAAACTTGTGCAATTATTCCATGTCACTTTCTACTCTTATGATTTCCACACCTTTTCCACAGCAGAACTACTATAATAGATGTACGTAAAAAAAAGGCTAAACGCGATAAAGCAAATTCAGGGACTCTCTGTTTGAGAACATCTCATTCACAGGATTATTAGGTGCCTATAAGAGTACAGTATGACAAGCACCCTCTGTATGTTCTTAAAAATTGTTGTTAATAAATTCAAATATACTATATATTGTGGCATTGTGTATATAACTCTGCTTTTGCAAAACTAAAGGCTGCAGGGGTGCCTGCACTGTTTTACAGCAGTAAATGATACACATGCAAGTGAAACCTTCTATCTAAACAATTTAAGTAACTGAAAATTACAACCAACAAGAGTGAAAATCCTAAAGATACAAATTAGGTTTTGACTATACTTTACTTCCATGTAAGTAGAATAAAATTGAGCAGCAGTAGCCTTGGAGGGTAGGAAAATAGAGGAGTTCAACTTAAATGTGCAGTTTTCCCCTCTTTTTTGTATGTTGTCTTTTTTCTGAATTCTGTCTCGCCTGAACTCTGGGTTGGCAGCAACAAGACAGCAGCTGCACAAAGATCAAAGAGGGCTCCCCTGAGCATTTGAGACAATTCAGTTTTGGGGGTGGAGAAAGCATGCAAAAACCAACGCATTTGCTTTGGTGTTTTTCAGCAGAGTTGAAATGTGTGCAGACAATCTATAGAAAAAAAACGATTAAGCAAAACCTTTTAAAAATACAAGGCCTGGGGAAATTGAGAATGACAATTCCATCTGATAACGTGTCTCCTGGATAACTAAGTGGCCAAAGAAGAATCCTTTTCATGAATACTTCTGGGGAATCATGTTTATTTCAAGATAAGCACCGAAGAACCAGTATTAAATCACTGACTATAATGATCAACCTTTATTAGCATATTGAACATGCATCTAGTCTTGCTCTTTTAAACAGGCAGGTTTTGGCTTGGTTCCTCTCACCTGGCTTGTAATTTACAGAATTTTAAGGAAACACTATACTAAGTGCAACATATGGCCATTGGTACACCTGCCCTCTACTTAGCACCTGCTGAATAGCTCTGTGGGAGTCAGGCTTCTGCCTGGAGCTTTGAGGGCCAGGGGGCAAAAGCATTCCAGCTCATTTACATGCCGGACTGAGGCCACGTGCCTGGACTTTGGACGCAGCTAACTCAGCAGCGTGGCAGGGCTCTTTCTGTATTATTAGCAAATCTGAAGAGCGTGACAGCCTTCTCTGTAAAAGCCATTCGCATACAGACAACTATACAGAGATCAAAAACATACAGTATACACAGCAGTTCTATTGAAATGGCAGTCATGAACCAAAAATGCCACTTAAATTAGTTGGTTTGAGCATTGATACCGCATTAAGAGCATTCATGTATCAGTCATACAACTGATAGTATGAAGAAAGGAGACATAGTCGTGAAATTCGACAATGTAGAAATCAGAATAAAAAGATCTTCTTCATAGCCATAGCAAATTGTGATCAAGATAAATGCAATTAATTCAAGTAGAATTCTCATGGAGTTTGTGATTGCTGTTTAAAACATGGTTAAAACAGTAATTCTAGCCACATTTAGAATTAAGTCCGACTTAATTAAATAGGTTAGATAAGTTAATTCTTGAAATTAAAAAACCCTTTCCATTCAAAGAAGCGCTAGATTTGAAGCTAATGAAAAACTCTGTGAAATGTTCAGTTATTATTCTATGACAAAGCCTGCCTTTGCTTTCCCTTCACTTGCTAACACAAACTCTACACACAAGCAACAAAACAAATATCTAAGAAGTCTTAAGGAGTCCATATATTCAGCGGGATATTGAAATAGGACTTCATATCTCAGCTATAAAGATCTGGACATCCATTAGCAAAGAATTCTAAATCATTTAACTTCATTAAAATAGATATGTTGGAGGATACAATAATACTTCCACCTAAAGAAGAGACTACTGGCTCTGATTAATCATACTTTTATTCTGTCACTACTGTATACATTTACTCCTATGTACCTGGAAATAAACCCCGATGAAATCAATGGGACTTTATTTTTGGATAAAGAGGCCACATTTGACTCTGAATAAAAATAAATAATCTCAAAAATAAAACGCCAAACTAGTTAAGTCCACAAATAGTAATAAAATACCATGTATATTTCTCATCTGAAAATCTACATTTAATGAATTTAAAAATTAAGCAATAAAATCATTCTATGCTTGGTTATTGAAACCTATGCATTATTTCTGCAAACTGCTTGCTTTTAACCATCTAGTGCAGAATTGTACTAAAAATTTGTATTTACTTTTATGCATACTTGATCCAGTGGCAGCACATAGATGCACATAATCGTATGCAGAATTAAAATAAACATCTCGCTGTTTTAATATACAACATAGAGCAGTGGTTCTCAACCTGTGGGTCGGGACCCCATTTGGGGTCGAATGACCATTTCAAGGGGGTCACCAAACAAGGCTGTCCGCCATTTTTTCCCCCTTTTCTTTGGCCATGCCCCTGGCACCCAGTGATGTATAAGTGGTTGGGGGTCACCACAACATGGGGAACTGCATTATGGGGTCGCGGCATTAGAAAGGTTGAGAACCACTGACATAGAGTGAATGGCTGTCCTACAATATATGATCTAAGTCAGCATTTTTCAAACTTGGCAACTTTAAGTATGCTGGTTGGAGAATTCTGGGAGCTGAAATCCAAACTTCTTAAATTGCCAAGTATGAAAAACACTGGCTGAATGGTATTTTTTCCTTTTTCAAACAAACAAAAAATCAGTACATCCCAACACTGTATCAGGAATAAAGAGAGATGAGGGGCTTGACACTTCTGCAAGTACCTGAACACATATGTATGATGAAGCTGAAATCACATGACTACAGCCAGACGAGCAATAAATGTTTGCAAAACTCAAAACCCTATTGCAAGGGGGAGCTAGTAAGGAAAATATACTTGCAATAGAATTTAATGTAACAAGTAATGAATGCCTCCACAGAGCAGAGCATCCACAGGCTTTTGTTACCTTTTCAGATGGACAAAAGCAACATTTCAGCCATGTTCCCCAAGTTCTGTTCCTATCAGGTAAATACGCAACAACACAACACAGAGAGAGAAAAGGAATGAGGCTTGCATCATAATACTACAGCACTGCCAGCAATATCCACCTGCAGATATTGCTGTATATAGCTTTGTACGCACATTCTAGATACTGCACAGAAATTCTCAAAAGGTTCTCCAAATTCTTTTGTTTGAACCAACATTGCTGTAATAGTATGGACCCATTTATCAATATTTCTTCTTCTAAAGCTTTACCATTAGGCAGACTGAGAGATTTGCCTTAGATATCACATATGGGTCAACTAGATATCACATGATGGGTTATTTATCCAAGGCTACTATCTTTGGAGTGCAAACATCCAGATGACCACTAGATGGGAGCAGATGGATTGGTTGCCATCTACGGAATGTGGTATCCTATCCCATATCCTCTAACCGAGTGTTGCTACCCTATCACTGATAGGTCCAAATAAGATTTAATTAGCAGACAAGCTGTCTTCTGCCCATCTTGTTTTGGACAATAAAATCACTTCTAGTGATTCTGAACACTAAAGCAAAGTAAGCATATTTCCTTGTTCTTGTAACTTTGCTTCTCCCACTTCCTCCAAACTAACACTACATACCGGTACCAGTTTGGGGCTTACCTACAACTTATGGTCAAAGAGCATGTCTCTTTTTGTCTATTTTGAGGCAGAACAAAAGGACCACAAACACAGGTGGTTTCTCTGGTGCACAACTGGTCAGGTTGAAACAGAGCTCCCTTAAGCATCTTCTCCCTCCCCTCTGCCCCCCCTCCCTTTCTCTTGTTCATTGGGCTGGAACTGAGCTTTCAGCACATGCTCTCAGGCTTCAGTCTAGCCTTAAACTACTGTAACCTAGCCCCATCTGTCACTCTATCTGAGCCATCTTTGCACAAGGCTTGAAAAAAAAATGATGCCAGATAGGTCTTGTGGCAACCCTGGCCTACAAATGGCAGGGTGTGTGTTTGGGGGTGGGGAGAAGTTTTGGATGGAATGTTGGGACAGGAGGAGACCCAGCCTGGGACTTGAAGGCCCAATTCATTGCAGCAACTAATGGCTGGAGAATGCTGCTGTGCTGCTGAACATCCTCTTGCTGCAGGCAGCAGACATTTCTGGCAGCCTCTTCCCATTTGCATCATTCATTTAGAGAAGCCCCTTTAAATTCAAAGGGGGATTAGGCTTTTTTTCTTCCCACCCCCAAAGTGGCCTCTAGATAACTCCAAAGGCAACAGGGAGACCCACTGTAAGGCCATTAGCAAAGAACAATGGGAAACTGAAAGGGTAAATCTGAATGAATAGAAGAATGAAAGTTGGCTTGTGCCAGAAATCCTGTCTTATCACATTATATGCAGCAGCAGATGGAGTGTGGTCTGGTTGCCAAGCAGAATTCTAGAGTGGTAGAGCATTCATGTCTGATATTCTGAAAAAGTACTCTAATAATAAATAAACCAAGTCTTGGACGCGTTTAACTCACTGAGAGCTGCAATAAAAACACCATGTTTAATGATACAATTCACATTTCTAAAAGACAAAACAAAATGTGGACTTTATTGCATTTATTTTGTGTTGTTTTCCTAGAGTGTTATTCACTCAAGCAAAAACAGAAGGTTGTTTCATTTTTCTTTTTAAGCCTACTATCCTTTGCAATAAAATGCATTGTGCACATGCACAAAATATACAACTTAACATATTTCTTGAAACACAAAGGAAAGCAATGGTACAGAGTCCCTGCATTCTGAAATAATCTTTGTTGCAGAAATTCTCAATTAAAATAAATCTCTGTTCAGATAACATATTTAAAGAAAAAGTTAACAAAGAATTTTCAACGTACATTGGATATTTGCTGTCTTTATCCAATGCTATGCCGTAGTCTATAAGGATAAGTAAAGCTAAACTGTAAAGGGCTTTCAATTATTTTTTTTCCAAGACTCATTATATAGACTTAGCCAGAATAGCAAACATAGCAAACCAATATGCTCACATTACATCAGAAATGATGAATAGGAGGCAGAGATGGCCTCACCATGCAGCTGAATGACTGCCATGTCCCATATTTCTCAATGTAAGAAAAAAATTAACCAAAACATTCCCCAAATCATTAAAAAACCAGACGCCCACAGCATGCCTTGAAGCTCCATTCTACATCCACCAAACAACCTAAGATGTGTCAGAAACAATCTCATGCCATCCACAGTGAAGGGAAACAATGAACTCACTATGATAGGAACACATATTCCCATTAGAACCTTCCACCAACATTATACCAAACAACAATACCAAAGCATTTTCTATCTATCAGTCCAGTCTCATGGGAAGCAGCACTCTTGTGGTTGACAGTCTCCAGACATTCCGAGAACTACTGTTTCAGGCCCAAGAGCCGAGGTGGCGCAGCAGTTAGAGTGCAGTACTGCAGGCCACTTTAGCTGACTGTGTTCAGCAGGTCAGCGGTTCAAATCTCACCGGCTCAAGGTTGATTCAGCCTTCCATCCTTCTGGGGTAGGTAAAATGAGGACTCAGATTGTTGGGGGCAATGTAAATATATATATACATTGCTTACTGGTGTACACCGCTTAGACAGTGCTTGCACTTAAAGCGGTATATAAGTCTCATAAATAAATAAATAAATAAATAAAGACATATAGACAGAAGAGCATCAAGGTGGGAAGCGAAACCTTCAGTTTGAAAAATGTTGTAGGGCCCTGATCAAAGAAGGTTATATGTAGCCCCTTAGGAAAGCTAGATATGAAAAGCATATAAAATCTATTAGATCAAAAACTACCAGGGAGGAGGGGGAACATATTTTGAAGAGCAGCAAAGAAGAGAGGACTATTGCAGGACAAGGAATACAGTACAAGAGTAAGTATCAACAAGGAAAGTTGGTGGAGGAGTTATTCGCTCAAAGACTTTACGTATTTCATTTTTGCTTTTAATGGTTCTCAACCTGTGGGTCAGGACCCCATTTGGGGTCGAACGACCATTTCACGGGGGTCGCCAAACAAGGCTGTCTGCCATTTTTTCCCCTTTTTCTTTGGCCATGCCCCTGGCACCCGGTGATGTATAAGTGGTTGGGGGTCACCACAACATGGGGAACTGTATTATGGGGTCACGGCATTAGAAAGGTTGAGAACCACTGGTTTAGATTTAGGCACCATCTTTTCTCTCGGAGTTAAAACAAGCTTACATGGAGATCCTACTTCACTGTATCTTCACAACAACCCTTTGAGACTTAGAGAGATTAAGCCAAAGTTTCTGACAGACAGCTTTATCAGGTTTTTTTTCATGTGTTTATCATTTATGAACTATTTAGATCCTTTCCTAGGTAAGTCTTTCCTTCTCAAAGTAAACATATATTTAAAAAATGAACAAGGCTTATCACAAAGGATGAATACCTCTAGCAGTGCAGTTTGCAAAGAAGAAAGATGGAGTAATTTAGGGAGCTGAAGTTGTTGTCATTTGAATAGTACCTTACACTCTTTTTCTTGGCAAATTAGCAGTAATAGCTATCCAGTTGGATTGGCAGGCATCCAGTGCCATTCAATCCAGGCTCTTTTCGAGAATCCAGGAAGTGTGCTCCCAGTTATGATAATCCCCGGCTACACTTAGCAAGTGAAGCCTATTCAAAATAAAAACAAAAAACAGGCCACCTGTTAAAACTACCATCCTCCCGTCTTTTCCCCCCCTCCTCTATCAAGTAAATTCAGATTTCCTGGAAAGGCTTGACTTGCCAATGAATTAGCAACAGCCAGGGCATAAATAAACTATCCAAATGGGCTTTTTGAAACTTCCTGCCCTTGAGTTTCTGAATCAGTGACATGAAAGTGTTGCTCTGAAACCTAATTTTGGGAATTTGGTATAGAACGTTACAAGTGCATTTCAAATATTGGAATAAGTATGCCAATAATGGGATGAAGATGTCAAGTTGTAAACATATGAGTGGTTGTTTTCTTCATCACATGTCAGTTGGAAGGCTTTGGAAAGGAGGTGGAGAGATAGAATGTGCTTGTCTGGGTTCACATTTTAATCCATTGGGCAAGTACTTTTATGGTATTTCTTTGGAGCTAGATTTATATAAAATATTCTATTGGGAACACCATAGGATCATTCAGTCTCCAATCCTTGTGCAGAGTCACAGAATATAAGGATTGGAAAGGATCTTGGATATCAGATAGTCCAACTCCAGGGCGGAGGAATCCATTCTAACAAAGATCCAGCAAAAGGAAGACACATCTTTTTTGTCCTTATTTACTTCTTCTAGCAGGCATAGGTTTAAAAGCAAATATGCAGCTTTTTGAGAATCTCTTCCTGAGCAGCTTTACTCTATGGGCCAGCGCTTCTCTAATAAGTGCTAATCACAAGTTAACAAGTTCAACTCTGTGAACTTAATTAGTTGATTAGTACCCTTCAGCCAGCTTGCTTGCTGCCTGAAATTGACCAGACCTTAATCAGTTACATCCTGAAAGCATTTGTCTCTTAACAGGTTCTAGCACATTCCTCAAATTGAAAAACCAGTCTTTCTGACACTGGGAAAAGTAATTTCATGCATATGTAGGCTTAAGTACGGGTTTTTTTGTTTTGTTTTGTTTTGCAGTTTTTCACTGTAATTTTTGTCATGAATGCCAAGAAAGGTAAATGGATAGTGTGTCCTCCTTTCCCCCTATTTGTCCTCCTTTCCAATTGCACATGTCCTCCTTTGCCTGTTCAGATGTCTAGTAACCTTATTCCTACAACATGATGCCAGCAGAGCAGTTTTCTGGCACAAGCACTGTGGAATGTTTGCAAAGTGAGGCTGAGAACCTTCATTGGAGTCCATACAGCAAATTGTATCAGTTGACTGGGAAGCAATTTGCAGCTTTGTTGTGATATTGCTGGCTTTTACTGCTGTTTCTTACAGAAACTATATAATGTTGCTTTACAACTGCAAATATGGAAAATGTTAGAGGGGTTGAATGGTGGGATGGTTTCTTAACACTGACATGGATCAATAGCAATAACACCCCTTCACAGTGCTTTACAGCCTTCTCTAAGCGGGTTATAGAGTCAGCATATTGCCCCCAACAATCTGGGTCCTCATTTTACGAACCTCGGAAGGATAGGAGGCTGAATCAACCTTGAACTGGTGAGAAGCGAAGCCTTTGAATCCTATTGTTTCCTCTGCTGTAAGTACAGTAAAAATGAGAGAATGTTCACCTTGGGGCCTGTAGAGAAATGGGGCCTGAGCTTTCATCTCTTTTTAGAAATAGCCTTGGTTAGGATACACACTTATCTATTTTATTTATTTATTTAGAAATTTTACATAGCCACTATTCGCTCACAACAACTCTAGGCAGCTTACAAACAAAACACAGTACAGAAAAAAAATAATAATAATCCCCACCCACTCATCCCCACCCCTCTCCCCGGCGACAATCCACAGTCAATATAAGTTTATAAGAGAAATCCAATTGGCCCAGAATGGTGCAATGAATGGGGATATAAAAGCCAATGGAATGGCTGCTCTAGGGACACTGAAGGTGCCCTTCCACCACGCCCCAAAAAAGCACCTTGCATGTAAGGTAAGCTTCTACTGCCATTACCCCTCCGAGTGTGCACAAATTCCAGTTCTCTATACCACTGTTTCTCATATATTTGGCAATTTTAAGATGTGTGAATTTCAACTCCCAGAATTCCAGAGCCACAATGCTCTACCTAGACTGCTGGTGGTTTTGCTGCGGACTTCCTGGACGGGGGCCAAGGACTGGACTATATGGTGGCAACAGAGACCCTGGCAGCTTCACTAGGGCTGGCAGCTCTCTTTCCGAGCCTCTCTTGGGGCTTTGACTAAGTAGTATGGCAGCAGCAAGGAGGAAGAGGCCATATGCCCCTGCTTTGTGTATCCTCAATTGTCACAGCCTAAGGGGTAGGTGGACTTGGCACCTGAGCTTTTTTACCACCGGGGAGGCCCAGTTTTCTTTGCAACCAGAGAGTTCAATTTATGCTCTGAATCAACACAGTTGGATTACGGTCTGAATATATACCAAATGAGCACATGTTGTTCTATAAAAAGGGGGTCCTGCAACTGATGTGACAGCTGCAGAACTTCACAGGCAACTTTCATCTTACATAGTGAAAGTGGGGGGAATTATACTTTTGACTCCTCCCAAAGTTCAACTTTTTTTTTCCATTTGATTCTGAGCCAGAATTTTATTCTCCATTGGAATGAAAGCACCTTCCCTTATGCTAATGGAAAGAAATCGGCTTATTTGTTTTTCCAAATGACAAGTCATGTTCAGTAACATTCTGATGGCTGGGTATGGGATTCTTTACACTTACTTTAGTTATGAAATAACAGGCAAAGGGAGAGGAGTAAATATCCAGCCTTTCACTATAATATTATCTCTCTGCCAGAATTTATTTAATTCAGAGCACTAACATAGAGGGATTCATACACTATAGAAAACATCAATGAAGTTTCTGAACAGTACATTCAGAAACACTGACCAAAAAAATTCTAAAATGCTTCAATGATGTAAAAAAAAGTCAGAGTTCTCATATAGATGTAGTTTGAAACTTTGGACTAAATTAAGTGGACTTGAGATCTGCGGATTTTGTTTGGCTTTTAAAATACTAAAATTGCTGTTGGCCAGATCTGATTTGTATAGGAATCACTGTGGAGATTTGGTTCTCTCCAGCCTTATTTCTGATTTTTATTTATATTCAGTTTAGATCTGAATTTTAGTACTGTATTTCTCCAGCCTCCTCCCCAAGAGCTAGCAATTTTTAAGCAGCAGAAAAGAACGAGGGTATTTAATCTTGAAAAGAAAAGCAATGGTGAGGTGGGTTTTGTAGGCAATATTATAAATACATGGAAGTTAACAATCATGCTGACTGTTTTTGTATTTAGGCAGACCAGGAGGGGATTAGTATTTGGAAGATCATAAACACTGAACTCATTTCCTAGAAATTAGCAACTAATTTCCTAGAGAGGTACCATATGTAATCAGAAAGTCTGTCTGAATCTGATACAGTTTCAAGAAGACACCCACCTGGTATGTTCCCAAACAAGATCACATGAGCATTCATGCACTCACTCTTGCCTTCTTTTAATAAGACACATGTTTTTCTAATAATTAGCATGGCAAACATATTAAAAATGCAGTTTCAAGGCTATGAATATGAGACAAAGTAAAATAATTACATTTTCAAAAATGCACGCAAAGCAAACACTTTTCTTACCTATGATCTGGGGAATTTAACTGGTATCAGTAATGGACCCTAAATTCATACAGCTGACCTGAACACATAAGAGGAAATAAGCATCATACACTAATTCCTGGGTAACATGTAATATGAACTATGTATTGATTGGCCAGGATGACTTCTGGAAGATGTTCACGGGCTGCATTCTTGAGAACAATCTCTATATTGAACTGCACCCCCACAGGACCCAAAAGTTGGGAAAGCCTGCTGCAGAGTAATTGTTCATGGGTGCTGTTCTTTACTCATCTGACAGTAAGCACAACTCAGCAGGAAGATTTACATCTAAAAAAACAGGTATGGGAGTGCTGGGTGGCATTAGAGAGATAGGGTTCCTGCAGCAACTTGCATTTGCTGAAAGTCCACTACAACACAAACACATATGAAACATTCAGAGAGTCCATCCTTTAAAAAAAAAATTAAAGTTTCAGGAAAGCAAAGTGATATTTGGCTTGATGTTCTCCAAGATCAAGAAAATGCTCTGTGCTTGGCTAAACAGGTGAGGAAGGAGCCTTCTCTGCATGCCATGTGTTCAGACCTTGTGGTAGAATTTAGTCTGGAAACGAGAGCTAAACACAGGAGTTTCTCCACGTGCCAGAGCTTGATAACTGTTGTGAAGCAGCGAAGTATAGCAAGCATTTGGGGAGGGGGGGGGATTAGCTGCAAAGTTCCTATTTACAAATAACTCCCAGGCACGAGGTAATCATACCCCTTACATAATGTCATCAGGTAAACAATCCCAGAGCTCTAGCCGGCAAATCGTTACCAAAAGAAAAACACGATTTCAGCTATTGAAGCCCCAGCCCACCTCAGATCCTGCCAGCTTCTGGGCCTGTTGTTTGAACGGTGTATGTGATTATTGAGCGGCATTCAGTGTAACAATCGCCGCTGCAGTCCAAACTATAGAAGTTGCACGCAAGCGGAGGCCAGTCCTGTTAGCAATTACGGAAGGCCGTTTGAAAGCCAGGTTGTTACAAAACAGGCCTTGGCTTCAAAAGGGGCCGAGGAAAACGCAGAGCGTCGCAAACCTTGCTCTCGCAGTTCCCTCGAAACCAGGGCTGTTTTCACAGGATTTCACATAGCAAGGAAGGACATACTGGAAGTTTCCAAATGTTCCGGCTGCAGCTTGTTTTTACTCTGGATTTTTTTTTTTCACCATTTCATTCTCTCTGCGTGGTCCGTTGGGAGAAGAGATGAGAGTTCGGAGGAGAGCAAAAATAAACAAGAGAGATCCCCTTTCTCTCAAGATACGTTTTTGTTTACGTCTCCATTTGTACCGAGGGAAAAAAACAGCTGAAGCAACCTCTGGTGTCATGACATTCTCTGGAGAGTTCCTTGACTTATCTCTCTCTACGATACTGCCACCGCATTCTGCAAAATTTGGATGCAAATTTGTTGAGTGGGGGGTGGGGGTTTGGCAAAGGTACAAAGAGAGGAGAAGACCTTTTGAAGATTTGCCCCCCCCCCCCAAAAAAATAGCATTACTTGTTGAAATGCAAGAGCTTTGTTTTGCTCGGAAGCCCTTTCCAAATTACTTGGGATCCTTAATAAGGCTAAAAATGATTTCCAGGACCTGTCCCTGGGTAACAAACAGCGAATGCCATGTGATCAAATCATTGCAATGACAGTGGCTGAAGGCTTGCATTTGATTAAATGTCATAACACGATGTTCTGCCAAAAGGCAATACTGTAGCAACTGCCATGGATGTGTGTTCTGACAGAGGAAAAAAATTGGGAAGGAAAGACGATAAATACATTGTGCCATCTTTAAATAAAAAGAGGTGAGAAGAACGAAAGATGTTGTGGATTGCTACATTTTTAGATCCAAGACAGAAGCAAACTGCTGGAAACTGAAGGGCATCTCCCCAAGTGAGCATGCACAAATCATATTCTGAAGCTCAGTGAATAAAATACCGTTTGAGTCTGAGACATTGCCAATCCATTCTACTTGGATTCACAATCTTATATTATCTTTCTTTTTCCCCCTCTAGTCCTTCAATTTCTTTGATTTCCTGTAAACACTGAATAAGAGGTAGCATAACCAACAATATTACCTTATTTTTTATTACTTTTGGGGATAGTCTTTAAACAACCATAAGGAGATATTGCACTGGCTCTATCTGAGAATTCTTCTCTTTATTTGAGTCCAACTCTTAGAATGCCAAGCAAACATCATGAAGGGAGTCTTCGGATAGAATTGACTAATCTTGACATAAATTGTGAGCTCTGCAAGAAATCAAGTGTTCTTCCCCAAAGTTAATGTTTTATGCGTTTACAATGGAGCAGCTGCTCTGCTAATACTACAGCCAGGAAAGAATTTGCATTTAAATCTACAGTCATACTTTTACTGCATGATTCAGCGGAAAGGACTATTGCTAGCTTCTGCTTACATTGCAAACTAGTCTAGGTTTATTCAGAGGCAAAAGTAATTATTATAATGCTGTATGTAAGTTGTTTTGAGAGAGTTTTTGAATTTTAAGGGCTGTAAGGGACAGACAAATATTTTCTTGATCATAAATCTAGATGCTTTTATTTGTTTTATCTCGTGGCCGTAAGCAAGCAGGGTAGGCAAACTTGGCTCTTTCTGCTGGCTCAGAAATTCTGGGAGTTGAAGTCCATGAGTCATAAAAGAGCCAAGGTTGTCTACCTCTGTGGCTAGACACTTATACTTCATAAGTGGAAAACAGGAATAAGTTGCAACTCATCTTCAGCAGATTTAATCAGCATACTTAATCTTACTGGGCTAGAGTACTGATATTACTGAACAATGAGAACCAGTTCATATCTAATAAGTGGAAATACTTCCGTGGCTTTGAGGAGCTCCTGGTTAGAATGCAGTATTGCAGACTAACTCTGCCCACATACTATACTAGCAGTTTGATCCCAACTGGCTTAAGTCTTGACTTGGTCTTCCATCCTTCCAAAATCGGTAAAATGAAGACCCAGATTGTTGGGAGCAATATGCTGACTCTGCAAACTGCTTGGAGAGTGCTGTAAAGCACTATGGAATGCTATATAAGTCTAAATGGTATTGCTAACTGCTATAAAGAACATGCTACCGCAGGGGTTCTCAACCTTGGCAACTTTAAGACTTGTGGACTTCAACTCCCAGAATTCCTCAGCCAGCTTTGCTGGCTGAGGAATTCTGGGAATTGAAGTCCACAAGTCTTAAAGTTGCCAAGGTTGAGAACCCCTGTGCTACTGGCTTATAGATTCCTTCAGCCACATAATCACTTCTAAATACTTTCCTTTCTGTCTTTTTGAGCTACTATTTGTCAATCTAGGACAACCACCCATTGCATCAAGATGAGAAAGTGGAACTTGCAGTACAATTTCCCTCGGGCAGCTGCTTGCATCTCCTGCCTATTTCAATAATCTTTACTCACCAGATTGCCGTTGTAGGAATTGCCTCATCTCTTGCTTGTGGTCCTGTATATGTATTTATATTAAAAAAAATCATTAAATTGCTTATTGAAAATTAAGTGTCTAACCCTTCAGATTTCATCAATTATTGTTCTATGTTGCCTTCATTTGATTTTTCCTGGTGCTGAATGTCCTTCATAGAAAAAGTTCAAAACTTCAACACTTTTCATTCTTAAAATAGTTTTTTATTAAAAAGATTTTACATATATAAGTACATTCAAAGAAAATGGATAGAAACTAATCAAGAGAGAAGCAACCTGGAACTAAGGAGAAACCTCCTGACAGTTAGAACAATTAACCAGTGGAACAACCTGCCTCCAGAAGTGGTGAATGCTCCAACACTGGAAGTTTTTAAGAAGAGAATGGACAGCATTTGTCTGAAATGGTATAGGGTTTCCTGCCTGAGCAGGGGGTTGGAATAGATGACCTCCAAGGTCCCTTCCAACTTTATTATTATTATTATTATTAGTAGTAGTAGTAGTAGTAGTAGTAGTAGTAGTAGTAGTAGTAGTATGCATTTGCCCAAAAGTGAATGCAAGCATCATAACAGTTTGTGTATCAGCTTTATTCAAATGTTGTTACTTTTGTAAATTTTCATCCATGCTATTTGCATACTTTGGGTTAGGAAAGAATATCCCAAGAAATTATTTGAAATTAATGAATATTGAATAAAAACAGTTCCATATTCAGCAGGGTTATTTATCAAGAGAGATATTCCAGGACCAATGCAATGTCACATTATGTTGATCATGATGTAGGTTTGTGTATAAAGCAAAACATTATGTGTTTGCCCCAAAATGTAAATAGTTTCGTGGGAATTTTCTCAATGTTAAAATGAACACAACTACTAAGTCTTAATTAGAGAAAAACAGCCCCCCCCCTTTTTTTGGAAGAAGAAGAAGGCAGTGACAATACATCTACTTAAACTATTTGATGGGGTGCAGGGAGACTTTTGTAGCATGTAAGCCCTGCGCTCCAGTTTGCTTTCTTTACCTTGGAAGAATTAGCTGTTGACTCTTCCTATTACTTATCAGACTCTCTTATGAAGTCAGCAAGTCCAGTACAGAATGTATGTCTTCCTTTGCTTCATCAGCATGCCATTCCTGTTCAGCAGACTTGATATCAAATATTACGTTAGTGGGGGGGGCGGAAAACTGCATGCCCAGTGCATGGCTTGTTTGGAGCCTGCCTTCCCAGCATAATTGGAGGCACTAACTCAGGAGCAAAGAGCATATCTTAGATTAAGTTGCACAATTCAGCTGAAAGTCAACAAAATTCACTAAAGAACTGCCTGTACTTTGGCTAGCCACAATTCCATGGTACTATCAGTCATGGGGTCTCTTGTCCCAAGGTCCCTGGCAAACAGAATCTGTGGGATTAAGCGATAAAAGCATTCATGATGCCGGTCTAACACAATATGTTGTTTCTCATAACTATATTTCTCCAAATGACTGGATGGGGCAGTGCAAATGCTTTGTGCAGGAGGGGGAGAGTTAGCTGTCTTTGCCGTGATCACAGCTGCTGCTGATATACTAACAGAGAACTCATTTTCCAATTGTGGATCCTTATGAGAGCCAACTGGCACCATCCCAGCACTAATCTACGCAAGCAGTAGGGGGAAGTAGAGTTAGCAGAAGTTTTTTTTTAAAAAAAAGATATTTAGGAAAAAAAAATAATGGGACAATAGCTGAATGAGACTCAACATTCTAATTGGCCATGATTTGAACTATTCAAGCAAAGAATTGCATTGACCTAACCCAGGGGTAGGCAACCTTGGCTCTTTTATGACTTGTGGACTTCAACTCCCAGAATTCCTGAGCCAGCTTGGCTGGCTCAGGAATTCTGGGAGTTGAAGTCCACGAGTCATAAAAGAGCCAAGGTTGCCTACCCCTGACTTAACCCCTTGCTTTCATAGCAGCCTTACAATTGTCACCAGCTTTTACCATACAATAATTGTATTTATTGTGTACACATACAAAGTATACAATCTCTCCCCAAATAATTCCAAGCTTTGACATGGGTCTTTCTTTTTATGTAATTTGTGGATAACTAGGCTACAAATTTGACAACTGATTTGCAGGAGGTAAATTTACACAGGGAAGGTCATTTCTAGTGTTGGAACAGGTTAATTCTGTGCACAAAGAAATCTTGATATTACTTGCAGTGAGTTGCCTATTCAGCTGCCTATCCTTTTCCATACTAATCACAGCTCTGTAACAACTACCTTTGTATGCAGCTGAATCTGTTGCACACTGTTGGTTTAGCACTAATATTTGCTAGGATATTGAAATCTAACAGAATACACCAGAGAATGCTAGTGACTGCATCACAAAAGCTAAGTACTTTCTGAAGCAATTTTCCTACACTATTTGAAAATTACATGAGTCACTTGTTTATATTTTCAAACAAAATAATGGAGTTTATTCAAATTCCAAAACCCAATGTCTCAGAATCAATTGTTTAACTGCTTCGAGAAGGTAAATCTCATCTATAGATCAGCCCACATACTTAGCTCCCAAGTACAAAGGAGATAATGAAAAGTATAAGGTGGCTAATTTCACTATGTTCTAAGACAGTGGTTCTCAACCTTTCTAATGCCGTGACCCCATAATACAGTTCCCCATGTTGTGGTGACCCCCAACCACTTATACCAGGGGCATGGCTAAAGAAAAGGGGGAAAAAATGGCAGACAGCCTTGTTTGGCAACCCCCATGAAATGGTCGTTCGATCCCAAATGGGGTCCCGACCCACAGGTTGAGAACCACTGTTCTAAGATGAATTCCCTTGACCTAGAGGGTTGTGTAACTTTGTTATTGACATTTACATTAAAAAGCTAATCCCATCTGCTATGCCTCTGTAATAATTTGAGAAATGGATTGTAACTTACATTTCCAAAATGCTTTGCAATACCTTTTCCATGAAACTCTGAGCATTCCTTGATGCTCTACACAGATTTTAGCTGTCTTGTTTGCAAAACTGTTCATGAGGTCCCAATAATTTCTCAACTATTCATTAAATATTTGAAGAGATCATAGGCAGGGGAGATTCTGATCAGTCTAAATGCTTTACGAAACTCATGATTTTGACCTGCTTACCACTACCAAGGTGGCCAGATCGAATTGTGTTCAAATGAATAAAGATAAATGTGCATGGCTTATCTGGAGTGGTAACTGAATCAGGTAATTAAATGCTGGAGTAGAAGGGTGAGAAAGGGTTCACCATGGAGCATCTCAGCAGTACAAGACAGAATGTGCAGCACCCAGAGTTCTGACCCAACCAGCACTTGTCACATTTGGCTGCCCCTAATTTTACTTAATGTTAGGGAAGGTTGTCATTCATATCTGGTACACAGTATTCATCAGCATTGTAGACCAGGCATGTTCAACTCATGACCCACGGGTTGCAAGTGATCCTGGACAGCTAGTAATGAGGGCCCACAATTTTTACATTATTGTGTTATTTTAATATATATTAACTACTGTATATATTTTACATGTGACCCAAGACAATTCCTCTTCACTCAGTGTGGTTCAGGCAAGCCAAAAGGTTGGACACTCAGGGGTTTGACAGTAGGTCTAAAACCAGATAATTTGAAAGCTTGGGCATGTAGGAGTAGGAACTGCCACAAAATATTGTAGCATAGAATCCTTCTGTTCAGTCATCCGTGTCCTCTTTCAGGATGTGCCATTCTATCTTTCTCCTCCCTTTTTTATTTCTCTCTTACGAGTGATTCAGCATTCTATAGCATTAAACAAACCTAGATTGAATGGTGTTATTTGTAGAGTTTTCTTAAGGTTTTTTTCCCCTCGGATTTATTTGCTGTATTTCTCTTGCATGATTGTTAATTACTCTTGCTTGTGCACCAGCAGTGTTTTTTGACTACAGAAAGCTGTTTGCATGCACACAACTCCTCTGAATATTTGCTATGGGAGGAATTATGCTTACCAAATATCCCAGTTCTAATGATATGTTTCTGCACATTAGACCATGTAGCTGGAGCAATATGATACGTGCAATTTCCATGAAGCTGCAGTAGATATAATCTGTTCTTTACTTACATAAAATGTTGTAAACAGGTGCAGCCATGATTACAATGCCACAACCAGAGAATTAAACCCAAAGTCCAAATGCATCCATATTTTCTCCTGCAACTAGATAAACAACCTGGTGCTGCAGTATTGTAATACTGCAAGCAAATAGTATTACAGAGGACTCTGGTTTGAGATCTATTTGAAATCATCCCAAAGAACAGTGGCAAACATACTTGGCTACAGATAGAAAACTTCTTTTGCGCATCTTCAGAATCGTTTTTTCTTCTCAGTCTAAAATCAGGTTACACTGGATACTCCTTTATTGTTTGGAAGTGCAGTACTACCTATTCACATGAAACCACAGAATGTTTTTGTTGCTGGTTCCTAGGAAATTGAGTAAACAAAACAGAGATAGTGTGATCTGCTTATCCTCCACAAAAGTGAATCTGAATCTCATAAAGGAGGGGGGGGGAGGAAAGAAATCCCATGCCTATGTTTTAAATGAAGTCTCAAAGTAACTATGACAAATATTGACCCACAGCTATATCCCAAAATGCACAGTAATAGCTGAGGAACAGCATGCATCGTATTGAGTAAGCATACAAAAGAGTAAACATGAGCTGACGGGACTGCTGGCTTCCCTCTGAGGGAAGTTTCCTGCTAAAGGAGGGCAGCCTGAACTAAAATAACAAGTATGAGGAGAAGAGATTGGCCAATGTCCACAAGACCAGTTTTATTTTGCCTCTTGTTCCAAGAACTCTGCCTGACAGCTGGCTGACAATGAGAACAGCAAAACACTAGAAAAGGTGCTCTGCATCCTGTTCACAACAGCCCAGTCACTTATAATAGAGAGATGGGAGAAAAACAAATCTGAGAGAAAGAACTATTATTCTTTCCTCAGGAACAGCACATTTCCACCCTTGCCTTTACTGCCATTATAAGATGATGATGACCTTCTGTTTTTCTGTTGGGCTAATTATATCAAATAAGACTTTGCTGCTGCTGCTGCTGCTGCTGCTGCTGCTGCTGCTTTAAAATAAAAACAAAACTTGGCTTATTTTTGTTACAGTAAGCACAGCCCCAGGGAACATGCATATGAGAAGGATCTCTTTTCTCTCAGCTTGAAGCACATTTTTGCATAGACCAGAGTTGACAGTGTTTTGGTCAGTCAAGTTTTCCATCAATACAAGAGTAGGCAATCAATCAGCTTACATCTGATACACAAACCTTCTGTATGTAATGATTAAATATACCCCAAGAACAGACCACAGAAAATCAGCAGTAAACCATCATATTCCAAAGCCATGACTTCCTTTTCCTTTCACATACATAAAATAGTTTTAAAGCACAATGTACAAATCTTATTTGTCTTCAAGACCCTATTCCAACATCCTCCTTCTTCTTTCAAAAAATTAATTCCTCAGCCACCACAAACTTCCCAGCTCTTGAACTGATGGGGTGTGTTTATTTGGTAGCTTGTATGTAAAGTTGTTTCAGTATGGAAAATGCAGGAATGCAAAAAGTACAAGGAAAAATATAGTAACATATCTATTGGTTACTGAAAGCCATAAGATACTCCAAAGGCAGTTTCTGTAGGGACTATATAGGCCAACTCTACTATTAGGCATTTATTGCAGGTAGCTGTTTTTAGGTGGAATGAAAAATATTTTAGGTGCAATCATAGTATTTTACTATCAGGAAAAGATGATATTTGTGAGATTTTCTTCTGGAAAATAATTTGACCTTGAGGAGTAAGTGCATATCTGAAATAACTTTCCCCTGGAGACCTCATTTAGCATAGTGGGGGTTCTCCAAAGACAACATCAAATTCTGAGAAGTTTGTGAAAAGGGCCATTTTTTAATGCACAAAATTGATAAAGCAAATTTGCTGTGCCACAGAGATCAGAGGGATTGGGAAATGGGACAAGAAGATATGTGACTGTATTATATTACAGACTGCAACATCTCCAGGATATGGGTTTTATTATAATAGATGTCTGTCTATTGAATAATGGTTGTGAAATATTAAGGAAGTGGTAGTTCTGATCTCATGCTTGTTTACTATTCAGTTTTCTGATTCATCGATGGTGCTGTTCTTATAGACTACAATATAAGAATGAATACTCGTGTTTTAAGGCAACTGCCTTAAATTAAATCTCCTTTAGAAGCAATACTACTTTGCTATGCTCTGTTTTATGAAATGAAGCAGTAAAGCCTTCCCTGATATTTTGTCATACTTTATTTGTACATGCCAGAAGATGACTAAGCTTCTATGTATAATAAAAAGTTGACAATCCAAATATCCATTTTCCTCTTTATTAACCTGCCATTTCATGACTTCTGCAAAAATTTAGCAAGATAAAGCTTTTCCAAAGCGTTTATTTGGCTGAATAGTTGCTGTTTCCCAAACTCCAAATCAACTTTCATATTTTAACGCCTCTCTGTTCTTATTAAAATTTAAATAGAATATCATTTTCTTTAAATATGTAAATTTTCATTCATTTTTTTCCTCTTTTTACCTCTTTTACTCTCCTCACATCAAATTTTAGGACAAATTCTTATCATTTATATTTTGTAATATGCTATATGCATATTAAGGAAGTTATATTTAGCATCTGCACTCACATTGTCAAAATAAAATTAGCAAGCTTTGACAGAAGGCCAGACTTAAATATCTAAGGTCATTTTTGACTTATGATGAAGAATTAAATCAGGGCTATCTTTAAATCCACTCCTCTTCTATATAGTATAAGGACTCAAGGAAAACTAGGTCCAGCCATGTTGACTTCATGCTACAAACGTCAGTGTGTATGTCTAAGGAAGAATATTAGCCCTGGTGGCACAGTGGTTAAAATGCAGTGTTGCAGGATAATTCTGCTGACTGCCAGCAGCTCGATTCTTTTGGCTTAAGGCTGACTCAGCTTTCCATCCTTCCGAGGTTCGTAAAATGATGAGCCAGATTGTTGGGAGCAATATGCTGACTCTATAAACTGTTTAGGGAGGGCTGTAAAACACTGTGAAACAGTATATAAGTCTAAGTGCTATTACATCTCTATGTCCAGCTGTGACTTCTATTGCTCTAGGAACTTTCAGCACTATAACTCATGTCTATGGCCATCCTACCTTCCTACCATTTTGCCTTTGAATTCGTTACATTAATAGGTGATGGAAAAAGTCAGCAAGAATGTCTCTAAAGGAAGACTTTCTCAGGGATCTGGCAACAGCTGGGGAGATTCATAAAAGAAAATGGTAAGACTTCTCTTTTAGTCATAGGGTTCATGATGTCATTAAATGGTGTTATGGAAAGAAGGAAAACATAAATTAAAAAGAGTCAAATAAGCACCAAGCCTTATGGAGAGGAAAACAATGACTACTCCCATGAAGCTGCTCTGTCTTCTGATTAAAGGAAGTCAATTGGTTTGTTGTAAATAACATATGTTGCAAATTTAGCTCTTTATCTTGTTCATGAATTGAACTTGCTTTCTACAAAGAGCTTTACCTTTGTAGCAAAGCATTATTTTGTTCAATAGCCTCATATATGAACAAAACATGAGCTTAAAGATGAGGCTGGGATGTATTCACTCCAGCTGCTCGTTATTTTCTGCTATAATTGTTGACACAGGCCATAAGCTCTGACAGTCATCTTAGCTTTTCCACTGGCTATTAGCTTTTAAACAAGAGAATTGAAAATAAATGCCAAAAATAATGACAGAGTGTCAGGTGTGAACAACCAAATAGTCATTAGCCTACAGAAGTAGGTTTTTTGAAAGCTTTAAAAACACTTTAGGGAAATACAACAAACATTCAAATACTGTTTATATTTTCTCTAAATTGCAGCACTGATTTCACTGAAGGAGCATAATAGCATAATACATACTGTATTTAGCTAATATAAGAGTAAGTCCCAGAAAACTCAATCAGATTTTCCTTAAGAGCCACAGGAGCCTGTTCTCATTCTCTGAAACAGAAATAAACAAGGCAAATATATATTCTCAGAAAAATCACTCACAATGGTCAGGTTGTAGATAAGAGATTAGACTAAATACAATCCATTGAAAAAGGAAATGATAGTCTTCCAAGTCTTTGCCAAGAATTCCAAATGACATTTACAACTAAGACAAGATCAACATCATATTAAAAATGATCTTCCCAGGTCAAAAAGTTTCCAACACGTTATTTGAGAAGAACAGAGGACAAGTGTACATAATACTAGTGCATGTGATGTGGCTAGATTATAGCCAAATGGACATCCAGATGCTGGTATGCCAAGAAACAAAAAGAGAATTCAGATCTGCAAAGATAGGTATACAACTGATACACAGAATGCCAGACTTGTGAACCAAAGAAAATATGAAGTTGTGTCAGAATAAAAATGTCAAAACTGAATTTTGACATTCTGGGAATCAATAAACTGAGATGAATTGGAATAGGTTATTTCATATCAGAAGAGTATGGTGGAGGACAAAACAAAACCATACAAGAAATAGAGAAGCCATCATTATTATCAAATGAGCATCAAAACCTATGTTCCAGTACAACACAAAAATTCCTCATTTGAATTCAAAATGAGTCAATGAAAATTATAGATCTACAGGTGTATTCTCCAATAACAGATGAAAACGTTGGACATTTCCATGACAACTAGCAATATCTTGTCATCAGAACTTCAAAACAGGACATCATGCTAATTATAGGAAACTGGAATTTTACATTTGGAAGTCAAATAATATCTGGAATAGCTGAAAATTATATCTAATAGCCTTGGTGTATGAAATGGAACAGGAGCCAGAGTAATCAAATTGTGTCAAGATGGTTTAATGTTTGCAGCAAATATTTTCTTCCAACAGCCAAAAGCGAAAACTATGGACAACACCAAAATCAAACTGATTATACTCTCTGCAAGCAAATATGGATAAGCTGTATTCAATCAATAAAAACAAGAACCAGTGCTGAGTATGCCTTAGACCACAATTTTTTTTTTTTGCAGAACTGCATCTGACCCTAAAAAAAAAATAATTACCAGATCACCATGAACTGACTTCAACATTCCATAAGATTATGCAGAAAAAGTAAAGAATAACTTTAATGGATCCAATGTGGTAGATAGAGCGACTGAAGAATTCTGAAGTGAAATTCATGACATCATTAGGATGAAGAACAAAAATATTCTGAAATGTAAAAGAGCAAAAGAAGGTGAAATAACACTAGGTAGATATGTTTAAAGAAGAGAGGAAGCAAAAGACAACAGAGAGAGAGAGAGAGATGAAGACTTGCTCAGCAAACTACAGGTAATCCCCGAGTTACGAGCGTTCACTTAACACTCATTCAAAGTTACATGATAAGCGCCCCCTAGTGCTTACGAGCAAGTCGCAAAATTACAAATATTGCAGCACCATGGCAGTCATTCGCCCTTACGAGCGACCGCAGAGGCTCTGTAACATTCACCCTGGTTATTCCCTCCCTCCCCACCCCCACCCCATGTCTCCCTAGGCACTAGGCCTTCAATATTCACTCTGTGAAGATCGACATCCTTCACTTTCTTGGCTGCTCCAGACCTTCAGTGCATTCGCAGAGAATGGAGGCCTAAAGTAACACAAAACCACACAAGATCAGTGGGGCGAGATGTCACACTACTGATCTCGCGTGATCTCATGATACTTTAGGCCTCTGTTTTCTGCAACAGAAAATGGAACCGAACCTGGGGGGCGCTTCCATGTGCCTTTGGAGATTGGATCGGACATCAGAGGCCTTTTCCAGGCCGTTGCTGCCCAGATCTGAGGCCAGGGGATGCTTCCATGGGCCTCTGGCAGCCTGATCCAGGTGCCAGAGGCCTTTTCCAGATCGGCCTGGAAAATGCCTTTGGCACCCAGATCGGGCTGCCAGAGGGCCACAGAAGCTTCCCCTGGCCTCAGATCCAGGCAGCAGCCTGGAAAACACTTCCAGCTCCTGGATCGGGCCACCAGAGGGCCATGGAAGCATTCCCCGACCTCCGATACAGGCGGCAGTAGGAACTGCGGCAGATGAGGAGACAGATCTTTTCAAAGTGAGTCCAGTGTGGCAGGAAGGAGGAGGAAGCATGAGGTATCTTAGTGGGTCCGTGAGGCCTTGGAGGCCTGTTCCATCACTAGGCCCACTATGGCCTTCCCCACCCTGAGATACCTCATGTTCACTTAATGAGCCGCGTGTATCTTAACAAGCAAGGGAGTGATCTCATTCGAGGTACAAGATTCACTCCCACGAGTTTTCACATTACAAGTGGAATGGGCAGGCTCCATTACACTCGTAACTCGAGGACTACCTATATTGTGTTCAGGAAAAAGCAGGAAAAGACAATAAGTTATATATAAATCAACAATACAAAAAACAAATTGAGAGTTCCAAGTGAAGAAGCAAAATAAGATTTGTTTAAGAAAATTATATAAATTGTTCTTTTATGTAAAGATGAGCCTGAAAAAAGGCAAAAATTTACTGGACTTGGAAGATATAAAGAAAAGATAGTATAAATATACTGAAGACCTTTGCAAAAAAAGTTCCCAAATATATACAATTTGATCACTGAGCCAGATAGCCTGAAAAGTGAAGTTAAATATTGCTAACCATTAAGCTCCAAGGGTTATTGAAATTTATTATTTTTTAATCAAATGTATGAAATTCTGAGGCAGCCTAACTCTTGACTATTCTGAGTAGTTTAAATAAATATAAATAACAAATATAAAAAGTCACAAATGCCTGGGAGAACACTATCAACTAACTATTAAACCAACTATACTGTAATTAAATGGGGTTTCACAATCACCCTATCCTAGGCCTGGGAGAAGAATAAAGTTTTAACAGCACATGTCTATGGAGTTCTCAATCAACCAGGTCATGGTTGTCCCAAAGGTGCTTTGTTCAAAAGACAACTGGACTTTCTTGGGGGGGGTTTCTTTGAAAATTTCACTTGTCATCCAAGAAGCTTCTTCAATTCTCAGAACTGAACTGAACAGAATTGAAGAAACTTCTTGGGTGAGAAGCAAAATGTTTTCAAAGAAAAGAAAGAAAAAAAAAAACAAAGACCAGTTGCCTTTTGAAAAAAAAAACACTTTTGGGACAAGTGTTTAACAGTTTCCAAAATGTTATAAAAATAGGAGTTGCCTAAATTTCTGGGGGAACATCGTTCCAGAGAGTAGGTGCTACAATTGCCAGCAGATCCATTCATAATCTTAGCAGTGAAACCACTACCTTCACTTTTTAGCAGATATGGGAAATACAGCAAGTGGCTGGAAAAGGTCAATTTATACTCCACTACCAAAAAAGGATGATGCTAAAGAATGCTTAAAATACTGAACACTTACCCTTATCTGACATGCTAGTAAGATAATGCTCAACATTTTGCAATCCAGACTTCAGCAATGCATGGAATGAGAACTGCCAGATGTACAAACTGGATTCAGAAGTGGCAGGGATCACATTGCTAGCATCTGAGGAATAACAGAGAAGGCGAGGAGCTCCAAAAGATACACTTTTTGCCTTATTATGCTAAGTAACTCACATAGATAGTCCTCCCAAAAAAATGGGTGTACTCCTCTGCCTATTGAAATATTTGCAGGATGACTGTAAAGTAACAGAATGGGATAGGGAGCAATTAACTTGTACTAAACTGGGAGAGTATTTATTTATTTAGAAAAATTATGGCCACCCACTCACTCTCAGTGACTCGGGCAGCTTACAAAAAATCCAACATAGAACAATACAAATAATACAATACAATACAATACAATACAAATAATAACCTCACACACCCTGGGAACAGCAATCAGTCAAACAAGCCACTTGATAGGTTCCACCAGTTGCACCATGGCTGTATGCTATCACTTTATTTATTTCATATATGTCTGGAGTATATAATAAGAACTTTATTTAATTAATAGATTTATACCCCACTTTCGTTGACAACTCAAGGCAGTATGTATAAAGTCTCTGCCTCCTATTTTCCCCACAATAACAGACCTCTGAGGTGGGTTGGACTGAGAGAGTGTGACCTTAATACCTTAATATTATACCAAACTGACAAAAGATAAGAGAGCTATATGTTATCATTAATGAAAAAAGCATGAGCTGATAAAAACTCAAAGAGGAAGTTACTGGCAGATATTCCTGGGAAAATTAGAATTAGAATTAGAACAGAGTTGAAAAGGACCTTGGAGGTCATCTAGTCCAACCCCCTGCTCAGGCAGGAAGCCCTATACCATTTGAGACAAATGGCTGTCCAATCTCTTCTTAAAAACTTCCAGTGTTGGAGCATTCACAACTTCTGGAGGCAGGTTGTTCCACTGGTTAATTGTTCTGCCAGGAAATTCCTCCTTAGTTCTAGGTTGCTTCTCTCTTTGATTAGTTTCCATCCATTGCTTCTTGTCCTACCTTCAGGCGCTTTGGAAAATAGCTTGACTCCCTCTTCTTTGTGGCAGCCCCTGAGATGATGGAACACTGCTATCATGTCCCACTTAGTCCTTCTCTTCATTAAACTAGACATACCCAATTCCAGTAATGGTTCTTCCTATGTTTTAGCCTCCAGTCCCCTAATTGTCTTTTTTTTTTTTTTTTTTTTGCTTTTCTCTGCACCGTTTCTAGAGTCTCAACATCTTTTTTATGTCGTGGTGACCAAAACTAGACACGGGATTCCAAATATGGCCTTACCAAGGCATTGTAAAGTGGTATTCAATGGTAATCGTAAGTCGAGGACTATCTATACATATTTTCTACTCCCTTCCTATCTGATAATGAAGTCTCTGAAGCAACTGACTGAATGAACAACAAAAGCCCCATCTAGATCAAATCAAGGATGTACTTAGGCTCTTCACATTATTTTCTGAGATTCAATACCAAATTGTAACATACACCTCTCTCCTGTGCCCTAATAAAGCCATGATGGTGGAATCAGTTCAGTGCAGATGCTTGGAGAACCCTAGCATTTGAATGTAACACTTTGTTTTAATGCAAGTATTCAGGAGAAGGGAAGAGATAGAAGAGGATATTTGTTGCTCAAGGTTGGCAGGGAGGAAGATTAGAGGAGGATTAGAAATTTTCCCAAGGACACGTGTGTTATGCAATCAGCATGTCATATGTAAGTTGTACATTAAGAAGCACTATTATAATTTAAAATAATGTAACATCAACTTTTCTCAGAAATTATTTGCAAGTCCATTTGTTTCCCTCACTCCTCATTTTGCCCACTGTTTTTAAATTTCACTGTGTAAGCCTGCACGAACAGGAGTTCAAATATCATCCACTCTTTGCCAACGCCTTGCCTTTAACAAAAGCAATATTAAGGTCATCTTGTTCCATTAGGCAGCAACTAGAGAGTTTGTGTTTGCAGGAACTTCATATGCTGCCAACTTAAACAACCTTTGTGTCTCTACAAGAAACCCAAGAAAGTATATAACTTTATACAAATTCTAAGAAATGTTATGTTCAAGTACTCTACTGTTATTATAGAACAGCATAACTCCTATACAGAAAAGACAGTTAGAGACTGAAGTCTTGATCAGGATGATGATCAGTAAAGGTGGGCATATTTTGAAAATGTTCCTGAAGAAGTGTTTTGGATGTCATTCCTGCATGTGCACAGCATCTCTTTACTATTTATTAATTTAGTCTATTTTTGTCAGGGGTACACATGAATGTGAAAAAGCTGTAGCTGCTTTAAAGTATTCCATTAGTTTTAATGAGTCAATTTCTTAAAGCACAGGCACTTTTCAGGCACAGAAAAGCATGGAAAAAGGGGGCAACTTTTGTTGCGAGCAAAAAAGCACAGTTTAGCACTTCCTAATACTTCAAGAACTTCTTCTAAAGTATTTCTGAAGTAGATACAACTCTAGTGGACAGGATAGTTTCATGTGATGAATGATTAATTCTATCACAGAAGAATTGAAAGAATATACTCAAGTGTTGGCACTTTCTAATGAGGACTTAAAAGACTTCTATCGAAAGTATTTAGACTATTGAGGCAGTGAAACCACGCAGAAACCAAGATATCAGATGAGTGTATAGGAGCAACCTATAATCTACAACTAAATGGGAAACTGTTTGATTTCAGCATCAGATAATGGTGATTGTGAGTGGTGAGAGAATGCTGTTACACAGGGAATCCAAAGCATGTAGAAATAGAATAAGGGCCCTGCAATCAATTACATTTTTAAGCCTGCTTTTCCAACTTCTGAGAAGGGCATCAGATGTTTAAGGACTGGGGCTCCCCGAAGTCTTAGTCAGTGAAGCCAGTCATTTGGAGCAGTGCAGTCTCAATTTATCTGAGGATTCCAGTTTGGAAAAAAGCCACCTGAAAAATATGAGTCCTACTTTAGTCAGATATTACTGGCTATGATTTTCTGCATGAGTGCAATATTTCTATATTGAATTTCATAGGACATCATTGTCCAAACCATTGAATGAACCCATTCACTATAGCGAAGGTGAAAGACTGGAAAGGAAAAAATGTGATGTAAATTTAAAATCAGGCCAGATTAATTTCAAGCTCCAAGGAATCCAACTGAGCCATTATAATCAAAAATAGTTCCCTGTTCATCTCCATTTCAATAATTATCACACTGTTGTAGCCTAAGCACAGAATATACACTTGTGAATATTATGCAAATGGTTTTGATAAGATGGGGCATAAATATACAATATTTTAAAATCATCTTGTGCTATCTGATCTTGGAGATGTTAGTCACTGAAAAGGCAGAGCCATATCTGTCCTTGTAGCAGCTGAAAATACAGAAATGGGAAGCTTTGGGAAATTAATTGAAACTCACATGAACTAGATCTAGGCTGCGAAAATTCAGGTAACATTAGATGGCCACAACAGGAGTATTCTGCATGTACTGTGTTGCCAAAAAGTGGTTTTCTGGTTTTTGTAGCTCAACAATATCCTCTTTCACTGAATAGCTATTAAATAGTGCCTTCTTTACAGTTCAGTTATTGAATTTTTCTAGTGATATAAGTTGTCCTTCAGTAATGAGGAAAGAAAAAAAGAACTCAGTTATGCTTCAGTGCCCTGGACTAAATCCAGGAAATAATCCTGAGTGGAATACTACTAGACCCACAGTTTTAATCCAAATGGCTCATGTCACTGAAGGACCACAGAAAGGACACCTTTCCTAATTGCACTTCCAAGCCATTAACTAAGTGATTGCATTTTCCTAAAGAATTCCCCACAGTGGAATCACTTGAGAATAATGTAAAGGTATCAGTTGCAGGAGTTTGACTAACAAATCTTTTTGAGGACGTGGTAGAATCTGAAGTATGAGCAATGGGAAGTGTTTCAGAGTTTAAGTTGGGGTCTTGTTTTTAATATTCCATAGAAGTTGTATTACATGTGACTCTATGGCAGTTTTAAAGTCAAACCTATTTATGTTCTGTGATATAGATTGTGTTTTGTAATATTATTCATTTAGATCAGTATTTCTCAACCTTGACAATTTTAAGGCTGGCTGTGGAATTCTGGGAGTTGAAGTCCACATGCCTTAAAATTGTCAAGGTTGAGAAACACTGATTTAGATGTACATGGCTCCAGAACAAGCCTTAAAATAGATGTTATAGTTGATGGTTTTAACCACAGAAATGAAGAAGAGACTCATCAGCAGTCAAGCAATACAGATGATCCTTTGTATATATAAACGAGGCTTGGTAAATTAGAAGCCATGTTTTATTTCCCAGCATACCATTGAAAAACCCTACAGTTGATCTAGAAAAGCAAGGCAGGTTCTATCATTACTTGTTTGCTTGTTGTTTGAAAGTACCCAAGAAATCTGACAGAAAGTGCTTCTGTCACTTATAGCCAGAGAGTTGAAATCCAGTCCTTTTTTCCCATATTTTGCAATCCATCAATAAAATGTGTGCTGCAATTCTACGACATACCATAATAGGGAATTTATATAATCAAACAAAATTGGACTTGGAAAAGATATGAATAGGACTAGGTGTCATGGAACAATCATGAACATATTTAACAAGTCTGGGTGAGTTCAGTGAATTTTGCTACAAAACATTATTCAAAAGAAAAGCAATGAAACTTTCGGCTAATAGAGTTTGTAGCAGAAACATTCTTCTATAAGCACATTTTGCAACAGTATAAGCTTACTATACCCACAATTCCAAATTTGGGGGATACAATTTAAAATGCATTAATACATTCAGCTCTTAATTGCTTTTAAAGAAGTTTGTTCACTATAGTAATAGTATCTATCTTATAAGGAATTCCAAGTAGATGCATCATTAATGTGTACTATCGTATATACCAAAATTCTTTTAAATTTAATATAGCACCAACATAGAAAAAAATAAAAGCCAGCCTTTTAAAATTAATCAAAGTTATACAGTACACCCTAAGAAGATGTTTTACTGAACTAATCAAGTTTTAGATCATAAAACACATAGCTAATATTCCTTAAATCGTGAAGTCATGTCTACTGCAAATTTATTGTGCAAATTATTTTTTACATGGGAATAATATTTTTTTATATTCAGTAAAGGTCTTCTCTAATAGTCCCAATGCCTCTGAAATTTTACAGGTAGGAGGTCACTGGGACCAAATAATATACATAACAAGTATTTTAACTATATTTATTACCATTCAGATTTTCTAAGTAAATTGTATTCTTTAAAAAAAATGTTTTAGAAGGAACACCATTGGTTTAATACAGGGGTGTTAAACTCAATTTCATTGAGGGCCGCATCAGCATTGGGGTTGCCCTCGGGGGGCAGGGTGGATGTGGCCAGGGTGGATGCGGTCTACTGGGTGGGTATGGATGAAGTGGGTGTGGCCTACTGAGTGGGCATGGCCAGTTCTACATCGTTTGTGTCAAAGGTGCCTGTGGGGGCCTCGGCAGGAGTGGGATAGATCTGAGGGTCTTTGCAGAAGGAGGTGGGACCAGGTCAAGTGCCAACTCATGGTCCACTGGAGGAGCCTCACTGTTCCTTTCAGGCCATGTGGGGGGGACTGGATGGTGGTGCGGGCTGCCTAGAGCCCTAGGCAGCAGAGGTCAAATGCCCAGCCTGGCCCTCGAGCACCCGCAGCACCAAGCCCAGCCCCACTTCCCCAAGGGGGCGCTCAGCTACACTTACCTCCTCCTCAAGGCTGCTGCTGCTGTGCTTGCTCTCCTTAGCCAGGTTGCTCATGATGGGTACGAGGGCAAAGTCAGAGGGAGGCCCATTCCCTCTCCATGGGAGGAGACCCAGCTTTGTATCCAAAGCTTCCTTAGCAATAGGATGGGAGACCCTAGGATAGGCCAGGAGGAGGGAGCAAGGGGATGGTGAAAGGGCAGCAGGGCAGGACTAAGACAGGACTTCCCTCAGACCCTCCCTCTCCTTCTTTCCTTCCTTCCTAAGTACAGAGTGGTGGGAAAATATTTGAGATGAGGGAGGGAAAAAAACAGGCAAGAAATGCAGCTGGGGAGGTGTCACCCTTCATGATGAATGAAGAAATGCACCATCACCTGGAAGTGGGCCAGGAAATGGCCCTTACCTACTTCACATATCTGGCTTGGTGGGCTCTGGGGGAGGGGATGCCATGAGCAGCATGAGAGTCAACGTTACCTGTGCAATGCCGCCCAACCTCCACCCTGCCCGGTCTCAGCAGGCAGTGGGGCACTCTCCTCACAGCGCTGAGAGGCTGAGACAGGCGGTGCGAATCTGAAAACAAGCACAATGCTGCCCAGCCCCCAGCCTGCCTGGTTTCGGCAGGCAGCAGGGCTCTCTCCTCACAGCGCCGAGAGGTTGAGCCAGGCGGTGCAAAGCTCGCCAGCTTTGCACCTTGCTGCCTGCTGAAACTGGGCAGGCTGAGGGCTAGGTAGCATTGCACTTCTCATCAGATTCATGCCACCCGACTCAGTTCTTGACGCTATGAGGAGAGCTCCCCGCTGCCTGCCGAAACCCCTCCCCCAGAGCCCATCAAGCCAGATATGTGAAGTAGGTGATTCCAGGCCACTTCCAGGTGATGATGCATTTTTTCATTCCTCACAAGGGTGACACCTCCCCAGTATACACCTAGGGGGCTGGGCCAACGCGGCAGGGCTGGTTCCTTGCTGTTTCCAGATGGCCTTGTGGAGCTAAGATTGAATGCGTTTCAGCATAGATGGCCACCACAAAATTGTACATTGTCTCCCAGCCAGCCTGGGCCAGGGCCAAGGCAGCGGGGGCCGTTCCCTCACTGTTTCCAGGGCCACATGAAACCACTTCGCGGGCCGCATCTGGCCCCCGAGACTTGTGTTTGACATGTCTGATTTAATATATCTATATGCCCATTATCTAGAAGGTATTAAGGGGGGCTGCAATGCATATAAAGCAGAATATTAAATAAAATAAAAAACTGAGGATAATCAATGGTCACTGCAGTTTTCTGAGCAAGTATTTTAGAAGTGGTTTGCAATTGCCTTCTTTCTAGGGCTGAGAGAGTGTGACTGGCCCAAGCTCACCCAGTTGGCTTCATGCTTAAGGCAGGACTAGAACTCCTGGTTTCTTTCCCAGTGCCTTTAATCACTATATGAAACTGACTGTTGAAGTTGGAATGGCAACAAAGAAAGCACTTTATTTGGTACTGGACCAAATCGACTGGAGGCAAAGTTGGATAATATGAACTCCAATAAACTCATATACTCAGATGCAGTAATAAACATTGTTAGTCTTCTCATCTTCAAATTACAGATGGAAGTTGTCATAAAATGGACTGACCTAGCATTTAAAAATAGCAGCACAAGATCAGAAGACATACTGACCTAAGCAGGCTGCTTTACTCCTGAAAAGTTGGGGAGTAAAATAGAACCCCAAAAATAGAACTGTCAAGCATCTACAATGAGTTTTCATTTTTTTAAAAAAAGCCCCTCCTTCGATGATGTATCCATCCCTGCACAAAACACTTCAAGAGAGGCACCCCATTATGTCTCTATACACTCCCCACCCTCATTCCGACAGTGAAATATTCAGTATAATGCATTCATAAAGCTAAATAATGCAATGAGAAATGCATCTAGAAACAAGCCAATACACTCTGATGCGCCTTGCATTCAGCTTGCTGCAGGAGCTTCCCAAGTGACAACTTAGTTGGTACCAAGGGCACTGAGTCCTTTGCAACTCATCCCCACAGGACCAATAAAAAGAAAGCAAATGGAAAATGCCAAGTCACAACCCTCAATTTCTCAAGGAACACTAGTAATTCCATGCTCTTCCCAACAGTCCTTCTTGTAAGCAAAGGAGCGCTTAATAGTCCAAATCTAAGCTAACACCCAGGGTTCGATTATTTTTCTTCCAAAGGTGGACTTCAATGTTCCTCCATGCAACTCTATTTATGTAGTATTGCGCAAGCAGTGTGACTGATTTCTGTGTTACCTTCTTATTCATTCTGCTTAGAAGAAATGATAAAACTTTTCAAAGTTATTCTCTAAACAGGGAAGTGTGTTATCATACTACATTTTTTTATTCCATAGGTAGACAGGATAATAAGCAGGGAAAGTAATTTTATCTATGCCTTTAGACAGTCATGAGAGAAAGAGATTACTGATAAAATGAACGCACAAAGTATAATATAAGATTTTCTGAAGACTTTACAAAGCTAAAGTCAACCTAAACTCCTTATTTGGTATTTCTTCCTCTCTTCTGCTTTTCTTTTCTTTTTTTCTTTTTTCTTTTTTTTACTGGACCAGCTTCATGTGATGTTATCAGTCTAGTCTCCTCCAAGGCACAGAAAAGATACATTATGTTCAGACATTTAAAATCAAAAACACCTGAACTTTCTGTCAAGAAATGCAGCTCTGGAAACAAAATGGTAAAAAACCAGAATTCTTGTAAGTAAAGGAGCACTCAGTAGTCTGAAAAACAAGCTGTCTCTACTTTCTCTAATTGCCAGTGTTCTGAAAATCAAAAGTTTTAGGAAATAATCCACGCGTTGACCCCAGGGTAAGGAATTTCACATGTCAGTTCAGGTTCTTTTATTTTGATATTATTTTGATTGGAAATGTATGATAAGGTAGCAGCAATATTTTTACACCAGCCTTTCAAAACAATTCGAACAGTCAGCTTTTCCTTTGGGAATCTAGATTCATCCTTTCACATTGCTGAAGTTCCCACACACACCAAGCCCTAACGCTAAAGCCTCTGCTCACTTGTTGCACATTGGAATGAGAAAGGCATTGGGACTATGAAGATGGAAATGAACACGGCTTGCTTTCATACTTCACAGCATACCAGTTGCAGGCCTCCCTTTCTGAATGCTGACAACTGGCTAGAGGTGTCCATGAAAGGCTTCGGGAGTAGAAATAACTGGGATTTATTATGGTTTGAATTTATGAACTAGATGCTGATCAGCTGAAGTAACTTCCCAGTGTTGACGGGGAAGCTTTCACAAAATTCTGAGCCAGCCTAATCACTCTCTTCAATAGGGAAGAAAAACAGAAAGAGTATTTAAACAGATGTAGTAACTATCACAAGTGGGGGGGGGGAGTGTAAAAAAAAAGCAAGAAGAAAGCCATGAGGATGTGATCATTTCCCTCCTCTCCTCTCCCTCCCTGTTTTTTGGGGGGGGGGCACAAATCAACACAACACATTTAAAATTGATTCAGAGTTTTGATCACATTTTGAACATGCATGCATTTGGCTGCATATAGCACATGCCTGCCCAGATTTCATTGACAGTGATCAACAGTATTCCCAAATTCATTTGTTTTCAAAGTTGCCTCTTCTATACCAGTGTGTGCACATGCCATTTCTAGGAATTAATTTAAACATAATTCCTACAGCATGCGAACTTCTGTGAAGATGATTTCTATCCAGGTAAATCATTATTTATTGCTTAAGGAGGAGCAGGATCAAAGTATCCTATCCTGTGAAGAAGTCAATCCTCCCACTCACCCATTCCTCTGACCAAGGACTATATCCAGACACCTCCAAGGCCAATTCTCTCTTATGACTCAATGTTGTGTTTCACAGGGAGTGAACCACATGGACAACACATGAGCAGGTCATTCCACTGTATTGATTAGTCTGTGTCCTTTACAATCTGTGCCCTGCATGTAGTACTGCCTGGCAAAATATTCTTGGAATCAGTTTCTTAGTGAATTAGTTAGATAACTGTATGTTCTGTTTCATTTCAAAGCAACTTATTGTGTTTGAACTTCTTTATATTTGATTCATGAATAATCTTTCATAAATATACTAGAATGGACAACTACAACAAGTTGGGGTTGTGATCAGGTTTATGGATTAAAGCTGCATAAAATGGAAGAAAGAGGAGGGGACTCAGACATTCATAGCATGTAGCACAGAAAACAATTCCCTTCCCACAGATCTACCATTGATATTTATTTTTGTATAGGTTATGTAATTCAATCAGACGCTCTCTGTTTCTAAGAAATAAGGGTGGAACATACATTGAGAAACAGAAACGTATAGATCAAATTGCTCTTTTGTCATGAAATTAATCTGTTCAATGCTAGACTTACCTAGAACAAATCAGGTATGAACTCGTTGACCTTTCTAGGTATAGTACAATGTATTTCTTTTATTTCTCAATAGCAAACTTGCACTTTAGTCAAGAATTAGCAAAACCTCCATTCAGACACCTTCCCCTTTACTCTAAATAGCTCACTTTACAAATAAAGCCAGAGTAACATTTCCAAGCAAGGCCTTAAAATTCCTTCATTTCCTGCAAATTGGAAAGTTTACACTGTGTCTCTCTAAGTGGATGAACCACAAAATGACCCAGAAAGAAATCAAATAGTTTTTGCAATGAAGATGTTGTACATTCTTACCAGCTTCCAGAATAAAGATCCATACAGTGAAAAATGAGTACTGTAGTGTGCAAAATTGGTGCCAGAAAGAATGAAAAATCATCTTAACAGACCTATACCTCACTCTATAGGACAACAGTCACAATGCCTCTAAGGTCTACCCTCTGAAGTTTTGTTTGTTATTCCAGAAGAAACATGTGACGATGACAAATGTTGCAAGTGTTCATACAACCTGTAAAGTGATAGGACCTTGAATAATTTTCAATGCTATCATAGGAAGGAAACTTGACATTGCGGTTGGCTACCAACTGCTCTCTATTGAATTACCCGGTAGAAGGCTTTTTCAGAAGATTTGTTTACAAACACTAGATTGAAGAGTATCTAGTACAATTCTTCCTGATACAATTTCCATTTCACTGCAAATTCAAATGATGAAGATCATTTTCCCTCCTAGTATAAGATTCAGATGTTGGTGACAGCCAATTTCAGCAATCACTACTTTGACACTTACATGTTTCATTTTCAAAGCACAGAACTACTACAAACTACTACAAAATTTCCAATAAGTTAAAGTTACTGTGTTAGAGCACTAGCACTTAGACTTATATATCGCTTCACAGTGCTTTATAGTCCTCTCTAAACAATTTACAGAACCAGCCTATTGCCCCCAATAATCTGGGTCCTCATTTTACCAACCTCAGAAGGATGGAAGGCTGAGTCAACCTTGAGCTGGTGAGAATTGAACTGCTGGCAGGCAGCAGAATTAGCCTGAAGTATTGCATTCTAACCACTGAACCACCACAGCTCTTATTTTACACAACACAGATTGTATTAAGTATATCTAAGTTTGATCAGAGTATGATGGTATCAATAAAGAAAAATATTTGTAGCTAAAGGTTGAAATGCGGGATCCTTGGTGCTCTCTGAGCTTGGCTGTGTTCTTGCAGACATTTCATTACCCAAATTAGATAACATATTCAGTGCTAGTAATGAATGGGATTTGTCCTCAGTTTATATTCTAGTGCAGAGGTCCCCAACTTATGAGCCACGGCCCACTACTGGGCTGTGGCCTCTGCCATTGGGCCGTGTGAGTAGCTGGGCAGTGCACACACACATATGCATGTGCTCACACACCCCATGCCACCAGTGCTATGAGTGTTGTGCAGGCAGCGGCAGCTCCGCTAGTATTGTGCGGGCAATGGCATTGCTGTGAACCTTGCACGGTGGTGGGAGCACCGCAAGTGGCAGGTGGGTGGCAGCGTGCCGCATGCGGGTGGCAGTATTGCCACGAAACTTGCACGGGTGACAGCAGCACCGCAAGAGGCAGGCAGCAGGCGGGCTGCGGCATGATCTTTGCGCAGGGCAACGGCATGATCCTCATGCTGGTGATAACATCTCTGCGAGCTTGGTGGAGGTGGCACCACAAGTCTCACACAGGTGCCGGCATCGCTGAGAGCCTCACAAGCATGCTTGCAGCCCCGTTTGCATGGTCTGTGTGCTTGCGGCCTGTTTGTGCATGTGCATGTATGTGTGGCCACATTCACGTTTGCGCATGCACGTGTAAGGCACCTATCCCTCTGGGCCAACCCAGAAAGATTGGGGACCCCTGTTCTAGTGGCTTGCCCTGTCAGTGTTGGTGCGACGTGGTCTTGGAGGTTCTTTAATTGGGCAGTTTACTGTTAACTTCTTTGGCAGTTCCTTGATTGGGGTATTATTTATTTCTTGATTGTTAGTCTGATAGTAATCTTGGAGTTAATCTATATTCATCTGGATGTTAATTGCTGATGAGGAGCTGTTTTAGTCTTTTTATTCCCTTTTTGGCTAGTTGATTGTCTCTTTTGCATAGCATATAGATATTGCTTATGTCTATGTGGCTATTAATGGGTAATTTGCATGATGATAGCTATCCTCAGATTGGGATTACAAAGAGAATCCAATGAAAATTAATTTACCAACCTATTTCTCCAATTGTTTATTATGTTTCAGGTTATTGTTATATCTTTCAGTTGTGCTATTCATTGTAAAACATGCTTTCTATTACATTGATATAAAAACATTGCTATAGTCATGGGGTAGGCTGGGTGCAGATTAATGAATGCTGAGTTGTAAACAAGTATGTCAATGAAAGTACTGTATAACATATGTACATAACAATGGTTATGTCTTTCTTAAACTTAAATGAAAGCTTTGAAGCTTTTATATGAAGAGTTCTAGCAAAGGAAATTGAAAACATTTCCTCAAAATACTATTCCTCATATGTGCAGCCCTGAACTGCTATTGTACCAACAGTTTATCCTTGGTATTCTAATCCTGGGGTCCTCTTAGCATGCTGGAATAGCAGCTTAGTTATTTTTTTCAAATCATATATTTGAAATAAACAAAACTTCTTCTAAATGCTCATAAGTAAGCATTCATTTTCATTCTTAGGTCTCCATATGGCCCAACTTCTTTATCTGTCTTGTCTCATTCTCAGTTATTCATGGAGCTCAACAGAATATCTTTTTTTTCCCCAGATCGCATCTTTCAGAATGTTGCACAATTTATCCCAAACTCAGATCTAGTCATTCCATTATCGGCATTCAAACAACAGCATGCAGTCTTCACCTGCCTATGGATTCCTATTTTCACACCTACCCATAATACTGTAAATTCATATTTTTGGTCATACACTTTAGGCCTTTTGTTTATAATCAAGCCTACAACATCACTTTCCTGAATATTTTTATGAAGTCCAGAGCAAGCCATTTTCATTCTAATGAATTATATTCTTCTCCTTCCTCTTAGTTTCACAAATATGCGGTATATTTTATTTTCATTTGACTTCCTAATTCATGCTGTTTACCATGTTCGCCTCAAACACTTTATGTTCCTTTTTCATATAACCTTTTTTTTTTAAGATACAGGTTGTTCTTGGCTTATTATCACAACTGGGACCAGAATTTTCATTGCTAAGCAAGGCTGTTGTTAAGTGAGTTGTGTCCAATTTTATCTTTTTTGCCATGATTGTTAAGTGAATCGCTACTGATGTTAAGTAAATCATGGAGTCATTAAGTGACTCTGGCTTCTCCTAACTGACTTTGCCGAATGGAAGCCAGATGGAAAGGTCACAAATGGGGAATCACGTAATCCTGGAACATTACTATACAGGCCAGTTGCTAAGCACTGAATTTTGTTCATGTGACTATGAGGATGTTGCAACGGTAGTAGTGCAAGGACTGGTGATAAATCACTGTTTTCAGTGCTGTTGTAACTTCAAATGGTCACTAAATGAATGGTTAAAAATCAAGGATTACCTGAACAGAGTTGGTCTTTGTCTGGTATATAATAGGATTCTACTCCAACAGGAGTTTTTAAAAGGAGTTATTAAAAGATAATAATTCAGCAGAAATATTCACAGAAGTTTTGGAAACTCCAACAAAGATTTGGGGCAAAAACCATACTGGAGGCCCTGGAGTCTCATATTATAATCCCTTAGTTTAAGATCACAGTAAAATGAGGATTATAGTTTTGCAAGCCAAGATCTTAGGGAACAATGCCCTGTAAAAATCAGGTGATTATGATCACTGTGTCTTTATAGCTGAAAATGTGGAGTTCAGGTGATTACCCCAATGCTGGCATAGTTGTGAGATGTCACAAAGATCATATTACCTGGTCAGGAAGAAGCTTTCCATAGGAGCCGCATGACTGAAAGTAGCCATAGATTACACATGTCCTTTAGATATGTGAAAAGAGAGATCAATATTGTCCTCCCAGATACAAGAATAGTATATCAAAATGGTTAGAAGGGAGGAGAAAATATCCAAGGGATTTTTCTCAATGCCCCAAAGTTATTCATAGCCAACAGAAATTCAATTATATCTAGCATTTCTGTTCCTATGTATGAAGTGGGCAAGGTCTCACCATATTTTCTAATCTCACACTACTTGTGTTTTTCTATGCTCTGACTGCTGTCAGCTTTGATGGTATACAGTCACCATGTTCTTTGGTGGCCTGGTTTATTTTTACCATTAACTTTTCCAAATATAATTTGTTTCTCCAGTGAATTCTTCTGCATGACATGACCAAAATAAGTGAGATGCAGTTTTGTGATTTTAAGGCAAGTCTAATTAGTAGTTACTATAAGGCAGGAAAATGAAGAGCCATATTTAAACCTACTGGGCAATTTTGACCAATGACTAATTTCCTGCCTATCCATGGATATACTTACAATTGGAATAAACAGCAGGAGAGCAGAGAAAAAAATGCCTGCTGCTTTGAGTTTTTAATAGCAAAGATAAGATACAAATGTAATAGAAACTCCTGCCCCAAAGCCTGGAGAATTGTGGCTGGTCAGTGTAAAAATACACTGCTACTTGAATCAGTGACTAGATCTTATCCCTAAGGCAATTGCCCGTGATTTGAACTGTCTGCATCCTCTAGTCTAGAAGGATTCCTGGCTTTTCTATAAAAACACAAAGAGCCAAATCTAATCCTGCAGGGCCTTTTTGTTCTCCCGGGCAGAGAAAGGTTCACTTGCAGAATTTCAGCCTGAAAACCACTGTTAAAGATACAGAACTTTGATTAGAAGAAAGTTGCAACTGTATGACTCAGCAAGAGTTTTTTGGCCTTTGGAGAGAGGAGGGGTAAACCCAGTGATTGCTAATGCTGATTTCTCGACTTTCAGAAGCCAGTTGAAATAATTATAGTGGCAAGAGTGGGCAGGTATCAATTAATCTTGGAGATGTTTGCGTTTTTTCTCCATGGTCTGATATATTTTTAAATTTGGAAAAATCAAAGTTGGGAATCAAATGCTCCCTGAACAAATAGACCAGTTGGCAGCCCTGGCTTGGAAGGAAGTTACTTCTGACAGGCAAAATAGGCCACATAATTGCTCAGAGAAAGAGAAACTAAGAAATTTCAGTTTCTCTATTACTTGCTCCAAGAGTTGCGGGGAAGGGCAGGGAACGCTTTCTCAGTGATTTGTGTAAGTGTGTTTGGTAATCTGAATTTGTGGCTGCAGACTGTTTATTTCTCTGAAAACAAGGTGACTATGGTGGGTAAAACTTTAGGTGAACCAAGGGGCTTTTTCTCAGCTAAAATAAGAGGCCAGGGTTTTTCCTGCTTTCTTTGCTATTATTTTCTCCTGGGCTCATGAAGATTTCAAAGAACTAATTTCTAAAGTAAATATCCATCCCTAAGAAAACACACATATCACTTGAGCTAAATCAAAATACTCCATTTTAGAAAACAAATCTTCCTAGGCATCTGGATTAAGAGTGTACAGAGGCGGAATGGAGATGACCGTTGGATGCAGCAAAACAATCTGTGTCATGAGAAATTCAGAAGTAGAGTACAACACTGGGGAGAAATAAACAGGTTATTGCCATTGTTGAATGCCTGCTGAGTGCCTGATTTACAAGAAAGCAGAACCTGAAGAATGGAAAGCAAAGGTCTTATAGAGGGCTATCAGGTGGGAAATTCTAGGGATATGATTTGCTGGCCGGTTTGGGGACAGGTTCTTATCCACTTGGGGTACAATACTATTGTATTGTTAGGCAAAGCAGGCCTTTTCGGAGGGGCAACAGAGCTGGGAAAGTCCCTTATTAAGGAGAATGGAATGTTGAAGATCATCAGGTGACTGAGAATGGAATGTTAGCATTTCTTACCTGGTTACTATGTGATTCCCTTATTAGGGCTGTGCTTGGTCTCAGTTGGAGCTAATGAGCAAGGCTTTTATTTTTTCCCATGTAGATAGGATTGTAAGGGGCTTTGTCTGGGGGCAGAGAGGATTAATTAGGGTCTGGTGGGATTATGCAAAGAAGAGCTGGGTTTGACTCTGGTCATGCCCAAAAAAACAAGAAGGAGAAAGAATATAGCCTCCACTTTGTTAGTTAGATTTATTTTCTCCATCACATCTGGACATTCTTTGCTACATTTGGTGGCCATCTGGATCTTCGTATGTCATATCTAGGAACCCTAAGCTTTTTTTTTTAATATCGTAAACTGCTTGGGTTAATGCTGTAATCAAAGTGAAAAGCCATTGCTTTTGAGAACAAGGGTTTCTATACATGAACAGAAATCATAATTATCCAGAATTACAGCATTGATGTGTGAATTTCAATAACGTACATAGCTTATTGGCAATCATCTTTCCTATCTTGCTTTGACGGTTATAAAGAGATACAGGAGTGATGAAACTATGTAAGGGTTTATGGTATTTATATGGCTGAAAGTGGTCCATAATAAATTTAAAGTTTTATGGGACTCCTGAAAAACATCCTTAGGATGGAATGTGAAGGGATCTTTATGGTCAGCAGGAACAAAACCAAGTAGTCAGTTTCTGATGTGAAATGTTAATCAGAGATGCAATATTTACATGACATATTTAATAATAATAACATATTTTCAATAATGAATCATCAATGAGTGAAAGCATGATGGAACAGGTAATGTGGTGTGTCCAGATTTTTTGAATTTCTGTCCCGATTAGTTAGAGTTGCCATATCTGAACTACAAAAATCTGTATGACCACCAAACAGCAGAGACAAAAATGTGAAAATTCTAACACTTTTGTGCCATATTGTGGCTGTCCAGAATGTTTTAGCCCAGATGTGGTAGGTCTATATTATCCTCAGCCAAAAAGACTAATGGAAAGGAATGATGTATGTTGTACACCAAACCAAAGAAGTACCAACCTTGTACAGCCATATATTTCAATTAGGTTGATTGTGTTGCGCCTCCATCATATCCAACTGAACAGATTGTGATGGACATAAAAAATGGATGGAGAGAAGAATCCTGCCCACCACCCTGAGGGTCTTGGAGAAATCAATGATATAGGGAGGGAGGGGAAGCAGAAATAAGTCTTTAGAATGTATACCACTCAATGACATGGATACATTTATGTATTAGCCTTATGAGTATAGCTACATTCAAGTATGATCCATATTTTGCTGATCAGATTCCATCCACACACACATGCTTAAAACATTGCATGGTTTAAGCCTTTGACTTTAGCATGAAGAGTGGTTATTAGTAATTCTGAAAAGAATAATCTGTATTTTGGCTGAAAAAAATCTGGCCAACCAGTTTTCTGTCGTGGTTTTCTTCTGGTGGACTTCCAGATTTTTGCAGCCCAACCCTGATATGTTTATTTTCTAACATGCTTCCGTAGTATAATAGCTTAATGCAAACCATGCACTTGTAGATACTGGATTTGAGCTTGCTATTAATTATCAGACATAACATGTCCATTCAAAGCCAGGAAAAGAAAGAAAGGCAATCTTCTCATCTGGAGTTTCCTGTTTCATTCCTTATCTATTAAAGGTAGCCTCTGCCATGTCAGTGCTTCCCAGATGTCATGGTCCACAGCTTCAAGTTTTAGTGGCATTTACTACGAAGGATGGGAGCTTTAGTCCAACACTTCTGGAGGGCACCAACTGGTTTAAGGAAGGCTGATGTAGGGACTAGTTACAAAAGATAATATCCATTGTGCAGATTTATGCTATTCTACATAGGGGGTGAATAGAGAGTGATGACTAAGTGGCCAGAAGACAAAGCAAGCTCAAAGATCTCCACTTCCTGATAATTTGTATTGCCCTTATGAATTTATCTCATTTTTTAAAAATCTGTATGCTGAACTTCAAAGCTACGTTATCATAGGGTAGTTTTCAGCATACTCGATAAAATTTATAATAAAATGCTTCAAATACACAAGAAACTGAAGTAATTGAAGAACAAAAGATTAAAGTGATGAAAAGGAAAAGCAGTACCCAAGTAGCTTAAAGCTAAACAACAAATACAGTCAAAATCAGCTTTATTAATTGATTAAAATACCTGGGGATGGGGCGAAACAAACTTTGCTTTGGATACTTACCACACTGGATAGCCCCTAATAAGCCTAATGGAACCAGTTAATGATAAATGACAAAATACTTTCTTGCATGATGTATCTGTTCCTTTTGGGCTACAGCGAGGAATCAGATGTTTCATTGGGTTTATTAAAAAAATAAAAAATCATGGCACATAGAAGATGACCATACTAGATAGCAAGGTAGTGAATTATATAAAGTCAGTAGAGCTTCCTCAGTTCCCTCTACCCACCTCCCCTCCCTATGTCTTTTCAGGAAGCAAAATCTTCATCTCTTCTGCAGTCAGATGTGATACAACTGACCAAGGAAAGCTGCACATTTGAATCTTAAGGACAGCAGTATGCACAAAGCTAAATAAATGAACCAGTTCACTAGTTTGGAATGCCTCTAAAGCCTTTGTCCAAGAGACAAAGTCTGCATATCATTCTGATCAGGGGTTTTAGATTTGGACTTTGCATACTGGCTGGGGAATTCTGGAAGCTGAAGTCCACATATCTTAAAGTATCCAAGGTTGAAAACATTGGTCTGCTGCTTCTAACATTACTCTGCCTTAGTTTTGGTTTGGGGGAGATAAATACCTGAAAATAATATATATAGATGTACAATCCTTTTGTGTTTTGCTCATTTCCATCTATTGGTTTTAATTATTTCATGGTAATGTACTGTATATCTACTTATGTGTAAACACACACACATAGCACACATATCCCAGTTTTCCTTCAGCTAAGCCCTGTCTGTAACATCAGATTTCCTGACATACTTGATTACACTTGAAGGATAAAATAAAATATTGTGCAAGCATATCAAAGATCAGTTCTTACTGGTTGTTACAACATGCCCTACTATATGAAGGATTCCATTGGTCTAGGTGATATTAATCTTTGTATTAGTGGATGCATGCAATGGGTCCATGTAATGTGCTCAGAATGCAGATGCTATCCTTCCTGTCTCATTCTTGATCAGATAGGTCATAAGAGACACTTCTATTCAGTGACATGAATCAAGACACTGTGTAATTTCATAGCACTTTTGCTGCTGACGTTTGTTGAGGATGATATTGATAATATGGAGAACTTTAATGACCTTGCCTACTCCTTTTATTGGATTAGGCACAGGCTGTAGAGCATGTGTGGGAAACAACATTATCCTGAAAATCAAATCACAATTGATCTAGTACGCACATTTTGAAATCAAGCATGGAAGTCATGTGCATGCAGCATTCCAGGTACACATGCCCACATGTCATTGGATAAAACTCCTCTGTAGGCATGTACTGTATGTTCTAATTCTGCAGTTGGCTTACATAAAGAGGCATGTGGATAGTATAAATATGTCCACACAGTTTCTAATATGATATTCTACATGCCAAAGTGTAAACCAGAGATCTGATCCATATCCCACCACGTGTAGATCTAGAAACCTACACAATTGAATGGTTTTAATTGTTGTTGTTGTTAATTGCGAAGTCGTGTCCGACCCGTCGCGACCCCATGGACAATGTTCCTCCAGGTCTTCCTGTCCTCTACCATCTTCTGGAGTCCATTTAAATTCACACCTACTGCTTCAGTGACTCCATCCAGCCATCTCATTCTCTGTCGTCCCCTTCTTCTATTGCCCTCAATCTTTCCCAGCATTAGGCTCTTCTCCAGTGAATCCTTCCTTCTCATTAGGTGGCCAAAGTACTTGAGTTTCAACTTCAGGATCTGGCCTTCTAAAGAGCAGTCGGGGTTGATCTCTTCTAGGACTGACCGGTTTGAACGCCTTGCAGTCCAAGGGACTCGCAGGAGTCTTCTCCAGCACCATAGTTCAAAGGCCTCAATTCTTTTGCGCTCAGCCTTTCTTATGGTCCAACTTTCACAGCCATACATTGCAACTGGGAAAACCATGGCCTGGACTATACGCACTTTTGTTGGCAGGGTGATGTCTCTGCTTTTTAGTATGCTGTCTAGATTTGCCATAGCTTTCCTCCCCAGGAGCAAGCGTCTTTTAATTTCTTGGCTGCAGTCCCCATCTGAGGTGATCTTGGAGCCCAGAAAAATAAAATCTGTCACTACCTCCATTTCTTCCCCATCTATTTGCCAGGAATTGAGAGGGCCGGATGCCATGATTTTGGTTTTCTTAATGTTGAGTTTCAAGCCAACTTTTGCATTCTCCTTCTTCACCCGCATCAAGAGGCTCTTTAGTTCCTCTTCACTTTCTGCCATTAGAGTGGTATCATCTGCATATCTTAGGTTGTTGATATTTCTCCCGGCAATCTTAATTCCAACTTTTGATTCATCTAGCCCTGCCTTTCTCATGATGTGCTCTGCATATAAGTTAAATAGGCAGGGCGACAGTATACAGCCTTGCCGGACTCCTTTTCCAATTTTGAACCAATCAGTGGTTCCGTGTTCGGTTCTCACTGTTGCTTCTTGACCCGCATATAGGTTTCTCAAGAGACAAATGAGATGGTCTGGTACTCCCATCTCTTTAAGAACTTGCCACAATTTGTTGTGATCCACACAATCAAAGGCTTTTGCATAGTCAATGAAGCAGAAGTAGATGTTTTTCTGGAACTCCCTAGCTTTCTCCATGATCCAGCGTATGTTGGCAATTTGATCTCTAGTTCCTCTGCCTCTTCGAAATCCTGCCTGTACTTCTGGTAGTTCTCGATCCACATACTGCTGGAGTCTAGCTTGTAGGATTTTAAGCATAACTTTACTAGCATGTGAAATGAGTGCAATGGTGCGATAGTTTGAACATTCTTTGGCATTGCCTTTCTTTGGAATTGGAATGTAAACTGACCTTTTCCAATCCTGTGGCCACTGTTGAGTTTTCCAAATTTGCTGGCAAATTGAGTGTAGCACTTTTACTGCATCGTCTTTTAAGATTTTGAATAGCTCAGCTGGAATACTGTCACCTCCACTAGCTTTGTTGTTGCTCAGATTTTCTAAGGCCCATTTCACTTCACATTCTAGGATGTCTGGTTCGAGGTCAGTGACCATCTCATTGTGGTTATCTGGGATGTTAAGCTCATTCTTGTATAGTTCTTCTGTGTAGTTTTGCCATCTCTTCTTAATCTCTTCTGCCTCTGTTAGGTCTCTGCCATTTTGGTCCTTTATCATGCCCATCTTTGCATGAAACGTTCCCTTCATATCTCCAATTTTCTTGAAGAGATCTCTGGTCCTCCCTATTCTGTTGTTTTCTTCTATTTCTTTGCACTGTTCATTTAAGAAGGTATTCTTATCTCTTCTAGCTATTCTCTGGAATTCTGTATTCAATTGGGTGTATCTTTCTCTTTCTCCTTTGCCTTTCGCTTCCCTTCTTTCCTCAGCTATTTGCAAAGCTTCCTCAGACAGCCATTTTGCTTTCTTGCATTTCTTTTTCTTTGGGATGGTTTTAGTTGCTACCTCTTGTACAATGTTGCGAACTTCCATCCATAGTTCTTCAGGCACTCTGTCTATCAGATCTAATTCCTTAAATCTATTTGTCACCTCTACTGTATATTCATCAGGAATATGATTTAGTTCATACCTGAGTGGCCTAGTGCTTTTCCCTACTTTTTTCAATTTAAGCCTAAATTTTGCAACGAGAAGCTCATGATCTGAGCCACAGTCAGCTCCTGGTCTTGTTTTTACTGACTGTATAGAGCTTCTCCATCTTTGGCTGCAGAGCACATAGTCAATCTGATTTCTATGTTGACCGTCTGGTGATGTCCATGTGTAGAGCCGTCTCTTGGGTTGTTGGAAAAGAGTGTTTGTTATGACCATCGTATTCTCTTGACAAAATTCTATTAGCCTGTGCCCTGCTTCATTTTGTACTCCAAGGCCAAACTTGCCTGTTATTCCGGTTATCTTTTGGCTTCCTACCTTAGCATTCCAATCCCCCATGATGATAAGGACATCATTTTTTGGTGTTAATTCTATAAGGTGCTGTAGGGCTTCATAGAACCGGTCAATTTCATCCTCTTCAGCACCAGTGGTTGGGGCATAGATTTGGACTACTGTGATATTGAATGGTTTGCCTTGGATTCGAATTGAGATCATTCTGTCATTTTGGGGATTGTATCCCAGTATTGCTTTTCCTATTCTTTTATTGACTATGAAGGCTACTCCATTTCTTCTGAGGGATTCTTGCCCACAGTAGTATACCTGATGGTCATCTGAGTTAAATTCACCCATTCCTATCCATTTTAGTTCGCTGATTCCTAAGATGTCGATGTTCAGTCTTGTCATCTCTTTTTTGACTACGTCTAGCTTGCCTTGATTCATGGATCTTACATTCCAGGTTCCTATGGAGAAAAAATCTTTACAGCATCGGACTTTCCTTTCACCACCAGATATATCCACAGCTGAGCGTCCTTTCGGCTTTGGCCCAGTCGCTTCATTCTTTCTGGCGCTACTAGTACTAGCCCTCTGCTCTTCCCCAGTAGCATATTGGACACCTTCCGACCTGAGGGGCTCATCTTCCAGCGTCATATCTTTTTTCCTTTTAGTACTGTCCATGGGGTTTTCATGGCAAAGATACTGGAGTGGTTTGCCATTTCCTTCTCCAGTGGATCACATTTTGTCAGAACTCTCTGCTATAACCTGTCCGTCTTGGGTGGCCCTGCACGGCATAGCTTATAGCTTCATTGAGTTATGCAAGCCCCTTCGCCACGACAAGGCAGTAATCCATAAAGGGGATGGTTTTAATTAAGTTGCAACAACTTTTGCTACACTATGCCCTTCAAGTATTTTGAATGCAGGATCCATAATTCCAAGATAATGTGGCTGGAAATCATAGAGGTTGAAGTTTAATACATCTAGAAAGAAGCAGTTATTGAATGATAAGCCACAGCATTTGTCCTAACTAAATAAAAACTCTAGGAATAGGGTTCACATTATATATATTCAGATGAGAAGGTGCCCCAGGCCTCTGTTCTTGGCCTAGTGTTCTTCAATATCTTCATCAATGATTTGGATGAGGGGATAGATGGGGAACTCATCAAATTTGCAGATGACACCAAGCTTGCAGGAAAAGCCAACACTCCAGAAGACAGGCTTAAGATACAGAAGGATCTTTACAGACTTGAACATTGGGCGCTATTTAATAAAATGAAATTCAGTGGTGAAAAAAGTAAAGTTCTACATTTAGGCAAGAAAAACAAAATGCACAGGTACAATATAGGTGGTACCTTGCTCAATAGTAACTGTGAGAAGGATCTCGGAGTCGTAGTGGACAATCATTTAACTATGAGCCAGCAGGGCGCTGCAGCTGCCAAAAAAGCCAACACAGTGCTAGGCTGCATTAACAGAGGGATAGAACCAAGATCACGTGAAGTGTTAATACCATTTTATAACGCCTTGGTAAGGCAACACTTGGAATACTGCATCCAGTTTTGGTCACCATGATGTAAAAAAGATGTTGAGACTCTAGAAAGAGTACAGAGAAGAGCAACAAAAATGATTAGGGGACTAGAGGCTAAAACATATAAAGAAGGATGGCTAGAATTGGGTATGTCTAGTTTAATGAAGAGAAGGACTAGGGCTGATATGATAGCAGTCTTCCAATATCTCAGGGGTTACCACAAAGAAGAGGGAGTCAAGCTATTCTCCAAAGCACCTGAAGGCAGGACAAGAAGCAATGGATGGAAACTAATCAAAGAGAGAAGCAACCTAGAACTAAGGAGAAATTTCCTAACTGTTAAGAACAATTAATCAGTGGAACAACCTGCCTCCAGAAGCTGTGAATGCTCCAACACTGGAAGTTTTTAAGAAGAGACTGGACAGCCATTTGTCTGAAATGGTATAGGGTTTTCTGCCTGAGCAGGGGGTTGTACTAGAATACCTCCAAGGTCCCTTCCAACTTTATTTTATTATTATTATTATTATTAGTAGTAGTAGTAGTAGTAGTAGTAGTAGTAGTAGTAGTATATTGTAATCAGCATTATCACTTGCAGGATTGGAAATGTACATCCCAAAACTAAATATAATTTCACCTGCACACCCTAGTTATGTTGCCATTACACACACTTTGTTTCCATATAATAGCAGCAGCATCTCCCAATCTGCTGTAATATGTGGCTCACTGGAAGTGTGTTACTGAAACTATGAGAGTATGGTATACAGTATTCTACAAGCCATGTTGTTTGTAGCTGCTGCTATCTCTATAAAGCCTCTTCCCAGTCTCTAATATACCATAGAGCAAATAGTGCGGCATATGATGGTTATCCATTCTAATGGTGTGTCTTGTCCACTGCACCTCAGCTGTGATAATCAGGGACTCAATGCTGGTGGATTTTGCATAATCCAAGATCTCAGTGTTGAAGAGATGGTCTTGTCAACAAATACCAAGAATGGAGTGCAAAGGACACATGTGAAATTTCTCCAGTTTGGTGTGTCATTGATGCAGAGACCAGGATTCACATCTATTTAGAAGGGAAGGGATCATCATAGCATTGTAGACTTTCAGCTTTGTGGAGATACAAACGTTGTGTTAATTGAGTGCTCTAATACACAGCTGTCCTGGAGCCTGACTTACCCTGCTGATCTTGGAGTCAATTTATTTGTCCAAAGACCCATTGTTCAAGATGATGCTTACCAAGAATTTGAAGCTTGGTCATGTCATCAGCAATGAATTTGGTTCTATTGAGTTGGTATTTGGCATGTGCTGGTAAAGTACTTCAGTCTTATTCAGGTTGATAAGCTGAAGAGCATAGCAGCATCTTAGAATTTGTTCAGCATCAGTTGTGGAGCACTGTCTTGTGCACCAAGAGTGCCCAGTCTTCAGCAAAGAGGGTTTTTTTTAATGACCCTATAAAGGCATTTTTGTGCATTCAAGCAGCAAAGATTAAAGAAACAGCCATCTAACTGATACCTGATATATATTCCCTTCTTCAGACCTTGGACAGCATGTGACAACCTGTAAGGAAGAACAGATTGAACAGAACTGGGACTAGCGCATAAACCTGCTTCATCCCATTAGAAATGGCAAATGCAGCTGACATATCACTATTGTAAAGGACCTGTTCTGTCATTCCATCAGGGAGTAGCGGAATCAATGTCACGAACTCCCTTGGGCATCCTTAGTGTCTCAGGATGGTCCAGAGAATCTCCCTGTTTACAGTGTTAAAAGCTTTTGTTGGGTCAATGAAGACACAGCAGAGACATTTGCTCTGCTCAATGCATTTTTCTTAGACTTGCACTTTTTTGCCTTTTTTGTTGCTGCTATATCTATAATAAAAGCAGGAACGAAGGACCAAAACACTGTAGTTATTGTTGAAGTCCAGCTATGTGGTAATTTAGCCAGCACAACTAATAGTTAAGGATGATGGGGTTCAGCAATAACTAAGAAAATGGGTTATCAAGTTCAGATGTAGATAACCAGAAAGCCAGTATATTTACTGTGCTTAGTTTAAGGGTTTTGGGACATTTCCAATACAATGTGTGTGTGAGGTCCAGTGAACCTTAGAAATAGAACTGCCTGGATTTTCTATTGAATAGATATATTTTAGGATTAGTGTGCTAGTACATTTTGGAGTGACTTATCAAGAAAAACAACCACAGCTTTGCTCTTCCATTCATCAACCTATTCCACAGTACATCTTGTCATGTGGATGAAACAGTGTCACTTCAGGGCAGCAGGTTCATTGAAGGTTTTGCTTTCTTGCTGAGACAAATGAAGTATAACTTTGCTCTTGACAAGTATAACTAGTATACACAACAAATTGTCTCTCCAGTTATAACAAAATATGCCTGCTTGTTTTCTAAGGTCTTCTTTCCATTATCAGTGCAACAGTTTATTAAGTTATTTAAGGCACTGCTTTTGACTCATGCTTTGCATAAAGTTATTCCAGGATAGTGTTTTGTTTTCCCCCAGTTTTTGGGTACAGACCACATCAGGAGAGATATACAAACTAGCAGAATCCCATAAAGTCCTTGAAAATATATATTTATCAACCCAAAAGTAACTGAGGTCTTCTATGCAATCTTCTGCCTAAGGCATGGTCAAAGAGTTACTTAAGCAACTTCATGAGATGTTCACCAATCAATATTCTTAGTCATAGCCATTTGTGAAAAGGCTTTAGAATAGTTTTGAGCTTCACTACATCTGGTAATAAAAGAGTTTAAAATGATTCAGAATCTCTCAGTTTGAATTTATTGGATCATATATAGGAAATATGATTCACTAATTATAGCACAGATTCAGCTTGACTATCAAGAACTAATGGAATTTCATTTCACAGAGTCTTTCACTGATATAAATAATTCTGTTGCCCTTGCATATTGTACAATTCAGATGACAAGAGTTTAAATCATAATAGGGAACCAGTTTGGCCAGGTACTTGAGGCACCGGGCTAGGAACTGTGAGACTGTGAGTTCTAGTCTCACCTTAAGCACAAAGTCAGCTTGGGCCAGTCACTCTCTCGCAGCTCTAGGAAAGAAGCAGTGACAAACTACTTCTGAAAGACTTTGCCAAAAAAATTGCAGAGATTAGTCCAGATAGTCACTACAAAAGTGACTTGATGGCACACAGTTGCACGTGCGACCATATATGCACTCACACATACAATCATAATTACATATGAAGGGGTAACAGTGCACTATTAACTTGGGAGTCTATATTATTTACATGGTGTAGGGCCTTTTCCTTATGTCAGCTGCAATACCAGTTAAAAGGTTTTTCAGTTAGTGAAAGCATTTATCAAATGGCACCATGGGGAATGTGATATATACAATCATGCCAGGAATAGTTATAAATGCCAGGGCTGCAAATGATTTTTCTCCCCAAGATGCGGAACAGCTATTCAGATCCAAATGTAAGGATAAATAATATCAGACACTGGTGAGATAGTTTCATGCTCATTCATTGGAGTGAAATGAAGGAATCAGACAAAATGAGGATATTCATTCTCCAAAGGCACCTAATGTTGGGTTCTACTGCAACATTTTTAAGATGAAAAATGTAGGTGATCTTCTATAGATTAAAAAAGTATAGTGAAAAGGAGTATTTATATTGCCAGGGCAAATAAACCATTCTTTGAAGAACCAAATGTCCACATGTTTATCACTATTTTGCCTTTTTAAAATGTTCTTCCAGCAACTGGGAAGCTAAATAATCAATTCTGTTGCTGTAGCAGATGGCAGATGGACAAACAAGCTTGAAGCAGTTGCAAGTTTTTGGCACTCCATCTGCATATTTCTAGTGCAATTCTATCCAATGCTTCAGCCTATGTCTGCTCGTATCTATCGAAAATCAACTGCACAAGATAAAAGTGTTTGAAGAGAAAGATGGGTATGAAACATTTCTCCAGTGCTTTTATCTTTGAATGAACAGTGCTCATATCAGTGTCAGGCATCTGATCCTACAAAACCATTTTTGTAATGTTTTATTCCTTCAGTGTTTTGAATGTTCAGCTGGCCAGTAACATGTGCTGTGCCTATAATGCACAACAAAGGCGACCTACATTAGCAGGACTCATTAAACATGCAGTTCTTTAGTCTTGCAAGCTGTTGTGAGAAGCAGCTGTTGCAATATGGTGGTTGAAAGGTCATGTCACTTCAATGGAAGGCATTTCCTTTGTCCAGCCACTCACTGCCTAAATCTTTCCAGCCAATGATACAAAACTATGCTGCTCCAAACCTTAAAATTTTAATCGGTATACAAAGTATTGTGTTGACTTACAAAAATAACTAAGTCACATTCATTTTTAATAATTATTATAACTTTAAATTTATTTCAGGGAGCTCTGGTTATCTCCATAGTATATACTAAGGAGAGCATTTGAACTTTGTTCAAATTTGAAATTTGTTCTGGAGGTACACACTGTAGATAAAAAAATACACTCTTGTTTTTAAAAGCAACAAGTGTATAGCCTATGACTATCAGACAATTGTGACTCAGCCCCTAGTACTGGAGTACACCTGTTACACCATTTGAAGAATATTTCATGTGTGTGCGTGTCAGTGTCAGTAAATAATGTTCCCATCTGCTTCATTTAAACTTTGATTGCAAATCCATTTTCCCACCACCACTCATAAGCAAGACCATTACTACATAGAAGTTAATCTTCAAAATTTATTACAAAATATATAAGATCTTCAACAGCAACATCAATTTAAATCAAAAATAATTATTGCAAAATTGATCTTCAATGTAGAATATAGTCCAAAGGCCTCTGATAGATCAGTCTTCATTAAAACTTTTTATATCAATGCAATGGTACCAATGTGTACTATGCTTAAGAGTCTTTTGGGTGACTTTTTAAGTACCCCCATCAACCGTTCCTGATTAGTGTCCACATATTATTCACATGCCACTTTTGTATCCAGTTTTCCAACTTTCTCCTCTATTTTGCTACCAAACTTTTCATCCTGCTTGGAAACCTGCAACAGTTTTTCTTTTTCTTCTGCTCCTTAAAACATGAGATACTTTTTCAGCTCCAGACGTGTCAGCTTCCTTACCAACTGCAATTTAGTGGGGACTTCCTGTTGGCATGAGCCATCCCCATCCCTCCTCTTCTCCACAAGATCCCACCGTGTGCTGACTGAGCGACTTAATCCAAGCTGTTGACTGGGCTGATCTCCAGAATCAGCCACTTGTTGGGTTGCCCAGATGTATAACTCCAGGACAGAGGGAATGCAACAAAAGGTGCGAACCTCTTCTATGCATTGGATGGTCAGCTTCCATTCACTCAGGAAGGGCAATATTGGGCACCCAGTCGTTCACATTTCGACTCTCCTCACAAAACAAGTTCAACTTGTCCAAGGCTGGATCTTTCCAGGCATCCTCGTTGGGATTCTATAGTAAAAAGCAAACAAACCAGAAGCTATTAGTGAAAGCTGTCAACCTAGAAACCATTTAGTATTTTTATATAAAAACATTTTCCTTATTTGTAATAATAAAAGTAACTATGATATCCCAAATACCAGTTGTAATGCTCTTGCATGGAAACATTTTTCTTACTTGTAATAATAAAAGTAACTATGATATCCCAAATACCAGTTGTAATGCTCTTGTATGGAAACCAATGTATTATTTAAGTTGCTCGGTATTTGCAACTCAGGGCTGTCAATTAATGTACAAAACTGGTTTCCTTGAGAACAGTCTATTGCTGGAAACCTCAAGTTATAGCTTTGGATATGTCCAAGAGTCTCAAGTTGCTCTAACAAATCATTATTCTGCCTGAAAACGATGACTAGTGACACAGAAGCAACTCCAAGGGGTGGAGGGAGGAAGAGAGAAGTAGGGGAAATCCCACACTCTACATAAGCCTGCATAAAGGTCAAGTATTAAAAGTCACAAACATAACGGGAAATTTTGCAACCCTGAGGGACTACACGACCTTTTACATTCTATTCTCCAAGCAGACACAAAACACTTACCGTAATGAGAATGCAGTGCAGATCTCTGGGCTCCCCAGATTCCTCCCCGGCACCCACAATGGCAGCCAGTTTCTGGGTGTCGTTTATTCTCACAATGTCGATGTCGTTTTCACAGCAGAAAGCCTGGATGAGGGTAAAGTGGATCTGGAGGGCAATGTCTCCTTCGTCCTCCTCATCTGCAGCCAGCACACAGAATGCCACGGTGTCTGGATCGCTGGGGGAAAAAAATGAGGGGAAAGCAGGAGATTAGCAGGGATCCGGGGATACTTCCAAACCCAGGAGGGAGGGGAAAGGAGCTTAAAGCCCTCACTCCAAGGACCAAGCTGGCGTTTTGGCCAGCCACACTGCGCAGAGCGAGCCGGATACTCACACATTCATCAGCTTGGCAGATTCATAGACGCCGGCGGTAAGGCAACCTCGGCGCTGCGAGGCGACGAGCAACTCCTGGAGAGCTTTGCCGGCGCTCTGCATCCTGGTTCCGCTTGCGCTAGTGCTGCTCGTGGCGCTACTGCAAGAGAAGCGGAGAGAGCGGGTCAGTGTCGGGAAGAGGGAGCCGGGCTACAACGGATGCACCGCTCTCCGGCTCAGCCTCGCCACCTAGACGAGGACCGGCTTCGCGCGAGATTCCCTTCCCGAGCGTCAAACAGAATGCCTTTTCCTTCCTTCCTTCCCCGGACTAAGAAGCAGTGCCGACGGATAGTTACCTGTCGCTCGTTTCAGGCATTGGTTCCTGGCCGTGAATTTCCTCCAGAGTCATAATGGTCCAAAAGACAAGGAAAAAATAAAGCACCCGGGTTATCCACACTAGGCTGGCTCTGTAGTTCAAAGGAAAAATAATAATCTTCCGGAAAGCGGTTCGACAAAAGAAAATGAAGGGGTGAAAAAAAAAATCCCAAAGCCGAAGTTCGCCGATAAAACTCTTCTCCCAAGTCCCAATCGCGTCTGAGTGCCGAAGAGCGGCGTTTGCCCTATATATAGGCTACGCCGCTACTGTGCCGGCAGCTGCCGGAATCTCGCCTCCTCTGATTGGCTGAGCTTGGCGTGTATTGTTATGTTAAGCCGACAGTCGGGTAGACCCGGCTCGTGCCGGGAGGCCACGTGGGAGGAGGGGGCTCGCGGGCGAGTGGAGGGGGGGGGAAGCGGGTAATGGTGTGGAAGGGGCCGGGGGATTTCAATGCCTCGAATCTGCTTTTGTTATGATGTTACTAGGCAGACTGCGGCCGACATACATGATCTTTGAAGCGGGCGGAGGGAAGAGCGGATGACTCAAAGAAGGGAGCTCGTCTTAGATGGGCAACCTGTGGCATAAGTTCCGCCAACTGCGCTATAACGCGGTAGAGTTTTCCTTGCGTGCATTTCTTTTTAAGAAACCATTCCATTAGCAAAGTCTCTCCCTCAACCCTGTTCCCAAATAAAGTTATTTGTCCTATTGCCAAACCCAAACCGAATGAACAAGGCGTGGGCACTCCGTCGGGTGGTCCACATCTCTGCATCTGTCCCAGCGGGGCTCAGGTTTCTAACGCCTCGGATCTTTTGCAGAAGCAATCCGAAATAGGTTTTGTTAGAAGTGGAAATTGAGGGTGGGGGGCTGGGGGCTGGGGAGAGGAGTGGGGGCATGGACAGTTCCTGCAAAGTTCACCAGAATGAGAGTAGATCCAGTCCGGCATGTCTAATGAGCTGCTGCTGTGAGCAGATTGTGGAAGGCACACGCTGCTCGTTTGCATTTCTATGGAGACCTCACAATAGCGGAGGTCTGGCGTGTGGCAGTTTGGAGCGCAGACAATTGAGGCTTTCTCTTCATAGCTGCACTGTCCACCTGCCACTGGGTGAAGATTTGCTTTGGGGCTGAAGGGAGGCGGGAGGGGTGCGAGGAGGGAGGAAAAGAGAGGGGGACAATTGCATTACTCTTTTGGGTCGGCCAATCTGCTCCTGCTGATGAATGTCTCCACTTGCACACACACACACACACACACACACACACACACACACACACACACACACACACATTTCCAAAGTGCAATTGAATTTGGAGGCTTTCGGAGCACGCGATCGTCTCCTTCTCAAAAGGCTCCGTTATTCGGCCTTTTGTCTTTGCCCTGAGCCATGCTTTCATTGGCCTTTTGTCTTTGCCCTGAGGCCACACATTCAGACATTGCAGGACATCATTTAAGCACACTTGGCCTGTGGCCCCCTCAGCTTAACCGGGCCAGTCTAATGAAGTGGAAAGCAAAAAGGGCTATTACACCTGTTCTCAAAAAGGTGGACTCCAAGTTCATCTTTGGAAGTGAAAAATGAAGATTCAGATCCAGGTGAAAGGAAGTTGTTTGGGGGAGGGGCATGATTCACTTACAGAATTCACTGCAACAAGTCACCAGCTTGGAAGATAGGAGGCAGATCTTGGATGAAGGGTGGGCAACAATTGTAACTTTACTACATGCAGACATGGACTTGCAGAATTCCCGAGCCTCAGGAATTCTGGGAATTGAAGTTTGCAGATTGCCCACCCATGTCTTGAACAATGAAATTAATCAGAGGCTGTTAGGCATATTAATGAATGGATGACTGAGGAATATGAGTGCAAGTTTTATATTGTCCTCCTGGCCTGCTTGTAGAATTTCCACTGAAGCAATAGAATGCTGGTCAGGCTGGCAAAGTGTTCTTTGCAATTAATAATAAGGCTCAAGGGAAGAAACATCTAATTGTTTGTTGGATTATTTAAAAAAAACTTTTTCAAATAGAGAAAAGAGCACAATTTGTCTTGTGAATTAAAGAAATGAACATCCTGTGCATGCTGAGGTCTCCCCTACTTTTTTTTTCTCTTGTTCTTTCTCTTTTCTTCTCTTATTTCTTTCATTTCACCAATTGTAGGTTAACAGCACTACCTGCTGGATTAATGATGCACATCTTTCAGATTATAATAATTGGCTAAAATCAAGTTTCTAAGAGGAAAAGAAAAAAGTCTCCCAGTGGATAAAGTGCAGGGGTTTTTTTTTCCCTGCTTACAACAGATTAAAAAGCTGATGTTAACTCTTTTTGCATATTCTACCTACATTCTGGGGTTTGTAGTCTTTTTGTTTGGGCACATGAAAGCAGCTGTTTCTATGTATTGGCTCCTTTGAAAGGAGAACCCTTTCTATATCAAATAGAATTGTGCCACCTTGTGGATATACAAGTCATGGCTTCAAGAAAGAATAAAGTTGGATGCAACTTAGCTTACAAAATCATAACCAAGTTCTATTGAAAATATGCTCCCAAGAGCACCTACCTAAATTACATACTGTAGATAAGAAATATCATGAGTTAATACAATCAATTTATGAAGTTATCCAGTCTGTTCCTAAGATAGATAAGATAAGATAACCTTTACTGTCATTTTTTTACTGTGAGCACAATGGCACACATCAAAACATGAAATTTAGTTGCCTGCTCTCAAAGTGAAACACATACACACATCTAAACATACTCTATAAAACATAAACAACATACAACATAGCCAGCACTCTTTCTAAAAAGAAGAGAGGCAGGTGGAAGCTCCCAATCAGAGCAATTGTACTAGGGAGCAAATAGGACCACAGACATTTAGCAGCAAAAGAGGAGTGAGAGAGAACCACGCTGGCCTCCCACCTCCAGAGATAATAGTGCCAAAATGAATTTAATAATCATGTGAGGAAACTAGAGATCCAAATGCTGCAAAATGGTAACATATGGCTTTGAGAGCAAAGAGTATTTAAAGAAAGAATCCAAGTTGGCAGTAATAATTCGTATGACATTGCCAATACTAATTAGATGACAAAAAACTGAGGACTGGGTGATTTTCAATTAATTGCAGCGTGGATTTGTCCTTGGGGCAATGAGGTCTAAATTCTGAAGAAACCAGTTTGCTCCACTGAAACAAAGGTAACTGAATTAGAGCAAAGAAATGTGTAAATAGAACTTACTGGGTCTGGTTGCTTCATCCCATTCCCAAGATACCAGCTGTTAGGGAGAACAAAGATCTTAAGGGAGAAGGACATCAATTCAAGTGTAAGAATGAGGTTTCAGGGAAAAGGTCCTTGGAAAAGGTCTATGAACTCACATTCTCATATCAAGGATACACTTCTGGAAATGGACAACTTTTAGTTGCAGATAATTTAACCATTACAAATTATCTTTGAGTCAGGATGAGAATGTTGAGTGTTTAGTTGCAAAAGAGAATATAGATACTTTCTATAATAAGCTTGGTGGGATAAATTGAAATAGTGGAACATAATGATTACCAGACGCAGACTTTAAAGAACAAGGTTTAGAATGCTGTTGTATTTATATCAAAGAAGGTATACAATTTATGGTAGTAGAAAACATTGCAAGACAGAATCGCTGTGGATTGCAGTAACTGGCCACACATGTACCTTGTGTCTAAAAGAGTGATGGCAAAACTTTTAGAGACCAAATGCCCAAAAACCGCCCTGCCCCGCCTGCTCGCAGGACCACCCACTACCTCCAGCGCCATGGCTGCCACGCCCTCTGCCTGCGCCCCGCAGCAGCATCTGCACGCAATGGGGCATGAGGGCGAAGTCTTTTCCGTGCTGCCCAGGTGCCATGTCCTTGGCAGTGCTGCTCCATGCAGGCTGCACCTGGGGGCGACTCTCCTCCGGGAGGGCTGATGGTGAGGAGGGGGCTGCGGGGGGAGGCAGGGCTGGGGCGACAGTGTGCATGCTCACAGAGAGGGCTCTGAGTGCTGCCTCTGGCACCTGTGCCATAGGTTTGCCATCACTGGTCTAGAAATATATCTGATCAAATGCAAATTTAAGATAAAGCCAGAAAGGCACACAAAGGGGAAAATATTGAAATATTGATTTTTACACATATCCTCACATAACTTTGGTATATTCATGCTCAGGCTGCAGTTTCTTCTGCAATAAAGTTTCTCATCAAAGCTCTCTCAATAATCATGGGAAAAAGGGATCTGTTCTTTAATGCAATTTGATTGGAGAATTCTGAGAATCATTTATTGTGATTGACACAATAAATCTGAAGTTGCTAGATTGATTTATTTGTTTTTATTGTTAAAATGATAATTTCCAATGTTAAATAAATGCAGGCAATGCACAATAATACTCTTATTATATCATATTATTAATATCAAAGAAATTGCATAATATATTCAGTGGCCATAAATTAAAACAACAAGTCCAGATCACCCCTAAGTATCTTATAAACTGGGTTCAGATTGGAAGGTAGGAATGTTGCTTTTCTGGAAAAGCAATTAAAGTACACAAGTGAGATAAGTAGCACAACATGAGATATTACACGAAGCTCAGTCATTTGTTCAGCTAGAGAGTTTTGTTTGTCTCATTCATCTAAGAAAGAAGTCCGCATCTGATTTCTTCCTCCCACAACAGTCAAATAGTAAGGATAGCTCTTTAAAAGGCATTATTTAGAGGTAGGCTGAGCAGCTGGGAGATTGTTTGGAGACCGTATGCTTTGCCTGACCTAAAATAAATGACACAAAAGAGAGCTTTCAAAGGTCACCAAATGACTTTTTCTTAGTCGGCATTTCTCTGGCTATAAAAGGCCATTAGCGAACATTTTTTAGAGCACTGGGAGAAGGAAAAAGAAATAATATATTCAACAGGGACATATATCTTCCCTTTCTATTTAATATGATACACCCGCCAGCATCTGGGTTAAAAACAAAAGGAGTACTGGTTTTCTTTAATAGAACCTCAACTGAAAAAAATGAAGAGTTCAGTTCACATTTCTTTCAGGGTTAATCAGTGGATATGCCTTTTCATAGAATCATAAAATCAGAAGAGAGCATTTAGGCCATCAAATCCAATTTTTTACTCAGTGCACCTTTCCAATCTAAAACAGATACACCAAAGAGGGGATGCTTAATAAATAAAATTATTAATAAACAACTAATATAATTATTCATAGAAATTCATCCTGATATTACAGTTGCAGCCAAAACCTAATTTCTAATTTCTTTCAAACTGAAAATCCAAATTACGATATAAGCAAACAGGCAGAAAAACAAAGAATCCTAAATCAGATGGGACACTTATTTCCAATGTTGAACTCAGTGACTGTTAATGTTCCAGTTGAAATGGAGTCTACCTTTCTGTAATTTAAGCCAATTACTCCAAGAAAGTTTGTGTAACAAACTTCAAATACTTTGTTATAAGTACTTGATGAACCTCCTCTCAATCTTCTCAAGGCAAAACTGTTTTAATTTCTTCATATTTTCTTCATAGGACACAGTTCGCAGGCCTCTGATCATCTTCTGGACCCTTCTTTCAACATGTTTTAGTTTATCCAAGTTATTATAAAAGTGTGGTGTCCAATTCTGGCCACCCAACGTGAAGGCAGTTCTACCCAATACAAATAAAATGGATCATAATATGCACTAGAGGATGGTGGAACATAGAGAAGAGGGAGACATAACAAAAAGTCATAATACAGCACCCTAAACATGGATTTAAAAAAAAAATCTGTAGAAAGCAACAAAAAAAAAACAACTTGGGGCTAAACAGGGTAAATGCTTAAAGTTGAATCAGCTTGGTAAGGCTATTGTGACCTGTTTTCTGCTGAGTCACCATTATGATAAGGTCCCCATTGTGAAATCATCTGGCACAAGCAAGGTCAGAGAGGCCCTTTGATAGTCTTCTGGGCCAGCTGGATTTGTGAGCTTTTGAATGACTTCTTTTCAATATGTTATTACATATTTATTATTGATTAGTTAGGATGCTTGAATTTGCATATGTATGTATGTATTTTTTATTTATCCATTTTCTTAATAAAGGGAATAATTTATTCCCTTGATTTATTACATTACCTTTTTACAGCTATTTGTTGATCATGTATAAGTATTTATTTATTAGGTCTGTTTGTTGATTGGTTGCTTTGGAAAGACAAGACCGTGAAAGACACACAAAATGTAAGTACAATTTTTTATGGCTTCTATATTCCAGAGCAGTGTGTAAAAGGAAATAAGTGCAATAGCAGTCATAGGAGCTAGAATCATCTATTCAAATACACTTTTTTAGCTGTGGCTGCTCCCTTTGACAGCCCCCAGTCATGAGGAAAGAGCTCTCTCTATGGAGATACATCCCAACACAATTGGAGATAGTGACATACCCACAATCTCAAATCCAGAGGAAGCATCTGCAAAAAAGCCATTAGGATCTTTCCATCATACTTGATGTACTGAATTACAAATGAATTGCTGTTATGTACTGTAGGAGACAAAAGTGCATTAACTCATGTTGCTCATCCCCTTCTCCCGTTGTTCTAGGATAGAAGTGTGGTCCTTCTTTCGTAAAATGACATCAAAGGTTTCCCCACTCCGGAAAGAAGGAAAAAATAATCAAGAAAAACACACCAGCAATCAGGACAGCAGGGAATATATTCCACCAGTATATTCCCCTGGTATCCAGATAGATAACGGAGAAAAGGTATTTTAAAAAAAATCCTCTCCCAATGGGTGGCTACTCTGGGAAATGACAAAGTGGTGCAAGTTAAAATCACACATGTCATGGCCTCATTTTACAAGTGATGCAAGTTATATAATTTGCATCCCTTTTAGACCAGGGGTAGGCAACATTGGCTCTTTTATGACCTGTGGACTTCAACTCCCAGAATTCCTGAGTCAGCATGGCTAGTTCAGGAATTCTGCGTATTGAAGTCCACAAGTCATAAAAGAGCCAAGGTTGCCTATCCCTGTTCTAGACTGACAAAATTTACATAATTCGCAACAGGAGTCTGATATCATGATTCAGGTGGATTCACTACTGTACATTTATATCTCTCATTAGTACAGTAAAAGTGACAATAGGACTGGGGGAAAAATATTAACTACTGGAAACTTGCACTGATTACCTAGCCAAGTGTCAGCCTATACTTACTTACAGCTGCAAAACTGCATCTGTTGCATTTTTGGCAGCTATTTTCCTTAGCCAAGTCAGGGGATCAACTATCTTTGTGAAGCAGATTCCAGCTTTCCTGGTGATAATGGCAGCAGAAAGCGAGCAGTCTGCATTGGTTGTGCAACAGGAAGGAGGAAAGCTTGCTTCCTTCTTCCTTCCAGTAAACTGATTAATTCAGGTTGGGTGAGATTTTACAGTCATTTGCTACTAACCTGTTGACATTAATACAACAAAGGGAATGTCATGTGATCAGTGAAATATGGCATTAGTCATTTGAGGTGACTGAATTCCTGCCAAACAGCAGCACTGAAATATGGATTCCCAATCTGGCGTTTTTCAACTGATTTTAGAGTACCAAGATTGGTGGCTGAATTAGTTAAGATTTTACATTCTGTTCAGTAATCAGGTCAGACTTCAGTGGGGATTGCCATCTTGGGTTTTTAATTGTTGATGTCAACGCTGCTCACATCGGATGTTCTTGCTTTGACAACAGATGGAAATGTAGCCATCTTTTCTCTATCGCTTTTAGAGTTCGTTAATGCTGGGAGGGGAAATGTGGATGAGAGTCCAGCTATCATAACAATAATAACTCAGCCGTGGGAATCCAGGTTATTGCTGCCCAAAGTTGATAAAGATTTGGTGGGCAGGAGAGCTGGGGAGAAAGCCCACGCTTCAAACTAATTGGGAAATGTGATTTATGACTGTTAATTGGAGGAGGGAATTTTGCTTTATTACTTTGTGCCAAGGGGAGGGAAATTCAGTTTTTGGCTTTAACTATGTAGTGCTGATACTTTGTTTCTCAAATAAAAGATTCTATAAGGTAAACAATGCCTCAAAGTTCTTTTGAAGAGTTTCATCTGTCAGAACCATGACATTTTGCACTGCCTGTGCATTTATCAAGGATAACACTTTTGCTCTCTTTGATGTATAATTACAGTATATAAGAGATAAAATTTTGAAGTTGGGGAAAAAACAAATTGAGCCACGCTAGCCATTCTTCCATACTTTCTTCAGTATTCCATGATGTCACCTTCCTTTTCTTCCACTAGGTCATGTGTGTTCCCAATATCATTCTTAATATTGAAGTAAAAGTAATTTGTAATAGGTAACTAAATACATCTATGAAGTTGTATCTGGCAATATGTCAAAAGCAGAAATAAGAACCTAGTGGACTTATTAATTTTGCTCCGTTCTCTACCTCCCAAATAAGGAATTCTGTGTCTCAAACCTTAATGAGATAGCTCCACAGAACAAGACAGTAGTAACTGAAGCTGCAACAGTGCCTGATACTACAGGAGCAGATATATGTCCAAAGAATGACAGTTAACTTGGGCTGAAGCAAAACTTGTTTTTGACCAGTCCACAAAAATTCCTAAGATTCTTCTTTCCTTGTCTGCAAATTTCTACAAGAAATTAAAATTTATTTTCTTTTGATGCCTTTTAAAAACAATTATAGAGATCTTTCAGATAATTGTGGATCAAAATAAGGAGGTTGCATATCACATTTATTGTGCTAAATGGCATGCACGGCAATTGAAGCTGTAAGATTTCCACCACCTTTTTGTTTGTAGAGGCTTCAAAACTCCACTGTACAGGCCAAAAAGTGGAGAAGTATTATCTAGGATAAAGGATGCACAGTTCTCTGGACTGAATTCTGAGTCAGGGAGACACTTTTCCAATATTATTGGAATATGTGACTGCTTTATTATGGGCATATCCAAAAAATGAACAATAACCAAACCTTGAAAACCACAAGCCTTTCTCAAAATTGCCTTTTGTATTCAGTAGGGGTATTTTACTGTGAGAATAGTGCATCCCAATAGCAGCAGGAATTGGAAAAATCAATGAAGGCACAATGTCCCATCTTTGGCCCCATCTAGTGCCAAAAACAATTACAAAAATCAGGAGAACTGGAGAGAAGATTTAATGTTACCATACTACAGGAGTAGAATCTAGGTAGTAGAATCTAATGTATACTATTGGTCACTAGCAGCTGGAAAGGGATTGCACTTTGGTTGGATAAGTTAATGGTTTTAATGTTAAAAACATTCGGGTTGTATTTCTCAAAGTATCTTGTTCCTATTATAAAACTACATAATATTTTGCTTTATAACAGAGCTAGGCAATGCTTCGGATTCAATCTGGAAGAAGTGCTTTGAAAATGTGGGAGTACAAATGCAGCCCCTCTGAATCTGCTTTAATGAGGGCATTTGCAAAAAAGAACAGTTTTTTTTTTAAAAAAAAGACTTGTTGCTATACTAGGCACTTTTATTATAACATTCAAGTGTAGTTAGAAATGCATGGCTTAATCTCTGAGACAAGAATACATATTATTTGTTCAATCATCCAGATATTTAGGACAAATACTGATTCAGCCCTGGTTATTAATGTATTGTTTTCTTAAATTTATGCCTTATGACTTGAGAAAAAAAATTATGCTGGGAAAGAGAAACAAAATAAATGAGTAAGATTTTGTATAGGGAATAAACAGTGTCCCTGTTTTTTGAACATATTGGCAGGTACACAACTGGAAACCACTATGATATATTAAGAAATCTGAGGCACAAGTTCCACAAAATGCATACGTGTTTCTTTTTCTGAAGGATTTTATAAATCTGTTGCTTGGCAGAATCTGAGGAACTGAATGCAATTTTACAATGTTTTTTCTTGGATTTCTGTTGAGAGTAATGCAACAAAAGATTTTGAAAATGAACTACTCTTCTAGAGAGAGCTGAACTTCATTTATGCAGCAATTTTGGAAATAAAATACTGTTTTGGATCGTCTATGTCATTTTACTATGCCAACTCTGAAAAGAAGATATTTTTATTCAACAGACAGCTATTATTTAAGAAGAAAGGAAGATGAAAGTAAATCATCTTATTGGCTTTACTGACTTTTAGGTCCTCCAAATTTTCTTCTGCTCACAAAGCATCCATGCTGCCTTCTGGGTAATACTGCCCTTACTGCTCTATATGCTCTCTTTGGGTAATTCCATTTCTGGTGCCCAAACAATATCTTCTGTAGGAGTTATCACTTGATTGCATTCATATTTACTATACAGATAATCCTTGATTTACAATCACGCCTGCCTGGACCTTCCACTACTAAGCGGATACAGTTGTTAAGTGAGCCATGCCCAATCTTACAATCTTTTTTGCTACAAATATTAAGCAAATCACCATGGTCATTAAGTGAATCACAGTTGTTAAGCAAAACCAGCTTCCCCATTTGACTTTGCTTGTTAAGGTCATAAATGGCGATCACGTGATTTCAAGAGGCTGCAACCATTGTAAATACAAGCTTGTTGCCAAACAATTGAATTTTGAACATGTGACCTTGGGGATGCTGTGATGGTTATTAGCGTGATAACTTGCCATGAGTCACTTTTTTTAACACTTCATAACTTTGAATGGTCATTAAATGATGGTCATAAGTTGAGGATTACCTATATGTACATAGGAGCGATGTCTAGCCAGCCCCCTATATTTCCATCACTTTCCCATTAGGCTCTGTGTGCTCATCCAAATTAAGGATTGCCTAGGTGGGTTTTTCTCCCAGGATAAGCACCCATTTCTACCTATCCACCCCAAAAATGACTATCCAGCCAATCAGGAACAATAAGCATGTAAAAACAGCATGTACTCCCTGATGTTATTTTGATATTGTTTTTTTCTTAAGAGTATCAAGCTTCCCAACTGTTGTAAGTCTTAAGTTATTTTTATAACTATGACTATAGGGAGGGAGGGAGGGAGGGAGGAAGGAAGGAAGGAAGGAAGGAAGGAAGGAAGGAAGGAAGGAAGGAAGGAAGGAAGGAAGGAAGGAAGGAAGGAAGGAAGGAAGGAAGGACTTAAAACACTGCCTTGGAGTGTTTTTAGGCCATACTGAAAACTCACGCTGTTCTCCACTTTTCAAAGCAACGTGTATAAGCAGTTTCTCTGTGACTTGGGTTGTCCAGAAAGAGATTCTATCATAGCAGAAAGCAAAATTCTGTACCAGCTTCAACCTCATATAATCAATAATTATAGAAAGCATACTTTGAACCTTTTAAACTTTCTGATTAACATTCTGAATTTTGTAACTTGCAGGGCATTGATATATTTATCAACTTTTTGAATGCCATGAATACTGTTTATGGCCCATTGGCAGAAAAAGGAAAGATTGTAGAAACAATTGTGGTGAGTCTATCCTTCTGTACCATTTGAAAACCAACAGTATCAGAGCTATGATTATATAATGGTAGTCTTCAGGTAACAGCAGAATTTGGGATTAGAATTTCTGTAGCTAAGTGCTGTGGTCATAAAGCACAATGTCATAAATCCAGCACTTCCAGTTGCCATTGTTAAGCAAATCACTGCAGGTTGTTAATGACACCATGTGTTTGTCATTTGCTACTTCCTGGCAACTCCCCCTTTGGCTTTGCTTATAGGAAGCCAGTGAAGAACGTCACAAATGGTGATCTGGTGACCATGGGATGTGACCGACATAAGTATAAGTACTGGTTGAAGTATCACTTACTCGGAGCATTGTAAGTTTGAACAATCACTGAACAAACTGACTGTTAAGCAAGGATCAGCTATAAAAGTTTATGCATACAGAAATGTATGCCTGCTTATTTTGTGTGGAAATATTGGTGATTAGTATAGAAACGTCAGTTTAATCTGTTCCTTCAGAGAAGAGAGGGTAGCAGAAGGCAGTGAGCGGAAGATACCTTATAATATGCAAAGTCACTGATGTAGAAGGTGAACATTTTTGGATTGATCACAGTAGCCTAATAACTGTTACAGGGTTAGAGGGTTTTTTTGTTTTTTTGGGGGGGGGGGAATCACCAATAACCAGACTGACCCAAACCCAAAAGACACAAAGAATGAAAATTTGGACAATTGATCTGATTTTTGACTCTCCCTTCAGTGGTGGTGTGGGTGTGGGTGTGTGGTTGTGCGTGAGGGGGCAGGACTTATTTTACAAAAGAAAAGCTTACAAAAACTAGTACAGAAATGAATATCAATAATAAAACTATATTGTATTGTATTGTAAAATTTAAAAATTTTCAATAAAAAAATAATAAAACTATATTATTATAAACTATTATTATTATAATACGCTCTTTATCTGCAATATGTTCTGTAAAGTCCAGTTTCACTATATTCTCATATCTTTCTTTTTTATATCTGTATTTGTTTATGTCTGCCTTCTATAATTGTGTTGTTTAACCCCTGTATATCTCTATTGTCACTTTGTATAGAGATATATATACAGTGCAACTTTTCCTATGGAGTTCAATCTGTCTTTTATCTTTTCTGAGTCTTATTTTTTTTATTTTTGTTTTGTCAAATTCTTACTTTTCATCATTTTTTCCTCCTGGTTTATTCTCAACTGGACTTCCTGATTCTCTTCCTCTTCTTCCCAGTCTTTGTTCCAAGAGAAGCAGTTTGAAAAAATTTTTGTTCATGTCACTCTGAGGGAAAGAAATAAAACTTCCAAGTTTTCTTGGTTGATGCCTTATTTCCTATTGCTGTTTCTCCTTGTCACGGTTGTCTATCTTTTAGTTTGCCTCTTTATTTGATTTCTGGGCCATGGGTTTGCTTATTCAACCTATTCATTGTGAGGCCTGTAACTGCAGAGCCCCATGGTAGCTATTTTGTCTTTCCTCTCCCCACTCCCACCCTCATCTCTTCCTAACATTGCTACTTCATTGGTAGCTGCTGTTTGATTGACAGCTGGGTCATCCTAACAGTAGGGAAGAGCCAAGAAGGAACAGGAAGGTGCATGGGAGCTCACTCAGTCTATCCTTCTAGAGGAGTCAGTGTCATCTTTCTTGGCCCATCATCCCCAGCACTTCCTATGGTTTATGGAGGAACTGAAAGAGCTAAAAAACTCCCTCCACTTCTTTTAACTTTTTTTCATTTTAGCCTTGTTGTAGTTCTGTTCTTATCTTTGTTTTCAAGTATGTTTTTCTACTGCTATTTTTTTTTAATTGCAAACTGCTCACAATCACTTAAGTTAGGAGGAAAGTATGAAAATTTGATTAATTAATTAGTTAGTTAATTAGTGGAAATCTAGGAGGCAAGTATATGAATCCTATGCTATTTTTTGTACTATTCATCAAGCCTTCATCACATGGTTAACAACTGACCATTTTGGAGCTATGATCCCTATGCTGGGTGCAGGGCTAATATCTGGGAGCAAAATATTGAATCATACATGGTGAAATTTCCCCAGAGAAAGGAGAAATTGTGAGATAGCCTACAACACTCCAACCAGCTGCTCCTTATGAGTAGAAGGCAGGAACTGAGATTTTTGTGGTTGCCTTGTGAGTCAAGCAGCCAGGAGTCAAGGGATTCCATCTAAGCTCACAATCTTAACACAGTCTTTATGAACAAAAATGGCCTCATTTTTTAAATCATGTTTGAAATGATTTTTTAAAATTGCTTTTGAAATATGAGCTGAAAGTTTTGATCATATTCACTGGTAAATCTCTTTTTCCTTTGTGAAAGAAGCTTTAAATATGAGTTTTAAGGATTTAGAAAAATATTGTGCTTTGGAATAAAAAGCAAAAGAGTATTTAGAATATTGATTTTGGAAAGTTAAAAATGGATTAAGGAACCATGTAGATTTGAAATAAGAATTGAAATTAATTATAAGAATCCTTCCTATGGGAAATTCTGGTTATTTTGTATTTTGGGGGGAGAAATTGATGGAATTTTGAGTATTGGACAATAGAGAAAGCCAGAAGAAACTAAAGATTACAATTAAAGGATAAGAATAGCAGTGGTGGCACATGATAACAGTGTTCCAATATCTATGGTGCTGCCTCAAAGAAGTGGGGATCAACCTGTTCTTCAAAGCACAGGAGAAGAAGAAATGAATGAAAACTAATCAAGGAGAGAATCAACCTAGAACTAAGGACAAATTTCCTGACAGTTAAAATAATTAATTAGTGAAATGACTTGTCTCCAGAAATTGTGATTACTCCAACTGTTGAGATTTTTAGGAAGAGATTGGACAACCATTTGAAATGGTGTAGAGAGTTTCCTGCTTGAGCAGGTGATTAGACTACAAGACCTCCAAGGTCCCTTCCAACTTATTTTATTTTATTCTATGCTATTCCTCAAAATTAGCATGAATGATACAAAATGAAATAAAACACCTTAACAGTGGATGTTTCTAATGAAGATTTGTGAACTATGGACTCTGAAAATAATTTCAGTAATGTTAAACATCATAGAAGGATGGTGTGCAATTTTGTTAAGAGAGGAACAAGCTATACCAAATAAGACTGAAATTGACTTAAATATAGCTTTATACATAATAAGTTACAAGAAAAAAAGATGAGATAATAGGATATTCAAATGAAACTAGATCATGTCTTGATATTTAGAAAGGACGTATAAGTATCAACTAGAAGAGTGATTTGGATAACTTTTTTTACTTAATTTACAAAACGTATTAAAGTTTTGAAGGATTTGCTGAGAGGAGACAAAGAAGATAAAAAATCAAGTTTGGGGACATTATTTGAAAGGATTAAAAGACTTAAAAATACAGGGAAGGAATATGGAGATGGCTTAATTAGTCAAGTAGACATATAGTTAAAGTAGACATGTTTTCTGGTAACTTTTTCTGGACTTTTGCTGACTAGGAGTGAATGACAAGGCTCTAAGATTGTCTTTATAGTTAAGATGTGAGTTAAGGGAAAAAAAAGAGCATCTGTGACTTTTAAGATACAGTAAGAAGAAGTCTTTATTATTACAGCCATAGGCTAACACATAAATTAAACATTCAAATGAAACAAAACTAAACAGAACCGAACACAAGAAGACATAGCAATATATTACAAATTAATGATGTAATCAATGGGTGACCAAGGTCTGCCTAGTTTTACAGACAGTATAACAAAACCTAGCTACCTTTAGAAAAACTGAATCATACTGACCTGACAATAAAAACACATTGAGTATAGTCTAATGCTGGATAAAAATACATAATAAAATTACTTATAAAAGATTATTAAAAAGATCTAAAATATTTATTTATGTTCCTGGTGAATCCTCAATGCTGCTGCGTAGAATCTAGCCACCTGTGCCGTGATCATTGCCTGCTCGTCCTTAAGCAGCCACTGGAGATAAATACTTTCCGAATAATCAGGATACCTATCAATTATGAGGAGGATACATTTTTTTCAAATAGCTCTATAGAAGGAACATCGAAGGAGTATGTGTCCAATGGTCTCCACCTCTCCTGAGCCACAGGAGCAGAGTCTTTCAGTCAATGGTGTCTTTTTATACTTGTCGTACAGGACAGCCTATGGAAACGCATGGCACCATGTGAGCAAAAATGCTTTCCAATGGTTTACTGACTCCAACTGACTAAGATAACTGGCAGGTGTAACAACATATTTCACAGAGTCTGGAGCCAGAAACATCGGAGCTATGCCTAAGTCCGCTTGCCTCTCGATGTCCTCTACCCTTTGATGCAAGGTTTGTTTTGCTTGGTTGTAGTCCAATTTAAGAATTGAGGCTGACGAGAAGCCTAGTTTGGCAAGATCTGAGTCGACTGCCTTGATCCATGAAGAGGAGAATTTATCTTGAAGAATTAATGGAGCAAGGCCTTGCAAGATACAGTAATAAGTTACCAAATTTGTTTGTATTTATTGTGATGAAGGCGGGAGTCGCTTCTTTATTTTTCTTTGTCCTTGTTTTTCTATTTCTTCCCGCCCTTTTTCTTTTCTATGTTTTTTCATTCTATCTTTTAGTTTGTATTATTTTGTATTTTTTAATTATAATTATTAATAAAATTGTTTTTTTTAAAAAAAGGGAAAGAGGATTGGGCCATTAATTCTTGCTTTTATTAGTGTAAAAACAGATTTTGGTGCAGATTATTTTCTGTGAGGGGAAAAAAGTCTGGAAAGAGAGAACAGCAGCTTCACATAGAAAAGAGCATCTACAGTAGACTCTTTATCTGTAGTATTGTCTGTTTTGGAAATGCTGGAATATCTTTAAGAAGTTGTAGGAACATGGGCCAATGCCTGCAATAGGTACAGAACTAATTTTCTGTTCTTTGTTATTTTCTAGGAAACATTAGAGGAACACTATAACCACCCTCTTGCCCTTTTTCTTCTGATAAATTGTATGAATGCAATTGCTAACTTAAGGTGGGTTTTATCTTCAACAGTCCTTCTATAAAGAATATTAAAGTAACGTGGAATAAGATTAGAAATAGTTCTCTGTTCATTTGTTCATATAAGGATTTCTACTCCCTTTTCTATGATGAATACACGGAAAATTGCACATCTTGCAAAAATGTATGAAAGAAAATATTAGAATATGATACTGCGTATCTATATGTAAACAGAACAACGCTGATTTCAATAGAGCTGCACCTTCACAAGAAGGAATATGAACTGTCTAGGACGGGTCCCCAATCTTGGCAACGTTAAGACCTGTGGACTTCAACTCCCAGAATTCCCCAGCCAGCATGGCTGGATGGGGAATTCTGGGAGATGAAGTCCACAAGTCTTAAAGTTGCCAAGGTTGGGGACCCCTGGTCGAGGACCATAGTCTTATAGCAGGTTCATGGGCAGATAATTAGGCTTTTGGCAGCATCAGGAACACAAAGTCTCTCCTAATAGCAGGCTTTCTGTATATGTGTATAGTTACAAGCTCTGGTCAGCATCTTGTTAACTCGAAATCTCACATCTGCCAGCAAAATCCAGCCACCCATAACATCAGACGTGGAAACACGGTTGCTGAATATTGTTTTGAGACGCCTCATAGGAAATGGACCTGAACGGCAACTAGAAATCTGTGATAAGGTAAATTTTTATTGAATTTGAATATATTGGAATATGCACCTATCAGATCTGTTATACTTATCTGATTAAAAGTGTGAATTTATATTTAACATTGAACTAGGAGGGAATTTTGCATCTTTCAGGTAAAGAGAAGAAGCCAACGTACCTACTCCATTATTGTTACCACATGATTCTTACGGTATACATCTTTTTCCAAAACAGGATTTCATTTCATGAGGCGAAACAATATAGTTTTCTATAGCATATTCCTGAGAACTCATTTGGCATAGTGCTTTAAGATAACACTCTAGAAACCATGAGTTCTAATCCTGCCTTAGGCATAAAGCCACCTGGATGACTGGGTCAATGGCAAACAACTTGTCTAGGCAATCACCAGAAGTCAAGACTAACTCAAAAGAACAACAACCCGCATAATGCAGATGTACTATAGTAATGCAGACTATAATTCAGCAATGATTTGCTCTGTTTTCTTGCAGATCCTCTATAGACAAGCTTCCATGGCGTTTGCAGCAATGCTTAAGGGCTTGTTGGCTGAGGCACCAACAATAGAGCATCTCCATAACATTCTGGGGGTAAGTGTTTAAAAAAAGATGAGGGTGAATAATAGTCTGTAACTAGAGAGGAGAAAGGTAGAACCAACCAGGTTCTCATCCTCACTTCAGCTGTCTGTGCTAAAGGAACAGAAGAGAATAACAGAGTTGGAAGGGACCTCGGAGGTCTTCTAGTCCAACCCCCTACTCAGGCAGGAAATCTATGAGAGAGCAGGCTTGGCATGTGTCATTGAACCTTGGCTGGGCAGTGATGGAGGGTGCTTTCTGAAATTTGTCTGATGGAGTTTCATGTAGCAGCTACCCTATAAAGATATTTATGTGATTAAATTATTCTGAAATAGGTTTTTTCCTCCTTCCGCAGCATTTCACAAAGTACATCACATCCAGCAATCGTCTAGAAAAAGTCCAGGCTATCAAGGCCACCAATTATCTATTTATGGAAGCTTACCATAACCTTGGTCTTCATTATGATGTAAATATCCCATCTTTGTACATGCACCTGAAGGATGGGAAACAATTATAGAGATGAGTTCAAAGCATCACTGCTTCCACTTAATCTACAGCAATGGAGAGCCCTCCTAGAGATGGCTTTACAGGCTTTGCTGCTTGCCACTTGGAGAAGGCAAGTGAAATTAGCATTTCTTCAGTCAAACCTTAATTAGCAGACCAAAAAAGAAATAGAAACAGAAAATCAAATATTATTGGATAGAAAGTAAGAAGTTTTCAAAGGTTGGTTGAACAATTCTAATTCTTCAAAACTTTCTCTTCGTTCTTCCAGGCTTATGAAATGAGAGAATATTTGGGGAAAATCTGGCACTGCCCGAACAAAGAAAAACAATGAGAAATTTTCTTTCCTCCTTATCTATCTGTGTGCGGTCTCTCACTCTCTCTTTCTTTCTCTCTCTCTCTCTCTCTCTCTCTCTGTGTGTGTGTGTGTGTGTCTCCCTCCCTCCCTTCCTCCCTCTTTCTCTTTCTCTCTCTCCCTCTCTCCTTCCCTCCCTCCCTCTTGTGTGTGTATGTATGTATGTGTGTGTGTACATGTGCATGTGCTTTTTGTTTTCTCCTTCCTTAATTTATTTGGTCCCACCTTCCAGCTTTCTCTTGGTTTTCCTATTCCAGAAGACTCGCCTCTAATCCATTTTTCTTAGCTGAAATGAGATAATTATACCCTTTAATAGCCAAAGCCTCGGATTACAGTTTGATGCTTTCCTCTGTTGCCCACCAGGCTTTTTGTCTTAAGATTTTTTAAAAAGCTTATTGATTCTAAGTAAATTGTGTGTGTATGTGCATGAATTTAGGATATTTTTTCTTTTTACTTTCTGTGAGTAATCATGATCATCATAGCAAGAGTACCTACAATATACTTTCCAAATTCCATATGTCCCCACAGTGCTAAAAAGAGTTAGGAACTATTGCTACAATGTTCTACTGCCCAATCCACATTAGGGATCAGGGATGCCCATAGGAAGTGATAAAAAGGGTCAAAATGGCAGCTGTGCACATAAAAACCCAGAAAAGCTTGGATTACACCGTCAAAGCTACCATATTGACTTTTCTGATCACACCTTGTAGACATCTTGCAAGGGCCTCTTTTATAATACGAGTTCAACATAAAGCAATATTTTTTAAACTGCAATTGCAGCTTAATGGGTAGATGACAATAACAAATAACTAATAGCAAAACTTTTTCCCATGGCTGGTTTGAGTTTGGATTTGATATTCTCTGTTCTGATCATTTTTTCATATGGGGAGAAGTAGAAGAGAAATACTTATATGAAGATTGTTTTCCCCGAATACTATGTTCCATCAACCTGAGATTACAATAGTGGTCATTACATTAAAAAACTCATTTCTTTACTATTTTATAAAGAATCTTTATTACCTTCACAGTGACTTGATTTCCTGCTATTAAGAAGGTTGCCTAGAGAGGAATTTTCTAATGAAGTGAGCCTGATGAATATATTTGGCTTCAAATTTACTCTACTTCTCTCTTGTTCATCTTTTGGTCAGTAGCTCACATTTTATCTCACCTATTGGAAAAGATTTAGACCCAAAGATCCAAATCCAAATGTCCAAAGGTATAAATGTTCCAGAGTATTTCACTCCTGTAGAAGTTTGGGATCAATTCCCCTGCAGGGCATGTTCTTTTATTGATACATCTTCTTCCACCTTCCAATGGTATAGGGCAGGGGTAGGCAACCTTGGCTCTTTTATGACTTGTGGACTTGAACTCTCAGAATTCCTGAGCCAGCCATGCTGGCTCAGGAATTCTGGGAGTTGAAGTCCACGAGTCATAAAAGAGCAAAGGTTGCCTACCCCTGGTATAGGATCTCCTGCTCAAGCAAGGTGTTGGACTAGAAGACCTCCAAGGTCCCTTCCAACTCTATTATTCTATGTTCCAAGTGAATTGTTCAGAACAGGAATGTAGGTGTAGTTCTGACACTATACTAGTATCACTTTCTGTCAGAGCATGCACAATCTTATTACACGAGATAGCCCAGGAATAAACACAGTAAACAGTGGTTTGTATTAAATGGTGGTTTATCTTACACTATCTATAATATCATACACCAGGAACAATATACATACACGTGCTATTACAACAGGATCCAACAAACAGCAGTTACAGCAGGAGAAGGGAAGAGAGAGCACACATCTGCGGAGCCTTGCCTTTTATACAAAGCTCTTAAAGAGACACAGACCCTGGTTGCTCTTAAAGAGACACAGACCCTGCTGAGTCATTCCCATCATTACATCATACATTGCGTCAGCTGGTTAGCTATGAAATCATTACCTTGATACTTTCATTTCTTTATGGATTCAAATGCATGCTGGGATAAGGATAGATAAGTCTTAGGGTGAGTTTGGCTTAATGTTAAATATCACCAAGGTTAAATTTATTGTGAAAATTAGTACTGTGGTGCGTATTTATGGCTAGTGCTGGGTTTAAGTTACAGCTGAGACTGATGTTACTGATGAAGCCGTGGCTGGGATAAGGGTTAAGGTGAGAGGGCTCAGATTTATGTCATCATGAACACTAGCTCAGCACCCCTGTGTGGCAACACAAAAGCCTTTTTTACATGTAGATATAAACATCTGTAGCAATTGTAACATGAAGGACATCAGAGGATAATATTAAATATAAATTTATTGAATAAAACTATTTTGTGAGAAGCAAAGTTTTTTTTTAATATATTCCAATTTCGCCATGATCTGACAATATTTTTCCTTAACCGAAATACCTACATTATTTCTTATATTTTGAAATAAAAAACAGTTTTGGTGCTGCTTGCGATGATAAATTTGTTACCCTTGACATCAATGTAAATTTGTTTCTTTTCATTGATAAGCAAAACTGTTTACATAGATATTGTATGTATTTTTAAATGCTATTAATATCCTAGTAGGGAGTAATGTGGAAAATCTTTTTCAGGAAAGTATTTTGTACAAATTTAGAATTACAACTTCTGTATGTTTTAATTCTAAAATGGTATCACACTAAATTTCCATTAACTCCATTGTTTTCTTCTGCAGCATTATCAATTTCAGAGCATATTGTGATAGCATTGAATCAGAATGATAAAGAATATTCCAAATTGTATAGTCAGTGAAGATTACTCCCATTTTGATGTACACAGAATCTTCTCCTGTGGGTGCATATTTATCCTCAGGTATTAATTCCACATGAATCCAGTAGTACTTACTAAGTAAGCATCCTTGGCTAATACCTTGAGGATACATAACACTGAACCTTTTTTTTTTTTTAGCATTCAGTTATAGGGTAGCACACTTTGTCATTAAAGACCCCCAAATCCTCTTAAATAACATTCCTCAAATTCCTCTTCTTTTAGCTGTGTTAGATTTTAATTCCCGTTATTGTCAATCCCAAACATCATGCTGGTTGGGAATTCCAGAAAATAAAGTCCAAAACATCTAAAGTATCAATTGAAGATGGCTGCCCTATAGCATGGATGAGAACTAATCTATTCCAGTTTTCCCTGTGTCATACAAAAATACAGGTCTGTAACTCAAGTATGTCAAGATCTGACCCGGCTACATAAGCTATTATTAATTCCCTAATCTATTGAACCTTAATTTAATTACACATAGACTATGCTACTACAAAAAAATATTTCCAGTTGCTAGGAGACATGCTAGGGAAAATGAAATGGTTTTTTTCAAGTTGAAACTGTAATGCTATATGTCCACCATTAGATGGCAGAAGAGGTGTATTCTTTCTTAATCCCAAAGCCTCAGGAATACAATGACCATGGGTGTTAACAGCCTGAAAAGAAGCACTTTTTAATAAACCTTTTAATGATTTGTTTCCTCTTTCCTAAAATGAACACCCAAGAGTTTAAATATAAAACAGCCAGATTCATTTTGGTCCCATTCCTAGAAATGCTTTGGTTTTATTTTTATGTTTATTCAGTCTATAAAGCTCTAAGTAGAGCATTCTATGTTATTCTAACATAGGAATCACATTTGAGCAAAGTATTTCATTGATATATAGCAGTGTTTCCCAAACTTGACAATTTTAAGGCATGTGGACTTCAACTCCCAGAATTCAGAAAATTGTCAAGTTTGGGAAACACTGATATATAGCACAGTCTGATCCAGTTTTGTTTACTGATATATTATTACATGTGTGCCTCATTTTTCATTTAAGATCTCAAACAATAAACTTGAAGATTTCATCCCATGTTAGTTTCATAGTAACAACTCTATGAAGTCGTTGGGCTGTAAGATAATAAGCCTAGAAGCTGGATTTCCTAGTCTTTTTGTGATGGTGTGTAAACATGACTATGTAAAGACTGGAGACGGAGTTAGTAGTTGGGAATGGCTAACCTCAGTACCTTAAACACGGCACCGAGAACTTAAATTGGCTCTCACTCCAATAAAGCTTTTCAATGACAGAAAAAATGAAGCTCCAGAACAAAATGTAATATAAAGTTCTGGATTAAGGTCACCATTAGAGCTCCTGATCTGACAGAAAAAAACTAACAAAAAAAAAAGTTGGTTCACAATGCTGGCTGAGTTGCACACAAAGAAAACCATTTTTATAGTGGTTCTACAAATGCTTCATAGAACACATTTACTTCTGAATAAACATACACATGCCTCAAAATGTTGTCGTATTCAATGAATCACTTATTTAAACTTTCCCCTGCCTATTAAAGCTTTTTTTCAAAGTTGTACAGGTTCATTCTCCAAATGTTGAAGTTACAAACCTATTCCAAACGTTTGAATGCAGGGATAATTACATGGTTATGGCTCCCATCTTGAGACTGTCCAGATATGCAACACGGCATTTGCAATCTGCTTACTATGCAGATCAAACACACTGGTGATAAGGTTCCCGGAGTCTATTGAACCTTGTGTGACATCTCTTCAGCTAAATAAAAAGTTAGGAGAAAGAGACTTCCATTTTAAAGGCCTAATGATGGATGGATTTTGAGTCAACAGCTGCACTAACAGCTGTAAGTACTGGTAGGAGGCTGTCTTGGTATAAATATGTAAGTTATCTGTCTAAAACTAAGAAACAAAGAAAACACTTTAATATACTGGTTCCACAGTAAGACGAGACATACATTTTGTGCTTTCACATCAGAACATTGCATTCATCAAAACATTATTCAAGCATATTAAATGTCCCTACATAGCGTGTAAACTAAGACTTTGATGTCATACAGATAGCCAAAAAAATGAATTTTTATGCATTGTAAATAATTATTTGTAGCTATCCAAAAGATGTTAATCAGATAAACTCCTTCTAGCGAAATATGCTTTTTTTTTCTTTCTTTGAATCGTTCGGAAATTTTCTGGCACGTTTCCAAGAAGGCTAATTAGATTCAGAGTAGATTTAGATTGCATTAAAGGCTCTCCTCAAATTTGCTGGGAAGAAAAAACATGCAAATGTGTGGCTCATTTTTGGATTTATAAATTCCAGCTGTTAGGGTTACATTTTTATATTATTTATCTATAGTATTGCCTTTGTCTAAATCATATTTCCATGCCCATTGGCCTCTAGATAGGTGGAGTATATTTCTCATGACATATAATAATGTAATATAACATACATGGAAGATACTAGGTTGAGAAAACCTGCTTTAAAGACTAGATCGGAAAATTTCTTGTTTGTAACATTTAATAAAAGCTTTTGTAACGTTAAGCTCGATTCTGGCGACTCTATGCACAAGTCCAATTAGATCCTTGCCAACAATGTGGAACTATTTCCATTTTTTAAAAAGTTCTCCATAAATCATATAGGAGAAGTAAAAATAGAAATCTTAAATTCTATACTAGATATTTGTCCAGATCAGTTTTCCTACATTTACTTTAAAATGTTTCCTAACCTTGGCAAGTTTAAGATGTATGAACTCCAACCCCAAGAATTCTGCATGCCACACATCTTAAAGTTACCAAGATAGGGAAACTTTACTTTAAAGTCAGACAAGAAACAATATACAATTAACTGTGTCTTGAAAATAACATGTTAAGAGCTTCTTGTATCGCTCCGCTTCCATTTAGCGGTTGTTTGGATTTCTGCAGCCCTCGTCTGGTAGCCCTAATCATAGTTAAGGTGGCATTTTGCACAAAGTGCTAGCACTCAGCAATTATTTCCTGGCTAGTAGCCCTGCTCTCAGGTATTGGTGCAAACATACCTTGGGAATCTTAACACGAGAGTCCCCTCACCTGAAGGCTGCAAGAATAAAAAACTCAACACATTTTTATCTCAGAGCCTTCCTGACTACGCTTTAGAGTCCCTCTTTGAGGGAGATATGTGGTCCAGAAATGTGATTGATAAAAAATAAATAAATAAATATCAAACTGAAACTGATAGAGACGGTTTATGACTACTTTCTTATCTACTACAGATATCTAGTTGGCTGGGCCTGAGTAATGAAGGATGAGAGCTGGAGTACCAGCAGATCTTCCCAAGTGAAAGGATGGAGTTTCCCATTACTTTCCTCCTCTCTAGCCTGATGTGGAGTCATTCATGCATGCATGTGCAAACATACACAAAATGCAATTTCCTTCCTTCCTTCCTTCCTTCCTTCCTTCCTTCCTTCCTTCCTTCCTCCCTTCCTCCCTCCCTCCCTCCCTTCTCCTCCATCTTCAAATTGTGTAATTTTCAGGCAGTTTTATGAATATTGCCCAGGACATCTGAATACCATTAGACCAGATTGAAAATTTGGGCATCTTTCAGAAGTTTTGGGGGAGGGGAGGGCAATACAGAATCGTGTACAAAAGAGGTGTCGTTTCAACTACAAACTCCATATGCCACCATACAGATTTTGCTGATTTTCCCCATAGATGGCCCTAGAAACTTTATCCCCTTCCAAACTGTTGCCTTGAAATGAAATTTCCTCTTTCAAGGAAACAAATATAAATTATTTGTAATAAATAGATTCCTCAGTTCAGACCAAATTGTTATCTAATAAGCATCAATAAACAAGGGAGCCATATGAAATCAGGAACACAGCTTGTCCACCCCTGCTCTCATGTATGCAAAACAAACATAGCTGTAGCATATCACCTAAACGTGCATTGCACTCTCAATAATTAAATGACTATTAGATAGCAAAGGCTGCTCTAAAAGATCATTGGCTTAGGACAGGGGTAGGCAACCTTGGCTCTTTTATGACTCGTGGACTTCAACTCCCAGAATTCCTGAGCCAGCCATGGCTTAGGAGGTAAGAGATTTCTGAGACTGTATCCAGTTAATTTGTGTAGGCTGCAACCTCAAATTTTGTGACAGCTGAACCTGTACACTGAAGAAACCGGAGCAAGAATGAACTTGCTGGAAGTAGACACACAATTTATTTGATGCAACAAACTATTATCGTTCCAAGTCAGCTGGATATGAAGTTGTATCATTAAAATCATTTCCTACCTCACCCATGGGTTGTTCAACCTTTCACGGTTAGATGATATACAATTAAAGAATGTATTGCCTGCAGTGCAGACACACCTTGGTTCAAAGATTAGTATGTCAACTAGGGCCCTCTGCGCATATTTCGAAATTTGCTACTCCTGTAAAATCACAGTTAAGTCCTTGGTTTAATGGCGAATGAAGAGTATGCATTCTGTAACCAACAGCTCTTTATTTCTCTTCTGCTCACTCCAACAACGAACGCAGAGACTCGCAGGCCTCTTATCTTATGACCGGATCCCCGGGCAAAACGGTTACAGGGAAAGGTGCGCTTTCGCGCCTCGCACATGCACGCAAGGCTGGCACCGCTCAGTCTGGTCCCAGGCAGCTTGCAAATGCCCGGGACCATAGCAATGTCCCGAGCCTGCTTTTGCAGGCTCAGGACACAACAACACGCACAAACATACAAATTTATATTTGGATAGACATTTACTCAGGAATAAGTCACAACCAGCCAGGCTTTTAAACAAAATGAACAAATACACAGAAAATGGCACTTCTTTGTTGATAGCAGAGGAAAGTGTTGGATGGATTAGCTCACCTCATGTATTCAGTATGCCTATAATATGAAAAGTTCGATTATTTTTTAATTAATCAGTGGCTTACCTCCAGAAGTTATGGATGCTCCAACACTGGATTTTTTATAAAAAGAGATTGGACAACCATTTGTCTGAAATGGCATACAATTTCCTACTTGAACAGAGGGTTAGACTAAAGCAGTGTTTCCCAAACTTGACAATTTTAAGGCATGTGGACTTCAACTCCCAGAATTCCACAGCCAGCGTTGCTGGCTGTGGAATTCTGGGAGTTGAAGTCCTCATGCCTTAAAATTATCAAGTTTGAGAAACACTGGATCTCCAAAGCCCCTTCCAATTCTGTTATTCCGCTATTCTATGTGAAACAGAATTTTTGCGTACCATGAGGATACAGTTCTGTCAGTGCAATAGCTATGAGTGGGTTATTATTCTGTATCCTACTTTTCTCTATATCTAGTTGTTTATATCAACCTATAAGTATGAGCCACTCCTCAGAAAAACCAGAAAGGCTGGGTAACCATTTTATGGAGGCATCCCTGCATGTATTTTTTTTCCTCACCCACTTTATTTTTTTCCCTTATTGCACTATTCTGTATGAGTTATGAAGTAAGATAGTGGCGTTGCCCTTACTAATTGTAACCTTTCTGAGCATCATCAGCTGATAAGATGTCTTCTGCCAAACACCCCATTGGTGTGAGTGGAGTATGATTTTGACATCTGACTACACCTGCATAGGTCAGGCTTGCTATCTGTCATTTGATTACCTTTTCAAGCCCCATGAATAACTGATGGCTAGGTCAAGAAATGCTGCCTAATAAGGCTCTTCCACTTTACTTCTGCAGCTTCCCTAACCTGATAATTAGAAGTGTTGAGAAGTTGTTTTGAGGACACATTAATACCTTTTTGACAGAGCACTAAACCTACTGTCAAAACAACTCCATCCAGATCATCGAACTGTCAGGTAAAGCAGGAACACATCATTTCTTTGCCAAACAGCACCCACAAATCAGCTGATCAAAGGGTTTGTTTAGACTAGAGCATTGATTTAGCACTCTTACACTCCCAAAACACCCCAGATTGTTGATTTGGAATACTAGGACATGGACAATAGATGAGCCCAATTTGAAAGAGCAATTTTCTCTAGCTCTCCAAATCAGAAGAGTCATGGAGGGTATTGATAAGGGCTGGAAGGAAGAGGACAGTGCCTGCACCAACCTAAAGTAGCTAGTAAGTAATAATAAGATAATTAACAAGATAATTTGGCGCTGGGGTTAAAGGCATCAGGCTAGAAATTGGGAAACCATATATTCTAGTCCTGCCTTTAGCGTGAAGCCAGCTGGGTGAACTTGGCTCAGTCACTCTCTTTCAGCCCTTAAACAGAGACATTGACAAACCACTCCTGAAAAATCATACTAAGGGATTTGTCTAGACACCCACCAGATGTCATAAACTGACTCAAAGGCAACATTAATAGCAAATGAATTTGGACTGTACACGTTTCTTCACTTTTATGATGTATTCACTTCTAATCCTCTTAAACACACTGAAGCCAAGAAGGTTAGAAGTGAAAACATCATGACAGTGAAGAAGATCTTAAAGTCCAAACTCAGCAAAGGGAAATACCTTCAAGCCAATTAATACCTGGTCAAATATAACACCTATTCCATACAGAGCTGGAATTGTGAATTGGACTCAAGCAGAACTAAAAGCCCTGGTAGGAAGACAAGAAAAATAATGACAATGAATCATCCATGCTTCATCCATGCAGTGTTGTTGACAGACTCTACTTACCAAGGAGCATAGGTGGGTGTGGAATGTTGCAAGTAGACTAGGCAGTTGAAGGAGAAGAGAAAAGGCATTTGAAGAATATCTAAAGCACAGTGAAGAAGACACATTGGAGCTAGTATACCATGAAGATTGATGAGTACTGGCAAACCAAATTGGCCTACAAGAAAGACCAAGTGAATAAAAAAGACATGGCAAGACAAAGTACTATATGACCAACACACACACACACACACACACTTCTAGCAGGCAAGACCTGGCAATGCTAAGAGCAGTAAAGTTGAGGTCAGAGCCAGAGGAATAATTCTGGATCTGACAAGTATATAGTTTGCATTAATGCTATAGATCAAATCACCAGAAGTTGAGCTCCATTTGAAGGAAACATTACCTTATAAGAAGTATTTTCATTGCTCTATTTTTATTTAGGCTAGCGATAGTACTTTCTGGATTTAACTGTGGATTCCTTCTCTAAAATTTATGATCAGCATGGCTGAACCTAACAGTTTAGTGAGCTCCCATCAACAAAAAGTATGGCTTATAGAGCCACAAGGATCCCTGCCTGCTTTTCCTACAGTATGGACTAGCTGATGAACCTGATGGGCAGGAAATATTTTGCAAATGTCATCCTGCCATTAATAGGAGAAAACCAATCAATCCAGTCTCTGCCAACCAGTTGATTAAACTGTCATTTATTTGTTGAGGACCACAGCACTGGTTTTCCACAATTAAAGAGAACTGGAGAAGGATAAAGAGTATATAAAGGGATATGAATAAAAGTGTGCATGGACAATGAATAACTTCATCCTTGCAATTGCACAGGGTTCAGAAGATTGCAGACCCATGCCACAAGGTGACATACAAGTAGTCCTCGACTTACAACAGTTCATTTAGTGACCATTCAAAATTACAACGGCACTGAAAAAAAGTGACATGACCATTTTTCACACTTATGACCACCACTGCAACTCCCCCCCCCAGTCACATGATCAAAATTCGGATGCTTGGCAACTGACTCATGTTTATGATGGTTGCAGGGCCCTGGGTCATGTGATCACCTTTGGTGACTTTCTGACAAGCAAAGTCAATGGGAAAGTCAGATTCACTTAACAACCGTGTTACTAACTTAACACCGGCAGTGATTCACTTAACAACTGTGGCAAGAAAGGTCGTAAAATGGGGCAAAGTTCACTTGACAAATGTCTCACTTAGCAACAGAAATTTTGGGCTCCATCGTGGTCATAAGCCGAGGCCTACCTGTATTACACATTAAATCATAACTCCGTCAATACTAACACTATCAACCCTATTCATTACTGTATAACTTTTCTTTTTTTTACATAAAGGCTCAACCGTAGAGCAGATGGGAGGCATACTAATGCAGTCACCAAATAATCCAATTCCTCTGCAGCTTTTAACCTCTAGGTCTTCTCATTTCAAATGCTTATCCTTAGAAAGTCTCTTTTTCTTCCTTCTTTTTTTTCCCTTCCCATAAAGTTAAAGACCATGTTTTGGGCAGCATAATACCTATAGAGGTTTTCCTTGAAGCTAAGAACAACTTTTTATATTACAGAGTACTGGATGCTTTAGTTATTTTAGCAAAGCCTCATGGTTAAGGATGACATGGAGAGCTTGCTTGTTTGTTTTTCTAACAAGTCTTCTTTTTTTTTCTGTTTTAATGCTGTGTGGAAGACTTCTACATCAAAAGCTGCCAAAATAGTCTTTTTAAACATTAAGATGTAAATCAAAAGATCAGGTCTTGGATAGTAGAAGGACAATTTAAATTGACTCTCAGAGATTTCCATTAGGAAAAGATCGGTCTTGTTGCAATTAAGCTAATCGAATCAGAGAAACACAAGTAGACTCTTAGGTCATCTTGTCTACCCTGGGGGGGGGTTGTGCATCATGGGTTTTTTTTTTGCTTCCACTAACCTAATCTGGAGCATTCTGATCTGCTAATACTTTTTGTTCTTTGATTAATGTCCACTGGAATGAATAATTTATGCTCCGTGGTGTGTGTGTGTGTGTGTGTGTGTGTGTGTGTGTGTATATACACACATACAAGCCTAAAAACCTCTTCCATTCACTGAATTGCAAACCAAGCAAAATGATCAGCAACCCTTGTAACCTCTCCGATTCTTCCCTCCCTCCCCAATATTGCTCAGCTAGGAACCTGAAGGCAGCAGCTCCCTCTCAGGGGAAAAACAAAGTGGTTATTAGGGACCAGACGACAGCCTTGAATGGACTGTGTTACGGCATCAGTTGTTTAATATTGCAGGGTATCTTCTAGCATATATTTTTGTCCTTGTGCAGGTTATAATCATGTTAGCAAAGGCAACTCTGGGCTGTGGAGACACTCCCTTTCCTGCCTCTAATCTGTACCCAATGACATCTGGTGAAATCCACAGAGGCCGAGCTAACAATCTCATTTCCATGCATACCATGACAAGGAGAAGGGATTATGCTGGCATTCCCTCAGAGGTGTGGACCTGCTGCTTTAATTGTTAACCCCCACTGTAGACTCTGCATCAGCTAAGGAAGAGAGGAATTCAGTTATTTGGGTGCTGGTGCACCGGGCAATGTTAAGGTTGCCAACTGTCCATATCAGCTTCTATGCCTTTTACAGTACTTTGATCCAAAAGAAACTGGAGAAAAATCAGATGGAGTCTGCTATCACCTTTTCTGACTAACACATTTTATTAAAAGGCATAATCTTTTGTAAATAAACATTCCCCCAAAATCTGTAGATGTTACTTTCATAGCAGTAGAGGAGGGGAAATAATATCTTCTGCTAATGGCGAATCCAGACAATCTATGTGGCTGATATGTGGTTCAGAGTGTAATGTGGTATGAACCAAGCCAACTAGTTATTTCAATAAACCATAGTTAACATGTCATGTAAACACAGCTATTCCCACTCACCTGCTGTTAGACATTTTTTTTTAAAAAAAAGTGGTAATTTTAGGCAGAATTGGCTATAAAATACAATTAGTAGAAGAGCATTTTTTTTCTAGCCAGGTGATCTCTGAATATGTTGGTCTACAATTCCCATTATGTATATTTTCCCATTGTGGGTGTATATAAATATACTATATTTAAAAGCTCCCTTTTTATGACCCTGTAATCCAGTGGTTCTCAACCTTTTTAATGCCACGACCCCCAACCGGTCGTAAATCAAGGACTACTCAACCGGTCGTAAGTCGAGGACTACTCAACTGGTGCAGCACCATTTGCAGAATGGGACTTTTGGCGGGCTCAGCAGGGCAGAGACAGCCTGGACAATTCCTATTGGCTTTTGAAAGCCAATAGAATTAGACTCTATTCAAGAGAGTCTATTCTATTGGCTTTCAAAAGCCAATAGAATAAAAGGGAGTAGCACAGCTAAGGAAAAGGGGAAAAAAATGGCAGACTGCGTTGTTTGGCGACCCCCGTGAAATGGTCGTTCGACCCCAAATGAGGTCCTGACCCACAGGTTGAGAATCACTGCTGTAATCCCTTAATTCAGAGTAGAGTTGGGGCAACTGGAACTGAGCATTTACAGACTGGATGCCCTTCCTGACGTCATGCAGAGTTCGCAGCAGATATTTTTTCTTTGCTCCTTAGGACAGAAACATCGGCCACTACCTAGGATTGAACTCTCAACCTACCAAGTAGGAAGTGAGCATCTTTACCACTAGGCCACTACACCGCTATAAATATACTATATATCTATATAACATATGTGTGTATGTATATACACAGACAAATACACACATACAACTTGATGGCACTATATATGCCACTGAGAGATATGAGTGAATTATAGTCTAAAAGTGTGCAATACAACAATGAAATAGTCAATTGTTATTTTTATATAAATGACTAAGGCTTAAAATTATGGACCGAGTACTACATATTTCAATTGATATAATTCCAAATAAATAGAGATTTGTGTGATCATGTCTTACCTATAGCAAAATAAATAAATTGCAGAGAATCTTTGTGAAATTGCTCAAATTAAATGAACAAACATCAGAAGACTAAGAAGCAAGCACTGACTTCTATATTGCTTTTGAGTGAGGAGAGGCTTCCTGCCATTTCCTTTGAAGATAAAAGACTTCTGAAACTTAGCCTGCTGAGGAAATCAACAGCTATATGTCAACTGCTTTTTTTTTTTTTACTTCTCTTTAAGATTCCATATTGTGTAAATCCCATCCCAATTAAGGGGAAAAGATTTTAAAAGATAGGGCAGGCTTCATGTTCCTCATTTGAATGCAAGTTTTGAAGTTCCCTTTAGAAGTTTCAAAAACCAGGATCTGAAAGCAAAAAAAAAAAAAAAGGCTACTCTTCTCTGTGTAAGTTGTACTGCAATCATATCCTTTATTCCTGAATGCATGACACCTTCTATTAGCAAATGCATTAACCTAAAAAATGCCATCTCAGGGTGATTCTGAACTGCAGATTCAGGGAGTGCAACTAACCTTAGCTAATCTCAAAATGTAAACTGGGTTGCAACTTATTAGTACTTTATGAGGAACCATCAGGAAATGCCAAGCTAGACTGGAAAATTAAAAAAAAAAAATCCTAGAAGACAACAGTGGCAAATCACTTTTATATTTTTTCCATGAATGTGACTGGCTGCTAAAATATTAAATAAAACAAATAGGTCTTCCTCTTTTTGTGGATTTTCTGTTTTCTCTCTTCCTCTCTCCCCCTCTCCCTTCTTCCCTCCCTCCCCTCCCCTCCCTGTGTGTGTGTGTGTGTGTGTGTGTGTGTGTGTGCTATAAATGGTGATCAAATGAATTTCTTCATGCTCCTGCAATCCTCTCTTTACATATTTTTTTCAAAGTTGTGTTGAAAGAAAAGTCTTCATCCTGGTTCATCCAAGCTGGGGATGAATAAACAACATGGCAACTGCTTTAGAAAGAAGGTTGCAGTTTATTGAAGAGCCAGAAAGATGGTTCTGACAGGAAAAAGGAGAGAAAAGAGGGCCTGAGCACATGTGGGGAGTAGGTTTTTATAACCTCTGAAAGCCTTTGTTTGGAATAGTTTCCTGTTCCTGTTTAGGGAGTCTGGGTATGCCTTTCTGGGATTCTTGATGGTGGTGGGTTAATCCTATTATGTTCCAAGGGTTATATCCTGCTTCCCTGGTGATGGGGCTAATGACTCCTAGAGTTTGGGTGGGGTATGCAGATTTTAGGTGTCTTTGTCTTCTTGATCTCCTAGATGGGGCCTTTTTGATAATTTATATCTGCATTTGTACAGGGCTGGCTTCTGCTTGGAACAGAGAGACTTGGGGGCAGGGTTGGTTTCTGCTTTTAAAATCCTTTTGAAGAAATATATTTTTCTGCCCTTTTAATATTTCCTTCTCCGGGGGCTGACTTCCTTCAGTTGCTTCCATCAAATGAAACAAATTCTCTTCCCCACCCCAGGAATTCACTAACTAACAAAATGAAATTCAATGGTGAAAAAAGCAAGGTTCTACATTTAGGCAAGAAAAACCAAATGCACAAGTACAGCATAGGTGGCATCATGCTCAACAGTAGTAACTGTGAGAGGGACCTCAGAGTCCTAGTAGACAATCACCTAAATATGAGCCAGCAGTGTGCTGCAGCTGCCAAAAAGGCCAACACAGTGCTAGGCTGCATTAACAGAGGGATAGAATCAAGATCACGTGAAGTATTAATGCCACTCTACAATGCCTTGGTAAGGCCACACTTGGAATACTGCATCCAGTTTTGGTCACCACGATGTAAAAAAGATGTTGAGACTCTAGAAAGAGTACAGAGAAGAGCAACAAAGATGATTAGGGGACTGGAGGCTAAAACATATAAGGAACGGTTGCTAGAATTGGGTATGTCTAGTTTAACGAAGAGAAGGACAAGGGGGGACATGATAGCAGTATTCCAATATCTCAGGAGCTGCCATAAAGAAGAGGGAATCAAGCTATTTTCCAAAGCACCTGAAAGCAGGACAAGAAGCAATGGGTGGAAACTAATCAAGGAGAGAAACAACCTAGAACTACGGAGAAACTTCCTGACAGTGAGAACAATTAATAAGTGGAACTCCAGAAGCAGTAAATGCTCCAACACTGGAAGTTTTTAAGAAGAGACTGGACAGCCATTTGTCTGAAATTGTGTAGGGTTTCCTGCCTGAGCAGGGGGTTGGACTAGATGACCTCCAAGGTCACTTCCAACTTTACTACTATTACTACTACTACTACTACTACTACTACTACTACTACTACTACTACTATTATTATTATTATTATTATTATTAATTGTACCAGAGGAAAAATCTGTAACCAGGTCAACAGGCAAAACCAAGAAAGCCTTCTTGTTTAAAATGGACTTGGGGGTTCAAGCCATTGTCTTTTGATAGAGAAGTGACTTGTTTCTGATAGACAAGCAGCCCAAACTGTACATTAACTAGGGATATGGCACTGTGAGAAATCTCTTTGGCCTAATAAGCAACCAATCAGTTGAACTAACATGCAAGTGTCCAGTCTTGTGCACATAGTGGTGACATAAATGAAGGTGCACTATCATGACTGGACTGCAATATATCCATAGAGCAATGAAATTAACTTCCCTTCCTCAGTTTTTACTCTCCATCATTTCCTAGTTAAATATGCCTGGTTGAAGTCAAATGGTGTGGAAGTTGGAGGATCATATTTTCACCTTGTGAGATAAGCCAGTAAACATAGGATTTAAATATTAAAATTGGGATGCTGCTCCCATTTTTCTGATCCTACAGTGATAAAGGGCAGAGGTTTTACAATGGAAATACTAAGCAATCCATTCAACTGCCCTACTGCACAAACCACATTAACAAGTGTTTCCAAGCAATCTCAGTGTGCAAGAGAACAGGTTCCTTTAAAGATGCAAAGAAATTCACATTGATAAGAGAATAGAGGAACAAAACAGTGAGGCATGAGATAGCATGAGAAATCATATGCCCTCCCCTCCCCCCCCCAAAAAATGTTGTAACTAAATGTATAAATCAAAGCAAAGTAAACCTATTCAGGTTTCTTGATATTTATTTTCTTATCCAGTAACTTCAGATACAAGATACAAGCCAAGAATATTAGGAATAGGCAAGAACTAGGAAAAAAAACCCAATCACAATGGCCTCTGGCTAGGATTTCTGCTGTTCAAAAGGGATGACTTTAATTGATACTGTAGATGTCTGTTTCCTTAGGCAATGAAATAATTATTGTCTAATTTTTTCCTTAGGTAGATGTGAATGAGCCAGGAAGTGGCAACCTTCTGCTAGTCAACTTTGTGTATTTGTTGCAAAGGAATGTTGGCAGAAAGTGACTTGAGAGAGCCAGTCAATGGAATAGCTTTCCCAGACAATTCAGAAGAGGTTTTAAGCATGGCTGGCCAACTAGGGTTCAGTTTCTTCACAGAAAGGTTAAGCTAAAACAAAATATGTTAGAGAACACCCACCAAGGGATTGATGGATAGAAGAAGCTGGCTCTTCACTCTTGCTGTAAATAACCTGATATTCAGCCAGATTTACAGACTTTTTTTTAAAAAAAAGCAATAATATCTGTATATATGAGCATGATTATGATTGCCAAATTATATGGAAGCTAGGGAAGTTAATACTGTGGGAATGGGATACAAAAGATATTTGTTGAATAAAACAAAGCGATATGATGTCAAGAATAAATGGGTAATGAATGTGTATTGAATAGAAAAAGTAACCAGTAAAAAATAAGCACTTTAGGGTAGTTGGTCATATAAAGCAGGGCTTTTCAACCAATGGTACGGGTACCACCTGTGGTACATTGGCACTTGGCAGGTGGTATGGGACCATCCTAGAAAAGTGGTAGCGGGAGAAGGGAATGAGCTGAATCGGTGGCAGCACCATACAAGCCTGAGTGAGAGATGGCTGGAGCTGCAGGGCTGTCAGGGCTCAGCAAAAGCACCAAGATCAGCGCTAGGCTCCAGCTGGAAAGCAGCACTGATTTTGGTGCTTCTGCTGAGGCCAGAAGAAGCGCTAATCAGCTGGAATGTTGCACCCTCTCCAAAGTCTTGTGATTTACATTCAGATGCTTGGCAACTGATTCATATTTATGACGGTCACAGTGTCCCAGGGTCATGTGAAGTGACCAAAACCTGTTGCAACCACCCAGTAGATGGGGGGATAAAAATCAAACACCCCCCCCCACCCCACCCCGCTGCCAATCCTCAACAGAAATGCTCACAACAATGAAAATCTCGGACAGGAGGAAGAGCGCTGCCAGGCGGGCAGGCAGGTGTCTTGCTCAGCTGTGGCTTGGGGGGCACTTTTTTCAGTGCCATTGTAACTTCGAACAGTCACTAAGCAAACTGTTGTAAGTCGAGGACTACCTGTACTTTATCACTTCTTCCTTTGGGGGGGTCATTAAGTTTTGACACTTTGCTAGGCGACTGGTGGTACTCGGATGTTGCCATATCCTAAAAGTGGTACAATGGGTGAAAAGATTGAAAAGCCCTGATATAGAGAGAATGACTGAGGAAAGCAAGTATGGGGGGGGGCGGAAATAAGAAAGGAAAACCTGGGAATATTGTGGTTAGATGGAGTTATGTGATCTTCAGAAAGGAAAGCTGAGGAGTTCGTGAAACAGCATAAAAAGTCAAGGATGACTTGCAACGACTGGAAAATATAGAGAGGCATACAGAATGGTTTGGGGTAAACCAGCTTTAGCTATATTTCTTACCCTTTTATATCTCATGTCACAATTAATTTGGCTGCCAAGTTGGGATTTCCCCTTTGTCCCAGTTCTGTTTACAGAAGCCAAATAGGTTTGTCATTATTCTTTGCAATGCTCCCTGACAAATCTATGAGTAGTCTCTAAGCTTAGGAGCAATTAGACTACATGGATGGCACACAAATCTCTTTCTTGAAATCCAAGGCACACAGTGGTTCTTTCCAGCAAGTGGCAGGGTTGCAACCCATCTATCCGTTGTCTTTAAAGCTGCAGCTAGAAGAAAGTAACATACCGGTCTTAAATCAAATCACATTTGCATTCACAATACTCAGCATTAAGAAGCGCAAAACATGTTTATGAATAAATTATATTTTCCTTCCATCATTTCATGTACATAAGCCCATTATGTAATTCTGCCTCTTCACTTCCAGTATCCGCAGCTGCTTTACTTTGCATAAAGGTATTTATGGATTTGCTCTTGGTTTCATTTCCTCAATTATACTATTATAATATATTTAAATATGCTGGTATATTACTTATTACATGTAAGCTGTTTGTGAGACATATCTTGGTTTTTGAGAATAGTACTTTACACTCAATTCCAAAAATATGTTCTCAGGGGCAAACCTAGCATCTATCTCCAACTCTTTAAAGCTTCTATGTCATTTCCAAGGCTGACACAGTAGTTGCAGGGACATTTGCATAATTCTAAGAAAAGCTGGCATCTTTAAAGATTTGCAGACAGGTATTATATAGGTGCTCTAAAGTCCTCTTTGGCCCTATCTATCTATCTATTTATCTATCTATCTATCTATCTATCTATCTATCTATCTATCTATCTATCTATCTATCTATCTATCTATCTATCTATCTATCTACAGTAATTCATATCTTCCAATCCAGAATGTGATTAAAATTAAAACAAAAAGCAAAAAAATATTAGATCATACTGAAGTTTTATATAGATTAGCAAGTAAGTTGTAACAGTGGCCAGCCCCATGCTCTATAGCAGACATGTCAAACTCGCGATGTCATGTGACGTCGCACGACGTATCGGAGCTTTTTCCCCATTGCCGGCAATGGAGTGGGCGTGGTTTTTTCATGATGCGGCCAGCCAGCAGGCTGGCAGTTTGACACCCCTGCTCTATAGGCAGGTTGTTTTCTCTAGGAACTGTTTTCAGAGATGTATTACCTTTGTGCACTTAGCTATCAAAACCCATGGTTCTTATTATACAATTTCCTTTAAATTATCTAATCCTGTTAATAATAATAATAATAATAATAATAATAAAGTTGGAAGGGACCTTGGAGGTCATCTAGTCCAACCCCCTGTTCAGGCAGGAAACCCTATACCATTTCAGACAAGTCTCTTCTTAAAAACGTCCAATGCTGGAGCATTCACCGCTTCTGGAGGCAGGTTGTTCCACTGGTTAATTGTTCTAACTGTCAGGAAGTTTCTCCTTAGTTCTAGGTTGCTTCTCTCCTTGATTAGTTTCCATCTGTTGCTTCTTGTCCTGCCTTCAGGCGCCTTGGAAAAAAGCTTGATTCCCTCTTCTTTGTGGCAGCCCCTGAGATATTGGAATACCGCTATCAATGAATCTTATAAAGTGGCATGTCTTGAGTCTATTTCCAGTGATCTTAATTGGGTAATTCCAATCTTCTAGTATTGCACTCTGATGATTCTACATAAGATGTTATGCAACAAGACTTCCTATCTGTTAACTGAGAAACCTATACATAGAAAAATTTTTATTAGCGTGAGCAGACTTGTCGGTATATTATTGAAATGAATGGCAATCACTAGGCGTATGCATTAGAGTGCCTGAATCTATAATATGGACTTATATAGATTGTGGAACATGACTAATAAAGAAATATGATAAATTATTCTACAGTAACACAATAACTGCATAAATTAATCAATTGGAATTATCATTTCTCATGATGAAGCTAATGGAGCTACCCTAATAAACATTTCCAAAATGCAAATTAAAAATCAGAGGGGAAAAATGTACTTCCTGGTTTTGAACCTGGTATGTGTTGAAAGCAACATACCCAAAACGTTCTCCCTTCTTCCTCCATCAGAATGATTAAAATAACTGATCAGAAGAATTTTTGTTATCGCATAATTTTAAAGCAATAAATGGAAATAAAAAGTGCATTTTCCAAAACATTGTTTCTCAAGTTTTCTGGATGCATATAAAGTTTAGAAAATGTGAACATGGAATGAAGCTCACCCTATCTCTGCACATCTTTAACTAAAGAATATAGAAATACTTTTTTTTTTGTCAAATAAGACAGTGATAATGGTTGAATATGTACCGGTATATCCTTTCCCATCCCGGTGATTTTTTTAAAGGTCTGTTTAAACCAAATCATATTTGAAATATTCACTCTAAATTTACTTGAAATATTTTAATCTATCTCATATCATAGAAATTACTAATAGCACAAACTTGCTGGAATCTTTGAATAATAAGGAACTACAGGCAATAAACTTCCATTTTAATATGTTCATTACACTTGAACTGCTTATGCAAGGTCACAGTTCCACTTAGGAAATTATATATGAATTCATGTTAATAACTGCAGTTGAAACCTGTTAGCTATTATCAGTTTTCTGAATTTTAATATTCAGTCTTACTTGTAATATATTTCAGAAACCAGCTGACTGGTAGTGATTGCTAGAAGGCTGGGTTGGATCACCAGATGACCTATCTTCTCAGTTTCGTAGCCTGTCATTTTTAAATCCACTTTCAAATTGTTTCAGTCATGTCAGATAATACTTGTTCCCCTTCCATAACATTTGTATATATGCAGACATTCTTAACATTAACATCTGGATCCGTTATTCAAAAATATCTTTCAATGGGTCCAGTATTAAAATGTTTTGCTTTATTCTGTATTAGTAAATTGAATTGGAATGTCCTCCTCCTTTAATTGCATTTCTTTTAGTGTCCAGTTTTTAAAATCTCATTTTTTAAAGAATTAAAACAAAAGAATGTTCTTAAGTGAGGATTTTTGGTAATAAATTCCAAAATCTTATTTTAGATTTATCTGGACCTTAGTCCAACTGTAATTTTCTAAAATAAAAGTTTTAATTACTCTTTTGCTGTTTATTCCAGAAAAAAATATTGAGTTCTTAATTTTTGTATTTAAAACTAAAACTTGCTGATCCAACAAGCAATTTGCAGAAGTGATTAGTAAAAGAGGTAGGGTAACCCAGCATCATTTCAAAAGTGCTCTACCACAGGGCTTTTCAACCTTTTCACCCATTGTACCATATTTAGGGTATGGCAACATCCAAGTACCACCAGGCACCTAGCAAGGTGTCAAAAACTTGATAACCTCCCCCCCCCAAAACAGAGGAAAAAAGTGATAAAGTACAGGTAATCCTCAACTCATAACAGTTCACTTAGTGACTCTTCGAAGTTACAATGGCACTGAAAAAAGTGCCCCCCAAGCCACAGTCAAGCAAGACACCTGCCTGCCCGCCCGGCCGTACTCTTCCTCCTGTCCGAGGTTTTTATTGTTGTGAGCATTTCTGTTGAGGATTGGCAGCGGGGGTGGGGTGGGGGGTGTTTGGTGTTTATTCCCCCCCGTCTGCTGGGTGGTTGCAGCAGGTTTTGCTCACTTCACATGATCCTGGGACACTGTGACCATCATAAATATGAATCAGTTGCCAAGCATCTGAATGTAAATCACAAGAGCCTGGAGATGCTGCAACATTCCAGTTGATTGGTGCTTCTTCAGGGTTCAGCAGAAGTGCCAGGATCAGTGCCGAGCTCCAGATGGAGCCTGGTGCTGATCCTGGCACTTCCACTGAGCCCTGAAAGCCCTGCAGCTCCAGCCATCTCTCGCTCAGGCTTGTGCGGTGCTGCCACCGGTCCAGCCCATTCCCTTCCCCTGCTACCATTTTTCTAGAATGGTCGCGTACCACCGGCCAGGTGCCAATGTACCACAGGTGGTACCCATACCACTAGTTGAAAAGTCCTGCTCTACCACACTTTGAGCAAGATGGTTATCTTATCCTCTCCCAGAGTCCTTAACCCACTGGAGACTACTATCCTTTGGGGTTCCTTGTGGGGAATACTTGTGGTTGCAGGTGATCTCACCGGCTCTTCATTCCACCACGATCATCTGCTCAGCTTTTTGTGGAGCAGTCTTCAGTTTTCCCTTTCTTCCCCAGAAGTCCCCCATGCTATGGATGTCTCAATAAAGCAAATTGCATGAAGTGCAGGCCAGACTGTTGTTCAGAAGCAAAAGGTTTTTTTAAAAAAAATGTCATGGATGATCCTGTTTTCTTTTAACAACTGGTGTCTTCAATATGCCTTCTTACTTGTGTATGTTCTTTTTCTCATCTTTCTTATAGTTTTCTTGTTTTTAGCATTCTGCTCCAAAGATATTCAGCGAAACATTAAGAATACGGGTTACATTTTTTTAAAAAGGCATTCTGGTGATGCTATGTTAAGAGCCATCCTATTTAGGTTATAAATCTCCTGTTGGCTATATAGTAGTAAAAAGAGAGAAAAACTGCCAACACTTAGAAATATATAAATGTCTTGACTCACAGCTGCCATCTAGTAATAATCCAGCTTTTTCCAGCCCAGATCTGGTAACTGTAAGTATGCTGTCAAAGAATTAATCAAGGAGAGAAGCAGCCTAGAACTAAGGAGAAATCTCCTGACAGAACAATTAACCAGTGGAACAACCTGCCTCCAGAAGTGGTGAATGCTCCAACACTGGAAGTTTTTAAGAAGAGACTGGACAGCCATTTGTCCAAAATGGTATAGGGTTTCCTGCCTGAGCAGAGGGTTGGACTAGAAGACCTCCAAGGTCCCTTCCAATATTATTATTATTATTATTATTATTATTATTATTATTATTATTATTATTATTATTATTAATCATTGCACAGTCAGCCAGATGTTCAGACTGGATTTGACATTTTGTCTATCTATTGAGTCCTTACCCAGGACCTGGGATTAGCAGATGTGGATGTTTGATGGTATTACAGATATCGTCGCAGGGTGGAAGCAGTTCCTAGTAAGGCCGCCTTTTGCAATTGACTAATAGCAAATTTGTCAATGCCAATGGTGTTCAAGTGGTGCTCCAGTTGTTTTGGGATTGCACCCAAGGAGCCTATTACTATTGGTACTACCCTTGCTTGCTTTTGCCACAGTCTTTCTATTTCTATTTGTAGGTCTTTGTATTTTGTTATCTTCTCCAGTTCTTTCTCTTCTATTCTGCTGTCTCCAGGCACTGCCACGTCCACTATCCAGACTTTTTTGTCTTTCTTATCGACAATTGTTAAGTCTGGGGTGTTATGTTGCAGGTGCTTGTCTGTTTGAATTCTGAAGTCCCAGAGCAGTTTAATTTTATCATTTTCTATGACTTTCTCTATTTTATGATCCCACCAGTTTTTGCTTACAGGCAAATGATATTTTTTGCAGATCTTCCAATGCACCATTGTTGCTACTTTGTCATGCCGCTGCTTGTAGTCAGTCTGTGCAATCTTCTTGCAACAGCTTACCAGGTGGTCCACTGTTTCTTCAGCTTCTTTGCATAGGCGGCACTTACTGTCTGTTGCTGTCTTCTCAATTTTGACTTTGTATGCATTTGTCCTTAAGGCTTGGTCTTGTGCAGCCAGAATTAGTCCCTCGGTCTCTTTCTTCAATTTTCCTGCTCTTAGCCATTGCCAGGTTTTATTATTATCTGCTTTCCCAGCTATTTTTTTAATGTATTGGCCATGTAGTGCTTTGTCTTCCCATGCCTCTATTCTGTTCTTCATTTGGTCTTTCTTGTAGGCCAGTTTGGTCTCTCCAATAGTCAGTAAGCCTTCCTGATATACTAATTTCAGTGCATCTTCATCATTGTTCTTCAGATATTCTTCCAAAGCCATTTTTTCTTCTTCAACCATCTGATGTACTTGTAGCATTCCACGCCCACCTATTTGCCTTGGTAGATAAAGTCTGTCAATGTCACTGCGTGGATGAAGGGCATGATTCATTGTCATTATTTTTCTGGTCTTCCTATCCATTGCTTTTAGTTCTGCTTGAGTCCAGTCCACTATTCCAGCTGTGCACCTAATGACTGGAATTGCCCAGGTGTTGATTGCCTTTATGGTATTGCCTCCATTGAGTTTGGGCTTTAAGATCTTCTTCACTCTCTTGATGTGTTCACCTCTAATCTTTTTCTTGACTTCAGTGTGCTTGATGTTGTCAGCTTGAAGGATACCCAGGTATTTGTAGTAATCTTCCTCATCCAGACTCTTAATGTTATTTTCATGGGGCATCTTGATTCCTTCAGTTTTCACTACTTTTCCTTGTTTGATAGTAAGTGTGGCACATTTGTCCAAGCCAAACTCCATAACAATATTATTATTATTATGGATCATCGCACAGTCAGCCAGATGTTCAGACTGGATTTGGCATTTTGTCTACCTATTGAGTCCTTACCCAGGACCTGGGATAGGCAGATGTGGATGTTTGATGGTATTACAGATATCGTCGCAGGATGGAAGCAGTTCCTAGTAAGGCCGCCTTTTGCAATTGACTAATAGCGAATTTGTCAATGCCAATGGTGTTCAAGTGGTGCTCCAGTTGTTTTGGGATTGCACCCAAGGAGCCTATTACTATTGGTACTACCCTTGCTTGCTTTTGCCACAGTCTTTCTATTTCTATTTGTAGGTCTTTGTATTTTGTTATCTTCTCCAGTTCTTTCTCTTCTATTCTGCTATCTCCAGGCACTGCCACGTCCACTATCCAGACTTTTTTGTCTTTCTTATCGACAATTGTTAAGTCTGGGGTGTTATGTTGCAGGTGCTTGTCTGTTTGAATTCTGAAGTCCCAGAGCAGTTTAATTTTATCATTTTCTATGACTTTTTCTATTTTATGATCCCACCAGTTTTTGCTTACAGGCAAATGATATTTTTTGCAGATCTTCCAAAAATTATATTATTATTATTATTATTATTATTATTATTATTATTATTAATCATCGCACAGTCAGCCAGATGTTCAGATTAGATTTGGCATTTTGTCTACCTATCGAGTCCTTACCAAGGATCTGGGATAGGCAGATGTGGATATTGTCGCAGGATGGAAGCAGTTCCCAGTAAGGCCGTCTTTTGCAATTGAATAATGGCGAATTTGTCAATGCCAGTGGTGTTCAAGTGGTGCTCCAGTTGTTTTGGGATTGCACCCAAGGAGCCTATTACAATTGGTACTACCTTGCTTGCTTTTGCCTTGCTTTCTATTTCTATTTGTAGGTCTTTGTATTTTATTATCTTCTCCAGTTCTTTCTCATCTATTCTGCTGTCTCCAGGCACTGCCACGTTATTATTATTAATTCTGATTTTTTACCATTCCCAATTGGCTCCTTTCAGTCCAGGAAGGTTTAGCCTGCTTGTGAGGTTGCAAATACTAGTCTAGGCATCACCAAGCTCACCCTTGCTTTTTACTTATAACCATTAGTTCAGTGACTATTCAAAATTATAGCATGGAAAAAGGTGATTTATGACCATTGCAATACCCCCGTGGTCACATGATCAGAATTTGGATTCTTGGCAACTGGTTCATATTTGTGATGGTTGCAGTGTTCCCAGATCATGTGATCATCTTTTGTGACCTTCAGACAAGCAAAGTCAATGGGGAAGCCAGATTAGTAGCCGTGTTTCTAACTTAACAACTGCAGTGATTCACTTAACTGTGGCAAGAAAGGTCGTAAAATGGGCCAAAATTCACTTAACGACCGTTTTGCTTAGTAACAGAAATTTTGGGCTCAGTTGCGGTTTTAAGTCAAGGACTACCCATAGTTAGTACTGGGAATGGGAATGTAGAAAGGGACTAGATAGTCTATGTTTGTGCTTCCTCCATTCCCTTGCCGTCCTTGTGCTTTTCAAAGAGTTCTCAGAGAATTGAGATGCCCTCTCAAATCTTTTGAGATTATGCAGGGGCTGACGGAATAAAAGAGAAGAAACAAAAATGGATATTATGTTTCCTAGAGTTCATGGAATCTGACTCGAACCCTTGACATCTAGGGAAGACCGAAGTAATCAAATATTTGTAATTGCAGGACAGCAGTTCTTACAGCACATGACTCTCTTGGGCTTATTTTTATATTCAGTTAATCATTGCCCTGTTAAGCAGTTATTTGGCTCACAGATGAGATCTACAAAGCCCAACAACATTCTGCTGCAACCTTCACAAAGAACAGAAGTTTTTAATTCTACATTGTGATTTTTCAAATGGTATGCCTAATTAATAGCGATGATGATGATGATGATGATGATGATGATAATAATAATAATAATAATAATAATAATAAAATTAAACTGCTCTGGGACTTCAGAATTCAAACAAACAAGCACCTGAAACATAACACCCCAGACTTAACAATTGTCGATAAGAAGGACAAAAAAGTCTGGATAGTGGACGTGGCAGTGCCTGGAGATAGCAGAATAGAAGAGAAAGAACTGGAGAAGATAACAAAATACAAAGACCTACAAATAGAAATAGAAAGACTGTGGCGGAAGCAAGCAAGGATAGTACCAATAGTCATAGGCTCCTTGGGTGTAATCCCAAAACAACTGGAGCACCACTTGAACACCATTGGCATTGACAAATTCGCTATTAGTCAATTGCAAAAGGTGGCTTTATTAGGAACTGCTTCCATCCTGCGATGATATCTGTAATACCATCAAACATCCACATCTGCCTATCCCAGGTCCTGGGTAAGGACTCAATAGGTAGACAAAATGCCAAATCCAGTCTGAACATCTGGCTGAATGTGCGATGATCCATAATCATCATCATCATCATCATCATCATCAGATGGTTGAAGAAGAAAAAATGGCTTTGGAAGAATATCTGAAGAACAATGATGAAGATGCACTGAAATTAGTATATCAGGAAGGCTTACTGACTACTGGAGAGACCAAACTGGCCTACAAGAAAGACCAAATGAAGAACAGAATAGACTAGAGGCATGGGAAGACAAAGCACTACATGGCCAATACATTAAAAAAATAGCTGGGAAAGGAGATAATAACAAGACCTGGCAATGGCTAAGAGCAGGAAAATTGAAGAAAGAGACTGAGGGACTAATTCTGGCTGCACAAGACCAAGCCTTAAGGACAAATGCATATAAAATCAAAATTGAGAAGACAGCAACAGACAGTAAGTGCCGTCTATGCAAAGAAGCTGAAGAAACAGTGGACCACCTGGTAAGCTGTTGCAAGAAGATTGCACAGACTGACTACAAGCAGCGGCATGACAAAGTAGCAACAATGGTGCACTGGAAGATCTGCAAAAAATATCATTTGCCTGTAAGCAAAAACTGGTGGGATCATAAAATAGAGAAAGTCATAGAAAATGATAAAATTAAACTGCTCTGGGACTTCAGAATTCAAACAGACAAGCACCTGCAACATAACACCCCAGACTTAACAATTGTCGATAAGAAAGACAAAAAAGTCTGGATAGTGGACGTGGCAGTGCCTGGAGATAGCAGAATAGAAGAGAAAGAACTGGAGAAGATAACAAAATACAAAGACCTACAAATAGAAATAGAAAGACTGTGGCAAAAGCAAGCAAGGGTAGTACCAATAGTCATAGGCTCCTTGGGTGCAATCCCAAAACAACTGGAGCACCACTTGAACACCATTGGCATTGACAAATTTGCTATTAGTCAATTGCAAAAGGCGGCCTTAGTAGGAACTGCTTCCATCCTGCGACGATACCTGTAATACCATCAAACATCCACATCTGCCTATCCCAGGTCCTGGGTAAGGACTCGATAGGTAGACAAAATGCCAAATCCAGTCTGAACATCTGGCTGACTGTGCGATGATCCATAATAATCATCATCATCATCATCATCATCATCATCTGATTTTGAGGAGACAGGGATAAAAAGCTTAGTAAAACCTCTATCTCAATTTGTCAGAATCATCTTCTACTGCCCTCAACCCAACTCAAACCCTGAAGTAAAAGCATTTTTCAGTTAAGAGGGGGGAAAACCCCAAGAAGTGCCAGTTACTGGTAGCAGCATCTTGCAGGTAATAGTTTACTGTGAAAAGGAAAAGGAATAGCTGGGCTCAAATAGAAATAGAACGTTCTGGGACCAAACCCTTTGCTGGGGCCTGTTTGTACCTGAAACAATATCTGAGGTAGCTTGAGGTCAGCTGCTACTCAGTTACCTGGGTAATGGATAGTTCCAGCAGAAGTCAATTTATTGACTTATTTACCTCATCCTCTGACTCTTGCTTCAGACATGGAACACTTTTATCTTTAGGCTGGAGCCATTTATTTATTTGTTTCCTAGCTATCTCCAATATGAACTCTTTTTTATTAGTAGTATTCTTTACAACATCTCCCTGCCTCTCTTTCTTTAAAATAAACAGCAAAGCTGGCCCTTCAAACTGGGTGGATATCAACACCTCTGTTTTAAAATGAAAGCTTGGGAAGATGGTGCAGAAGATAAAATCTGTACTCACTCCTTGCTTATCTTCTAGATCAGCTCTGGAGTAACTGAGGCCTTCAGGTGGCCCCAGCTGCCAACTGAGGCAGGTACCAGCAGATCTACCTGTTAGGAAATCAGCCTCCCTATGCAATACATTCTTGTTAATGAAAAGGCAAGAATTGTTTGTAGAGATCATTTACTATAGATACACATACAAACCAAGTAGTTTCGCATATCAGTTTGATACCCAGCCAGCCACCTGCTTATAAAATTCCCAATCTGTACCCGGAAGTGGTGATATCTCCTGACAGTGTGAAAACAAGCATGCCCTTTTCAAAACCAGCACCATTTGTTTGCAGTAATTCATAAAGTTTAATTGTCTTAAACTCTGTTTGCTGTTACATAGCTTTCACTTCCACTTTGGCCTTTTTGCATAGAATGGTCTGACTTTTAATAGGTAGAAGAAAATCCACTGATAAGCTTAAAATTAGAATAAGGGTGGAGGGGAACGTTTTTGGAAATGAGAAGAATCTTGCAATAATGAAGACAAGGAAACCAGAAGAACAAGTTGATTTTTGCTTCATTTTAAATTTAAAGCAGCTGAACCTGAATGTCAGTACCTGGGCCCAGTCCAGAGTAATGCACATACATCACTGGACAGAGTTCTAGTATAATTCCCCTCCTCATTTCTAATCATCATCATCATTTAAGCCTTATCCTCTGCAGGATGAAGGCCTCTTCCACATGTTCACTTCTAATATGTGGAAGAAATACAAAGCTATATGAAACAGCCATAATGTTATATGTTGATCCTGTCAAAAACTCATAATAATAATAATTTTCTATCAAGTCTGTTCTATACACAGGAGAGAGAATGAGAGAGTTTATTAACTTATTGTTTACTTTTGTCATACCACTGTTTTTTTTTTTGACTACCCTTGATTTTTCTCAAGCATCTATTTCTTTTCCAGTGAATGTTGTCTTTATATCATGTGTCACAAATATTCTAGCTTCATTATTATTGCTTCTAATGAATAGTTTGGTTTTACTTCATTTGTTCTTTTGTGATGTAAAGTACTTTCGATCATTTTCTCCAGCACCACAGTTCAAAAATATATACTGTATATATACAATTTTCTTCATCCAGCTTTTTGATTGTGTAATTTCCAAAGCTAAATGTCACAATTTTAAAACCATGGCCTTGATATTACATTTCTTGTCAGTGTAATAACTTTGCACTTTGATATTTTGTCTAGTTCTGTCACAGTTTTTCCCCAAGTGGCAAAAGTCTTTACTTCATGGCTCTATCATTTTGACTTTGAGTCTAGGAAGACAATGTCCGTTCTTCTTTGCACATTTGCTGGTTTAAACTGTAATTTGGGGAGAAGAAATTCATAACCTGAACTGCAGGCAGCATCATTTCTTCTTTTTATTGACTGAATACAGTTTCTCTATTTTTTTCACTGGTGGAAAATATAGTCAGTGTGATTCCAGTGTTGTCTATCAGGTGATATCCATATATAGTATTGTCTTTCCAGCTATTGTAAGAAGGTATTTGATTCTTGGATTTTATTTGGTTTGCCCTGGATTCTAATTTAGATCACTCTATCATTTTTAATAGTATGCAAACATTCACTTGTTGTTGTTGTTGTTGATGATGATGATGATGTGGCATTTGCTGTCTATTGCTGTCTTTTCAATTCTGGCTTTTTTCTTACGGTTTGGTCTTGTGCAGCCAGAATGAGGCCCTCTCTCTTCAGTTTTCCTGCTCTTAGCCATTGCCAGTTCTTGTTGTTATATGCTTGGCCTGCTAGCTTTTTAAAAATCTCCTGGCCCTGTAATACTTTGCCTTGCTATGTCTCTTTCCTAGTCTTCATTTGGTCTTTCTTGTAAGCCAGTTTGGTCTGCCAGTACTCAGTAACCTTCATGATATATTAGCTTCAGTGCATCTTCTTCACTGTCCTTTAGTTTAGATAACTCCCAGTGCCCTTTTTTCTTCTTTAACTGTATACTTAGTATACTTGCAATATTTCATGATCACATTTTCCTTAATAAGTAGAATCTGACAACATAGCTGTGTGGATGAAGAGCATGATTCATTGTTATTATTTTTCTGATGTTCCTAGCCAGGCTTTTTAGTTCTGCTTGAGTCCAGTTCACTATTCCAGCTGTGTATTTAATGACTGGAATTTTCTATATGTTAATTGACTTGATAGTATTTCCTCCACTGAGTTTGGCCTTTAAGATCTTCATTCTCATGATATATTCACTTTTAACCTTCTCGATTTCAGTGTGTTTGATGTTGTCAGCGTGAATGATGCCCAGGTATTCATAGTGATCATCTTCATCCAGACTCTTGATGTTATTTTCATAGGGCATCTTGATTCCTTCAGTTTTCATTATTTCCTTCCTTTTGATGGTGAGGGTGGCACTTTAGTCCAGTCTAAACTCTTCTGCAATCTACGGACATTGTTGCTTACTGATTCTTTTTCAGGCGGTGTTTTTCCATATAGTTTTAGATCATCCTGGTTAAGGAGGTGGGATAGCCTGGCAGATGTTTTTGATGTTTGATAGCCATGGCCTCAGTTATTCGTATTGTTGACAGAGGAATCAGTGCAATTACAAACAATAATGGTGATAGTGAGTCTCCTTGAAAGATTCCTCTTTTGCTATTAACCTCTTCCAGTCTATCACCATTGACTGGCAACTTTGTCTTCCATTATGCCACTGGTCTTTGCATAAAGTTTCTGATGTTTCTATTGACTTCTGTCATTTCTAGGCGATTGATTATTCAGTCATGTGGCAGTGAGTAAAATGCCTTTTTATAATCAACCCAAGGTACATTCAAAGTGATCTTTCTTCTCTTGTAGTTTTCCAAAATCATCTTGTCAATTAGGAGCTGGTCTTCTGTTCCTCTACTCAGGTGGCATCCTTTCTGCTCAGGTGGAAAGAGCTTGTTTTTAACCAGATGCTATTAAATTACATCAGCTACTATGCCAGTTAGCAATTTGAAAGTTATAGATAAGCTGGAAATAGGTCTCTAGTTGGTTGTTATTGCCCCGTTTATTGTATCTTTCATTATCAAGTAGGTTTTGCCAGATGTTAACCAATCTTCAGTTCATATCTCCTTGCAGTATATTGTTAAACTACTTGGCAATAAGTCCAGTCCAGTCCAACCAAACTCTATGCAGCTCATTTTTATCTGGTGCTGACCAATCCTTGATCTTGCTTGCTCTTTTCTCCACCCTTTATATTGTTATTACAAGTTCTTCAGTGTCTTTATTCTTACCCACCTCCTTTATTCAAGCTGCATTCTTGTTGTACTGTATTCCTTTGAGTTGTCCCAGCTGCAACAAGAATTGCACTGTTTCTTCTGTGGTAGGTATTGATTTATTAACACTGCAGTTTCTTCATTGATGGATTGTTAGAAATGTTTCTGATTTGGCTAAAATTAGAGATTCTACCTAGTGTTACATACTGCCCTTTATTGCCATTTTAGCTTGGAATGTGAGAAAGAAGCAACACTTGATTTGCACAACTTTTTTTTATTATATTGATTCTGAAAATAATGATCTGCTAAAAGAATGCTGTTTATGAATACTGGACTTTGAAGAGATTGATACACCCGTGCCAGGAACAAGAAGACAAACAAACAAAAAACAATTGACAAGTTGCTGAGAATTATTAGGGGTGCTGGAGGAGGAGAGATCAGCTGAATTGCTAGTAATTTTTTTGGGCCTAGGAATCTCTTGGAAGATTGATAATATTAACTTTTGAAAATATAATCTCCTTTATATAGCAGAATGGATGCCATTTTTATTTTTATTAGTGGATCTTGGAATTCTTCTCAAAGATAAAGGAGAAGCCACAATCTCTGTTATGCAGAATGTGCATATAAATGTGGAGGAGGTCATACTGAAGTTGCAAGATCCAAATGCCAAATGTTGAAATAATAGTGAGGGAGAAAGGTGAGGTTTGTGGTAGGATTAAACTGTTTCAACATTCTGTTATAAACATTCAGTGTTGTAATGGGAAAATGATAATATCTTTTATTGGGCTATTATCTTATAAACTTACATAATAAGAGTACGTATTCTGCTTTTGATTTAAAAATGGGCTTTCTTGTTTGATTTGAAGAGTTGTTTAGAATGTAAAAATTGCAAACAATAAAATGTTTCAGATTTAAGATTGCAGTGCAAAATTAAATAGTGTTGAGAACAATTTTACATTTTCTTGGGTGCTATGGTATATGCCTGCAAGGAGTAGAAGCAACTTTGATAGATGGTTTAAAATCTAGGTAACTGTGAAAACCTATTATAATAAACAAGAAAAAACAACAGACAAACAGTGCACAACCAAAATGGAAGATCAAGCTGGAAAATAAGATCAGTATGATAAGATCAGATGCAAGCAAGCTAGAACACATGAAAAAAAATAAGCTAAAGAACAAGAAGATCAAAGAATAACTGATAAATATCACCTAGAAACAAGGAACTCACAAAAGGGCTCCTGATCTAAAGTTACAAGGACATAGGTGAGATAAAAGAGCTTGTATGTGGTGGCCCCTATACTTTTGAAACTTCCTACTGCTTAGATTTGTAAAGCCCCTTCCCTCTTGACATTTAGAAGATCATTGAAGACAGTTTTATTTCATCTAGCTAAAGGTTATTATTCTTCATATATAATTTTATATTCAAGATTTATTAGAGATTTGAATTATAATAATAAAAACTAATACAAGCTGACATCTTTATTCTTTATAAATAAATAATTATAAATACATTGACCTGTTTTAAAATGTTCACAAGTTGCGACCTACTCTTTTGATTTGTGCAGGCTATAAACCAAATAAATATTTCTTTTCTGTGTTATCTTTTCTCAAGGTAAAGCATATACTGATGGCCCACCTTCTCCAAGGTATATATCTTAGCTGTCTTCTTTGTTTTTTGTCTTCTTTGTTTTTCTTTGACCTGCTCCAGTTTATAGGAATCCTCATTAACATGGCCAGACTAGACACATTCCCGGAGGTAGTCTCTAAGCAATCTAAAGCACTGAACATTGCCAATGTTCTGATACATATCTGATGTGTGGTATGTATCTCATATATGTGACTCATTCTGAATAACAGCTACAACTTTCAAAATAAACTTTGGCAAATTTTTGTTGTTGTTAATTGTGAAGTCGTGTCTGACCCATCGCGACCCCATGGACAACGTTCCTCCAGGTCTTCCTGTCCTCTACCATCTTCTGGAGTCCATTTAAGTTCACGCCTACTGCTTCAGTGACTCCATCCAGCCACCTCATTCTCTGTTCTTCCCTTCTTCTATTGCCCTCAATCTTTCACAGCATTAGGCCCTTCTCCAGTGAGTCCTTCCTTCTCAGTAGGTGGCCAAAGTATTTGAGTTTCAACTTCAGGATCTGGCCTTCTAAAGAGCAGTCGGGGTTGATCTCTTCTAGGACTGACCGGTTTGAACGCCTTGCAGTCCAAGGGACTCGCAGGAGTCTTCTCCATCACCATAGTTCAAAGGCCTCAATTCTTTGGCGCTCAGCCTTTCTTATGGTCCAACTTTCACAGCCATACATTGCAACTGGGAAAACCATGGACTGGACTATACGCACTTTTGTTGGCAGGGTGATGTCTCTGCTTTTTAGTATGCTGTCTAGATTTGCCATAGCTTTTCTCCCCAGGAGCAAGCATCTTTTAATTTCTTGGCTGCAGTCCCCATCTGAGGTGATCTTTGAGCCCAGAAAAATAAAATCTGTCACTACCTCCATTTCTTCCCCTTCTATTTGCCTGGCAAATTTTAGCACCTAATAAATGTTAAATACTATTCTTAAGACCTTAAGATGAGCTCATTAACATATTCATTCTCTTGTTTATTGGATACCTCCGTAAATGCTTGAGAAGAATTGGGTGTCAACCTTTTTATGATACAGATATAATGTTTTGAAGGGTGTTTGGACAAAAAGGGCACAATGGTCCTTTTCTATAGCTGTTCTGTTTTACTCTGATGAACTATTGCTAATATAATTTTGTCAATGCAAAACAAGATTTAAAAATATTAATGTCATGTTAAACTGTTGGAATATTGGGATGTTAAACTTGGAATGTATTAATCTGACCTTAGATCCAGGAAGATGGTTTTGTTTTGTTAGAGAATGACTATTACTGTATTTCAGTCTTAAAATCTTGGGTTGAAGATATGTGTTTATTTTCGCTCTTGGAAAGAGGCTCTGTCCATTCCCTGAACCCCATTCTGTGCTCGGGCTCGTGTGGGTTTCTGTACTTTCCCAAAACTCAGGTGTTCCCTGATTTGTGCTAGGGGTGTTGTAGTCAGGACTTGGCTCCTCGACTAGCTCTGTGTATGTTTGACCCCCTGTAGGATTTGGGGTAAGGTCAGGCCAACCTTGGGAATTGTGTGCCAACTCTCTTGCAGGGAATGATTTGTTGGGATGCCCCCGGGTATCCTCCGTTGCTGGAGTGCTGTGTGATGTGTGTGGAAAGTGAGTATGCCCCCGGGGTGACTCCCTGGCTGGAGTAGGCGTGAGTGCCTGTTGTGTGGTTAAGCTCCATGACTTTCTTTTCGGAGCAATTGCGGAACCCTGGGATGGGCCGTTTGTGGCTCCCTCAGTGGAGATGGGCAGTAGCTCTTGCCCTTCCCTTTGCTCCAAAGGGTCCCCCTCCCCCCCTGGAAAAGACCCAGGAGTCTCAGCAGAAAAGTCTCGCCTAGAGCGAAGTTGGTCGATGTGCCGACGCAGGACACGACCGTTGTCCAGGGCAACCTCGTAGGAGAGAGGACCTGTGATCCTGGACACAGAAGCGGGGACCCATGTATGACCAGGCCCGTAATTGCGAGCCCAAACCGGGGCACCCACAAGTAGTTGTCTAGGTGCCCTAGGATGTGAGGTAGATGAAGGCAGTCTGTCCGGATGCAACCGGTCAAGTCTAGTAGTAAGTTGGCGCCCCCAACGAAGTTCAGCTGGACTTCTCCCTGTAGAAGTGGACGGTGTGGTGCGATAAGAAAGGAGAAAGTCAGCCAACCTGTGATGCCAGTCCCCGTAGGTGAGTCTCTTCAAGGCGTCCTTTGCGATGCGCACCATGCGTTCAGCCATACCGTTGGTGGACGGGTGAAAAGGCGCAGACGTGGCATGACGAATCAGGTTTGCCTGTAAGAAAGCTTGGAATTCGGAGGAGGTGAATTGAGGGCCGTTGTCGGACACAATGACATCTGGCAGCCCGTGTGCAGCAAAAATCCCCCTCAGTACCTGAATAGTCTTTGCAGTGGTGGTGGATGAGACAGGCACAACCTCAAGCCATTTTGAATGGCTGTCAACAAGGACCAAGAAGAACTGGCCCTGAAAGGGCCCAGCGTAGTCAATGTGCACCCTAGACCATGGGGACTGTGTTTCCTCCCATCTATGCACAGGAGCTTGGGGCATCTCTGGGCGAGATCGTTGGCACAGGTGGCATGCGTGTACCTTAGCCTCAATATCTTTATCTAAACCAGGCCACCACAAGTGGCTTCGTGCAAGAGCCTTCATACGAACAATGCCAGGATGACCCTCGTGGAGGGATTCTAAGACCCTAGTCCTCATTGAGGTGGGAATGACAACTCTGTTTCCCCAAAGCAGACAACCCTGAGAAAGGGACAGTTCGTTCCTTTTGGACCAGAAACTCTGAAACTCAGGACTAGGGCAGTGCTCAGGCCACCCGGACAGGACCCAGGAGCGGACACGTGAAAGTGTGTGATCTGTACCTGTTTCAGCGGTAACATCCCTCGCACTAAGAGGGAGCTCGGGCAAGGCTTGGATTGATAGAATGTTGACAGCTGGCGCGGGGTCAGCTTCTACTACTGGCAGAGGCAACCTACTGAGGCCATCAGCATGGCCCATTTCTTTCCCAGGCTTGTGGAGTAATGAAAAATCATATGCAGACAAAAAAATAGACCACCTAAGCATTCTAGGGGAAATGATGTGGGGAGTCTGCTTACGTGTGGTAAACAGTCCCAGCAGAGGCTTATGGTCAGTGAAGACCGTGAAATGCCTGCCATATAGAAAATCGTGGAATTTTTTAATTCCAGCAACAACAGCCAGAGCCTCCCTGTCTATCTGAGCGTAGTTGCGCTCGGCAGAAGACAGTGTTCTGGAGTAGTATGCAATAGGAACCTGAGTTCCATCAGACCTGAGGTGACTCAGGACAGCTCCAACCCCGTAGGGGGATGCATCACAAGCGATGCACACAGGAAGAGACTCGTTGAAATGTGCAAGAACACTGTTAGAAGTGAGCAAGGCCTTGACTTCTTTAAAGCAAGCCTCATGTGCTTGTGACCACAGCCACACAGCTTGTTTGTCTAGTAGCCTGTGAAGAGGCTCAGCTACACTAGCTTTATGTGGAAGAAAAGAATTGTAGAAATTCAGGAGGCCTAAGAAGGCCTGAAGTTCGGCCTTAGACTTTGGCTGGGTGCTTCTAAAATAGCAGTTAGTTTGGATTCAGCAGGATGAATCCCAGCAGCATCATTTTGAATCCCAGAAATTCAGTAGAAGGCACCCCAATCTTGCATTTGTCTTTTCTGAGCTTGAGGCCTGATTTCCTGAATCTTAACAGGACAGCCCTAAGCCTTTCAGCTAGAATGTGTGTGGAGTCTCCTGCAATCAAGACATCGTCAAAGTAGGGGCAGACCCCTGGTATACCTCGTAGTGTGTTTTCCATTACGCTTTGGAAAATCCCAGGAGCGACATTCACTCCAAACTGTAGCCTTTTTACCTTAAAGGCTCCCCTGTGGGTCACAATGGTCTGAGCTATGGCAGCATCATCATCAACAGGCAGCTGTTGATATGCTTGAGCTAGGTCAAGCTTTGCAAAAACACGCCCCCCCTTGAGAGAGGCCAGGATGTGACTGACCACAGGAACAGGATAGGCATGTTGCTGCAATGCCTTATTGAGTGTGCATTTGTAATCAGCACAAATGCGAATGTCCCCATTTGCCTTTAGAGGCGTGACAATGGGGGTCTCCCACGGGCTGGAATCAACAGGTTCTAGGATTCCCTGTTGGATTAGTTTGTCTAATTCAGTGTCAATCTTACTTTTTAAAGCAAAAGGGACCCTTCTTGCTTTAATCCTAATGGGAGTGACAGTGGGGTCTAGCTTTAAGGACACAGGTGGTCCTTTGAATGTGCCCAGCTGGGGGCTGAAAACATCTGCAAATTCTTTGCAGACTTCCTGTAGGTCGAGTGTTTGTAAGCTGTTGAGTCCTGTGACGTGTATCCCCAGGGCCTCAAACCAATCGAGTCCTATGAGACTCGTTCGTTCACCCCCTACTACTAATAAGTCTAGTGGACCTTCAAAACTCTTGTATTGCACGTTAAGGGTGGCCTCCCCCTTAACACACACTCTTGAGTTCTGAAAATCTGTTAATACAATATCAGAAGGCCTTAACTTGGCCTTAGTCCCACTACTGGAACAAATCTTCCTAAATGTATGCAATGAAATGATGGAAAGGGCAGACCCTGTGTCTAGTTCCATAGATAATGGAACCCCTTGTAGCTTCACGTTGAGTGACAGCTTTTTCTTCATGGGCTTGTGTGTGCCTGTCCTACAGATGCTTCTTCGCGAAGCGCAAAAACCTACCCTATTCTGGCTGGGGAGTCTGGTACCCTTCAGGCGTTCTTCTTGGGGTTGTGCCTTTCGTCGGCCCAGACACACAGCTGCAATGTGCCCTAGTTTGCCGCATGCCCGGCAGGTAGCGGAGCGGAACTTGCAGTCGGTTCTCCTGTGGCGACCTCCACAGCCGATGCACTTGAGCGGAGCCGAAGAGCTTCCCTTCTGGTTTCCTTCCTTCGCGGGGTGTAGACGGTCGACTTCCTCGTCCGGATCCTCCTCAGAGTTTCGTTGGACATCTCCCTGGTGCACGGACGCACCCTCTGCACTGCTTCTGATCGGCCGCATGTTCTTGACGGCGCCGCCTGCTGCTTCTTCTGCGGTGACTTCCCTTAAGGCGTCTTGGAAGGATAATTCTTCCTTAGCGAAAAGTCTCTGTTGTAGCTCTCGATGCCTTAACCCGCACACGAATCGGTCCCTCAGTCGTTCCTCGAGGTCCTTGAACTCGCAGGGCTTGGCGGCCTTCCGTAACGCGGCGATGTATTCCTTGGCTGACTCACCGGACCTTTGATCCCTCTGTTCGAAGGTGTGGCGCCATGAGATAACGGACACCTTGGGGTGGAAGTGCTCCTTCAGCAGCTTCTTCAGGTCTGCGTAGCTTACAGACTCTACTGGGACAGGTGCTGCAAGGTTTTCTGCGATTTCGAAGGCGTCTTGGCCGCAAACGCAAAGCAGGGTGGCAGCCTTCAAGCTATCTTCCCTCACTTGGTTTGCCTTGAAGTAGTTCTCCATTCTGGATACGTAGGACTCCCACCGCTCTGGATGTGAGACGTCGAATTCCGAAAGCCTTCCGATTTTCGCCATCTTCGGATCTTCAGGAGACGGGTCTATCAGCCAGCCTACCCCCGAATGCGCACCGGATTGGCGGGCAGCTGCCGAGTCGACGCCGTTCCTCTTCCGCCGCTCAGGACTCCTTGGGTAAGCTTACACTTTTTCCTTTCCAGGTAGTGCAAGGCATCCCACCCTCGTCGCCAGTGTTGAGTCCGTGGCGGGAAAACAGACACGAGAAGCAGCTGGAGTTCTCAGTTTCTTTTATTCAGCGTTCAGCTTACAGGAAGATGGCTTCAGCCTCGCCCAAACGCCTCGCAGCCTCTTATATAGGCAACTCCCGGGTAAATGGGTTACTTTTCCCGCGCCAGCACCCGCGCATGCGCACGGCGCTGGCGACAGCCTGTCTGGTCCCGGGCAGCTTTGCACCTGCCCGGGACTGCCTGCAAACGCCCGAGCCGTTTGCAAGGCTCGGGACATAACAAAAAAGATCATTATGATTCCATATGGCAAGATTTAATTTGTTTTTAAAACTGAGTTGCATTGTAAATCTATTGTAGTAAATATAGGTTGGCTCTATTTTTCTTATTTGTTTTTTTTCCATTTTGGTATGCATATTATAGTTATCTAATTTAAGGATTTAAAGATTTAAAAAATCTCTCTCATTTTCGATTGCTTCCCAGCTATCCTGTTCTTCAGTTTATTAATTATATTTATTGCTTAAATATCAGGTAAGATTACCTCCCAAAATGTCTTAAAATTAGCAAATGAACATTATATGTAGACAGGTAAATTATGAAAAGAGTTATTTCTCAGGAAATCTTGTGGTGAGAGTCTAAATCTTTTTTCTTCCATGGCAAAAAGCAGGAATTACAGGTAAACTGGGCGACAATGGCCAGAATAATCAAACCTCCCACCACATCTTATCAACTCAGTCTATGCAAATAAAATAATGGTTTATATTAAGTGATGAAATGCAAAATGTTTGTTAAATAAAATGCTTATATACCCTGTTTAATATTGCCAATCTTTTATCCAAGAGACCTCCTATGAACCTGATGTTTGAATGCAGCCTCAGTTCAACTATCAATCTGCTTTCTGCTGCAATGAATCAGATATATATTGAGCATTTGGCAATGTTAACCATTGTTAGAAGTAAAGTCCTCATCCTGGTTCATCCAAGCCGGGAATAAATAAGCAAACATGGTGACTGCTTTGGGAAGAAGGTTACAGTTTATTGCAGAAAGATGGTTCTTCAGGAAAGTGCAGAGGAGAGAGAAGGGGAAGGAGAAGGGCAGGGCACATGGGGCAGTAGGCTTTTATACTCCCTCTAGCCTTGTTTGAAATAGTTTCCTGTTCCTGTGGCATGAACCTTGAGGCTGTTTCTGAGTGTTTGTCTAGGCCTTGATATCTGTGGTTTAATTCTATTATCATATCCTGCTTCCCAGGTGATGGGGCTGACTCCTAGAGTTTGGGTGGGGTATGCAGATCTTCTCTTTTGTCTTCTTGATTGCTCTGGCTTCAACTTTCTGATGGTTTTACATCTGCATTTGTATAGGGCTAAAGTCTTGCTTGGGGCAGAGAGATAGATTTGGGGCCAGGTTTGGTTTTAAGAAGTCCTTTTGAGGAAAAATATATTTTTCTGCCCTTTTTAATATTTCTTCTCTGGGCTAACTTTCATCACCATATTCCTGGGTTAATGTGCAGAAATACACACAGAATAGATTTTTTTATTGGCCAAGTGTGATTGGACACACAAGGAATTTGTCTCTGGTGCATAAGCTCTCAGTGTACATGCAAGCAATGATAAATCATGATCATAATCATAAAATACAATCGTAACTCATAAGATACAGTGATAGTGATAGGATACTAACTAAAGCAATCAACATAAATCATAGGATAAAAACAACAAGTTATAGTCATAAGATGCTAAAGGAATGGGTAATAGGAAAGATGAGAAGGGTAACGGTAATACAGTACAGTTGTACTATGTGGTTTGCATCCTAGGGCATGAGACAGTATTGTAGGAATAAGTTGTTTAGGCCAGGGCTTTTCAACCTTTTCACCCATTTTATCACTTTTAGGATATGGCAATATCTGAGTACCACCAGTCACCTAGCAAAGTGTCAAAAACTTGATAACCCCCCAAAAAAAAGTGATGAAGTACAGGTAGTCCTCGACTTACAACAGTTCGCTTAGTGACTGTTTGAAGTTACAATGGCACTGAAAAAAGTGCCCCCCAAGCCACAGCCCAGCAAAACACCTACCTGCCCACCCAGCGGCGTTCTTCCTCCTGTCCGAGGTTTTCATTGTTGTGAGCATTTTTGTTGAGGATTGGCAACGGGGGTGGGGTGGGGGTGTTTGGTTTTTATTCCCCCATCTGCTGGGTGGTTGCAACAGGTTTGGTCACTTCACATGACCCTGGGACACTGTGACTGTCATAAATATGAATCATTTTGCCAAGCATCTGAATGTAAATCACAAAACCCTGGAGATGCTGCAACATTCCAGTTAATTGGCACTTCTTCTGGGCTCAGCAAAAGCACCAGGATCAGTGCTGAGCTCCAGCTGGAGCCTGGCATTGATCCTGGCGCTTCCACTGAGCCCTGACAGCCCCGAAGAAGTGCTGATCCTGGCGCTTCCGCTGAGCCCTGACAGCCCTGTAACTCTAGCCATCTCTCGCTCAGGCTTGTGCGGTGGTGCCACCAGTTCAGCTCATTCCCCTCCCCCGCTACCACTTTTCTAGGATGGTCGCGTACCATCTGCCAGGTGCCAATGTACCACAGGTGGTATCCATACCACTGGTTGAAGAGCCTTGGTTTAGGCAGAGAGTTTGTAATGCAGGTTGGGACAGGGACCAGTTACCAAAACTGTTGATGCTTCACAAAATAGGAAGCAGTATACAACATATAGCCAGTTCCAGTGAGGTCCATATTTAATTATTTTTAAAAGCAGCTGACCTATTTAATATCTTTTATGTGGAATAAGTATGATGAAGTGGGCAGCAATTGTCCATCATCTTTACTTTAGACATAAAAATAATTCTTTTGTGGTCAACTTTACTGTAACAGACCAACAGTAAGGAAGTGGCTTGATATAAACTATCCACTGAACATCAGTATCCAGGCAATATACTGCATATTCAGGGGCTGTTATTCTTGAGATATAGGCTAAAAGGATAAGAAAATAATAGAAGATGTAAAAGATCTGGCAAAAGAAAGTCACAAACAGGTTTTATATCTGCTTTTTTATTGTACTGCCATTGTGAAAATTACTATTGTACCATTTGAAAACAGAAAGAAAACAACAAATAACAAAGATAGAAAGGGAAGTTGTGTTTTTAGTTGGATTTTCTTCAATAACTACTTATTTGTACCAAATGAAAAGACTTACTGGCAACTAGTACATTGGTTGTGTGTTACTTACTACATACTATAGTACCGTGTTACGTACAACTCATTTACAGTACTATTCGCAAAATTGCCCCAAAAACGGAACAACTATAAAATTATTTTAAAATTCTTAATTAAACTGTGATTGCTATTAGATATTAAATTGTATTTATTTTCTTTTTATTCAATTCTATTTATTTTGGGGTGTGTTTTTTTCCTGTTTCCTTTTTCCTTTCCCTGCCCTCTAACACAGCGCAAGAAGGCCTGAAGGATGGATTGCCTCTGTCAGTGAATACAAACAAGCCAGTGATCTTTTCTGGAGCTTTTCTCTGTTTCATACACAGATACCCTGTTCAACTATGGAATTCTGGCAAAAGAAGAAAACTACTAAAAATAAAATTAAAAAAATAAAAAACCAAGTGGAGCCCACGTATTCTGTTGGCTTTTATGATATATGTAAGAACTTTCATGTTTGTGCCAGTCCAATTTTGCTAAAACTACACTTGTACATTTACAGATTACAGATAAATAAATGCATGCTTATGTAGGTAGCAATACATTACCAGTTTAGCTGATTACAAAATGCTAACCAGGATCAGACCTGGTTAGTAATGAGATGGGAAACAACCAAGAAATCTTAAAGCTATAGGCTAGATTGGAACTGTGGGGTAGGAAAACCACCAAGTTAAAGCCAAAACACTATGCAGCACATACACAAACAAACAAAAAAAACCCACAACATTATTTGTCACCAAGAAATCTTATATAGACAGGACCCTGGAGTTAGAAGTTCTAAGCTTCATTTAAAGCAGCGGTTCTCAACCTGTGGGTCGCGACCCTTTTGGGGGTTGCACGAGCCTTTCATAGGGGTCGCCTAAGACCATCGGAAAACATGTATTTCCGAAATCTTAGGCAGGGCTTGTCGACCGCCTTCTCTCCCTCCCCCCCTCCGCTCCACCTCACTTGTTTGTGGAAAATATGCTGCTTGGCGGCAGTCTGCATGAACTCTACAAATGTGCCCTGCGGGAGGGGCGCATGAAGAGTGCAGGTGCAGAGCAAGGCCTGCCCTCCCCAGAGACTCATTGTGCAGCAACCAGATTGACTTCTCGTGCACGCAGGTCAGCGAAGGGGAGGCCGCTGCAGCACCCAACTCCTGTGCCCATCAGCTGGCGACCCCCGAACTTGCGCTTGTCAGCTGGGAGGTCTGGCGACGGCTGCCAGTCTCCTTTGCCACCCTGCCCGTCCTTGTCTCCTCCGCCCGTTCATGTTGAGCCCACCGGGGCTTGACAGGGAGAGAGGGAGGGAAGGAGGAAGAGACTCCTCCTCCTCTCCTAAGCTTCAAAGCATGATCAGCTTCCCAAGGGCGCCACAATCCTCATGAAAGTGGGGGGGAGAAGCAAATGGGGTGAGAAAGCTTGCGGCGGGCTCGAAGGAGCACCTGTCAGTGTTGGTGACGAGAAATTCCCCACAAACCCAGGGAAGGGGTGGAGAAAAGGAGCCCCCTTTGGGAGGAAACCGCCACCTTCTTCTCCTTGGCTTTGCGCTCTTCTGTTCCTCGGCAGCCAGGCTGCCAAGCCTCTGCTGGTTGGAACTTCCTTTCCTTCCCTCCCTCTTGGTCTCTTCCTCCTTCCCTCCCTCTCCCATTGTCCCTTCCTTCCTTCCTTCCTTCCTTCCTTCCTTTCCTTCGCCTCTCTCTTTGTCCCTCCTTCCCTCCCTCTCCCCCTTGTCCCTTCCTTCTCTCCTTCCTTTCGCCTCCCTCTTTGTCCCTCCTTCCCTCCCTCTTTCCCCTTGTCCCTTCCGTCCTTCCTTCCTTCCCTCTTGTCCAGGATCGGGGCGAGCCTCTACAGCTGATCTGCGTTTCTGCAGCTATAGCTGCTCTCCTTGGCTCCTGCCCAGCAAACTTGCTCAAGCTTTGCTAGAAAACATGCCGCTTGCTAATTTAGCAGAAGCATGAATCAGCTGTAGCCCGGCGCTGATCCTGGAGCTTCTGCTAACTTAGCAAGCAGCATGTCTTTCGGCGAAGCTGAGCAAGTGAGCTGGATGGAGCTCTCCTCTGTCTCTGCCTGTGCACAGGCAGGTTTGCCAGCAGCAAAGCCCCCAGCCACACTGGCAGCCTATCTCCCTCCCCTTGTCCCTTCCTGGGCACGGAGAGGGGAGGAAGGAAGGGACAAAGAGGGAGGGAAGTAAGGAACAATGAGAGAGGGAAGGAAGGAAGGGACAATGGAAGGGACAAACAGGGAAGGAAGGAAGGAAGGAAGGAAGGAAGGAAGGAAGGAAGGAAGGAAGGAAGGAAGGAAGGAAGGGACAAGGGGAGAGAGGGAGGGAAGGAGGAAGAATCTAAGAGGGAGGTGAAGGAAAGAAAGGAAAGAAGGAAGGGACAGTGGGAAAGAGGGAAGGAAGAAGGAAGAGACTAAGGTGAAGGAAAGGAAGGAAAGAAGGAAGGAAGGGACAATGGGAGAGGGAGGGAAAGAGGAAGAGACTAAGAAGGAGGTGAAGGAAAGGAAGGGACAATGGGAGAGAGGGAGGGAAGGAGGAAGAGACTAAGCAGGAGGGGAAGGAAAGGAAGGAAGGAAGGAAGGAAGGAAGGAAGGAAGGGACAATGGGAGAGGGTGGGAAGGAGGAAGAGACTAAGAAGGAGGTGAAGGAAAGGAAGGAAAGAAGGAAGAAAGGGACAAGGGGAGGGAAGGAAGGCAGGCACCCACCCCAGTCCCATCCCAGAGACCCACAGATTCCCCCACACAGGCACTCTGCAACCTGAGTTATCAGCTGGCCACACCCCCTGGCCACTGATCACGTGACCCTGGGACACTGTGAATGTCATAAGTATGAATCAGTTGTCAAGCATCCGAATGTAAATCACATGATCCTGGGGATGCTGCAACAATCATAAGTGTGAAAAATGATCATAATTCACTTTTTCAGTGCTGTTGTAACTTCTAACAGTCACTAAGTGAATTGTTGTAAGCCGAGGACTACCTATACTTTCCCGTTTTTTCCTTTTCTTTTTTTTGGTCAAGTTTTTGATATCCTCTGGCCAGCTGGATGGGAGGTTGGGGGTCACCACAACATGAGAAACTGTATTAAAGGGTTGCGGCATTAGGAAGGTTGAGAACCACTGATTTAAAGTGTACAATAAACAACAAGTAAAGGTTGTTGTTATGGTACTCAAAAATAAGTATTGATTAGTTATATGTACATGATTCAGCAAGTTTAGTTAAAAATCCTTGCCAAACTACTCAAGCAGCTTACACAGATATATTTACTTTCCAGGAAGAATTCATTTGCTTTAGGCTTAACTTAATGCTTATGCAAAGAAAAAAAAAATCCTTTAGCTATTTCCACTGTACAAAGAAAAGAGTGCAGATTTTAAATGCAGTTCTCCAGTTTTACTATTTAATTTCGGGGGGGGGGGATCCTAATAAAAATTTCCTTGCTTTATTTAGTTAAGCAGGGGAATTCTATCTTTCAAACAATATTACTAAATACAAATCTACCAGGAAAAATGTTTGAAATAGTTTCAAAACAATATGCACTTTCCTTATTGACAATTCACCAATTAAAAATGGCCATCGCCAATTACTCCACTCATCAGTAGTCAATAATTACTTAAAGCTTCAATTGTGTAATTTTTAGTTTTAAATCATTAAAAATTGTAAGCACTTCTTAGAAACTGTAGCATAGAAATCTTACCAACAGTTGAAAGTGAAAATAAAAGTAAACAGGAGAACATTATAAAGAGAGAAATAAAAGTTTGGTCATTTTCTTTCCACAGAACTGAGATCCAGATAATCCAACTCTTCATGACCACAGTTATAGAACAGAGGTTAAGCCTAGTTGTGACCATTGGTGATTCCTAAAAGGTACTAAGGAAAGTAAATGTTGTTTGTGCAATTGAAGGAATAACATTTAAATGGGCTACCCATAAATGCTGAAGAGTTTTTCCAATCTTTTCCAGTTTATTTTTTATGCATGGCAGATTCACTCTACATTTTATACCACAATAAAATATTCTTTTATGTTTTGTAATAGCTCTTCATCAAAGGACTGATCTTTATCTTTCTGAATCCATTTTATGAGTCTGCAGCAGTCAGAGTTCTGTTCCCAGGAGATTTGTTTGTTCAAGAGAGTCCCCCACAAATAAATAAATATATAAGTCTATCATGTAACATTTTATTTAATTGATGCTGGAGAGGCAATGAAATACATTGCTGTTTGTTCTTTCAAATAAGAAACTCAATAAACGCCAGTAGAGGGAAAGTAAAATCTTTTGCCTGACAAAACTAATAATAAACCTCCTCCCATTTCCAGAAAAACTTCTGTAACTCCACACTTGATGGAACAATGACCTGGTTTTGCTTGGGCAAAAAATATTCAATTAATAGGGCAGCATGTTATATCAGGTCTTTGCATGCCTCTCAACTGAGGCCAAAGATCACAGGGACTGAAATCCTGCCAGCACAACAAAGGCAGGTTAAAGGAAAGGAACTCTTCCTTTCCTTTTTATTCACTGGGCTGTTTGTTATATATACCGGCAGTTTCTTATATGAATGCAGTATTACATTTATCAGTTTTATTCAATTTCCCCAAACCAGTTACTATGCTTTATAGAGCTAACAGCGTGGTGTGTTATAGTGCTAAAGCAGTTTTATACAATCCTGCATTATTGTACTTACTCTTAGCATTTTGAGCATATTATTCTTCACTGAAAGTTCAGTTATTTATTTGTATTTTGCTGAATCCAAATAGATTCACAGATTTATGAAACAACTGACAAAAACACCCATAATTAAAAAGTTCACAGCAACTAATTAACTAATATAACTATAACTGACAACTGATGAAAGTGACAACAATACAATGGAAAATAATCACAGATAATCACAGATTCAAATAAAATATCAATAATTAAATCAATGTGAATAATTCAAAGTGAAATAAATTAAATATGGCAATAATGAATGATTCAACGAAATATTCTTTTAAAAGATTTTGGCTTTGGCAGCTCCTAAAATATTAGAAGGATAAGGAAGCCTTAATGTTAAGATAAAGACATTCCACATAAGTCCAGACTATCAACTCCTGGCCTCTCCTCCCCTTATTTCATGAAAATATGGTACGACCCAAGAAAAACACATTAAATGGGCCAATCCAGATAAGAGAAGACAGTTCTGTAGGTACCTACTATAGATGCTAAGCCATATACAGCTTTATAGATTGAAACTATTTTTTTTAATAATTTTTTATTTTTCCAAACTCTCCCCCATACATATACTGTGATATTTATCAGATGTTAACATACATTCTTTTTACATTCATATATAAGATGAAATAAATACATACACATGACTTTTGGTGTTGCTCGCCCATTTCCCCTTTCACTGTATCCACACTCCTTCTTCTCTACCTTCTTTCTCCCTTTCTTCTCTTCCCTATTTCCCTCTTCTTCCTCTCCTCTTCTCTTAGATTGAAACTATTCTGAATTGCTCCCAGAACTATGTGATAATCAATGAAAAGTTCAAAGCCCAAGTGTAAAATGCTTTTGGTGGAGCAACTATATTTTATAACAATTGCAGTTTCAATTTAATTTATACCAATTAGTAGTTCACCCCATCAGATTGGGCATTACTTTCATTGTTTTCTGCTGTTATCTTAAACTAAGGTCTAGTACATCAAGAGTTTATATTTGCTGGTTATGCAATTGTTGCAAGGAATGTAGCAAATTCATATACCTGCTACAAGAAAATATTTGAGTCTGTGTACGGGCGCATGTGTGCATAAAAGTTTTATCTATTTCTTTGTAGTTGGTGGAGAATTAGCTGTCTATTCATGGAAACAATATAGTTTTGGGGTTTTGAGTTTGCAGTTCTTATGATGCACTTACAAATAGTACAGATATCAGCTTCAAGTATAGCTAAATGATAATGAAGATTTAGCTCTTTCTTTGTGTCAAGTTGTCAACTTATATTTTCTTATGCTGATTCACTGGTGAACTAATGTGGGAGAGATAACTGAATAAGAGTCCAATCACAGATTCAGATGTCCCATAATGCAGATGTTTTTTGAGTTTAATCTATCCCTTGAAAACAACAAATCAGCATTTGATGCCAGCAGAAGATCAATTTTAACAGCATTTTCTTTCATGTGTCAATTTTATATTTATACAAATGTAATGTTTATTGAAACATCAGAGCTATAGAAAAGAGATTGAGTGTTATAGCTCATTCACTTACACATTTTAACCTTCATCATTTTGGGGCAGGCTTTCCCAACCTAGCATGCCCCTTTCTTGATATGGATCAAGATCAAAATGTAATGCATGGGCATTACAGATGAATTGCAACTCTTATTCTTGCTTGGAATTGTGGGGTTTGTAGCTCAATGCATCTAAAAACTGTAGGTCAGGGAGGGTTACTTAACATCTCCTGGTAAAGATGGCAATCTTCTTTTTCTATTCACTGGGCCGTGAATAAATCAAGCCCACAAGTGTCATTTAGAGCTTCATTCACTTGTTTTCTTGATAGGGAATGACAAGTGTGGAACTTTGCACTTGTTAAGAAATTCACACACTAAACTTTTTCATCTGATCTAATTGCACACAGATTTTTTGTTGTTGTTCATTTTAAATGGTAGACTGTTAATATTCTTTGCTAGGAAAGCCCTATCATCTGTGTATCAAAATCCCAGCCAGTGGGACATCTGTTTTTCCCTGTTGCAAACAGTTAAATATGCTCCAAATGGGTTATTGAATTGTCCTTCTTCCACTACCATCTTCAGCATTGTCACAGCTAAAATGTTTGCCATTTTGGCGTGTCTTTCTAATTTGACAGTCTGACATTACCGAAGCCTATGGGCACAATAGCTTCTACTCAATGTGTGAGGGCTCTTTATATATGTACATCCAGGCTTTGTAGATTACTTTAATTCAGGTTTTCATTATAAATATCTGTTGCATCTAATGAGCAGAAACACAGTATTTAATTAAAATATTTTTATTTGCCTTAGGATATAAGGCTCCTCTGAAGCTTTAAGATTAGGAGATATGTTCCAACTGAACCAAACTTTGAGGCACTTATTCATACCTACTTAATATAATGCATGTAGCTTATAATGGCATTTAATTATATTTTCTATATTTTAGAGGTTGGTTGGTTAGTTAGCCAAACTAACATTAAAACCCTAGCTTTGCAAGATTCAGCAGAAAAACTATGATTACCGTCTCTACCTGACTTGTCTGGTCAGTCATGAATCTTTTGAAATGTCTGTGGTTTCTTTAAAGTATTAGTTAGGAGTCAGCTCCATGTCACACATCATGTTATTAATGATCTTATCACTACTTATTCCACAGAGGACGATGAATCATAGGGCTGAAGGACCAAAGATGCATCTTTGGATTAGACAAGCTAAAACTTTGCTGCCTTTCTTTTATGACACATCTCTTGGCATTATTACGAGACAAAATACTGATTTTTTTTTCAACAGCTTTCAAATATATTGTCTTGAGACTCACTCAACCAGGTACTTAATGGTGATGTTGATTGTTTTGCAGTTCCAACATCTTTTATAAGTTTTCATTCTTGCTCTCAAAATGCAAGATACAGTGAATATTGGGCAAACCAGCACAATTTTTATTGCAAGATGAGCACAAGAGTACAAGAGGCATCTAGGAATTCAACTGGAATGTAATATACATATTTCTGCTTCCTTACTAGGAAAAAGAGAGGTTGCCTCTCACATTTAATCATTAGAATTTTTCCTCTACGTGGGGGCATCCATGGTGCAGGGAGATCAATAGTGAAAATGGCAGACATTACTATATTACTGAAGCTCAGCTGCTTTATAACATGCATCACATACATGTAAAAAGATAGAGATCTGGTAGAAATTCTAGGTTCCTCAATCCAGTTTAGAAGGCATACAAAACTGATCTGATTGGCTTTGGCTATCTGAGATCTTTCAAACAACAAAACATAATAAGCAAGTATTATGTTCATGAGAACATGTACTCTACATAGACCTGTCCTTGAAAACTACTCAGAATCTATACATGATCCAGAATGTGGTACTGCAAGCAATTGGCTTCTGGATGTAATTCAAGATGCTAGATATTACTTCTAAAGCCCTTCATAGTATATGGCCAGATTACTCAAGGAACCACTTTTCTGTAACAACTTTTGCCTGTCTTGTAAGATCCAATAGAGTGGATGTGCACTGGGTGCCAACTATGAAACAAACATTATCTAGTAAGACCTTGGAAGTGTGCCTTTTCTACCACAGTGCCTGCTTACTCGAATAGTATCCTCAGAGATCTGTATGGCTCCCTGCCTGATGATGTTCTGGAAGGCACTGAAAACCTGGTTATTTTCCTAAACCTTGTGGTAGGGTAATCGTGAGCCCCTGTAAAGTTTTTATCTGGTTTTATTCTATATGGCAATTCTTTTGGGAGAAAGGCACACATATCTTTGTTCTTTGTCTTTGCTTCTTTGTAGTATAAAGCAGGGGTGTCAAACTGCCAGCCCGCGGGCCACACATGTCATCCAGAAGCCGCGCTCACCCCATTGCCGGCAATGGCAAAACCGTCCCAATACATTGCACATCATGTGACATCACGAGTTTGACATGTCTGGTATAAAGTATCCAAAGTCATTGGGAGTTGGGTGTTTTTAAATCTATATGAATGAATGATAAACAAAGATACTCCTTAATAAACTATTATACACCCTTTCAGTTCACCAAAACAGAGTGGAAAATTTGTCATTGAATCAGTACTCACTTGATATTCTTTTGAGGTGGTCAATGAATTATGAGTCCTAGTTCCATGCCCTCAACTTACATGGGGCCCATATCAAAAAAGAAAAACCAGGGAAAAGTTGCATAGCATAGCTTCTGGAATTTTTTCTAATCTATTTACTAAAATCGCCTTTGCAGAGAGGTCTACATTTCCTTGGTGTGCCACTAGGGCTGTGTTTATTTTTACTTCATGTTGCAACTGTGTGGGTTCGATCATATGTGCTCTGAGAAATAGACTGCAAACAGTCCACTCTGGGTGATGGAGATAGGGGAAGTGAGGGTTAGAATGGAGTAATAGACAACATTCAGAATTGTTGCCCAATTGGCTTTTCCAAAGGGATGCACTGATGATTTTTTTCTGAGTTTTTCAGCATGTATTCATAAGCTGACAAAAGAAAGATTAGCGTTCAAATATGCAGCTTCAAGAAATATCTACCACACGTTTGAACTCAGTTTTTTTTTTCTGTCAGCTTCTTCCAGCATAACCATTTTTGTCTTGCTCCATTCTGGTTTGAACAGTTATTGTGATTAGTGTCTGAAGGCTGTCAGAATCTGCATGGAACAAAACATGCTCAGATTAAATCCTTGCAAGACCGAGTTGCCTTTTGTCAATAAACATTGAGACAATCCATGAAAAATGATCCAGATAGTTAGTCTGGATGGAGTTGTGCTTTACTTGAAGGAAGGCTGCTCTGAAACTTGGTAGCTCTTTTAGACTAAAGCTGTTGCTTTACTCAGAGGCCCCCAACCTTTTGGGCACCAGGGACCAATTTCATGGAGAGAGGTTTTTCCGCGGACCAGAGAGGGTGTGGTTTCATGTACTGCCTGCATCCGCGGATGGGGCTTTGCTTGTTTGAGCGGACTGGTTTCTGGCATGCCGTGGCCCAGTGCTGCTCCATGGACTGGGGGTTGGAGACCCATGGCTTAATCCATAGGTGGAAATAATTGGCCAGGAGAGTTTCATTTGGGCACCAGTTGACCAGGATCCCTTGACTACTGTAATTCATGCCTTGGCAATCAGGTGGTTGGAATATTGTGGTGCACACAGGTGGGAGTCTTTGGAGATTCTCTGGTAGCTTCAGTTAAAGCAGAATGCAGCAACCAGACTGCTGGTGGATCAGTCTCATTGCAAGGTTGCTGTTCTGCCTTCCTAGCGTGTTAGCTTTTGGGCCCCATTCAAAATCCTAATTATTATTTATAAAGTCTTTTTAAGCATAGCACCAGATTATATAAGGCATTGCCTTGCCAAAGTTTACAGTATCCATGTAGTATGATCATCTCATGAATCCTGCTTGGAGTGCCTCCTTTTTAGAGATTCATGGGACCCGGATGAGGTAGCAAGCCTTCTCTGTGATGGCCCCATGGGAGATGCTTCTCTCAGAAGATCAAGCACCATCCTCTCTTCTTATATTTGAGAAGACTGTTAAAACTTTCTAATCTTTGAGCTCCAATTGATTGGCTATGGACATGGATCTGAAATTAGATGCAATGTGTGGTATGTTACATTACTTTATATAATTACATGCTGCCCATAGCAATATGATTGGCTAACATAATAGGCTAATAAGCTAATAAGCACATTAAATTTAAATAGAAGAGTGGCATGTGATAAAAAGAGTCTCAAACCTATTTACACAATTTCCTTCCGATGTTCACTTGACTTGGAAAGAATAATATTTTTAAAATCCACCGTGCTCTTCACATTCTAAGTAAGAGGAAAGGCCACCAGTGTTCTCCCTTTTTTATGTTGCATGAAAACAAGTGTTTCTGTTGCTTGGGGGTAAATGTCAGTTTTCTGGAAAGCAGTTCAAGGAAAAGAAATCATTAAAACGTATAATGATAAGGACTAATGACCCATAGAAGCTTCCCAATCACTATGCTGGCAAATCTCCATTGCTTTTCAGATCTGTGGCTCATGCCAGCATTTCCTTACAACGAAGCCCAGAATGCGAACTGGGATGAGGCAAGAATGCCTCACACTTACCTTCTCACCCCCGGAAGCATAAACTGCGCCTTGAAGGCCAGGAAACAAGCTCTACCATTTCTAAAGTAACACTTGCTAGGCTGTCAAGATATTTCCCCTTTCAACTATAAAACAGCTTGACACAAGAATACCACACAATTGCAAAGGCCAGCGATGATGTTGTGCAAATGGCTAAAATTGCCTTGTCATCTGGAAAACCCTTTCTTTGAAATGAAAAGTATTTTCAGACTATACTTAATTGCACGGTCATTGCATTTACTTAGTTCCATAATGTGGGCTTTCATCCAAGATAATTTAGAACACTGGATCCTGAGAAATTGATGGCAGAATGTTAGCTAACTCTGCACAATCACATCAAACCCTCACTGAATTTGCCTTCAGCTTCTTCATATTGTTTTATCCGCTCCCTGTAACTTTGAGGTCCAGTTTGTTTGTTTTAATGGAACAAGTTACTAGACATCATTATTGTTCGCCTTACTCAGGAAATGAGATGATCTGGGAAAGTTTCCAGCTATTGACTGAGGCATTCCACTCTTTCCAATACTGTATTCCTTCCCTTCGTCTCTATTCCCTAACCTTGCTTCTTCTTGCTCACACTATTTGGCAATTAATATTGATAAAACAAACTACTTTGGATGGAATTTCTTTTACCAAAGTTGTTTTCACTGCTGACACTTATTAGCACCGCATGGCCAATCTAGTTCTACAGTAAGAATTCCTGAAGAAATATTAGGATATGAAGAATATTGTTAACATCCTTATAGACATCCAAGTAGCTCTGGAAAACATATGTTACATGAAAGGGATTATACAGAGAAAACAAGAAAACTCAAGATTATCCAAGATAAAAAAGGGGCAGAAAAAAGGTTCTCCTCCTCCTTCATAATTCTGGGGCTTTTTCCAAGTGAGACTTTTAACATAAAATTGCCTTACTTTGTTCAAACCATTTTTCAAGGAAATCAGATAATATCTCCCACTTACAAGTCTCTCATGTTTTCCTACTGCTTTTTCCATCTTTTTCTTACCACAGAATAATCCATTAGGGAGAGGGGAAAAAAGGCATTGCTACACAATGCCATTTGATTAGGAATCCTCCTCTTGAAAGGGTCAATAAAATTGATTGGCAGATTCAGGATAGATAAAAGAAAGCCATTATTTGGACAGTGCTTCAGCCAAAAGACACAGTGATTGCAGCTCATTTAGATGCCTTTAAGAGAAGATTAGTATAGCTTTGGAAGACAGCTCTATTAAGGGATATTTATGATACACGAAACCTTCTAATTTGAAAAAAAAATCATTTGCAGAAGGAAAGTGAAGAACTTTCTGTTTTCAAGGCATGTTTATGACTTTCACAGAGGTATCTAACTGGCCGTTCTGGGAAGCTGGGTATTGGTTTGATCCAGTAAGGCTATCATCTTTTTTTTTAAAATCAACTTAGTGGTTATCTAATTAGAATATTTCTCCTTCCTGTGGTGAATTGTGGCCTTCAGGCAGAGAGGGGGGGGGGCTAAAACATGTATAATTTGCTTCTGCTTCAATTGGAAATTCACTTTACTAGATTGGTCTGCTTGTTTGAAATTTGTGGGAATAAACTAATGGAAGTGGAGCTAGATTGGTTCTCCAATGTTTCACTTGGACACATTGACAGATATGAGTTTACCTTGAAGTGTGCATCAGATTCTAAATCCTAATGACCAGTGTAATACAAAGTGTATTGCCATGAAGCTTCTGTATCAGGTACTTAAACATAAACTGCTAATAGTCTCTGCCCAAATAATCAGTGTAATACACAGTATTGCCATGAAGTGTAATGCAAACTTTCTATAAGCAAACACACTTGTAAGATCAAAAACTTTCATCAAAACAATCAAAATAGTATTGCATCATCAGGATGAAACACATACAAGAAGGCTGGAACTTGCATCTCAAAAGTGCACCAGTAGTCCTCAACTTATGACCATTTGTTTCATGAACATTTGAAGTTACAAGTGTTGAGTTTACATTGTTAAATATACTACTAACTTTTATTGGCCTTTTAAATGTCAAGAGTATTATGACTCTTAAGTTAAGATTTACCTACAACCAATCTTTACATTTAGGACTGGTGCATTGTCCCCCCACAGTATCATGAACCTGATTCTGGCAATTGGCAACTAGCATGTACTTACGATGGTTGCAGTGTCCCAAGGTCATGTGATCTCAATTTTCAACCTTTCCAACCAGCTTCCAACAAGCAAAGTCAGTGGAGGAAGCGGATTCCCCTGATGATTGTGTGATTTACTTCACAATTACAACAAAAAAGCTTCTAAAATTGGGCACAATTCACTAAACAACCGTGTTGCTTAGCAACGGAAATTCTAACCCCAAATGTGATCTTGGAAGCCAAGGACTGTATGTAATGGTTGTTTGGTCATTTGCCTCCCCTTGCCTAGTCCTGCCCCTGAAAACACATCTGCCTATCTGACCAGGTAGAAAGGAGAGAAAAGGAAAACATAGTATCTTGATCATTCTTTAGTCACCTCTGAGGATTAGTCAGCTTTATTCTGTTGAAGCTAATAAATGGTCAGTGATGAAAGTTAAATAATCATTCAGTAATTAATATACAAAATTTCCAACAAGGCAGCAGGATGGTGTAATAAGCACACTTGGCAAACGGATGCATTTTCCCCATGTCTGAGAAAAAAAGGGAAGCAAAAAAGAGACTGAAAACCAGAATTAGTAGTATGAGAGGACCCATAAGCATATCGACAAGAGGTACTTAATATGGCTCAATGGTACTATGACAGTGGTGGCGAACCTATGGCACGGGTGCCAGAGGCGGCACTCAGAGCCCTCTCTGTGGGCACGCACGCTGTCACCCCAGTCCTAGGCCTTCAGCTGAGTTTTATGAAATCTTTTAGGCCTCCGCCACCGTGTACAAAAAAAAAAAAAAAGGTTCAATCAGTCAATTTCAACTTCTTGCAGGGAAAAAAAAGAGCTTGCAAAGTTGAAATTGATTGATTGAACTTTTTAGTCTCACCCAGCCATACCCACTCAATGGGCCACACCCACCTGGCACCCAATGATGCATAAGTGGATTTTGGGTTGCAGTTTGGGCACTCGGTCTCTAAAAGGTTCACCATCACTGTACTATGATAAAAAGCATTGCCCAGTGAAATAAAGCAAAGCATGGTAATGCACAATTTATTTGTACTTACCATTGTTGAATTGGTCTCCAGCATGTTCTGTTTTATTTTTGTTTGCAAATGGCCACAAAAAAACCTTTCGTGATCAGGCATAAAGACTCTGAAAGCTAAAGATTTTCTAACCCTATTTTAAAAATAAATCTCCATGATTCAGAAGGAATAAGAAACAAAAGTAGAACAACAGAGAGTAGCTTCACTTTGCAGCAATGCGAAGTGACGCTGTGGTTAGAATTTCCACCTAACCTCAAAATGACCGTGCTTCTATGTTGGGATGATACAGTAAACAAAACCACAAAATAGCATAGTGTATCTTATGAATATGATCTATGTCTGGGTCAAGCCCTACTTAACCATTATGCTCATTAGATAATTGGGCAACTCATCTTCTTGTCCTAATCTTGCTCAAAGAGAGTTTAGGAATAAAATGGAGAGGTGAGTGGCAAAGTATAAACACCATCTTAACTATTTTGAAAGGAAAGCAATATACAAATGATAAGTCCTACTCTTAACATTTAAAACATTTAAAAGATCAGCAGTATATACTGTATTTAACAAGTGATTTATGCTGAATACTGTGACAGCCCTACACACCATAGATTGTTTGCTCTCTCCCCCACCCCTCTAAGAGTTGCATATTGAGCTGCTATGATTTTAAGAAAAAAAAAACAAAGAAGAGTGTATTTAGTTAGAACTTGAATAAAGATTAACATAGACTTGGAAAAAAAGTGACACGGAAACACTTTTATATTGTTGCCAAGGAGAGAGACACATTTGGATAAAACTGACTTTTTCTGCAATGTTGACAATACGAATCTTCTATGTTTATCAACCTGGATATTTCTACCAGATCAAACTATTGGCACATCTGTTCCATTATTGGTCCTCCAGAATTTGCTGAACTGTAATATTTTATATATCCTCCACTGTTAATCCTAATGGATGAGTCTACCAGGCACTCAGTGACATCCGGAAGACAAAAATTCCCTCTTCAGAATAGTTCTGAATCTTCCATGCCTATGTTTGACTGTCATTGGCTCTTCTGGATTTAAGACAAAAATCTTGCATAAGGTAAGGAGATCAGAATAGGAAATGCAAAATATGTGCTCACTTCACTCCAGGACACTACAACCTTCTGTTACCAAGCACCCACATTTTGATGACCACAGAGATGCTGCAATGGTTAAGTTTGAAAAATGGTCATTAAGTCACTTTTTTTCAGTGCCATGTAACTTTCAAACGGTCACTAAATGAACTGTCTAGGAGTACCCATATTCTGGTTTATATTATTAGTAGGGATAAGCCAAGATTCTCCCACATTTCAGCGGGACTGGTGCGTAACTAGCAAGACTACTGGAATAAAGATTGTGTGAGCAAAGTCCTAATAGACGACCAGTTGAGTCTAGCTTGTCAAGAAGCTGGCAGGTTAAGGAGCAGGTGCTTCTTTCTTAATATTTTTTTCTCAAGATTCTGGGAAATGAAAGCCTTTGGTTACTCAACTTTCGTGGGGGCGGGGGTGTGTGTAAGATGGCCGCGTTATAGGCAAACGAAATGACCTAGACAAAACATAAATATACAACAGCAGAAACAACCGATGATTATGTTGGCTGCCTTAGCATACAAACACTTTAATAAAAAAAGGGCATTTTTTTGACAAACTTTTAAGCTCTGTGTGCAAATAGCAAGAAAATAGGAAATGATATTCCCCCACCCCCACAAGGAACGGACCATTCCGGAGTGATCCATGATCCTTGTTTGCAACACACCTACATTGAGCAATACCTTCGCTTGTCTGCACTCAGTTCCCAGAAAAACCACCAACGAGACAGTAACAATAGCACGTTGAATAGAAAGAAGCTTTGGTGTCTGTAAGCAAAGGGCTCTTGCAATTTGGGGGTGGGTGGGAGGGAGCCAAGGGGTGCGTGCGCCCACCGATCTCTAAGGTCTTCCAGGTACGAGCCCCCTCCCCCCGAAATCGACTTTCGCTCGTATGATCTCGAATAATCGTTTATTGGTTTATTTTTTAAAAACAATGATTCTGATCAGAATTGAATGACCGGAATGGGAAAAGGGGGGGGGGAAATCCCAGCCTAAATAAATCCAGTCTCATTCCCCCAGTGCTTTTCCTCGCCTCAGCCCCTGCTTTTTAAATCTCCGCCCCCCACCGCTACTCAAGGCATTCCCCCCCCCTCCCGCTTCTCTCCCCGAAGCGGATCGCTGAAGGGCAGAAAAGCTTTTGTGGGCCGCCCGCTGTTGCATTGGCTCGCTCGGCCTCCTCCTCCTCCCCCGTTGGAGCCGCCGCCGTTGCCGCCGCCATATCTGCGGGGCAACCCAAACTTGTTACACACTGGCACCAACTCCTCCTCTTTCTCGGTGCAGCTGGGCTCCTTTTTAATTTCCATCAATTGACGGTGCGGGGCGGCCAGGCCTGGCTGAACGGTTCCTGCAACCGGGGGCGCTGGTGGGGGAGAGGTGGCGTTCTTCACAAAAGCCGCGACTAACGAAGTTGGAAAGGCGGCGTAGCAGGTAAGCAGCGCCTTTCCGACGTACCCCATGCGCGCCGCTGACCGCAGTCTCTCCCTCTTTCAAGCCTGCTGCAGCGGAGCGTGGGGGCGGGAAGGGAGGAGGAGGAGGTGGAGAAAAGAGGTAGCGAGGAACATTTCTCTCTGGCTTTGCTAGCCCCTTCAGCCGCTGGAGGATCTCGTGAGCGGCGAGGCTTTTTCCAGGTTCGTATTTGCACAGCGCTGGAGCTCAGGGATCGGGGAGGGTATGTGTTTGTGTGTGTGTGGGGGGGGGGAGATGGTATTTTTTGAAAGAGCGGGGCGACGTTGGCATTTGAAGCGAGCTGGTGGAGAGTAATCAGTGCGCGGTCGGTTGTAGCTACGGGAGAGGCGGGGTGTCTGCATTGGAAATGTATCCCCCGCCAGGCGTGGAATAAACAGGAGATCCTTGGCTTAGAAAAAGAGGGACAAATCAGACCCGAGAACGCAGAAGCCGGCCAGTTTTACATGACCAGAAAAAGATCTTTGAAAAATGTAGTGGTTTTCCCTCGATCTAGTTTGCGGGGAGTGGCGGGCGAGTATAAAGGAAATGTGGAGTTGCAGAGGCTGGCCGCCCTAGGGTTTTTTTTTTTTTTTTTTTTTTTTACTGTGGAGAGTGGTTCGTAGACCGTGATATTTGAAACACATCCCTTACCTTCCACATGCGCGGATCGCCTTACAACGAATACCAAAACGTTTCCACTGCTTAATGAATTAGGTTTGGAGGAAAAAAAAAAACAAGAGTGCAGTGCTGCATTCGTATATGGGGGGGGGAGTTTCTACTCCGGGGGGGGGCTTTAATTGCTTTGGGGTCTGCATTTTGTGTTCAGTTTATTTCACTCTTTTCCATAGGATGGTTGACGCCCCCTCTCTTTGCTTTTGCCCAGAAATGTCTGATGACGTGACCTTTGCCTACAAAGGCGCGTTTTCTTTCTTAGCAATCGGTGCTCATACGTTCACCTGCCTACTATAATCTCCAACCACCCCTTCCCCTGCTCTTTTTATTAGTCTGAATCATGCAATCCCCTTTGTGTCTAAAATTCAATGGAAGAGGTGGATTTCCACTGTTGCTCTGTCATGATTTACTGAGGCCGCCCAACCTTACACTGTTCCTGACCATTTCAAAGACCTTTTCTGCTGCCCCAGTGACACTTTCATAAGGAGAAGGCTGAAAGGAAATGGCCCTTTGTAAAGATGGAGATAATATGGGAGGGGGGGGGGACGATCAATGTGAAATCCTATTTTAATTTGACTTACACCAGACTGTTACCTTGAATTTCTTATGCTGTTATTATCTTTCCATTTATGGGATCAAGAGTGAAATGCTGCTTCTAAACAGGGTGGGGAATATCTGGTCCTGAACTAGATATTTGCTGAACTAGAAGCCCCAGCAGCTGTGGTTGGCATGACCAATGTGAAGGATGCTGAAAGGTGCAGTTGAGCAATATCTGGGGAGCCCAATTTTCCCTGCTGTGTCAAGAGAGTGGTAGTCTCAAACTTTGTTGGATTTATTGGTTTTCTTGGTGGAAATAATAACATATTGGACTAGTCTGTGGATAGAATTTTTTTATTTAAAAAGAGTGATTCTTCTCTTAAAATGCTGCTTTACTAAGGAAAGTAAAAGGAGAACCTTCCCTGGCCTAGGACCTTGGCACATTTTGTCCAGTGGGAGGTATTATTTGGAGTTGTAATAATATCCTCAGGAAGCTGGGATGGATAAAGCAAAGAGCGCCTTCTCAGTCTGTGTTTCTTCAGGTCATGAATAGAACGTTTTGGAATTTGCTATTTCAAACAGAGAAGGGGATAGGGAGTGGGGCTGAGCTGCACCTGTTGTTCATGTGCATCTCTCCTCCAGTGAGCACTTGTTTTATTGGCAAAAAAAAAAAAAATCCAGTGTAATGCATGAGTCTGTTTTTACCCATTCCTCATAGCCTGAAAGAACTTTATTAATTCTCATGCTGTATTGCATTCTACCAGTATATTATTTTTTTCATAGCATTCATTCAAATTAAGTTTAATTTGGCTGTTATTTTAAAAATGTGGTCTCTTGATGTGATTGGATTTTGAGCCAAACTCTTTGCAGTGATTCTGACAGTAAGGCATGGAATACATGACATCAGATGCTATGATTGTTCTAAATCACGGGTGTCAAGCTCGCCATGTCACATGACATGTCACAATATATCATGACTCTTTGCATTGCCGGCAATGGGGTGGGTGCGGTTTGTGTATGATGAAACCGGCCCGTGGGCTGGCAGTTTGACACTCCTGTTCTAAATGTACTTTATTCACTGATTTTTATACATTAGGCTTATATCCCATCTTCTGGTGAGCTTCCATGACTGTGGCTAGCCTTAAACCTCAGCCTCCCTGTCTAAGTAGCACCTTTGACATGTACCATGTTGGGTTCTGATGGACTCCAAAGTGGATATAAAAGCTTTCTTATAGCCCTCCCTTAAGTGGGAGTGATCTGACTATGTTGCGTAATTCCAATATACAGGTTTTGCATCTCAGCAAGAAGTATGTATAACTTTTATACCACAAGGAATGAATACTACTCAGGATTAAAAGGCTTTGTCAAGTGCTGATGCTATAGTGTAAATAATCTTGTGGCCTTGTGGAAAGAGATCTTTTTAACATTTGCACAAAATTTGGTCTTAAGTGTGTGCATTGGTCAGAAAATGAGTTTTTTTTTTTTACATTACCATTGTCTTTTTGAATGGTTGTTAAATGAAGCTGCCAAACGAGGAGTAGCTGGTAGTTGTAAAATAGGTAGCAAAGATTACTATTTTCATGTCTTAGTTTTTCCCCAGATAAAATATGAACACATCATTGCCTATCCATTAAATGGTATACTGTGAGGGATTATGATGGTGCAAAAATTTATTACATGATGGATAAATCAGGCATGCAGTTAAGGTAACAAACTGAAAGGGGCTACAAATGGAGCAAACATGATATTTAAGGTTGAATCAAAGGGAATAAGATATAAAAGGGATTCCTTGGTTTGATTGGCCTTAAGCTTAATCCCCCTGTCTGTTTCAGTAAAATAATAAATTATAGTCTAGTGGCCTTCAACATTTCCAAATGTAACAGTAATGTCTTATTTTAATTAGTACCATAATGATCTCCAGGTTTTGCCCTTTTTTTGCTTTCTTTTCTCTCTTTCAAAGGTTTGAGAAACATCTGCATGTTGCATGGAGCTTTAGGATATTGAGTAGGGGGCTACATGCACATATTTGCATAAATTCATGTCCACTAGAATTTATAGTAATAAGAGATTTAAAAAAGACAAGGAACCTGTATTTGTATGGAAAATATAAATGTTTCTGGTATATTTCTTTTGCTAAAAAGAAGTTCTGAACAAAAATTTTGTTGTTTCCCCCTCTCACATCACTGAGGAGAGGGTCTAAATTGCTAGACGGTGGTATTAAAAATTGGAACACAGAAGTTACTGGACTGTGAAAGTTTTATTTTAGCTCTTGTGGCTGGCAAAAAAGATAGGAAGAGCTTTGTGCATCCCCTAGTACTCACTGCATACATTCTTTTTGAATGAGATGGTTTTTTTCTCTCTCAACGATGTCCCTTGCTGCAAATGGAACAATGAACCAGTTTATAGACAGACTTCAGTCTATTGATTGAAGATAAATGTAGATTTTTTTAAAATCTCGCCTTTATTATTTTTATAAATAACTTAAGGCAGCAAGCATAGCTATATTAATCCTTTCTCCTGTTTCCCCACAACACCCTATGAGGCTGACAGAGAGTGGGTGGACCAAAGTTGGCTTTCATGCCTAAAGTGGGATTTGAATTCAGAGTCTCCTGGTTTTTTTAGCCTGGTGCCTTAACCACTAAATCAAATTGATAAATGTATGAAGTAGCCTTCTCCACCCTTCAGTGGGTCTTCAATATATATTACTCTGTAACATCTATCTTCTCCAACTGGTAGAAAATAATTTGTGCAGAACATACCTTTTTTCAAAGATGTTTTCTTGAGTTTTCACACAAATTAAGTTATACTGTCTTGGCTTCAGTTCCTTTCTTTTACTACAGAAAACATGCAAGAAATTATTTTCTAGATTAAAGCATAAAATGGCTTGGGATCTCCACGCCTGGAAGGCAGGTGACTTCCAGGATGTTCAAGGAAATAATTTGCTCTTAGCATCTTGCTTACTCATGACATTTACTGGAGAATCCAATTCAATTCAGAACTTCAGATCCCTCCACTGGTCTTCAGCTGGCTGTGGAATTCTGGGAGTTGAAGTCCACATGCCTTAAAATTGTCAAGGTTGAGAAATACTGGTCTAGACATATAGTCTTAAAATGTCCTGAGGGCACCTGGTTGAGAAAGACTTTCTGCTATCTTGACTCCTGTTCTATAAGGTAACTCGGCCTGCTAGAGGTCTTGTGTAGATCTTCCTGGTTATATAATTCAGTTTCAGGCCACTGAACAAATTATAAATGGGTACATGAAGTTCTACAGTGCAGCTTTCTCATTGTTTTCATACCTCAGTTTCCCAGTTTGTTCTGATACCTTTTTGTATCAGAGGTTTTTGTGGGGAGAGCTTTTTTCCCCCTTAACAAGCTAAGAGATTCAACCCATAATTGGAAATCTAATAATATTGAATTTTAGTGGAACAAAATTTGTCATAGAGTTGCTCTTACAATGACAATGTTTATTATGTCTAAAGATATTATCTTGAGCTTTAGTTACGATATCCTAAATAGGTCATGTGGGAATATTTTATTTACATTTTCATCACATTTCATCTTCATCAGTTTTATTGTTATGTTTTTACTTATTGTTTTTAGTTTTAATAATGTGATGGGAGTCATCCATTGGCTTTTCAGTAGGACAGTTTAAAATGGCATAATAAATACATAGTGCATAATAAGTATGTTGGAGTATACCGGTGCTTTTACTAAAAAGGAAATTTTCCTATTTGATTAAAATTCTGCCTCTGCTCTAAACTTTTTCTCTGTTGCTACCTTGTTTTTCCAGTCATTGAGTATGGGAGTTTAATCATGTGAGAATGGCTAGCATTCATTGAATTTCGATGCTGCAGAGGTGACCCATAAGAGTCTTCAGATATTTTTTTAGATAAGAATAACTTTCCACAGAAGGAGGAAACACAAACATTATACTATATTCCACGACATTTAACAAATGAAAGTTTCTTTCTGATCAAGAAATAACAATTACTTGGATTCTAAAAGGGACCATTTGTCCATTATTTAATCAGAAAGAATGTCTCATGCCCTGATAACCCTGTGAAAAACAAAGGATGTTGCAATAGCGTACCAAAATTTCTGTCATTGTTTTCCCAGAACATTGTATTCCACTTTATCAGTTCTCTGTGCTTTTGAGAAATAAACTTTGACACAGCAGTTTAAGAGAGGACTATTCTACCCACCAGTGCGTTTAAAATAGTACTATATTCGTAGGTAAATAATAAAACATTAAATCATTTTATCTAATTTTGCTGAGAAGGACATGTATAAACGCAGTAAGTACATTTCCTTTTTAAGTATGGTCCCATTTCTAAAGTGTTATATTTAATCTCTGTCTTCACTGTATATCCTAGTTGAATATATTTTGCATAATTTACCTGTTACACTTCAGTAATAGCTTGTAACTTAGTAAAATGCTCAGATTTTAAAAGTTGAATAGTTAAAATATTTTTATATGCAACTTTATTCCTGCTGACTCTGTAGGAGGGTCACACAAAAATAATAATGCTTCTTAGCTAATAAATTAAAAGTAAGAGATTTCATTAAATGCATCAACACATTAACATTTAAACTACTGCTAAACAATGTGGTCGTAAAGAGTGACTGCATAATTTAGTGACAGCAATCCTTGCAGTCCTGGTTGCCATTGTTAACTGAATCCCACAGTTGTTACACAAGGCAGCTTCCTCATGGCTTCTCACATCCAAGTCAGTGGGGAAGCCCTCTGGAAGTTGCACGTCCCAGGCGGCTCATAGGCAGGCAGGTAGACAGGTAAGTGGGTAGTTCCAGGTGGGGGAAGGTTGTGAGGGAGATGAGATTGCACTAGAGGGTACATGTGACTGTTGAAGTTCGAGTGCAGAAGGAAGAGAATGAGTAGGTGATGGGACTTACCCTAGCGACTTGCAACATTCCTTGCTGGTTTTCCCATTAATTATCTGGAAAACTGGTAGGGAAGGTCATAGTTCATGATCACAGGGTCCTGTAACTATCATAAGTGCAAACTGATTGGTAAGCTCCCAAATCACAATCATATGACTGCAGGGATGCTGGAACAGACATAACAATTGTAACCACTATTTGTCAAATACCGTCACAACTTCAAATGGTCGTAAGTGAAGGCTACCTTTAAGACTTTAGAGGTCAAAATCGGTGCTCTGAAATTTTCTTGGAAACATACTGGCAACCATGCAACCTCCACAATTTAAATGTTACAATGTTAAATCAGTTGTTGCCTATCACCATATGGGTTCCTTTATTCTGCAGCAATTGAAATATCCAAGTAATCCTTAAAGGTAGTTGCAAGGAGAATAAATTGCAGTAAATCAGTCTCAAGGTGAGGGCTTGGTTGGTTGTCTCCAAAGCTTCCCATTTCAGAAAGGATTGCAATTAGTACAATCAGCCAAAACTGCAGATGTTCTCCTGACCAAGATCTCCACATGCTGATCAAGTGGAAGCTATGAATCCAAGATAACCCCCAAAACATGAACCTATTTCTTAAAGCAGAGTGCTGTCCACAGGTGGCATAGGAGTCTCTGCTAAACTTCAGTTCTAACAGAATAACAGAGTTCGAAGGGATCTTGGAGATCTTTTAATCCAACCTCATGCTCAAGCAGGAGACCCTGTACTATTTCAGACAAATGGTTGTTCAGTCTCTTCTTAAATCCAATGATGGAGCACCCCACAACTTCTGAAGGCAAGCCGTTCTGCTGGTTATTTGTTCTAACTGTGAGGAATTTTCTCCTTAGTTCTAGGTTGCTTCTCTCCTTGATTAGTTTCCATCCATTGCTTCTTGTCTGCCTTCTGGTGCTTTTGAAAATAGGTTGACCCCCTCTCTTCTTTGTGGGAGGTCCTCAAATGTTGGAACAATGCTATCATGTTACCCTTAGTCCTTCTTTTCACTACCCAGCTCCTGCAACCGTTCTTCCTATGTTTTAGCCTCCAGCCCCTTAATCATCTTTGTTGCTCTTCTGTGCACTCTTTCCAGAGTCTCAACATTTTTTTAATATTGTGATCAAAACTGGATGCAGTATTCCACATGTAGTCTTATTAAGATCTTATAAAGTGATATTAACACTTCACCTGATCTTGATTCTACCCTGTGTCAATGCAGTATATTGCATTGGCTTTTTTGGTGCCTGCAGCATACTGCTGGCTCATATTTAAGTGGCTGTCTATTAGGAGTCCAAGATCCTTCACAGTTGCTGCTGTTGCTAGGATCCACTTATTCTATACCTGTACATTTGATTTTTGTTGTCCAAGTATAAAACCTTACTTTTCTCACCATTGAATTTCATTTTGTTAGATAGGACCCAGTGTTCAAGTTTGTTGAGATCCTTCTGGATCTTAAGTCTATCTTCTGGGGTGTTAGCTATTCCTGTCAGTTTGGTGTTGTCTGCAAATTTGATGAGTCCCCTTTCTATTTTTTCATCTATATCATTCTGTCTTACTAGATTCAATTGCAGTTGATTCTTCTCATCTAATCATTAACTATCTCTAAGCATCGTGTAAAATTGTTCACTGAATTTCCTGTTTGGCTTAAGGTAGAAATACATAACTGGTAATATACAGGTAGTCTCCATTTAGTGATTACAGTTATTCAGGAAAGTGGTCACTAAGTGAAACTTTAACTGTGCTTAAGATCTTAACTTTAGATTTCTTTTCTTTTACAGACCTGTGAAAGTTGTAAATACAGGTATTGACTGTAACCTTTTTAATCACTGTTGTAACTGTGAATGGTCACTAAAAAGGCAATCACTAAATGAGGACTACCTGTATATCGATCATACTTCAAGTGAATGAATAAACTCACGAAGCAGTTTCAGGTAGACATTAAAGAACAGGGGAAGAAAATGAGACTTGTAGTAGCCCATACAGGATTCCATTGCTGAAACCAACCAATCAGTGGCTGTCTGGCCAGTAGGTAGACAAGATCAGGAAATCAATTTCACAGGAAAGATAAAATTATTTTATTGATCTTGGCTACAATAACAGAATCTTGAAAATTTTATTGTGCAATACTTATGTCTCTTTCTTATACTCTAGTGCAGGGCTTACTGGGCCATGGCTCACTGCCGGGGCTGTGGCCTGTTCCGAACTGGGACGTGGAAGTGATGGACAAGCATGCAGCATCAACCTGCACGCGCATTGGGTGGGCGAGCATGAGCAGTTCCATTTGTGTGAGTGGCAGGTGCGCGTGTCTGCTGCTTTCGTAAATGCACATGTGTGCTCCCCTCCCACCTTCTCCACCAGTCTGCAAAGCCTGATCTAGTGAATTATTACTTAAGCAATAATAAGGACTTTAAAAAAATATTTCAGCCCCCTTTACTTAAATAATAGTTCTTGCATATTTCTATCAAGGCCATCTTCCTTATATTCCAGCAGCTAAAGTGAAACCGCTGAATGATGGTGCACACAACACTGTTCTCAGGTAATCTAGAAGGATGCCATGGTAGATAATCTTGAGAGATCCAAGAGGTATGTACTCCCAGTATCCAAGTCTTGGCAGAGATCATTTATATACAATAATCTGAAACTATATTTAAAAGATAATCTATATAAGTTCCTTTTATCCAGATTTCTTTTCATTTGCACCTCTGCTGTCTTCTCCAAAACAAAGAAAACTAGAGTTTGATGAAGAGATGGTCTCTTCAGAAGGAGTTACACTACTTTCTCCTTCAAGGCAAGCACAACCCCATCTATTTACAAACCATTTACTCTACTACTCTGTTCCAATTGCATCCCTTTAACCAGCAGAACGAGGTCCGATACAGATCTAATTCACAGGTGGCTTTTGACTACCAAAACCTATCTACTTCCTGATTTTACAAGGTCAGAAGTCTAGCTTCCTCATAAAACTTGATCTAATTACCTCAGTTCCTGTTCATACCATATTAGTAGTCATTGGAGCATGCATTTTTAGGCTGTACAGCTTAGCATTTTATGAACAAACATCTATATAAAAGCATTGAAAATTGTTTAAGTGAAAAGTGAAAATCTCCCTCACATTGAGCTTAGCTTATGATTTCATGGACACATGCATGAAATTTTCTGAAAGTAACAATATGAAATGGTTTGTTTGGCTGCCTTGTGATATATATATATATATATATATATATATATATATATATATATATATATATATATATATATAGATATATATATATATATATATATATATATATATATATATATATATATATATATCACCTAGCCATAGCTTAGCCTAAATTTTGGTGGTCACCTATCAGAGTCCTAAATGGGCCTCATCCTCCTTATATTCTGAGCCCAGATGTCTACCCATTTTGTGAGGCAAGGATTCATTGGGTGGTAACAGCAATTGTTCTAAGAGGCTAAAGGGAAAATAGCCCTACGCATTCTGTAAGGGACTAAAAGAAGATGTTTTCCCCACCCTTTTCTTTCTATGGAACTAATTCTAGGGGGCCTAGTTTGAAAAGTAAAAATTCTAGGACATTATCTGATGGCATGTATGCTTGCTGCAATTTACATCTAGTTCAAAAGTGAGGAAGAGAAAAGTGAGAAAAATTCAATCCCCAAATTTGGTTTGAGGAAAATGTAAAGTTGAAATTTTCTTACTCTTTTAGATGTGAGCACTTTTGTTTATTTTGTCCAATAGTAATAAATAACATATAAACTATATGTTTCTTTCCACAGGAGAGATACACTAACGTCATGTAATTTTGTATGCAATTTAGAAATTATTTTCCTGGGCGTGTAACAAATGAGTGTTTCAATTTTACTAATTGCATAGACCACATAGATGATAAATATATTTTGAAAAGCTATTGGAACTTTATTTCCTGATGAAATTCTGGGAGAGTTTTATTGTATCTGGTGAATATATGAGCTTATGTGAGAGAGTTATGGGTAGTTCTAACTTACTCTCTGCAACTGGGACTGGCAACTCTGTCAATAAACAACTTAGTATAAAGTGAAATATCACACGACTGCACTTGACTTAAACATCAGTTTGACTGTCCTGAAGCAAATACCTAACTTGCCAGCTCCCCCCGCCTACTTTGCTTGTCAGAAGCTTTGTCTGAAGGGTCAAATGGCGATCATGTGACTATGGACCACTGTACTATCATAAATGCACATTTGGTGCACAAATCATAATCACATGACCACTAGGAAACTGACAACTGCATGTTTAAGGCCAGTTTTAAGTCTCTGTTTTCAGCAACATCATAACTTTGGTCATTTGAGTGGTCATTAAACCAGGACTATCTGTATTGGAATAATGCACATGAATATGCTAGGTCAGGAACTGAAAAATCGCCAACTGATTTCTGTTTGTACCCTTTCTATCTAGGTGTCTGGAATATATCCTGAACTAGTTCTGACTAACTAAATTTTTAGGAATATTTAATATTTTTATATAATTCTTCCTAGGGATTATCAAGAATATATTTTGAACTCATACTGGGTTCAGTTTAAAGTTTTAGTAAATCTCTAACAGTATTAAGAACAGAGAGATCAAAATTTTAAGGAAAGCCTAACACAGTGATGGTAAACCTTTTAGAGACTGAGTGCCCCAAAACTGCCCCGTTCCGCCTCCCATCCTGCCTGCTCCGCCCCTGCCCCACCCATCCGCAGGGCCATGCACCGCCTCCATGGCCCATCACAGCAGATCACCCAGGTAGCCCTGCAGCGCCATGGCAGCCACGCCCTCCATCCACACCCCGCAGCATCATCTGCACGCTATGGGGCGCGAGGACAGAATCTTGTCCTTGCTGCCTGGCTATGTCCATGGCTGCGCTGCTCCGTGCAGGCCATGCCCGGGAGTGACTCTCCTCCAGGGGGGCTGCTGGTGAAGAGGGAGCCGTGGGGGGAGGCAGGGCTGGGGCGACCATGCGTGCCCATAGAGAGGGCTCCGAGTGCCGCCTCTGGCACGCATGCCACAGATTCGCCACCACTGGCCTAGCGTATTGCTTATGAATGTGAACCTAAACTCTTTTCAACACCTGTCACTGCTTGTAGTGGTGATGGTTGAAATTTTATTTATTTATTATAACTAAGATGGAAAAATCTTAGACATAGAATATAACAAATAACAGTTATTAAGTCAGTAATAGCATCTTAATTTATAATAAGGACCCTTTCATCTGCTTTTTTCATCCTCTTTCCCTTTTCCTTTAATGCTGTTCACCTGCAGCTGATCTGGCTTCATGGGTATGATGTCTGCCATTACCCAATCCATATCTCAATTGATGTCAATTATTTAGGACTTAGGAGAGGTCATTCTATGATAAGATTAGAGCAGCTGTTGGGAACAAAAAAATGATCAGATACTGTAGAAGATACAAGAATCTTTTTCCTTGAAGGTGCTGATTTTAACTCTTTTTATAACAACTAAAAATATTTATTGCCTTTTTCTCCTTCCAGGTCTAAGTCCCTTATATGCAGCAATGAGAGTTCAATTCAGAAGAGGGAAGGGAATGCCAAATCAGTGAAGAAAAAATGTTTGAATCCTGAGAAAGTAAAAAGCTTTAGAAAGAAAATCAAAACAGTGTCCCTATTGTTGCATTATGCTTAATTTGAAGTAGAAAAGGATTTTCACAGTTTTAACGAATTATTATTGATATGGTTGGTCCCCGGTCAGACAGATGATTCAACTTGATTTTGCAAGTGTATCCACCTATCTAATCCTTTCCAAGGACCTGGGATAGGCAGATATTGTTTGATTATATCAGCAAATAAAATGTATTATATCGCAGGATGTAAGCTGTTACAAGTAAATCTGCCTTTTGCTATTGATTCATGGTGATTTTGTCAATGGTGAGGGTGTTCAGATGGTGCTTCAGATGTTTGGGATTGCACCCAAGACACCTATAACGATTGGCACTATCTTTGGCTTTTATTTATGTTCATTTTTTTTCTACTGTTTTTCTAGTTCTATTTGCAGGTCTTTATAATTAATGGGTTTTCTTCTGTTCTTTCTCTTCTCTTCTGCTGTCTCCAGGTATTGCAACATCCACTATCCAGATTTTTTTTTTTTGTCTTATTGACAGTTATTAAGTCTGAAGTGTTATGTGGCAGGTGCTTTTCTATTTGAATTCTAAAGTCCCAAGCAATTTAGCTTCTTCTTTTGTTATTATTTTCTCTATTTTGTGGTCTGCCCAAGTCTTTCTTGCAGGCAGATGGTATTTCTTGCAGATGTTCCAAGGCACCGTTGTTGCTACTTTGCCCTGCTGTTGTTTGTAGTCAGCCTGTGCAATCTTGCAGCAGTTAACTAGGTGGTCCACAGTTCCTTCACTACTTTTATTGTTATTATTACCATCCCTTAAAGTCCTTTTTAAATCGCCTAATGACTCTTACCTGTCTCAGAGGCTGACATCCTGTTTCTTTATTACTGTTTTTGTTTTTTATTTTTCTATTAGTGTTCTTGCTGCAGGGAGGGGAATATGCATGGAATGTGCTTTTCGGTGTAAGCGATTTGCATGATAAAATGCTTGATATATGCAGATGGGGGCCCATTCATCTTTTAAATATGGTACCTTATTTTCCAGGCAATTAATTTTAATTAGTAGTTATTAAAATGATTATTTAGTTAGTATAATTTTTCATCCTTGCCCTGGCTTCTGGCAGAGGTGTATATGTATAAATACACATGCATACACATTATCACACACAAAAACTCACATGTAAATGTGTCACATGTTCATATTCATTGAGTGGAGAGTAGAAGGAGTCTCTGGGATTGATTTCAACTAGAAATGGCAACTGAGGGAAAGCTGGTCATTGCACATGGCTTCCATCTGTGTTCATATTTATTTTCTTCTTTCTGTTGTTTCTGAGGACTTAAATTCAGGATCAAAGAGTGCTTCATTTAGACAAACATGCTACCTAGAGTAGGGAGTTACAAGGAATTGATTTTTTTCATTTGCATAGAAAGCTTTCTAAGAGAAACTGACCCATCCCTAAATCTTTCATAGAAAATATGGGGTAAAAACTGAAAATTTCAAAAATGTTAGTTCTGGGGTAAGGAATTATCTAGAACACAGTTTGAATTTCAGTTTACATTGGAAAATATTCTGACATTAATCTCTCACACGTAGGTTTAACTCAGTCATCTGAAAATATTCATGTAAGTTTCAAACTGCCAAATTTGTCCAATGCAAAATTATAGTGGTTCATGTCCATTCCTTATTATCACTGAATGAGCAAGTGTAGTGGATTTTGGTTTGATTTTTTTAAAAGAAATGAATTATTGGATTTTTTCTAAAAAAAAAAAAAAAGTACCGAATAGGTTTCTATTGAAAATTTTTTAACTCCGCAGTGTAAAATTGAAGTAGGGAGAGAGTCCTTATCCAATTTGTTCCATAATGCAGCAATTCAGGAATGACAGCAGGTATCCAGAGATTTTTCATGTACTGATTCTGCAAGTAGAATTTATGTTTTAGCTACATGGGAGTGCTTTCCACAAAGAAAGTCCATTTTTATGTTTGAAGTAATGATGCATGCAGTCATCTTCTAGTGTTAAGGCCTTTTCCAATTTTTTTTTTTAAATCATTGGCTTGATACTTCAAGTCATACTGGTAAAAAGTTTTTACAGTTTAAAATAAGAATACGGTTACAGAGTTGTAGTATTATTTTGGTAAGTATATTTAATGCTTTTGCACCATGTCAGACTATTTTTAAAAAGTTTTAAAAGTAAATGGGCTATGGGAGAGCACCTCGTGTGGATATGTGCAATCAAATCTCTTGGATGACAGCAACACAGCTATTTTGGGGAAGGTTTTCTGATAGCTGTTACTCTGCCGCTTCCTGTGGGGCCGAAAATGACAGGTGAAGACAGGAGTTAAGGGTTTCGGTGTCCTCTGTTGGACAGATTGTATTTCTTTCTGTCAGAAAGGGTATGGGTATGAGTGTAGCTTCAGTAATTTGCTTAGATTATGTTCAATCAAGCTAAAGTTTGTGCGCATTTATTTTCAGGGTAGATAGTGTCTTTTGAAATCACTTCCACAAAACCTGTGGGTTGGAGCACAATCTGTGCCACAAAGACGCAGACACCTCCCATCTGGTGATGTGGGTTACTGACATACAGTAATGGTTAGAATTATTATTGGAATAATTGGAATTAATCTTTCTGATTCTCTCATAGCTCTCTTTGTTTCTGCAGGAATTACAGGAAATATCCAGAACTTCTGTTCAAAGTGTTTGTAAATATCACAAGACTGAGGTGATTAAGACAGTTGAAACATTTGGTGTCTTAATTATTGTAACACCTTTTCAGGATTTATTCGCTATATTTTGAAAAAATGAAAGTGTTCTTCTGCCATTTGTTGTTTGATTAAATTTATAGAATCAGGACTGGAAGGAACCTTAGAAGTCTTCTAGTTCAACCTTTCCTCAAGACAAGAGCCCTCCCAGTCAAATGGTTGTCCAGTCTATTCTTGAACACCTCCAATGATTTAGATATATAGTTAGTTACAGATACCTCACTATCACTAGATAATCCAACAAATACATAACTTGGGAAGGTTTACATGCTGGCCATGAAGTTAAGAACACATTGGAAAACCCAAGACTGGTGATTTCTGAGCTGTGGTTTGGTAAACAATCCCCAAACTGGCTCAGTTTTCAGAATACTCTAAACTTGTGTTTCTCATCTTCAGCCACTAGTACTGGCTGGAGAATTCTGGGGGATATAATCTGCATGTTTTAGTTGTTAAGGCTGAGAAACATTGCTCTAAACCAGACATGTCAAACTCGCGACATCACGTGACATCGTGCAACGTATCGGGCCGGTTTTGCCATTGCCAAAGCTTTAGATGGTGTGAATTTTGTGACATTTATTGACCTCAAAGTTTATTTACATGTATCATCAGATAATCCATGTTGTGTTAAGTACTCCTTTGAGGCTTTTTGTCATGCTCACCTTATGCCAAAACTTTTTACAGGATTTGTGGGGAGGAGCTAGCCTTCAAATAGCAGTGCTTTATATTCTTTTAAACATTAACTTTTATTTGCATCACTTTGTCTGCATGGTTTTGTCTACTTCCTTTTCTGGCAAGCTTTTGCAATTTGCAGTAGAATGTTAATTGTATCAGTGCTTGCTGAAAACTATTAGAATATGAGATCAATTATTCATATAGGTCTTTATTTTGTACTAAATAGTTTTATTAAATATAATTTGGGGCTGTCCTTGGTAGATTGGAATCAATAAATGATTCAAATAGTTCACTGGAAACTTTATGTGTAAGTTCATATGTATTTTTATATCACTTTATCAAGACAATCATGTCATTTCAAGGATCCAGAGGTGTTTACAAAAACTTCTCATGTTTTATTTTTTCTTTCTCTTGCCTGTTCTTTTCTTTCCCTATAATGCTATGCATAAATCACACACTTGTCTGTTGTTGATTCATGTATCCCATTGTGATTTGCTGGTTTAGGCTTAATGTATTGAATTCCATTGCTGTCTTGTTCAGTTGTGAAATGGTCTAAACTCAGAACTGTTCAGTTTCACGCTCAGAATATTATGAGATTGGCCAGAATATCAATGGTTTACTACTGCTAGTCTGTAATAACCCATCTTGAAATTGAAGCAATTGCTTTGGGCTCAAAACTTTTGTACATCTCTAAATTTTAAGCCCCCAAAACCTGATGTCAGTAATGGCTTTACTATTTTGAGAGGAGGAGAGAAAACTAGCTGGTTTAGATCTAGATTTTCTGTTTTATTTTTAAAGTTTTAAAACATTAGCATGTTGAGGAAAACAAAGAAAACCTCACTTTTTCCGAACCTGTTGTCCCTAAAACATTTAAATCAGTGTTGATTTTTCAGTACAAATGAGTTATCATTTTTATTAGTTTCAATCCTAAAAGGCGCTTGGGTGATTGATAGACAGTTCCAATTTTTCCTTCCAACTACTCCATTGGTTAGACTAGGAATTGCCTATTGAATGAGAGCTGAAACTTTATCTTCCTGTGCTTTTCTCTCATGTACCCATGTTAATAATCTGTGTCAAGCAGAGATGAGTGATATCTCCTTCCTCACATTGCTTGGCTTAGAAGGGAAACCTTTTTAATTGCAAAAATATGAGATGATCACAAGTTCAGTCCCTGAGATTTCCTGTCAGAAAGATCTACATCAAAGTGGGGCTAGATGGACAGATATTAAGGCATTTCTGTAATAGCATCATAAGCAGTCAGAATTTATGGGTTCGTAATTATATACATATTCCTTAGTTCTATATCTCGTTTCTTTATTTGTATTTGAAAGGAAATTCATTTCTAAAGCAGGATGACAGCTTTTTCTATTTGATTGCCAAATTAATGATTAATTGCTCTTGGTCAGTTGCCCAATTTTGATGTATTTAACTGCCTTGATTGAAACTTAATTTATACAAAATTCCTATGAATTCATCTTAACTTTTGGAGTAAAATGTATGCTTTCTATTTTAATAATCACAGTCCTGATAATGTTTGTACTTTCTTGTCCTTTTTTTTGTTCTATTCTGATCCATAATTTCAGTCAAATGCAGCTAAACTACTAAAGGAATACTTAGATTAAGTAGAATGTTTTATTGTATCAAGTCACTATCACAAATTTATTTTATTTCATTTGTATGTAAGAACCACCGATCTCACTCACAAAGGGACTCTGGACATACAATAAAACATTAAAAACAAAAAAATTGTATATAAAAATTGAAAGAACCAAAGAATGTTAAAAATTAATTAAAAGCAGGGGAAGGCGCTAATCAGCCCGATGGCTGTATGGTCCATTACACACCCAAACAAAAACTGCAGAGCCATCTTTTTATGCCTTTATGGAAGATTGGGAGAGTGGGGGCCTGCCTCACTTCACCAAATATTTTGAACAAATAACCATGAAAATTAGCAAGGCTATCTTGGAGGATTAGATCTTCCTACTCATGTCAACCTCTTAAAAATTCCTGGCTGAATTTCCTCCTGTAATTTATCTAATTTATGCCATAATGTATTATATCCAAGGCTTGTTGAATAAGTAACCTGGTTCACAGTAACACTAAGCTAAGGATCCTCATTCTTTTGGGCCAGTGATCACATTTGGAATTTTGGAAACATGTTATAAGTATCATCCCTCAAAAGATACCAGTTTATCAGCAGGGCATTTGGTTAGCTTACTACTGACCGGTATGTACAATTTCTTATAGAGTCTCTGCAGATGTTTTCTACGATTCAACTCCTTTTAGGCATTTTCTGCATAAATGTACATATTTCCAAAAGACTACCAGTTTGGAGTCACCTATTGTTTTTATTTTCTAAGAATATGTAAGATACAGAATTCTTACTGAAATTAATTATGCCTGAGATTTCATTTTTCTATAGACTGTCAAGAACCGTTATCTAAGCAAAAGCCACCCAGAGTCACTTGTTGAGATGGGTGGCTATAGAAATCTAATAAATAAATAAAAGGAACTGACCTTTTTTTATCTTGTCTGCCAAATCAGACTGATATCACGAGAGACCTACCTCTTTACAGAATGGCTGTCACACCACAAAACATTCACATCCTGTGAATGTACTTTCTCTTTAAAGCCTTCCTTGAATGTGTCCATCTGTACCATATTACCTACCCTAGTTGTTAGTTGCTCAGCCTCTTCCAAGACTCTTTGTAACTTAATGGACATCATTTCACCAATATTAATTATCCTAATTGTTTTGTTGAATCTTGTACATTCATATCTGTATCATGGGTGACAGTATCTAATCACTTTTTCTAAAACTGTTTTAAACTCTTAAGAGCTAAGAAAAAATGTCAATTTTTATAAAAAATATTTATTGATAGAGTGAATGCTTACACAATGTATAAAAAAAATCTCTCATCTGATAGTGTGAAATCTTGTTTATCGAGAAGACTTGATTGCCTAATATTTGACGCTGGTACTACTACTTTGAAATGATTCCACTTAAAGCAGTAGTTCTCAACCTGTGGGTCAGGACCCCATTTGGGGTCGAACGACCATTTCACGGGGGTCGTCAAACAACGCAGTCCGCTGCAAGTTGTCTGCAGCGAAGGGGAGCTGTCTGGAAGTTTCCACCCCTCCCTGCTGAGCAACTACTAAAAATGTAAGTAAAAGAGGGCCAGGGGTGGGAGGTGGGAAGCCGGCGGGCGCAGGGAGGGTTGCTGGCGCACGTGGGACCCGGTGGGTGCCTTACCTCCCTTGGGCTGGGCCAGCTGGTGGCCCAGCCAGTGGTTGGCCTGCGCCGTCTCTGCCGCTTGCCAGCTACGCCTCGGCCGGCGCAGGGGGAGGCACCATGCATGTGCGGTGCTCCCAGGCAGGGAAAGTCCTCGACTTACGACCGGTTTGGTAGTCCTCGACTTACGACTAGTTGGGAGCCGCGGCATAAAAAAGGTTGAGAACCACTGACCTAAAGGCTGACGCAAGAGTTTAAGACTTGGAATTGTTTTCCATAAATCTGTGCAACCTTACTAATAGGATTGATTGATCAATTGATTTGCTTTGCTTTCTACAGCTGCCCATCTCAACAAATGACTCTGCCTTATAAAATGTAAAAACAACTTAAAAGTAAGGCAATTATGTGTTTAGTAATAGTGAGCACATCCACTAAATACTTTTCTTGTAAAATAAGTGTAAATACAGTATATTAGGGTTACCAAATCTGGATTACAAATATAAATGACCTCTAGATGGTGTCAGAGAGTTTGAGGTCCATATCTTTTGTCTGGTCCATCCAGTCATCACCCTCACCATCAACCAGGCTGATTTTTGCAGTCCAGAACCAATAGTCTTTTATGTACAGTTATCCAAACTCTTATATGTATTTCAAGTGAAAAATCATATGCTGCTTCATGATATTTTTTTCCCTCTAAGTGGGCAACTTTAAAATACTGCTGGGAATATGATAATCGATGTTTATTCGATTTCTAGATGGAAAGTGAAATATTTTGGAGCCAGTATACTTACTGAAGAGAAAAATGCTTCTAATTGCTCCTTTTCTGGCATATGATTAGAGACTACTGACTTGACTACTTCCAGTGGGAATCCTACAGAATCATTTGGAGCCAGAGAGATAATTATGATATACAGTTTAAAAGAGGAGACAATGAGGCCCAATTACATTTTTGTTTCCATTCTTACACAAATACACAAAACGTGAGCTGCTTAATGGGTAATTCCTGTGCAAGAGTTAGATAACAATCCAACATGCTTATTTTGTATATTAAATTTAAAGAGACTTAATATAAGACTCTTGCTTAATAGCCTTGAGCTCAGCCATTTAGGTCAGTGATTCCAGTTATAGATTGTTAGAAGAAATGTCATTAGAATTCAATGAGGCTTTTTTAAAATCATAAATGTAGTTTGGATTAGCAAAATTCAGTACACATAGTGATTGCTTTGTTAACCTCAACTTATTAATGTAATATAAAATATGATAGTGTGATCTCCCATCACAATTTGAACAGCGTTGCCAAGGCTGGCACATTCAAAATGAATGTTTGACCTTTCTCTTCAATATTGGATTTGTTTTGCTTTAAAGAAAGTATTGATGTCAAATGCTGTTGGACTGCAAGGAATTTAGAATTTCGTTCTCGGGAGTTTTCTACTTGATAGCAAATCTCAGTTGCCTGGATTCAAGTAAGTCTTTCTCTTCAAACAGTCCAAACAAAAAGAGGAAACTCTACAGTTTCTTGCTCTATAAGATATTGAAAGCATTGGTATTTGCATAATTCTGCTTGAGTAGAAAAATTACCAGAAACCAGGTAAGAACCATGCAGATAAAGGTTATTATTAGATTGCATTCTGGTTCATAGTTGTCCCAATGTGTATTCTTTTTAAACATTTGATTTGCATTCATGAATTAAATATTTTTATGCACTTAAGCTACATGAAAAACAGCTTTTAAAAATAAGGTTATAATTAGGTTACCAAGAAGTGCACTTTATTTAGCACCGTGGCTTTATTGAGGATTGTGTTTTGTGTGTGAGTGAGAGAGGGAGAATTTTATGGTCTAGGTTTTTATACCAAAAACATCTCTACAAAATAGGGTGAACTAAATTTTGGAAACATTGATAGTTAAGTCTTTTCAGAGTGAATTAGAAGTTGTTTGTTTTCTTTATGCAAAATCTTTCAGGAAGGCAAAGCATGATGACATCATCTAGGCTTAATACTAAGCTTGCACATTTTTTCCTCTGATGGGATCTGAGAAGAATTAATTCCTTTCTATGGTGACCACCATTTAGAATGAAAAAAGTAACGTTAACTATAGTAAACTATAATAAATATTTAGCTGGATTTTTACATTGTCTTAAGCTTCCTTTGTTTTAATCATGTCTTGTTAAATCGTATGTCATCTTAGTGCAGAGCCATTTATTGGGCAAATAAAAGCACAGTGCCTAGCACCCACATTACATGATGCCAAATCCAGACTATGTTAGCCTGGCTCCAACAACCTTGGTCGTCAACCTTATTGGCTGGGAATTATGTGAATTAGTTTGTCTAAGAAAAGCCAGGTGGAGCAGAGTAGGCTTAGAATAGATAGTGTGTGAAGCATTTTTTCTTATGGAACAAAAAACTCAAAAGATTGTAGAAGTAATTAAGTTTATGCCATCTAGAAAATTCACCTTATGGCGCTTCTGATCACATGGAAGACATCTGCAGATACTTTTTCATAAGGCCAAGATTTTACAAATGAAAATTAAAACATTTTAAAAAGTTTTCAGGGTTCAGTTTAGATAAATAGGGTGGAGAGAGAGGTTGATGATTCTCTCCCATTTTTTCTCATTATAAGGCAAAATTCCCTGTGTTTGAAGGCTTTGAAGGCCAAAATGTCTTGATAAAGTAGATCTGCCTGAAGTGTTTCTATAAATTCATGTTAGTTCATGCAGAAATTGTGGGTAATACTCAGTAACGAGAATAATTCTCGTCTATTTTTATAAGTATTAAATTTTGGATACCTTAGTTTAAATATATGCCACTGGCATGTCTCTAGCAACAGGGTTTAGCATACTTATCTGTGACATTAACTGCCTGGGTATTCATTCTCTTCTTGAGAATGATTGAAGTAGGAGAAAAGAAAATCTTTAATATGCTTAAAAAACTATTCAAATTATTTCTGGAAGCACTTGAAGGCACATATACAGGACATAAAATTGGAAAATTATATTCATTTGTGCAATATAGTTTAGTATTGGTTACAATATTTTAATAATTGTTGTTTATTAGTACTTAAAAAGTGGTATCCAGTGCATGATCAACTGGCTGATTACTCTTTTATTTCTCTTTTTTAATTTTCTTTTTTATTAGTTAATAGCTACATACCAAGCATATCTTTTGGATATGTCTATGTAATGATATATGTTTTTGTTGAATTTCTTCTTATCAACTTCTGAGGCATGGATTGTGAAAAGGAAAAAATTGTCAAATCTTTTGTTCTTTTGTGTAGCACAGGAGACTTTAAAATATCCTAAAGATCTTATAGAAGTTTTAAATTATTTTGGAGTAATCTTTCTCAGTCTGGGTCTCTCCTGAAGTTAAATTGGGACCAACTTCCAGGATTCCTAGCAAACAAAGAAAACTGATGGATGGGAATTTTGGAAGAAGCAATCCTAGCATCACCATAAAGGGATCCTGAATTGGCAATGCAATTTATTAATGCTATTTTCCAAGGCGCCTGAAGGCAGGACACGAAGCAACGGATAGAAACTGATCAAGGAGAGAAGCAACCTAGAACTAAGGAGAAACTCCCTGACAGTTAGAACAATTAACCAATGGAACAACCTGCCTCCAGAAACTGTGAATGCTCCAACACTGGAAGTTTTTAAGAGACCGGACAGCCATTTATCCGAAATGGTATAGGGTTTCCTGCCTGAGCAGGGGGTTGGACTAGATGACCTCCAAGGTCCCTTCCAACTTTATTATCATCATCATATTTGTTTGTTTTGTTTAATAGTTTATTGAAGAAAAAAAGTCATTAACTTTATGACCTTTTATTCTCTACCTCAATGTTGCAAATTTCTTAAATAAATATTGCATTACATTAACATTACCTACCCATCAGCATTGGTAGATAAGACATGATATTTCCATTAGAGATCTACTTGGTAGGTCCCAGAAAACAGGCCTTCTCTATCTTGGCACTTGGCTTATGGAACATTCTATCCTATCTGAATTTAGCTCTATCCACTTGAGGTACCTCAAGGTCTGGCTTTATCACCAACCCAAGGGTTCAGTGAAATCTTAGAATGGTTTCATCACTGTGACTGATAATTATTCTCTCCTGTGCCATATGGTTTTTATTTTTTTTTAACATTGTTAAATTTTACAATAACTGTTTTTATGTATTTATTATTTTAGTATGTTGTTGTACAGTAACCAGTCACTTTTTGTGAGATGGGTGGTTATATAAATTAGATAGATGGATAGATAAATATTTTACCTGCAGCAACGGAATCTGCTTTCAACATTTGCAGTAAGTAAGTTAGAAATCTGAAACCTGTTGTAAGTTTTCAAAGTCTCTCCCTCTCTCTCTCTCTGTATGTGTGTTGAAAGGAGATAAAGGAAATAACTTAATAGCATTCTGATATTAACAACCTCACCCTTTTTTTTCTTAGCTGGAGGAGTGATAACTTCAAATTGCCATGGAAATCAATTGGAGTCATCCCTTTAAATAACTCAGGGCTAATGAATCATCACACATTCATTGTCACATACAGCATTATTAAGAAGGCATTTCACCAATAAGTAAACTCAAGCTTTATTTAAAATTCAGTTATGATAGGTTACTTTAATATAAAACAAATAGATATTTTTAAACTCTTGGGATATTATATAATTACTTCTTCACAGTGAAATGTTAAATATCATTGCATACAAAATAAAAATATGTGAAAAAGGAATCAAGGGAGATATAGTGATTGGATTTCTGAAATTGTACATTATAAGCAATCTCATAAGTGTTTGTTCATTTGGAAAATGATATTTGATCCTGAAAGTGCATATGTATTTGTTGACTTTATGTTGTTATTGTTTTACTTTATATAACATGGAGTAGTATTAAGGTGCTTATTTTTACTAAATCTGTGCTACCTTGCTTAACTATTTCCAATGTAAGATGGTTTCAGATTGTTCATGGACCACATACTTTAACAAACCATAATAACAGTAATAGATAGTTCCATCAATATGGGTAACCTTTCCCTAGAGCAGAGATGTCAAACTGCTGGTCCGGTGGGCCAGTTGCATCATGTGCCTACCCCAGTTCTGGAAATGCAAAAAAAGTCACAATACGTCACAACACGTCATGTGATGCGGCGAGTTTGACACCCTTGCCCTAGAGGAAAACCTGCCTAGGTTTCAATGTGTCAAATGTCTATTTTTGTATATTCATATTGATATTCCTATATTGATATTCCATGCGTTGTTTTTAAGTGTGTTATTGTCATTACAGTATTGAATTCAAAAGTGTGGTAAGGTAAACAGAGCACTTGTTTCAAAATGTTAAGAATGCTACATCTTTTTTGAGGTTTGCAAGATTGCTTCAGAGGCTGACCCTGGTTGTCTTATTTCTTCATCAAAAACATTTAAAAAATTGAATAAGCCAGACTGAAAATTTTTCACTATCTAGTTTTTACCCCCATGTTTTCAGTAGCGAGGTAAATAATCTAATGCCCTCTTAATTTTGCAAATTGCATTTTCCTCAGGATATACTTCTGCTAGCCTTTTAGATAGGCTGAGGTTGAGGCCCATTGAGACTGAAGCAGTGAGTTGGCTTTGTGTGATATATTCTAATCAGAGCTACAAACAAGCAAAATCTAGGGCTGAGGGGATCAGCATCAGACAAAACAGTAAAACATATTAACAAAATGCCACTATTGGAGGAAAGAAAAAACTATCATGAGTTCAAAAGGGCTGCTGGCTTTTGTTCAAAAGCTTTACAATTTAGCATTACAAGAGGGCATGAGTAGCAGGAAATGCCATTATTCCCTAGGAATGAAGTTGCTGTCTGTCTTTTGTCATGTTGCTTAGTCACACAATATTACCTGGCAAGAAGGTGAAGACATTAATTTACCTCAGAGGACTGTTGCAACAAAATATTTCATGTGGTAACTTGGAGGCTTACAAATTGCAAACTACAGTTTATACAGTAATGAATTAGTCAGTCTTTAACTAAAATGCCATTAGACATTTCTTGTTTTTGATTGCAGAAGTTCATAGCCTGAGGTCTGGTAATGCTTGAAGGCATGCAGATGATTTCATGACTCAGCCTTAAGACGTCTTAATTACCCTACCTGCAAAATAATTTAAATATTCTGCCTTTTCTGTTGACCATTTATCTTTCTGTCTAAAAGAAATGGGTATGGTTGAAAAAAAAATGCAGGCTTCAGCATGTACTCAAATAAATTGAATTGCAGATTTGTGCTATAGTGTTGTTTATAGGTATGAGAAATATTTCTTGTTACCGTTATGATTACATTAAAAGAATAGATTGGTATCCAGGCTAAGAGATTGGATTAACCTGCCTACAAGCAGTGGTGGTGTCTAAACTCACCCATCCTTGTACAAAGAAATCTATACATCATAATTTGAGATAAACGTTAAGTTGCACGTTAATAACATTTTAAATGTATATACTGCCTGACTTCCAGTGATTCTGGGCAGTTTTTAAATTGTTAAAAACATTTTAAAATAAGCAACAATGCAGAAAAAAAACCCACAAAAACCACACAGCAAAGGCTAATACCTCAGTGCATTTCTATCTTTTTTGCAACAGAATAGTGCCATGTTCTACAAATAAAGTGCTTTTCTAGTATAAAAAAAGAAATCAAGTTTGAAATGGTATATTACAATAGAAATAAAATTCCAGATTACAGCTATATTTGGAATGATCTGCATTTGTTTCAGATGTTGTGACATATGAGAACAAGACAACAACCATTCTTGGTAGTCCAGTCTGGTTTCCCATTTGACAGATTGAGCAAGAAAACATCTATGTGCTCCTAGCCCTCTTGTCTGTGTGCAATTTCCCAGTTTAAATAATTAATAAAGAAATAGCAATTTAAAGGTATTATAAACTAAAAAATAAATAAATTAAACACAGATCAAATTAAGTTAACCATCATTCAGTTTGATGGGGTTAGGAATGGTACACCAGAACAGGCAACTTTAAATCAGTAAAATTGTACAAAAGCAATACATTAGGTACAGAAGCAACATGATTACATACCTGATAAGAGCTGGAGAGAAGAGCAGGACTCTCCAATCACATTTCAATGGAGAAATTAGCTTGTTTTTCCTCAATAGCAACTGCCATTCCAATACAGTATCTGCTCTGAATTCTGTCCCTGCTGGGCATGATAAGACATTTAAAACTGATAATTGACCTTGTTTTACTCTTCCTCCCTTTCCAGTTATTAGTTTGGGTTATGCCTTTTGGACTGTAACTATAAGGTAGGAACTGTTTTACTAATTACAGGCTACATTTATACATTCAGGAGTACAAGTCAGCCTCTGCTTGAAACCTTAAAGGGGCAAGGGTGATCTTTAATCAGGACTGCTTTGGATGCTGCTCAACAAGTGACTGCAACTGCAGATACCAACGTGCACGCAATCCCACTGTAGCAGCCTGCTTTACCTTGAAATCTGGACAATCCTTCTATGGAAACTATTAGTTTATTGAGCCCTTATCTGAATTAATCCTGATTGAGAATTTATTTATTTTTTTTGTCAGCTTTCAACTCTCCTGCAGGTTATTGAAGGTATTTTCTAGCTCAGTGGGATAAATGGCAGGGTTGTGATTATTTTCAGTTTTCTGATTAGAATTGTGCATGTATGTATAAATGAAAGCCAGTTTGATGCTTAAGACATCAGTCTAGGAACTGGGAGTATGCATATATTAGTCCCTCCTTGAGAACAAAAATAGCTGGGGTGACCTTTGGCCACATATGCTCTCTCTCTCAGCCCAAAGAAACAGGCAATGGCAACTCACTTCCAAAAAACCTTGCTAAGAAAACTACAAGGATTTGTCCAGGAAATCTCCAGGAATCAAGTGACTCAAAGCCCTCCCCCCCAAAAAAAATGGTATGTGTATACTTTTCTATATATGTATGGAAAAAGAATGTTCACCAAGGAGGACAATGACTATTTTCAACATGCAAATGATTTAGACAATTTGCCCATTGGTGTTTTAGACAGAGTAGCTATTATTCTTTCCACCATGTTTATCTTGCCTCAGCCTACATCCAACAATGTTCAGAAGGAGCATTGAGAAAATGATTCTCCCATAGCAAGAGTCCCCAATTGTTAAGCTCTATCATATGGTTTCAACAAGAGCAGATGGAGTTGTAAAGCACAGCATGCCAGAACAGGATCCAAGGCTTTAATTGTTAAATGTTCTATAAAATACGACTTGTATTGTCATCCTGTCATGTTGGCTTCCAGAACTGCACAATTTTAGCAATGTATAAGGTTTATCGAAAGGAATGGGTATATTTTGCTTAGCTTTCTAGGCTTGGAAAGTGCTGTTTGCCAAAATAGATTGTCTGCCTTAGCACTGAGGCCTGCAATTGAAGCCATCTTTTCAGTCTTAATATAGGGCAATTAGAAAGAAAGCAGTTGATGGATTTTCCTGGCTTTGTTTCCTTTCCCACTAGGGGTATCACCTGTCAGTTAATATATATTACAAGTACATGGTTTTAGTGTAAAATCTGGCCATATGATCACACTTGGGAGAATTAATGAGCGTTGCTGTGGTATACTCGTTAGATGTCAGATTAGATCCACTCCAAATCAAGACATCAGCCATAGAAAAGCACCAATTTTTGACTTTCTTATAGTCATCCAATTTTGCAAGGAGTGTTGTAATAGGGATAAAATGAAGGATAAGCTGCCTTGAGTTTTTGGAGAAAAGAGGAATATTGAGATAGCAAATTAATTAAGCTAATTAAGATCAAACCTAATTAGGGGACTACAAGGGATTCTGTAATTTGCATTCAGTTTGTGACTTGGGGTAAGTTAGCATTCACTTATTTATTGTGATATGCATTGATTTTTTTTTTTTAACTTGAAAGCACTTTGTTTTGGAGATCAGTAACAGTATCTGGGTGTCTGTCTTTATATTTTCATTGGCTGATTTGATTTTAAAGTGTAACCATCTTTATCTTGCTAGGGATAAAATAATATAAAACTAGAGAAAAAGATGTTCTCCCAACTTCCCCTCTCTTTCCTGTGGTGGAAAATTTTGGAAATTTGCCTTGGATTGTTATTTTTAATACTAAGCATGACTTGCTGTGTCCAATTCCAAGCATGATGCACCTTAAATATAGTTAACAGAAATAAGCCAGCTTCAAACAATGGCTTATTTCCACTAATTAAACAGTGGTGTGATCAACTAATAATGTCATGACATCTAATGCAAGTATATCTGTTACATCATCTGATGATATTACATATTTGCTTATGCCCAGGAATCAGGCAGTCTATTTTTGCAAGACCAAGGATTCCCTTTCGCAGAGTTTGCAAACAGAAAGGAATTAGTAACTGTTAAGCCTAAAACATTTAACTAGGCTTGTGATGTAAATGGGATATGCTAAATAGTCAATCCAGGCCCTGTCCTGCTCTGCCTAGATTTTTGCTTTTTAATATAATGAGTGCTCTGTAGGTCAAATAATAATCAAAACTGTTAGAACAGCGGTTCTCAACCTGTGGGTCACGATCCCATTTGGGGTCGAACGACCATTTCACGGGGGTTGCCAAACAACGCAGTCCGCCATTTTCCCCCCCCTTTTCCTTAGCTGTGCTACTCCCTTTTATTCTATTGGCTTTTGAAAGACTCTTGAATAGAGTCTAATTCTATTGGCTTTCAAAAGCCAATAGGAATTGTCCAGGCTGTCTCTGCCCTGCTGAGCCCGCCAAAAGTCCCATTCTGCAAATGGTGCTACAAGTTGTCTGCAGCGAAGGCGAGCTGTCTGGAAGTTTCCACCCCTCCCTGCTGAGCAACTACTAAAAATGTAAGTAAAAGAGGGCCAGGGTGGGAGGTGGGAGGCCGGCGGGCGCAGGGAGGGTTGCTGGTGCACGTGGGGCCCGGCGGGTGCCTTACCTCCCTTGGGCTGGGCCAGCTGGTGGTCGGCCTGCTCCGTCTCTGCCGCTTGCCAGCTACGCCTCGGCCAACGCAGGGGGCGGCACCACGCATGCGCAGCGCTCCCGGGCATGGAAAGTCCTTGATTCACGACTGGTTGGGTAGTCCTTGACTTACGACTGGCTTAGTCCTCGACTTATGACCGGTTGGGGGTTGCGGCATTAAAAAGGTTGAGAACCATTGTGTTAGAAGATGATACATAGCTTTTTTTTAAATGATGCTGCATGTGAAAAAGCAGTCCTTCCCCCCAGTTCCATTGCCATTGCCTGCCATTTCCTAACCAGCTTTAAAACATTTTATGCATTGAGTTTCATTTCAGCAGATTTGCTCTGGATTGTAACCCTGTGATTCTTGTGTTATAAAGAAAACTTTACTTTTGGAAACATTTTTTTCCAAATAAATTTATCATTAACAACTTACTAATGAATAATAGAACTAGTCAGTAATTAGTACATTAGTGTGGACATGTTTTTCATGAGTAAGATAAGTACACATTTCTTTGTTCCCAAACTATTATCAGTAAGCTGCAGAATTAAGATGTTTCTTTTCTTATTGTTAAAAAATAAATGTGTCCTAATGTGCTAATAAAAAAAAACATCAGGTCCTCAGCACAATGAATGTTAAGTGATGAACCTCAGGAAACGTTTCCATTCTAAAGCTTTTTCTTTTACAGGGGCTTCATTAAATACCTTAGATATTTCAATTAAGTAAAAATTACCTTGACAATCAGGTCCTCAGCACAATGAATGTTAAGTGATGAACCTCAGGAAACGTTTCCATTCTAAAGCTTTTTCTTTTACAGGGGCTTCATTAAATACCTTAGATATTTCAATTAAGTAAAAATTACCTTGACAATTGCTAGAGGGAGAAAGGCATTGAAAGGGAAATTGTATCCATTTTATTGTAAGTTTCACAAAGAAAGGAATTCACTTGCTCAGTTCAAATTGTATATGTATATAAATAAATAGGACATGCTGCTGTTTTCATAAAATAGTAGGGAAGATTCATAATATACTGCTCACAAAAATAAAGGGAACACAAACGTATAGGATCCTATACGTTTGTGTTCCCTTTATTTTTGTGAGCAGTATACATTTCTTTTAGCATTGGCCTTCTCTTCTTGGAAATAATGCTGAAATATATCATTTCCCCTCAAAGTACTCTTACACTATAGTCCATAAGATTAAGACCTACCTTGAAAAAGTATATAACCCTGAGCAAATGGTTTTCAGGAACACTGGGCAAGAAAAGATCAAATTTTAAAAACAGACAAACAGGATGTTTTAAAACTAAATGTTCCCTTAGCATTGTGGATTATTTCTACTTATTTCTAAAAAGCAGTTGTTTTAGCTTGGGCAATCTTGGGCTTTCCTCATTTGTACATACCTAAGTTAGTCAGTAGTATAACCCTTTTCATAGATTATAGTATCTTTGTAAACATCTGTATTAGTTTAAGTGAGTAGTAAATTCTTTTCCTGCATGACTCATACTTATCTTCTAACAGCTAGTCTTAAGCTATTACCTGGAATTGATGTAGCCATTCCAAATACCTTTCAGGAATATAATGTTTCTGCTTGTTAGATTTCCTGACACAAGATGAGAAATTGTTATTTTGAGAAGATTCTAACTAGCACATTGGATCAGTAGAGGCATGCAACTTTGTTGAATGGGAAATGAAGATTGCAATTCCAATTGTTCATGATTTGTCTTGCTGCTGTCATTACCTTGTGAATTTGCCACTTAGAGAAGGGAAGGGTGAGAAAATGCCTTGGGAACTGGTGGTAAAAGGATGTCTCAGAAAAAAGATGAGAAGCAAGAAGGAGTTCGACATGGGGTGGTCCCAGAAGCCCCTCTATTGTAGGACATTGCTTAAGGCATTGTGCAAGTCCATTTCCAAGTTGTGTGATGTCTCAAAGCCTGCTCTATCTGCCACTTGGAATTTATGAAAATTCCCATTAGCCTGGGAAGATTGGTTTCAATTCCTTTTCCATTCTGCTGCTTTTTGTGAAGTTATCAAAAGTCACATTGAGCAGAACAAAACTCATTTCTTTTTGTCTTCTTTCTTACTAGAATATTTCTATTGAAATGAGAGTCTGTGAATTCTAGGCCTCCCTTAGGCAAGAAAATATATACATATTGTAGAATAGGAACTATGTTTTTCATGTGCTGTGGAAATGTTTGATTATGAAAGAAGTTCAGAAAACCCTCCTATAAACACCTAGTAATATTTCTCCTTCTCAGCTATTTGTACCAAATACCAAAAGGTACAAGCTATTTGTAATCATCCCAGTTACAAATAGCTTGTACCTTTTGGTATTTGATACAAATAGCTGAGAAGGAGAAATATTGCTAGGTGTTTATAGGAGGGCTTTCTGAACTTTTTGCCATCAACTCTCTTTAGTGTAAGCTTTATGTTCACCTCTCCCCTAAAAAATTTTAAAAAACATAAATAAACAAAGCATAGAATGATTTTTTGGGGGAAGTGTGGACTTATAACAAAGTACAATTTAAAAAGTCCTTCATGCCTCCCTTAGACTCTGTATGCACCTCTCCAAGGAAGTACACTTCACTGTTTATTTGTATCTGGCCTTTATTATTTTTATGAATAAGGCAGTGAATATATCCAACATATCTTCCTTCTCCTATTTTCCCCACAACCACCACCACCCTGTGAAGTAGATTGGGCTGAGATAGACTGACTGACCCAAAATCATACAGCTCGTTTTCATGACTAAGGCAGGATTTGAACTCAAGATCTCCCATTTTCTAGCCAGGTGCCTTAACTATTTGACATTTAGGAAACCTGATTTAGAACTCTTATAATTTGATGCAAAGTGGCTAATGGCCTAAGATGTATAGTTTAATAATATATTAAGAATCCTTACAAAGCTTAATAGCATTTCAATTTTTTTTTCCAGAAGAAATAATATTTAGATTTAAAGAGTTTGGGGACATATGCATAGATGTTTTGCTATTTGGGAAATTTCAAAAATAAATGGGTGGTTTCACAATAACTGTTTCATACAGATTTTGAATACATGAGACCAGATAAATATCTGAGGGTTAAATGCTTTGCATTGCATAGCAGCACAAGTGCAACAGCAAGCTTTCCTTCTTATTTTGTGGGGAGAGACTCTTGTGGACATGATGAGGCTTGACTGTGCTAAGTAAGAAACGCTTAAGTGAAAAAGAAAAAAAATGAATGCATTTGGGCTATGTAACGATGCAACATTTTCAGCTTTTGAAGTGTTTTGACCTGTAGAATAAAAGAAGGTCTAAAAGATGAATAGTGTTTCAACTTGCAGAAAACAGATTTCAGTTTAAAGTGTTCAAACTTGCAGTTTTGTGACAGCTGATCAGAGACTGATAATTTCCATTTGATTCTGTTCCAAATGGATTGGGAGGGGAGGGGGACACATGGTGTGTGACCTTGCAAAGGGACTCTGAATCTTTTCTACTTAACATTTGGAAAGTGGGAAAAAGAGTATTGCTTATTAAATCAATTAAGCTTTCCAGCTTCAGCAGGAACATTTCTAAAGCAATCAGATTTGAAGCAAATATAAACAGAGATAGCAACAAAACCAAGTAATTAAGTAGGCTTTCTTTTTTATTTGTTATCCTAGGAATTCAGTAACTTGGAAGAAAAAAGTATATTGTTTATTAACTGATCACACTGCTAATGATATGATCTGAATCAACAACTAATATGTTTATAATACCAAAAATAGATCTTTTTAATTCTATTTTTACTTGCTTCATTATTTTGTTATTATGTTTAATTTTTAAAAATAACTTATTTTGGATGTTCTTTTAAGTCATCTTTCTCTAACCTGTCACCCTTCAGTTGCATTGGGTAATGTAGAATTTCTATTTAGCCTGGAAAATTCTTGTAAAGAAGTCCCAATAAGTCTGCCAGGTTTACAGATACCACTAGGAAGAGTTTCTGTTCCCGCTTTTACTTAATAATGGTACATTCTAGTATCAGTACTAGAATGAGTCCTAGTACTCATGTATGGCATGAGAAGCTAGTATTACCTGAAATTAATTTAAAAACAGGGTTATATGTGGAATGGGGAAATATGTTTTGTTTCCAACCTGGAACAAACAACAGGTAGTTCTCGACTTACAACAGTTCATTTAGTGACTTCAGAGTTACAATTAAAAAATGAAATGAAAAAGTGATTTGTAACTGTTTTTCACATTTACAACCGTTACAGCATTCCCGAAGTCATGTGATCAAAATTCGGATGCTTGGCAACTGGTTCATACTTAAGAAGGTTACAGTGTCCCGGGATCATGCGAACTCCTTTTGCAATCTCCTGACAAGCAAAGTTAGTGGGGAAGCCAGATTCACTTAACAACCATGTCACTAAATTAACAACTGCACTGATTCACTTAACAAGAAAGAAAGCTCTTAAAATGAGGCAAAACTCATTTAACAAATGACTCACTTAGCAGCATAAATTTGGAGCTCAATTATGGTTGTAAGTTGAGGACTACCTGTATTATGTTTGAGAAATTCTGCTAAACAGTACCCCGTACCACCATGTTTACCAGAGCTGTAACATAGAATGCTTTGTTCTGGGTTCCAGATGAAGCAACAGTTTGCCAGAGAAATAGAATAAAGCTGGTGCATGGGACACTGTGTCTCACCCCATCTCTCCCCAGTGGCTTCCATCCCATCAGCTTCCCATACTGCAGTCTTTTTAGTGCCTTCTTTCCCTGCCTCCCTTCAGCCACTTATAGTATGACAAAAAGGTTATCTGGGTAGCCTGTAACTGCAGCTCTTTCAAACAACTGGATCTCTTTCTGCAACCATTTGTCCATCCTTTGTGGCTTCAGTGTGATTCCAGGAGAAGAGACATCTGCACAGGAGTTGCACTCACTGAAGCACCTTTTCCCCCTCAGATGCAAACTGATGCACAGCTTGAGAAGACTGTTGCTTATAGTGCCATAACAATCTCTCCTTTGGCAAACCTTTTATGTAAGCATTCACAAGGTTCTCTTAACATTATAGGCAATATGCTGACTCTGTAAACTGCTTTGAGAGTGCTGTAAAGCATTATGAAGCAGTATATAAGTATCAGTGCTGTTGCCATTATAGTGAACCAGAAGGCCAAACAATTGCCTACTTTTGATGTAACTACAGTAAATATTTACCTGTTACTTAGCGTCATTGAGATATACTTCTTTTTGGCTGTCAGGAAAAATACAATCCTAACTCACACATTTTTACTTACTGTACAGTTGACAAGAATTAATCAACTGTCTTCCTTGGTGGGTTTGTTTTTAACAGGGTGTCTTTGTGCATGGGTGCTGTCAAACTGACGAAGGGGTTAGGGATGGGGAAAGCTACCTGAACTATATGAAAGCAGGTGAACCAAACCACTATCATTTCTAGCCCCAAAAGAGAGTTCATTGTCTTTTTTTTTTTTTGGAACCCTGAACACCCAGAGACAGTCTAAGTAATTGCACTTTTGAACAGCATTCTTCTATAATTCTGTGTGCTTTATTTATACATACAGAAAATGAGGCCCTTAATCAATGTATCACGTGTTCAGCTTGAGAGGTTTCTTAGGGCTTATATTGATTTGCACTGTAAAATAGCAAAGAAGGCAATTGTTGAAAGGATTAATAGTTCTTTATTATAGAGGAACAGAGAAGGTTATTTGTTGAGCAGCAGTTTATCAGCCAAGTAGCAGTGACAGAACTCTCCAGTTTTTCCTACAAACTATAAGTTAAAGGGCTAGTTTTTAGATGAATTATTGTATAGAATATCATCTTAGACATTTTTTAAAATTTCTGGTAATGTGAAACAATTTATATGCTTTTAAACATAAATGGTGTAGTTTTTCAAAACTGGCAAAATTCTGAAATGTCAGAAAAATTATTCAGCTTTGGTTTTATGTTTGCTAATTATAAGTTGCCATCATTTCGAATAAACCATAATAAACAGAAAAGCAGAGTGCTGTTGAAGGCTATGTACAGATGGTAAGGGAGGTGATATTTTTGTCTTTCTTTAGTTCAGATGTCAACAGAACATTTAAAGGTTTTCTTTTTCTTGAAGGTCAGCACTCCCACCATAGGTTAGTGTTTTAATAATCTAATGGGTTAAATTATATTACTTTCAAGTGCACCAGAATACTCTGTTCCTATGTAAATAATCTTATATTACCTAACTTAATTTTGATGAGCTACAGTGTTTTTGGGAAGGATCATAAAATATGTTTTTTATGAGAGTTACCATGTAAAGGAGTCTGAATAAGGGAGTCTTTGGAATTTAGGACATAGATTTAATTTCTCATAATAACTTTACTTGTAGAATTTAAATATCTTGGCATCTTCAGGCAGAGCAATCCAATTTTGACCTTGGGCTGGGTTTGTGGAAGGGAAGAGATGAATATTTCATTCTGATGCAGTGCCCAGTGTGTGCTTGGCCAAGGAGGGAAGAGAAAAACAAACTAAGAAGTATAAATACTATAAAGTAATACACAAATACAGTACTAACACAAATACAGAAGATCAGTGATTTTAGTGCAACAGCCTACTTTGTGTATTGGGGTATCAAGAGTGTCAATTGACAGGCTGAACTGGAAGTGATCTGTCATGCTCTCTTCAGATTTCAGACACAAACAGCTAAGCAGCAGCTACCACAGGCAAGTGTATTGTGTCTCAGCTTGTCAAGATAGTAGCAAACACTCAAGAGACCTTTGACTTGAATTTGTTTCACAAGAAGTATATTTTACTGCCACATTTCACAGTGGTGGAAAAAGACATAAAAGCAAGAATCAACATGTAAGGGTGTTTGTGGTATAAACTGGAATGATGGAAAGTTCCTGTGTCCTGTAAAATTTATTAGTTTCCATAGTGGGAAGCTGATTCAGTTTTTGATTATATGAAATCAGAATTCTGAAATGGAAGGTTTCATAAATCCAACTCTTTTCACACATGGCTTCTTAGATAGTTCCTTCCCTTCTCTTTCTTTTCTTTTTAAAAAGTGTTTCTTTAGAGCAATTAATTTTTCCAAGGGGCCTCATGGTAACTGGGACTGTTGTGGAGGGCTGAATCAATAGACTGAACTTAATTCTGCTCAGTATTAATTTTATTGCTTTATAAAGAATAGTAAATTATATGGTTTTGATTAGTTGCTACTGGTAAGAGTACATATTACATCTTATTTACATTTGATTTCTAATTTCCAGTTAACCTCATGAGGGCTAGGCAGAGACAGCCAAAGGGTCGGCTGCCACCTGGGAGATAGTAAAATGCCCAGATCTGCTCTAGAAAAATAGAGGAATAAATATACTGTACAATAGATGAAGGTGATCTATTAGGCTTTTGTTGCATGATTGTAGTTTTTAATAATGCTACAAGAACAAGATACTTAGTGATGTTATAAGAATGATGCACTTAGCATTCCAATTTTCTCTTGGGCTTAAAGTCTTTTTGAAAAGGCATCTTCACTGGAATGCCATTACTAACAAGACTTTCTCTTTTTCTCTGAACCTATTGTAGGATTGTTTTCCTCCTTGTGGCTTCTGTGGATACCATGTGGGAAGATTCCTTCAGCAGCTACAAGGCTTTTGTTGCTAGTAAGTTACATTTAATATATAAATATGTCATAACCTAATACAGTGATGGCGAACCTTTTAGAGACCAAGTGCCCAAACTGCAACCCAAAACCCACTTATGCATCGTCGGGTGCCGGGTGGGTGTGGCCCATTGGGTGGGTGTGGCCCATTGATTGGGCATGGCTGTGGTAACAGCAGACTGGATGGGACTAAAAAGTTCAATCAATCAATTCCAACTTTGCAAGTTTTTTTTCTCCCTGCGAGAAGTTGAAATTGACTGATTGATTGAACCTTTTTTTTTTTTTTGTACACAGTGGCGGAGGCCTAAAGTGAAAAGGTTTTATAAAACCCAGCAGAAGGCCTAGGACTGGGGCGACAGCACGCCTGCCCACAGAGAGAGCTCTGAGTGCTGCCTCTGGCACCCGTGCCATAGGTTCGCCACCATGACCTAATATATTGCTTGTGTCTTCTATCTTCATTCTGTGGAGAGGAAAGGGCAGTTATGATTCTGAAAACACAAATGTGATGAGGGAGCAGAAAATGTCGGAAGAAACCAGTGTATTAGAAGATGGTTGAATAAATTCAATTTCTATTCTTTGTTTAATATATTTGAGAACAAAGGAAAATACCAGTTTATTCAAAGACTGTTTTCATTTAAATTGAAGAAACATAAAGCTTTTAAAATGGCAATCAGTTTCATTGAGGCTTGTTACCACATATAGTTAAATAGCTTTAATTAACAAAATGAGTATCCTTAGGTTCTTCAAACAACCTGATCTTAAGGATTTTTGTTACCTTCTTTCTTCATTGTTCTATATCCTTTGCTTTTTTCTGTTTTTGGAAAAGATTTTAAAAAACCCTATTTTAGTACCTTCTTCAACTAACAAAACACTATCACTGCTTCTTTTCTTTTTGTGCAGGATAAAAATCTGAGACTGTAATATATTTAGATGAAATGTAACTGTAGATTATAAATTTAAATTTCACATGTAAAGCTTGAAATTCAGTTCTCCTGACCATCTACAACCAGTGTGACTACACAACAACCAAAAAGTCTTGCTGTTGCTAGTCATCTGGTGTTCTGCAGATGACTAGTTTTCCTACCATGTTTCCCCCAAAATAAGATCAGGCCTTATTTTATTTTATTTTGCCTCTGAAAGAGGCACCAGGTCTTATTTTCAGGAGATGTCTTACCTCCGGCACTGACAGCCCCGCCCAGCAGGTCCACTTCTTATGGAGTTGAAGGAATAGCTTCATTCTGCATTTTGCAATCAGGCCTTTCCGGAAGGCCTCTGCAGCCGAGTACCGAGCTATGGATTGAATCCTATTCTTGGCATGATTCAAACTTAGCTGCCAGTAATCTGTATTTTGATCATTCCACCCTTTCTGAGAAAAGAAAGATTAATTAAACTGCTAAAATATAGCTTGGAAAAAAACTAACTTATGCTGTGGAAAAATATCTTTTATCTTGGCCACCTTCCATTTGGAGTATGCTGGCTGGAGATGAAGTTGGGAGATGAAGTTCTGACATACCTGGGTGGGCATCAAGTTGGAAAAAGAACCTCTATACATTCCTGAAACAACCAATGAGATGGTTTGCCAGTGACAACTTCATGGAACTAGAATGAAATGAGAAATGTGAGCCTTTGATTTTTGGCAATACTAGTGGCTTTAGCTTCTTTAGGCAAACAGTTCACAATTTTGCATTAACACAATACTGGCTGTACATTTTTTATTATTACTACCTATAACATATTAAATGCAATAGAATATGATACTAAGATGTAACTATTACCTAATATTAATTAGCTTTTAGTGATAAACTTAATAAATCTGCACAGTGAAATCTTTCAGAAAGTGTGTGTGCTCTTAAATGATATTTCTGGATACAGTTTGAAAAGCAAAGATCTGCTCTTTAAAATGATGAATTTGCAATTTGTGCCTACTTTCTATATATCCTTTGACCTGGACATTGCATTAACGTCTGTTACTGTGGGAGTCTGTACTTAATTAGAATCAATAAAACAGCCAATATGAGCAGAAAAAAATAGCCTTCTATTTGAAGGGTATACTATGATCAGTTTATTACAAAATGGCCCCTTCATCATCTAATTTATGTTGGTTGCCCAGATTTTTGATAGCTGTTATTTTTTTTCTAGTACTGAGAATTTAAAATACTTTAAAAAGTATTCATTTTTAATCCCTGATATTGCTGACTTGGTATTTGAGACACAACCTCCTTTTTCAAATTGATTTAATCTATAATTGTTGACTTCTTGAACAAATATATTATTTGGAGATAAAAGCAATTCCATGATGTTAAGAATTTTACAGTAATTTTAATGAACCTTACTTAAGACCAAGTTACACTTGGAGGCAGCCTATATGGCAGCATTTTCTTTTTCATTTGAAGGTAACTGCTGCTTATAATTGGCATTTATTGTGCTATATGGAGAAATACATCAAATACAAACTGTCTGCTTTATGGAAAATAAATTTGCATGGTGAAATTTCCTGCGTCTATCCAGATAGAACCTTCTTGCAAGTACAGGTAATTGCAATTGGGACCAGCAACTCACTGGTGAAATAAAGTGATTATAAAGTGAAAAATCATTTGAGAAGAAAGGATTACAAGAGAGTAAGGCAGCCCACAATGTGGAATACACATTTTTAGCAAAGTGCTAGTACTGGCTTTTTTTTAAAAAAAAAATTGAACTGCTTATGAGGCAAAGAAGCTTTAATGTAAAACTGACTAGGGCAGTGGTTCTCAACCTGTGGGTCGGGACCCCATTTGGGGTTGAACGACTATTTCACGGGGGTCGCCAAACAACGCAGTCTGCCATTTTTCCCCTTTTCCCTGTGCTACTCCCTTTTATTCTATTGGCTTTTGAAAGCCAATAGAATTAGACTCTCTTGAATAGAGTCTAATTCTATTGGCTTTCAAAAGCCAATAGGAATTGTCCAGGCTCTCTCTGCCCTGCTGAGCCTGCCAAAAGTCCCATTCTGCAAACGGTGCTGCACCAGTTGAGTAGTCCTCGACTTATGACCGGTTGAGTAGTCCTCAACTTACGACCGGTTGGGGGTCGCGGCATTAAAAAGGTTGAGAACCACTGGACTAGGGTCTTGTCAATTTGAGGCAGCTGCTGCAAGCTGGTTAATTAAGGGCACAGCTGAGCCTGTTACCTTGCCATTAGCACTTTTTAGGGAAGACTGTGCCGGCAAAGAAGAGCAGCTCAGGAACTGATAGCTTAATTATACATCTCTGCTCTGCTAGAAAGGGAAGGAAAAAATGGGTCAAGAACAGGAGAATGTGTATTAACGTACTGTAATGGTGAAGGAAGATGAATGAGAAAGGCATTGGCAAAGATCAGAAATGCAGATGTTGGTCACAAAGTTACTTTTTCATCACTGTCATCACTACAAACAATTAACAAGGACTATCTGCATAGTCATATTTGAAAATTAGAATTAAGTCTCCCTTAGTCATATTTCACATTTTACCATCTGGAACTGTGTCAAGTAATGTTCCCAGCCCCTCTGGTTTCATAATGCTTAATTTTCTTTTGCATCTTTTCAGTTACCAGGTATGTTGATTTTATTTTTCAAGAAAATGCCTCATTAATATCTTTTTGTTTATATATTGTATTAAAACATTGTTGAATAAGTTACACTAGATTGGATTCACATATTGGTTAGTATATAAATTGTGATTGACATACAATAGTTGGATTTCCACAAGAAGCTAACCCAAAGCTAAGCAGAACTAAATAGGTTAGCATAATGTGTGATTCCCATCTATTTGTATTAATAGGAAGATACACTTTCTTGGGAAAAGTATGTAATGTTTTAACACATGGAAAATTCCATATTTGTTTCTGGCTTTCTTCTAAACTTCTAAAGAATCTAGTACAAGTTTAGGCAAAAGAGATTCAAAGATAGAGAAGGTAGTAATATTCATACTGTAAATATCTGGAAGAAGATGCCTTTTCTTTGTAACAACTCTGGTTAATTATGATTCCCATAATCAAGTGATTATGAACCTTATTGGTCCAAGGCTAATTTTCAAGTTGTTTCAGAGTTCTGGGATCTGTACAGATAGTTCTCGACTTACAATCACAATTGAGCCTAAAATTTCTGCTGTTAAGCAAGACAGTTAAGAGTTTTGCCCCATTTTACAACCTTTCTTGCCACAGTTGTGAAGTGCATCACTGCAGTTATAAATATATTCCTGTTATAAATACATTCCTGTTATACATTCCAGCTGTCAAGCATCTGAATTTTGATAATGTGACTATGGGGTATGCTGCATTGTAAGTATGAAAAAAAGGTCACAGGTTTCATTCTTCAGTGCTGGTGTAACTTTGAATGGTCACTACATGAATGGTTGTTAGTTGAGGACTACCTGTATAGAAACACATTTTGTACATGTGCTATCTCCTTTTTGCTGTGAATCTCGCATTTATGAATTGGAGAAAGAGTGTTAATGTTTGATAAAGGAATTTCAGTGCAAAGTTTAGACAACAGTAACTGTCTGGTATGTAGTTTAACCATAGAGCTTCATCAATGTATGTAGATGATTTTGTTCAGTAAGCTTCCAGGTCCTGTACTTTTTGTTTTTAAAATCAGCGTCAAGTCCCATTAACAAATGTCCTTCCGATTTTACAAAAGACATACTAGAAAACATGAAAATCAGACAATGTTCAGTGTAGGTGCACAATAGTTCATAGTCAGTTTATCCTGATGCTGAGAGTGAGATGCTGAGGTTTCAAATGATGCAGTCCAAAATTAAAAATTCTCCCTCTGTAGTAAGGAGTAAAGCATTAGCAAAGCCATTCCTGCAAAGAATGAATGTTAATTAAAACAAACACTTACACTGTGTACAAAGTATGCAATGCCCAATAGCCTTCTGGAAGGAATGTTTCATCACTACAGAAACATTAATGCAAACATTTCTTAGCATGCCCCAAAGCTGAACTTGTAATTTAATGGTGAAAAAAAGGTCCAAGTGGGTGTAAGTATGTGTGCATGCTCACTTGGTGCAGAAAACTAAACGAAGCTTGTCTTTTAAAATGATTTAAACATGTGCCTAATAAATGATAATCAACAAAATGACCTTGAGGATGAAAGGTTTCCTAGCAACAAGTGCTAGGATAAATTGAAGCCTGAATTTAGCTGGTTTTTGTTTTGCTTGGTTGGATTAGTGTCATAGCCCAGTTTGTGTGGGAAGCAGACTTGTTCACAATTAGAATGGAGAGAGAAATATTGCTTCTTTAGGCACCCACCATCCCCCTTTTTAAATGGCATTTTATTGATTGCCAGTTAGGTTGGTGAGTTCCAGTAAATTTGAAAATTATAGAAGAGAAAATTTGTATATGATAATTTATAATGGTAGTATATTTATTCTGTCCTTGGGGCTCCCTGCATTAATTATTTGATATTGAGGAAAATAGCATTTTCAGTTGTTTGGAAAACATGTTTTGGTAAGGAAATACATTTTTGAAAGATGGATTCGTAAATTTTAAGTTGTTGGGATTTGTGTAGCACAGGGGTCTTCAAACTTGGTCCTTTTATGACTTGTGGACTTGAACTCCCAGGCATGCTGGCTGAGGAATTCTGGGAGTTAAAGTCCACAAGTCATAAAAGGGCCAAGTTTGAAAACCCCTGGTGTAACATTTTGAAATTAGTGAGGTTAGTCAAACTATTTTGAGAGCATTGTTTTTGGCTTTCCAGACATGAAATACTTAGATGTAATTTGCAAAAAAAATATTATTCTGAAAATAAATAGGACAAGCAAATCCACAAGTCTTTTATGTTCTGATTTTGAAGAGCATCTTGTCCTTATAGGATAGGTATGCTTTTCCAGTTTTCATTCCCATCTCTATAGCAAGAGAAGATTTCCAGAGGTGTCTCTGGGGAAAAGGGGCCCTTGATACCCTGCCTCCATATTACTTATTTATTGTATTGAAATAATAATATTTGTCTTCAGTTACAACCTGCCTGTGTTTTTACATCCGTCTTTTTCTTCCTGCAGAAAAACTGGGCAGCATTTTGTATTAGAACCTCTAATGTCATTAATAAATTTAATTACAATCATTTCATCTGATGCCCAAGGCTAATTAATTATACAGTTCCCTACACAATTTCCATTGCCAGTGCTTGCCTTTAAAGCTATTTGTTCAACTTGAGGCCAGTTACTCAAGGGAAAGTCTGCTTCCACATCAACTTCAAGGCTATTGGATCCTCATCAGAATCCCTGTTCAGGGGTATAGTAGGTCTCTCCCAGGGGTGCCCTTGCTTCCTATTTTTTAGATTTCTTGCTCCAAGAAGGCTCATTTGAGGCTTGCTTTGCTGTTATTTCAGTTCCAGGCCAAGACCTTATTTTCCTTGATTTTCAAAGCTTAAAGGCCAAGATAAATTAAAGAAGTTTCTAATCTCAGCCAAAAATATATAGCATGCCCTTTAGATTTATCTCTGTGCCAGAGTTTATACAGGAAAGGAGAATCTGAATCATTTCCTATGAAAAAAGATTGTAATATTTAGGGTTGTTGTTTTTTATTTAGTTGAAGGTGAATGATAAGGCAAGAGATAACCAGGGGGAATCTGTCTTATAAACTAGAAGCCAGAGTCATCCAGTCAAGCTAAATTATGAGATATTGATTGCAAACGAAAGACAGCATTTTTCACACCTTGTATAGTTAAACAATGTAGTAAGGCAGGGGTCTTCAAACTTGACCCTTTTATGACTTGTGGACTTCAACTCCCAGAATTCCTCAGCCAGTGTGGCTGGCTGAGGAATTCTGGGAGTTGAAGTTCACAAGTCATAAAAGGGCCAAGTTTGAAGACCCCTGTAGCAAGGGAATGACACACATTCATATAAGATAAAGCTGTCTGTGGCTACTCATTATGATGACTATATATTATTTCTCAGATCAGAGGCAATCTCTTTCTCTGGTAGTTGTTGGGGTTCCCCCCAAAAAGGTGTGATTGTGTTCCTGTGTACTTTTGGTAAACATCTGATTGATCATGATGGGAACAGTGTTAGAATGAGGAGTAGTGAACAAATCCATTGTCTCTTCTGTATATCAACACCACCACCCCAACCCCTGTGAAGATTGCTACCATGTTTTGCCTTAGACATATTTTGAACTTTTAACTGTTCCTCATAGGGCTTCATTTCCAATCTCTCTTTCCATAACCAATCTCTTAACTTGTTCTAATTCGTCACTTTTTTTTAAACTGTGATACCGAGAAGTAGACACAGTGTGCAAAACGGAGCCTGAACAAAATAGTATTGAAAGTAACAGTTTATTCTCATGATCTACCTCTATGCTCATGTTAAGTGCTGCCCAACATAGCATTTAACTTTGGAGCAGCTGCACTGTATCACTGATCAGGTGATGAATATGGATGTTCAGATGCTTTCCCCATATATAACTGCCAAGTCAAGTCTTCCCCCATCCTATCCTTGCACCTTATATTTTTCTTACCTAGATGCAGAACTTTGCATTTCTTGTTAAATTCCATCTTGCTTGTTTCAGTCCATTGCTCAAACTTCACTACATCTTTCTGAATATTCGCTGTTTCGTGTAATGTTAGCCACTCCTCACAATTCTGTATTCTTTGCAGACTTTATAGGTGTCCCTCAACTTCTTTGGCCAAGCTATTGATAAAAATATTGAGCAGCACAGTTCCTAGCACAAAACCCATTCAGTATTCCCATCTAAGCTGCTGCTCAATATATCCATCCAAGCTGAGAAGGTGTTGTTGTTCAACCAATTATGAATCCCTCTAACTAATATTAACAGGGATATTTCATCCATATCTTAACATTTTAAGGATAGTATCAAATGGTATTCAATAAAAAAAGGCTTTGTTTCAGACCAATCTACAGTAGTCCCCTGATCTGCTAAGCTAACTCAGTCAAAAGTAAAGATAGGCTTAGCCTGGCATATGTTTATGACCGACCTCTTCTAGTTCCTATTAATTGTTGCAGGCCAATCCAAGTTCATCCACAGAGATGATGCTTGATAATCTGTTCAAAAAATGTGCTTAGCTGAGATATCAAGTAATGGGCCTGTTGTTCCCTGGATCCTTCTCCTTGTTTTTGAAAATCAGTTCATGAAGAAGCAATATCTATTTTTGTGTGGGTGGATTTTGTACTAATATTAGATGAAGGAGGGAGGGAGTAAACTGGCAGACTTTAGCTGATGTTGCAATATATTCATCATTAACATCCCATCAGATTCTAAATTGTGTATAAATCAGATATAGAAATGTGAAGGGGAGGGATGGTGAAAAGTCAAGTGATCTGTGCATCTGTGCCAGCACAAGAATTCCGTGCTTCAAGATCCTTAAATATTTTAAATTCCATAACATAAATAGCCAGATAACAAACTACACGTAAAGGTTTTTATTTTTCTGTTTCTAAATCCTTTCCATAATTGCGTAATCTAGTGTGGTGGTTTAGTAAACTGGAATCTTGCCAAAGATTTCACAAGCTACCTAGATTTGCTGCTAGACTGAAATTTGCAAATACATGGGAACTTCCAAGCACCTTCCAGGTGTCAGAACATCTGTGGCAGGTACTTTTCAGTATAGTGGGTAACAAGGTGCACAAGGACTACTTTAATTGAAACAAAATGGAGAACTCAATTAATGGTATAAAATGGCAAGATGTTATTAAGTGGGAAGGTCAGAGTGATTGATATGCTTGAACAAGAATGATCAAGTTATTGTGCATTCTTTCCTAGGCTCGTTCTCAGGAAAAATTAACACAATGCAAAACTATATACCTTGAAATATGAGGCTGTACCAGTAACTTAATCTGTGAATTCTTTGCTTTTGTACATTCAGAAATTTATATGGGAGAGAAGAATGGACTTAGTATTTGCCCCAACTGGTGGATCCTTCAGTCCAAGCTATCAATATTGTTCTGGGTTAATCTCTTAATTTTATTTTACATTTTGCTTGACATGTTGGTTTACACATGAAACTCTAATTTACAACATCATGGTCACTGTTCTTTCTGAGACATGAAAATGTATCCTTTTTAAAAATGTGACTCTTTTTCATAGTTAATTATTAGCTTGTAATAATGTCTCCTCTCACTGTTATTCAGTATTGCTGAGCAGTGGTGGAGGAGAAGTCATTTTGTGCTTGGCAGAACTTGAACGTAATGCCCACTGAGAAATTTCAACAGGCAGAGAGAGGTTCTATTACTATAATTCTCACATAGGAATGTTCTCCCATAATTTGATACCAAATCCAAAGTGCATATTATGAAAGATTTGCACCTGGATTTCTGAATGGGAAATGGGTAGCATGGCATAAAAATGCAGTATGTTTCTTATACCCACTTATTAACATAAAGTTCAAAGTGACCTGTATTTAATCCCTGTACAATGGATTTTAAAACCCAATAGTTCTTTCTGAAGTATTGTGATTAATATCACTGCTTATTTTGAATAGGTAACATTAATTCATGAAGGAACATTGGTCCAATGAATAGCTAGCTTGTACAGCTATAAAGCATTCCAAATTGTTGCTTAAGCATGTTATTCCATGCCAAAGTACCTCTGTTTTATATTTTGAAGGATAACTTGTTATTTTTATACTACATGATTCTGCATCTGAAACTTCTCATAATTAAACCCTCAGTATTTTCTGAGGGTAGAACAACATCAGAAGACTTTAAACCAGTGTATTCTGACTGCTTACTTGGTCTTTCAATGCCAAGAAATTGTTCCCAAATACATAAAAAAATAATTTGTAGCTCAGTGGTGAGAAAGACCAACGTTTTGTGTGGTATGTGTACATGTATGTATCCAAAGGCTCAAATATTAGACAAAGAACAGTCAGTAAGGATAAAAGTTTCTCACTCGTAGTCTTGCTCAAGGCTCTTTTTTAAAGTTTAAGTAATATATCGAAGTCTCAGAGAATGTGGATGTTTGTTCTCTTCCATCTGATGTTTGTTTTGCATGGGCACACAGATAGAGAGAAAGAGAGAGATGTGCTTAAAATTTTGTGAACTCTTTTGACCATTGAAAGTTCAAGCCTAGATAGCAGCAGATGTTTCTTTCCTAGGGGCTAAAAAAAAGTGCTGTGAATTCCATGTAGGCATTAGGAAGGGCATCCAGCCAGTAAACACTCAACTCCACCCTGTCACCGTGACTTTACCCCGTATCAAGGGACTACAGGGTTGTAAAAAGAAAAGAATAAATATAAGTAAATATATAAATATGATCTAAATAAATATCTCTTCTCCACATATATCTTGTCCATTTATTTATTGATGAAAATAATCCAAAGCTACCTATGTGTTGTGGCAAAAGTATGTGAACCTGTAGATTATTGGTTCCTTTGAAGGGAAAGTAAGGTCAGATCAGTGGAGTGGTAAGTATGAGAAGTCCTAAAGAAGATTTATTGTTGATACTCACCAGATTGGAAAAAGCTACAAAACTACTTCAAAAGTATTTGGATGCCACCAATTCACTGTCAGGCAGATCATGTACAAATGGAAACAATTCAACATTATTGTTATACTACCTAGAAATAGTCAGCCAAGATCACACACCAAGAGGAAGGCATGTAATATTCTGGGAAGTCTCAAAAAACTCCAGAATAACATCTATGAAGCTTACAGCCTCTCTTGCAGTGCCAGTCTTTATGAGATCACCATCAGAAGAACATTGAATAACAATGATGTGCATGGCAGGATTACAAAGAGGAAGCCACCACTCTCCCAAAAGAACATTGCTGCCTGTCTGTGATTTATGAAAAACCATGTTGATAAGGCAGAAGGCGATTGAAAGAAAGTTTTGTGGATAGATGAGACCAAAATAGAACATTCGTGTTTGAATAAAAAGCATTGTTTAGCAAAAGGCAAAGACTGCATTCCAGCATACGAACTTCATCCCATCTATAACATGATGGCAATATCATGATTTGGGCCTGCTTTGCTGCCTTTGTACAACTTGCCATCATTATTGGAACTAATAATTCTGAATTGTACCAGCAGTTCTACAGGAAAATAGGGCAAAATCAGGATATTTTATCTGTGAACTGAAGCTTGAGAGAAAGTGGGTTATACAGTGAGTGAACATTCCAAAACATATACGTTGTATGACCAAAGAATGGTTAAAGCAGAAGAAAATGTTTTGGAACAGTCAAGTCAGAGTCCTGACCTTCATCCTAGAAAAGTGGTCTCCAAACTTTCTGGCTTGGCAGACTGGCAGTAGGGAGAGGGAATGGTTCTGTGTTAGTGATAGGCACATGCGCAAGCGTGCACAACTCCATTAGCACAAGTGGGCGCACATGCAGACCATTCGTGTAAATGGAGCTTCGAGCACAAGTACCCACTGCTTGTGCAAATGAGGCTTTGCACATGAGCACCCACCACACGTGCAAATACAGCTGCATGTGTACTTGCATGACCCGGTTCTGAATGGGTTGGGGACCCCTCTCCTAAAGAATGTTGTGGAAGTACGTGAAACAAGCAGTTCATGCAAAGACGCTCATCAGCTGAAGTGGAATTCTAAGGCAGAATGGGCTAAAATTCTTTAAGCTGATGTGGAGGACTGATCAAAAGTGTTATCAGACGTGTTTAGTTGCAGTTACTGTTACTCAAAAGGGGCACACCAGTTAACTGAAAGCAAAGGTTGACATACTTTTTGCTACATGGAAAAAGGTAGCTTTGCTCAATTTCCTCAATAAATCATTGAACAGGTATACTGTTTTGGACATCTTTGTTACATTGGGTCTTTATCTAGTTTTAGGACTTGTATGAAGAACTTGTATGAAGAACATACTACATGGAGGGAAGTGTGTAGTGGGGTGCCCCAGGGCTCTGTTCTGAGCCTAGTGCTCTTCAACATCTTCATCAACGATTTGGACGAGGGGATTGATGGGGAACTCAAATCAAATTTGCAGACGACACCAAACTGGCAGGAATAGCCAACACTCCAGAAGACAGGCTTAGGATACAGGAGGATCTGGACAGACTTGAACACTGGGCGCTATCGAACAAAATGAAATTCAGTGGTGAAAAAAGTAAGGTTCTACAACATTTAGGCAAGAAAAACCAAATGCACTAGTACAGCATAGGTAGCACCTTGCTCAATAATAGTAACTGTGAGAGGGACCTCGGAGTCCTAGTGGACAATCATTTAAATATGAGCCAGCAGTGTGCTGCAGCTGCCAAAAAGGCCAACACAGTGCTAGATTGCATTAACAGAGGGATAGAATCAAGATCACATGAAGTATTAATACCACTTTACAATGCCTTGGTAAGACCACACTTGGAATACTTCATCCAGTTTTGGTCACCGTGATGTAAAAAAGATGTTGAGACTCTAGAAACTAGAGTACAGAGAAGAGCAACAAAGATGATTAGGGGACTGGAGGCTAAAGCATATAAGGAACAGTTGCTGGAATTGGGTATGTCTAGTTTAATGAAGAGAAGGATGAGGGGGGACATGATAGCAGTGTTCCAATATCTTAGGGGCTGCCACAAAAAAGAGGGAGTGAAGCTATTTTCCAAAGCACCTGAAGGCAGGACAAGAAGCAATGGATGGAAACTAATCAAGGAGAGAAGCAATCTAGAACTAAGGAGAAACTTCCTGACAGTGAGAACAATTAACCAATGGAACAACCTGCCTCCAGAAGCCGTGAATGCTCCAACACTGGAAGTTTTTAAGAAGAGACTGGACAGCCATTTGTCTGAAATGTTATAGCAGGGGGTTGGACTAGATGGCCTCCAAGATCCCTTCCAACTTTACTACTACTATTACTATTATTACTATTATTATTATTATCAGATAATATTTTAGATCATATTTATGTAGAATGATAGACAATTCTATATAGTGGTTTACAGCACCACTATATAAATTCTCTTGCTCAGTTGCTTTCTCAAATACTGAACTTTTCCCAGAACTTTTAATTTGGCAGTGATTTCAAATTCAAAAGCAGTGCAATAAGTAGCATTTAGCTCTTGGGTGTATGCCTGTGCCATTCCAGTGAAGAGGCATCAACAGGAAGCAAAGTATGTGAGAAAGGGCTAGAAATGCTTTAATTGTCATTTGAAATTGAATTTACTTGGATGTTTTAGACTTGCTGAACATTGCATAGTAAAGGTGTAATAATTCCGGCTTTTATAATAAACCTAGAGCTTTTGTTTTAATTCTTATAATGGAGCCTTGAGAAAATAAAGTTTCTTTTGAAGACAGTAATTATGCTATTCCATTTAAGTAGTTCCAGGCTTTCAGTCATTCATATTCAAATGGATTTTCCTTTGAATCCTTGTGGGTATGTAGTTGCCAAAATAATTAGCAGTTTATTTTTCTTCATGAGTGATAATACGTATAGCACTTTCAGTATGTGTTTGTGTCTGTGTGTGAGAAATTACCAGTAACAGCTATTACTATTTGATAATTTGATCTTCAACATTCATCATTTCTGATCAACAGTATCATAAGATGTTGTGATGTTTTATGCGTAGTTGTATAGTAGCCTTGTCCATCATTTACCACCATTATGGGCTGCCCTTAAATTCTCAGAGAGTATGCCTGATATGCTTGAAAGTTCTGGGAATTGCAGTCCAGATTTATGTACAGCAGCAGGTTAAAAACAAATTAATTGTTTTGTAAACAGCGCAAAGTAGGACAAGAGGACATAAAAAAATCCCACAACTCTTGTTTATCACTTACTATATATACTTACAGGTAAGCCCATCTGTGGATAAGCTGACTCATCAACTTTTTTTTAACAAAAATACTATGTAAATGTGCCACCCACAAATAAGTCAACCCTTTAAACTTTTGTACATTTTAATTTTTACATTTGGCTTATCTAAACCCATGGATTATACATTTTTCATAATATTTTGGCTAAAAATTTGAGAGTCAATTTATTTGCAGTTTTATTCCTACATGTGGGTATTTTTAAACAATACAGGTAGTCCTTGACAATACAGTTCATTTAGTGACCGTTTGAAGTTACAATGGCATTGAAAAAAAGTGACTTATGACCATTTTTCAACTTACGACCTTTGCAGCATCTCCATGGTCACATTATCAAAATTAAGACACTTGGCAAACTGGTTCATAGGATGGTTGAAATGTCCCAGGGTCATGTGATCACTTTGTATCACCTTCTGACAAACAAAGTCAATTAACATCTGTGTTACTAACTTAACAACTGCCATGATTTACTTAACAACCATGGCAAGAAAGATGTAAAATGGGGTAAACTTCACTTAACAGCTGTCTCGCTAAGCAACAGAAAATTTGGGTTCAATTGTGGTTGTCAATCAAGAACTACCTCTAATCGCCCTACAGGTTGACCTCAACCCACACCCATTTGTTTAGCAACCATTTGAAATTCATTTTGATAGAAGCAGCCCTGGTGTAGCTCATTCAGCAGGGTGAGTATCCTTTTGTGTGAGCAGTCTTGCAAAGTACCTTTGCTCTACTCTCTTTGTAGCCCACCAAGCTCTTGCGTTGGGAGAGGTTGGTATTTCTGCCCCCCTCAACTTCCGAGAGCAACCACTGTTCGCCTGCCCCACCTCTTCTGCTTGCTCAGAGGGCATGTTTGCTTGGCAACGTTAGCAAAGGAATGCTTGCTTGCTGGGGTGACCTGGGGAGCCACATGGGGCTGGGAAGAGAAGGCAACTGGGCGAAAGAATGCTCGCTGGCATTTGCTGAGAATGTGGTAAGCAGCTGCAGAGCTATGCAATTCTGGGGCTGCTTGCCGCCTGGCAAGGCAGGGTGCATGCCAGCCAAAAAGGGCAAAGATTAGGCAGAAATAGATGGCAGGGAGAGGGGGATAGAAGCAGTCCTTGTCAGCCTTCCAGGTAAATCAGGTAGGAAACAGAACAAGATGAACTAATTCTTCTTTATCGTAAACTACATTAGCAGAATCTTATAAGACTGAAAATGCAGACTTCCTGCTGCCACTTGTAACTGCTTGATCCATTAGGGCAGGGCCTTCCTAAGTTTCTTCCTCTGACTGTTAAACCCACTGGGGGCTCCTGCCAGTTGGTTCCTATGCTTTCCCTTCTTCCCCAAGCTCATCCATGTATGAGAGTCCCTTACCTTACTGGGGCATAAGACTTTGAGGGACCAAGCATGGAATGTCTTGAATGGGGTGGGTCCTCATTTAACAACCCGTAATTCTCACCACTGCACTAGGGAAAGCCAGAATTGCCATTGTAGGTCAGTGCAGGTCATGATGATGCTTTACAGCCACATCAAACTTACAATGGAAATTCCAGTCCCAGTCAAAAGTTGAGGGCTACCTGTGTATATTCCTGGATAAGCCAAACCTAATTTTGAGGGATATATTTTGGCACTTAAAATTCTCATCTTAACATGTGATCTTACATGTTATATTGAGTTTAATATGAAGGAAATTCTAGTCAGTTGAAATTAAGCCTGTTGTGAAAAGATTGCATTCCCTTTGAAAATTCAAGCATTCGGATATATGCCTGAGTTGGCTCCTGAAACACTGTCCCTTCCTTCAGAGGTGAACTTCTCTTAGCCTTGTTTGGTCTATGATTCCTTCAGTACAGTTTATCTGCAGGTTAGTAGGCATAGTGACTGAGTACAAATAGCTTTTTCTACATTTCTTAAACCATTCATAATTATTTAATATATATATGACAGGGCTGTGCAAAGGATTGGAAGAGGTGCTTCACAAAAGGTGTTAATGCAAAGTACCTTTCTTGGAAGTGTTAAAGCAGTCACATCCTTTGGAAGGCTTAGCTGGCTCCTTTGAATGTAAAGCTCGTTGTGCTGAAGTCTGGTAAATTGGAGTTCCATTGTGTAACAGTGTCATTAATATTCCCATCAATTAATTTAGATATAATTTTATTTCCTAAGCTGGTTCCTTCTTTTTTGATGTATTAGGTTAACAACCACCAGAATTCTCCATCCCACCCTATATGGTTGCTATTCAAAAGGCACTTCTTTGTTTTGTGCAGGATTCATTTTGTGTAGGACTACATAACCTTGTAGGAACAGATAAATGTGTGCATGAAAAAAAATAGCTGGTTTTTCTGTATAAAATTTTTTTTCTTTAAACCTCTTTAAAAATCAATTGCATTCTATGATGAATGAACAAATGCATCAAATGGGAAGGATTTCAGATAAAAATACATAGCCTATTCATGCTATTCTGCAGTTTTTAAATTAGAAATATAATACTTAAAACAGAACTTGAAACTTGTGCAGTTCCCAACTAAATATTTATGCAAGTAAGCACAGCTTCTGGGCAAGTACATCTTGATTTAAGAGCAAATACGTTGCAGGAGGAAAATTTGTAGGCCTGAGGAGGGGCAGGCGTTTAATATCTAATTCTGGCAAGAAGATAAAATTCTTACAATTATGTGCAATTATTTTTGGAAATTCAATCTGTAAAATGGTATTCCGTGAGTGGAGTTATTTTGTTTTATAGGATGCTTTATCCTGTACAGATAGTCCTCAGTTTAATGATGATTTGAAGTTATGGCACTGAAAAAGATGCCTTAGGTTCCTCACATTTATGACCATCACAGCATCCTTGTCATGTGATCAGAAGTTGGGCACTTGGCTATCAATATGTATTTATGATGGCAGCATATATTATGTAGCAGCGCAGGACCACAGAATTACCATTTGTGACCTTCTCAACAGACGTCCGACATTTTTATTATTTATTTATTCTCCACCTTTATTATTTTTACAAATACCTGAGGGCAGCGAACATATCCAACACCCCGTCCTCCTCCTATTTTCTCCAGAACAACAATCCTGAGAGGTGAGTTGGGCTGAGAGAACTGAGAGAGAGTGACTGGCCCAAGGTGACCCAGTTGACATTTATGGCTAAGGCAGGATTTGAACTCATAGTTTGTTGCTTTCTAACCTAGTGGTGCCTTAACCACTAGACCAGGTGTCAGCAACCTTAAACACTCAAAGAACCACTTGGACCCGTTTCCCAGAGAAAAGAAAACACTGGGAACCACAAAACCTGCGTGCTCAGGAGGGGCCGGGGGGGGGAGAGTCCTGCTTCCTGCTGAGATGCAGCAAAGGCAGGAACCCTGCCCAACAAGCTTGTCAGCTTGTCCGAGAACAGCGTGGGGCCACTTTCTTTTTTACACACACACGGGGGGGGGGAGAGCGCGAGCGAGAGAGAGAGAGAAAGAGAGAGAGAGAGAGAGAGAGAGAGAGCGCAAGTGCCTCTCTCTGTCTCTACAAATGGCAAAGGAGGCTGGGAGCCGCAGGAGAAGGCTCAAACAGCCGCATGCAGCTCTGGAGCCATGGGTTGCTGACCCGTGCACTAGACCAAACTGGCTTTCTTCGACGTGTAAAGGATTAGGGTAGTCTGAATTTACTTAACAATTACTCTTTGCTTAATGGTCATGGTGGTTCACTTAATGACTAGCAAAAAGATTGGAAAATTGGATGCAATTCATTTATCGACCATATCACTTAGCAATGGAAGTTCTGGTCTTGACTATCTTTATTAGGAAATTACCAGCAAATAAAGTCTTAATAATTCTGCATTGCCAAATAATAAGATGCCTTTGAAGCTTTCTCTGTATTTGATATTCTGGATGCAATAAATCTGTGGTCCTAAATACAGAATTGAATGAAAATAAACAGGCTTCAGTATACTCATTTTGCAGCTTATTGAAGATATAATGGTACCTAAAGTGTTACCTGGACTCATTATCTCTTGTGAAGAATAGCAGTGGCAAATGCAAGACAGCAATCATATTTAGTTTATTTGAAACTGTTTTCAGATGTTAGTGCTATCATCAAACAGCAATAGAAGTGATGCAAATTTGCCCTGCTGTTTTCAGGGGGAAAAAATAAGGTTGTGTGGCTGAATAATCACAAGTCATACCAGGGAAGAAATAAGTTTGTGGATGATTGCTGCATTGTATATATAGTAAGAATTTTGTTTCAAGTATAACGTCTTGTCTATAGAGAAAATATTGTAATTTTTCTGTTCTGTTCCTTCAGTTTGACATAAAAATATTTCAAACCTATGATAGGCTAACAAATGATAATTATCCTATTATTACTGTAAAGGGTTAGAATGCGATCTTGTGTGAGGCATTTATTAATTTCACAATGAAAGAATTGCCAAATTTAAGTCATGAGCTCTTGCCTTTTTTCCTTGTTCACATTTTGTTAATGTACAGCCTTGGTCAATGTTGGGGAAGGGGGAAAAAAGATGCCTAGGTTACAAGACATAACATTGTGACACTGTCAGCTTGTGTTGCTTGGAGGAAATTTATCTGTACAGCATTATTATGTAGCAGCTTACCACAATTTTGATAGAACAAGTGAGTTGGGCTGAGAGAACTGATTAAGGTTTGACATTTAAAAATTTGCTCATAGTAACCTAGCCTTAAGACCAGGTGTCAGCAACCTTAAACACTCAAAGAACCACTTGGACCCGTTTCCCAGAGAAAAGAAAACACTGGGAACCACAAAACCTGCGTGCTCAGGAGGGGCCGGGGGGGGGAGAGTCCTGCTTCCTGCTGAGATGCAGCAAAGGCAGGAACCCTGCCCAACAAGCTTGTCAGCTTGTCCGAGAACAGCGTGGGGCCACTTTCTTTTTTACACACACACGTGCCTCTCTCTGTCTCTACAAATGGCAAAGGAGGCTGGGAGCCGCAGGAGAAGGCTCAAACAGCCGCATGCAGCTCTGGAGCCATGGGTTGCTGACCCGTGCACTAGACCAAACTGGCTTTCTTCGACGTGTAAAGGATTAGGGTAGTCTGAATTTACTTAACAATTACAGAATTTGCTTAATGGTCATGGTGATTCACTTAATGACTAGCAAAAAGATTGGAAAATTGGATGCAATTCATTTATCGACCATATCACTTAGCAATGGAAGTTCTGGTCTTGACTATCTTTATTAGGAAATTACCAGCAAATAAAGTCTTAATAATTCTGCATTGCCAAATAATAAGATGCCTTTGAAGCTTTCTCTGTATTTGATATTCTGGATGCAATAAATCTGTATCTGTCCTAAATACAGAATTGAATGAAAATAAACAATTTTTATTTTAATTTGCTTCAGTATACTCATTTTGCTTTCTTTGCTTATTGAAGATATAATGGTACCTAAAGTGTTACCTGGTCATTATCTCTCCTATGAAGAATAGCAGTGGCAAATGCAAGACAGCAATCATATTTAATCGTTTATTTGAAACTAAGTTTTCAGATGTTAGTGCTATCATCAAACAGCAATAGAAGTGATGCAAATTTGCCCTATTTCTGTTTTCAGGGGGAAAAAATGTAAGGTTGTGTGGCTGAATAATCACAAGTCATACCAGGGAAGAAATAAGTTTGTGGATGATTGCTGCATTGTATATATAGTAAGAAATTTTGTTTCATGTTATATAACGTCTATACTAGCTATAGAGAAAATATTGTAAGGTTTTTCTGTTCTGTTCCTTCAGTGCAGACATAAAAATATTTCAAACCTATGATAATAGGAACTAACAAATGATAATTATCCTATTATTACTGTAAAGGGTTAGAATGCGATCTTGTGTGAGGCATTTATTTCATTTCACAATGAAAGAATTGCCAAATTTAAGTCATGTTAGCTCTTGCCTTTTTTCCTTGTTCACATTTTGTTAATGCAGCAATTTGGTCAATGTTAAAAAGGGGAAAAAAATACCATGATCTGGAAAAATAAAGACATATATGCAAGTACCACACAAAGACATCTCCAGCTTGTGTTCACTAATTGAAAGTGAAACAACTGCTCTTACTTTTTAACTTAACAATATCCAAAATTATAGGTTGTAAGATGAATTCTAAAAAAAAATCTCTTAGCAAGTACATTTATCTTCTGAAAAGCAATAGCTTACTTGAATTTAGTCATCTCCTATGCAGTCATGCTATAAAGTTCAGTTCTTCAGCAGCTGTTTCATACCATTTATGATCAATCTTGTCACAAATTACTGCAATCAGATACTGTTGTAGATATTCAGGAGGCCTTAAAATGCTTAATGGTGCGATTATTTAAAAAGGTCTATTACCTTTGAAATAGCCATAAAATGCTTTGATTAAAAAAATATGAACCACCTTGGATGGGGAACATTAAGTGCAGACATAATGGCAAATTAAACAGCTACTAACTTGAAAGTGGTGAACAATGATTGCTTTTATTTCATTCTTAAAATGGGCTTTGCTAGTTAGCTCATAGTAGTGGCAGCTGATGTTTTAGCTTTGCTTGGCTTCTAGAATGGAGTTAAGAGTTAAGTGGGAAGTTGTGCTGTGCTATTAAAATGAATTCTTGATGCATTTAATTTATGAAAATTTTTCTTGCCTTGTCCATTCAGTAAACATATATGTATATATGCTGCAACACACTAAACTTGTGGGCAAGAATCTATTCAGTCCTACCAACTATAGTTAGAGATGAAACAGTAAAATAATTTCTATGTAATAAGAATATTAAAGCTTCATGGATGTATGCAGAAAGAAAGAAGATAGAGAAGAGCTGTATGATCTTGTAAGTGCCATCCAAGATTTTTTGATGTGGCACCCAGTGTGCTGATAATGACTGGGACCACCAGGTGGTTTGTAGCATACCATTTAGGTTCTAGTCCATTAGGTTGTTGGTCCATACTTTACAGCAGATGATGAGTTTGATTATATTTATGTATGCCTTTCCAATCTCCATTTTTTATAAATAATTTTTATTAAGATTTTAATTGAAATAGTAAAAACTGGTACAACAGTAGGAAAGAATAAAAAGTGCAAGAGAAAAAGGTAGAAGAAAAAGAGTATGACACAGAAAAAGAAAAATATATAAAGTGGTGATTTTCAACCTTCATTAGAAGTATAGACACGTTTAATAACTTTTCACCCTATAAGTTTACAAACCCTTTACGACCTTTGCAGCATCCCCATGATCATGTGATCAAAATTCAGATGCTTGGCAACTGGTTCATATTCATGACCGTTGCTTTGTTTCAAGGTCATGATAAACTTTTGTGACCTTCTGACAAGCAAAGTCAGTGGGGAAGCCAGATTCACTTAACAACTGTGTTACTAACTTATCAACTGCAGTGATTTACTTAACGTGGCAAGAGAGGTCGTAAAATGAGGCAAAACTCAACAAATGTCTAACTTAACAGACATTTTCGGTTAAATTGTGATCATAAGTTAAGGACTACCCATATTCTATCTCTTATTTATTAACAAATCCATAAAACAACAACTTTTTAACCCTGGTTCATCAAAAAGTGTATAAAGAATTACCAGAACTTTGCAAATAAATATCTTATTTAACTTTGATTAAATAAAGCAACTTTATATTTCCTTTTATTTCTAGATGTTTTACTCTTTAATTTATTCAAATATTGTAGGATTTTATTTCTTCAGTTCTTTTTATCTCATCACACAGACTTCTTCAAGAGTTAATAACAATCCTCTTTTGTAAGAAAACATTTTTCAGATTATTTTCTTTGTCATTTTTAATTCTTCTTTAATTTTAAATTTTTAGCCATTTTCTTTTATATATTTTATAATGCATCATTTTCCAAATCATTCTCCTGGCCTGTCATTTGTAATTCCACTTTCAGTACTTTCTAAGCCTTGTCAGATCATTTTGATCTAATCTGTCATTCCCTCATTGACATCTTTTGGAGGTAATATATTAATTGAGTCAGACATTATTACTGACACTGTTGATATTGTAGCTGCTAATTTTTGCTCCATTGCTCAAAGATCTCATTTAATATTTCCAGTGTTATGATGTGTTACGATATATGATATCATTTTGTAAATCCCAACTGACACCAAAGGTTGGCTTGTATATGTTTCCTTCTACTTAGAATCTTTAGTCCCCTATAATGTCCAGTTTCTAAAATCATTAAATCGCTTATCTTAGCCAAAAATAATTCTGACCCCCACAAGAAGGGCTTTACTTTTTATAGTTAGTTCCAAAATCTTACAATAAAATGTCAGTATTCTAAATTTAACTAAGAATTTCATTCATGTAAGCAAATGACGGTTGAGACAGATGGTTAGGTAGGAACTGGTGTGATAAGGATATTTTTGCCAGCTGATCATCATGACATGCAGAGACAGGACTGAAGAAGCAAATTGACTCTGGCCAGTGAAAGTGGGGAAATTTTAGCAGACCATCTGGTAGACTTCCGAGCTCAGTTTGAGAATCCCTCTAGGAATCACTGTCCTAGAGGAATTGTTTAAGTCAGTGTTGAGAAATGCCCTTGAGGAAGGTCATTAGACACTGGATAATTCTTATCTGTGTATTTCAGTTACTCGTTTGTCTGGAAAGAATTCCATTCTCTATCTGTGCAATTTGTTCAGAAGTAAACTTTTCAGGTTCTGTAGCAATAAATCTACAGGAGGTAGGACACTAATGAAGGGTTCCCTTCCCTATTCATTCTAAACAGCACTTTAGTTTTTCCTTATCCTTTTCTTGTGGGTTCTTTTATTAGCACTGGAGAAGGATGGCTAATTGGTGGGAAATAATTGGCTATGGCTATGCTGACAAATTCCAGAGTCAGACCATTTCCAGTACTAAGGCTCACAGGGAAGAGAAATTCACCTAAATTCTTGTTTTGCTTCCCAGTGTGATGTTACGGCAGAAATGCCCTGCATGTTTTGTCAAGTAGAAAACAACTGACATAATTCTGACAAACAAGAGACACTTGGTTTCACTGAATCTTGCCTCTTCCAGAACTGGATTTTTACATATCCTATATTAAATGGGAGTTTCATATGGGAGTTTCATGGCAGAGCAGATCTCCATTATCGGGAACTGACTCATGCTAGCTTCTGAGTATTCCAGTAGAGGGAGAAATTTCTGCTTGATAAATTTTCCTTTGTTACCCAGGATTGATTTTCAAGATAGGTTCTCAAACATAGAAAAGCAGAGGTTTTGCAACCCTAGAGTACTCAACTTTTCAAATAGATAGTGGCAAACCAGTTTTTCTTTCATTGCATATCCTTTCATCTCTAATTTATCCATCCATCTCTAATTTATCATATAGCCTTTGGGATTTGAAAGCAAGGCTTTTGTGTCAGGGGGATGGGGCTTCCAGGGTTGTTTGAACTTTGGTGGAATTTCTCACTTCGATGTTAAAGCACTGCAATAAAAAAACCCAAAACATACAATGAGTAGTAAAATTGTGCGTACTTTCTATCAAGGAAGGTGATTGGGAGATTTGTTTAGTTCTGAACTGAAATGCCAACACTTTTTTTCTCATAGTTTACAAAACAAAATAATTTTGTCAAGAAAAATAAATGTAAAATGTACCTCTTTGTTTCTCTTTTAATAATAGCACTGAAGATTGTGGGCTATAGTGTTGGAGTTCATTTAGTATACTATACAGAAAATATATCCTGCAGTTCGAAAGCATGCAAATGCAAGTAGATTAATAAGTACCACTTCGGTGGGAAGGTAACAGTGTCCCGAGTGTCTTTGGCATATAGCCATACTGGCCACATGACCACAGAAATGGACTTTGGATAATGCTGGCTCCCTTGACCAAAAAATAGAGATGAGCACCATGTCCTAGAGTCAGACACAACTAACAAGGAAACCTACCTTTTACTTTTACAAAAAACTACTCACTATATTATTAAGCTAGTAGCAAATTAGCCTCATAAATTTTTAAATTCTGAATCAAGCTTTTGGGAGATTCTGAATTAAAATTTATTTTTATTGGACAAAGATTATTATATAAAAACATAATTTTATGATTATTTTATCCTGGTTTAATGCACTGTTATTGAAGGATGCAAGGCATCTATGTATTGACTATTTAGATACCGGTATTATAATATAAAATCCCATGAAAAACACTTGTTACTTCAGATATTATACCACTTGTGACATTAAAAGTAACAAAATACATTTAAAGACTGAAATATAGAAGAAAGAAAGAAAGAAAGAAAGAAGGAAGGAAGGAAGGAGAAAGAAAGAAGAAAGGAAGGAGAAAAAGAAAGAAAGAAAGAAAGAAAGAAAGAAAGAAAGAAAGAAAGAAAGAAAGAAAGAAAGAAAGAAGTACTGTCACCATTTGGAATTTGTCGTTTTCTCCCTCATGAATCAACTACTTTTAAGCATATGTTTTCAGCAAGTTTCTTTATCCATAATTTTTTGCTTGGTGATGATATTTCTTCTTTACCTTCTGATCTTATTTTTCCCTTTTCTTTATGATAAAAATAATTTTAAAAGGCAAATGACATATGATTGCATGTTGATGTTAAGGTACAATATTAAAAAATGGATAGATAGATAAGATAAAGATTAACATCTTAGCTGTTCTAGGCTGGTTCTGCTGTAAGCATTTTCCTGAGACGTTTGTGTTATCCCACAAAGATAAATCCACATAAATTATCAAGTGGCTTTTTGATAACCCTTTTCCTGCTTTTAAAAATAGTTTTATGTGCTACTCCAATTTAGCATGGAAAACTATAAAAATGATTTGGGTGAGAAAATGGAAATATTGGGACAAAAGGCAGTTTATCCTTAATCTGTTTCCTTTAATAGGAAATCTTGGGAAAAGGTGGGATAGGAAAAGGAGTAGAGTCGTTTTTCAAAATGAACAGTGGTATTGAGATTATAACACAATATTTTTCAATATTTCTCTGAAATTATATTCTTAAACAGAGGTAGTAAAATAACTACTTCTTTGTGTTGAAGTGCTTTATTTTGGCTTTTATTTATTTTCTTCCTGTGGCCTGCTGATTAAAAATAAAACCTGGTCTTGAAGAGATTGCTTTAACAATAAAAGTGGCAATTGTGCAACTTTGCTAAAATCAGACCATGTATGAGTTCTAGCCGACCCATCAGTTACAATTTGTCTGGATCTTCCAAGCAGTCAGAGGTCTCATCATATATTTGTATATGCAAATACATTCAGTCTCCAGACTGTTTTACCTTTTATTTATTGTTTGGCCAAGGTTTGAGAATCCTGTCTAACATATTTGCATGCACCTTGGCCTACAAGCTGAAAATATCAGAAATAAGGCAGAAAAGGAAGACATGTTTCCCAAACAAATCAGCAGTAATTTCTTCTGACTGTTAAAAAACACTGCTTCTCTTTCTGCCATTAGAAATCATTCCACTGAAACCTGCCTGCCTATACATATTGAACTTACGGTTTTGACAACCATATAATTAAACAATTACCATTCTGGAATTGTATTTGGGAAATGGCTTGCTGTATTTCCTTGTCTGAAAAGACTGTCATTCTTGCATGAGAATGAAGGATGACAAGTATTTCATGGTAACTAATGTCTGACAGATAGTTAACTTTAAGCCCCTTAACTGATCTTGACAGACAAAAAACATTGAAGGCCTTGTGGTCAAACACTGAACAACTGAACAGTGTAAATCGGTTGCATTTTCCTTTCTCCACAACCCTTTACTCTTCTAGGAGCATGTAAGAATCCTGCTGCCTGAGGAATCCTTGTCAAAACATTCTGTTAACTCTTAGGAAGGCAAAGGACTTAAGGCTTTGTTTTCATGAATGGCTGCTTTTGAATTCAAACTGCCAATCTCCTAACAACCCCCCCCCCCAGCCTGGCTCTCAACCTCTCCTGGATAATCCCACAGTATTGCATGGAGTACAGATTTCAGAGTCTGTTCCTTTAAAGCCCAGCAATAAAATCCATCCTTTTAATGGTATTCAGATAGTTTAGACTCAGTATTTGGTGAGTATCCTTTTTTCCATTGTAGGCATGCACTTACAGGGCAGGCAGATTTTTTTCTAAAAGAAAATGACAGGTGTTGGGAAGGAGGAATAGGTTTTTTTCTTAATCACCCCACTGAAATAAGTTTTTTTTTCTAAATTACAATTATAAATAAATAAATACAAAAGAAAGGGGGTAAGCTTCCATGCATTGTAAATGGTGACTAATTGCCCCTGAGAGGCAGAAATGATGCATTTTGCATAGGAATGCTTCCTTCTTACATAAGAAATCTGTTTCTGAGCTGAAGCAGTTCAGCCTGTAGATGAAAGATTTATTTTTTTAATGTATTTGTATGATTTATATAGGTTTTTATGAAAGGGTGTTCCTCCATATACTGATAAAGCAACAATATTTGCTTATGAAGAGAAATTTCAGCCATTCAATATGTCAGTTTGCTAGCTGAAGCAGTCAGTCAACATATGAGAACTAAGCTGTATATAAATGTAATAAATAAATGCATATATATTTCTAAAGAAAACTAATATTGCTTTTGAAACATGCATTTTTGTTGAAGTATCTAGTCCTCTCTGGCTAGATAAAAATTACACTATAGTATAAAAACCTGCATTATATATAACATCTGCTGGGAGTATATGTTTTAGGTGATAATTAAAAGTCCTGGGTTTGATCTATAAGCTTTTCAGTGGTCACAGATTAGGACAATGGAAAGACCACCTGTTCCAGGATTAAAATAATGTACTTGTCTTTTAAGAGGTAAAATGGGTTTCTACTAGGAGAAAAGCCAATGGAGAACTTCTCTTGTGAAAGCTCATTTCAAGAGCTATCTAGTCTGCTCATTTTAGAATTGTATTACAATTGGAAACCTGTCATTTCAAAGTAATACTATTAACCGCTTATGGATGGGAGAATAGATTTATATGGAATTATGTCAAAATCAGGAGATTTAGGCAGTTCAGATGAGTAGTTTAAGCAAGCAAGAATGAGGTAAGGAGTTAAAGGAATTCAAGGTGAGCTGGATTTAGATATTTGTGGGCATGCAGGGACTCATGACAGATAACACCTTTGACCCCCTCCCTCAGCTCAGCCTCGTCATCGCCAACAAATTCAACAACTGATATCCTTCAAAAATGACCAGCAATTGTATTAAAGCAAGAAAAACGTCAAAATTTTACATTTTTAAACATTTTCACCTGATGTATTTTAAAAAAATTGTTTGGGTAGGATGCATAGCTAGATTTTTAAAAAAAAAATATTTTGTATAACTTACATCTACAACTGGGATTGGACTCTCAGTCACTGACCATTTTGTTCAATGACTACATTTCCAGTGTCAGTAAACGATCTCAAAGTGCATGGAGTCAGAATTTGGAGTGCGGGGGTGCTTAGCAAGTGGGGGAGGCCCAGCATAACCTATAGGGCCCACCAGCATCAAAAATTTGCTGTGGCCCAGGAGGCCATGGGCAGGGCCCTCCAGCAAGCACAGGTTGCCAACTTCATGCATTGTTTCTGCAGCTGCTGACAGGCTTGCCTTATCTATTGCAAGGTGCAGTCTTCTTATCAAAGCCGTTTTGTCTTACCAGCATGCCACATTCAAAAGGCTACTTCTTCAAATTGGGCAATTTGGTTAAGGAGCCTTCTGGACAATTGCAAGGGTGGTGCCTACTTGCAGAATGGCAGTCTCAAAAAAACCCACATGTCACAATAAACTGGGTGTCCCTGCCAGTAGCTGCAGAAAAGCTTCAGGGTTGTAAGGCAGTTTATGCGGCCTGTCATTTTCAGCCTGAAGGCTGGGTACAGGCCTGGGCTTCCCAGATATGGTGATCCGAGTGGGCGGCTAAGATGGTGGGGAGAGATAGATAAATGGCGGTCATTGCAATACAAGATTTTTTATATGTAACCACAGGGGCACTTCAACAGCCATAATATTGGGCACAAATAAGTCCATTCATGTTATAATGTTGAACGGTCACTGAACAAATAGTGACTCCTACATAGAGGAGGAAGACTAGCTCACTTCTTCCACCAGTGGGAGCAGACCTCCACGGACAACTGGGTACTACAAACCATCCAGTCCGGGCTGTCCCTGGAGTTCCTGGTCACACCCCCAGACCGACTCATCAACTGCTCGGTCTCCAGGAACCCCACCAAACGCAAACTCATGCAGGAGGCCATCCAACACCTGTTGGACATTCAAGCAATAGAACAGGTCCCAGCTACAGAGGCAGAGGATTTTACTCCATCCTCTTTGTGGTTCCAAAGACTTCAGGAGGATGGAGGGCAATCCTGGACCTAAAAAACCTCAACCGCTACATCACATACAAAAAATTCAAGATGCAATCCCTTCAGTCCATCCTGGGAAGCATCAGAGAAGGAGACTTCCTGGCATCGATAGACCTCACGGAAGCCTACCTTCACATCCCCATCCACCCAAACCACCGCCGGTTCCTACGTTTCTGTTACGGGGGAAAACACTTCCAATACAGAGCTCTCCCCTTCGGTCTATCTTCGGCACCCAGGGTATTTACCAAGATACTAGCAGCGGTAGCCGCCAAACTGAGAAAAATCCCAATACGCGTCCAATGTTACCTAGACGACATACTAATCCAAGCAACATCCCTACAGACAGCTCAGGCGGACGTAAGGACCGTCATTCGCGTCCTCCAATTACACGGATTCTCAGTAAACTTTCAGAAGAGCCAGACAGTTCCCTCATCCAGGCTGCTGCATCTGGGGGCCATATAGACACAACCAACTGTATGGTCTATCTCTCCCAAGACCGGGTGGCCGGCATCAGGGAACTGGCTCAGAGGGTTCACAGGCAACGTTCAGTTCCGATACTAACACTTTCCCAATTATTGGGCAAGATGGTATCGGCCATAGCCATTGTACCCTGGGCCAGGCTCCACCTACGGGAACTACAGTGGTTTCTGCTCCTTTACCAACGGCAGAACACCAGCGCATCCAACCACCTAGTCAGGGTCACGGCACAAATCCGCAGGGCGCTACGCTGGTGGTGCTCTCGGGCCGTGACCAAGGGGTCACCCTTCAAGGAACCAGTCAGAGTTACCATCACTACAGACGCCAGTCTGTATGGTTGGGGAGCCCATCTGGACTCCCAGTTTGTTTGGTCCGCCACGGATCTGAGAAACAACATCAACTGGCTAGAACTCAGGGCTATCCACCTAGCCTTGCAACAATTCAAAGACAGAATCAGAGGCCACCACGTTCTAGTCCTAACAGACAACGTAGCAGCCAAGGCGCACATCAATTCAAAAACCCTGATGACAGAGTCACGACTCCTATTCAGCTGGGTAGAGCCCAATCTGAAGTCACTAAAAGCGGAACACATATCGGGGGTCTTCCTAAGCCGCACCACAGTGGACCCTTCGGAGTGGGGGCTACACCCGAACTTGTTCCTAGACATCTCCCGCAAGTTCGGGTACCCGATCCTCGATCTGTTCGCATCATCAGACAATGCCCAGCTCCCCAGATTTTACTCTCGTTACTTCAACATCTGAGAACTCAGTGGCCTCAGGGTCTGCTTTATGCCTTTCCCCCACTACCACTCATACCGGCGGTCATCCAGCTGATAGGAGCGGGCAGAAGTGATCCTAGTAGCACCATATTGGCCACAGAGACCGTGGTTCGCCGACCTGATGAACCTGTCTCAGTCGCCCCCATGGATTTCCCCCTCATCAAGTGTCCCTACACCAGGGAACCATCAGTCACCCGGAACCCCAATGGTTACAACTGACCGCCTGGCACTTGAGCGCCAGATAATGGCACAGGAACTATTCTCTCCCGGGGCCATTACCATAATTCAAGCTTCACGCCGTCCGGCAACAAACCGCATTTATGACTCCACTTGGAAAAATTTTTGCCTTTGGTGCAGGGAACGGCAGTTTGACTTACACAAACTCTACATCCCTCAGATAGTAGATTACCTCTTGGAGGGACTAGACAGAGGCCTCGCCCCCGCGACCATCCGCAGGCAAGTGGCGGCCTTGTCCACCCTCCTCACCTGCACGGATTCGGTTCCCTTAGCTCACCACCCCAGGATCCGCGCCTTTATCAAGGGCGCCTATAACACCAGACCTCCAGTAATTCACAGGTACCCGTCCTGGGAACTACCGCGAGTCCTTCACGCACTCATCGGTCACCATTTGAACCATTGGCGACCGTTTCCTTGCGACACCTGTCGCTAAAGGTGGCGTTCCTGATTGCCATCACATCGGCCAGACGAATTTCGGAACTGGCCGCACTGTCAGTCAGAAACGACCTATGCATTTTCCACAAGGACAGGGTGGTCCTTAGGTTAGATCCTGCCTTCATACCGAAGGTGAATTCACTCTTTCACAGGACACAGGAAGTAATTCTCCCAAACTTCTGTCCAAATCCAACACATGACCGGGAGCGGCAGTGGCATACATTGGACGTCCGCAGAGCCTTGCGGCGTTATATAAAGCGTACAGAACCCTTCCGCAAATCGGAGGCCCTATTTGTGTCCTTCCAAGCGGGCACCTTGGGGCGGAAAGTTTCCGCGGGCACCATTGGAAGGTGGATCCGAAGCTGTATCGCAGAAGCTTACAATGTATCATCCCTGCCGCCCCCAAGTCATCTCACATTCCACCCGAAGCGCTGCAACTTCGGCGGCATGGGCTACCCAGGCGTCAAGGAGGAAGTTTGCAGGGCCGCGACATGGTCCTCGCCTTCCCCGTTTATACGACACTACAAGATAGACCGCTTTGCATCGGCGGACGCCTCCTTTGGTAGGAGGGTCCTCCAGCAAGTTGTCTCAGAGATCAATCTACCGGCCTTACTGTTTCCCACCCCTTGGGACAGTGAGGCTTTGGTACGTCCCATCCGTGGATTATCCATCTCCTTACTGGAGAAGGGGCGTTGGTCTTACCTGAACGCCTTTTCTCAGTACGGAGATGGATAATCCACACCCACCCCAAGGCCAGCAGGCCGCTAGTAGGGAACTGAGAGCCAATACCTCGTCAATCATCAGCCAATTCGCCCTCGTTAAGAATGGACTCCACAGGAAGTGGGGGCGTATCAAGCTTTGGCTACTTGGTCTCAAGAGCAGGCAGACAGAGAAAACCCATCCGTGGATTATCCATCTCCGTACTGAGAAAAGGCGTTCAGGTAAGACCAACGCCCCGTCTCTACCACATTTATTAGTCTGACTCAATTTATCCACCTCAGCCCCAGGGTTCAGTGCTATTGAATTGGCTAGTCTTTCTGAGATGAAAGTTTTAGTGTTCAGGGATTTTTATTGAATATTCTTTTTGAGCAGAGAAGACTCATGGTAGAGTTGCTTATAAACTATGATATACACAAACTAAGGCAAAGTTTACATTTAAGAGGTTAAAAAATAATTTTGGTTCAAAATTTAGTTTTAAAAGATCTTCAAAATGGGAAAGAAGATGGGAAGCCACACAGTAATCATTATTTTATTCACCAGAAATTATGAATTTCTCTGCTGTTAAAAACAGAAACAGGAAGGGATAGTATTCACATTTTCTGAACATTTATTTAGTGATCACTATCTTAGAAAGTTTGATGTTCACTGCTTTATGTATTATTTTATGCATTTGTCTAATGCCAGCAATATTTTTAGAAGTAATACAAATCAATGCAAAGTTACCAAAAACATTTTTTATCATTTTATCCCAGTTTTCAACATAAAGCATTAATATGGTCATCAGTGATGATGAAAATAAATAAATAAATAAATATTAAATAAATAATAGCTATCAGAAAAGGAAGTAAAATAGTAGATAAGAATTTTTAATCTTTCAAAGAATTAAAACTAAAACATACTATTTAAAGCTTATAGTCAACTTCAGAGGAAGTCCTTATTCCAATTAATAATCAGTTTCTTCATAAATTAAAAAAAATATTTCTATCTTCTTCCTTATATCCCAATATTTTTTTCCACATTCACCCAGAGGTTCACTCCAGAAATAAAACACACAAAGAACATTTATTTGTGAGCTATTTTCCTAACTTAATTTGCCATTGAGTTGCTTGTCAACTACTGGTTTCATGGATGAGGTAAATAGGACTTCTCTCTACGTTGCCTCATGATTTTAAAGAACTGTAAACTTTTAGGATATTGCGATATAAAATGTTTGTGATCTAAATCATCTATGTAACAAAAATGCATAATTATCTGAGAAGTATTAACATATATCAATATTTGTGCTCGTTAGTAGTAGTAAAGGGATAGTGTTGAAAGCTATGCTATTGTGCTGTATTAACATTTAGTATATTTCAAAATATTTTTTTGTCTCCCAGCAAATAACTCTAAAAAAAACCCCCTGAGAATTCTGTGGAAACAGGGAAGTAGAATAGGGGTTTTCAGACCACAAAACCTGCTTATTTTGTTATTTTTTCAAGAGGCAAAGCTCTAGAGATAGAAACTGGCAACAAAATGAAAAGTAAAACATTCTAAATACAACATTTAAATTTCTATTATCCCCAATCCCCTCGCCCCAAACTCTTGAATTTCATAGTTATTGGGGGGATATTGTTCTGCAAAATAAATCAGTATTCTGTGACTGGGGTGTACTTGTTTTCTTTGGATAAAATGTCAATATTTGGAGAGATTGATGTTACCTGTAAATATCTTCTGTATTTAGCTTGCTTCCATAAGCAATATAAAGAGAAGTTTCTCTCACAAAGAACATTTCTGTAGTTGACTAGCAGTTTCAGGATCTTTTAAATCTTTATCCAGAAATTTGTAAGTTTTACCACATGAGGAAATATTTGTCATGTGAAATCAGATGAATTTAATTTTAATTTTTCAAAATTTATGTCAAATTAATTTGGCTTTTTGGCTGCCATCTGCAACTATATCAGTTTGTAGACATTGAGCTGTATCTGGAAAACTGTTCACATTGCATAAATACTTAGGAGGCCTAATAAAAAACAAAGCAAAAATGTATATATAGAATGGTATATATTGTGAATCAGTGTTGATGGCACAGATAGTTTTTCTTGTAAAATGCCAGGCTGGAACCTCTTAAGCAGCCTTCTTCTCCTGCTTGGTTGTGTTAACCTGATCCTCATGAATGTTTGCTTCCAAAGAAGTCCCACTTCTGAGGAAAGTATTGCAGCTGAGTAGTGTAGTCCTAAATTTCTTTTCCCCCAGCTCAGTAGAGCTTACTTGTTAAAGGAATTCTCAGGATGCCACCTTGATGATTAAGTAAACCTTTTGGAGACACAACACATGCATGCACACAAATACTGTCCTCCACATGGAAAATGAAGAGGGAGGGAGGGACTCATCACACTCTATTCTACTAAGCAAGCTATACGTGTGTTTGAAGGCAGGAAGAGTCTGGTTTTGTGTATTGCATGTGGCAAAGGAAAGAAACCAGCTGTCTTATGTGTGGACCACAGCTGTGGTTGATGACAAAAACTGGTGATATACAGCCTGTGAGAAGGGAGGAACTGCGTTGAGAAGGGGGAGGATGACCGAATGTGCATCTGAGAACAGTGTAGTTGTGGTTTGAGTCTCCACAGAATTAAATTTAAATATAGTATAAAAATTCCACTATGCTTTTTCAGTTTTATCATGCATTGCAGATTATTTTTTCATTACACTGTTACTTTTACTATGTTAAATTATAAATAACATTGAAGTGTCAATGTCTTTTTTTCTGTCTTATCCTTATTAGCAGTATCCTTCGGTTTACTACTGGTCCTGAGAAAATGGAAGGTGGGATTTGGTTAAATTGTTCTAGCAAAGAATTAATTGGATTTTCCACTGATCTGAATATATTGTTATTCAAAACACGTAAAACACGTCTGGATGGTTCACAAAAATGTAATGTTCCTCAAAATCTCTCTACCAATTTCTATAAAGTTTGGGTCTTATCCTCAAGAGTGTAGCTTTCTTGCAGATTTAGTTTCAGTTTGGAAAAAAATATGGAGACATCAATTTAGTTATTTTCCTATGTTTTTATGGAAGGTGGAACTCTGAATTTTTTTCTCCAGTTGATGTTCCAGAATCATCGTCAAGTCAGGCTGGGCATCCATAAGGCAGATTGTATAATATACGTATTAACTTAGTAGATTCAATGGTGATCACAATAATAGTAATAATGTTGTGTGCTACCTGACTTTCAGTGACTCCTCATATCCATTGTATGCTACAATACCACAGTACTTATTAGTTGTTCTGGTTATTTCTCCTAGTTCATCTTTTATGGAGGTATAAAAAAAACGAACCAGAACAAACAAAATAAGGAAGAATATGCTTTTGCCTAGAAACATAATTATAACTGAGTAACGTATTAAAGCAACAATTCTGTACATGTTTAATTGCATTCTCAGTAAATTTTCTGAGATTATTTTTAAGTATGATATGACATATATGATGTTGAAATGGATAAAAACAACTTTGAATAGACAACAGATTGGTCACAGAAATATTAAAACACATTGTTGAGGGGTAGGCTTTTCCAGTAGATGATGTCATGTGTATTTAACACATCTATATTTTATGAACTGCAACAATGACCCTTGTGAAAAGAGGAATAATAACTTCACTTGATAGTATTTCTTGTTTATAAGACTTACCTCCCATAAAAACAACGACTGCTTTTATCTCACCTAATTCCAGTCAGCTCAGTAATGTGATGAAGTTAGAATCTTAACACTGCAGGGCCTTGACTCACAGTAGTCACAAAAGTAGCCCTTAATATGCATGTAGCACACAGAGGTTTAATTGTAACTTGTATCTCCAGGGATGGTAATTTGTCCACCATTATGTTTCCTAGTACCCACCATGTTTTCTAATCTTGCATTCAGGTAGTCCTCAATTTACAACTACTATTGTAACCAGTACTGTTGGTTATTAAAGGTGGTTATTAAAGTGAGTCGATCCAGTTTTGCAGACTTTTTTGGCATGGTTGTTAAAACAAATCTCTGCAGTTGTTAATTGAATCATGAGGTCACTGAGTGAATCTGGCTTCCCCCATCGACTTTGCTTATCAGCAAAGGTTGTAAATGGTGATCACATGACTCCAGGATGCTCCAATCTTCATAAATACATGCAGGTTGCCAAGGGCCAGAATTTTGATCACATGACTATGGGATGCTGCAACAGTCGCAGGTGCAAAGACCAGTTGTAATCCACTTTTTTCAATGCCAAATGGTCGCTAAACAAATGTAAATTGAGGACTACCTTTAAAAAAAAAAAGAATGGAAACTTCCATATTGTGACACAAAGCACCAGCTTCAGGAATAATATTTATTTCTAACAATATCCTGGAAAAAAGGATATTTAAAAAAAAAAAAGAATGGAAACTTCCATATTGTGACATAAAGCACCAGCTTCAGGAATAATATTTATTTCCAACAATATCCTGGATCATAAGTGGCATTATTAGATCAAATATGGGTCTTTGCAAGCCCGTTAATTTTATGGACATTATATAACTGCTTACACTCATAAACACCCCATGGCAATCATTCTGTGAGAATGTTTATAGTGTGACCATCTTGTGGATAGATTTTGAAACTTTTAGTAGTTTAGAAACCATTTTGTGATACATTTGTGCAGATTTCAGAGAAATACCTCAAGCTTCCTGTATCTCAAACATCTGTGTGTATATATGATTTATTCTGTTTTAGTATTTTGCAAAAAGATAAAACCACATCTTTTTCCTCTGTGCAAATGTGTCTCTAAATATATTGAACTTCTATCCATAAATAAATGACAAGACCACATGGAAAATGTTACTGTCAATTTCTCCTCTGAGTGTTTTTGAAAATGAACTAGTCTTTCCTTTTGTAAGATCACAGTCTTCTGCTATACTACAAAGAATGGAGTAGTTTGGAAATCATTTGTGAAAACCTTTGCCCACTTCATTCCTTCCTTTTCTTTTCTTTCTGCAGTTTTATATTCCAGTCCAACTAATCAGAAGCATGTGCTTAAGAAGCAGAAGAATTACTGAGGCTCATTCTGGAAGCTTCTTCTGTTCACCATTGTGGCAAATATATATTTGTTGGAAGAAGTGATCCAATAGACATTTGCAAGAAATCAACAGCATATTTAATTGGATTTCTATATTTGCACAAGCTTTTTAAGTTAAAAGGCATTTTTTTTGCCACATGAACATTTTGCTGCTATAGTTACTTATCTACAATTGTAGAACAAAAATCTTTGACATGGCTCTTGTTCTATATGGGATCATGAGTTTATATCTTGGAATGTCAGCGGCGTTAGGTCCAGTACCCCGAATTACCTGGGAACATAAAGGTAAGAAATAGTTTCAGGTAATGATAATGATACATAAATGTAATGCATTCTAATTATACTGCTTGCCTACCTTTACAATTTATGGAAATAAAAACACTAGGTAAATTTGCAAGTACTGTGTAATACATTGAACGGATGACATTAAACTGTTTTAATATGACATTTACATAAATAAGTGGGAATTTAATTTAGGTCATTTGTGTATCTTATTTAATCTTCTTTGTGATAAGACACAGTAGTAGAAATAATGTTCATTCAGGAAAGAATGCAAACTTGGCTGGGCAAGTAGCTTAGTGACCAATGTTTCATTCCTGAACTCACTATTTAGAGCTTATTTTCATATAATTGTTTTCACTAAAGAGAGAAGCAATATACGTGTAAAAGCAAACAGATATAAAGCATGATGAGTTCCATTAATGTAATGGTAAGAGTTAAATGCAAATATTTTCTACTTAATAAGACAAGGAATTTTATTCTTATTTCCTTCCCAGAAATTCAATATGAATATAGTAAACATTGGTTACTGTATTGGTTAAGGAAAAATTGTCAAGTGATAAGTTATTTTGATAGATAAACGTAACCCAATTGGTGGATATTCATTTGAGCAATAATGATAGTCCAATCCATTATCTGGTTCATAAGGAAATATTTCATTATTAAGTTGTCCACTTCAAAGGTTGGCTTCATAAGCCATTCTAAAGGAAAAGAAAAACCAGAACTATGGATTATTCTACCCACTGCAGTTCTCAAATAGAATACAAAGAATGACACATTTTGTACATTACCTCCATTGCCAAACAGTTGCTTTCAAATAGTTGCTATTCAAAAGACCATGTACTGTAAGCTGAAGGGTTCTGTAACCTAGTCCTCAGCTGGCGTTCTTATTACTTGTTTAATTGCTTATTCAATATTTCTGCAAGGAAAGCTGTTTCAGCAATCTCTTGTAGTCCCTTAGAGATACATTTTCAGCCCTTTGCTCTTCCTTTCAATACACGGTACCTGGGTGGCCTCATTAAGTTCCATGGCTGTCAGCACCATATTTGTGGTGCCCAGCTGTACTTATCTACCCCTGAGTTTCCCTCTCAGTATATCTTGAAATGCTGGCGCAGGTTTTATTTCTTTGAAATTCATTACATTCAAGATAGAGTTTCTGTGGTTTGAACTAACATACCCTTAAATCTATATGTTGGATCAGTTTTTTGTATAGCTCTTTCAAATTGCTTATCTTCACTTTCAAATCAAATTGACAAATAGCTTTCTTTAAAAAATACAGTTAGTTTGAACAATTTGAGGTTTCCTTAATTATTTTAAACCATTCATCATGGAAGGGTAGGAATTAAATGTGATGAAACAAGGCAGTATTGTATTTATATATCCATAGAACTTGGCACAAAACCAACATGAAATCAATGGGAATGCAAGTTCCATTCAGAAGGTTCTAACAAGACTTGGAACTGTGACAGTGTATAGAAAGCAACATTATATGCTGCCATTTTATCTTTGCCTTTGGTTATTCCTCAGTTTTTTCGGAGGCAATCTTGAAAGGCAGTTCATTGTTACATATGACTTTTCATTTCCCCTATTCTTTCAGAATACAATTCATATTGCTATTCAGGAACTCAGTGAAACAACAAAATATGAATAGAGTTTCAACAATAAGACAGATAATTAAAGTTCTTGATTCTTCAAACTATTTGTAAAGAAGTTTTAATAAAAGAGTAGGAAAATTGATTAAAGCAAACTAAATCTGATAAATGTTTGCATCCATCTCACCAACAAAAATCAGACTTCTTTAAAAGAATAGCTGTAACATATAAAATAAATAGACATTATTTATTTAGATTAATCTTCCACCTAATATAGGTGGTTCTTTTTACTCCATTGGGGTTTTATTCCAGCACTGAAACTACTTATCATAAACCTGTGAATAACAAGTCCTTGAAAAAATATATGGTTAAGTAAAGAATTGTTCTCTGCTTATTGTAAAGTGACAAAAACTAATCTAAAAAATTGGATATATGAAATCTTTCAATGCAGGTCACAAGATCTGGTCTCTTGACCATTTGAATGAAATCCGATTCTCTTCATATTTGCTTTTTGACTTGTGAAGAATAAGTATGGTCAGAGAACAAATACTTATAATTGTTATATGTTACGCTTTAAAGAAACAATTACTGCTTTGTCCCAGTAGCATTCTAATGTCTGTCTCAAATGATTTTTGACCTTTATATTAATCCTAATATGCACGCTAATATTTGTACTCCAATATTTGTGGTTCATTTTTCAGTATCAAATCCTCATTTTCCTCATGCTTGCTTTTCAGGAAGACCCCCATTCTCAAACATCATATTTATTCATATAACTTTGAATTACACATTTCAGTTAGATATTTGAGTTATTTTTTGCCTCTTAGGTTTCTGTAAATACTAGTTAGTAAATTGTGCTGTTTTAATGTAACATTGCTTGACTCAAAATGAAGAATCTAACAGATCTTTGTTTTGATTAATATTTGCCTTAAGATTGCTATGCTTTGAATTAACATTTGTTCTGAAATCATTGTTTATTAACAGAAGTTCATCTGGTACACTTTCAAGAGCCAGAAATATCTAACTACTCAACCTTATTACTAGACGAAGACAGAGATACTTTGTACGTGGGGGCTAGAGAAGTTATATTTGCTTTGAATTCATTCAACATTGTGGAAAAAAAGGAAGAGGTAGGTATGCAGTTTTATAGTTCTCAGTTTTTTCTGCCCTTGACCAATGATGCAGCCATACAAATGCTTCCTCAGAGAGAAGACTCACTGAATTCAATAACATTTGCTTCCTAGTACCATTTTAGAGTGATATTAAGATTTCTGTGGTTATAAAGATGTTCTGAATAGAAGCATACTGCTGGTGAAATTCTACTAGCATACTAACTCTAACATAGATATATGAAAAGCTTAAAAACTCCTCAGTCTATATGGTTTTATAGGGTAGAACTTGTCAGCTATTTTCCAGCTGCTGAGTCTTTGATTCACAGTAGCTTTTTATATTATTGCTTTCCTGCTGCTTATATTGCCCATTCACTGTAGGAAATGTCTTCAAGCATGGAGAAGGACCTTTTAGTCTTCAGGGTATAATGAGTCACTGCAGAAATCCATTCAGTATAGAATAGAATACATAATATGTAATAATTTTGCCTTTTGTTGTTGTTGCTTAAGTTTAGTTTATATTGACGTAGCTCCCGAATGGCAGATATGTTTGAGAAAGTCTTTTGTCAAGACAGTGCCTATTTAGTCTTGAATTTTCATTTGTGTTTCTCTTGGAACACTGTCTATTTTCTGGCTTTAGTATTAATTGCTGTGAGCAATAGCATCAGGAAAGCCTTTGGATTTGTTCTTCTGTTTTCCTCCAGGTGTTTTGGAAGGTAACAGAAGACAAGAAAACGAAATGTGCAGAAAAGGGCAAATCAAAACAGGTGAGTAAATGTTGTTGTTTGTCACATATCTGTTTGACTTTGAAAAAAGCATTGGTATGAAGAAATTTTATTTTAGATGGTCCTAAAATAGTAATGGAGTGAGTTTTCCATGGTAACTCACAATGCTAAACGTGCCATATTTGTGTACATATGTATGACCACAAAGTACTTCTAAGAAAGCATACTCCTACTTTTCTTTAAATGTGGTAGAAACAGTATTAAACTGGGACAGCCACTCCCTAAACTAGCTACTGCTTCCATCTGTTGTCTTCACCTTCCAGTGTATATACAGACTTGGTTTTTTGTTCCAACACTTTGGAAACACTAGTGTTGAAGGATTGCTAACCTATTGGGGAAAAAAGTCAGGCATTTGGTTTGCATCTTCTTTACATCTGCTGCTTTGGAACCAAATGGGAGTGTTTCTCCCCCCCCCACTAGGATGATAAAATTCTCTCCTTTGCTGTTAACATCAGTTTTTGATTAACAGCACAAATGTGGAATCCATCAATTGGCATCTCTCTTTCCTTCCTTCACTTTTGTTGAAATGAATGTTCCCAGCTCTGTGCTGTGAGGCTGTTGAGAGTATGGATGTCTGAAGAAATAGCCTCAAAATTAAAGGAGGATCCAATAATCATTTTTCACATGCCAGCTCTTTGGTAGGTTCATATAGTATAGTGCACAGGTTGGCAACCTGCGGCTCCGGAGCCACATGCAGCTCTTTGAGCCTTCCCCTGTGGCTCCCAGCCTCCTCTGCCTTTGCAGAGAGAGACAGAGACAGAGAGAGGCAATTGCACTTCCCTGCTTCTCTCTTTCTCTCTCTCTCTCTGTGTGTGTGTCTGGGTGTGTGTGTGTGTTTTGTGTGTGTGTGTGTGTATGTGTAAAAGAGAGTGCACTCACAGTGTTCTCCGAGGAGCTGAAAAGCTTACTGGGCGGAGCTCCTCCCTTTGCTGCGTCTCTGAAGGAAGCAGGAAGCAGGAAGGGCAGGAGAGAGCTAGCTAGCCCAGCTAGGCTGACTCAGGAATTCTGGGAGTTGAAGTCCATGAGTCATAAAAGAGACGAGGTTGCCTACCCCGGAGGTTGTTGGACAACAGCTTGAAGCTTGCCAGGTGAGCAGCAGATAGGAGGGGGGGGGGAGAAAGAGAGAGAGAGAAAGAGAGAGAGGGAGAGAGAGAGAGAGTGGGGGAAGAGGAGTGGCAGACCAAGGGCAGATAGAGAGGGAGGGGGAGAGAGACCCTTTTGACATCTAAAATGAAGATAACACTGCATATATCCTTTTTTACCTGTGTGTGTATGTAATTTTATTCTCTTAAAGCATTCTCTTGGTGATCATTGTTTTAATAGTATGGATATTCCCAAGAGTCATATTTTTACTTTTATTTTTAATGTGTGTGTGTGTGTGTGTGTGTGTGTGTGTGTGTGTGTATATATATATATATACATATATACACACATACATACACATACACACACCTATAATAAAGGTAAAAAAGGATATATGCAGTGTTATCTTCATTTAGATATCAAAAGGGTTTTGCGGCTCCCAGTGTTTTGTTTTTGGTGGGAAACGGGTCCAAGTGGCTCTTTGAGTGTTTTGGGTTGCCTACCCCTGGTATAGTGTATATATAGACATAGGACAGGGGTCAGCAACCTGCAACAGTGAAAGAGCCACTTGGATCCATTTCCCTCACAAAAAAAAAACCTGGGAGCCGCAAAATGTGGGCGCGTGCGCGTCTGCGCGCGCGTGCATGCGCACAGAACACGGCTTGATTGAAGAGAGGAGCCTAAGGCGAAACGTGCACCTGCCCTGCCCCCCATCCAGCTCTGGTATGAACGGCTCTGCAGTCCTGGCTTCTCTTCCCTTCGGAAAAGACTGCTCTCCCCTCACCCCGCGCTCTCCCTCTCTGGGACTTTCTTCTTGCTGCCTTTTGGCGCGAAGGTTCCAAGGGAGCGGAGGAGGAAGCCGACGGGGAGAAAGAGCTGCTGCAGTGAATGTTCTGAGGCAGCAGAAGACGGTCGCTCGGGCTCGCCTATCTCAGCCTGCTGCAGGAGGCTGGAGTTGAGGCTTCTGGTTTGCTCTGGGAGGGGTGCTTGGAAAAGGGAGGATGGGAAGCGGAAAGTGGGAGAAAGGACGCCTTCCAGCTCTCTGGGGTTCTTTCGCTGGGAGGCGAGGAAGCAGCAGTTCTGCTCCGTGGGAGGTGGGAGCAGGCAGCCTCTCTTTCAAACTTTGCCAAGTGACTCCAGGAGCGAAGCGAGCTACGAGTCCTCGGAATGTCAATTTTGCGAAAGGTGGGATTAAAATAAAACGGGGGGGGGGAGGTTGAGGAAACCCAGCAGATGCTTACATCAGAGGGCCAGCAAGAAAGGCAGGGAGAGGAAGAAAGCTTTCGGGGCTTGTGCACAGACATAGCGGACTCTTTCTCGTCTCCTGCCCTTGCTGCATCTCCTGTGGAGATCATTTGCAGCTCTCTGTGTCTCTGCCACTCAAAGCCATCCTGCAGCTTGATTCTTGAAGCGATTTCAATCAGCCCCATTCATTGCCAAGAATCCCCATGGAAGTCAATGGAGGTCTGCGGCGAATCAAAAAGCCAGCTGCAGCACCTCCACGTCCGTTGATTTGACCGGCTCAGCGGCCCGGGGACGGGCAGGAACCGATGCCCCCACTGCCCGCCGGGCTTGCCGCCTGGCCCGGGGAAACACAAGGCCGGCTCAGCGGCCCGGGGACGGCCAAAACCCAATGCCCCTGCCGGCCGCCACTGCCGCCCAGCCGGGGAGACGCGAGGCAGGCTCAGCGCCCCGGGGACGGCCAAAACCCAATGCCCCTGCCGGCCGCCACTGCCGCCCAGCCCGGGGAGACGCGAGGCAGGCTCAGCGGCCTGGGGATGGCCAAAACCCAATGCCCCTGCCGGCCGCCACTGCCGCCCAGCCCGGGGAGACGCGAGGCAGGCTCAGCGCCCCGGGGACGGCCAAAACAAATGCCCCTGCCGGCTTGCTGCCTGGCCCGGGAAAAAACAAGGCTGGCTCAGCGGCCCGGGGACGGCTACAAACCAATGCCCCCGCCGCCTGCCGCACGGCCCGGGAAGATGCGAGGCTGGCTCAGCGCCCCGGGGACGGCCAAAAACCCATGCCCCTGCCGGCCGCCACTGCCGCCCAGCCCGGGGAGGCGCGAGGCAGGCTCAGCGCCCCGGGGACGGCCAGAAACCAATATCCCCGCCATCTGCCGCCCGGGGAGACACGAGGCCGGCTCAGCGGCCCGGGGACGGCTACAAACCAATGCCCCTGCCGCCGCACGGCCCGGGAAGATGCGAGGCTGGCTCAGCGGCCCGGGGACGGCCAAAAACCAATGCCCCTGCCGGCCGCCACTGCCGCCCAGCCCGGGGAGACGCGAGGCAGGCTCAGCGCCCCGGGGACGGCCAGAAACAAATATCCCCGCCGTCTGCCGCCCGGGGAGACACGAGGCTGGCTCAGCGGCCCGGGGACGGCTACAAACCAATGCCCCTGCCGCCCAGCTCGGGAAGATGCGAGGTCAGCTCAGCGGCCCGGGGACGGCCAAAAACCAATGCCCCTGCCGGCCGCCACTGCCGCCCAGCCCGGGAAGACGCGAGGCTGGCTCAGCGCCCGGGGAGGGGCAGGAACCGATGCCCCCGCCGGCTGCTGCCCCCGCTGGGCCTACCGCCCGGCCCGGGGAAGGGCAGGAACCAATGCCCCTGCCGGCCGCTGGCCCCGCCAGGCCTGCTGCCCAGCCCGGGGAGACACGAGGCCGGCTCGGCTGCCCCTCTGCCTGGTGCAGGTAAGCCCCCTCCCTCCTCCCCACTCACCCTCCATCTCCGGCTCTGCTCCTGCTTGGCCCACTAGGGCCGCAGCTTGCGGGAGGGCTGGCCCTTTCAACAGAGACTCTGCTGGGCCGCTCCCAGCATCTATCCTGGGGCTTCCCCGCGCGGCTCTCTGGCCACATGCACCTCGGACTGGGCCAGCCCCGGAAAGGCCCTTCCTGGCCACTCTTCTCCCAGGGGGCAGGGCATCCGGCTGCAGGGCCAATCGGGAGCAAGGGGCAAATCTGCATGTGTGTGAGAGAGAGAGAGAGAGAGAGAGAGAGAGAAGGGAAGCACAAGTGCCTCTCTGTCTCTGTCTCTCTCTATGAAAATGGCGGAGAAGGCTCCGGAGCCGCAGGAGGTGGCTCAAAGAGCCGCATGCGTCTCCGGAGCCGCGGGTTGCCGACCCGTGACATAGGATATCAGAAAAAAACCAATTTGGATTAGATCCTTCTGTGCTAGGTAGCATATTAGGCAGCATAACTAGCCTCAGGATGAGTGCCAAGAAATTGAAAATCATGTATGTGAGCTCCACCCCACAAATATGGAGAATTACACTCGGATCACAGTGACTTGAGGTAGAAAGGTTTTCTTATTTGGGTAGTGTATAGCACATTTCCTAATTTTATATGGTAGCAAACAAGGAAGGCAGTTTGATTACTAACAGGAATGGACATGAGCTAATATATTGAAGGACTTTTTTTTTTAACCACTACATTTGATTGGCTATTATTTTAACCATGGTTAAGCTTTTTAAACTTATATTTAATATTGGCTATTTGCCCCAGTTACTGATGAAACAAATTTTCTTCCCTTTTTATTGTATTTTTGCCAACTTTACAAAATTCTAATAGTCTATTACAAAATTCTTTAGGAGAACAGCGGTTCTCAACGTTTGTGTGACGGCAACCCCATCACACCGGATGCGGCGCGCATGCGCGGCGCCGCCCCCATGCATGGCGCACATGCACGGCGGCACCCCCTGAGGGGGGAAAATGGTGGATCGCATTGTTTGGCGACTCCCGTAAAATGGTCGCGACCCATAGGTTGAGAACCGCTGATCTAGCACCTTATATTTAATATTGGCTATTTGCCCCAATTATTAATGAAACAAATTTTTATTGTATTTTTACTGATTTTTATACAAAGAACATTGTTTATTGAATTGGTTATAGGCTCAGTGATATAGCATCTAAATAACTGTATTTCCTAGCAGCAGTTTGTTATTAATACAGTAGTTTAGCTGTTTTATTTTTCCTAGCAGCATAATCTGTACTCTCTTTCATCTGAAAAAGCTCTCAGAACAACAGAATAATAAAAAGAAGAGCATTTGTTCCTTTAGACTTATAGTCTAAAAAGTTAGTGCACAAAAGAAAAGGTAGATAGCAAGGGGGGGAAAGAGGTAATAGAGTTACTAATCCTTTTAGTAACCAGTTGTAATAGTACCAGTATGCTCAGGATGGTTGAGATGAAACTTACCTGTGTGCACAAGTTAAAGCCATTTGTGTTACTAATTTGGATTTTTTAAGAAAAAAACATAGAGGTTTTGATTGATTGCCTTCTTTATTTTCTCTCCTGTCAATTTTTTTTTTTACAGACAGAGTGCCTTAACTATGTTCGTGTCTTACAATATTTGAATGATACTTTGCTCTATGTATGTGGAACAAATGCATTTCAGCCTATCTGTGATCATTTGGTAAGTGTGGGAATACAGTTTATTTAGGAACAACTGGAAAATTATGTAGTGAAAAGAACAAAACCCCATATTGCATGATTGGAGTTCAGTTAAAATTTCTTAGAAAATGTATGATATAAAGGCTTGTCCTTGTTAATGAATGTTGTTTTTACAATAGACCATATGGAAACATCCTGCATGCCTGATACTCCTTTTGTTTCTTTACCTAAACATTCATTGACTCTCCATTTCTCTGCTCCATCAACTCCTGACTCGATCATTATTTTTCAATTCTGAATCCTTCAGAAGGACATCCTTTTAACAAAAACACACCTGCCTGCTTTCCATATATCTTATTCTATATTATAAGGCAGAACAAAAAACAGTAAATGGAAACTAATCAGAGAAGCAACCTAGAACTAAGGAGAAATTTTCTGACAGTTAGAACAATTAACCAGTGGAACAACCTGCCTCCAGAAGCGGTGAATGCTCCAACACTGGAAGTTTTTAAGAAGAAACTGGACAGCCATTTGTCCGAAATGGTATAGGGTTTCCTGCCTGAGCAGGGGGTTGGACTAAAAGATCTCCAAGGTCCCTTCCAACTCTATTATTGTTGTTGTTGTTATTCTATATATCATTTATTTGGATCTTGTTTTGTTCCCAAGGACAAAATTCTTGTGAACCTCTTTATTTAACAACACTTCAAAAACAATGCCAACTTTTTAAAGCTACATAGTTCCCATTTCTAAATTACATTGCTGCAGTTTTGTTGCTTTAATGGATTTCTTTATTATTAGAAACATTCTTTAACATTCTGAATCATGTATTGTCATTCTGGCTTTTTTCACTTTCACTCTTTTGTCTCTTAATTTTTATAATAATTTTATCCATCTATCTTTAAGAGTTAGAATAATAATTTCTTGGCATATTAAAAATTGAATTTGCATACCTCTTTTTCCCTCATGTATAATCAAACTCAGTATGCTTCACATTTAATCCAGGTCTCCAAATATTTTCTTATTTTATCAAAATTGAGAAAGTTATGTAACCTTCAGAACAAAGCAGAAGGTCAAAATAGTTATAAACTGTATTTGTTTCAAATTGCTACTTAATTTTCTGATTTGGATGGAAACAAAGTTATGGTAATAAAGGCTTCCTACAAAAGAGTTTTGCATATGTCTACCTGAGACATGAATGAATATAATCAATAGTCTCCATAGCATATCAACTTTATTTCTATTGCATATTTCAGTTGTCCATATTACTCTTTCCTGAATTTTTGCTCACATCCTCTCTTGTCATTCTTAATTTTATTCTAACTGCAACCTTTCCTTCATTTCGCTTCTAAATGAAGACTCAACCCTTTGTTGATTGCAGATAATTATAGATTCTTACACATTGTGAAAACAGGGCAGACATGAGCATTCTCAAATAGAGGTGATCCTCTGTTTGATCACCATCCACAAATAGAGAGCAACTGTTTACAGCAAATATTGTCCAGAACCAATGGAGTTTCTTTATAGTCTTATGGGTCCAGAATTCCACACAGTGCAGAAAAACATTAACAGAGAATAGGTGCTTTGCAGCAGCATTCTTTCACCACAGCCAACTTGCTGCGGGACAACTGGCCATGGTCAACTCACAGCTGGAAAACTCACCGCAGGACAAGTATTGCACTAATATTGAAGAAACAGTGGAATAGAATTATTTAAAAAAGGGAAGCCAAAGAAGGGAGAAAATGAAATGTGAATGACAAAAATTAAAATATTCTTTTAATTATTTTAAATAATTAAACTGAATTGTTGAATTCTCCCATAGCGAGCTGGCCACAGCAAGTTGGTCTTGGCAAATTGGCCATGGTGAGTTAGCTGTGGCAAGTTATCCCATTCTGCCCTTCGTATATAGGGAAAAGATAGAATGGGAATGAAGAAGAGGCAGAGATGTCATTCAATTCCAGGTCTTCGCCAGACAACTGAGCTGAGCCTTGTGGTTTGTTTGAAACAGTCTCCTTACACATATTCCTGTATATGTAATGGAAAGTAACAGTGCTAAATTATTTCAAAAGCAAATACTTTATCATTCAGAGCACACTCATAATTTTGATTTTGGTTCATTTGTTCATTAATATAACAGGGTTGATAAGATCCAATGATTTCATACAGTGCAAATATGTACAACCTGCTAAAGTTAAACAGTTCTGGATTTTGTTCCTTTTTTAAGTATAGGCCTTTTAGTTTCATTAAAATAATTACAGCTATTCTGTAATTTTAAAAATGGTTTATTTAAGATATCAAAAGCTGATTTTCTTAATAATTTTAAATTTATTTCTTTTATGTTGAGATGATAGCATAGGGAAGAAACCATATTATTGTAGCATCTAAGATAATATCTCATTTGTTATTTAAATTAAGTCTTGGGATAGTCACCATGAGATAATAGACTGAAGTCTGGAATGAGTTGAAACAGTTATGAATATTTCAGCAGATGATTTCAAAAATGATTACATGAGTTTGGTCTTTGTGTATCTCCAATCCCATTGATATTTTATTTATTTTGTTTTTGTTGTTTGCCACTTTGAATTACCTTTAGCAGGAATAAAAATATTTGAATAAATTGAATAATCATGAGAGCATACTTTTGGGCAGTGTCTGACCCAAAAATGAAATGTTATATTTGTTATGGAAAATAACAAAAATTAAATTGTTTTGTAGAATCTGGCAACATTTAAGCTTATGGGGAGAAATGAAGATGGTAAAGGAAGATGCCCATTTGATCCTGCACAAAGTTATACATCAGTCATGGTTGGTAAGTATACAATTTCAACAATGTTATTCTTTAAACAAAATCAAGAAGATATACATGTTTGTTTAGCAGTAGTACTCAAGTTTCTTTCGAGCTATTTTTTTAGAACTGATTTTTTCTGATTTAGAAAAGGCAATTGGCATAAATAATTGTTATTAAATTTTGCTTTCCTCATAATTTTTTAAAATCTCTCTGTCTCTTCATGAGAGAAGATTTTTTAAAGTCTTCTACTTATACACCAAAGAACTCAACAACAAATGCAAAGTTTATATAAGAATAGAAAAGAGGTACATTAGAAATAAATATGTAGTGGAATAATATTTGCATTAAATAACTACATATAGAATTGTAACTATTTACATTTAAAAGATTGCACTGTTTTATTTTTCTTTTGTTCATTTTTTCATACTTTTTCCCCCTTTTCTTTAACAATGCATGTTTTTTTTATCTTTTGTGAGTTTCTTCCATTTCTCTGTCATTATTTTAAAAGCAATACAAAATAAATGTTTTTTTTTTAAAAAAAATAGAGAAATGGTATTTAGGGATTTGACGGGTAGAAAGAAAGCGGTTTAAGCTTTCTACAATTTTAATCAGGATGGGAAAGCAAAATAGTATTTTAGCATGTGATATAATGTTTCAAGCGAAATATATTTATTTTTATTCTGTTTTGTTGTTCTACAGATGGGGATCTTTACTCTGCAACATCTTACAATTTTTTAGGAAGTGAACCTATTATTTCTAGGAACTCACTGCAAAATCCACTAAGGACAGAATATGCAATTCCTTGGCTTAATGGTAAGGAAATTTAGAGGGGGTTTGATCCTAGATAAATACAAAAAATGGCCCTGAATCAAAAAAAAAAAAAAAAACTACACTAAAATGTTCTTCAATAAACTATCAAATTTTATCTCATGTAGATGTTTTCCTATTTTTTTCTTTAAAAAAACTTTCTTTCAAACCTATAGCTGCAGAAAATAACCCTTTTTTCTGAATTTTCCATCTATGTTTGAAAGAGATGCCAAAATTCCAAGTATGATTTCAGTATTTAGACTCTTGGGATAAATTCTGGTTTTGATTTAGGCAATTTGGCTTTGATTATAAATGACCTGGAGACCTTTCAACCTGTAAACAGCAAGGAAAGTAACTTGCTCAACTTGTTATTTACATACTGTTTTTGCAACTCATTGCCCCATAGAATATTCCATTGGGTTGCATCCAATGCTGTTTTATCAAAACAGTCATTGTGTTTTGGGAGCTATGTATGTATTTGCAACTTATTTTGAGAAACAAGGAATTTAGATTGGAATCAATAATTCAATCATGCATATGTAAATCTTGATCTCTGAGTTTAATCCATGGCGAGAGTTTGTGGTGTCTCAAAGCTTTTCCTGTTAGGTTTTTGAAAGACGGAAATAATAAAAAATATCCAGTGAACCGTTACAGAAATGGGGGCCACAGGAGAATAATTAAAATGGTAGTCAATTTTGTTTATATTTCCTTTATATAGAACCAAGTTTTATTTTTGCTGATGTGATAAGAGCTGATCCAGAAAGCCCTGATGAAGATGATGACAAAGTGTACTTCTTTTTCACTGAGGTATCAGTGGAATATGAATTCCTTAACAAACTGATGATTCCAAGGATAGCTAGGGTTTGTAAGGTGGGTCATAGTAAAAACATTTTCTATTTCTTTCTGGGATGGAGGAAGTTGAAACAAAAATTTGTTTTGTCAGTCCAGACATGCCTCTTCTTTCCAGTCTATCCCCAAGGGCAACAGTGTTAGTTTATTTGTCCTTTCTGCTTAGGAGCCAAACTTGCCATTCTTTAAATTAGATCTGCTGTACTTCCAACAGAGCACTATAACATTAAACTGGACTGTTTGTAGACAGCCATAATTTTCATGGCTTGCCAAATGTTGTTAACTCCTGGCAGTCCCAGCCAGCATAGCCTAAAGCGAGGGATTTCAAGACATTCTTCATCATCATCTTGAAGGCCATAATAGGCATCTTATATAGTTCTTCTTGGGAAACGTTATTTTCAACAATTGATAATTATTGATGAGGGGTTTTTTTTGCTGAGGTAACAGAATTGCTTACTAAAATTGCTAAATGTCTGAAAATTGGGAGGAAAAAAAAGACCAAAGGCTTAGTATGGTATCCTGAAAAACCAAGGATTTTTATGATTTTCTCTCCTTATATATATATGCTTATTGGTCATTGTCAGCCTGAGGGAATTGGGAAATAGGACATCAAACTTGTTTGACTGTAATGTGTCCTTCTGTGCCAAGAGAAAATTGCTGATAACCACTCTATGTGAGTGCAGTAAAAAAAAAGTTCCTTTTATTGGGAATCTATTTACCATGAAACAATGTGATTCCCCACCCCCAAGAACATTTAATGCTTTGTCGTCTTGTATGTTTATTGTGGGTGGAAGGGTGCGGGAGTTTGTAAAATATTAGGCTCTGCTTTTAATTTGCAACATGTAATTAAGCAATATAAGCTGATGAAGCCTGCAAGATTTGTGAAATCCCAGCAGTTTTACCAAATGCACTTTGGTGTGGCAGTGATGGTTCTTTACCCAATGACAGCTTGTCATTACTTTGAAGTGGTAGCACAACTAATATATGATCTGGATTCCCATTTTTTTACATGGAATTATATGGAAGGGGGTAGGGAAATATTAGAGCAAGCCTGATGTAGTGGTTAAGGCACCAGGCTAGAATCTGAGAGACTATGAATTCTAGCCCTGTTTTAGGCAGAAAAGCCGATGACCTTTTACCAGTTGCTCTTTCTCAGCCCTAGGAAGGAGGTAATGGCAAACTACTTTTGAAATCTTGCCAGAAAACTGCAGGGACTAGTAGAAGCAGTTGTCAGGAGCCAATAATAAATTGAAGGCACACACATAACATGCACAAAAATAAGCATACCTTTCTGCATTGCTGGTGGTACTTATAAAAAGATGTCTACTTTTTGAAAAAGTGCGGTCACAGCAAAGGCTGGAGACCAGGGATGTTTTAAATTTTAGTTCTTTCAGGGTTACACATTTCTCCTTTAGAAACTCTGACTTAAAATTCATTATTTGGAGGTTGAGGCTTCCTATTACTTAGCAGTGCAGGAGCACAATTCTTCCTGTGCCACAAAGGCAGAGGGAAACAGAAACATTTTCAACTGCTCCCCAGTTTAGTTTCACAGGGAGAAGATACAATTCTTCCTAATGCCAAAGTTGTTTGTGGTGTGGGAAAAAGCTGTATTTATCACAGCAGCCCTCAAACCATTAACATTATAGAGACCCTGAGTGGCCTTTATTAATATATAATGATGTGAAAGCAGAGACTGCCTACAGGGTCTTACTCATTTATTTGAAAAGTTTTGTGGTGGTGTGTGTGTGTCTGTGTGTATACAATATGTTCTGAAGTCAAAACATTTCAGTTCTGAGAAGTTGGGATCATTTAAAATCTGGAAATGATAAAGATTAAATGTTAAATTTAAATATCAATGCGAAATTAAAGTTAAGAAAAACTTATTAGGTTATTGTCTAAAAGATGGAATGTCAAATTAATTGAGATATGTATAGACTGAAGATTATTGATGAATACTAGAAAGGTATTTTTTGTTTGATTGATAGAATAAGAACTGTATTGATCTGAATATGACAGTAGATTTTATGGGGGAAAGAGAGGGAATTAGTTGTTGTAATACTTTGAGATTTGTACTGATGATATTCAAATGTAATGGAATTACGGTGCTCAACCGCCACGCTACTTTTCAAATATGTAAATGTAATATTGGAAAATTAATAAAAAAACTTGGGAAAAAAACATTTCAGTTCTGAAATCTGCCATTCTGATGATTAATATCACGTTGAAAGTTTGGAGAAGACATGCTCCAGAATTGTTTTAACCTCCAAACAGACCCTTTAGACCTCCATATTGTAGCTGAAATGTCCATTTTGTGATCAGAACATTTCTAGTTAAGTTTGGATATGGATATTTTAAGGTTGGAACCTTTCCTCAGTGTGCTTTAAAATGTAAAAGTGGCCTGGCAGAATTTCATATTCTGTATCTACTCATGCTGTAACAATGCAAAACTATTATAAAAAAAATGTTCTTAGACAGTGAAAATACTTTTTTTTTCCCCAAGGGGGACCAAGGAGGCCATCGAACTTTACAAAAAAAATGGACTACCTACCTCAAGGCTCGGTTGTTTTGTTCAGTCCCAGAGAAAAATTTATTTTTCAACATTGTCAACGATATTTTTATTCTAAAGACTTCAAATTTAAAAGAACCAGTGATTTATGGGGTTTTTACTCCTCAGTTGTAAGTAATAGCTTTTTGTTTTAGAGCCCCATTTGTTACCCTAGGAGTGTAAAAAGTTGAATAAGTTTCCTTTTTTTTTTAAAAGGAATAATGTAGGTCTCTCAGCAGTGTGTGCCTACAATATTTCTACAGTGGAAGATGTTTTTGCCAAAGGAAAGTACATGCAAAGCACCACAGTTGAACAATCCCATACAAAATGGTTGCGATACAATGGAGAGATTCCTAAGCCACGGCCTGGAGCAGTAAGTTCTGGATATATAAACTGGTTACTGTTCCCTTATCTTGATTTCTAAAAAACAATCGTAAGGACAGTTTTTATTCAATGTTAGATGTACTTGTGATGGCGTCTGGTTTTAATAGTGATAATCCCCAAACAATAGTAGCCCCAGTCTGAGTGAGTTATTTCTTAACACCTCTTGACAAGTTGGATAAAACCAAACGGGCTGTTTCAATTTCATTCTTTATTTAAACAGCAGGAATAACATCATTGATAAGTGCTAAATTGTATCTTTGAAGACCACAGGGGAGGATTTTAAGAGAGCCATAGTCTTGGTCTTAACACTGGAATCTCACTGATGGTTCTAAACATCTATTAAGTTAGTCTTAATTGATAGGGATATCCTTTTGCCCCTTTGGCTTAATTAAGGAAAATTTAGCTAGTACCAATAAAGAAGAACATTGTAGCTCAGGGTTGAAATGAGGGGTCCTTAGTGCTCATTGAGCTTGGTTGTTTTCAATCCAGCATTGATGACGTTCCCTAGTTCGGGTAATGAAATGTCTACAACATGGATGTCGAACTCAACGCATCACGTGATGTGTCGCGATATATCATGACTTTTTTTGCATTGCTGGGTTGGGCGTGGCCTCCATATGATGCAACCAGCCCACGGGCCGGCAGTTTGACAACCCTGGTCTACAAGAAAACAATCAAGCTCACAAAGCACAAGGATCCCTCAATTTAGCTAGTTTAAGATTATTATAATGTATATTTTAGGTTTGCTTATCTGATGTTAATAACTAGCCATATTTGGAAAATAACTTTGGTGATAAAATTGAGGAAGAAAAATGCTTATTATCTATTTGACTTGTTTAGAACATTTATATAACTGTCCAACTCAGATGACGTAACTCTATGTGGCATACATTACAAAAGAAAACAATGCAAATTATTAAAAGCATGATAGATTCCATTTTTATTGTTGACCATACATTATAAGAGCTCTGGTGGCATAGTGGTTAGGATGCAGTATTGCAAGCAAAGTCTGTGCACAGTCTGTAGTTCGATACTGATGAGCTTAAGGTTGACTTAGCCTTCCATGACCCAGATTGTTGGGGGCAACGTGCTGACATTTGTAAACCACACAGAGAGTGCTGTATAGCACTGTGGGGCGGTATATAAGTTTAAATGCTATTGCTATAATAACTTCAAGATTCCTAATGTGCTATTTCATTTCCAAAGAATATCTTTTAAAAGAATTAAAAGGCTTATGAGAAGATTTCCCCATTGTTGAGGTTAATTTCATCCAGCTTAGAAAAGTCTTGAGTTTTACCTCTTGAAAAAATACAGAAATTACTTTATACAGCTAGATAATGTTTGAAACAGGTAGTCCTTGATGTACGACCATAATGGAGGCCAAAATTTCTGTTGTTAAGTGAGACAGTTGTTAAGTGAGTTTTGCCCCATTTTAAGACCTTTATTGCCACAGTTGTTAAGTGAATCACTGCAGTTGATAAGTTAGTAACTCAGTTGTTAAGTGAATCTGGTTGCCCCATTGATGTTGCTTGTCAGAATGTCACAAAAGGGGATCACTTGATCTTGGGACACAGCAATGGTCATAAATATGAACCAATTGCCAAGCAACTGAATTTTGATCACATGATTATGGGGATGCTGCAAAGGTTGTAACTGAAAAGCGATCATAAGTCACCTTTTTTCAGTGCCATTGTAACTTTGAACAGTCACTAAATGAACTATTGTAAGTCAAGGACTACCTGTATTATTCCTTTTTAAGTGTTCATTAATCATACTGTGTGTCTATTTTGTTTATTTTTCATGGAACAGTGTATAAACAAGGAGGCCAAAGCAGAAAATTTCAAGAGTACACTCAACTTACCTGACAAAACCTTACAGTTTGTCAAAGACCATCCTTTGATGGATGATTCTGTGACTCCAATAGGAGACAGACCCAGATTGATCAAGCGTGATGTGAAGTACACCCAGATTGTGGTGGACCAAGTTCATGCATTGAATGGCACGTTATATGATGTCATGTTTCTTGGTACAGGTGAGTTTTCCATGGTTTTAAGACCACATCGTATTGAGATGAGGTAGTTTTTCAGTGAAGTTGAATAGATCAATCCAGTGTTGTGTTGTGAATTTCAGGGTACTGAAAGTGGGGGAAAAGTGGGCCCAGAATTAATTAAAAGTGCTTCCTTGCATAGTCCTCTTATGACTTACTTGTTTAACGACCATTAAAAGTCGCTAGGGTTTTTTAAAAAATTACTTACAACTCAGTCCTTGAAATTACAACTACGCTCCTGGTCATGTGATCACATTTCAGACACCTGGCAACCAGCTTAATTTTTCAGTTGATTGCAGTATTCCATATCCGTGTGACTACAATGTATGACTTTTTTTGCCATTTTCCAATAGAAAATAGCAAAAAATGCACATTGGGTGTGCTGGATTCAATTAATAAACACATGGTTCTCTTAGTGACTATGTGACTCGCTTAATGACCATGATTATTCACTTTCAATCGTTGTAAAAATGGCTGTAAAATCAAGTCCTTTCAGGTGGTGCCTTGACTTATGACCCCACCAACCTGAGACTTAAATCCCAGCCTCCATTGTGGCCATAAATCAAGGACTACCTGTATACATCTTCAGGAGTTCTCCTTTGTGTCTTTGAAGTGCTTAACTGAAATTCATCAATTAAGTAAAAGACAGATTATATTTTCAGTCTGGGAATTATTACAAAATATCCTGGTTGTATCATTGTCAGCTTTCTATCACTGGATAAAATTTTATCTTTCTCTGAGCGTTTCTGGGAAATGCAGTAGCTGCTGATACTACAGATAGTTCCTAACTTACAACAGTTTGCTTAGTGACCATTCAAAATTACAATTACACTGAAAAAAGTGATTTATGAACGTTTTTCACACTTATTACTGTTGCATCATCCCCATGGTCATGTGATCAAAATTCAGAGGGTTGGCAACTGATATTTATGATGGTTGCAGTGTCCCAAGGTCATGTGATCAATTTGTGATCTTCTGACAAGCAAAGTCAATGTTGAACCCAGATTCACTTAACCATGTTACTAACTTAACAACTGCAATGATTTGCTTAACAACTGTGGCAAAAAAGGTAATAAAATGGGACAAAAGTCACTCAACAATTATCTCACTTAGCAACAGAAATTTTTGCCTCAATTGTGGTCATAAGTCAAGGACTACCTGTATATTGCATGTTTATTTGGATAAGGTGGGGTATGTTATGTAATTCATTCTACTTTTCAAGAGCTGCATACATAAATCTCTGCAGTTTACCTAAAACTAAAATCAACAGAATGGAGATAAAAGATGAGGCAAAAATTAGATCAGAGGTGAGACTGCTGAAGTAGGCAGTTATATAGTAAAAAGCAATATGTAAAATATTGAAAAAGCAGAGAGAGCTGAAAGGTTTTGATATCTCTTGTGAAGAAGGAATCTGTAGACTCCAAAGTGTGTTTATTTTTACACGGGTACCAAAAAGATTGCTTTCTTTCATTTCAGATCAAGGTGCTCTTCACAAAGCAATCAGCTATGAAAATGGAATGCATATTATTGAAGAAGTTCAGCTCTTCCCAAATTTTGATTCTATTCAGACTCTCTTGCTTTCTTCGAAAAAGGTAAGGTCAAGAAATTGTAGTAATCCTGAAAAAAAAGACAAGGCCTGGGAGAATCAAAGCTTGCAATATGTAAAGATGGGGAAAAATCAGCTGCTGAATTCAGAGATGATGGCAGGGAACTTGATTGTCTGTTAAACTGCAAGACTGATTCAGATCCCTAGATGGTGAGTAGCTCTAAATACGTACAAGACTCAAAAACCCAAATAGACGGTTGATATGCTCACTTTTAATCTGGAAGCATCCAGTTGTAATTGTTTGTATTCATGCAACCTTTCGGAGACTACAGACAGTCTTCAGTTAACAAGCACTTGTTCAGTGACCAAAGTTACAGTGAGTGGTGGTTTCGACCACTTCGATATTCCAGCCATCCCAGCTCTTTCAGGGTCATGTGATTGCAATCTGGGTGCTTGGCAACTGGCTCACACTGATGCTTGCAGCATCTCATAATTATGTGATCATAATTTGTGATCTTCCCTGCCATCTTCCTACAAGCAAAGCCAATGGGGAAGCTGACAGGGAAGGACACCAAATTACTTTGGTTAATCTCCCTCACACATGCACCCTTCCCCCGCCTCTCTGTGCTAGTGCCATGCATCACCAGCCACTTGCGTACCCTCATGCACCTTTCCTGAGCATTGCTGCACCCATACCTTCCCAGCCACACATGCATTTTCTCCTACCCAGTAGCACCTGCTACTCTTGTGCCTCACCTACTCCACCACTCACACATCCTCTCCCATGCAGCAGTAGCTCTGCTCACGCCACACTTCCTCTGCCACTTCCTCACCCTTTCCGACCCAGCAATAGCCACATAACCCACCTGCCAGCCTACTTGTAATCCACCTGGCACTTGTAACTTCCTGTTGGCTTCCCCCATTGACTTTGTTGTTGGGAAGCAGCAGGAAGTGTCACTTAATGATGGCAACAGTGAATGCAGGATTGCAGTTGCTAAGCAGTGTAGTTACACATGTACAACTGCATCCCTTCCCAGTTGCAGTCCTAAATTGAGGATTACCTGTATAGCTTTTGGATTTGGGACTATAGGCAGGAAGGGATGTAATCATTCAGAGATAAGCCTGTATTTGCATGAGGAGTGAAAAGTCTTATCTTCTGCCTGGAGAACTAATGTCAGAGGGTGCAGATTTACTGAGCAAGATGGACAAATAACAAATAATCTGACACATTCAGTTTCCTGTGTCCCCACATAGTACTGAGCCACAATTTATCATACTTTGTTGAATAAACCAGTTGACATCTTCAGTGGCAAATTTAAGCAATGTGAATTTTTCTTATTTTGTTTTGCAAAAATAATGCTAGCAATGAGAACAGACAGACCCTCCCATTTCCATCCTTACCTCCAAATCTTTGAAATCAAGCTACCTTAATGTGACAAATTTGCTACTGAATTTAAGCAGCAAGTTGATTGGGAAGTGGGCTTAAGAGTGAAAGTGTGTTGGGCTTCCCAGAGGTTACTCGGCACCAAAAAAAGAATTGGTCCCCATCTGTGACCACCATTCACCAACTGCATTCATAACTCAAAAAAAGATTGTCAACTCCTGCCGTAATCTACGATTGGCAAACCACTATGATTGAGGTTACACAACAACCAAGCCATAAATAAGCAAACCGCATGATGACTTAGAAGGCATTATGGATGAGTCCTGCCTGCAGAGTATGTTACAAGCTCATTCCCATTGTTTATCTATCTACTGCTTTTAAACCAAGTGATATATATCATAAAATAATGATAAACTATCTCTTTTAATATAAGCTCTTGGGAGCTTATATTAAAGTCCCAATCATCTCTTTAATGGAGAAAAGAATGTTGCAGCATCAACAGCTGTAGGAATATATAGTAAGGTCTATAGTTGTCTTAACACTCTGTCCAGAAGACACCATAGATGTTTGGTTCTTCTATTACTTCTCCCATTTACAGTAAAAAAAAAAAAATGCACAATTTATTATATTAAATGAAGCTCCTTGGAATCAGTACAGATTGGAAGTTGTGTTAAACAGTTTAGCCCCATAATAGCCCAATATTGTTAGTTTTAACAATAGTTGTATACCTTGGGTTACACCGCACATTTTTCTTTTGAGAAATACTATAGCTCAATCTTTTACGAAGCTTCTTTCTTGCTGGAGGTGGGAAGAGAAATATGCCCTCTTCTATCAACTGCCTTTGTATTTTCTGCAGGGAAAGCAATACCTCTATGCAGGATCCAATACAGGAGTAGTCCAGTCACCTGTTGCATTTTGTGAGAAGTATAGTACTTGTGTGGACTGTGTCCTGGCAAGAGATCCATACTGTGGTTGGAATTCCCATAAATCCGTTTGTACTGATATCTTCAAAGAAAGTGAGAATAACAGGTAAATGTACTGAGATGCATCTACATTATATATTACAATGTAGATCAAATGTATTTATGTGGATCAACTAATAAAGAAAATGTCATTCAATGAGCAGTTCCAAGCATCCATATTGCACAAAATGCAACATCCTTGAGAGTCCTGGTTTTTTTTATTTCTTGTTCTAATTCCTTCTACTTCCTCTGTCAAAAGAACTTTAAGCAAATGGATAGTTAGTGAAATCTGAAAAGTAGTAGGGATGGGTTAAAAGAGACAAGATCTCTGAAAAACACTTTAGAAAAGAAAAAACTCAACAACTTTCCAGTGAACAGTGGGATCAGAACACTTAATAGTTTTGTGTATGTTTACTTAGAAGAATTAGATCCAGCTGATCTCAGTGGATCTTACTCATAATTAAAGAACTATAATATAAATTGCAACTTTAACTTGTTTGTAGAACAACTGTAGAACAAATAATATGAACTGAAGATTCATAGGGATTTTCATATGTGATTTTCATAAAATATATGCAACTTAACAGAACTTAATTCTAAACCAAACTATCAAATATAATGCAGAATATGTAAAATGCAAAGTAAAAAATATCTTGAATATTTTGCTTTGTGAAATCAGGACATGATTAGTTTAGCTTGGGTGTGTCCAATCCGTAGTCTACACGCTGCAGGCAGTTCTGGACAGGACCCACAAAATAATAAAGGACATTTGTTATTTATACAAACTTATATAAAATTATATATTTTGTATGTGGCCCAAGACAATTCTTCACTCAGTGCAGCCCAGGCACTCGTGGTTTAGACATAATTCCAGTTATGCTCCCCTGGGTGCATTTGTTTGTTTTTCTCTGTACAAAACATTGGAAATACTCACTTTCTGATTTTAGTAATGTTTTAGTATTGTATCTAAATTCTAATATGTGATTAAATTAAACTATAGTTTATGGAAATCAGACAGCTTCATAAACCATGCTTTTGAATAAACCCTATTTCAGATTAATCAGAGTGCCAGAATTGGATGATTTGGCAAATGAAAAATACAACTTTTAATTGTATCAGAGAAGAAGGGTGAAGGCAAGAAAAAAGAAACTAGGATTGTTTCTGTCTAAATACTGTAATTATTTTATCATCCCAGCTTTGATTGTTGTGTTCTGGCCCTTTTACATATCTATTTTCAAGCAAAAGCAGAAGTTAAGTTGTAAGAACAAATTGCATGAATCAGAACACATCTCTTAGATCAGTCTCCCAACTTTTCAATTACAGACTACACTAACCTGCCTTACTGTTCTTTCCAAACCAACTGGAACTTTCATATTTATTTGCATTTCATAGCAGTACTGTAAGGCATATTATCTACCTAATTATTGTTTACAATATTTTTAGGAGAAAAAAACAGTTTCTTACTTTAAATTGGGATCACCTGTTTGTGCCTAGTGTAAATGGAGAATAAGGAAGTTATGAAAATGGCAAGGTATCAGCCATTTTGTCTATCCTAGACACTCCTGTCTTATTTTGCCTTGGTCATTTGCTCCCCTCCCCTCCCCGAAAAGGGATATATTTTTTTGTTTATTATGGATTGTCCTGATTTGCCGAGAAGAATTATTTCAAACCAGATTGACAAATCAAAGGATTGTACACAGACACATACTCACATTGGCTTCAAATGTTATATCTTTTCCTGTTTGCTTTTCTGTGCTTAATGTCACACTGGTGCATGGAGACTCTTCCATGTGTTGGAAGGCAGCCTACAGATCTCCCCTTTCTGTGAAGGCGGATAATAGATCCCAGGATTAAGTGACGACAGATTTTTGGCAGGAATGCTAAGAAAACCAAAGGCTAGTGGTTGAAAATAGTAAGCAGAGCACAACATTTTCCTTCATTGATAAATCATAGTGCGTAACTCATCCAGTTACTTATGTCACTATCACCATAACAGACAAGTTATCAGTAGCATGATAACTTCATTAATTTGTTAGTACAGGGAGCAACTGTTTATCAAAAAGCAGCATAACCCTCTGCAAACATGCTTCTACCCTACGTCAATATTTATTTGAATATTATTAGCTATAATTAGTGGTACATTTGTGTAACTTTAAAAAGTTCTGATGATTTTGTAGTAGGGCTATAAATATGGAATATGACAATTTATTTTATGTCATACTATATGTTGTTTTTAGGGATTGGATTCAGAATATAACTGGAGATGCCTCTTCTTGTTCAGGTAAGCTTTGGTTTTCATAAATAATTGAACAATAACACAGAATAAATGTTTGATACCTATATTTATAATTACTAAAGGCAATATTTTCTATTTGCATATAATATATAGATTGTTATCCCATTGCTTATATTTTTAACATATTCCATTTTTTATTCTGTAACTATCCTTAAAAATCTTGAAGAAATGCGACTGATCATCTCTGGATTCACAACCAAGTCCATTATGGAATTGCCCAATTGCACAAACAAGAAATAGGCCTCACAGGAAGCCATGGGGTCTTATAAATGGAAACTCTGAGAAATACCAAACAATAGCCTTACACAAAGGCTTTATGTGAATCTGCCTACATATGGATCAATGCATACAGTAGACTTTTCATCCAGTATGGCTTCAGTGTTCTTATTTAGTTATCCTAATTAAGAGGGTATTTTTTAGGTTTTAGATTCTTGTCCCTCGTCCACTGAGCAAGACTCTCCAAACTGACAAAAAAAAATTACTTGAGAGATCTTGCCTTCCAAAACAAAAGTTCTATGTCCAGGGATGATAATTATTGTTACATGGTACTGTTGTAGCTGTAATCTACTTCCAAATTCTGATCAAACCTCCAAATCATTTTTTTGCAATGCAGACTTTTTTCAAAATCCTATCAACTCCAGTACATGCATATTAAGCTGTTTTGTGGTCAGAGTTGATAAAAGTAATTTTTGGCATATTATCTGGCTGTTAAAATAATGAACGTTCCTTAATTAGGCTGTGCTCTGAACACTGAAAGCCTGTCTATCCAGTGATGCTGTTCCTGGTTTAGATTTCATATTTACTAATCTATCAAAAGTACCAAGAATCATAAGAGTTGTTTTAAAAGCATTAACTGTTTTAAGCTACAGGTTTTTCTATACAAGTGTATTTAAACACAAGGTTCAATTTCAAAGATTATAATTCTTTTGCGATAGTTTATCTTTCCAAGTTTGTGTTATATTTGTTGTTGTATTTGCTGTTCGTTTGTTTTTAGGTTAAGTCTGTGTATCATATTTGTTACTGTGATATGCTCATTATACAACTTAAATTTGTTAGTCTTTTTTCCCTCTGATCTGATCTGATCATTCATACCTTTTTTTCCTGTGCTTCCTTCCACTTCCAAATATAGCAGCAGAGAAGTTCTACACATATTTGTTTAGCTGAACTTGGGTATAATTTATATTGTAACTGTAGCTTGTGTCGCACTACTAATGGTCATATCCATTGAGAAGTCTTCTGACAGAGGCATTCATTGACAGAATAAAGAATGATACCATATAAGTCTGCAGGCCTTGTGCCATTTTCCAAACTAGTCTACGAACGCCTAGTATTTGAAGGGCCCCATTGTATTACCCTGATTGATGCTTCCTGTCAACAGAAGGATACCAGTTGGATACTGCCATAGGTGTGATGTGATAAGCTACCTGCACTCACATTATGAGCATCCAACATGGCTGAATTGGTCTCCTCTTCAAAAAGTCATTTCTGATGTGGTTTCACATTTATTTTGCTATTTCAGATAAAGTCAGAGAGCATTCTCTGCAGCACACTTTCGGGCATGGGAGCACTGCAGAGTTAAAATGTTCAAAGAAATCCAAACTGGCACAGGTGGTTTGGAAATTCAAGGATGATGTGCTAAAGGTGGAAAGCCCTAAGTACCGTCTTCTGGAGAAAGCATTGCTCATCTTCAATTTGTCTGAGGGTGACAGTGGTGTTTATCAATGCCTGTCAGAGGAAAAAGTGAAGAATCAAAAGTTTTCACAAGTGTTGGCTAAGCATGTTTTGGAACTGAAAAAAATCCAGCATACCACTCTGAGCCCAAAGCAGCCTATTCCACAAACAGAAGGTAACAAAGGGACATCCAGAATGGCTTCTTTTGCTACTGAAGGGATAGCTCTTCACATTCCAACTACTCCAGTTGTACCAGTCACAACAATCAGGATAGAAACAAATCCTCTTGTCCCAATGTTAACGAGCACTGCCTCCAATATTGAACGCTCCAAATCACTTCTTGAGGTCCCTGAAAAGACCATGTTTCTAAAATCAAATGATAGTTCCCTGTTGATGTTTCTCTTTTTGTTCTTTTTTGTGCTGTTCTTGAGTCTGTTTGTCTACAATTGTTACAAAGGATATTTACCAGACCAGTGTCTGAAGTTCCGCTCTGCTATGTTACTTGGGAAAAAGAAGCCCAAGGCAGATTTTTCTGATTGTGAGCAAAGTGTGAAAGAGACCTTGGTGGAGCCAGGCAGTCTCCTGACCCAAAGTGGAGAACATCCAAAGCCATCACATGACACAGGCTATGAAACCGAAGCAGACTATGGCAATGGCCACGTTCAGCATGATGAGGACCATTCGCAATCTTACAAAGATGTCAAGGACAAACCTTTTGATGTTAAGTGTGAACTGAAATTTGCTGACTCAGATGCTGAAGCTGATTAAAGGCAACAGGTCCCAGTTTTTCTGATGAAAGTTTGATTGTTCTAAATTGTTTTGGTTTTTTTAATACACTGCATTTTAAATGTGATAACTGGGCCGCAAAGGGCTATCTATATGTTGTTAGTTCTATGTGTGATACTTTTGTCATTTCACACCTGGATTGAACAAAGAACCATCTGCTGTGTTCTAAAAAACATTTTGTTCCACATTTATTTTTCTCATCTGTTCGTTGAATTTTTATTTTAAATGGCCAGTTGTAAATTTCAAACTTGTTTCCCCCTTGAGGTTGATTTAACATTTGCACATACTACTTTATTTCCTGTTTTCATAGAAAATAAAATTAACTCTTTTTGCAGATCCATGCCAAAAAGGATTTAAGTAGCTACAGCTTGCATATATTTAACTGCTGTTAAAAATCTAATTTCAGTTTAATTCCAAATTGGAAATAATATTTAGTTTATCAGATTGGTAAATTATAGGCTTTTTGTCCAGTTTTGGACATTTCTTTGCATTTAGTGATTTATAATGCTTAATGTACTGCCGTCATTGTATTTTGTCTGTTAACTATAGTTGATGAAAGAAGCATTTAAGTTTTCTCAAACAGTTTGTGTACCTTTTGTAAAATATGCTGTATATTGGGACAGGTCTGGATAGATTTGCATAAGGTTCTCAGGGATACGTTTTGGTTAAATGATTTTGTTTTGTTATTTTTAGAGATACTACTATGGTAATCACTATAAGTGCTCAATTTTGGATTATGGGGAAATATAGCTTAGAAAGAGGTTTTTAAAAAAAGGTATTAGACACTGCCACACTAACTACATTTTGGGATTTTTTTAAGTGGATGATGGGAAGGCACTGTCACCAAACTGCAGACATTCTGAGAGCCTTGTGTGTTTACAATGCAGACTTTGACAAACATTGGATGGATGTCCCTGAAGAGGTGATAGAGACTACTTATTTTTCAATCTTTTTCACAGTTGGAAAGTAATCAGATTACACCACCCGTAGTCAACTTTGCCAAATGTTTTCACACTTTTGTCACATCTTCCATCATTTGAAAAAAAGCAAGTGAAGAAACAAGACAGACAAACCAAAACTGCCCCCAAACTGTTTTATATCTTCATGGATTAAAATACATTAAATGTGGTTCACAGTGGCACTATTTGTATGTAAAATTCTTTTGTGATGTACAGTTTTAATACTTGTATTTTGCTGTCTCTGTGTCTCTCCTTTGTGTTACAAGAAACAGGGAGGTTAGGAATAGCAAGAAATCTCCTTGCTCCCAAGGGTTTTTTTTTGGGGGGGGGGTTAACTCCCGAACCTCTCTTAGATGGTATTGCTGTGAATAGTTCTATATTTTGTATGATTCATTTTGCTTTTATTTTTCTATCTTAGCTATGTATATGTGAAAAGATTATGGAATAAATATTGAAATTCATTGCATTCCATCTTTATTATTTGAGCCTTAGATTAATTTTATCACAATAAAATACACAAATGTTTGGTTCCTTGTTTGATGGACACAGAAAGGAATGAAGACAGAATCCACATGACTTTCCTTTATATTTCTGTTTTCTATTTTTTCTTCTTCCTTTTTCCTTTGGCATGTGAAGTATTTCTTGCAGACTTTTTTCCTTAGTGCCCTTTTCTTCTTCTTTTTCCTTTTCTGTCCCCTTCTGCCACAGCTTCTGCTTCTGTAGCTTTTCCTCCTACCGGTACCTCTTTGTCCTGTATTGGAAGTGATTTCCCTTCACCCAGCTGTCCCCAGTCTGAAGTTTGGTCTATCACAGATCATGCTCCAGTTACGCTGCTACCACCTTTCCTAAGTGACCAGATCCTGCATGTTAATGCTCACAGCACCTTCCTCCTCTTTTGTCAAGCCACAGGTAAGTCAGAAGAGCTTTCCAGTGGCTACTGCCTAGTTGTCAGTTTAATCACCAAAGTGCCTTTGTTTACATTTTTGTAGAATGCCATCTTAAGCCTTCAGTGAGTTAGGAAGGAACTTCTTCAAGCTACCTCAGTGGTTCTCAACCTGTGGCCTGTGGACCCCTGGGAGGCATGATGTCACAGGGTCCACAAAGGCTTGAAGAATTGATATGATTTGTTTGGGGGGGGGTCCATGGTCTGGGGCTACCAAGGGTATAAAGGGGATCCGTGGTGAAGAAAAGGTTGAGAACCATTGAGCTACTCAATTAATGTCCTACATTAGAGCGAGTGTAGCTCAGCACTTGCTTTTAAGCTTCTCTGAACAGATAAATGTAACTGTAGGGATATTATTAAAACATTTCCCTGACCAGAATATATTCTATAATCTTGATTTCTTAGTTATGTTTTGTTTTTATCTCTTGCATACATTTACTTACACACACACACACAAACCTGGATGTATAGAAGTGATTCTTAGTGCTGTTTTAATAACATACCCATACTGTATCTGAATTAAAAACAATTATATTTGATAGAATTATTAAGTTAGCTTTTGGTGAGGTGTCAATCATATATGTTATAGGAATAGGAATAGAGTTCTTTTTATTAAGGATTTAGAATTCCATAGAATTGCAGAATGTAAGGGTGGAAAGAGAACCCAATTACCTAAGCCATTGCTTTGCAATATAGGCAGCTTCCAGATGTATAGAGTTCAACTCCCAGAATTCTCAAAAATGGCCATAACAAATTGGAGAAATCTGGACTAGGGAAGTTCTACCCTCCATTAAGTGCAAGAATCCACTGTTATGGATCCTCTTGTTTATTCTCCTATGCAAAGGCAAGTCTACTAAGGATCTCCCAAATACTCTTTTATGTAGGGAATAACAACTGCACTGTTTCCCTTAAAAATTATGGCAAGAAAGGTCATAAAATGGGGGGAAACTTGCTTGATGACAGCTGTCTCACTTAGCCCCTGAGTTTTAGGCTCAGTTGTGGTTGTAAGTTGAGAACTACCTGAGTTCCATTTGTTTTTTTCTGCAAATGCTTCATACAATTGGATCTTTTTAACTGGTGCTCCAGCAAGACACCCAGATCTCTTTCATGTACATCACTGACCTGTATAATCTCCTAGATCCTATTGTTATGCCTTTTCCTGTGGTAATGAAGGGCTTTGCATTTACATTTTAATGCTTTCTGCTCGTTGCAGTTTGTCAAGTTCTGAATTTTGATACTGAGGTGGGAGTTGTCAAACAGCAAGGCTCTGAATCCCCAGGAGATTTCCAGCAACTAAAGATTGAATTTGTTAAAGCTGATGAGGCTTGCACAGGCAAATGAGGAAGCAAAACTCCAAATAAATGTTAGGAGATAACTAAATCTGTGGGCAAAACCCCCTGTCAAGAGCATCAAAAATTACAGCGTTTATTTGGTTTTTTTCATGATTCAGATTGCACAAATTCACTTATCACATCAGGAAGTTCACGGTATCTGTTGAAGGTTCTTTTGAGTGAATATAAGCAGGTAGCAATACTATCTTTGAAACTTTTTTATATTAGTTTTTTTGCTAAAAAATTAAATTGCTCCATGCATCCTGGTCTCTCTCCTCTCTGATAATTTATCTCTGTTAATACTTTATTGACTCATTGTTTTGTAAATTAGCCTTTAGTCTTGATGTTCCTATCTGTCAACCTCCCCCTATCTTTTCCCAGAGTAATTTGTTCTGCTTCTTCCAGCTTCTGGCTTAAACCATTCGTGTTGCCAGTCATCCTTGAGTCTAGAAGAGCGTTATCTACATTTTCTACCAGGCTTGACAATCTGTAGCACCTGGCTCCAATGCTCCTTCCTTGTATTACCAAGATGTTTTTAGAACCTTTGTGTACAATTCCTGGATCTCAGTACGTACTGTTACTTTCTTACCCATAATGTCACTTCTTTCCTTTAGTCTGTTCTGCCCCTTTTGAATAAGTTACATCCTACAATTCTTGCATTGTATTCATGATTTTCATCTTACCAGGTTTCCATAATGCCTACTATAATCACTTTCCTGCACTGAGAGTTCTAGCTCTTCATGTTCCACACATTCACTTTAATTGATGGCAGGTGTGTACTGACCACTATTTAACATCAGTTTGAATCCGATTGGTTAATTCTGAACACAGCCACATCTCTACTTATAAGAGAGAGTGCACACTTATACAACTACATTATTATAAGTTTTTTATTTTTTCCCTTAAAAGATTTCAGTTTGTTTCTCAATTTCTACCGCTTACATGTTATATTAAACGTGGGAAAAATTCTAAAGTGATTTATCATCATCTTGATTTTTTTTTTTACATCTCAAAAACTGGGCATTTTAATAAGGAGTGTGTAAACTTTTTATACCCACTATAGTCTTGCATTTTTTTGCTTCCACTCCCAGAAAGTGTTTCTCAATCTTTTGCTTATTAGCAGGTGCAGACAATGTTATTCACGTCAACCCCTACTTGACTTTGCAGATTTTGCAAAAAGATTTTATCTACACTTTTTATAATCATTAGGTATCCCAAATCAGAACATTCTGACATACTTCATCAACTGGATGTGTGCTGGTTTGTATGAAGTGATTATTTTTAGGAGTGTCTTCATGAATTGTTTTGAGTGTCATCATAGATGTGTGATTTATTTCACAAACAATGATTACACATAAGCCAAAATGGCAGAATCTTGATTCTTGGAAGCTCTCTAGGATGCATAGTATTAAACAGCACAGGATACCTCCATTGCTTGCCATATCAATATTTCTGTAGTCCTTTAGAACCCAAAACTGTCATGTAAACTAAATACATTTTTAAAAAATACTTAACTTTTTCATATTGTGCATAAAAGAGCAATTAGTTTCAGAGCTTTATTTTAGTCCTAGAACTGAAGCTAGGGGTTCAGGCAGTCTGGTTTCCACATCTTCCAGTGCAAAGAAGTCTTGAATTGCTCTGCCTTGAATTCTTAAAAGTGAAGCATTCTGCTTTCCTGCCATCCCTATTTCTATAAATGCCTCTAGACTCTTTGGATCCAAAACACTTCATTCTGCAGTTTTATCGCCAACCCCCTTAAAGTAAGAAACCCATCTCAGTACAGCTCTCTGATGAGATATGGAGGCGAGAGGAACTAGTGGATGGTGAAGAGTGACATAAAGGAATGGGGAAGAGAAAGTGATGTGTCTAATGCTTGGGAATAAGGATAGGACATTGTTCAAACATGAAAGGATGAAGCGCAGATGGATAAAAGGGATTAGAAAAGGTTTGAGGAAAGTCCAGTGGAGGAGGAAGAGGATGTGTATGTGTGTGTGTGTGAGAGAGAGACAAAAAGAAAAGCAGCATCTGCTCCTGAATGCAAGAAAAAGAAGGGAGGGTATTCCAGGGACATTGAGGAATGGAACTGTGGTTCAAAAATATGTCTGTGTTTTGTTGCTCAAGTTCCATTTCTTCGTTGTATTCAAGTTCTTGTTCTTTTAACTCCATCAATTTGGTATTTGAGGAGATGGGAGCCTTATAGCTAACTACACTCATTGTTCTGTAAATGAGCATTTCCGTGCCTTAATTTGTGACAGAGCCTATGGTAGTTTTTCAATATTTCAAACATATCAATTGGCCCAAAATGGGCACAGTCCCATTCAGAATCATGGTGTCAAATTGAACAACTGCAAATTGCGAATTATAGCTAGACTTGATTCCCAGAAAGTTGAACTGTTGATTGTAGCCCAATTAAAAAAAAAAAAAAATCTGGGATGGTGGGAGTTGAGATTGTAAGGATTGCTAAATGCTTTTTGGTTACCTCTCAAGTTAATGCTGGGTGTAGAGTCTCCTGCTATGATTAATTTTCAGATGATGTTTTGTTGTATGGCTGGCTTTGTCATTGTCATCAGCTATGCTGAATCAGAGGTTTCTCTCTGCTGTCTATTTTTGTCAGGGACTTTCTAAGGCGGAGAGACTCTAGAGTAGGAAGTTTATAGAATATTTCTGGCCTCAACCTCATTCTCTTCTCACTCCAACATATGTAAAAAGATTGCAAGGAATATGTCCCCTCTTCTCTCCCAGCCTGTGTTCTTTGATCCTCTTTAGAACTTCACTTCCCACCAAGCAAAGAGAGGTAAGAGAGCTGCAAGGGAGAAAGGTCACCTGGCCCTATGTTGAGAGTTTTATGGTCCCAGTTTAAAACCGTCTTTTCCTCTCAGTTTTGAAGATTGTAGGGACTAACTAACTAATCTTCCCCTTATAAGGGAGATGGATGGCATACATACAAACAAACAAATACTGGATCAAGGATTTTAAATAATATCTTCCCTGTACTATTCGTTAGAGATATTTATTTATTTTTCTATTTCTTTAAAACAAATGCTTGAAACTAATTTGCCAACAGATCTCGTTTAATAGGCAGATTGAAGGTAAAATGAAATAAGGTGATTTTCTTTCCACAGTGTTTTATCCGCTGAAAACTGAAGTATGTTGGGAAACCCAAAATACTGAAATAATTACTGGAATGTTACTGCAATAGATGTAGTGCCTTGAAAGAAATAGATAAATCCATTTGATTGTTTTAAATTTTCAACCATATTCTGAGTGAGGCCCATTCTATATGTGGGGCCCAGGGCAGTTTTCCTCACTACGTTTCCTAAAGAGGATTAAGTTGTATGGCTCTTCCTTTTTCTTCTACTCCTGGAGCATAATTTTTAATTACTATCTTCTGGACCAATTAAGCAGTTACAATTCCTGAATAATGCCAGTTTGCATTTTTTAGGGTAATAGGAAGAGAACCCCTATTTGGGGTTCAAGAATTGCTGGGCAGTCAAAAATCCCAAGATGGTGGCCATAGGGCATAATGAAAGTTCCACTTTTTTTTAATGTGTATCATGTGTCACACATAAAAAACAAGTGGAGCCATCATGGCCACCATCTTGTCTTTTTCTATAATCCCCGAGGACATCCTTGAAGAATTGCTGGCCTCTTTCTACATGCCCAGAGTAGAAGTTAGAAGAAGAGACAGCAAATAATCCTTTTGTATGAAAAATGCTTTCAAATTTCAAAGGGCTATAGCTTTTTTCTTTCTCTCATAGTGGTTCAGCTCACAGCAACATGAGAGTCCCTCTCTGAGGGAGATGTGCGGTTCAAAATGTAAAAAAAAAATGAAAATGTTAGCAAATTCCTTCAAATGCAATTTTCATTTCTCACTTTAAATGTTGTTATGGTGAAGCATATCTTTTAGATTGCTTTTTTCGTGATGTGTCTGCTGGAGCCATTTTAGTCTGAGAAGGCTGATTTTTAAAAATCTTTTTGGTTTTCTTTCAATCTACTTGGGGATATGATGCTCCTAAGCATATTTTCTAGAAAGTGCTGTTTGCTACATCTGCATTACTAATGTGTGATATATTTACTGAGAAGTTAAGGCTCAACTATTGTCCTAATGAAAAATCCTTGGCTAGTCGTTAAATTTTCACTCATGCTACTTTTCCATGTTGGATGAGGATTCTTCCATCAGGGTCATTGAACTTATACACAAAAAGTGACTTTAAGCACTCAGACATAATCATTTAATCTCTTTATTCGTCTTGGTGTTTTACCTCCTGCTTCTGCCTTGATTCTACTCCTATCTCTTATGTTGATTTCCATCCTCAATAATCTTGTTTTCTTCACCTTCAGTGAGACCTCATCCAACTGAAACTATATTAATTCCAGCAATATCTTACACTATAAATTGAACTGGGTAACAACAGATCTGCATCCCAATAATTTTACTTTTGAGAAGATTCACTATCATAATGGTTTTTCCTGGGCAAAACATTGTGAACTTATAATAATTAGCACACCATCATTTCAATCTTTGTTCTAAAGTGAATGGTGCTTTAAAGTGTGCTTATAAATCTCTAACTTAGTTGCAGGTTCTTTCGTCATCATTTCAGAACAATACAGAAATGTAGTGTTCTGTTTGTAGTAGAAAGTACATTATTTTCTCCATAAGCAGTTCTGCAAAGTGTCATTTGTATAAATAGTTCATCATCAGTAATGGGAACGAGGACTTAAAGAACTTTAACCTTTGAATTGAAACTTTTGCATTGAAACCTATGAAGAAAATGGCAGACAGCATTTTGGTTTATTTAACAATAACCTTTGCTCTCATGTAAATACAGGTAGATCTTCAACCTTAAAAGTGAGAGGTTAGCTTCTGCATTATGACATGGAGCGCAGCTTAAATCGTATCTGCACTGGAATTCTTCTGGTGTGAAAAGGAGTACTTGGCTCAGATGTTGGTGTGCAATGCTAGAGCCCTAATAGACTTTTAGATACAATCAGCTTTGTATTTAAATTCAGCACTGAGTTAATGCCTAAAGGACTATAAATTTGCCTGTTTTATATTGAAAACATATGCCTCCATATTCTGCAAATTTATTACCCTCAGATCAGAAGCCTTTTCCCCCTCCTGTTTTCTATTTCATGCAGCATATGTACCTGCAAAGGAAATGTGGGGTGCATATGCCAGTAAACACTAGAAGAAATATACTGATACATTTTCCTTTTGCTGGGAGTCATTGAGCAATATCTGGATGGTCTGTAGGCATTCCAGGCATATAATTTGAGTTTTCACTTTAATGAATATTTTAAAGTGACGTGATTTCTGCATTTGATAACCATTAATATTTTTTTTAATTCTACAAGCATCGTTGAAACATGAAGAAAAATGAGAGTAAGTAACATTGATTTTCCTTTAATGAAACATACAAGTATTCAAGGCCATCCAAGTGGTTTGAGCTTAATGGTTCATTGCCATGTCCTGATCTATAAAATCATTTCTACTAATGCCATTCATCAAGATCAGGCATGTCAAAGTCACAATGTCACAACGTATCGGGTCGGTTTTGCCATTGCTGGCAATGGGGTGGGCACGGCTTCTACGTGACACATCCGGCCCGTGGGCCGGCAGTTTGACACCTCTGATCAAGATGAATTATATCTTACAAACATAAATTCAAACATAATACCAACTTCTATATCAACTGTTTGGGTGTCTATTTAATTTGCCAAAACATTTACTGCAGATAGAAATGTAAATACAAAACATTTTAGGTATTTTAGAAATTTAGCCAGTATGGCTTAAGAGATCTGAGTATACTCAAACATTGTTCACCAATATTTCTTCTGCATGTTGAATTTTACAATTTTTTTTAAAAAAGTTCATTGCACTTTTCCTTTTTACATACTATTTGCCGATCACAGAACCCATGGCCATTACCTATGGTGTTTTAGGAACATGAGAAGTTGCAGACTAATATATCTGGAATACCTTAAGTTGCAGAAGAGATAATGGTTACGTGTCAGTGTGAAGTATTTTTGGGTATTAATTGTGCTCACTCTTTTTATAATCATTGTTGTGAGGGATGTATTTATGGAATCAAAAAACAGTCTTTATTAGATCTTCATCTAAAGTCAAAAGAAAAAGAAAATTGCTATTACTGAGAAAATGGAAATTGGTTTGTGCTGAAAGAGGAGAAAATCCTGTTTTGGAGACTCTGAAACCTTCATGGGAAAATGAGAAAAGCTGCCTGATTAGCCCTTCTTCAGTCACAGCCGAAGATGCTGTTTGGGAAGCTACCAGAAGGGCGTCGGCTGCAGAAGTTATCTGCGGGCTGGATCAGAAGATGTTTCTTTGGGATAGCTTGCTTGAGAAAGGAGTTATAGGAATGAATTGTTTTTCAATGGCTCCCAAGAGCACTGACAATGTGTGAAAATAACCTGAGATTGCGGTGCCATTGGAATCGCAATGCAATGGTTTGCATTCAACATGAATTTCTTTCTTCAATTCTCAAAGCTTAGGTGAAAATCTCTCCCAAAATACTAGAAAATGGGAAATGATTTCAACCTGATTCCATGATTAGTGTGTTCCTATTTTGCCTATATATATATTCAAGGTTCCGCTTAGAGCATTATTTCAGTGCCTGATTTTTTTAAAAATAGTATATCAGGGATTTTATTTACCAAAACAGATGTGGGCTCAAGACAAAACAAACTAATTCAGGACAATAAAATTAAACATACTAAAAGGATGATTTGGTAGCACTTTTCGGAGGAGTTGTGAGGATCTGAGCTGTCATTTCTAGCTTTGGGTTTTGTGCTTGTTCTACTACATCAGTGATGGCAAACCTTTTAGAGACCGAGTGCCCCAAAACCGCCCCCTGGCTCCGCCTCCACCCTGCCTGCTCCGCCCCCACCCACCCCCTGCCCCACCCACCTGCAGGGACATGCACCACCTCCATGGCCTGTAGATGATCACCCAGGCAGCCCTGCAGCACCATGGCAGCCACACTCTCCGCCCACACTCCGCAGCATCATCTGCATGTTATGGGGTGTGAGGGCAGAGTCGTGTCCCTGCTGCCCGGCTATGTCCTTGGCTGCACTGCTCTGAGTGGGCCGCACCTGGGGGCAATTCTCCAGGGAGTCTGCTAGTGAGGAGGGGGGCACAGGGGGAAGCAGGGCTGGGGTGACGGCACGTGTGCCCACAGAGAGGGCTCCGAGTGCCACCTCTGGCACGCGTGCCATAAGTTCACCACCACTGTACTACATCTTCAATATGTCTTTCTCCTTGCACCTTTGGAGAAAGGCTAGATTGAAAGTGGGCTTGCTTGTACAGTATTCCATATTGAGCTCTTGGATTAAAGGTATGATATACATCTATTACATTATCTCAATTGAAGGGCTCAAGAAATGATCAGGAGAAAGAATGCTTACTGAAGTCTTCAGATGATAACAGTGGAAAGCTGTTGAGTGTTAGGGGAAGCACCACTGCATTATGGCTTTTGGATGGTGGCTCCTATCAATTTATGGAGCAACTGGTTTCCAGAGGGAAAAAATACTTTCCAGTTATAGTTCAGCTAATGAAATAAGCTTGAACCTAACCCTAACCTTTCAAAGCTATTTTTAAGAAATCTAGAAGTAATGAGTGCAGAAGGCATGCCAATGGGATTATGACATCGTGCAGGTGGGTGAAGGGCAGTCAGGGCATTTCCATTGACTGTTCAGTTAATCACCAAAATATCTGGGAAATAGTGTTTCTTTTACCGATTTTTCACTAGACTTTGGTTGGAAGATCTCAGGATTTCTAGAAGATGCAAAAATATAGAGCAGTGGTGGCGAACCCATGGCACAGGTGCCAGAGGCGGCACTCAGAGCCCTCTCTGTGGGCACTCGTGCCGTCGCCCCAGTCCTAGGCCTTCAGCTGGGTTTTATAAAACCTTTTCGCTTTAGGCCTCTGCCACCATGTGCAAAAAAAAAAAAAAGTTCAATCAATCAGTCAATTTCAACTTCTTGCGGGGAAAAAAAAGATCTTGCAAAGTTGGGATTGATTGAACTTTTACCACCGCAGCCACGCCCACCCAATGGGCCACACCCACCCGGCACCCGACAATGCATAAGTGGGTTTTGGGTTGCGGTTTGGGCACTCGGTCTCTTAAAGGTTCGCCATCACTGATATAGAGTATCCACCTGTTCCAGGGAAACTTTGCAATATATTTGAATTTGCACGTGTCCTAGTTGTATGACTGACCACTTTTCCACAGGGTCCAGAGATGCACATTTTGTATGGAAAAAAAATGGGCAAAAAATGGCAAACTGTGTGAAAGAGCAAGCCCAGGTGCTGTCCAATGGGCGGGTGCATCTCTTAAGCTGGGTGAAAGACGCCATAGCACACAATTCAGAATACACTTGCCTGCTGATCTCAAAATCTGGGAACAAAGCTTCTACCTCTTCTATCACTGTAGAAGGTAATGGGTCTCTGTTGGGCAGTGACTTTTTTTTTTCAGATTTCAAGATGTCACACAGAGCTCTAAAACCAATGCTACTCACAAAGAGCCCTGAAGCAGAAAGTCATGAGCTGAGCAAACCTAATGGGCTAGCTTGGCTGCTCATTTCAGGTAACTTAAAGGGGACCTGGTGGGAATACACAGATTAATGAAGTCAAGAATGCTGACTTGTTCCAACACGAGCAAATTGGCATCTATGCAAAATTAGCAGTTGTGGTTAAAGGATGCAGCTACATTGTTGCTGAGCAGAAGAAAACTTGGCAGCCTCCCGATAATTTAACACAAACAAAAATGCTGAAATGAGCATGTGTGGGTGCCTGGGGTCTACCTAGAAATATTTTTCTATCAATGCTATTGCACAATATACTAAGTTGCTTTTAGATAACTCCCTTTTTATCTAAATAAAGCTTACAAAATAAGCAACATCCTTGCTAGTCGATTATTTGAACTGCTATGTAAATGTTAAATATTTTCATAGCATCATATGCTTTGCCCTAGATCTTTATAAGGGAACAGATTATATAATTTTTAAAAATATAAATATTTGAATGTTTAATGAGCACCTAACCCAAATCCCTCCCTCCACTGCTTACTATTTTTAGGTAGCAACTATCAAGACACCTGGTCAAGAGAGTTTGCTAGCTGGAGAAGTGTTATTGGTGATCATGAGAAACTGTTGGAAAATTGGAAAAATATATTGGTAGGTGTTACATACAGCGCAGGTGGATTTGCATTTTGTTTAGATGAAGGAAGGGCATTTCATTTTTGCAGGGTGCCTAGAAGAAATGGTCAGAACAGTCTTAGTGCAGCATTGTTAGCATTTTCGCCACAGAACAGATACACTGCAAGTCACAAAGTACAATCTTATTTGGGAAGTCTTGGGCTGGTCAGTTACCACTTCTAAATTCATGTTAGTTTGAAACCTGGCAAACAATTCTGTAACTTTTCTCAGTTGCCACATTGGCAATTGCTAGAGATAGTTCGGATGTTTTTCTATATCCAGATCATCTTTCTTGTACTTTCATGATTCACCCTTAGGCACTCCACTGTATTTATATTGCCAAAAGCAGCAAATGCACTGAAGAAACCCTATATTGTTAGCTCACTTTCATCATAAAATCCTTATTCCAGAATGCTCACAGAGCCAATTCAAAGGACCCGCAGCAATCTAATATGACTGTAGTAGCTCGAAGTGCACTTTTATGAATTGCATACTTACCAGTTTATTGAGAAGTTGCTGTAGTGGTCCGTGATTCCAATAAAGACTGAACTGAAACTGAGAATTTGAGGTGAACATGCAAACTCTTAATTCCATGTAGAAAGTAAGATTTATGATCAGCAAGCTCAGGGACAAACTATTAAATTTATTACTATATATTGACTCATAATTAAAAGGCTTCTTCTGGTTCATATTTATTTAGGACAGTTGCAACAAAAATGGCAGTGTGAGATGCTAAAAGTGTTCTTGAAAAAGATACTCTGACATCGAACTAGATCAGTATGACCTGTGCATCAATCATTCTAGAGCAGAAGGCAGCAGTGAAAATAGCCTGTTGCTTTACCAGCTGATATGAACAGTGTGTACTGAAGTGCTGCTATCAAGTACTCGGTAAATATCCCCATGCTGAGAAAAAGAAAACAAATGTTACATGATGTGCATTACTGCATGACCTGATAGTTAAAAAATTCCATGACCAATGACTTCGGTTTTTGTAATCACGTTATTCTGAAGCCTAAAATGATCTGCTGAATCAAGTAATACAAAACAGCTTTCTTTTAACAGTTAAATATATATTTTGATAAAGTAAATGAAAACTCCGTAACTGCCACAACTACACTATACCTAAAGGTGAAGATGGAGTACGATTAGCTAAAATTGCACAATTATCTTGCTCAGAGCTAACTTACGCTAATTCACATGCAAAACACTTTGCTTCAGTTTACAAACTTCACTTGGAAACCTGGTAGAAGAGTTGCTAAAACATACTGTGTGATCAGTCTTCTATGGATGTGTGGAATACAACTACATATTAAATCAAGTCATCCACTCAAGTCAAACAAGATGAAATCTGCTTCCCTGGGTTTTACATTTCTGTTAGCAGAATTCACAGAATTCTTACAGAATATGCAGAAATTCATAGTGATGCCACAAGGTAAATTACAATATTCCCAATTATCAGTAATCTTACCAAATCATTGAGGCACACATGCTAGCCCCATTCTGGACCCATGCTTAGATGAAGGGTTTTCCTGTTCCCCCATTCCATCTTCAAAACTACATATTTCAAATATACAGAGAACCCAATGAAAATTCCCAACTTTTTCTATAGAATAGAAAACTACCTTAAATAATGCCAGAAATGATAACTTTCATTTGCTAGGAAATATAGAAAATGTTGCTGACTAGAAAAATACTATAAACCAAAGTTCGAGCTATCTTATGCTATCTCCAGTGTTATAACACACAGCAGTGACTTTAAGATATTTTATTATAGATCAAGGTAGCTTACAGATTACCTCCAATTCTCTTTTTTTGCATCCAACCACAATTGTTCAAAATTAGTGGTGCAGTTTCAGGAACATTAAAACATAAAACTATTACTAAAATCCTGACAACTTTTTAAGTAAGAAAGATACGTTTTCAAAATTTGATGAACAATGAAAAAACCCATTGTACTTAAAAAATGTTAAGTGCATTCCTTGGCAAAAGACAACTTGCCCCAATATCCTGCATTGATAATAAAGAAAGATTTTTATTATATCAGTTTTTGTTGAACCAAGCACCTATATATCTGTATTTTATGCAGATAAAGATATAAAAACTTTAACCGAATTCCCTTATCAGTACTTATTGAATGTAATCACTAATAAAGGAGCAAACAGCATTTGGAAATTCCACCTAGGTTAGTAAATCGCAAGTATGACTGGAATGTTATGAAAATTACAGTGAAAATTTCCACACTTTTTAAAAGGCACACAAAAGTACATAAGCAAAGCAGCATTTTCTCTCTGAAACTGCCCAGTAATAGCATCAATACCTGACGTTATTTTAGTGCAAACATTTTTTGCAATATAAGAGGCATACTGCAAACAAAGTTGTTTTACAGCTGTACAATTATTCAGTTGTCTCGAGACACAGAAATATTGGAAAGCTTATTATAAAATGGTCCAAAATGGAATTCTCCTCCATATCCCTCTGGCAAAAATAAAAATGGCTAAACCTTCTGAGCAAGGGGTGTCGAACTCCCACACAATTGTTTCTGCTGGTTAAAACCAAACCTCTGGCTCCGTTGGAGAAAAATAAATTATGCTGATAGATCAGGCTAACCTCTCTCCGGCTTCTAAGTTTACTTGGGGTCTGGAAAGGTACTACAAAAGACTGGATTTTTTTTTTTTTTTACATCCTAGAACAGGGGTCCTCAGCTGCCGTGTGACCTGTTTGGAACTGGGCTGCGCAAGTGGCGGGTGAGCACATGCACACACACAAAGCTCCCCTCATGCAATCGACAGCTGCTCACACAATGACCCTTCACATTTTCTCTCTCTGCTAGATTAAACTGTGCCTTTATGCTGGATATATGAACAAAACTGTAGAAAAGAATGCTTAGTAAACTCGGTCATTTCCCATTGCCTGCTTCTTGTCTTGCACTGCTGCCCTCTTTCTGCACAACAGAATCCTGCTATCTTTCTAAAGATAGCCATTAACAAAGAAATTACTTTGTATACAAAAAGTAAGCTATCTTACGCTGAACCTTTTCTGTATCTATTTACTATAATCTACCACCAAGCTCCCTTTTACAAACCTGTAATCCCTTAATCTGGGGTAGAGTCAGGGTGATGGAGCTGAGCATTTTACTGGTTGGATGCTCTCCCTAACACCACGTGAAATTTACAGCAGATATTTTTTTCTTTGCACCCCAGGAGAGAAATATCTGCCGCTACCTAGGATTGGGAGATGAGCATCTTCACCACTAGGCCACCATGCCACACATGACTGTGATCTACCATCAATATTTAATAAACTGTTGAAGGTTTAGTTGACAGTTGAGAGGACCCCATTCAGGATATTTGCAATAAATATATTTGTAGGTTCCAAGGCTGTACACAGCCCTTCAGGAGTTCTATAATGGGACAGAATAGGAAAATACAGTACCAATAAATTAATGATTATTCTCTATGTATTTAATAATTCCACTTTGCTTCTACCATCTTTTAATTACACACCCATGACCAACACCAAATTGCTCCATCACAAAATAAACCAGGTGGCAGTATTGCATTTCTGTTTTGCTCATTTGCATATATCAAATAGAATCATTATATATTAGCATATTTTACATATATTTACAATAATGTCTGGGAGAAAATCAGTGGTGTTCCCTTCTCTTTTTTCATCTCATATTACTATTTTATGCACAGTTGTATATTCTATCATACAGAGAAAAAGATACCACTTACAAGTATAATGCAGTTCATTTGTATCAATCCAGACTAAGTGATATAATTATAGGAAATTATGAGAACAGTGATTGGAGACTCTGTGCTTATATGGAGCAGAGACTAACAGTCTGGCATTAAGCTAAAGGTGATTTCTTTACAGTATTGCTATATGAAAATATAAACAAACCAGATTCACTTCCTGACTCATTCTGTATTTCATTTGGATGAGCCAAGCACTTTCATTGAATCTACCCTCGAAGGGAAGTTATTTAACAGCTCTAAATTCTTTGGCATTAAATTATCTCAGAAATTCAACTGTGGGTTTTATAGCCTATATTACAGATAATTAAATTTAGATAATTCGCTATTTACAAATCTATATACATTCACACACACACACACACACACACATAAAGTAAAAGTCAATAATGCCAAAGAAGGTAGTCTTGATTTACTGAGGCTCCTCAACACCCAAGGGCAACATGTCAGCGGTTGACAGTTTTTCCAGCTCCAGAATGTAAGGATTATATTCCTCTTCAAGCTTTTGCTTCCAGATCTTAACTAGAGGTGCAAACAAACAAAACACAAAAAGATTTTCCTCTGGACAAAGGCATATTAATAACAATTATGGATTCTAGTTCTTACAAAGGCTATAACATAAAAGGTAGGAATGCAAGTATTACTATACTTTTGAGAAGACTAAAGTTGGAAAAATGGTTCCCCATAATAGCTAACTAGTAACTATTCCTACTCAAATCCTGCAGCTCTTGTATTGACCCAGGATCACAAAAATACACATACCGTTCATAAATAAAATGATAGTTTTCTAATGAAGGAAATGATAAATAACAATCCATTATAATAGGACTATTTTTTATGAAATGAGAGTTTTCATTTATTAAGAACATAGATCAACTATATGCTAAATAACAGTTTGGTTAAAATAATATTTTTAATTATCACTTTAAAAGCTACGTAAGACAGGCTGTAAGCCATCCATGTTCCCAATAAGATTCTAATTAATCCACCATTTGAGACAATTTATCAGATAAAGTGCCCAAACAGGGGGCAGAATTTAGACAACCTTGGATGATCTCAAAAAGCAGGGTTGGATAGGTTTATCTGAAAAGGATCAACAGGGCTAGAATGGGAAGACGACAACAACAACAAAAAAATCCACTCCTATATTGTTGCATGAAATCTAGGTTAATGCTTCCATAGAATCATCAGAAGTTGAACTTGACACAAGAGAGACTTGATTTAATTGGCAAAAGTGGAAGGGAACACTATACAAATACCATCAAAAGCTGCTGATGGCACCAATAACTAGAACATGGAGAATAAAAGCTAGAAAGCATTTTTTGCCAGCATTCATGTATTAGCTGAATGGTTCAATACTTCAGGCACAAGAATTCTTGAAGGAAGTAAAGAGCAACACATAACTCATCCTATAAAAAATAGTTGCTAATCTGTCCTATCGAATGTATTAATACAGCAGTTCTAACCTTGCTGGCATCAGGGACCAATTTCGTGAAAGACAATTTTTTCATGGACCTGGGGGGTGGGTGGGGAATCGTTTTGCATGCAACCTAGAGCCCATGCATGCGCTCGCTTCGCTTGCTTTCCCATTGCTTGCGAGGCCCAGTTCTTAACAGGCTGTGGACCAGTATCGCGGACTTGGGGTCGGAGACCCTTGTATTAACATATTTCTTGGTCAGTACAGCACAATATGGCTTGTGTTCAGAAGAATCACTGCTATCAGAAATGAAGAATTAATACGAGTACATGGTGGTGGAAGAATCTAGAGCACTAATTCAATCTTTTCTTATAACTGATACCAAATATAACATAGTAGCTCTACAGCTCTGAGAAGGGTATACAACTTTAAATACACATTCTATCATAAATGAAATCAGCAAGGTAAATGTGGTTTTGCTTGGCTTCTCCTAAAGAGGCAGTATCCATTCTGGACATCTGTAGTACGGATAGTCCTTGACTTATGACAGTAATGGAGCCTGCCCATTCATTTCGGACATCAAGGACTACATTAAATGAAATAACTAACGCCCTCCCTGTCCCTGCTTTTCCCAATGCATTCATTAGGTCATTAGGTAGAGCATGGGGTGATTCAGGGATGGGAGAAACCGAGGGAGGCCTAGTGCAGGCCCAGGCACTCCCAGGAGGCCTCCCCCACCCTCTAAGATATCCCATGCTCTGCCTCCTGCCCCTTGGTTTCCCCAACGTCCTATGGGCCTCCTCCATACCCCAGCCCGTCACTGTTTGCTTACTTACCCTGGGCCTGCTTTGCCAACATACTGGGTTCCATGCACTCCTCCCCGTCCCCACTCCCCTGCCACTATTCGCTTATCTTTTGACGAGCTCAGGAAGTCAGGGTAGAGAAGGCCGCCCTCGTTGAGCCACGTGGCACAAGCAAGAAGGTGAAATCTAGTCACTTTTGCCTCCATTCCAATCCTTGCCTCTCCAGCCAGCATAAATCACTACAATTTCTTCTTAGCTCTGCCAGTGCTAGCTTTACACTGATGGCGCTAAGAAGAAATTGCACCTATTTTGGTTCTTTGCAAGCTTTCCTGATTTACCAGTTAGCGTAAATCAGTAATAACTTATCCTGACTAAGGAGGAAAGGGTTGCCATGGGAGCAAAAGAGATGGGATTTATTCTCTGCTCTACCAGCATTAAGAGTAGCGTAAAGCTAGCATTGGTGGCGCTAAGAAAACCGTGCATATATTGATTCCTTGCAAGCCTTTCCTCTCCAGCCAGCGTAAATCACTGCCATTTCTTCTTAGTGCCACCAGCGTAAGACTAGAGCTGACAGCACTAAGAAGAAATCGTACCAATTAATGCTGGCTGGCACCACTAGCGTAAAGCTAGCACTGGCGGAGCGAAGAAGAAATTCTAGTGGATTATGCTGGCTGGAGAGGCAAGGATTACAACGGAGGCAAAAGTGACTGGATTTCATCATCTTGATCGTGCCACATGGCCCAACGAGGGAGCGGCCTTCTCTACCCTGACTTCCTGAGCTCGTCAAAAGATATGCAAATAGTGACGGGGGAGTGGGGATGGGGAGGAGTGCATGGAACCTCGTATGTTGGCAAAGCAGGCCCAGCGCCTCTGAGGACCTGGCTGGGCAGAATGGAAGATAAATGGGTAGGGGAGGGTGCTGCAGCGTCTCTGTGGTCGGTCATAAGGGTGAATGACTGTGGGGGTGCTGCAGAATTTGTAACTCTGAAACAGATTCATATTTAGCTTCTGAGGTGTGCATTGTAACTTTGAACGTTTGTTAAATGGCCTGTCATACCTCAAGGATTACCTGTATTTATTTTTGGGTATTACACTATTTTAGTATTCTGCTACAGAAGTCTCAAGGCAAGACTGGTTTAAAGGCAATCACTGACATAATTCTAAAGACTGATGCACAAATTGCAGCCAGGATTAACAAACCAAGATTAACATCATCAGGATTTGAAGAATTAATTGACATATTCAGCTACAACAAAATAATGTGCAAAATCTGCTACTGAAGAATATTCCAGAACATTCTATTCTCCTGGAACTCAATGTCTAAGACTCCTAAAACTGCTTTGGGTTTAAGAAATTTACTTTTGAAAATTTTGAATTATTCCAAGAATGGCATGGTTGTAGTGAGAGAAGAGAATATTCTAAAGTTCTCTAGAACATTCTGTAATCACTGAATTGTGGTGTCTCTGCTATCATAAAAACTGTTCACCTTAAAAATGAAAATGTACAGATGAACCGAAAAGAATGTATGTATTTTAATCAAAGACCCCGAAAACTCACTGTAATTTGGGACATCCTCTTCAGACTCTTGAAGGGGCACTATAGAAGCATCTAATTCACAATTCTCTTTCTGATGGGTTTGAAGTGCACAGTCACTTTGTTTTACTTCTTCACTTGATTCCTTCTCTACAGCTGAAATCATCTCCTTGTAGGCCAGCCTTGCTTCCATTGTCAATTCCACCATTTTGTGAAAGTAGTCCTAATTTATAAGAAAGGGGAAATTTGCATTGATATTTATTTTACAACTTTCTCATCAAAATATAACTGATTATCCCAAAACAGCATAGTTCAATGTTCCAGGATTAGATAGCTCAACAGTATCAAGCTGTCATGTGTTCCCAAGTTCAATGGTATATGGAAATCAAGGATTTGGTTTTTTTTTTAAAGGCTAAAACACCAAACCCAAGGGACTACAAATATGATTTTGGAAAATAACATTTAATAAAACTCAGAGGAAATTAAAGAGCTTGAACTGTCTACTGAAAGTTGCGTAATAGAGAATACATAGTAACATTGTATAAAATCTGCCAGCAATCAGAATCTGTAAGTGCAGCACACTGAAGCTTTGTAGAAAAACTGTAGCGATGACACCTATGTAAAAATTCAATTCATATTATAGTGCCTCTGCATATCTCCGTGGTCAAGATCCTAACTGTATGGGAAAATAAACACTATTTACATGAACTGAGCATGATAAAACTGTACAGATAAGTAAGACCAGTTTGCTTATTTTTGTTTCAGGGAAAGTCCATCTTATGAATTCTGAAGCCATGAAGCGTCTTGATTTATCAGTAACTTGCACAGTATTTACAAATAGGGCAACTTGTTATACTAATGGTTTTAATAAGTTGATCATCTAGGAATCTAAAGTTAAACCAGGCAGCAAAAGATTCTGTCATTTTGATAAACAGCCCAGATGCTGCACCAATATAAGGGAATGGACTAATGCTAATAAATCAACAATGGCAATCACTGTTGGATACTGCAAGAGAAAGATGCATTAGAGGTATACAATTAGCATAGGCATTGAAATGATTTACCTAGGTTATTTAAGATGCACAAACTGAGTAGACGTTTGAACATGCGATACTAAAGGTGGGAAGGTGATACTAAAATTAAATTGAAAATTACCGTATATGCCGGCGTATTAGGCGACCCGGCGTATAAGACGACCCCCGTCTTTATAGCCGGGCCGCATTCCTAGAACGTCGTCTTATATGCCGGAAACTACCAGTATTTCCTGCGTATAAGACGACTCGGCGTATAAGACGACCCCCGTCTTTGGCGCCGATTTCAGCGCTTGCGGAAGTCGTCTTATACGCCGGCATTTATGGTAATTTGTTTTCCTCTGACTTTGGGAAGTTGGGGGCAGTTGGGAAATATGTATATCTTCTCTTGCAAGGAGCCATGGATTAATCACTTACCTGTTCTTTAATATGTTTTTACTCAGTACATCTTGTTTACAGTTGTCAATATATTATTTTTTGAATTATGTGGAGTAATTGGGGCATGGGGAACCTGCACTGATTTCTTTCTTCAAACAAGTTAGGAATAATACTCTGCTACAGTCACAAAGGCGTTTGTGTAGGAGTGTGCAGGAAAGCAAAGAAGAAGTAATTTGCTGAAATTTCAGACACAAGCACAATTCTCTTCATGTTACTCAATAGTTATTAGAAAGGAATATCTGACAGATACACATTTGAGACAAAACCATTTTCTCACTGCAATAATGCCTCCTTGCTAATCAATCCATGTCTTCAGCGCAGAGCCCTGACTCAATGAAAGTCCATTTTTATTTGAAAATAATTGCTTCTGAGAATGAGATGGGCTGCATATAAATCCAATAAACATGAGTTACCTGTAGCTGTGAACGCAAAAACTTTCTTCTTGCAGACATTTGCACTGAACCTATAGGTAACTGAGATGTAATCAAGAACAAGCCATTCTGCATTGCTCTAACACTAGAATAGCAACAGCAACAGCACTTAGACCAGGGGTAGGCAACCTTGGCTCTTTTATGACTCGTGGATTTCAACTCCCAGAATTCCTAAGCCAGAGTTGAAGTCCACGAGTCATAAAAGAGCCAAGGTTGCCTAGCCCTGGCTTAGAGTTATATATCGCTTCGCAGTGCTTTTCAGCCCTCTCTAAGTGGTTTGCAGAGTCAGCATATTACCACAACAACAATCTGGGTCCTCATTTTACAGATGGAAAGATGGAAAGCTGAGTCAACCTTGAGCCAGCACCAAGTTACTTAAGGGCATAGAAAAATACCTTGGATTGCTGACAGGCATCTTTTTAAATGCTAGCAGTAACTGTTGCAATACTAATAATTAAGACTTTTAAAACCTGAAATTCAAATCCATATTAGCAGAAGAGGGCAAACAATGTGCACAACTCACCTGAGCACCATCGTAGCTGAATATTCCCACCACACTAACGGGCACAAATTTGTTCATACAGTGCCCTAGATCTTTGCGATTGAGAGCAAAAACAAATGGAATATTCTGTTCGCATGCAGTGTCAATTATGAGATGCAGAGTCTCGTCCAACCCGCCTGTGATAAAAAACAACAACAAATTAAACGAATGAACTGTTAAAAAAGAATTTTGCTAACAAAGGAACTAATTCTTCTTCATTTTTCTCCTGAGGTATTGAGGGAAATCAGCTCCCCAGAGAAGAAAATATTAAAAGGGCAGAAAAATATATTTTCTCCCAGGATCTTAAAGAGACAGAAAAGCATGCCCAGTTTTCCTTGATAGTCCCAGGTCTCCCTCCCCCAAGCAGAAGCCAGCCCTGTACAAATGCAGATGTAAACCATCAGAAAGGCCCCAGTTAGGAGATCAAGAAGACAAAGACACCTAAAATCTGCATACCCCACCCAAACTCTAAGAGTCATTAGCTCCAACACCAGGGAAGCAGGATATAACCCTTAGGACATAATAGGACTAACCCACCACCAGCAAGGATACCAGAAAGGGACACTCAAGATTCAGGTCAGAATATGTGACACAGGAAATACAAAGCCTCAACACAGGAACAGGAAACTATTCCAAACAAAAGGCTTCAGTGGGTATAAAAACCTACTTGCCACATGTGCTCAGTCCTCTTTCTCTCTCCTCTTTCCTGCAAGAACCATCTTTCTGGCTCTTCAATAAACTGCAACCTTCTTTCTAAAGCAGTCGCCATGTTGTTTATTTATCCCCGGCTTGGATGAACCAGGATGAAGACTTTTCTTTCAACAGTATCCTCCGATGTCTCATTAAACTCCAACACAAAAGTGATCTGTTTTCTTTAGGTAAATACATTTTTAATGTTAAAAAAAAACCCCTTACCTTTTGACTGAATTTTTTCACAATTTGGAGAAATGATGACACATTTCAGCTTCTTCAGCTTCAGGTGTTTCAACACTTCTCTGAGTCCCATAACGAGTCTGCGTTTTGACTTGGCCTTCACGGGGTCTTTCTGATACAGGCGGTCTTGGAAACGAAGCAACTCTTTTAGGAGATCTGTAACGCAGCTGTCAACCTCTTTACTAAGCACTTGAGTACAGTAGCTAAAGAAAGAACCAATTGTTTCAGTATGTCTGACTCCCTTCTATTTCTTTCTTATCCATTCTAATCGAAGACACGTACGAAACAATAAGAAGACTATGTTCAGAACAAGTAACATCTATACCATGAAATAAAGTACAAAAACACTGAATAAAAATGCCTTAAGGGAAACATGTGGAAAAAATATACATATAAAATAAAGGGCAAACTGTCCTCATTTAAAATTTTCCTTATGTATACACAGCTATACCCCGATGTAGTTGGATTTCTGACATTCAACATTTGGGATAGCAAACCAATATGCTATGCCAGTGGTTCTCAACCTGTGGGTTGGGACCCCATTTGGGGTCGAATGACCATTTCACGGGGGTCGCCAAACCATGCTGTCTGCCATTTTTTTCCCTTTTCCCTAGCTGTCCTACTCCCTCTTATTGGTGGCCACACCCACTTGGGGGTCACCACAACATGGGGAACTGTATTATGGGGTCACGGCATTAGAAAGGTTGAGAATCACTGTGCTATGCAATATTCATACAACAGCATAACTGAAAAGTGCAAGATCAGAATAAGATCTCCTTTATCATAGGAAACAGATGATCAAAAAGGCAATAATTTGTTCAGCCGGGTGAAGATTCACTTCCAAGTGAAGATTGGGGAACAGATCATGAATTATTGATGTCAAACATACAAGTTAAAATTTAAAAGTTAAATAAATGCTAAAGAAAAGTTTTACTGGGAGAAGTACATTCAGAATTTAAGCTCAGTTAAGGGAACAGATGCAATACACTTATGTGAAAGAGAACCTGAAGAGAGATGAGAAGAGATAAGAGACCCTGTAAAATTCAAACATTTCAAAGAAATTATTCAAATGACTTGCAGATCAAGCATCCCGATAGCTGGAAAAAGACAAAGGATGAAAGCGAAAGCCTCTGGCAATAAGAAAGATTTATGATAACTCAACACAGACTTTCAACATCAAACAGGAAAGGATTAGATAGTTCAATAATGTCATCTAGTCTAACCCACTGCTCTCACAAGAGAGTATTTCTGATAAATACTTATCCAGTTTCTTCTTAAAAGTTTCCAGTGATGGGGTACCCACAACTTCTGGAGGCAATTTAAATTTAAAACCCAAAAACTACAGTAATATACATGTTTGGCCATGTGACCAGGGACAAAAAAACAAAACAAAACAAAACAAAAAAAACACACATCCTTCCAGCTTTAGGAAATTGCATTTGTAACTGGAATGGCTCAGGCAAATCACAGAGTTAAAAATGGCCACCACTGCAGCAGTGACTGAATCCAAGTCACATGGCTACAGAGGCCTCTTTTTGGTCACAGTTTTGAATTTCTAATGTAAGTACCCTTTCTGAATAAATTCATTTTTGTGAAAACTCACTAAATGAACGTTCGTACCTGGGGGATTAACTGTACTCAAAGCTGTTTTACAAACAGAATGGCAGAATAACAGAATGCGATGGCTTGTTCTGGACTCAAAACAACATTGAAATAAAAATGAGAAGTGAAAAATATGGGTTTATGCTAAATAATAAGAAAGGAAAAGTCGTATCAATCTATATACATTGTGAACATACAACAGAAAGCTGAAAGAACTGAAGGTGGTAGATAATTTTGGAATTTGGGGTCAAGAATAAAGATGGATAGAAAAAAAGAGTAGATTAACCCTAGCAGGATAATAACAGCAAACTAATATCATGAGAAGAGATCAACCCCGACTGCTCTTTAGAAGGCCAGATCCTTAAGTTGAAACTCAAGTACTTTGGCCACCTAATGAGAAGGAAGGATTCACTGGAGAAGAGCCTAATGCTGGGAAAGATTGAGGGCAATAGAAGAAGGGGACGACAGAGAATGTGGCTGGATGGAGTCACTGAAGCAGTAGGTAATTTAAATGGACTCCAGAAGATGGTAGAGGACAGGAAGACCTGGAGGAACGTTGTCCATGGGGTCGCGATGGGTCGGACACGACTTCGCAATTAACAACAACAACAAATATCATGAAGGATAAAGATATAAGCAATGGTTTCTTCAGCAGAAATGTAGAGCAATTAATGCTGGACATTAAGGAAGAGGGAAAGAATGAGGATTATAGATTTGGAGACAATTTTAAGAATGTTGTGGACTGCAAGAAGAACCAAACAGCTTTGGACTAAATAAATTCTAATCTATCCCTTGAATCTATGATCAGCATAGAATACTTTGGACAAGTGGTATGATGGACTTGGGGGGGAGAAAAAAATCTCTACATTTGGCAACATTGAATAAAGTAGAAAATATCACTGAAATGTCATTGGAAAAGGTATGGATTATCATCTGGAACAAGTCAAGATGGAAAATATTTGTCCCTACTGATACCAGGAGCTGAATCAAATTCACACCTAATTAACATCATCTGAACCAAACAGTACATGTAAGGGTAAGATAGTTTAAAAATGTCAATTTCTTCTCCTGTGAACTAAACATTTCCAATGGTCAAACTTATCCAAAAGCGCAAATCCATCATTCCATCCTAACGTGTAATTTGCTTATAATTAAGGTTCATTGCAGAATTTTACTAATCCAGCCTGTAGCTGAATGTATGGAGGAGGTCAAATTGGATTTGGAACAGGGCCATAGAGGCAGCTCCATCCCTTTCTGATCTTCAGAAGTTCAGTTGGAAATCTCAAATCAAAGTTACTTGTTTGAACATGAGTGAAAAAACGTAAGTTTGCACTGCGTGGGAAGCTGTACTAATATTTCAGATCAGTATGAATAGAGCTTCCCTTCAGACATTCACATTGCACAAGTGGGGGAGAGGAAGAAAGGATATCTTCATTCTCTATCCAGTGTGGATGTTTTTACATATTCTGTTGAACTCTTGAACAGGCCTTGTAAGGAATCTATTCAGATTGTAGCCTTGTGCCAGAATTACCATCAGGCATCTCACTCCACAGAGCTCCCAGGCCGATAACAGAAGCAAGGTTTGAATGACTGATATCAATGTACTCACTCTCTAAATCTTCGGCTATGGATTTTGGGAAAGCTGGGTTTCAACTCCGATGGAGCAATGGAGTTTTGCACGGAGCCACTGAATTCTGTACATCTCAAGTCCACTTCTGAATTACTCTCAGTCAGAATTCCTGCAACTTCTTTTACAACTTCTAAGTAAAAGGAAGTATACACAAATGGTTATTTTGTTCAGAAGCCTTAGAAATATTACTGATTAATTTGGGTCAGTTTAAATCTATTAAGGAAGTATTAAAGTTAATCTGGCATGAAAAGTGACAGGCCACATAAGGAGGAGAGATTACAGAAAGGGTAGCCATGGAACACGACATTTTACATAATTTCTGTTTAAAGTTTAAGCAATCTTTGTATGCAAAGCAAATAATTAACATTTAAAATAATCACATCACCATCCTTCAAAGGCATTATGTTTCATATTTATAACTAGTGAGTTAAAATCAATACCAAGAAGGAGAGTGCTCGATCCATTTGTCCGAAAGCCAGACTGAACGATCACTATGTAATATTCCAAACACCATTACTAAAATTTTCTTATTTTTCTTTATTCTATGTTCTCATTGCATTTTATATTATATTTAATTTATTGTCAAACTTTTTATATTGCTTGAGAATGGTCTGAAGAATAAGTGATACATACACATACACTAAATGTATACGATATGCTAAATATATATAATATACCATGTGTGCATGTTAGTTATAGTTGCATTTAAAATTAGATTAAAACATAAAATAGAAATAATATCTCTTCTTCACATTTTCAAGCTCTTTTAGGTTATAAGAGAAGCTAATTCTTTACTGTTCCTGTTTTAAATTGAACAGTGCCTTTTGCATGTAGAAAACCTGGCAATGCTAAATGCCAACTTAAGATATAAGCACGGGTGCAATGAAGATCAACCTTATCCACTGCAGCTTTTAACTATCTACAAAAGGCTCAAAAGTGGCAATTATATCCGCAAAAGGAAGATGAGAATTTTTAAGCAAGATTTTTTTTGTGCACTCTGTAGGAAAAAAGCAATGTCTAGGCCACGGGTAGGCAACCTTGGCGCTTTTATGACTTGTGGACTTCAACTCCCAGAACTCCTGAGTCAGCATGGCTGGTTCAGGAATTCTGGGTTCTGAAATCCACAAGTCATAAAAGAGCCCAGGTTGCCTACCTCTGGTCTAGGCTTATGTGCAGTAGCTGCTGTATCACAAACAAGCCACACCAATTATTCATTAACACATTTTTTAAACAATCCATTCCCTACAAGCACCTGGAGCTGATTGCCTGCTGATGCACTCTGCAACTTCTTTGGAGGCTTTACAATGTTGCTCCTCATCAGGAACAGATTCTGCACTCTGCTCAACAGCATCAGCTTTCTTTGGTGTAGCCATTTGTTCCAAAATGTGCTGCTGTTTTCGCTGTTCTCTCTCCTTTAAAATAATCTTAAAAAGAAAATACGTGCGTTAGGCTCTCCCCAAATAAAGCTAATTGGTTCCTGAAATATTGGCAGGCAATGTTTAACTACTTTAGGATGCTTTTTGTCTGTGACTTTCCATGAAAGGTAGCATGGCAAGTGGACAGATTTTAAATATGTTGCAAATACTGAATCCTGTTCTACATGCTCAATGGGATGGGTTGAAATGAACGCCTTTAGTAATGTAGGCTTCTAGAGATTCACATTAGGTAAGGTTTTATTCATGTTGACCCACCACTGGCCAAAAATCTAGAGACGGTCACTTGTCCAAATCCCTGAGTAACAACACCTATCTCTTGGCAGCTAAAGAACATGGAAGAAATTGGCTAGACATTTTTCCCTTCTCCTTCTATGGACTTTTCTTGGAACCCTGACTAGCTCTGAAGAAAGAAACAGAGGAATCTAAGCTCAAGTTGTGAGTGAAATCTTCCAGAATGCAGAAAAAAAATGGGAGTTATGCAGACTTCTAGGTGCATGAATGTCCAGAAAGAGTAGTATTTGTATTTTATATTATATTGAACAGGCACTAAGCTAGCCTCATTCAATGTCTTTCAAAGCTAGTCTTTCTTCTAATATCTCATTATCATTTTATGCTAAGCCTTCCCATCATCTCCTTGTTTATACTTTTTTTAACCTAACACCCATCCATGTTTTCTTTACTACTGTGTATTCTTAATAAAGTTTCAGTACCATTTTAAACAGATATATTTTTGCCAGTTTATGTCTTATGTAGATTACAATGTGGTAACATGCATCAGAAGGCCTTGGTCTTCACGGACTGAAAAGCAGGTATTAGTTTAAAAGCTCTTAAATTCCTTCAATTGCAAAAAAGGGAAGACATTTTCATCCTTTTGGCCTTACTGCTACAACCCTGTTTAAGAAAAGGAAAACAAAATGGTGGCAGCAAACACTAAGCTGAAAACTAATATTTGTGACATCACCCTGGACTGTTCTATTGGATGAGGCAGACCTGGTGGTGCAGTTTTACAGCAGTAGAAAGGCTGTTACACATCTCTGACAGGCAGTTGCTAATTGCCACATTTAAATTAATGTAAAGAGAAATCCTATGAGAAAACTATGGCATTATCTTAACAAGAAGAGGCATCTTTTTAATGTTAAATTAAAAGATAGTTCACATGTTATGCTGCTGTGTCATAGTAAGGTAGCTATACATTTTATACTCCTGATCATTTCAACACCCTGTCCCCAAAAAACTCTTTGAGCAATTTTACCTTAAAAGTGAATTCACTCACATTCTATCTCACCCACATCCCTAAGGATTAATGTATTAGTCCTTAATATGTTTCTTGTAGCAACAGTTTGAAGAATTTCATAGTATTAAATATTAAAGAAGGCCAATGCATCTATAGCAGTGTTTCTCAACAATAGCAACTTTAAGATGTGTCAACTTCAATTGCCAGAATTGTCCAGCCAGTCTGGGGAATTCTGGGAGTTGAAGCTCACACATCTTCAAGTTGTCAGGTTGAGAAATGTTGGTACAGCAAAGGAGCAACAGTTACACTATAGTGTACTTAGAGTGGTTAGATGAATGTACCTTTTTTAGTGATGTTGGCTTCTTTGGCTTTGGGACTTCTCTCTGCTTCCCTTTCTTGACCAATGGAGAACTAGAGTCCAAGGGATTGTGTGGAGTATTGTTCTGAATTGACTGCGAAATTTTTGTTACTCTGACAGATTCCTTAGAGGGCAATGTTACTCCACCACCCACTGAAACAAATATAAATATGCAAATATAATCTGATGGAGGCTTTAAATCTGAAGTCATTACTTACCTTTGAGTGTAATTCAGGTTTAACAGTGAACTCATCACATAAACTCAAGAATATGTAACAGAACGTCTTCCTTTCTTTGTGTAGCAATACATTACACCAGCCTTCTCTTGGGAATATGGCAGTTTTAAAAAATTTCTTCTGCCTCTGTTCCTACCAATTTTAACTAAGAGTAATTCGTTGTTTATATCACTACTATTTTTTTAAAATGATAAAATACTATAGTTCTCTCTCTCTCTCCCTCCCTCCCTCCCTCCCTCCCTCTCTCTCTCTCTCACCATCCACTCAACTGCAGATTGCTCCAGCAAGTATTTACGCTCATGCTTACCTTATTACTGCAAATAAATCAGTTTGATGTTTATACCAAGTGTTTAAATGACATTTAAGAAGTCATGAAACTTTTCACTGAAATTCAGTGATCATTATCACCTTATATTTGTCCACATTTATTGTAATATCTTGCATAATATATTCAGACTGCTCTCACAAACTTTTGTAGATTAAGAGCAACTGTATCTTTCATACCCATCCAGTGTCTAAGACTGTTAATGTAATAGTAGATTACCCACACATCATAATCATAATTTATTATTTATTTCAATCGTGGAAATATCATCAAAGCCATCTATACTTGGGCCTTACCTATGATATAAAACTGAACCATTTAGACTGAGAAACATTAAAGCTAATGCATCACATCCCCATGGTGGTTTTGATAGATTATACCTGCCCCACAAAATGGAGGCAGAAGTTTACTTCAAGTCAAACTATTGAAGAAGAAAAGCATGCATTGGCTGATTACAGAAAAGACAGCCAAAAATAAGCATTGCTGCAAATTAAAAATTGAAACTTATTGAATGTGTAGGAAAACAAAACATAAATACTGAAATAATGTAATAAAAACAAGAAGAAAATGCTGGCCCCAAAAAAAGCAACTGATAGCTTTGACTTCACTTAACAGAGAATAAAATAATATCTGAATTCTTTCATTCTATTCCTTTATTGAATTCTTTCAATAGTTAGCTCACCTTAGATGATATGAAGTACAAAACAGAAAAAGAGTGATAGATTTGAATGTCATAATCTAGAGCAGACATGTCAAACTCGCGACATCACGTGACGTCGCGCGACGTATCGCAACTTTTTCCCCATTGCCGGCGGTTTTAGTATGATGCATTCGGCCTGCAGGCCTGCAATTTGACATGCCTGATTTAGAGAAACAGTATCAAAAGCATACCTGAAAGCACCACAGGTTTAGATGATTGGTTTAATTTTTCTGCATGCTGTTTTTCTTCCAAAACTGCCAGCATACCCCCTAAATCAAGCTGCACAGGAATCTGACTTTTTCTTCTATTCTTCTTAGATGGAAGAGCATCCTGTAGGAAGTAAAAAAAAACAAAAAACCCACAGATTTTCTCCCATTCCAAATTCTATCTAAGAAATAAAATGTATGTGAGCATATCTATCTAGCAATATTCATATAGCCTACAAACAAGTTAATGTAACACAGAAAAAATAAATTCACCTGCATTTTCCTTTTTTCTATTGGAGCTGGTGAATCCTGTTTGCCTTTTTTTCTTGTTGATAATATATCTGACATAGGTATTATTAATTCCTTTAGAGAATGATCATGAGACTCCAATCTAGAGAGCTCTGTGATTACCTGGAAAACAAATAAAATGAAAAAGGTATGAAGGGTGAAAAGGTATGGCTCTCAGTTGAGTAGTCTAATTACAAGTAGTCCTTATTTAGCAGTTGACTTGTTTAGTGACCATTTGTAGTTACAATGGTGATGAAAAAGAAACTTTGCAACCAGTCCTAGTATTTACAGGTCTGTAAAGCAAAGGAAAGCTGAAGCAAGAACATACACTAAGTTGCTGGTTACAAAACAAGGACTACTTGTAGATTTTAATCCATTGATCTAAGTTCTTATGAGCTGACAACCTTCAAATCATGAGTTAACAGGATTCTAGCTATTAACTCCAAAATTATGATGATAGGTTTGGATCAAGTGATATTCTATGGATGCTTTCACACATGCATCTATTCCTGCTTCAGTTCTTTAGTTTCACATATCTCTCTGTGCTATGTGATAAGATTGTCCATCAGTCTTGCATGCATGGGGATGTTGTCATCAACAAACAACTTTGGGTCCATGTAATTACCAAAGCTTTTCTAATGTGTGTAGGGCAGCCATTTTTAATTCATTGTGAGTCAGGAAGCAGTTTTGAGACCATAATGTGTATACTTCACAAAATACCTTCTTTGGGTACTTGCCTATTCATAAAATTATATGAAAATATAAAGTAGCAAGGGTATTTTCCAAAGTTATTTTCTAACACTGCAGCTCTCTATTAGTTTTATTTCCTAAGAAACCTTATGAGGTGCGTTTGCAGTCTTCAAGAATTTTGATTGAGAAAGATGATACTGATACTTAGTATCATATCATCTTCCTGTTCACTGGATTGCAGGGGAACTGGTGGAGACAAAGGAAATTTTTGTTAGAGTATCTTCCTTTTATTTTTATTCCCAATTCCTTTATTATGACTGATATCGTTTATCAGTTGACCGATAAATGAAGTCCACTTGAGCAAAGTGCTCAGGACCAATTTGAAATGAAAAAGGAATAAATCCCAGCCATTAAAAAATAAATAAAAAATAATGTTAAATTTACTTGGTATTTGGATCACTTTTTTCTCTTTTTTTGTATACCATTTTTTTCTTTTTTGTTGTTGTTAGTGCTGGGCATATGTTTTTATTTTGTTTGTTTTTCTGTTTTGTATTTTATCTTGCATGATAAAACAAAATAAATATATTTAAAATAAAAATGAATACTCATTTAAAAGTAAAAATAGAAATAAATAATAATTCTTACATTAGTCTTCTCAATAATAGGTGTTATACAAGTAGTATTTTCAGTTGCCTGTTTATGTTTTCTGTCAAAAGCAGCTGCTAAATCTGGGAATTCTTCAACATCCTGCATAAATCAAAATAGGTTGTTTGAGTAGATCTGGATAGGAAACTATTTATTTTCACATACAATTCAGAGACTGCCTAACTCCTGAGATTTTTAAATGACTTACAATTAAAAAAAGAACAATTACAAAAAAAAAATGAAAGAAAATTATGAGCAGTTCAAATACAAATATTCTATTTTTACTATGTGTATGTGTCTCTGTATTTATTTGTTTCTTTATTTATCATTCAGAGAGGAAAACAAACCTTTAATTTGTTAAAGATATTATAACTTTTTAGTGGAAACAGTACTAATCCAAGTTATAAACTTAAAAGAAAAATAATTATTATACACTATATCAGTTTAATACTTAAAACTATTTTCTACTTAGTAGTAGAATATATATAACTTTTATAAGATTGTGATTTTCTCCACTTATGTACTATTGTTATTATACGTCATTAAAAAGTAAAATAAAAATGATAAAACTTTATTTTTAAATAGGACCTGGCATTTTAAATAATTGAGGGAAGAAATTTATACTAAAGCCTGGAATATAAAATATAAAATAAAATTTATATGATTTTGGATTGTTACGTGGAGCTTAAATCATAATTACTTTTTATTTCTTTAAATTATTCATTAATATACTTCCTTCACAAACATATGAATAAATAATTAATTGAGTCAGATAATTAGCTTTAGCACCTCAATTCTTGGAGGTTCTTGAACTAAAATGCTCTGGGTAGGAAGTTTCTCTACTTCACTGCATGATCTGGTTTTCTTTTTCTTCTTCTTCTTCTTCTTTTTCTTCTGATCTACTGTTTCTTCAAGATCATTTGCATTTTCTCTTGTTTCTGATTGCTGTATAAATAGAAGTAAATAATTTCTTAGGAGAGGATTAAAATAAAGCCAAGACTATATTGTAGGGTAAGGCTACAATTTTAGTTACAATTATCTACCCTCAAATACAATTCAAATAAGCTCTTAGTCTCACATAGTGAGAAAACATGTTTTCCTACCTGGAATCAAATATAGGAAAATGACTCCCTATGTCAGTGGTTCCCAACTTTTTCTTTACCACACAAACCCTTTAAAACCTTTTGTGGCCATGGCCATGGACCACTAAGACTTAACTCATTTAAAACATAAATTTTTTTGGGCCTTCGCGGACCACCTTGTAACCACATCCTGGCCCAACAGGGGTCCATGGAACAGTGGCCTATGTCATAATTCTGTTCTTATTTTAGCCACTCTGCCCAATTTCAAAACATGATTATAAATGCATGTTATATCTATACTAAGAGATAAAAATCAGGTTGTTTTTTTCAAGATTAAGAGGAAGACATTTTATAATTAAAAGAATAGAAAATAGTCTCAGGAAGATTAATAGCATGCTATAAGGAAGTGAAGATATATGTTTTATTGCTTTTATGATCTTTTTTATGAATTGGTTTATTGTTATGGTGAGCTGCCCAGAGAGGTTTAAGATGAATGGCCATATAAATATTTTAAATAAATAAATATAAATAAATAATAAGCATAAATAGAAGAAGAGCTATGTGGTAAAAATCAAGGAAAGTTGATCAGGGGAGAGATTATGCACAGAAAAAAAAAGAAAAAAATGTGGGTTACTTAATCTCATTTATTTATTTAAAACATTTTTATACCACTTCCATTAAAAATATTCTAGAGAAATAACATGTTTGATTTTTATCATGATTATCATTCTTCCTCTTACAAATCCATGCATTTTAAATATTTTATGCTGCAAGTTCACTAAAAGTTCTGGCTAATTATAAAACAGTAAAAGAGCTTGGAAACTAATCTTTGTACCTTGTAATCCTCAGGAGCATTATCTGTTTTATTATTTCCAGAATGATTGCTCGCCAAAATTGAAGCTGGAACTGAAACAACTTTTTTACGAGTTTGTGACAACACAGTGGCCCAAGACAAGGGTGGTTCAGTGAAAAGGTCTGAATGCACCTGAGGAACTGAGAACAGACAGAATGTATATACAAACTAAGTAGTATCAACCACTAAAGTTCAGCAAGATATACTTTTAATAGGCTATCCCAACGATGGCAAACCCTTTAGAGACTGAGTTCCCAAACTGCAACCCAAAACCCACTTATGCATCGTCGAATGCCGGGTGGGTGTGGGCCATTGGCTGGGTGTGGCCATTTGGGTGGGCATGGCCATTTGGGTGGGCATGGCTGCAGTGGTAATGGCAGACTAGGTGGGACTAAAAAGTTCAATCAATCAATTCCAACCTTGCGAGATCTTTTTTCCCCCCATGAGAAGTTGAAATTGACTGATTGAACCTTTTTTTTTGTTTTGCACATGGTGGCGGAGGCCTAAAGCGAAAAGGTTTTATAAAACCCAGCTGAAGGCCTAGGACTGGGGCGACGGCGCGCGTGCCCACAGAGAGGGCTCTGAGTGCCGCCTCTGGCACCCATGTCATAGGTTCACCACCACTGGACTATTCCAGGGGTAGGCAACCTTGGCTCTTTTATGACTCATGGACTTTAACTCCCAGAATTCCTAGCTGGCTCAGGAATTCTGGGAGTTGAAGTCCATGAGTCATAAAAGAGCCAAGGTTGCCTACCTCTGGGCTATGCCAAGCTTTCTAAGAAACCCTTTCTAAAGGTGCTATTTTGGAAAAGTATTCCCTCTCACTAAAAAAAAGTATTATATTTAAGGACAGCCTGACAAATAAATCTTAACAAATCTTCTGGTGACATACTGGACTGTAAAATTATATATGAAATGATTAAAGGAAAATATTTGTAGCTCAAGGTTTAAATAAGGGGTCCTTGGTGCTCTCCGAGCTTGGCTGGTTTTTTTGCAGATGTTTCATTACCCAAACTAGGTAACATCATCAGTGCTAGTAAGGAGTGGATTTGCTCTGTTTATATTCTAGTAACTTGCCCTGTCAGTGTTGCGGGTGGTCTTTGAGATTCTTTGGTTGGGCTGTTTACCTTTAGCTTGTATGGCAGTTCCTTGACTAGGGTATTGTTTACTTGACTGTTGGTCTGATGTTAATCTTGAAGTTAATCTATGCTCATCTGGGTGCTGCTTGCTGGTGGAGGGTGTTTTGGTCTTTTTGTTCTCTTTTTGGCTTGCTGATTGTCTCTGTTGCATAATATGTAGATATTGTTTATGTCTATGTGTCTATTAATGGCTAATTTGTCAGTGTCAGGCTTCTAGTGTTTTTGGACTTGGCTTCGTTTAGGATGGTCATAGTTTCCCAGACCTAACCATAGTTTCGACCACGATGAGCATAGATTAACACTGACAGGGAAAGCCACTAGAATATAAACTGAGAGCAAACTGACTCCTTACTAGCACTGATGATATTACCTAGTTTGGGTAATGAAATGTTTGCAAGAAAACAACCAAGCTCAGAGAGCACCAAGGTTGCCCCATATAAAATCATGATTTGTATTTTATGTATTAAATGAAAAATGGAGGTCTTCAATAATTATTGTATACCTTGAAACAGACTAATCACATGTATGGATACTTTATCCACAGAATGAATGGATTTTAAGCTTATGCATTTATACAGTAAGAAGTGGAATGAGAATTAATACTTTAAACTCTAAAGTAGCAGGATACAGCATCAACATGAAGCCAAGTTATACTAGGCTGAATAATACTTACCACCAGGATCTGATGAAGAACTTAAGGGTCTTGTAGGGAAATAATTTTTCCGACATACTTCAACCTATAGTAAATATTGACACCTTTAGTTGAAAATATGCACAATTTAGCATAATTTAAAAATAATTTATCACATGCACCACTACTCGGAATCAATCAGAAAGTAAAGCCTCACCATGATAATAAATAAAATAATACTTTCATAATAAAATAAAAAAAACTAGTCCAGAATAGCTTCAGTTGTTGCAGAAAACATCTTGCTTCATTAAAGGAATTCTTCGGAATCTAGTATATAATTTATGTACAATGGAAAATCCATATTTAGTTATGTTCAATTACAAATTTACAAGAGCCACTGGAAATAAAGTACAAATACATACATACACACATGCATACACACATACATTTTTTTTTGCCAGACAGCATAAAAATCTTATGCTTTTAAATCCTCATTTTTAAAATCTTTAAGTTTTTTATACAGAATTTCTTGGGAAGAGGTGGATTTATATTTTGCAAATGGTCATTACCACTTATAACTCTGAATTTCCTATCTATTTATATGTAATAAATGAAGCTAAACTCATAGAAGAATGAGGAAAAAATTAAAAAGAAGTGTTTTAACTGAGCAAAACATTTTTTTAAAAAAAGTCTATGGATGAACTTTAAATTTATTAGGCCCATTTAACAAAACCACCATACATCAAAACTCATATATGGAGAATGTATACTTGGCTGTCTAATTTTTTTATTTAGCAAATATGATTTGTTAATATTTATTACCTGCTAGATAGTACAAAGAACTTAAGCCATATTAATACAATCAATGCATTGTTCTCACTGTGAGACAACTACAAAATTATTACAGAACAAAAGAATACACCAACTCACGCAAAAATTATTATATACACAAGAGTAATAAAAACATTTAATCATTTTTAGTTGCCAACCCAACTCTTTCTCTTTATAAATATAAATCAAACTAAGTTTTCCCCTCCCCCCCAAAGAGGATATTTTATACATAACATATAAAATAATCAGAATGTCATTTTAGGAAGACTTAGAGGAACATTTTTGATAACTAAGAATTTAGCTCCAAATTTTCTCTAACATGCAATGGAACTGACATTATTGATGAGATATATTTCTATTCACGTTCCCTTAATAGAAATTGGCAGTTGTACTGATTAGCAAATGGTTTCGTATCAACACCTCTATGTTCAACATTTCAAACACTATCCAGTGGCTAACCTCTTTGGTTATGTTTGAAATTGCAAGTTTTCCTGGTGGTGTCAGAGGCAGCTTATCTCCTTCTGCTGAGCCCACTGGCCCCCATGCATGCTTTTGAAGATCCAGGAGATTGTTACTTTCTAGGTCTTGGAGTTTTGGGAAATCTGACAAGGTCATTTCAAAGGCAGGTTCTGGAAGATGCTCAGCGTTTGGAATTTGCTTGAACTTCCCATTCATAACTTTAATAGGCCTATCTAATTTAAAACAAAATGTAAACACTAATGGTTACCTTTTTCAATAACACATAATCAGTTTACTATTTTTAACAGTTATTATATATAGGCCAGATCCTGAAACAAATTATTCTGTTCAAGACTCAAGCCACTGCATTCTATCACCCTGCATAGTGTAATTTCATCTTTCTCGCCAGCCAAGCCAACCAATGATTATATCCCCACTAACCATTCTTAGTTCTAATTAGGTTGTTTCCCTTCATTTCCCCTCCTGTTTGATTTAGGAATCAAACTTGTAGACGCACACCTCTGTGCCCTGTTCCAGCTATGTGCAAAATCTGTTTTTTTTTTCCTCAAAGATTTCTATAGGATCCTCTTTATTTCAGCAGAGGGAACATTTTACAATATTTTCTCTGTGTGAATGAGAAAGTGCTGCATTTTAACATTCCTTAAATATATTATTTAATAACATGTTATCTAAAAGTGATCTTACTGTGTATTCTGGCCTCTTTTTTTTCAATCATGTGAGTCAGTGTACCAGATTTAATAGGATTTCTGCTATGCAGAGCAATATAAGATGCATTGTCTGTTGATCTCCAGGTAAAATCACTTCCATTAGGCCTTTTATTCTCCAGTCTGGTTTCATTATTTTCCAGTCGTCTCTGTACAAAATAAAAAGGAAAAACAATACGTTCCAAGTTGAATTTCCTAAAATATTTCCTTGTTTATTCCACTTATATTATTTACATTTATTCAAATACTGAACAGTTATTAAAATAAAACATGTAAAACAAAATGAACATTCAAGAATAAACATAGATTATACCTAAAGAAAAGATACAGCCAAGAGAATATATTTCCTCCTGGGATTAATGCTGAAGGTCCTTTTGCCTATATCAGTGGTGGCGAATCTATGGCACAGGTGCCAGAGGCAGCACTCAGAGCCCTCTCTGTGGGCACATGCGCCATCACCCCAGTCCTAGGCCTTCAGCTGGGTTTTATAAAACATTTTTGCTTTAGGCCTCCGCCGCCGTGTGAATAAAAAAAAAGGTTCAATCAATCAATTTCAACTTCTCGCGGGAAAAAAAAAGATCTTGCAAAGTTGAAATTGATTGATTGAACTTTTTAGTCCCATCTAGTCTGCCATTACCACCGCAGCCACACCCACCCAATGGGTTACGCCCACCCAATGGGAGACACCCACCCAATGGGCCACACCCACCTGGCACTCAACGATGCATAAGTGGGTTTTGGGTTGCAGTTTGGGCACTCAGTCTCTAAAAGGTTCGCCATCACTGGCCTATATCTAGTAATTGGTCCCTCGGATAGAAGGCACACAGTTGAGCCTCTTCTGCAGATTTTAATATTCAGACATGTTCATATCAGGAAGATGATTTCTTAGATAGCCCCCTAAACTTTAAAAATGGTTAATACTATCTACTTCACTTTCTGATGAGATAACCAATTGAATAATACAGATCCAGCTATAAGATTCAAATATTGGTTTGCAGCTCAGCTCCTGCATTTTATATTAACTGAGGCTTCTAGGCTTTTTTCAAGGATATCCCTATGCATGGGTAGTCCTCGACTTACAACCATTAATTTAGCAACTTTTCACAGGTACTAGAAAAAAAAGCGATTTGTGACTAGTGCTCACAATTATAACTATTGCAGCATCCCCAAGTTTATGTGGTCAAAATTTGGGTGCTTGACAACTGGCTTGTGTTTATGATAGCTGCATTGTCCTGGGGTCATGTGATCTCCATTTGCGACCTTTCCAGGAGACTTCGAACAAACAATGTCCATGGGGGATTTGTTTAACAACCTGGGTGATTTACATAGTAACTATGCCCCCTCCCCCCAAAAAAATAATTGTAAAATTGGATGTTACTCACTTAACAATTTCCCCGCTTAGCAATGGAAGTTCTGGTCCCATGTCTGGCTGTAAGTTGAGGTCTACCTATGATGCTCTTTGTAAAAGTTGCATTGAAATACAAAGCATGAACAAGGGTTACCACATCTGATTTGTCTTTGGAAAAGTCGCAGCTAACACAGTGTATCTATTTGGGCAATCATGCTCTTTATCGCAGTCATTACTTGTGAATCCAAGGACAGCTAAAGATCAGAAAGAACACCAAGAGGAGGCCCACAGGTTTTCATTTAGGTCAGGGGTAGTCAACCTTGGCTCTTTTATGACTCGTGGACTTCAACTCCCAGAATTCCTGAGCCAGCATCTGGCTCAGGAATTCTGAGAGTTGAAGTCCACGAGTCATAAAAGAGCCACGGTTGACTACCGTTGATTTAGGCAAGGTTCAACAGTATACCTCCTTCTTTGGAGATGAAGAGCAAGAGACGAGAATACAGACAGACAGAAAATAGTTGTCTAAACCTTTATCACTTACCCTGGGAAAACAAGCACCTTCTTTTCTGATGAAAGAAGCCTGTTTCATGTACTCTCTACCCGGTTTAGTAGAACTGTTCTGACTTTGGAAGCTGGAAACTGCACGTGTATTTGGTGTGGCAGTAAGAGAATAAGGAGAATTGGTGTACTCTTCAAGAGAAGCACGTCCTGTAAGATTTTGAGATGCACGCTGAGAAAGACAGGTGGAGGTGTCCCATGATACTTCTTCAACATATAGCTGTTGTCTTAAACAGAATAAGCGTATTGATTTTTAGCAGAACAGGTTACTCAAATGCATCGGTATTTTACAGTAGGAAAATAATCCCACTGTAGAAGTATGTTTTTATTTTATATCATAATATGGGTGGTATTCAAATGTAACAAATTATAAAACAATTGTAATGTAAAAACATGGCTTTTTAAAGCTATAACAAATCACTTGGTTTATTTTGCTAAGATTTTTTTGAGAAGGAATAAACATAAAATGACATAAAATATGGAATGAAAGCTGATTCATAAAATTCAAAAATACATGTGTTAGGTTACAGATGTAGAATTTCTTCCATATATTGCATGCAGTAATATTAATTGGAAAATATTTCAGTCAGTTCTAAATGCTAGCACTAGATGTTTAGATTTCTGATCAACATATAACAGAATATGAATATCACAAGTTGTAAAAGTATCAACATTTATCTATATGTTTTTTGGAAATGAATTATTTTATATAAATAGGATATAAGCTATACTTTTGTTCCAACAGCAAAACAATCTAAATACGAAGGAATTGATATCTCAAAGTTTTTTCTTTATCCTTAAATATCTTCTCTTTCCATTTAAATTCTGTTCTTATTATTCCATAGATAATAAAGTAAGACATTTAGGGATGAGAAAAAAGGCTTTTGAAGTTGACACATCAACTCTGAAGTGTCTCATAAGAAATAAATTAAATACCGTAGCCTAAAATACTAAATAATCAATAAATATAACATCATTCAGAATTATTGTTAAAATGGGGATCCATATAAATTGCTTAAATAAATAACCAATAAATATAATTCACCAAACTACTTAGAAATTAAATTCAAGATCTTGGGAAATTAATAGTTTCTCAAAAATGAGACATAAAGGGTACATACTTATTCATTGATGGCTCCTGAACATATGGGTAGCATGTAGTATAATATCCAGGAAAGACACACGCTTCTGCGGGTTCTGACCATGCCACTGTTACTGCTGCAAACTTGGGGACAAATGGTTTGACCTCTGCTGATAACTTGATGCCCTGATATACAAAATAATTTTGATTACATATACTTTCAGATTATCCACAGAAAGTTAAAAACATTGTGTATGTACATGGGAGAAAATATGATTCTTCCGCTCTTGAAACAAGAATGAAGAAATTAAAATGCCAACTGTATATTTAACACTGCATCAGTAATTTAATGGCTCAAATACTTGCTTTAAAATGTGCACCTACACATACACACATTTATATAAGCATGGAACAACTATTTATACTGCATGAAGTACAAAAGATGGTTTTCTATCCATTTCAATGATCTCTTGATAATTACAAGCAGGAGGAAAGATATTATAGGCAGTAGAGATATAGAGCTTTTCTACCTTTGCTATTAAATTAAATTAAATACTTTCTATAGTATTTAAGTCCACACACTTTCTCCCTTTCTGCAATCTCTCTTCTTTTGCAGGAATCTCCTTACTATTCTTTTACCTCAGTTACAGTCTTGCATTACAAGTTTAAATGTCAGATGTAATTTAAAATGGAAGTCTGTGAAAGAGGACACATATGATGTTATTACACACCCCTAGCATATGTATCTATGTCTATGTATGTATGCATGTTTGTATATGTAGAGAGAAAGAAAATATCAGCATGGTGTAGCAATTAAACTGCTGAACTAGAAGCAGAGAGACAAGATTCAATCCTTCCTTAAGCACAGAAACTGGCAGATGACTTTGGGCCAATATCACTCTTTTTCATCCCTAGTTGGGGGAATTAAAAATATCTACCAATTCGTACTAGACCACCACAGTAGATAATAATCTGTAACATTCAGTGAAAAAGACTTCAACCTGCAATAGGGTTGATTCGAGCTGAAAATAATAATACAGTATGCATACACACTGTAGCGTGATTGCATTGGCTCTATATTAACTTTACACTTATATAAAGCAGCAACCAAAGCGAAGTAAGTCGTACAGCTAGCAGTTAAATGCCCATTCACTGTGAATCCTCTAGTGCAGTGATTCTCAACCTTTTTAATGCCGTGACCCTCAACCGGTCGTAAGTCGAGGACTACTCAACCGGTCGTAAGTCGAGGACTACTCAACTGGTGCAGCACCGTTTGCAGAATGGGACTTTTGGCGGGCTCAGCAGGGCAGAGACAGCCTGGACAATTCCTATTGGCTTTTGAAAGCCAATAGAATTAGACTCTATTCAAGAGAGTCTATTCTATTGGCTTTCAAAAGCCAATAGAATAAAAGGGAGTAGCACAGTTAAGGAAAAGGGGGGGGGGAAATGGCGGACTGCGTTGTTTGGCAACCCCCGTGAAATGGTCGTTCGACCCCAAATGGGGTCCCGACCCACAGGTTGAGAACCACTGCTCTAGTGGTTATTTCTAGAGACACTGCAGGAAACTTAAGTGTTTCAGTTCAGATTATGAATTGTTTATTAGTGCAGTCATAACCTGGAAAATTTATACTGATTACTTATAAGTGCATATTTAATCAAAAATTTAAATATACCCATTAAATCACATTGCAAAAATATTAAGCTAAAGTATGCTTACTGAATAATTTTTACATTTCTCTGACAATTTGAATATTGAAATAATTAAATATTTTGAAATTTGACATCACAGATTTTTTTTCCAGCGACTAGCTAATCATAATTACTCTTGTGATGAAATAAATAATTCATAAATTAAAACTGAAAAGAACATATACTATACAACCTTAGCCAAAGGGGAAGAATATATAAATAAGTTCACCCCATCCAAGTGAAATATTACATATTTCTACTTAAGATAAGTATAGATAAGCTTCTATAATATTCCCTATCATATTGTTGAAGTAAATTGGTTTACTCTGTCAGGAACCACAGTATCTACTGTTAATGTACTTGTATATGTTCTATTAAGTCATATGGAACCACACATTTATTGGTTCTTTCTCTAAGTGGAATAACTGTCTTTGGTTTGTTTTGAATGTATCGTGTTAGCCACAAAAATTCCTAGCACTGCTAATCACAGAGGATGTGAATAAACTTAAACCATAAGAACTCTCTTTGACTAGGAGTGCCAGGCAATATGGCAAAATTAAAGCAGAGAATATTTTTTTTCTGGCTACACTTTACTCTCAGAAAAGCTAGTAAATGCAGATAAGCATATTCACTAATAAGCAATACTAATGACATATTGCATCATCTAGTTTTAATTTGGCTTCCAATATTATTTTAAATAATCATCTATCTATATGCATCACTTGGACCCTTTGCATGCCAAGACATGTGTTCATGTCTATGAATTATAGCTCTTTTCCACAATAAACATATTGATTTAATAAATGGAAGAAGATATAATCCAGAAAAATCAACTTATGCATTCATAAGAAATATTTTTCCAGAGATGTACTTTGCCTGAGAATATGGATCTATCTTCAAAGACCCATTAGTCAAAATCAAAGCAAGACTTTATTTGTAAAAGTAAACTACAAATTAAATTTATGTCAATGTTGTTTCTGTATTTTAAATGTGAAAAAACAGTATTTCATATTTTTTTAAAAAAGACATACTAGGGCTAACCTAGGTTAACCTTATGCAGATCAGAGAATTTTTTTAAGCTTTTAAGTGAGCCATACAATAGGAACCTATACTTGGAAATCCCACTACTTAGAAATAATATTGTAAAATTCTTCTTCCCTTCTGCTCCAACTCATTCTATGAAGAACATAATGCTGAAGGAAAAAAAAATCTGGCATCTAAAAGGATAATAGGCTTAAGCCTGAAATTGACAAGCAAAAGTCAAACAGCCTGACGAAGTGCACCAATACTTGTAAAAGCCCATGCCACAATAAACCATCTAGCATATATTTCAAATCATATATTGGCATGTTAGATTTTTTTTACTTAAGAAATATTTTAAGTAAATAGAAGTATTTCTGGCCAGAAATATGACCCGAGAATGGAAAAGCAAGAGAAAGTTCAACTTTTGGTGTGCTTTGGAACCAGTTGTTACACAATTCAATCTATCAGGAGCACCTGTCCTCTGGAATGATATTCTCCAGAAATTTCTGTAGTTGCTATTTTTATGATGTTCTGGACTGAATGTTTTAAAGGTAACTATTCTCCCAGCCATGGAGTAGACTGTGGAGCCCTAGGTTGTATGTTTTCTGTACAATATGATGGAGACTGTCTGGACATATGGGATTTCCATTTTATTGTTTCCAATTGATAGCGTAAGCTATTTAGAGTTACTTTGGAGTTAGTTGGCCTCTACATCAAACAAACAAACAAACAAATTAGCGACTTCTCTACCACATATTATATACTATCTACCCAAGTAATAGTTTCATTCACAAAGCTTTAAAACATATATGAATGAGATTTCTGAAATATTATTCCCAGTATGAATTATGGTATCTCTGCAAAGAAAAATCAGGTTCCAAAGAAACATCCTTGTGATTGCTAAAAAGCCTATTGTTTATTGTGGTCCATGACCAATCAATGTTCAGAAGTATAACTTTTGATACCAATTATATTTATCTAGATGCCACCTTCTAAAATTCAATGTACCCTTTCCTTATTTAGCAGTTGCAATTCACTCTTTAAACCAGAAGAGAAATGACTAAGAGAGAGGCTGCAAAGACCACTAGTTGCTGCCATCTGTTTCTGATAAAGTCTTCTTGTGCAGTTTTGCCAATAAGTTACTCCAGTGTTCATTATTGTCAGACACACAAATGATAAGTGCATGCATTGGTCAGAATCCCCCCCCTTATATCTGCAATCATTAAAAGAAGTACCTGCTAAATAAGATATTTAATATAGATTAAATAGTAATCAGAAAAATCCAATTTCAGGCAATACTTCCTAAACTAACTGCTATCCTTCTCTCTCCCTGCCCCTTTAAACAGATGTGCCAACATTTTCAATTAGACTTCTTTTAACCAGCAGCAGAGGGCAGAACCTAGTCAAAATTCTGGAAGAAGACAATGGCAAACCATTTCTATATTATTATCAAGAAAATGATATGCTTGCACATTACCTAATTCCCGAGAGTTGAGCTCAATGTCAGGAAGCTTTTATGCTTATTTTAATTCAGCTTTATTTGAAATCATTTACATTTACAAACAGAATTACAATACTGTTTTATATTGTAAAGTACCTTATGTTATCTGAGACATTTCTTGAAAATCAGATAATATATTAACTGAATAAAATAAATAGGATCTTTTTATTGGAAAAACCACTGGCTACTGAACTTCAGCTTTTTGCGGTAAGTTTTGCCATTAACATGTGACCTTCCTTAAAAAACAAATGGAGAGAGAAATGGCAACCCTCTCACTGCTTTAGAGAACAGAAAATAAGTGTAAGGCCATTACACATTTGAAAAAAACAGGCAAGATTTTAACTTTAGCTCTCTTGGAAGTGGAATGGAATTCATTCATTTCCTGTAATGATAATGTTTACGTTCACAGAATATTTTAACAGTAAGCCATGGTTAACAAACACGCCGGTTTTATTCAAAGAACGAATCCAAAACGAAATGCCCCATTATGGCTTAAAGTAACGCATTTTGTTTGGCTTCGGGCTTTCCGCTGTAGTTCGTGAACTATGATTTAGCGGGTTATGAAAACACAAAGTGCGTCTTTTCCTAAGGGCCTCTAGCTGCGCCCACCGGAACTTCACTTTCATTTGCTGTCCGGTCCCTCTTTTCCTTCCGCAGAAAAAGGAAGGAATCCCCACCAGAACTGAAAAGGATCGTCATCTACCCCTTCACTTCGAGGCTCCCATTAGGAAGGGTAGAAGCGACGTGATTTACGTTAAGAAGAAACCTCAGACAGAGACTTCCTTTTCTTTGGCTTTACCGGGATCACGGGGGGGGGGGGAGTTCTTGCTGCCGGTTACATAACAACGGCCAGGAGGGCTTAAAACAAAAGCCGGTCTTTATTTTTAGTTCTCCGCAAACCCAGCCTGACCGCCGTTTCCCCGCTTACCTCATTGCCCGCTCCCCGTTGTGAAGTCATGGCGGGGGGAAAAAAAGAAAGGGGCAAGCAAAGGTCAATGCCTCGCTAACGGCGACTTTCCACCCTACCCTCCACCACAAACCCAGCTGGCGCGCACAAAAGCCGTCGAAGAGGCGACGCCAGAGTCTCTCGGGCTCGTGGCCAATCAGCAGCGGCATAGTCATCATATGAAGGTCGTCATGACGCCAGAGGCAAAGAGAAGCTTGTAGGCGGAAGTGACCGAACGTTCTCCCGAGAAAAATCGATCCGGCTCGCGCGGAAGCCGATCCGCAACCAGCTGCAAAGGGGGGCCGGCAGAGCAAGCCATCGTGAGAGTTGTTTTTGGTACGCAATCTCCGATAGGGTGACAAACACCTTGGCTTCTGAAACTACATACAACGTCATTGTCCTATTTTTCTGGAAGTTTATTTCAATAGACTTTTTTTTTCAAAATTAAGTCACATAAAACCCTATACATCTGAATTACCTTAGGAAGCTACTTTCATGTGGCACTTGATATTTAGCAAGCCTATACTATTATGTATCAGTAAGATCTCACCTATACTTGTTTGAATTTTCTAAACAAAAGACATTTTGGGGACCTGTTTGCCTCATGAAATGCACTGTACATATTTTAAGTGTATATTTCAAGTTTTATTTGGAGGGCTTAGAGTGGCATACAGGTTCCATGCAGTCTCATTCATTCTCTTCAATATTCTGTGTGAAGTCATGTTGAATGAATTATAAATGAGGATTTGAGCCTGAGGCTCCATAATGAACATCATACTGTATTGACATCATACTGTCAATAGTCACATCACATAATAAAGGTTAAGGGTTAGGATTAGTTTAGAAAAGGGAATCAATATGCCAAATGCTGGGGGGAAACAACACTTAGCACAGAAAAAGTGACAGTACTCACCAGGTGTTTTTTTTAATTTCAGTCTTAGAAAAGGATGTTCTATCAATAATTTCTGAAGATTTAGTAGGACTGTATCATGGAATTGCAAAGTTGGAAGGGACCATAAGGATCATCTAAGCCCAACCCTGTGTGACATGCAGAAAAACTAAAACATCCATGAGAAAAGGCCATCCAGTTATTAAAAATCTTTACATCAGGGGTGTCAAACTACCAGCCTGTGCCGGTTGCATCATATGAAGGCCCCAGCTCCGGCAATGCAAAAAAGGTCATGATACATCAAGACACATCACGTGACAATGGCGAGTTTGACACTTGTGCTCTGGGTAGAGAATTCACAATCTCCAAAAGGAGCCTGTTCCACTATTGTATAGCTCTATTAGAAAAGTTATTTAAACAATATATAGGTAACTGCAACTTATACTTATTTCTGGTCATTTTCTGTGGCCATGGAAGTTTTTGACCATCTTCTGACTTTTTTTTTTTGTTCTAAACATAGCTGCCATGCCTCCCTTTGTTCTCCCCATACAACTCAAATTCCTTTAGCCTATTTTCATTTTCATAAAGCATGTTGTCTCAATACAATTTTCATTACCTCCTCTGAATCCTTTACAGCATGGGTTGCTAACCTTTTGGCTTGTCTCAGGCTGCATATAAAATTTGTAATATAGTTTATATAAATATCACTAAAATCATGTTAAAACTTTATGAACTTGTAGCTATCCAGGACCACATGCAACCTGTGGGCTGGACATACCTGCTGTACAATAACCTGTTAATATCATTCAGGAAATGTAGACCTCTAAATCATACATGAAATTCCAGATGATTGCACAAGTACTAAATGGAATGACTTCATGCACCCTTGACACAATTCTTATAATGCAAGCCAGGCCTGTTAGCTCTAGTAATAGGTGTATCATACTGCTGACTCATGCTCGTCAATGACCACACCCAAGTCCTGCTCAAATGTAGTGTTTCCAAACAATTCTCCATGTTATATATAGGTCCCACATTTTTCCCATTCCTAAATGTAATACCTTAACAGCTGTATTAAAGGATATCTTGTTCGTTTCAGCTCAATCTTCCAACCTGTTGAAGTATGAGATTGATAAACAAGGTGATGGAATGTACATTTAAGTTTAAATCTCCATGGTCAGATGAATTGCATCCTAGAGAATTTTTAAGGAATTTGCTGTAGTCTGGCCAAATATTTGTTCTTGAGAAATTCCAGATTACTGGACAGACACCCCCAATTCTCAAAAAGGGAAGACATTTCCAGAACAGTAAGACTCATCATTCTAAAATCACTATTGGGGAAGGTTCTAGAGATAACAGAGCAATTGATCCATAAGCACTTTGGAAGCAAATTACCACAAATCAGTATGAATTTGTCAACTGGTTTTGCCCATGAGTCTTATTTTTTGAGATGGATAATTTTCTTAAGTTTCACAGCAGGTGGTATTTATGATTAGCTGATCTATTAGGAAATCTCAGATCTATAGGCTGGATCGGAGATATAAATAGGTCACCTGTTATTAAAAATTTTGGACAGCTATTCTTATACTGTATAGAAAATTAGATTGAAAAATTAAAATCCATGAAATACATACCAAGATTTAATTTTAAAAACAGGTTTATTTCATCAGACCTATTTTAGGAATTGAAAAGCCACAGGATGAATTGCTCTAACAGTTATAGAAAGATACATTGCTAATATAAACCAAAGATCATTGAAGAGTTTATGATCAACACATGTAAGTTGTAAACTTTATTGAACAAAATTGACAAGAGCAAATAGGCACTTGTTAACAATGAGAGTTCAAGATCATAGCAGCCAACTTAACTTTGCATTTTACTGAGCTCTGTTGCTGTGAATAATACAGCTCATGCACAGGTAATGACTTATTTGTACATTTTTCTCAAGTATTCACTGAATACTACCAACATATATACATTTGTACATAAAATTTCAGAAATTTAGAGAAGTTATTTTTGTTGGCCTTTTGGAAGTGGTCTTCTAAAAAGAAGGATATGTGGTTCTGCAAGAGAAAAACAGAAATTTGTTTATGACTGTTGTGAAAGCTTACACTTGCCAATCATGCTGATTAAACCCATCCCTTTATTACTGCCATTGTAACTGACTTGGGAAAGAAAATCCCCTTTCAAATATGTAACATAAGGTTCTACTCCAACATGTTTGAAACAAATTGTAAAGTCATATCACAACATTTCACTGTAAAATATTGATTAAAAGACATGAGGGTAAGCATAATGAAACAAAATGTATTGAAAATATTCTGTACCACAATATAATACATTACAATTAAATTTATTTCTCCAAAGAACTATACATTTTAACTCAATTGACATAGGACTCTCTATACATTTGTATTTTCCCCTTCAATTCCTGTATGATCACAAATGAAATGCATAAACATTTCAGTAGTTTATACAAACACCCCTCATTCACATCAGTGCAACAAGAAGTCTTTGGGGAAAATGTTTTCTAAAAATGTAACATCTGCATTTATTTTACCTGGTTCATGAATCATATAATGGACCCAGCCAAGACTTTGCTGAACACCAAGCCTTCTCCATTCTTCTTCAGTCATTAAATGTGTTTTTGGTACTTGCTTTGAGAGCTCCCTTGGCAGCATCACATGCCTATCACAATTAAAATGTATACATCACATTCACACAAAATGGTTAACTCAATATGCATGAACCCAGTCATGAGTAAAATAAAGTTTCCTATAAAAATTCATTGCTTTCAGGAAGTGATTGACATTCTTTAGAATCCTTCTTTAGCTAAAGCTATATAATCAGTAATGGCAACATTCAGATACTTTCAAAGTAGTATCTAATATTATGTTAAATATCCAATTCCACAGACAAGTCTTCAATATTCACACCCTGCACAATCAAGCTACTTTTCCAAATCTAGAAGATGCACAAGAAAGAACCATTAGTGCAGCCAACGCCCACTCAGTCATTAAGTTCCCTGAGGGTTAACCCTGGATCAGCCATTCTTTATTTTTTTCCAGAGTTTAGGTCAGGATAAAGAATTCAGGTGGAAAGGGAGAAAAGTTACTCCCTCGGAGGTCAAGTCTATAAAAACGTACTGCAGCAGCAGCAGGTTACTGTACTTTAGCAGTGTCTCAGCTCTTTTGCTGGCGGCTTCTATAAATGGGCAGAGAAAGATGATTTGGGGCATTGATGCCACCTTTCCCCGATGTTTCCTAAATAACCCCCGAAGCCCCCCAACTTTCTCTTTTGTTACAAAGTCTGAGGTGGCCAACTGCTCGCCGTTTCGTTTCTGTGTACTGAGGCAAAGGCAAATTGATGGAAAGCCGACTTCACCCATTTCCCTCCCGTCTCCCTCGGCACAAATGAAGTAACACGAGCCTCCCCGGTCCCGTACCGGTATTCGTAGTTCTCGTCGAAGTATTTATCCGAATAATAGATCTGCTTATGAGCCATTATGAAAGGAACGGCGGCGGCAGCGACCACAACGCTTCTGCTCCCGGCGAAATCCCCCTCCGGCCCCAGAGCTCGTCACTAACCGACTGCCGTGAAGGTAACTCGGCACCCGACCCAATTTGAATCCAACATCTCAGCGTTGATTGGAAGGGAGCCCTGGACTAATCGGAGCGCGCGCTGTCACGTGGCCGCGGTCTGTTGCTATTTGATTCTCTCCTAAGATTTGTCTCCGTTTCCACCAATCAGAGCGCGTAGGCGCCAAGGGGCAGCGTTGGGCGCCAAACATACTTGTTTGCAATGTTCGGACGTTGGTTATTGAGAACTGGCGGGTTTTGTTTATCTCCCTCTTACGAGGACAGAAGGAATGATCTACGAATCCACTGTCTCCGGCGGGGTGGTGGCCAAGAGCGGTTATTATTTTATTTTTACCATTGTTCTCGTAATGGCTGATCTTTGCACATAGCTACCGATCTTTTGCATATTATTTTTCAGAACAATTTGATTCTTTGGCGTGTTTCATTCAGAATTTAGTAAAACGAATCCCGGAGTCCAGGACTACAATCGAAGTAGGGTATTTAAAAAAAAAAAAACCACAACGATCACATTCTAGAACCAGTAATACATTGGGGAGCCATTTCATTCGTTTCCTAAAGCCAGTGTGAGAGAGAGTTGCATATAGGATTTGCAAGACTTTTTTTTTTTTTAATTTTCTGTCTCCCACTCCCGCTATTGAGTCTCCTGAAACAGGGAAGTGATCGGAGTCTTTGGTTGGCTCCGGTTCGCACCCCCATATCGGTTCCACCATCTCGGACCAGAAGGCCTTTTAACTTCACACCGTTGAGAATTGATTTAAATCTTCCTCCCGGAAGATCGACGGACTTTCCAACGTTGGGGAACGGTGGCTCAGACAGCCTTCCTCAATTTAGTGAGCTCTGACGGACTACGGTTCTAATCTCCGACTGAGTACCTTTGAATGATGGGAGTAGCAGTCATGCTTTGACAGGTGTTGGCTAGGAGAAGTCTCCTGACAAAATTGTGTACAGGTAGAACAACAGTTCATTTAGTGACCATTCAAAGTTAACAGTGGCACTCAAAAAAGTGACTTATGACCGCTTTTTCAAACAACCGTTTCAGCATCTCCATCATTACATGATCAAAATTTGGATGCTTGGTAACTGACTCATATTTATGGCAGTTGCAGTGTCTTGGAGTCATGTGATCAGTTTTCGCAAACTTCTAACAAAATCAGTGGGGAAGCCAGATTTACTTAACAACCATATTACTACCTTAACAACTACAATGATTCACTTAACTGTAGCAAGAAAAATTGTAAAATGGGGCAAAATTCACTTGGCAAATGTTTCACCTAGCAACATACATTTTGGGCTCAATTATGGTCGTAGGTCAAGGACTACCTGTATATGTTTTCACTCTCACTGTTTTCTGTCAGGCCAACTTTTTAAAATTTTCTGTATAATTTTTCTGAGCACATTGATTTCCCACATAACATTTAAAAATATGGCTTTTCTCTTCCCTCTTCCTTTCTTCTTGCATTCTATTTGTCTTAACTTCAAAGGTTTCTAGGTCCATATTTTCCTGTGTTAAGTCTTTACCTCTCTGTTCAGACATACGAATTTTCCCTCAGCAGTTCAAAGGGATTCTACTCACAAATGATTATTTTTTATTTTTTCTCCCTTTCTCCTCATACCTCCATAACAGCCTATATTTGTTTTCACTGAAAAACAAAAATGAAATATGGAAGGAAAATTCCATATTCTGCACTCTCCCATAATTGTTTATATTTGCATAGCACACATGCTTTTTAAGTTGTATTCTTGGAGTTGTTTATCTGCATAGCTTTAAAACTTTTTCATGAAATCTTTAGCACAATCCCTAAACAATAGAACTTGGAAGTAAGTACCAGTGAATTCAGTGGAGCATATTCCTTGATAAGTAAATATAAGTTTTTAGCCTTGTAGCACTTCCAAACTGTTACTGTTTTCACTTTCAAACACTCAGAAACATTTCAAACATTTTGTCCTCACCAGAGCTGATGTGGAAACACAGAAGAATCCGTGAGTTCCTGATAACCAGTAGAGAAGAAAAAAAAAATCTAATCAGACTTTTTCTATATCTGTGTCTATGAATTAACAAATTTAATGATGTCATTTGACACTTTTTAAGAGCTTAGGATTTGCTGTAAGAAAGAGCTATTAAGGTACTTTTTTTCTCTGCTCAATTTAAGAGCAAGTGTAAAGTTATTTACAGAGAGAGTTTGGAGGCAAAGAGTTCCAATCAACAGAAAAAAAAAGCCTGCCTGGGAATAGGAATTTCCTGGCATATTAATGTGATAGATTCTGTATCTTACATAGTAGGCCTGTATGTCACACAACTTGCTTCTGTCTTTAAATATTTTACTGCATGAATGCTGGCAGCCTTGAAAGTTCTTGCTGCTCAGAAATCCCATGTATCAGGATATATGCACCCAAGGCAATTTTTTCCCAATATGCATGCAGTCAAGTTGTTTACCTCCTGTTTTTGCTTGGTATTTGTTTACATTAGTTTGCTTAATTACTTTCCAAGTTAATGGGTAAATATCTAATCACTGCATTGCAACAGATTTACAAGATGTTTGGCAAGATTTTAAGAAATATGCTTTAAAACGTTTTTTTTAAAAAAACCTATGACTTGAGCAATATATTTAAATAAAATTACTTTTTATCCCTAATTGGGATTAAAATAGAAACATTAACTTTACTTTTTAACCAAAATCAATTGTATGTATAATATGAATAACTTACACATCCCTAAATGTTATGAACTCAGCATTCCTGTCACCTGGAAGTCTGAAGATCTAGCTTAACAAATTGGTCAGTGATATTGTTTCTTAGTTTAGTATTAGTGAGTTGTGTGAATTTGGCCAATTGCAGTTTTTTCAAGAAAATAGGATACCGATATAATATATAATCTTAATCAATACTATTATACTTCAATTTGAAATTTCAATTTTGGATGAATGGCTTATAATTATTGTATTTATTTAGGATAGAAAGGTCACAGCACTGTGTCCAATTTTTCAATCCTTTACGGAGGAATGTATTTTGATATGTCTACACAATATTCAAACAGGAAATAACAATAGCTGTAGTGCCATTGAACTTACTGGTGCAGTAGATTGCATCAGAAAAAAATACAACTCTTTGTAGCTAAAGTAGTATATCACTTTTTAAACTACAGGTAGGGTTTTTGTTTTTTTATTTAACTTTCAATTTATTCTGATCTCAAAATATATTTACGTTTTGTTCTCCTTTTTACAAATAGTCTTCTGGATAAGACTGACTACTGGATGGAGTATTTAAGTAGAATAAGTCTCAAGTACTCTTCTGGTTTTTAAGGTTCATTTTTTTATAGAAAAAAAGTATTTCCCATGGGAAGTTGATTGTGTTATTGCTTGTATCCCCTCAATAAATTTTCTATGTACCGTATTTTCCAGCGTATAAGGCGACATGGCGTATAAGACGACCCCCGACTTCGGTGCCGAGTTGCATACCTAGAAAGTCGTCTTATACGCCGGAAACTACCGTAACTTCCGGTGTATAAGACGACTCGGTATATAAGATGACCCCGACTTCGGCGCCGATTTCAACGCTTTAGAAAGTCGTCTTATACGCCAGAAAGTACGGTAGTCCTTCAAAATATTTTTGAAAATTTGAAATTACATGCATTTTTTTAATGTGCGTTTTGGAGACAGTGAACATTTCTATTAATTTTACTGAAAGGGTTACATCCAAATAGATTATTCAGTACAGTTCATTCTTCACCGAGTCCAGAAAGTGTGGTGGAACAAATTTTAGATTTACATTTTTACCATGTGCTAACAATACAAATGGGTAGTCCTCGACTTACAACTATTTTTAGTGACATATGAAGTTACGACAGACCTACTTGAAGCTTATTTACAAGTTTCAAAGACTCAAAGTTCCGATGTCAGCCCCCTTCCACGGTTACATGACCAAACTTTAAGTACTCGGTAACATGGCTGCTTTTACGGCCATTTGCAGCGCCCCATGGTCACAACTACATTTTGTGACAGTTTTGCTGAAAACTGTCACTTCTGGGTTTTGGCAAAATTGTTGGTTTGGTTTGCTTAACAACTGCAGTGATTCACTTAACAACTACCACAAAAAAGATTGTAAAATTGTATCAGTCATATGACCTGTTCTATAACCATCATGACTTATGACCAACACAGGAAGGCTTCATTACAAGAATAAGTCAAGGACTACCTATAAATCATTTTGAATATTCATATAATACCATACATGTGCCAGAGCTCACTCCATTTTTTTTAAAAAAGTGATTTCATTCAGAAATCTATAACCCAAAAGTCAATTTTTTTTCAATCTCCCGTTAATACTACTATCAGAAGTGATAAAATTAGTATCAAGAATTCATATGTACAACTTCAGTGTAATATAAATTAATCTAAAAAACAAACATGCATACAGACTGCATTGGTCTTCATTTATTAATATATCTAGCAGTATATGATTTTTGTTGATGAGACAAGGTCAGGAATTTACCAACAGCAAACTGATAATCAAAGTCACTGGCAATCTAACCATGTATACAGAACCAGAGTCCAAGTGGGAACCAGAAGCAATTGCAAGTCTTCCCTTTAATAATTAGCCCAGCATTTCCACCATTACCCTACTTATTATGAACACAATCTGCTCTCCCCTAACTTCTCCCCATCAGGCTTGTATTCTGATATCAGGAAGACCAATAGATCCTAATGAATTACCATTACCCCAAGGCCAATCCCCTTCAAGCCTCACATGCAATCTGACAGGTAGGGACTTTGGCATAAATCACTCTAGCTTCCTGGTTTCCTCACATCAAAACTTTACACCATCTCAACTTTCTTATCATCTCAACCTCACTCACATCTCTCTCTCACAAGAATTGGATCAAGGAGAGTTACTACAGAGTCACAACACTCTCAGCTGCCCTCTCTTATTGCCAGTTATCCACTGAAGCTTCTGATCAGCACAGCACAAGCTGGCCAGCATGCCAGGTGATCTCATGCACATATCCAGGGCCTAAAAGTGGCTGCCTTGCCTCACCCGAAGGATATGTAACAATCACAGTGCACCCCCAATTCATGACTGCAATGCAGGGACCCTAACCCAACAACCCAGATTCTGCTCCTGAATACCTGGTCCAAATCTGGGCAGTTCCTCAAAGTATGCCTTCCAGGTCTAGCAGCCTTTACCCTCACAGACATCCTCTCAGTAAATATACCTTCAGATCTCTGGCTGGTGATCTCACTCTTCTCATCTAGTGCATTCTTCATTTCTAACACAGTCTTCTCCACTATTCAGCCTTCTCTTTGGAGGTCTTTGCTGGCCTCCACTTTCTCAACAGTCACTGTCTAGCTTCCTGCAAGATTCAATTTCATCCAATCTATTCCTCCCTCCTTCTCTTCCTCTTTTTTCCCCTAAACAACTTCACTTTTCCTCCATCTCCCCAGATTTCTATTTTTTTCCACCAGCAATCCTTTCTCCAGTGATTGCTATTCCAGCCCAATGGTGGAATTTTTGGCCTCTTCACTGGTTAACTTGCATCAGTGGTACAGTGTTCTGAGTATCATTCTGGATTCCTGGTAGTGTCCTATTTGCAAGATATAGGACAAATATCAAATCTAAATATGCCTTAGTTGATATAAATTAGACATAGAAATTAACCAATTTCATTTATAGTGTTTATGACAAGGAAAAGCACATTCTTTTTTTATTGATCTTCTACACAAGCTGCTAACTATGATTGGCTATGCTTTAGCAAATGGATCCTCTAGTCTAGACAACATGGACAACATCATATTCAGTTCGCTCTCAACCCTTGGAGAAGTCAGCCTAAAATCTTTTCCTGCTTTGGTTTTAAGATGATGTTTTTTCCAGCTTCTTCCACCATAAACTTTGCCACTTTGGTTCATCTTAGCAAGACAACTCTTTGTTAGCCACCTGAGGCTTCTGCCAACATATCCTCTGTCTAGTTTTTGGCTACTGATTGACAGCAGCACAGTCCTACTCTGCGCACAATGTCTATTTTAAACTCCCAGTACCAGTGGGGAGAGAAGAATGGGATATAGACAGTGGTGGGATTCGGCCAGTTTGGCAGAACCGGTAGCTAAGGCCCAGAATGGACTTCCGGAAGCGGCATCCATGCCAAGAACCGGTTGTTCACATATTTGAATCCCACCACTGGATATAGATCTTTGGCAGGTCAGTTCAGCCAGCACTAGGAAGATCCAGTTCCTTTTATGAAAGGGAGAACAGGGACAATAGCGTATTCTGATGCCAGTGAACCCCAGTAGGATTGGGGCAAAATGGCTGCCATGGAGCAATTCTTCCCAGCTTGTTTCCCCACATTCTTGGAAGCAGTTCTGCAACTGACAGTCCTGCAATGTAGTGGCTCTGACATCACTGCGGAGGTACTGGTTTTGCAGCTGAGAGTCACACAGTGAAATTGCAGACTCTTTTACTACAATGCTGTGGGCTGTAAAGCTCCATATCTTCTTACCCTGTGGATAGGAAAACATTCTACTACTGCACAGGGAAAGTGAGTCATTTGGGTGCTGAGAGAATGGGCACCAAAAAGACTGAGTTCCCTGCTTCTGTCCCCTGACTTCTGCCACATTGGGTAGTAATTGGACTAAGGGTTCTGTTGTTTTACTTTTCTGATCCCATGATCACTCTACTATGGGCTACAAAGGAGGCATTCCTCACCGTGTCTTGCTCTCCCCCTTCTTCTGCAAACAGAACCCTTGTTCTGCTGAGACATAATAGGGATGGAAGCACAGCCAGAGCTCTTTGAAGGTGGCATACTTTCCCACAGGCTCCACCATTGGATAATTCTGAATAATCACTGCTGCTGGGTAGAATAACCCAGGATGGTACAGTTATTGCTATGAAGGCAGGACATAAGCTGCAGAGTTAAAGCTGCATGCTCCTGATGACTCATGCCTGCACTTTCTATGGATTTCAGTGTTTGAATGAACATGCCAAGTTAGTGGTATTCTGAGACTACCTCAGGCAGTCAAATGGGATCGTCAAATTCAGGGGAGTGCCATTTTCTTGCTTTTCCTAGCATTAAATGGGGGTGGGGTGGGGGTGGCTGTCATTAGCAATATTAAAAATATCGAAAAAGATAATACATTATCATGGGCAAATTTGCATAGCTGCAGTTCTCCTGAAGGCTGCTAAACCAAGGAAGCAAATCAGGTGTCTACGAAGACAATATGTCTCACACTTAGCTGTTTCAGAGCACAAGGCATAGAGTCACACTGACAGCAGACAGCCAGAGTTGGAATTATCTCCAAGAGTATCTCCTTTAATAAAATCATATTTGAACAATTCTTATAATGTACTGTATCTGAAGGGGAAGGGATGGGGAACACCTACATTGTTGGCTAACATCTCCCACCCACAGGTTTGCATTGCTATGGCAACATTCCAACCCCCTCATATGACGTCAGTCTCACCTTGGGCAAGACAGAGTGTTAAAGGGGTAGGCCACAGTTATTCAGGATTGCAGTATACCATACTGGAGAAGTCAGGAAAGGTCTTGTACCTTCCTCATCTAAAATCTCCATCACAAAAATATAAAGAGCAAGAACAAAAGAAGCAATAAAACATATTGGGGCTGGTGTGTGATTCAGTCCAGAAGAAAAAAGTATCAGCTATCATTTTAAGTCCTGAAAGAAATGAGATCCCTAGGTATGACCCCAAATTTTTACTGCAGAAAATGAAAATATAAATATGAAGTGCTCCTATTTCTATAGAAGGACATTGTAATGAGCAAGTAGATAGATAGATAGATAGATAGATAGATAGATAGATAGATAGATAGATAGATAGATAGATAGATAGATGATAGATAGATGATAGAAAGATAGAAAGATAGATAGATATCATGTTACATATCATGCAGGCGTTTGTCGTATTTCCTGCTTTGCAGTTATTTAAGATCTTGACCCCTGTTTTGTGGCTTTAAAAAAGCACTCGGTGGTAAATTCATACGCAACATCAATGTGTTGTGAAGGGAAATGGAAAGCAGAGCTAGGTTAAAGAATAATCATGCAAGTATCATAAAAACAGCTAACAAAATGATGTATAAATAACACTGACAATGTGGCTGAGGACCAACTGTTAGGGCAGCATATATGCATGGTTACATAAAAACACAATTTTTCAATATGCAAAGGACAAATCCACTATTAAGCCAGTGTCAACCTGGATAAATTGTCTTCAAAGAAGAGAAATAATAACCATCTTTGTCATCGGGAAGCATCTAGTTAAACTAGAAGCTAAACTCTCTAGTGATGTCACCCAGTATTATAAGTCCACTCACTTATATAGAATATGACATGTTCTCCAACCTGTTCTCATGAAGGTGTATCTTCCTTTATGTTCCAGCTCTTTTATAGTGATCTTTTTTTAATGGTCAAACTTCCTTATGCTATCCAATCTTTTGGATTCCAGTCTAATTTCCCACAGTTGTGAGAGCCAAATGACATATAAATTTAAATAGAGTCCAGAGCACCATACACAGGAGCTGTTCTTTGGTTTAATTTCATAGCAGCAACTCTGTTGAATTAAGAAAGAATAATCAATATGTTATCCAAGGAGCTCTGTAACTGGGTCTACCCAATTTACGTCTAATATTTTGACTTCATCTCTCCATAGGTTTCCTATTTTGGCAAATCATCTTTTCTTCTACCACATTCATATATTGGTTCATATTTTGATTTGATTTTATCATGTCTTGATCCAAGCTGAATGGGGTACCTTCAATAGGAATTTTATTGAATTTAATGAATGGTTTAAATTGTGTTCTTTTATTGTTTGCCTCCCAAAGTCCACTGAAAGTACAGCAATCTCCTAAAGTATATACATACCTAAATTGCCTTTTGTTCTTCTCACCTGTCTGTTTCTTCATCCCACAAATTCTACCTAACTACACCTTTTTTAGTCTTTCCCTTCCTCTACCCTTTTTTTTATTCTTTATTCATGTATTGGTTTTGCAGTATATTTTTCATTCGTTCCCCATGACAAACCATCTTAATATATTTCTTTTGCACTGAATTCTCATTTTTATACTCAATCTACATTCATTTAGCACCCATTCATTTTCTACCAATATTTCTACATCTTAAAATTTCTTTATCCGTTTTCTCACCTTTGGTAAACTTTCTAGTAAAGCACACAACTTCACCCTGCTCTAGTTTTTTGCCACTGGTGTATGATCCACTTTTTTTTCTTGATCATCAACATCTACAGCATTTTTCCAGTTTCATTCTCATTCTCACACCTTAACCTTTTTTATTCAATACTTATTATATTTTGATACTTCTCTTATGACTTATCATATAGGTCAATATCCTCCTTTAGTTTGCTCTTGAGTCATTTTAAAAACTCAAGAGGATATTATTTAAGTGTGTTTTTTAATGCTTAGTTGTTGACATTATTGAATTCCAGTTCAATAGCCTTTTACAATTTTTATAATGCATAGTATAGAAAGTTGATGTTTGGAAAAGAGAAGAAGAGGATGACCAGCAGCAAGATGGATAAACTCAGTTACAGTGGCAATGGGGGCATCATTGGAAGAGCTGAAGGATCAGACTAGGGACAGATCATCATGGTGAAAATCTGTCTACATGGTCACTAAGAGTCGACAATGACTTGATGGCCTGCAATCAATCATCAATGTCTGGGGGAGGGATGTTGCAATCTGCAAAATGGTAGGCATGGGATTATAACTGACATCACTCAGATAAATAGGCAGGTCTTTTCTCACAGTGCCATACTCATCATATTTCAGATTCAACATCCCCATGGATGCCTATGATAAGGTGAAGGCAGTTTTAGGGGATTAAAGTTGAACTGGCAGGTACAAAGAAAATGTTTATTGTAAAGATGTTAGGTAAAAAAGGTTCAAATTAAAAGCAATCACACTTGAAAGCAATTCAATTGTTTCTTGTCTGTCACAAAGCACCGTAGTTGTTTATTGTTACTTTCTCCCAGACTGGTGTCAAATTATTTGGAAAGGATTATTTTTTTAAAATCCTTTAAAATATTTTTAAAAAGAGGAATACAGAGGTTTACAATGAAATGAATAAATAATATAAGACAAAGGTAAAGATGAAGACAGAAAATAAGATTCCTTTGTAAAGAAGTGTTAGTTCTTAATCACCACTCGGTATTTCTGAGAGTTTCCTGAATACGCTGTTTTGTTATGTTTGAAGCACCATGTTGTTTACACATGCAGTCATTTTCTTTATATGCAGCTCAGGTCAGCACTGGATCCTGCAACTTGCCATTGTGGTTCACATCATGTAGCACTGAATGAACCCAATTGCATGAATAATATGCTTTTTATTTAGCCGTATGTCTGAATAAGCTAGATATAGCTAGGTTTTATGTCTTTTTCTTATCTCATATTCTTTTGGTCTACTATTTCTACTCCCTTTCTGTGCTTTGCTCTAATAGTTCTTATCTAAAAGAGGATGGTGTGATGGATAAGTATATATGCATTTGCTCTTTATTCAGTGACTGGATGAAAACAAATGTTTTCCACACCTACGTATCTGCATACTCCACTGCTTCCTGCGCGTGTTCTTCCTGAAGCTTTAATTATTTATCATCAGAGAGAAGTTGACAGTTACAAATAGTCACGACTCACCAGATTAACTCTCCAAGCACATCTCATTTTCATACCAAGTAAGCTCAAATATGCTCCGTAGAATCCAAATCCTCATAGCCTAAAGGCAGGATAGCTTATTAAAAATAAAATAGAGCCTACCTAATAGTTGTTTGTGATCTAACTGCTTGGCTTTGATTGTATCTAAATTAATTTAAACTCTGCTCATTTTAATTGGTAGATATGGAGTGTTTGTAATTCATAAGCATTTTGAAAAGTAAACTCAAGTTCGATGTTTTTGTGGAAGCCTGTATTGGCTCAGGGGAAGATCACCTTGCTCTTCTTTTAGTAAAAAAGCAAGGAATAAGGATTAAGAAGGAGGATCCAAGAACAAGTTGTTAGGCAGAACCTGCAGACCCCAAACATAACAATAACAAAAAAAGGCAGCCAGTGTTTAAATTTGGCTGTTTTTCATATGTATGTGCGTATGTATTTACGGTATGTACTGTATGTATGTATGTATGTGTGTATGTATGTGGAAGAACCTCAGGTATTATTTCTTCCTTTTGTTAGCTTTTCTGATCCTGCTGGACAAGACCAAAAATTCATCTAATTGAGTAAAAGTTTTCCTTAAAGGGTTCAATCAAATTCTACTGGAGTATTTGCAACCAGTGTATGATGATGCCCACACTTCCCAAATGGCATTCAATGGAACATTGCCTTTGATTTCAAAGTTCCAAATAGATGTCACAACTAGTAGTCATTGTAAGATTTATCGATCCTGAACTTAAAATTCCAAACTGTACTGAGTACCTTGGGGGAAAAAAACATCTTATAAATATCTGATGCAAATATAATATATCATTTTGCATTCTTAACCTTTCAGTAAATATACTATTGCCAATATTGAAAAAAGGATCAATGATTTGGGGGAATTCTAGAAAAGTTTCTGAAAAAGTATGGAGGTGATCCAAAGTGGCCTGAAAAGCCAAAATGTTTTCCTGATACATAAGCGATTGCATATGCTAATGGATTAAATTAATGCAATGCATTCTGTGCTGACTTCACCTGTGATTAATGTCTATGGACAGAATTCAAGTGACCATGTGCAGATTTAACCCCCTCCCTACGATTTAAATTGTAAACTTATGAAATATGGAATTTTAGTTCTTTTCTAAAAGTATTTCTGCCATATGAAATTGTTTAGCAAATCTTCAGATCAAGCTGTTAATTTATAGTCTCTGCACAATACAGATCTTTTTCTATTGCCTCTAAATTCTTTGGACATAAAGTTTTTTCTAAATTTTCTGGCCTTCATATCAGCATTTTGTATTGTATTCTTCAGCAGTCAATCAAAACCTAATTTGCCCCAGCATCATCTTCATGGAAAAGCTATGGAAGACAATCCTCGACTTTCAATAGTTCTTTTAGTGACTGTTCAAAGTTACCATGGCGCTGAAAAAAACGTATGACCATTTTTCACACTTACGGCCATTGCAGCATCCCCATGGTTTCATGATCAAAATTCAGACAGTTGACAACTGACTCATATCTATGATGGTTGGCGTTTCTGACGTCATGTGATGATCCCCTTTTGTGACCTGAGAAGCAAAGTCAATGGGGAAGTCAGATTCATTTAACAACCCATGTTATTAACTTAACAACTGCAGTGATTCACTTAACAACTGTGGTGAGAAAAGTCATAACATGGAAGAAAACTCCCTTAACAACTGTCTTGCTTATCAACATAAATTCTGGGCTCAATTGTGGTCATAAGTTGAGGACTGACTACCTGTAGTCTAGTGGGTGAGCTTTTATCAGTTGTGAACTAATGAGAATGGAGAAACCTAATTCACTTGTGCATCTTGTTTGTATGTTCCTACCTCTCTGGCAATGATGACAATGTGAGTTCATTGTTAGCGATAACTTAATATCCTGAAATATTAACTTGGTACTGAATAACATATACACACCCTGTTACACAATGTAATCATGACAGCAACTCATGCTACAAGATTTGAAAATCTTGCAATGCTTTTTGTAATTGCTCTAGTGTCCTGTTTGTTCAAGAACAACTTCCACGTGAAGATTAAGCTATAATGTGTTTATTGGGTCCACCTTAGCAACCAGACTGCCATGGAAACAGCAAATATAAATGGAGAGGGAGCGAGAATTTTAAACTGAAATGCTGAAATCTGAAGTTGCAGATCAGGACAAATCAAAAAATGTATTTCTGTTGTATGGTTATTCTTCATGTGTTCGTCAACAATAGTTTTATATCTTTGCATGCAGCAAAAGAGATGTAAATACCTGGTATGGGGAAATCCAAGGGCCTGTTTTTAAATTTGTATTAACCAGAATGCTTTTTACTAAAATATTCATAGAGCAGCAGCTCTTTCTTCTGCGGAAGATGGAGACTCTAATTTGGAAATTCATAGGACTGGGCATGAGTTTTAGACAAAGCATATGAGATAACAGCAATAATCATGTTAATATTACTGAAGATTTAGATTTGCTTGATTTTTTTTTTTTAAAAAAATGTTGGAGTTGCCTTTTATCTTCTCTGCCCCAGGATGCTCTCTCTCCATCTGACAAAAAAAAAAATTAAAAAAAAATCAGCAGTGAGGTCAGGCAAATCCAAACAATACAGGAAGAGGAGAGTTTCATAGAAGGCATTCGTAAGTGGATCTTGTTTTTCCAGATGACTCCTGGAGACACCTTTTCTTCTCTAAGCACATTGATCCACGCCTCTGTATAAGGTTTTTTTTTGGGCTGGAAGAACTTGTTTTAAATCTCAATCCATTTCAAGACAAAGGAATTCACTGCTTTAAAACATAGAAGTTATTGATGGAAACTAATCAAGGAGAAAAGCAACCTGGAAGTAGGGAGAAATTTTCTAACAGTGAGAACAATTAACCAGTGGAACAGCTGGCCTTCAGAAGTTGTGTGTGCTTCATCACTGGAGGTTTTTAAGAAAAGACTGGACAGCCATCTATCTGAAATGATATAGGGCAGACATGTCAAACTCGCAACATCAGGTGACGTCGTGCAACGTATTGGGACAGTTTTGCCATTGCCGGCAATGGGGTGGGCTCGATTTCTGTGCGATGCATCCGGCCTGCGGGCTGGCAGTTTGACACCCCTGGTATAGGATCTCCTGCTTGAAGACCTCCAAAGTCCCTTCCAGCTCTATTCTGATTGATAATAATCTAGCATCTGACAGAATTTACTGGAGATATGTCTGGTAAACTTTTTAATATTATTAATAATATATATATATATTAGAAGTTTTACCTGATATATCTCCAGTAAATTCTGTCAAATGCTACATTTCTGTATATTTACACGCTGGCATCATTATGATTACTATGTGTTGCTTTAAAAAGAAAGTTCTGCAATCAATACATCATATCTTTCCTCTTTTTTTAATTTTAAATTTGCAAAGTGCTTTATAAATTGTGTTGTGCCCCAACAATCCCATGATGTGGCTCACTCTTTAGAAGTGGAGCTTGCCAATATTTTTTTATGGTGGGGGCCTGGGCTTACTTTAAATAAAAATAAATAATTCTCCAACATTCTTGAGTTCACTGGAATGTTATCGTTATGCTTAGGTAAAATATCACTAACTAAATTTCTGCCTGTTTGATGAAGTGTTATAATAAGGATCACCAGATTTTTAAAAAAGCAGAGGCAAACTCTTTGTCAAAACTAGTCTTTTCTTTCATGGGCCTATAAAGGATGCTCTTTCAAACCATCCTTTCTGTTAAATGTTTCCATTCCCTTCTCCACTCCCTCCCCTTTGATTAAAATAAGTGAAGGGATGCTCATTTTTATGCTACAGAGGCACAGTGTACCCCCAAATAGGTTGGTGAAGAAAGAACCACTATTAAGGATTGTGGGTGTGATTTGCTCTCCTCCGTAGCACTTCCAAATACCCTGCTTTATTTACCCCTATGTGAGTGAATGTTAGCCTGTCCTTTTATGTAGGAGAAAGTAAACTGAATGAAATTTTTGCCTTGTTGGTCTAAGTATCCACTCATTTCTCCTCTCCTACTTCTATTGACCTCTATACACTCTATACTATGGAATTCAATAGGCACCACTTGAACAAAGTCTGTTGCTGTCTGATCCACCCAGCTAGTGAGAAGACTTCTTAAGTCTGTTTCAAAACTGTCTGATGTCAGTGATGGAAAAACATCTAATGTGCTACCACTGTTAAGGACAACAGAGGAGATCAAGGGGGGGGGACGAGGGGGACATGATAGCAGTGTTCCAATATCTCAGGGGCTGCCACAAAGAAGAGGGAGTCAAGCTATTCTCCAAAGTGTCTGAAGGCAGGACAAGAAGCAATGGATGGAAACTAATCAAGGAAAGAAGCAACCTAGAACTAAGGAGAAACTTCCTGACAGTTAGAACAATTAATCAGTGGAACAACCTGCTTCCAGAAGCGGTGAATGCTCCAACACTGGAAGTTTTTAAGAAGAGACTGGACAGCCATTTGTCCGAAATGGTATAGGGTTTCCTGCTTGAGCAGGGGGTTGGACTAGAAGACCTCCAAGGTCTCTTCCAACTTTATTATTATTATTAAGACAAAGCCTGTGCAGATGTAGTGTGACATTTTCAGGTTTCTGCTTCTGTACTGAACACAGTTCTATCAATGGTGAGCTGCCGTCACGGAGATGGCAGTGAGGATCTTTTCCTAGATTTCTGTTTTGCCACACCAATGTTTAGTTCACTCTTTTTCTCTGTGGTTCTCTCTAAAATTTCGAAGCACTTAAATTTGCTGGTTTTAAGTTTTTCTTTGTGTGTTCCTAACACAGATGCACAGAAGACTTTTTAAATTTAAATTATAATTTGCACTAATAGTACATTTGCTATTTGGAACATATGTTTAATTTTCGAAAAGCACCTTTAGCACAGAGCTAGAGATTGCAATTGCATTTGTGTTTATGGACAAATATAAATTGCACTGGAAGTTGCCTTGCTCCATTCCTTGGAAATGATGGTTCTCTAGTCAATTTTAGAATCTACTTCATAATAATTTCTTGACAGCATCACAATACCATAGAAACATCACCTTGCTGATATTCATAGCATACCTTTCTCTATTTTTATGTTAATTCTACCAGGAACTATATGATGTTTTTACCATAATAAGGCCCTATTCACCATTGGGAAAGCATTACTTCAGGAATTCTCTCACTAATACTTTCTGTCAAAATAATTTGGGGAGCAGGGTAGGGAGGAGAAATTATCTGTTAGTCCCCTTTCTTCTTTTAAATCACCTATGCAGTGGAGGGGAGTGTCCATTGACTCTACTCTATTTATACAGAAAGCCACAACTGCCCCCTTGCCAAAAGCTCAGAGTATAAAACAAAACAAAATCATTCACTGATATTTTTGCTTTGTTAGCTAAGGGGTATATGTATTGGTAAAGGGGAAGAAGGAAAAATGGCACAAGAAATCTCCTGCCATTTTTCCTTCTTCCCCTTTACCAATACATATACCCCTTAGCTAACAAAGATAGCCCTTCCTGCCATGTTCCAACAATGCATTTTCTTTCCCTATTCTTCAACAGTTCTAGTGATGGGATTCAGCCAGTTCGCACCAGTTCGGCAGAACCGGTAGCTAATTTTTTGTTGCTCAGGCCCAGAATGGACTTCCAGAAGCAGTATCCACACAGAGAATCGGTTGTTCACATATTTGAATCCCACCACTGAACATTTCTGAGTTTATTCCTTCTCTGGTAAGGAAAACAATGGTGAATGGTATGGTATAAATGAAGACATGGGAAGATTGCAGTTATAAAATAGTATTATGTAGATCACCTAATCCCTAAAATAGGATTAATGAAAGCCTTTTTAAAGGGACAACCAATTGTTCTGGAGAGGGCATTCATCATGTAATTTAGGATTTAAAATGATTGCATGGATTTTTGGTCAAAACAGCAAAACAATCATTTAACATGTGACATTTTAACTTTCCCCAAACACTCCCAGTGTTTGGTTTTTGGTTGAAAAAAAAAAAGTAGAAAAAAACTAATCAGTGGAGAAAGCAGTGAGAAGATGTCTGAAATTGTATAGGGTTTCCTGCCTGAGCAGGGGGTTGGACTAGAAGACCTCCAAGGTCCCTTCCAACTCTATTATTATTATTAAGATAACAGGAGGGGAGCCTCAGGTCCTTCATCATTTTTAAAAGGCCTTATGAATAAAAAGCTTTGACTATGTTAAAGTAGAAACATCATCTGAAACTCTGAGAAACATTGGCTAAACAGATTTGGAGAAAAAGACAGAATATGGACACAATGAACATATGAAAATGAGACAAGGTAAGAATTTTAGGGTTACATTCAGTAAAGAGAATTGAGAGAATCATCTATTGTGAAGAAACGGGGTCTCAAAAGTGGATCTGTGGGAATTTCTTTTCCTTGAATCTGAATGTATGTATGCACACATACATACAAATCTTTCAGCTATATCCTTTACCTTTCCATGGTAAGCATTATAAAAAAACAGAGAAAAGGAATAGGGAATGGTAAACCATAGGAATTTAGGCATGAGATCAGAAAAAGCAAAGAAACCACAGCTAAATTTTGTTTATACCAAACATTTCATTATACCTTCCCAGAGCTTTTCATTCTTGTAAAACATGAATAATATGTGATTCCTCCATATCCATACAATGCTTCATACATTGCCTTTGGCTCTTTAAACTTTGCACCTCCTGCTTTTTAAAGAATTCATCATCTTTCCTGTCTTCTTCCTCTCAACCCATTTACTTTTCCTTAACACATTTGTTTTGTGATTCAGTTCTCACTGATTCCCTTTATATGAATATCTTAATATACTTTTCTACTGCTCACTGTTTGTATGTAATCCATATTTATTCAGTACCCTTTAATCTGATCCTTCTGATTCATCAACTGCGACATACCTAATTCTCACTTCTATATAACAAAATGAGAAGAAATACATTCTTTTATGTAATTCTTTTGTGAAGTATCCATTCCTCATGATAGACCCCTTACCACCTACCATTTTTCTATTAGTATTTGTATGTTTGAAAAGTTCTGCATCCGTTTCCCTATTTTTAGTAAGCATTCTACTGAGGTATACTTTTATCTCTTTATGTACAAGCTGCACTTGTTCATTCCGTTTCCCCATCAAGTACTTGGTTTTGATATATTAGTTTTCACATCCATATTCTTATTGCAGCATTCACTGTATTTAACATGCACTGAAAATCATTCAGGTTCTTACCCAGCAACAATCATTGTTTGCGTACAAAGTGACACACAGATTTATGTCCCTAACAACAGCACCTCAGTAACATTACCACAAGCATTCAGTTGTTTGATAAGCAATTCATATTTTAACATTTTTCCTGTTATATCATCCATTCATGCAGCCTTAGCCATTTTTAATATTCCCATATTATGTATGATTTCCTTGTCATCAATGTTTTCTTGACCACTTAAGATTTGTAGCATTCATTTTTATCATCCCTCATACAAATCTCTAATACTATATCCCCTCACTTCACCCAGATAATCCCATCATTTCTGTTATATTTTTGTCACCATTGGTCTATACTTTCTCTCTTTTAATTTTGACCGTTTCTCAATCCCCTTGCCAATATTCTTTGAAACCTTTTTCCTATATATGCGTTATATAATTTGTAGCAATCACTTCCTGACATGCATTTTCCCTTCATCTACAGCCTCTTTTACTTCATAATTATATCAAAATTCATTTTTTGTACTTCATATTAGTGTTACACACTAATCCCACACATCTGACAAACCAAAGAGACAAAAAGCAATGATTTTAGGAAGGTATATTTAATGCCAGTCTGGGATTAAAACTACAAGGGGATGAGAATGGTAAAATCAGCCATTTACGCTGTGAATATCCATCTGAAGAATGTGGGGCCGGAGGGTTCATGGCTAGCCACTTTGATAGACATTATTGTGGCAAGTGCTGTTTGACATACTGCTTCAATAAACCAGAAGACAAGTGAATATGTCTATTGTAATAAAAAAACCTTTAAACATTTTTTTAAAAAAACAAAATAGGTTGTCCAAAACTGTAGGAGTAAACTCCCAACCAGAGTTAAATGAATCTTTCAAATGCCCAAACATTAAAAAAAGATTTTCCAAAATTCAGCCCGTTCTAAAATTCAATATTGAGAAGAATGTAGCATTATCTTCCCCACTGTGGAAAGCAATACAGTATTGCCTAGTGCTCTAAATTCTGAGTAGAGACTTAAGTACAGTGAAATGCACTTTGATAGCACCCTCAAAGTTGTGATAACTATATCTTTTAAATTCTATTCATTTGGAAATAATGAAAAGTAATCATTGTCAATATAATTATATAAATATCCATGCCAGTCTGAACATAAATCAGCTAAATGAATTTTGAGGAATACACACACAAACACACACCATATGCTGGAGAAAAATATTGCAGTAATGTATTCATTATTTACTTGGAAATATGTATTGATTCCTATTTGTATATGTATAGAAATATCTTACCTGTGTGGGAAATGGAATCTTCCACTATTTAGCAAGCCTTTGTTGAATGAGTCATCCTGGCTGCATCTTATTGGTTCACATAGTTAGCATCCAAGGAATTGCTGCCTGGTAGAGCCTGCCAGGCCCTGCTTCATTCACAGAAATGCTGGTGTGCTAGCCAGCTCTTTCATTCACATATACAGAAATCCATTCATATTTTCCAGTTTTTTTGTTTTTTTTTAAAAAAATTACTTTTCATGAAGGGAATAATTTCTGAATGACAGAGATTGCGGCTTATTGCAGAACACAAGATCAGAAACGATCCATACCATGTATATTTGCTGTTGCTAGGGTAGCAGGAGAAAAGGGGGAAAAAAATGAATGCAGTGTGGAAGCTGTAGCAGGTTTGCACTGTGATGAAAGGCTATTCTGCAGATCACTAGAAATTTGCTTTTTACAATGAATGGGGCATTTTCATTCATCACTGCTGGGATCAGAGGTGCTGCCTTCATCTATGTGTCATAAATTTGTCTCATTAAATACCTGCATTGAAAGATGCTGTTGTGTGATTGCTTTTTCTGTAATTCAGCCTTTACTCTGAGAAAACTGTCGTATGTTCTCTGGATAATATATTAAGTTGTGTGCTGCCATTCTCATTTCTGTTTTGTTTGTTTGTTTGTTTAAGTTGCAGTTTAATAAGGATTATTCTGAAATTTGCCTTTTTTGTCTAATTGTTCAAAATCATAGTTTAAAATATAAATACATGAATTTAATAAAACATGAGCAAGATTAGCTTTCCATAATAATGTTACATTTTGCATGATTGCAATAAATACATTACACATGTTTTAAAGGTTGGTGTGTTGCTTATCTCTTCATATTAGGAATTTTATGCATCTTTTATTATTATTGATGAAAATCAAAATGCTTATTAATGGATTTATTTTCAGTTTGGAAAGGAGGCATTACTATTTTGTCTTAAATATTTTTCAGTTGTCCTTTAGCATTTCTGAAATATTAGATTAAAGTAAATATGCTTGTGTGTGTATGTGTGTTAATACAAATTACTTAAACTGTATGCTTTTCATACTGTACAGCACAACATTTAATATAAAACTGTTCGCACTGAAAATACCATAATCAGAACACTGTGGTTTTGAAAGAAAGACTGCACTTTGGTGATTATGGTGACAAACATATGGCTATTTTAATCGATAATGAGCTTTTCTGAAAGAGAGAGAGAGAGAGATTCTGTACTATATAGAATTTGTAGGATTGCTTTCTAATTTGGATAGTTGCACACTGGGGCATATTTTATAAAGTTATTAGAATAGGCTGGTACTTTGTATAGGGGAAAAAGTTAATGCAATTGCTTTGAGCCATTGCAAACATCCAGCAGGAAGGAAGGAAGGAAGGAAGGAAGGAAGGAAGGAAGGAAGGAAGGAAGGAAGGAAGGAAGGCTAAATATCTGTTTCAAATAGGGAAAGGAAATGTGAGAATTGATTGGAGGTAGTGTGCTGTAAGTGGGTGGATTTTTTTTCCTTACAGGAAGTGCTTTGCAGCATTCACTGAGCCTTTTGTTGAAAAGGGTCCTTCTCATTTGTGTGAGTCATGCTTTTGCTGTGAGAGACTTGGCAGCTCTGAGCTGGACTGGGATCTTTCTGTTGCACAGAAAATTACCGCTTTGCCTAGCCTTACCATGGAACCTTAAGCAAAATTCCTTTCATTTTTCTCTTTTAAAAAAACCCCACAAGCTCCTCCCCATGGCCACATTTTCACTGACCATCTTTGATACTCTGAATCATCTGCTATGTTAGTAGAGGAGTTTCCTGTTTGCCGGAACGTACACAAGATTCCAGATAGAAGGGCATGCTTCAGCGTTCCAAGTATAACCGCTTCAGGAATGATTCGATGACATCAGTGGATGATATTGTCCATAACTGGTCCATCAACAGCAAGTTCTCCTCAACAGATAGCACCTCAGCATCTTCACCATATCTGGCCTCACCTGAGAACCTCCAGAAAGAGCATGATGGACACACCACCCTTTCCACTCTTGTGCCTAAAGCGTCCCATTTAAAACTCTCCTCCACAGGCAGCCTTTGGGGCATCAAGAGTCTCTCCTCTGCAGTGAAAGAGCTGGCTGTGTCCAAGTTGCAGGGTGGCTCAGCAGCAGAGACCTCAGACAACATATGTAGCCTTGCTACTTCAACCCTGTCTTCTCAGCAGGACAAGAACAAGATGAATACCGGAAAAAAACCATGGTCGGAGGAAATGTACCTGGGAGGTGAGGACTGGAATCAACGTGGCAGCACTGTCAACAAAGTACCCCAAGGGTGGCTGCATTCAAATGAGAAGATCCTAGGACCTGGAGTGATGTACATTGTGAAGGTTGGTCTTTTTTTTCCTGCGCTCTATTTTCTTTGTATCTGTTTAATAAATGGGGGGGGGGGAAATCTAGACACCAGCCAAATCGGCTAGATGATTTTTAATACTAGTGTTTTATTTCTGGAAATCTGATGAAGACTGTTAAGTGCAAAAGACTTTATTATGAAAAAAAACTATGCTAATTTGCTTTCATTAAGTGAGCATTCAAGCTGACTGCTTGGCAGTTTAAATGATTTAAAACAGTGGGAAAGAGCACTTCCAAAATTAAAGGGATTATATATCCAGCTCTCCAGAGCACTGCATGTATTGTCTAGAGACAATTCATTAGTATTGTTTCTAGACAATCTGTAATAGGTGAGGTAAGAGTAACATCTTTCCGTATGATAATTCTGATTTCAAACGTCAAATATCTCAAATGGAGTATGTATGTGTGTGTGTGTGTGTGTGTGTGTGTACAAATGCACACGCAACTCTTTTATTTGCATGTCAAGCTAGAAGAGCAACAGCTTGTAGAATGTGTCTTATTTGCAAACAGAAATACTCTTTCTTCAAGTGGTGCATTCAAAATGCAGTCTTGTTTTACATAACAATCTTTAACAGGACTTTTTTTCTCTCTCTGTTCCCTGATAGTTGAGGGGTAGGACAAAAAATCCTTGTGCATTTCTAGATTAGCTTTTCTATTCAGTGTAGTTAAGGTCTCATCTGACCAGATGAAGTCTAAGACTTAAGGGAAAAATTAATGATTTATTTTGTGACTGCATGCCGATAGTTACTCGGTTCTAAAATGGCACTGTTGAGAATGAACATTTATTGTAACAGAGCAGATTTTCATAAAAAATAATTTGATGTTTCATAAGATTAAGCAGAAGCATTGTATTTATATTTTATTGAAAATAGGAATGATTATTTAAAGGGAAAAATTATGATGTACCATATAGTACAACAGAGTGCAGACTTTTAATTTCTCATTGCTCAAGATTCCATACTGATTGTACTTTTATTTTAGTTATCTTCTTAATTATCTGTTTTAAAGGTTTGCTTTTATAAAAATAGGAAAATTGTTACTGTTTGTAATTTGTAATTGTTTGTAATTATAGCTAGATTACTTAAGAACCATATTTAATGAATAAATTGAGCATGGCATATAGAGTAAAATATGCTTCTCAATGCTACCTTTCAGAATATAGTACTTATTATTGGATAGTGAAGGATATACCAATATATATATATAATATGGTGTCAGATTTTAGAATAGCTATTCTGTATCATTTGCTTAATGATATTGTGATAAAGCAGCGTCAGTTGCAAATTTCAGCTGACTTTAAAAACTTGATTGATGAGGCACTATTATTGGTGGATTAAATAATATGCTTGATAGAAATATTTTCATTTTAATTATTTATTATTGAAAGCTTCTCTTAAGCATTCGTGCTGACTTTTAATGGATAGGTAAATAGAAAACAAAGTGTATTTGTGATCTCAGTATATAATTCTAGTTCAGCAAAAAGATTATCATTATTGGACGTTGTTTTTTGCTTCATGCTTATGAATTGATTTGGAATGGAATAGAAAGTAGACCAGTATTATTCTGTTTGGTCAAAGTTTATTGTATTTAAAAGAGAACTGATATTTCTATTTTACTGAATTTTGTTTGCCTCATATTTTTTTTCTTTTTTAGATTCCCTTTTTTCCATTTCTATTTTTATTATTAAAGCAATTTTTTTTAAAAAAAGTTATGACATAGAGAATAATGAATTGTGATTCCATATATTTCAGATAGTTTGCTACCTAAAGTGATTTTTTTTCATTTGTTTCCAGACTTTACTGATAATTATTCTAATAATATTTTAGTGTTTTGAATTTTTAATGTTTCTGTTAGTCCTCCTGGTATATGTAATACATTACATGAATACACAGAATTAAAAAATAATATAACAATGATATTAGTTTTCCTCCAAAAAGAAACAGAGGAAGAAAGAACTAGAAATTTATCTTATGTCTGAAAATATTCACAAACAGCTGAAAAATTTTCTTTCTTGTCTCCTTGTTGTTGATAATGATGGTAAACGCATATCAACAGTCTTTTGCTGTAAGTCAGGAATAGATTTGTCTTTCTGATAATAAGAACATAATATATTTAAATTATATAACAATAACATTATATACAACAATTCTTTTTTAATGAAAATATCAATATACTTTTCTAAAGATGATTAACTGGCATATTTGATGGATTTTTCTAATGATCGACAGTTTTTGAACATTTGTTGTTAGGGAATCAGATCTATTCTTCCTCCATCCTTGTAAAACAGAAACAATATTTTTTTAGTATTGCTTGAGGGAGAAAAATAAGGATTTCATTAAGTTATGTTGGTGACAGGAAGGATAGCTATAGTTCATAAATAGAAGGAGATGAATATTCCAAATTTAAACTTTTAGTACTCCAAACTATTAGAAACAGTCCTAATGGAAAAGCTCCAGGATACAATACATTAAATCCAGAACATTATATCATAACATCTCTTATATTTAGCTTGGAAAGATTTTGTTTATCTTAATAACACATTCAGAATCCATTAGGAAACATTTATCTTCACCAATTTTAAATATATAGTGGGATAATGATAATTTTGAAAAAGAAGATTTAATGAGAAGTCGTGAATCAGTAATGCATTCAACAAATATATACTGTCCATGTAATATTTTAGTTAATTATCTAAAAATTTGAGTATTTTTATTCTAATCTGCTAATTGTTAATGAAGTAGTTTAAAATTTGCATTATCTATAATACTATACACAATGAATAAATGAAGGAATGAATGAAATCAACTCATTATTCAGCATTTTGGTATCTTAGAAGTTCATTATTTTAGTATCCTTCATTTTAATAATGCACATTATTAATTCTCTAATAACTTACTAATTTAACTTTTAACTACTTTAGATTTTGTCTAGTATTTTAATAACTAAACTTGCTTTTATACTGTTTGATCTGCTTTAATTTAAAGGATCTGATTAGAACTGTCCTTTTGCAATTTTCTTTCTCTCTGTATCTTGTATAAAATAAGTTTATATTATATACATGAAGCCAAGTAGAACTATACATAATTTTAGAAGTCAGTGATTATTTTTAGTCATATTGGCAATCCTGTGAATTTCAGCCAAAATGTGGCAATAGGGCAAGTTCAGCAAATCTATGAGCCAAGGTAGATGATAAAATCTTAGTATCTATATTTAAAGAAACAGTTGCTTCACTGGAACTTTAAGACTTGGAATGTGTGTGTGTGTATGCATTATTGAAACTGAGAAATAGGAGGAGGTTTGCAAAACATTTGATTTATATCACCTATTAAATAGAAGGAAAAATAATCAAATTAGCTGGGAAATCACCAGGACTTCTACAAAACAGTAAATTTTAGTTATATTCACAAGTTTTTGAAGACAGGGTTAGAAAAATAGTCCTGCAATAATCTCATTATCTATTGATGAAAAATTGAAACTGTTTAGTTTGAAGTAAAATTTTAAAAACCATTGAATAATTGGTTTAGAATCTATATACATTTCCCAAGTATACAATGGTACTGATGCAATTACTGAATTCGTTGAAGTATAAGGTCAGCATTTTCCTAGATTTTTCTTTCCTTCCTCAGCATCTATGCCTGGTGCAATGTAATAAAAACTCTGATTTTGCAATGTACCACTTGTTAAATTCATATTTAATAAAAGCCAGAGGTCTATATAAATTGTAATAAATGCTTTTGTTGCAGCCCATAGTAAAGCAATTAAATTAAAAAGGAAAAATGTGTAGCCATCTTTTTTTATCTGGTTAATAGTTCTTTATCATTCAAATATTCATACAAAGACTAGTTCAAAAATGTATATAAATTATTGCCAGGTGTATCTTTTAATTCCACAGGAATATTTAGCATCTGTATGAGCTGCCAACTTAACATAACCAGGAATTAGCTAAAGAAAAGCATTTTCTTTGTGCAGAAGAAAAGTAAATTCATGTTGGTAAGGATTATCACTTATCAGATATGCACCAGGTTAATTTGTATCTACTATAAATCCTGAAATATAATTTGGATTATGGCAGTTGCTGTGATCTAATTAGGGTCCTAGAATATGTTAGGCTCCTTTCTCTTAAATGCTACTGAAAGAAGATGAGGATAATAAATAAATTTAATAAATACATGGGCATTGCTTTAAAATATATAGTACAATATATATTGTACGTATTGGAACTCAAAATGCTAGTATTTCTTTTATCAGACATCCAGTATTCTTAGTGCAATGCAGTACATCAGTTCTTGCTGTAATATCTAACAATTTGGAACCGTGAGCGTAATCTAACCTCAAGGATCAGTGGCTGAAGACAGCTAAAATCTCTATTGTTTTTTTAAACTTTTGTGAGTTTGCATGATTTGCTGGTTTAAATTAATAAAAGATAAAAAATAAAAATGCAGGTGGTACTTACAACCAATTTTCTCTGATAAAGATAAATATATTTTGAAAACAGATATTCAGCAGGTTTATAGTCGAAATATATAAGGTGAAAGTACATTTTCTGAAAATAAAATTAAGCCAACTTTTTTTCAGCCTAATTTGCCATCTTAAACTCAGGGCCTTTTAAAAATAAATATAGAAAGATGCAATATTGCTGCTTATAATTGACAATGCCATGTATGGAGATACATCTAACACACATTAGACCTGTGTGATGGGATTTCTTCTGTTTTGTTTTGTTTTTTTCCATTTTTGCACCAGAAAAATCTATTTTACTTATGGCAAGTTCTAATTACAATTATGTTGGTCAAGATATTTTGTTGTCTGAGAATAGGAAATTATGTTTTTCAACTGTCTTATACCAACACTTACCAACTAATCAAGATGAGTAATTCCTAAAGCTATGCAGTTTGTCTTACAACTGATAGAAAATCCAATTAACATCTCTATTTATAAAAATATAACTAGATTATATTAAAAATAATTAACCATGCTTTCAAAGCCAGCCACCTGATTCTTTCAACCATTTTTGTTGGATACAGGTGACTATCAATAGAGAAAAATTTCTTTCTGTTGGCTTCCTTATTATCAAATTAAACAAGACAAGTCAACTTTTTGTTAATATATACACAACTAACAAATTTGTGTGTGAAATCTCTATATGTATGCGTTAAGATTCTATTGTTCAAGTTGACTTGTAAATTTAAAAAAGCAATTCAATCATTAGTCTTTGTTCAAAAGTTTCTTTTGATTTATTTACTGTGAAATTGCAGGAACTTTGTAAAATGCAAAGCTCCATTTTACAGCCACAGACACTGATCAGGAAATTAGCCAGAAACAATTTAAAACTATTTAAAGATGATCATAAAATAAAATGTTCTGATTCAGTCATGCAGTGGAATTCTAAAAAGCATCATGGTCTCTATGCATAGTGTTGTGTCCTGGGCCTGATGAGGGAACTCAGCAGATCCAGAAATGTTGCAAATGGTCCTGGGCAACCTAAAAGCTGCCCGGGACCAGACTGCCTGGCGCCCGACTACTATGCATGCGCAAGGCGCAAAGAAAGAGGGATTCTTATTGGCTGGACTGCCTGGGGGTTGGAAAACTATAAAAGGCCTGCATGCCTGTTTTGAAGTTGCTTGGAGTGGAGTTAAGGAGAAATAAAGAAGTTTGGTTTACAATGTGTCGTGCTTCAATGCCTCGAATCCTGAAACACAAAACATAGCATATGAAACAAATATGTTTCTCAGTGTTTTGGCATGGGAAGTTGATGTTTATCTTTGAGACAAGTGAAAAAATGCATTTAGGTGTAAATTTTAAAGTTTTCTTTTAAAAATATCCTTCATTGATGAAATGTATACTGGATTAATCATTTTACCTCTGGTAGTCTAACACAAAGCTTCAAAGGTTTTTCCTTTTCTTACAAGGTTTTAGCTGTCTTACTGAGGCATAGACATCAGATCTTAAACGTGATACTAAAATGGTGAAACATATTGTGACATTACAGTAATCATTCTACCTGTTTCTACTTTTGTTGTGATGTCACATGCAAGTAATAAGGTCTGGAGTTCATGTCACAACACTATACAAGCTTTTTAACAGTTCCCTTTTGCTCAGACCTTCTAGGTTATTTTGTGCAAAGCTACCTAGTGAATCTGTGACTCTGGAAATTTGGTGTGTTATCTTCTGGATCTTAAATTAGAGTTACAATCAGCAGTGATCTGACAGTGATCCAATTAGCTAAAAGCAATGTTGTTTGAAAGGATCAAAATTCTGACACAATCTGACTCTTTTTCTTAGTTTAAAATGGCTCCCTGTTCAGCAAAGGAATAGCACTCTCTCAGTAAAAGACTAGCAATATCTCAGGCTGACTTCAGGAGAAACTGGATCCCGTCTTAGAAATAGCAGTGGAAGACTGTGGCCTGTTGTAAAGATGAGAGAAGGATTTACATTCATAGCAGCTTAAATTGTCCAATAATAATAGGGCAAACCCAAGTTCTCAACTTCACCAACAATAACAGAAGGCATGCCAATGATAGAAATTGTGTTAAGAGTAGAGAGAAAATGTGACTTGAAAACTGGAACAGCTGAAGATGATTTTTACATATCTCAGCTTTGGGCTGAGGTGAGGTAAAGTCAACTTCACAGAGACAGTTACTGGAATATGTTTATGCTGCAGATAAAGGAATGTGAAAATAACAACAACAACAACAACAATAATAATAATAATAATAATTGCAGTTCTGGAAGCAGATATGGGATAACCCAAAGAAATACAACAAGGATGCGGCTTGGTTAAAAGAGGTGGATGCAAATAAAACAGAAGTTGAAATGAAAGAACTAGTAATAACAACAAAAATGGTAGAAAAAAGAGCAAGGAAAATCAAAAATTGGTCAGCACCAGGTGAAGATGAACTGCATGGATTTTGGTTGAAACATCTGTTATACACCCACTCATTGCCAAGCAGTTCAACAATATACTACAAGGAGGAGAAATTGAAAAGTGGCTAACAACTGGGAAAACCTACCTAATAATGAAAAATCCAGCAAAAGGGGCAACACCAGGCAACTACAGGCCAATTACCTGCTTACCAACAACTTTCAAATTACTAACTGGTGTGGTAGCTGATGCAGTACAACAGCATCTAGTTGAAAACAATCTCTTTCCACCTGAGCAGAAAGGAAACCGCCCCAATAGCAGAGGAACAAAAGATCAACTCCTAATAGACAAAATGATCTTGGAAAACTGCAAGAGAAGGAAGACCAACCTGAATGTGGCATGGATTGACTACAAAAAGGCATTTGACTCTCTGCCACATGACTGGATAATCAAGTGCCTAGAAATAACAGGAGTCAGTAAAAACATCAGAAAATTTGTGCAAAGATCGATGGCACAATGGAAGACACAGTTGCAGATCAATGGTGAGAGACTGGGAGAGGTTAATATCAAGAGAGGAATATTTCAAGGAGATTCATTATCACCATTACTATTTGTTATTGCACTGTTTCCTCTGTCAACAATACTGAATAACTCAGGACATGGCTATCAAACATCAAAAACATCTGCTAGACTATCCCATCTCCTTTACATGGATGATTTGAAGCTGTATGGAAAAACATCATCTGAAATAGAATCGCTGCTCAACACTGTCCATATATATAGCCAAGATATTGTTATGGAGTTTGGCTTGGACAAATGTGCCACACTTACTATCAAACAAGGAAAAATGGTGAAAACTGAAGGAATCAGGATGCCCCACGAAAATAACATTAAGAGTCTGGATGAGGAAGATTACTACAAATACTTGGGTATCCTTCAAGCTGACAACATCAAGCACACTGAAGTCAAGAAAAAGATTAGAGGTGAATACATCAAGAGAGTGAAGAAGATCTTAAAGTCCAAACTCAATGGAGGAAATACCATAAAGGCAATCAACATCTGGGCAATTCCAGTTATTAGGTACACAGCTGAAATAGTGGACTGGACTCAAGCAGAACTAAAAGCAATGGATAGGAAGACCAGAAAAATAATGACAATGAATCATGCCCTTCATCCACGCAGTGACATTGACAGACTTTATCTACCAAGGCAAATAGGTGGGCGTGGAATGCTACAAGTACATCAGATGGTTGAAGAAGAAAAAATGGTTTTGGAAGAATATCTGAAGAACAATGATGAAGATGCACTGAAATTAGTATATCAGGAACACTGCTATCATGTCCCCCTTGTCCTTCTCTTCATTAAACTAGACCAGGGGTGTCAAACTCAATTTCATTGAGGGCCACATCAGCATTGCTGTTGCCCTCAGGGGGCTGGGTGGGTGTGGCAAGGATGGGTGCGGCCTACTGGGTGGGCATGGATGGAGTGGGTGTGGCCTACTGGGTGGGCATGGCCAGCTCTACATTGTTGGCATCAGAGGTGCCTGTGGGGGCCTGGGCAAGAGTGGGACAGATCTGAGGGTCTCTGGCAGAAGGGGGTGGGACCAGGGCAAGTGTCAAGGCATGGTCCACTGGAGGAGTCTCACTGTTCCTCTCAGGCCATGCCGGGGGGGGGACTGGATGGTGGCACATGCTGCCCGGAGCCCTGGGCAGCAGAGGTCAAATGCCCAGCCCGGCCCTCAAGCATCCACGGCACCAAGCCCAGCCCCACTTCCCCAAGGGGGTGCCCAGCTGCACTTACCTCCTCCTCAAGGCTGCTGCTGCTGTGCTTGCTCTCCTTAGCCAGGTTGCTCATGATGGGTACAAGGGCAAAGTCAGAGGGAGGCCCATTCCCTCTCCATGTATCCAAAGCTTCCTTAGCAATAGGATGGGAGACCCCAGGATAGGCCAGGAGGAGGGAGCAAGGGGATGGTGAAAGGGCAGCAGAGCAGGACTAAGGCAGGACTTCCCTCAGACTCTCCCTCTCTTTCTTCCTAAGTACAGAGTGATAGGAAAATATTTGAAATGAGGGAGGGAGAAAAACAGGCAAGAAACGCCGCTGGGGAGGTGTCACCCTTCGTGAGGAATGAAGAAATGCACCATCGCCTGGAAGTGGCCAGCACATGGCCCTCACCTATTTCACATATCTGGCTTAGTGGGCTCTGGGGGAGGGGATGCCATGAGCAGTGTGAGAGTCAACATTACCTATGCAATGCCACCCAGCCCCCAGCCTGCCTGGTTTCGGCAGGCAGCAAGGCGCTCCTCATGGCGCTGAGAGGCTGAGCCAGGCGGTGCGAATCTGAAAAGAAGCACAACACTACCCAGCCCCCAGCCTGCCCAGTTTCGGCAGGCAGCAGAGCGCTCTCCTCACAGCACCCAGAGGTGCGAAGCTCACCAGCTTTGCACCTTGCTCCCTGCTGAAACTGGGCAGGCTGGGGCTAGGCAGCATTGCACTTCTCATCAGATTCGCGCCACCCAGCTCAGCTCTTGGCACTGTGAGGAGAGCGCCCCGCTACCTGCCGAAACTGGGTAGGCTGGGGGCTGGGCGTCATCATGCTTCTTTTTGGATCTGCACTGCCCGACTCAGCCTCTTGGCGCTGTGAGGAGAAGGCCCGGCTACCTGCCAAAACCCCTCTCCCGGAGCTCATCAAACCAGATATGTGAAGTAGGTGAGGGCCATTTGTTGGCCACTTCCAAGTGATGGTGCATTTCTTCATTCCTCACAAAGGGTGACACCTCCCCAGCATGCATCCAAGGGGCGGGGCCGACGTGACAGGAGCTGGTTCCTCGCTGTTTCCAGATGGCTTTGTGGAGCTAAGACTGAATGCGTTTCAGCATAGATGGCCACCACAAAATTGTACATTGGCTCCCTCACTGTTTCCAAGATGGCTTCGCGGGCCACATGAAACCACTTTGCGAGTTGCATCTGGCCCCCGGGCCTTGTGTTTGACATGTCTGAACTAGACATACCCAATTCCAGCAATCGTTACCTTATATGTTTTAGCCTCCAGTCCCCTAATCATCTTTGTTGCTCTTCTCTGTACTCTGTACTCTTCTCTGTACTCTGTACTCTTTCTCTGCACTCTTTCTAGAGTCTCAACATCTTTTTTACATTGTGGTGACCAAAACTGGATGCAGTATTCCAAGTGTGGCCTTACCAAGGCATTGTAAAGTGGTATTAATACTTCACATGATATTGATTCTATCCCTCTGTTAATGCAGCCTAGCACTGTGTTGGCTTTTTTGGCAGCTGCAGCACACTGCTGGCTCATATTTAAGTGATTGTCCACTAGGATTCCGAGATCCCTCTCATAGTTACTATACCTGTACATTTTGTTTTTCTTGCTTAAATGTAGAACCTTATTTTTTTCACCACTGAATTTCATTTTGTTGGATAGCGCCCCAGGTTCATATCACTTTCTGATACTTTGCTGGTTCTGAGTAGCATTTGATTCCATGGATGCAAACCAACTAGGGCTTGCCAATAACTTGCCACCATGGTGGAGTTTGCATGATGTTAGTTTACCTTAGAGTGCCAGGAAGTAGCACACATCAAGAACAGGGATTAACAATCCAGCTGCTAAAGCAGGGGTGTCAAACTGCCGCCTGCAGGCTGGATGCATCATAGCAAAACCACGCCCACCCCATTGCTGGCAATAGTAAAAAAGTCGCGATATATTGTGACATGTCACATGATGTTGCGAGTTTGATGCCCCTGTGCTAAAGAAACTTTTGGGAATTTTGATATTGCATCACCATTGAAACTACTGTGACTGATCTCTGTTCATTAGTGATGGAACAGAACCATGGTCTGACAATTTGATAAAATAAAAAGGGCTATAGGATATTATTGAAAATATGATGATAACAATTCCTTTAATTTATACAATAGTATTTTTAATTATTGCCAAAGACATAAATAATGAAGTGCAACACAATTAGAAAAAAAGGCATAAGGCAAAATATTTTAATTTGAGAGCTGCTCTAGAATTAGACTGCAGCTGACTTCACAAATAAAATGTAGTATGACTCTTTCTTAGTATTTTTTTTAATAAAAAAATTTATTTTCCATTTATTCATCATACAAAATACAATTCACAAGATAAAATAAATTCATAACCATTGGTACTGCCTGCCCATTCCCCCCAGGCCGCGTCCACCCTCTCTAGTACCTTCCCTACTTCCCTCCTCTTTCTCTCCTCCCCTCTTACTCTCTTCCCCTCCCCTTCTCCTCTTACCATCCTACTTCCTCCCTGCACCTTCCTCCCCTCTCATCCCTCTCAAACACATGAACGCAGCACAGGGGAAATGCCCAAGCAGCACCCTTCTCACAAACCACCATATCTATATTATCCTTACCCACCCACTCACCCACCCAGCCACCCTCAACCCTCCCCCCCTCACTTCCCAGAGCAGAGTACAGGGTTATTAATGAGAAAGTTAACAATAAAAAAAAGAAAAGAAAAAAGACTCTTTCTTAGTATTAATGAGGAATTTCTGAGCAATAAAACACAATTTTGATTAGTTTAAGGAGGATTTATCGAAACATCCTACTCCTGGACTCTGCTCTGGGTATTTACATTTTCTGAACCATTTCTTATCAAATTATGGTTGCTTTCCATAGTTTTCATCTGGAAATAAAAGCATATTCACTACATACATTAATGAGAAGTATATATTAGAAATATTAATATTTGTGATCGCACATTTAGTAAAATTCTGTATCTGTGCAAATGGTATTAAGGGTTAAGAAATCTTAGCTGCTTTTTTCTTTATTTTTGGAATACACTAGCGAGCATATAGGGACATTCTCAGTTCTATTTCATTAGATTTTTGTCAGGCCGAAGGAACCAGAACGACACTAAAAATTAATCAGGACAGTATTTTTATTGCTACTCGCCTATTTACAAAAATCTCACCAGACCAGCTGCATTCACTACAGAACAACTCGGTAAACATTCCAAGGTTTGGAGAGGGTGTCTGCTTTCTATTGCTTCCTCCCCTTTCGTGATTCCAGACTAGCCGGTCTCTTAACTCTTCCCTCCAACTCCACAACAGATTTGCAGCAATAATGAAGACCACCGAGATAGTGATACTGTAAAATAATTGTTATTTTCTCATCAGGAAAATAGCCCCAAATAAAATTGTACAACATACTGTACCAGTAGTCCTCAACTTGCGACTATTCGTTTTACGACGGTTCAAAGTTATAAAGGTGTTGAAAAAGGTGACTCGTAAGTGGTCCTTGCAGTTATCACCATCAGAGTCCTTGCAGTCTCACGACTGTGATTCACGCACTCGGCAACCAGCATGTATTTACCATGGTTGCAATGTCCTGGGCTCACATGATCGCCATTCGCGTCTTTCCCTGAGGGTTTCTGACAAACAAAAGTAATATGGGAAAGCCAGATTAATGAGCACAGCCCCCCCCTCCCAAGGTTATAAGACAGGGCATGACTCGATGATCAAAAAGGCTTAACAATGGAAGTTCCACTCATAATTATGGCCACAATTCAAGGACCACCTGTAATATAAAATTAATAATGATAAAAGCATGCTTATTGGAATGGGATCTAAGATCAGGAAAATAAAGACTTAGGAGGAAAAGAGATCAACTTTAATAGGTCTTGTGTTGCTATTCACCAAAATATTATCATGAGTAGATTATTATGTTTTATGCTACTCTTCCCATAAGGATCTCAGGTCAGTATAGATAATTCTTAGCTCTTATAATAATTCAGTAAAAGCTTGAGTGCACATTTTGAGTAAATGAAGTTTTTTTTTTTTTTAGTTTGGTGACCAAGCATCTGGGTGGGGTAGGAGTTAAAAAAGTCAAAATGACTTTATGTGCATGGTAAGACTTTTTTTACTTCTTCCTGTGGATACCCCTGCAAAGGCAGAGGAGGTATATCCTAATATCACATCAGTGGGTGTAGCCTTCTCCCCTACTTTTTCATTTTTAGTTTAATTTTATTTCTGTGTTTTAGAAAATCCAACTGTGAACCTGATTTGCATAACTACTACTGTATCTGCCTCTGTTCTCTGTTATTACTTTCCCAAATGGGTAAGAGCTATTATATATTTTCAATAATGTAATTAATTCCTTCTGTTTATTTTTTATTTTTAATATATTAAAACTTAAAATTTCTCTTTAATTCTTCTGTTTAAGTAATTAAATTTTATCTATTTATATTGTAATTTTGATTTGAAAATCTAAGAATAATAAAATGCAATCATGCAGAGTTCTGCTACCTTAAAAATAAATTTCAATCAAATGTAACAGAATATTTATAGAGCTTCACACACTGATGCTTCACACATAAAAATACCTGAAACAAAACGTATTCTTAGCCCTTATTCATATGCAATTAATATCCTGGATTTTTTTTTATGAAGCCAGTTCTGTTTTATGATATTGCTATACACATAATCAGTTCAACATGAATAACTATTGGCAAGTTCTCAAAAACAGGCTTATTTTTCCCAGCTAAAAGTATTAAGCAGCCGTAGTGAAACAGATTGTATTCAGACAGGCATGAAGTTAAATGTGCCTATATAAGAAATGTCTAATTCTGCAAGGTTATTTTTAGAATATTGGCTGACTGGCAAACTACCAAACTTAGGGGAGGAGTTTGGTGCTAGTTTTAGAAGCAGCTATGAAAATGCTATTTTCATGATTTAAAAAATGCAAGAATAGTACCTATATATATATTGCATTTTGTTCAGGCCCTATCTCATATTTGGGGATGTGGCGAATTTCTTACAGAATTTAGTACCTGCTCTTTGCATGTTTTTTCCTATCCCAGTCATCATTTTTGCAGACTTCTACATAATCACTTTCATTTCTTCAGCAAGACAATTTTATGTATTTTTATACACGCACACTTTCTTATGGCATTTATTGATGGCCAATTTCATAAGTATCAGTACTCATTCTATCTTGCTTCCTTAAAATTCCAGGATTCCCCCAATAACCCAAAATGTCAGATTATTTGTGAATGTTACTCAGGAATATCTATATTTCTAATTGATTTACATAACATGCTGAACCGCTCAGGTAAATGTATTTACCATCTATGCAAGTTGAAATCATAAATGCTATAAAAAGCGTGTTTGTGTACATATGTGACTCTATACACCTTTGTTTGAATCAGTTTAAAGCCTCACTCAAATCTAAAGTAAATAAGGAGGGCTGGGTTTTGGAATAGTCACTTTTTCTCAGCCCTAGGAAGGGAGACAATGGCAAACCTAAACTACTCAGGTCTGTTTACCAATAAAGCCTGTATTGTATGCTTACCTCTGGTATGGGGAAAGAGTGGTCAGATTAGCCATTAAATTGCACAGGTTCAGGTCAGAAGCGAAAGAAGTCTGAAATGAAAGAAGAAAATAACAGAGTTGGAAGGGACCTTGTAGATCATATAGTCCCATGGTGGCGAACCTATGGCACGCGTGCCACAGGTGGCACACATAGCCCTCTCTGTGGACACGCGCACCATTGCCCCAGTCCTAGGCCTTCAGCTGGGTTTTATAAAACCTTTTCGCTTTAGGCCTCTGCCACCATGTGCAAAAAAAAAAAAGGTTCAATCAATCAATCAATTTCAACTTCTACGGGGAAAAAAAATCTCACAAAGTTGGGGGTTTTGGGTTGCAGTTTGGGCACTCGGTCTCTAAAAGGTTCGCCATCAGAGATCTAGTCCAACCCCCCACCCAAGCGGGAGACCCGACACTATTTCTGACAGTTGGCAGTCTCTTCTCGAAAGCTTCCAGTGATGAACCTCCCACAACTTCTGAAGGCAAACTGTTCCATTGGTTAATTGTTCTCACGGTCAGAAAATTTCTTCTTATTTCTAGGGTGAATCTGTCCTTGATCAGTTTCCATCCATTATTCCTTGTCTGGCCTTCAGGTGTTTTGGAAAATAGGCTGATCTCCTCCTCTTTGTGGCAGCCCCTCAAATACTGGAACACTGCTATCATGTCTCCCCTGGTCTTTCTCTTCAGTAGACTAGTCATGCCTAGTTCCTGTAACTGTTCTTCATATATTTTAGCCTCCAGTTCCCTAATCATCTTTGTTGCTCTTCTCTGCCCTTTTTCTTGAGTCTCAACATCTTTTTTATAGTGTGGTGACCAAAGGTGGTTGCAGAGAGAGAAGGAAGAGATGAACCCCCCCCAAATTTTAGCATAATCCTAGAAGGTCCATTACAAAAAAACATACAAAGCAAGTCTTTTAGACAAAGAAAGAGGACAAAAGTGCTGAGTCCCTCTGCCAATTATGTCTGCATGTATTGCCCCCAATGGTCAATAGATTTATTGGTGCAGAAAACTGGTGCATGCAAAGTTGAATTCCAACCATTATCCCTCTATATTCAGCATCCCAGCAACTGGCCCAAAGTTGTTTACTGACTGAAATATCTGGACCAGGCAAAAGATGTTTGTGGCCAGGAAATTTACAGCTGCCTTCTATTTCTTTTCCAGCAAAGACAGGAGAAATTGGCCAGACCTTATTATGATCACTTAGTCTAATTTAAATATATCTACACAGCTGTCGAATTGTTAATAGCCAGTTAGCCTTTCTACCGTCAAATCTAAATTCTCGTGCACATGTGATGGTGTATAAACACTCATGAAAAGAACCTGAAACAGTCTGCATAGCCTCTGATGCTTTTCACAATTTGAGGGTCGTGCGTGCGGCACAGGATATATCTTCACACAGTACACACAAATGATATTGTGTATGCAAATTTTCTCATTCTTTTCTTGCACAGCTATTATGCACTTATGTGTAGCATCAAATTAAATTGTAAGCATAAGGGACTTTCTGCTGCATTAACTAACTATGCAACCTAGACTAATAATAGTATGCTTAAAAATGTGTACGCATGCTAATGAAAGGGCCTTTTGTGTGGCTTCTAACCTAACAGGAAAAAACAGAAAGGGTTCCAATTTTTTTTAAAGGATTGCTGCTGTATATATAGGTGAAAAAAATAATAAGAAGAAAGGGGGTGTTGGGATTTACTATACATCCTTAGCAAGCCATTTTGATGGACTATTTGTTGGAAAAGAGATATACCGTAAATAAAACCGACAACCTCCATCTATCAAAGTGTGAGTATGGATTATGCTAGACAAAGTTTATTTCAGTTATACTTATACACAGACTTTTTTCTCTTTGTAGTATTTGGGATGTATAGAGGTCTTGCGGTCCATGAAATCTCTGGATTTTAATACTAGAACACAGATTACAAGGTAAGATGATATGTTCTACGTACATTCCCATCCCTGTATTTTGAATCAGGTACAATTCACTCGAAGGAGACAAGAGCAATAGTGCAGAGTGCAGGCTGCTGCTGCTGCTGTTGATAATTATATGTAAGTTTGTACACATAACAAATGTTATTAGATATCTGCTCTGTCTTAAAATACTGAAAATATAAAACTATTTATGGCCATACCATATAGCATATAAAATTAATTGTTTATGGATATACAATATGGCCTATAAATGATTGACATATTCTTGGACAGTGTCTTCAGGGACTATTCTACTTCGGCTAGTGGGAAGTCCAAACACTTGCTTCCTCTGTACTCACCAGGTCTATGAGCTGATCTCCAACTCAGAGACCTAGCAGTGGAGCAGCAGTGGTTGTGGGGTTTGTAGGGAAAAGATGAAGGATGAAGCAAGCCACTTTGTAGCACAACCTCATGCCCACTATCTCTATCTCTTGTTTGGGATTCTTTTGAACATGAATTTTGCACCAAGAGAATTAAGCTCATGTTTAAGAGTTGCACAGTGAAGCAGCAGAGAGAAACAGAAAGGGAGATGGAGGGCGATGGCTTTGCAGGATCCCTTCATTGAGCCTGTCCACTGTTGTTCTGACTAATCCTACAGATCTAACTATCTGAAATGCGGTGATTGGTAGGTGATTTTCCAGTCACTTGGAGATATTGAGAAGAGTGCAGATGGTAACCTTTTCTGAGTGGAAAATTAGGATATCAACCCTATGAGCTAGCAACTGAAATTGGCCGTGGGGAGAATATACCCTGCACAGCTTTACTTTTTGGCTTTCTCACAGAGGAAATATAATAGGAGAGCTGTGTTAATCTATGTTGCAAAAAAACAGGAGTTTGGTGGGATTCTTCTGCTGACTAACAAATTTAATAACAGCAATAAGCTTTTGTGAAATGCAGCTCAGTGTTTTATTTGAGCTATGGGAAAATGTCCTAAGCTGGAAAAGGCTGCTTTATGTACAAAATTTCAAATAAATAACACAGTATGTCAAGTTAAGATTGTTTTATTTGACTCTATTTTGTCATGTGAAATGTTTCTTAAGGTAGGAAATATTGTAACTAGTATATTGTTTGAGTCTAATCTTTAAAGCATACTGCTGTAAATTTTGAATCAATGTTTTCAACGTAAAATATATTTGCACCATTTCTCAGAACATTTTTTCAATACAATTTCTGTATAGTTTCAAATCTGTGATTGATTCTATAAATCCACAAGAGTATATATATTTGAAAGTGAGGATGTGCTGTTATAAATCTGGAGGATATAATAATTTCTGTGGAAAAGCCTTGTGTCTATCACTTGGGGAAAACAATAGGTTTCCTAAATAGTAAGTTGAAACTATGGTAATATTGAATAACAGACACTGGGTCCGTTGTGAATATACGAGGGCAATTTGGAAATAAATCTCTGTTTGGCTATCAATTATAGACACTCACAGATACAGAACTTTTATTATAGACATTAGAAAACTACAACATTACATTACTTTCTGACATAATCGCCATTCAGATTGAGGCACTTGTCATAATATCTTACAAGGTTTTAAATTCCTTAGTAATAGTCTCTTGATGCCAAATCTGTGCTATGGTGAGGTGATCAAAAACATCCCAACGGAACTGCTTCAAAAGTCCTTGGGTGCGTCTAGCGTTGTGTGAGTGAGCATTATCGTGAACCAACACCACACCAGAAGTGGTGCCATAGAAAATCCCACCAAATGTGAAGATGCCAAAGGAGTTCTGCTAGTGAAGTTCATGGAGTGTGGTTCGACCATCAATTCAGAAGTCTACTGTGAAACATTACGAAAACTCAGACAAGCCATCTATAACAAGCTTCGGGGCATGCTGACTTCCGGTGTGATGTTGGTTCATGATAATGCTCGCCTACACACTGCTAGATGCACCCAAAAACTTTTGAAGCAGTTCCGTTGGGATGTTTTTGATCACCCTCTCGTAGCCCAGATTTGGCACCAAGTGACTACTACTAAGGAATTTCAAACCTTGTAAGACGCTATGACAAGTGTCTCAATTTGAATGGAGATTATGTCAAAAAGTCAAGTAATGTTGTAGTTTTCTAATGTATATAACAAAAGTTCTGTATCTGCGAGTGTCTGTCATTGATAGCCAAATGGAGGTTTATTTCTGAATTGCCCTCCTATGTATTGAAAAGTACATAATGCTACCTAAATAAATCAGTTTTAAGAATTATTTATTACAGTAGCTTATTAATAATATCTGATTTAATATTTTGAGCCCAATTTTGAGGGCATTAAGTTAGGTTTGAACTTGTCTTAAAAATCATCATTATATGTGAATAAATAGCTAGACATATGCCATAATATATAAGGGATAGATAAAGAAGAAGGAAAGAAAGAAGGAGAGATCTTACATGTGCATTGTTCTACCTTCTTTGCTCCAATAGCCATATTAGTAATTGGTTGGAAATCCTTTTCTAGCTAAGTGGTCAGTTTTGATCAAGAAAGCAAGATATACGGTATCATAAACATTTATTCATAAAAGAATTAGGGACCTCTTTTCCCTAACATATTCTCTTCTGGGAATGCTTGTCAGCTGTGGAAATCAGGAAATAGAAGTCCAATGGTCTTCAGATGAAGACAGCACCAACTTGAGGAAGGCTTATCCATTGCTTCAAAGGTGTTAACAAATGCAAACCAGCATTTAATCCCATTTTTGCCATACTTTTTTAAAAGCACTTTTAAGCAGATTTTGATAATCTGGTGTTTCCAGATAAAGGTTTTGTCAGCTAGTCATCTTGTTGCATTCAGAGAATGTGAATAAGAAGTTGCTTTTTATATTTTTCTATTTATAACCCACTCAGTCTTTCCCACTTTTTCTTTTGCTATTTTTTTAAACAATAATTTACTTCTGCTAGGCTAATCTGGATTTTTATCATCTGATTTGTTGCCATAGGCAGAAAGGATAAGAGGTGCCAATTGTTCCTCCTGATTATCTGTTATTTTTTCTATGCTGAGTATAAAGAAGTCACCTTGTTCCTGCTTTGCCCAGCAAACAAACAAACAAACAAACAAAACTCCCAGAATGCAGTGTTCTTCTTCTTTTCTTTCTTATAGAATCCTTGCACTTCCAGTCTCAGCATAGGGAGCAGCTAGCAAAGGAAAGAATGCTAGCAACTATTATGTCATGCCCTATGAAACAACAATTGTGCAGCTGCTGAAACAGAATCCAATTTAGGGAATCTGCCTCATGTATCATCTTCACAGACTTCTGGTCTATTCTTAAGCCTTCTCCCAGGCACTAAATTATTTTAAAAGCCCTAAATATCTTACGGTCAAGTTTCCAGAAACATAGTCTCTTCTGTATTATGTAATATTGCCTTTCAACAATCATAGAATTTCCCAACGAGTTCCTGATAGTAATAAAAAATACTGTCTTGGCAATATTGTAGATGAAAAACACAAAAGCAACTGTACTCCTGAAAAAGGCTTTGGATACATCACACTTGTAATGAAATCTTCTCTAAACCATGCTAAACAGAATGATTTCTCAGGGAGGTAGGGCTGAGTTCCTGATTCTTGTATGTGGTCATTCGACATCAGGGATTGTTCTGCCTCAGCCCTAGTCTTCCTGTGTCTATAGCACACTACCAACAACCGTTTTTGTCTATGGAACTATGAAGGCTATTCAACACTAAAATTTTATTTTACATTATATTTCATTTTATTTTATTTCAATCATAGATCAGCGTACAACTAATAATCTTAACAGTCACTCTAAAACAGAAGTAAATGTTAATACTGAGAAGTCTTTTTCTGCAGCAGAGCATTCAAATGACCTTGACATCATATTGAATAAGAGTTTATTTGACCCGATTTGACTGTGAAGGATTGTGATCTGTTTTGGTGCTAGTGTTCATTTAAACCAAAAACTTCAAGAAAATGAGAATTAAGAGTTGGCAGAGTTTGCCGTGTATTTATTCAGACTATTTGCATTGATTCATAATAAATTTTCATAATAAATGTTTTAGGTATTGAAGTGCCTGTTACATCTAACCTAAAATCAATCTCATTGACTCCAGAAACCCCCCAAATATATTTCAGGTAGAAGGAAAATCCATGCATTAAAATATATATTATGCTATTAACTCACATTCCTCTAGGAGAATTTGCTGTTTGAGTCATCCAGTTGTTCCTATTAGCACAATTAATGCTATCTATGAAATTGTCAAAATATACAATATTTCAACTGCCTAATATCATACAATGCTAATTTAACTTCAGATTTTTCTGCAGATTCTTATATACATAAATGTCATAAGGAACCAATTTAGATTTTCAAGCACTGTTCGTAAAAATTAATGAAGAAAAATAGCATAAGCATTTGCTTTTGACATCGTATTTCATCTTTTTTAGAGAAGCAATTGGCCTTGTTTGTGAAGCTGTGCCAGGAACCAAAGGAGCTTTTAAAAGAAGAAAGGTAGTAATCTTAATTACTTATTTATTACCACTATATTGTTGTCCAACCATCATGTCCTTCTTCAATTTTATCTATGAAAAATGTCCCAAAATTAACCAGTCAGCTTCTGTGGATCAGGACAGACATGAACTTGAGTCTTTTCAGTCCTAGAACATCTTCACCATCAGATGGAACTGCTGTCTTGTTTCTTTATTAATTTATATTGATTCTACCCAAGATAATGGGATACGAATAATTGATAAGCACTAAGTATGTTTATGTTTAGTTTTTTTTGTACAAACATATATAAGAACTTAAGCAGGATAGGGGAAGAAGAATTAACTTTTTATTTACATTTGTATTTTGACTTCTGGTGACTACATGGATAAATTTATCCAATTTTCTCGGCAACATCTTTGGAAGTAGCTTGCTACTGCCTTCTTCCTAAGATTGAAAGAGAGTAGTTGGGTTCTACACCTAAAGCAGGACTGGAACTTGCATCTTATTGTTCCTTGCTCGGTGTATTAACCGGAATTAACCAGAGTTAAAGATTAACCATTAGACCAGTGTTTCCCAAACTTGACAATTTTAAGGCATGAGGACTTTAACTCCCAGAATTCCACAGCCAGCAACGCTGGCTGTGGAATTCTGGGAGTTGAAGTCCTCATGCCTTAAAATTGTCAAGTTTGGGAAACACTGCATTAGACCAAATTGGTTTTCAGTCCAGATGACTACTAGATGACTGTGAAGAGACACAGAAAATTTTAAGTCTTGCCATTTAACAACCTAGCAGCTGTCTAGGGGCATCCCAGACTTGGTAGTCCTAACCTGACTATCATAAAATTATCTATCCCGAAGCTACTCTTGATCCTATTTTATAGATTAATATTAGTTAATGCTCTAAGGAGAGTATTATTTTAATAGATCGGAGCACACACAGTTCTTTTTTTACCAAATGCTCTATTGCAGATGGAACCACGTTAAGAAAAAGACAAAGTAGAGTATCTTTCTATGTAATTTTTAGCTTTTCACAGGCATGATATTTTTGTATCAAGAACTGTTGTGCTAGGTTACATTCAATGTGTGTATCTATCATAGCATTGCGACATGATAGAGCTCCTACTTTTCTTTACATGGATAAAGTAACTCATGGATACTTCAGTTCAAACATTGCTACTAATTTACATATACCTATATAATTATTTATCTGCTGTTCTTGTTCAGATTGTATTAAGCACAATGGGCTTGAGGCAGTTAGGAACATTAAACATGTAAAGTGAGAGCTGTATTAAAGCTCTAAATAGAAATAGAAAATTGTCACAGCATGTGTGAACTTTCCTCTTCACAAAATGTTCTTCCATTGATCTATGTTTTGTATTAAGGTTTCATCTCTAGCATTTCAGATTTCTCCTGGTTTATTATTTTAACAAAGGTGGTTTATTATATTTGTTAACATTCTTATTACGTTTTTTGACTGAAGACAAATAGGTTTCTGAATAGGTACCGCATTTTTTATGATCCTAATTGCTACAGGGTGGGTTAATGATCATATAAATATGTGCACACACAATACACATTAAATGCACATAAATGTAATAAATATAAATATGGCCTAGTTATTTCAGGGACCATCTATCTCCTGAGGTTTGTGTCCATCCTGTAAAATTAAGCAGAGTATAGCAATCCAATCATCATACATGGGATCTGCCACTCAGTCTAAGTTGTAGTCCTTGGAGAAGAATGAGGTTTAAAGGGCTAGTTTAGATAAGGCCAGAGTATAGGCCATGTGAAACTCTGAGGAAATATTCTTACCAAAGGGCAGAACCAGAAACAAAAAAAAGTCCATTTCAAGAACCTCATCAGTTGACACTTTTAATTGATGGAACCAAAAGGATGCAAACTCTGCTCAGTTTTACAGGATGTGCACAAACTTCAGGAAATCAAATTTATCTTGAATACTTGGTGATATCTACAATAATCTGGAGGTTTTGTCTACATTGTTACAAATATGTAAAAGATACATGCCTATCTCTTGTCTACAACTTAATCTAACAATAGTTGTGGATATCCTGGGGGAATCATTGGATAATGTTTAATTCAGACATTTTGAGAAATCAACTGTTTGGAATGGATTCACCTATCTACTTGGTGGGATAGCTTCCCTCTTGAAGAATTAAGTGTAAAGTTGAGAATTCTCTTGAGCTTGCTACTATAGTCAATAGCCTGGATGGTAGAAGTTATAAAAATGTCTTTTATTAGTTAAGGACAACATAGCAGTTATCACACTGTTTGAAACTGTAGGAACTAGTCATTTGTAACTCATCTCTACTTATCACTAAACTGAAATAATGTTTTGCCCTACACTGTAGTTGCTTTGAATCTAGGTCAAAAACTCACAAACACCTCAATGTGAATGAAAGAACAACGAAATGAAATGGGTTAGGTTTGGTTAGAAGGTGAGTTAAAGAAGTGAACACTAATTAAACATTCTACCCAGTTTTACAGGACAGATACAACCTTCAGGAGATAGATGGTCCCTGAAATAACTAGGCCAGGGGTAGGCAACCTTGGTTCTTTTATGACTCGTGGACTTCAACTCCCAGAATTCTTGAGCCAGCATGGCTGGCTCAGGAATTCTGGGAATTGAAGTGCACGAGTCATAAAAGAGCCAAGGTTGCCTACCCCTTAACTAGGCCATATTTATATCTATGCACATTTAGATGCATTTAATGTGTATTGTGTGTGCACATATTTATATGATCATTAACCTACCCTCTAGCAATTAGGATCATAAAAAATGCAGGGCCTATTCAGAAACCTATTTGTTTTCAGTCAACAAAAGCGTTCTCTAAAAAGTAGTTCTCGATTTATAACCACTCCTTTAATGACCATTCGAAGTTACAACAGCACTGAAAAAAGTGACCTGTGACTGTTTTTCATACTGACAGCCATTGCCACATCCCCACAGTCACATGTCAGGTGCTTGGCCACTGGCTCACATTTACGACAGTTGCAGCGTCCCAGGGTCATGTGATCACCTTTTGCGACCTTCTGACAAGCATAGTCAGTGGGGAAGCCGGATTCATTTAACAACCAAGTTACTAATTTAAAACCGCCGTGATTCATTTAACAACCATGGCCAGAAAGGTTGTAAGTGGGCAAAATTCACTTAACAATTGTCTCGCTTAGCAACATAAATTTTGGGCTCAGTTGTAATCGTAAGTCAAGGACTACCTGTAAATGCTTTTTGAAAACCAATAATAAAAAATCTTAAACAGGGTTTAAGATTTGCAATCCTGCAAATTCTCACCAGCAATCCGGGTTACTGGGCACCAGTCATTCACACAGTGGTGTCTCACCAGAAAAGGTTGCTATTCCAATTTTAAAACTGTTTCTTCCATTTCTCAGTTGTACAACATGGGATCCATTTTTCTTCTTTATCGTATTTTCTCTTTCTTTTAAATCAGTATTTAAAGCATCATCACACTGTTGATTAAAATGTCACATTCTTGACTATTAAATTTTAGGGGTGACAATTTATTCAGCAGGATTCAGAGGGTATCAAATGTGGATAGAGTACTGAAACACATGCATTTTACTTTTCCAGCCACCAAGTAAAGCTCTCTCTAATATCCTGGGGAAGAGCAATCTTCAGTTTGCTGGAATGAACATCAGTCTGAATATATCCACTAGCAGCTTAAATCTGATGACTCCTGACTGCAAACAGGTTGGTATTTCATCATCCCTATTCTCTCTTTTTAAACTCTGATGGTTATTGTGAGAAAGTTCTTAATACTCACAATTGTTAAACAAAAGTTAATACTTGAATAGTCCAATTCGTTTCAGTAAAAATACAGGTACATTAACAGATGTGTATAACTCAAGAGGTAGTTTCTTCCATTTGAACTCACCACTAATTGAGATCATTTTCCAGTTCCCACCACCACCGCTTCCACTCGCTGCAGATGTAAAATGGGTAATGATCAGAGATATTTCTTTGCATAGTTATTGTTATGCTATTTTCAAGTTGTATATTCATTTTGTATGTTGTTAGATGACCTGCTTTAGATATTTAAAGGGTTTTTTTTATTTTCAGTTAGAAAAGAGAAATGTAAATGTTTTAAAGAAATGGATATGTACACCTTTTTTGGAACTTGATCTTAAAACCATAAATACAAAAGAACTCATATTGGAATGAAAGAAGAGAATAATTTAGCTTTTTAGTACTTCTAAAACTTCAGCCAGAGACCCGTGTTACAAATTTTACACAGCATTGTGATGCTACTTTGGTGGTTTAAAGAGAAAGGACTGGGTGTTTATCAGTATAGAAAACAATAGGGTACAGCTATGTAAACCATGGCTAGGGATGAGACAAGAACAGTGTCATGGGGACAGGCATTAAGCTGGGACTGTAAACTCTTTGCACTGATTCTGGAAGTATCTAATAATGAAAGGCTCTCTGTAGATTAAGAGCCATATTGGAATAAAAAATGAAAGTTAAAAAAAGTTGGGAAGGCAAGGCAAGGCAAGGCAAGGCAAGACATTAGCTTTCATTGCCAAATTCCAGGTTCACATCTGAAAGTCTCTTGAAGATCTTACAGAATTGTCATTTGAATATACTAATGGAGGTGTAGAGATGCACAAAGTTTGTCACTGATACCCTTGTATTTCTAATTTGGGTTCTGATTTTACATGCTCAAGAACACAGCTGGGAAAAAAAAGGAAAACTAACATTCTGTGTATCTTACACATTGTATTTTCTTAACTCTGCAGATTATAGCAAACCATCATATGCAATCTATTTCTTTTGCATCTGGAATAGACATGGTAAGTCTCTTCCTTTCTACCATTTGCTATTGATGCAAGAGGTTATTGTGCCCAATTTATTATTTATCTTTCTTGGGAAAAATTGCTCATTGTTACATCCTTGTGGCTTAGTGGTAATGGAGAAAGGCGAAGAAAATTTCAATTTATTTAAACATGCTTGTGATACATGAACATATTTTCAGTGGGGCTTACAATATGGATGACGTTTAGTCAAGATTTACCAATAATAATTTCATATTTTGTAACAGCTTCATTTAATGTATATTGAAAAATACAGCTCAGTTTTTAAAAACAGCATATTAAGCTTTCAGTTGATTTTCTAACTTAAATATTTGCTCAGTTGTTTTACAAAATAATCTGTGCAAGACGTTGAGAATGCCTGCTTGATTAATGTATCTGTTTTAAAATCTAATTGGATCAATGTTTGTAACATACTTGTCACCATGGGATCCAGACATAAGTACCAGGTTGCAAAGATTCAGATGAAAATTCAACTGACCTCTGATTCAGCGCAACTTTCATATTCATGACAGATGCTTCACTTTTTCATTCTCTATCCTCCTCCAACAGGATACAACAGACTATGTTGCATATGTAGCTAAGGATCCTGTTAATCACAGAGGTAACGAATGTCTTATCTTTAGTCTCATCTTCCTTTTGAAAGCACATATTGTTCAGATTCTCTTCAAGGAGCCACATATTTTATTTCTAATGGCTTCCTGCAAATATTTGGCTAGCAGTTTGCTTGTATTTATTTGTTTGAATATTTGTTTCCTTTATAACACCTCTTGCCTTCAAAATGATGAGGGCCAAATTAATAAAATAATCAAATATTTGAGACTGACTCTCCCATGTTTTTATGTTAGAAATAAGAGTTGCAATAGCAATAGCACTTAGACTTATGTACTGCTTCACAGTGTTTTACAGCCTCTTTAAGCAGTTTATAGAGTCAGCATATTGCCAACAATCTGCGTCCTCATTTTACTGACCTCGGAAGGATGGAAGGCTGAGTCAACCTTAAGCTGGAGAGAATCGAACTGCTAGCAGTTGGCAGAATTTGCCTGCAATATTGCATTATAACCACTATGGCACCATGGCTCTTTGCAGTGGAAGAAGAATGATTGTCTTAGCAGCCAGTCCAGCAGAGTGCACTGCATCTGCATGAGAGATGAACTTACTTTTATAACTTTGCTCCCTCAAGTGCTTTTCATAAGAACTTTGTTGAGGATACTTAGATATGTAGCATTTGCAATGCTCCTGGATTGGCTCCATGTCCCTGAAAACCTATGCCCTCCAACAGGAAGGGCAATATTCTCAGCATTTTATAAATGAAGTAGCAGAGTTCAGCAAAGGTAGAGATGGGCTAGTTTTCTTTTGTGTATGAATTTTTGATCATCAGATTTTTCAGAGAAGCTGAAGAAACAGTAAACCACCTAGTTAACTGCTGCAAGAGAATTTTTGATGATGCTTAAGCCACTTTGGGAGCTCTTTTTGGCTAAGAAGTGACTAGAAATGCATTATGACATGATCTTGAAATACCTTAAAGACTAATTGATGTATCAAACTTTATTAAAGAAATGAAACATGTTAACCACTTATATTAGGAGTAAACACCCTATAGTTCCAGCCAGATCTTCAAATTTTTGCTTTACTTTTCAGGGATAGCTTAGTGGCCAGATAAAATTTTATTTATTTATTTAAAACATTGTATATCAAAGTCTGGTGTGCTCCCAATCACGAATTAAAACAATACCAGTATGATGTCATTAACATTGCTTAGATGACTTTTTTCATATTTATAAAATTCAGCAAATAAAATTGGAAACTGTAATACAGATTTGTCCTGGATATATATTTGAATAATGGTCTTGTTTTCTCATCACTTCCAGCATGTCATATTCTTGAATGTTGTGATGGTCTTGCCCAGGATATAATCAGCACCATAGGGCAAGCATTTGAACTTCGTTTTAAGCAATATTTGCAGTGCCCTTCTAAGATTCCAGCACTTCAAGACAGGTGAGTAGTACTACCGAGATTTTTATACACATAGATTTGTTCATTTAGTGGAATACAAAGATTTATTTTACTCAAGAAGTTTAATACTAGATCTAACTGCAAATGTTTTAATTAGATCTACCTGCAAATGTTTTAACTAGAATGTTTAGATATGATAACTGAGTAGCATGCCAGAAGAAATTCTCTTTTGATACATTATCTTATATATTTAGCAATAGTACTTAGACTTATATACTACTTCATATTACTTTCAGCCCTCTTTAAGCATTTGTAAAAATCAGCATATTGCCCCCAACAATCTGGGTCCTCATTTTACTAACCTCGGAAGGATGGAAGGCTGAGTCAATCTTGAGCTGGTCAGGATCGAATTCCTGGCATTTGGCACTTAGCCTGCAATCCTGCATTCTATCCACTGTGCCATCACAACTGTCTATATCAGCTGTGCTGGCTCAGGAATTCTGGGAGTTGAAGTCCACGAGTCATAAAAGAGCCAAGGTTGACTACCTCTGCACTATATTATATATTTGTTATACTGTACATAATACAATGTGATATTATTTTGATTATTTTTCTGCATCTAAGAGGCTGAAGGGGCAATAAAGTTTATTAGAATACCTTTTAATGGGACAATAAGTTCATAAGATAGGAGACAGAGCAAATGTCTTTATGCGGAAGATCTTAGACAGTTGAATTGCCCTGCTTTTCTATTGAGAATTAGGCAGGGCAAAGTGGTATTTGTATATCATTGAGTTCTGATTCAGTGTTTTCATAAACTGGATAAATTCTATTGTTATTATTATCTTCGAATAACTGTTATTAAATTATCAAAGTAGATCTAGAAGTTGGGCTGAATAGTCTAGGAGCAGGAGCAGCCTTCAGTAAAAGTGAAGAAGTTCTTTATTTATTTCTATTCTGTTTAAAGGAACGAGGACTCAAATTGTACCATAGTAGAGCTTTTAGTCCCAATGCATCAAATCCTGATTCCAATAAAGAATATCCCATCTGTAACATACTATTGAAGATAGAAAGTGGCATCCTTCTCACACTTCATGTTTGTCCTTTGGAGGATGACATGAACTTAGAGAAAAATAGGATCCAATCTGGGTCGGTCACCGGGACCAGCGATTTTTGTCTTCTGAGCTTTTGGACTCGTACTACAGCTCATCTTCAGGGAGAAGATGGGCTCCATCTTCAGGGCTTCTGCTAGAGAGAAGTTTCCTGAAGATGGGTTCCAGTACGAGTCTGAAATCTTGGAAGACAAAACCTCTGAATTCTGCAACTCTGTCCTGGGATACGTATATTCGCCTTCATTCATCAGAGAAACATAGTACCCCAATAAAATAGTCCTAATTGCTTAATAATTAAAAGGTAGACTTTTACAGTAAACATGAACTTTACAATCCACCGATACTCTGTGATATAAAAACAACTTAATTGTTTATAAACCATTCCCATATTAAAATATTGTTTCCTTATGATAACAAATGAAGATAAATCAAGAAGCAATTAACAGAACCTCTCTCTGCAGGATGCAAAGTCTGGATGAACTGTGGATGGAAGAAGACCGCGAAGTGGCAGAACATCCTTACTACAATAATTTCCCAAACAAAATGCATCCCACTGGGGACCTAGTGGACGAAAGAGTCAAGGTCAAAATCCCCCCTATTTCAGATCCTGCTCAGGTAAGCAAAGCAGTCCCTATGAAGGTCACTTAATGGATTAAGGTTGAAGATGGATTGAAAATAGCTGCCTAAAAGAAGTTCTGCAATATCGTTTCAAAATGGTAGTATAATCGTATGCAGAAGAACAGCCCCATCATAAATCTCTATTTCTGTATTGCCACTGCTTATGCTCATGGGAACAAGATCTTCATTAGAGTTCCCGTTTACTGTACGTCTAAGGCGTATTTGAGCTTTGTTTTTCCTAGATGCATTACTAATTGGGCAGATATTAATAAATGTAGTGTCTTCATTTAAAATGCAATAGGTAGCACAAAGACAGCATTTAGGAGGAGAATGGTACGTTATATTGTTTCCATAAGTGAGCCATATATCAAAAAGAGATGTTGGTGTAGTTAACTCAAGAATAATAACATGACCTGATAACATCTCTTTCCTACTTGGTCATGTTTGAAATTAACGTTGGTTTAGTTTTGTTTTTCTCCAATGTACATTAACTGAGTTTCTAAATGTTCTGGTATCTTGCATCTAATAATAGAATGAAAGAAATATGTAATATTTATTTAATATTTAATGTTTACAAGATTGTGAAAGGAAAGCACTGCTCTGGTAACTTTTGTTCATTACACTCTCCTAATTTAACTAAGATAGTCTTCCTTCCTTCCTTCCTTCCTTCCTTCCTTCCTTCCTTCCTTCCTTCCTTCCTTCCTTCCTTCCTTCCTTTCTCCCTCCCTCCCTCCCTCTTTCTTTCTTTCTTTCTTTCTTTCTTTCTTTCTTTCTTTCTTTCTTTCTTTCTTTCTTTCTTTCATTAGGAGAGAGTGATTCAACTGGAGGAGTTCCTTTTATAGATGTAATATACCAGTTTTGTCATTTAGAATTACAGGGGTTAATAAAACAGGAAAAGAATGCAGTTTTCCAGAAGGTCATCATTACTCTCATCCTCCTATGCAAACTCATTCATGCTCAGGCATAGTGTCATACATGATGAATGAACGAAGACTGGGTTTGGGTAGAATTGCACCTGGATCAATCATAAAAAAAGACCTACTGATAATGCATTACAGTTTTTAAAAGTAATGTTTGCATGAAGAATATTTTTACTACCGCCTTAGTCTGCCTCAGCATTGGGAAAAGAGCAAACATACTACCAGAGCCAGCACATTAGAAACGTATGCGGTGAAGACCGGCAACAGGCACCCAGCAGGCAAGGTAAGCTACACTCTTGTATTTTATAGGTATTTATCAGTGTAATATATGTGAGAATCCAAGCAATGTAGGCTTTTATAATTGACAGGTTAAAGAATATTGTGTTAGAAGAGCTTTCTATTTTTATCCTGGTTAAATTTTGTTTTCACACTATGGTTCTTTAGCTATCAAATATACCTAGCAGAGTTCTTCTCTGTTGTAAAAATCCCACTTTAAGTTTACTTGAAGTCAGTTTTATTTAGCAAACAATAATTCCAAAATTAATTAAAAACTTCCTGCTGCCTATCTCTGTCACTTTTATTGTATTCTTCTAAAGCAGCAGGTGTATTTCAGATGAATTGCTATTAACTGACTTTAAGTTATTTATAATAATTAAATTTAGCTGTACTTGCAAAGGACAAGAATTATTAACATTTTCCCTTTTTTTTCTTATCTACTTGTATGCTTTTGTGTCCAGATAATGCTCTTTTACTATATGAAAATGAGAAAAACAAGGCTATAAAATTAATATTGAAACAAATAAGCATTTTTAAAACTGCACATGCCTGATTGTTCACAGGATAGGAATAAATAATATTGGAATGGTTCAGGGGTCAACAATGATGCAGAATGAATTCTACATAATGGATAAAGAGTGACAATTGAATATCTAGAATTGAAGCAAAATGACCATTGAAATCAAGATATGTTGGTTTTCACAGGGTCTTTGGACATTTACAGTATGCCAGAAGGAAAATCCAATGTTGATTCATCAAAGGAGATGCCAATGTATGAGAATACACGACATATAAATATGGAAACTCTACATGCTCTTCAGACAGAGGCTGAACATTTGTTTACTGAAAAAATAGAAAGCACCAAAGACAGCAGACCAGGAAAAGATCTTTTTGACATGAGTAAATTCATCTTACAATCTTTTAAAAATCTAATTTGAAGTAGATTATCTTTTTCTTTCTTTTTTGCTTTTTGGAATGTATTAAGTTGTCAACAATTTTATAACCACCATTATATTGGTTGAAAAGTGCAATCCTGGAAAGAGATTAAAATGGACACATATTGGCTAATAAATTATGGCATGATTCAACTTCCTCAACAATTGCTAAAAATTAGCTAATTTCGAACCAAATTTTCACATTCCTCCTGCTTTTTTGGGGGCGGGGACTATTTTTGACTATCTTGCTTTCAGAAAAACAAATGAGAGCTGAGCAGAAAGGCTCCCATTTCTTATGCAAGGAGGAAAGGGTGGATTAATTGAACTTCCAATCATTTGCTGCTGTGAGCAGTGATGATCTTCATTTTAGGACTCACAAAAATAATCAGTGAGCAATTTCCATTGATGTTCTAATTTAATTTAATATTCCAATTTCAATTGAACCTGGTCACAGAGAAAGCAGAAGAACTATTGTGAAACAATGCCTCCACTCCCAAGCCTGAAGCTGATCCAAAAGAATACCATGTTCAGTACTGCTGAGAGATCAAGAAATATGTTCCTCCATCCTGACTCTGTCACAGGTCATCAGTAAGCATGATCAATGCTATCTGCATGCTGAAGCCTGACTCTAATAACCTAGAATGATAAGCCCTTCCTTTGAGAATCTTCTGGACTTAAGGCCTAACCTTCCTCTCTAAAAAAGAAAGGTTGGAGTTTGGACAGAAATTGTCCAGCAAGCCCTTTTTTTCCCTTCCTTCCTTCCTTCCTTCCTTCCTTCCTTCCTTCCTTCCTTCCTTCCTTCCTTCCTTCCTTCTCAGTGCCTCTCCTGCTTGATTAAATTGCCTTGTGCTGGAAAATGGATAGAGATATATGTGACTAGTTCTCTTAAACCTCTTCAAGGCTTTGAATACCAAAAATCATGAGATCCTTTTGGATTGCAGGTTGAGGTTGGACCTTGGTTCTTATCCTTCCTTTTAGGCAGGGTCCAGAAAGTGGTGCTTGAAAACATTTAGGGATTTCTTGCCTTTTAAAATATATATAGTCTGCTAAGGTAGTAGGCTTGCTGTTATTCTTTTATTACATATCACTTCATTGTTCTGCAGCTTCTCTTTTGCCAAAGTTTTAATCTGAAAAGTCCTTTAATCACTTTATAACTAAATTAGTACAGAAACACTCTATGCTCTTCATAAAAATTATACTGAAATGTATTTAGTTTTGGGGAGGAAAAGTTAAATACAATTTCTTTTCTACCCAGCTGAATTACAACTAGTCCTCGACTTACAGCCATTCATTTAGTGACCGTTGAAAGTTACAACGACATTGAAAAAAGTGACTTCTGACTGTTTTTCACACTTATGACCGTTGCAGCATCCCCATGGCAACTGGCTCATATTTATGACGGTTGCCGTGCCCTGGGGGTCATGTGATCCCCTTTGTGATCATCTAGACAACAAGGTCAATGGGGAAGCCAGATTCGCTTAACAACTGTGTTACTAACTTAACAACCATTGTGATTCACTGAACAACTGCAGCAAGCATAGTCGTGAAATTGGGCAAGACTCATTGAACAACTGTCTTGCTTAGCAACAGAAATTTTGGGCTCAGTTGCGGTTGTAAGTCAAGGACCACCTGTAATTAAAAGAGTTCAGAGGTTCAGATTAAGCTAGTTTAAGACACCCCCCACCTTGGTCTCAGTGGAAGAGAACAGTAGTTGCAATTTATCCAGATATCTTTCCCGAGTACAGTATACAGAAAAATTAAGGAATTTGGATGGCATAGAATGATTGCTCGGCTACTTGTGATGCTAATTTCTCTCTGTTATTTCCTCTCTTTCTCCAGGCCCTTTTGAAGATGCTCTCAAGAATCAAATGCCTGGGCCTGTTTTGACTAAGGCTACCTCATTTGAATGTACCAGTCCTCTCCTTTCCAGAGCAAGAGGGGCAGCTGCAGCTGAAGAACTGAGCAATGAGCCCTGGTATCAAGGAGAAATGACCAGGAAAGAAGCAGAAGAGCTCTTAAAGAAAAGTGGAGACTTTCTGGTTAGGAAAAGTACCTCCAATCCAGGATCCTATGTACTCACTGGTTTACAGAATGGACAAGCCAAGCATCTTCTGTTAGTAGATCCTGAAGGAGTTGTAAGTATTTGATCCTAAGGACAGAGGAGATCCCTTCTTATTTTAGGTTGTAGAGACACAGCCTTCTGCCCTATCCAATTTCATCATTAAAGCAGACTGATTCACACTTACTTGCTAGTGGTGCAAGTAAGAGCAATAGAGAATCTTATCTTAGGGACCAGCCAAGGCAATTTTGAAGAGATGCTTCAGCTGGGAGGAAACCCACTGAAGAGAAGTCCTTCTTCTTGAGGGATGCCACCCAGAAGCCTTGTCGGGATTGGGTGTGTGCAAATCAGCCCTGATTTAGTTCAGATTGAAAACCTGACATTCAATAGTTGCATGGCTTGATTCAGTCTTGCATTTTGAAATTCATAGGCAATACGATTCAGCTGGGTATGAGCCGATAAAAGCTTCAACCGCAAGCATCAAAATATCTGCAACTGCCTCATGAAGGTAGACGAATGGGATTACAATTCAATGGGGGAGAGATCTTTAAGGGAGAGTGACACTGCAGAGGTTCAGCTTAATAACCTCAAGGATTTCATTGCAATAAAGTTTTGAGACATTACCCCTGCGTTTCGTTTCAGGTAAGACAGCAAGAGAAAGACAAGGCAGCCTAATCACCCTAAATTGCCCATCGAAAAGCCAACACAGTTGTGTGGAACTACTGCAAAGAATATTATATTCCAATTTTAAAATAAAACCTTTTTTAAAAAAAGAAAAAGAAAAAAAACGACAACCACAGTACTTTACTTGGCTGGCAGAACTTGCTGGCATGGTTTATTGGCAAGGGAATCCTCGTCTGGGAAGGATATGAAATAACCAAGATATTAAAAACTGCAAAAGTCCATTCTGCATCCAATTATCTTTTTTCTCTTTATATGATGTCTGAATCATAAGAAATCATTCTCTCATAATCCGCCTTGGTGAGATGCAGCCTTAAATACTTTGCCCAGTTCTGGGCTACAAGCTTTAAGATGGACTGAGGTTGGAGAAGGGAACAATCAGGGTACTATAAATTACGCCCTAGGATGATAGTTTGTAGTCATTAGCCATGCTTAGCTTTGAGAACAGCTAAGGGTATGTTACACACTTCAAATACTTGAGAAGATGTTTCAAAGAATAAGGTCATTCTCTCTTGCTCCAGATTTTGGATATAAAGTTTGGACTCCTTCCCTGAGCTTAGGCTTGAATCTGATGACCCAGATGCCATTTTTTGGCTGCTAAAAGTATTCAGTTGAAGGTTTGCTTTCTTCTCATCCCCATCTCCACTGCAAGCCTCAGGCTTAGTTGAAGACACTGTTGACTGTCTGAAGAGGAGAGCTTGGAGGGCACTGGATGATGGAATTTCCTATTGGAATTTCCTATTCCAGTAATATCCTTCTTCTTATACAGTATATAGACAAAGCCATGCCATCTCTCTCTCCACCTCAATCAAGAACAGTGACAGAACAACAGGAGAATGGTTTCTCTTTGTCTGTTGATTCTCACTCTAAGAGAACTTTCTAGGAGAAGAGTGAGACAGGAATGGCAAAGCACAGACACTGAGAATAGCAGATTATGTCATTTTCTCCCGTCTGAAGGCAAAGTTTGTGAAGAGATTCCCCAGTCAGTGTCGGAGAACTCAGCATAAAGTCGAGCCACTTGCTCCACTAAAGCTTTATTCGTATATGGAAGAAGAATTTCAGTCCTGTTTAAGCCCTCGTCAAGACCAGAAAGATGGTTGAATCTCTCCAAAGCAATCTGGGAGCAAATAAACTGATGTAATGTTTTGGATCAGTTTGGCAATTCACGTGTCAGATGATATGATTTTGACATATGCATCAAATTCATTTCAAGTGATCAGCATAACTAGCTAGATTGTACATAGAATCATTTTCTTCTGAAAGAGAACTAACTCTGCTGGTTCTTTCTGTGGAATCAGTTTTATTTACAAATAAGTCTCTATTTCAAGAATGCACCAGCAGATCTACTTCAGGTTCCCAGCCAATTTCTCTGAAAACTGAACCACATTCCCTGGAAGCCAACTCTGATATGGCTTGGATCATCAACCTTAATTTAGGCGGGAATTGCTTTCCCATCAGGAAAGAAAAAGGGAAAAATTCTTTTCTGATAAGGTTTTTTTATATTATTTGAAGTAGTATGGGTAAGTCTGTATCATCCCTAGCACCCACAAAAGGATGCATAACCCTTTTTATGGGCCCTAAATTTCACTACTACTTTATAGGCTGGTCTCTGGTTCTTGATGAAGAACCAAGAAGTAATAGATGTAACTTTCATGTCTGAACAGCAGAGGATGGTCAAAGATTATTCTCACAACATCAACGAGGCTGTATTAGGCTGAAGTTGCAAAACAGGGAGATGCTTCATAGAGAGAGAGGAGACATACCACATTTCAGAAGTATGATTCTGATTTTTCTGCTCAAAAAAGTTGCCAGTCTGTTAAAGATTACAGTTCCTAAGCTTGGATCTAAGCTTTTAAAGGATATCCCAGTGCTTGAATTTAACTTTCGTCTCCTTATTCACGATGTGATCCATGTATTTGCTCATTATTTACATCAGTTACTTGGACGTTAAAAATCTTCAAAGGAATATACAAATGATGAAAAGTAGTCTTTTTCACAATTGTAAAATAATGTTCTTATATTGTGATTTAGATTAGTAGACTCAAGCATGGTAGTTAAAGAAATAAGCATAGACCAAAGAAATAGATTCATTTTGAAGTTGATCCCGCACTGATTTTGTTGGTCTTCTCCCAGTCTGATCTTCCAAACCTTATAATTTTTCCAGACTGCCATACCTATCAAATTCGTATGACTGGATTGTCACATCTGGCTTTGGCCTTAAGTTAAGCATCAAAACTGCCTTCTCTGGCAAATGATATGACTGCATGTCCTTTTTTATTTTCAGATTCGTACAAAGGATCGTATCTTTGACAGCATTAGCCACCTGATCAAGCATTATCTTGAGCACAATTTGCCCATTGTCTCTTCTGGAACTGAACTCTGCCTCCAACAGCCTGCTGAAAAAAACCAGTGACTGGCTCTCTGGCTGATGAGATGTGCAACAAGCCACAATCAGAAATAAAGTGTAGCTGTAGGTCCATAGAAAAAGAACATCACCTGTTGAGGTTTTCTGAAGACTGAAGAAATACCATTCCTGCAGGGTACTAGAATAATATGTTCTTAGGACTTTGGAATAGGGAAGCATTTAAAAAAATACTGCTTAGGAGGATTTTCAGAAAAGTGTCTTTACTCATTCCTTAACAGGAACACTGTTTGTGTACATTCACACATGTCCCATTCTGTGTAGACATGGTAGATAGGTGTATTTTTGAAGTCAATCTGCTGAAGACAACAACCATTTTTCTACTCTTCAGGTGCAGTTTTAACAGAAGAAAAGATCTGAGTTGTGTATGATTGTGAAGTTAGAATATAAGTATCACAAGTCTTGTTTCCTTTAGAAAATTAAAGCTAAAAAAAAGGTAAGAGTAGAAATGTAATGTAATAAGCACAACAGTAGAAATCAAACAGAAAAAAAAATGCAACTAGCGAGCATCAGATAAAGGAAAATGACTCTGTGAGATAGTATTCCAACCGGAAACATTATCCCGAATCAACTTTTTAACACATTCTTGTTTCTCAAGTAAATGAACATTTCCCCACACTTCAGATGTCTCATTTTGGTTCCTATATAACACTACTCCAGATTGTTTGCGATTTGTTTTGACTTTGACTTGATGTGATCTGTGTATGAAGTACATGCATTCAATTTTCTAATAATATGCTATATGAAATTACTTTGATTTAATAAAATAGTGTTCAGTATCAAGGTTTTATTATACACGTAATTCTTCTTTTGCAGTCAAGTCTAAAATTATATGCCCATCTTTTTCTAGAAGAATGCTCGGGGTGTGTGTGGGGGGGGAAGCATATGTAGTAGGGGAAAGGAGAGACTGTCTTGCTGGACATGTTTTCTTAGAGCCAAAGACTATACAATATTTTTAAAAGGGGGCAGGTGGTGGTGGTGGTAATGTTATCACATTACAACAGTGGTTCTCAACCTTTTTAATGCCGCGACCCCCAATCGTAAATCGAGGACTACTCAACCGGTCGTAAGTCGAGGACTACTCAACTGGTGCAGCACCGTTTGCAGAATGGGACTTTTGGTGGGCTCAGCAGGGCAGAGACAGCCTGGACAATTCTTATTGGCTTTTGAAAGCCAATAGAATTAGACTCTATTCAAGAGAGTCTATTCTATTGGCTTTCAAAAGCCAATAGAATAAAAGGGAGTGGCACAGCTAAGGAAAAGGGGGGGGGGGAAATGGTGGACTGCGTTGTTTGACGACCCCCATGAAATGGTTGTTCAACCCCAAATGGGGTCCCGACCCACAGCTTGAGAACCACTGCATTACAAGGTAGAATAGGGTTTCCAGATTTTTCATCTTTTACTGATTTGGGGGTGGTGAGGCTATCTATTTAATAGCTATGTGAAAACTGCTGAAAAGTTTTTTTAACATTAAAATTAATAAAGGAAATAATAAAGAACATTATTATCTTATCCTCATAAGAATTTGGATTACTCAAATACCCATTTACTTTATAATTACATTTGTTCATATATTATAGATGTACCGTATTTTCTGGCGTATAAGACGACTGGGCGTATAAGACGACCCCTGACTTTTGAGAAGATTTTCATGGTTTAGAAAGTCATCTTACATGCTGGAAAATACGGTAATAAAAATACCCCAAAACCTCACCACACCCCAAATGATGAAATTAATTGCTCTGAGACTTTAAACAAAAATGTTGGATTGGTTCGATTAATAAAGGATAAGCCTATTGACAGCTATAAAAATATAAAGTAATTGTATACTTTATACCCTCAATTAGATTGTGGTTTTGGCAACAAAACCGAAATTATTTGCTGCTACCATCTTCTGGACTTTGAAACTTCCCAGCCTAGTCTACAGATTAGACTGGAGATTTCTGCCTACAGCCTAGAGTAGTGTTTCTCAACCTTGACAACTTGAAGATGTGTACACTTCAACTCCCAGAATTCCATGGCCAGCCATGCTGGCTGGATAATTCTGGGAGTTAAAGTTCAGACATCTTCAACCTGCCAAGTTTGAGAAACACTGGCCTAGAGAGTTTTCCGTGGCTTCTCATCCAAGGAGCAACTCATTTAGTTTTTTCCAGTCTGTGGCCACCTGCTTTGAAATTTAGATCTATAAATTACATTAATTGACAACACTTCTTTTAATATTAAATTTCTAAATACAAGATTTGGGAAAAGGGGGAAAATGAGACACTTGGTATAGAAGAAGGAGTGGGAGAACCTGAGAGCAGAGTTAAAAGAGGGATCAGCCTAGAATCCCTATGTAGCCACAGGTGAATTATGTCCAACTTCCCTTGAATTTCGTTGACCCTTATTTAACTCCAAGAGATGCTAACCATTAGCTGAGAAGATTTCTGTGCATAGGCATGATTAGCAATAAATCCTTTTAATTGGACCTTCGTATGTGGATTTGATCTTTCATGCCTGATCTGAGGGTATTCCAGAACTCTGGAAGTGAATTCTGACTTAAATGGACTCAAGCAGTTTACAATTCATCTTCACAAAAGTTTCTTTCAGGTATACACACCAAAGAATTTTCTGGCAATCTCAAGGATACTTTTTTGGATCAGCTGCATAAAATAATAGCCTAAGAAGAAATATATTAATAAAATTTAGGTAAATTAATCACCTCCCTGGTGTAGGAATATCTATATCATACCAATAACTGTCTTATGAATGGTTGCCATTAAAAAGATAATGATAGATGTCGGCTGTATCTTTGGAATTTCAGATCCCAAAGACTTTGTTCATTTCAAACAAATGCAATTGTCTCTATATCTATAGCCACTTTTGCATTGTCTACATAATAATAGTAATAATAAAGTTGGAAGGGACCTTGGAGGTCATCTAGTCCAACCCCCTGCTCAGGCAGGAAACCCTATACCTATCTATCTCATCATTCCAGGAATCATGGAAGCTAAAAAAAAAACAACAACCTTTTACTTTCTATAATGTTAATATTTACCTCTAAATGCTATGTATTTGTAGCAAGGTCACATTAAACAAATCTTACAAAAAGCCATTTCTAGTTTGGAAAACTAACATCTGGAGAAGATAACTGAACAGTCCTCCTTGCTAGCAGCCCAGTTGGCAGAAGTATCTCTTCATGAGTTATATTACCATTTGAACAATGATATTTTGTCTCCAACTTATTTCAGAAAAAAACCATAATTTCTTACAGAGTTTTAAAATTGGAAACTGATGAAACATTGCTTATGATTCAACTCACTTCACAAAGAACAGCTGCTAACCATCCTAGGCAGTTTCTAAAAAAGAAATTAGAAAATAAAGAAAACAAGGCTCTTGGCTGCTTTTGAACGGGAGGGACTTAAATATAGAAAACATGATTTTCCTGCGCACAATTTCAGCAAATACAAATCTGAAAGATTCATTTTTTCATTAAAAAATAAGAATCCTATCTATTTATATCTAGACTACATTTTTTTCTTGATGATTACTTTGTCCTGAGGACATATCAAATAGGTACTTAGCAGTGTGTGCAAATGCAATATTACAGCTTTCTCCAAATTTATTTTTCCAGATGTGTAATAGTATAGCTCTATCATCTAAGATAAGAAAGCATTTGCTTGAACGGGATAGGAAGGAGCTCACAAACTGAACTCATTAATAAAAATTCTGGAGCTCTTCTTCAAAATAGAAAATGAAGAATACCAAAACTTTCAAGTAAGTATAATTCTAAAGAATGGTGCTGTTCTAATCATCTGATTTAATACTTTATTGAAACATTGCTTCAACTGAAAGAGCATTGTCAGCCAGCAAGTCTTCTCTCCCACTTCCCAAAATATGTATTTTTCTGTTCATAATGAATAGTTCCAAACCTTTGAATCGCCAGAAACATATTAAAAAATATCATGTCCAAAACTAAATACTCAAACCAAACTTGGGGTACTAATTTATAATGATTACTTTCTCAAAAATTCAGCATTGGCAATCAAATAACGATCTCAAGTTGGACTTAGTACTGATAAGTTGCTAGTTGCATTGCAATCTATGAAATGCACAGGGCAGTTGTTATATTCTGAAGTTTTAACTTGGCCTGGAATATAGTTATAGAACAAGATAGGCAACATGGTGTCATCTATATATTTTGATCCCAGTATCCTTAACCATTGGCCATGTTTGCTGAGAATGATGAAATTAGTTCCAAATATCTGGAGGATATCAGATAGTTTATGCCAGTTTATGATAGTTTATTCCAGGGGTAGGCAACCTTGGCTCTTTTATGACTCGTGGACTTCAACTCCCAGAATTCCTGAGCCAACTGGCTCAGGAATTCTGGGAGTTGAAGTCCACGAGTCATAAAAGAGCCAAGGTTGCCTACCCCTGGTTTATTCTCTACCATTGGGAGGAAACCCATGGTCTAAATTTTTTAGTCAGTAGTAATTAAGGTGTTGTACTAGAACCAGGGAGATCCAGGTTCAAGTCTATCCTCAAGCATGAGAGTTTACTTAGTAATTTGATAGCAGTTATCATATCTCAGACTACCTAAAGAAATTGTGAAGAAACAAAATGGGAAAAGGGGGGAGGCTCTATGCAGAGGAAACTATAAGTCTAATTAACAAAATGGTAAATAAATAAAGCAAGATCTTCTTGTAAAGTCACCGTCTGCTTGGACACTGTGGTACAGCAGAAGTGTTCGGGAAGGCTTCATGAAATGATAAATGATTTTGTAGGTAAAATGAGGACCCAGATTGTTGGGGGCAATGTAAAATATATATACATTGCTTACTGGTGTACACCGCTTAGAGAGTGCTTGCACTTAAAGCGGTATATAAGTCTCATAAATAAATAAAATAATAAATAAATAACAATTATCCAATCTGTACCCAGGAACAGGAACCGGAACCACTGAGAAAGATTCCTTTGGTAAACGTATCCTGAGTAATGATGACATCCAATCTGGTGCAGAGTTTTGATATCTTGGCATTTGCTAGATTACTATTATGTGAAGTTGGAAATCTAAAGGATGTCTCCCTCGTTAAAAGATCAGCTGCGATTTTTGTTTTGCATCTCATCTACCTCTGCAGCCTTGGCTCGGCTGCAGAAAGCCAGCACCGCTTTCCCGCCACCCAGTTTCCTGCAGGATAGCTGTTGCTCATGACATTTTGTGGGCTGTGCAGATTGATGGGTGGACATACTTGGCTTTAGGAAAAGGACTGAGTCAGGCAGTCTCCTATTCCTTGCCAGCATTTCAAGATGTATCTGCTCTCACCCTTCCCGTCTCGTTTTTTGGTCATCATTTAGAAAGAGGACTTGTCTCCTGTTCTTCCATTTTGATTTGTAGGTGTAACTGTCAATTTTCTTCCCAAAAGAACCCCATCTAAAGAAGTGATGTGTTTGGAAGGAACAGCCCTCGGATCTCCCTCTTGGCAAGCAAGCAATATGAAATATTTGCATGGTGGAAGCAATTTCCATGATCTGTAGTGGTCACCAGGCATGGCCAGGACGTGGCTTATTGTTGACTGTATGGTGGGATAGGCATTGCTGTGGTTCAGATCCCAGACTGGATTCGATCTCTCCTATAGAGAATTCAGACATCACACTTTCTCCCCCCCCCCCAACAAAGTTTTGAGAGGGGCTCCCGAAAATTGGCTGATTCTATCAGTCTGTGGCATTTATCTGGGAAAGATTGTATTTGTCATTACAGCACATATTTAAGGAAATGTTTAAGGCTCATGGGGAGCTGCACCAGGGTAGAGAGTAAGAAATATGACCTTGACAAAAATAGGCCAGATCTGTTAAAACAAGGCTTAAGTCCAAAACGAGCAGAGTATATATACAGGGAATCCTCAGCTTAAAAAAAAAGAACAGAATTTCCATTCTTAAGCAAGATTGTTCAGTGAGTGGCACCTGATTTTACAACCTTTTTTTTTTTACCGTGGTTATTAAGCAATCACTGCAGTTGTTAAGTGAATCATGCAACCATTAAGCAAATTTGCGTTCCCCCATTGACTTTGTTGGTCAAAAGCTGGCTGGGGAAATTGTGAATAAATAACCCTCAGAATGCTACGTATATTTTCATTATAATGTGTGTGTGGGGGGGGAAGGTTCAATAACTTTTTCTGTTTCAGTAAATCAAATGTGGTTTTCTTCCCATTTATTATCTGTTCCCTTCCATCCAAACAAATCATATGGGAAAAGCATAGATTAATGTCTAGGACAGGGGTAGGCAACCTTGGCTCTTTTATGACTCATGGACTTCAACATAGCTGGCTCAGGAATTCTGGGAGTTGAACTCCATGAGTCATAAAAGATCCAAGGTTACCTACCCCTGGTCTAGGAAGACTCCTAACAAGGAAGATTTCAATGTAGTGAAAAGATTTCAATTTGAGCTAGATATAACTACCAATCAATATCAGCTGTAAAATACGATTTATGATTTGTATATCTTTGTCTAAGCAGTCACAATTTTCCTGTGCTTTATCTTCTCATGATATTGGGGGAGATCATATCATTTCCAATAGACCATTTATCTGGTTCTGTTATGAACAACAATAATACAAACTGATTTCTCAATCTGTAACATTCTTCCCAAATAGTAAAAAACCAAAACCCACATTAAAATATATAGATGAAATATAAATGAAATTCCAAGTCACGTTTTAATTTTACCATCAAACTATATTAAATTAAAAAAAACTGTTTTAGTGACAAAACAATGATTAGGATTGTTTTTTTTTTTTACAGAATAACACAGAAATGGCTTCTAGTCACAACTGCTACATTTGCATTGGAAATTTGCATTGGTAAATGCAAAACTGGTTGGATTAGTTGAACATCTATTTTCTGTCTCACAAAACTTACATAAAGATGTTTTCTTCATTTACTTAAAAAATATTTGAAGATTACATGTTCACAGTACTCATTACATTAAGGAGTTATATTATACAGACTAGCATATTATAATGCCATATAATGTAAACCTATGCCACACAGCAGGCATAATAAAAGAAAATCAAATACAAAGAAAAACAAAAGTTGGTGCCTCAGCTTAAATTCCCCCCTTTTCCTCTTAGGATGCCTTGATCCGTGTACTTCAACACAACAAATGCTGAGCCTTCCTATTATCTGTGACTGTTTATCAGGCCTGGCAAAATAAACCACCACATTCTAACTTAAGCTCTGATTTCTTGATCTAACAAATCTCAAAATGTGTGAATAAATATTTGTGAAAATGTTAAGAGAAATCAATGACAGTGCAGTGCGGCCTGGATAGAATATCCCTATATTATTCACCTTAAACTGCAGGATAGAGGAGGGACAGTCTCATCTCCTATGGCCAATGCACAGTAACCGTTGAGAAGGGCATTTTGTACATATATACAGCAGGTTGACCAGCCATAGCCATCAGATTCTCCCCCCCACCTTTCTCCAGATTGCTTGCTGAATTACTAGGACATCACAGAATGTTTATAGATATTTCTATTACCAAAGAGGAAGCCAGGCATATGATGCTAAAGTGTTCAGACCCATTCTTAAATCCTAAATGTTGACTGTAGATGGATGTCAGAAAGATCGGATATGTGCAAGGTGGGCTGAGGAAGACTCTGCTGGGGTCCTATAAGGGAAAGACTTCCACAGTTGCATTTTGGAATATAAGAAGTGAATTTCATGTAGTGCTTTAATCAGTGGCCATTTATACATTATTTCTCTAGCAAGTACACTTTTTCAATTGAACTGCGTCGAAAAAACCCCCCATATCAGGATAGCACTTTTTTCTTTACACAACCCTCAAGAGAACTTGCAGAGGCAGCCAAACTTTTCTTGAATCAGTTGGTGAAGAACCAAAACTCAGTGCTCAAAATAGGCACTTAGAATTAAGCAGCCATCTCAAGTTTGCCCCTCCTATGAGTTAAGTGCATGAAACTCCACTTAAAAAAAAAAAAAGACACCTTTTCTTTTTGGCTCTGTAAAAGCCACAGGACAAGAATCCCCCAAGTGCCCCCTCAGCAGGCTTCACTTGCAGACGTTTCCAGTATAAAATGGAGGTTTATTCTTTTCAGTGATGCACGACAAACTTTTGGTTTGCACAAAGTTATCATTCAGTTTTGGTGTGTTGCTGCTGCTGGATTTGCTTCGACTCTGATCCGGGGTGGGCTGGATAGGCAAAGACATGGCAACATTGTTCTTCACCAGGCAACCACACACCAGGCGAAAGAAGGCTCGGCGCATGTCTTTGCTTGCCAGAGTATAGATGACGGGGTTCATGGCTGAATTGAGGACCGCTAAAGCTATGAAGCCGTCTTCTTGATACAAAATCGAGCACTCTTTCACTCTGCAGGCCACATCAATCAGCAACAAAATAAACAGGGGGGACCAGCAGGCAATGAAAACCCCAACAACGATCACAACGGTCCTCAGCAATGCCATGGACCTCTCCGAGTTGTTGTGATTGGTGACATTCCGACTGCTTGATTTCACCAAGATGTAAATGCGGGCATAGAGGATTACAATGGCCACTAGGATGGCTATGAAGATAATGGTGCAAAACGCCACATATTTCTTGGAGTATAGTGGTAAAATGGTGGAACAGTCTCTTAAATTTCCAATACAGTTCCAACCAAGGATGGGCAAAGCTCCCAGAGAAAGAGAGATAAGCCAGCACGTTCCAATAAGCAGGAAAACTCTGTACTTTTTATTTGCATCGTATGGCCTCATTTTGATCATGGTCAAATGCCGTTCGATGGCAATAGCCAACAAGCTGAATGTAGAAGCACCCAGCGCCACAAACATGCTGCCTTCCCGAACAAACCAGATCCTGGAAGACAAAGTCAAGGTCTTGTTTCCTGACATCAAAATGTTCACTTTGTAAACTATTCCCGCCAACAGGTCACAGAGGGCCAGGTTGCCAATAAAAAAATACATGCGGTTGTGAAATCTGTTGTTCTTCCAGATGGCAATCAGCACCATTAGGTTCTCCAGGATGATAAAGCCACAGATAATGAGAAGTGCAATGATTGTCAGTTTTTTTTCTTTTCCACGGCTAAGCTTTCCAGTATAATTGTAATGAAGTACTATCACTGGGTCCACGACTTCATTTTCCGGAAAGAAAAAGACACTAGGGGGTGCTGTGCTGACAATAGCCATGACTTAATTTGAAAGATATCCACTGTAACATCAAGAAATGTTTGTTCCAATTGTTTCCCACAAGGGGGAGCCCACACCACACTCTTTAGAGTACGGCTCTTTAAAAATATCTCCAAACTGGATGCATCTCAGCATCTTCAGGCTCTGGGGTCAGGACCTTTAAAAACAAGTAAAAGACAATGTTAGCCAGTAGGCTTAACTTCCCAAATCTCATGTTGTAACAAAGCAGAAACAGGAAACTCTCACTTTAAATAGAGAGCAATCAGATCCTCGAGGCAAAGGAGATAATATCAAACAGGTGAGGCTACTATTATAAAGGACTTTCCCTATCAAATACATTGGCACTCTGCCCCCAAAAAGCTAAGATCATTTTATATCATCAGGTAGGACTGAAGAACTTGAGCAAGTTATTACATATTAAGGGAAAGGACAGAATTAGGGTAGGAATTGCCTGAAGTATTTGATGATACTGGCTCTTCTCTTCCACCCTTCCAATCCAGAGTCATCTGAATAGAATTCAAGGCCTGTTAAATTAGTTGAGCATAAGAGAGAAGCAATGCCACAAGGATTTCTCATTTCTGGTAGTAATAATGCATTAGTATAAATTCATAACCCCTCCATTTTTTGTCCTTTCAAAAGACCCCAAAAGTGCTGTCAGGCTGTTCCTAATTATAGAACTGATCCTGACTGCAACTGTCTGAAATGGTATCTTAACTACACAACAGACTGCAGTCCAATACAAACCTTGCCTGGGAAAATGTTGCATAGAACTTGAAATAGATTTCCTTCACTTCACAGGCAAAATACTTGCTGGTGAACCCCTCCACTTCTTGTTTCTTACCTCCCCCTCTTTTGCACATTTCCCTGTTTTATTAGACAAAAGCATTTCAATTGTACTTAAAAAAAAACACATTTCCCTGTTTTATTAGACAAAAGCATTTCAATTGTACTTAAAAAAAAAAAAAAGGACAGCACCACTTGTAGCATCCTCTGGACAGTGTGGCTATGAATCCCAGTCTAAAGATTCAGCTTTGACAGCATCACTAGTTGTAATTAGAAAATCCATCTATCTAAAAGTTTTTTTGCTGACTATTCAGTATTAAGCACAGAGAATAGATTGAAAATCACACAGTAGTTAGATTGCCCAGGTGTCTTAAGAAAGCAGTTCTGATATTACATTAGGTAAAGCATCTGAGTCAACATACACTCTTCCAAGTCCTGCCCTGATTCATCCAGTCCCAAAAAATAATTTATTTTTCACAGGGCTTTTATGGATGGTCATTGTCATCTCCCATGGTTATGTTTTCAGTCTGCTCAACAACAAAACTCATCTAAGCCAATTATATAACGGTAAAGAATGAAACTAACTAACTAACTAACTAACTAGCTAACTGCATTATTGAATGTGTGAAGTGGCCATGCTTTGCCCCAATATGATACTCCATGCCACTGAATCACTCCTACTGTTTTTCTTTGGCTCAGCCAAGATCATCACCTTATACCCAGAGCTGGGTGGGGGGAGGAACCACACCAGAACTATAGGAAACTCTCACTTTGCTCTTTAGAGCACAGAGAGGGTCATGTTTCTTTATGAAACAGCTATACCTCTTCAAACTTTGCACAGCCCAGAGAAAATGAAAGAAAGAAATTGATTATTAGGCAAGCCATTACAGCATTCTCTGGTCATTTAAAAATTACAACTCCACATTATCAAATTTGAAATGACTAGATGAAGAGGATAGTCTTTGTCAAAAAAGATATTATTGCATCACCTGATCTCCTTGAAGAGATCTCCCTTTATGCAGACTCTTCAGTTCTTCCTTCCTCTTGAAGCCACTTAATGCATTTCAATCAACCAAGAGTGTCCAAGGATCATGACTTCTTTAGCAACTGAGTTTTTGACCAGGGTACATTTCTCCCTACTGTCAATGAATCAGATCGAAAATGAATGAACCACCAATGACATGCTTCAGAATTGATAAAGTACGCCAGGAGGATTACTGACATAAAATTGAGATTTGGCATTGGAGCAGGCACTTTCCTAACCAGTCTGACAACTTATTCTATCCTTCCCTTGCAATGCCCGGTATGCTTCCAAAAGCTTTTTTCACAACATGCATTGGCTTGTTAAATGATTAAAATTAAATATGATTATTATCTAGCTATTCTCTACTCTTATATCAGAAATTATAATTTGGTGGCAATTTGCAGAGAAACTCTGGGGTTGACTTTGAAGAAATATGCAGCTCTGGCATGGAAGTTGTCTATGTACAAACATCAGAGTCAAGGTAAAAGGAAAGTGGATATTCACACAATGCCAGCACACATATTTATTAATACTATATTGACATTTCTATTATCAAGTCAATATTAGTTGACATGGTCTGTTGCTTATTGTTGCACCACGTACAAAGCCTATGCACTAGCGTCTTCCTGCTGTAATCAAATTTCTAGAGGACACACATATTCATTTTTAAGCACCGAGTCCTGCTGGAAAAGTAGGAGGAGTTTGCAGTGTTTCTTGCATATGAGGAATGTTTGCATCCATTGGAGGGGATGCTTGGCTCCTCCTCCTTCTCTTTTTGGCATACCACTATTGTATACGGTACTGTACGGAGAAGATAACCTAATTACACAAAGAGATTGAAAGAAAGAATTCCCCAGCAGGAGAATATGCAATATATTGAGCAGAAAAGAAGGTTGCCATTGTCTTGGCTCAGACACCTTCACTGAAAGTGAATAGCAAACTCTTGGCACTGCTATAGACTTTTAACAGAGTAAACAGGGGGCTCCTGTTGCCTCCTGACAGCCTTAAATGATTAGAGCTGCCCATTCAAGCCTATACTGGGCATTCAGAAGGTGCAGGGAATAGCAAGATTAGTACTCTGGAAGTACAAATGTTGGGAATAAGGAATAGGGAATAAGAGAAGTGATTGAAAGGGGAGAAAGCAAGGCTTGTACCTCTTTTTTTCAACTTCCCAATATATGTTTTATATTCAGATTCAGCTACTGGCAGCCCTGGGATGCTGGGGAAAGAGGGAAAGAGAACTGCAGAGAAAAATGCAGATGATGGGGGGAGGGGGGGAAGAGACTTGCCAACAAGCTACTTTGCCTTACCCATGCCTCTCTTTTATATAGTTGCTGGTGGCAGTAAAAACTCCCAACAAAGTCTTAGCTAAAAGCTCCCGTTTTCTAGATCCCAACCTTGCCATTTTCCCAGTAGCTCCTATAAGGAGATTCAGCGAAGTTGCTAATTACCAAACACAACACCCTTTGCTGTTATTCTAATATTTATGCAAACATAGCAATTTAAAATCAGAAAAATTAGAAGTGGGGAATTTTGCTTGAGGCGGACCTGGAATCAATTCTATTGTCCAAACAAAAGAGAGGTTAAATACATAAAACCTCTCCATCAGGGGTTGTCTGGATACATTTCCAAGAATTTCCAGCCAGCAAAGAGAGCTTCAAGTTGAAAAAGCAAGGCGGATTGCTAGAACCTGATAAAACTACGGGAGAGCCTCTTATTTAAACCTTCTGTCAGATGAGAACAATTAAATATGCCAGCAAAAAGAGCATACACACGATTTCCCTATGAAACATGACTCAGTGGACTAAGGCTAAGAAAGTAACTGAGAACTAGATTACATAGACCTTGGGAAAGCCCACCATCTTGCAAAGTTTACTGGATGATCTTAGGCCACTCATTATCTCCCTTACTAATACCTAACACAGGGATATTGTGAAGATAAGATATGGATTGGGAAACCACGTATGGCATTGTGAATGCTTTGGAGAAACAATAGGATAAGATAATAAGATTATCTCCTGATAAAATACTAAGCTTGGACTTCCAAGGCAGAACAAATCTTCCTCAGATAATTGCTAAGTCCTATTTATACATTGATTCCCTCCTTTTTTTCCCCCTTGATAAACAGAAAAGTGGAAAACCTCCCATCCAACTGCCTTTAAACCACTCCACTGCACCAAAAGGAATGGGACCCACAAATGACACATTTTACATCAGAAAAAAAGCACGTACATTTCAAGGTCTATGGAGAATCTCAATCATCCAGGTCATGATTGTCTCAAAGGTGCTTTTTTCAAAAGACAACTGGACTTTCTTGGATTTTTTTGTTCTTTGAAAGTGTTTCGCTTCTCATCCAAGAAGCTTCTTCAGTTTATTTAAAGGCCATATCTTAGTTCTTTGACACAACTTCTGGATCCAGAAGGGGCAATTCTAAAGCACACAAGCATGCTAGGCAGATAGCTGCAGATGACACACCAAATCATAAATTTAATACTACATTATATTCGGCACGTTGTGGCAGCTATTATTTATTAATATGTTGGCTATTCTATGAAAAATAATTTCATACTAATCAAAGGAATGTAGGCCAAAGTAATAGACACAGGGTCTATTGTCCAACACCTCCAATCCTTGTCCTTGAATGCATAGATGATCAGTCCGCAACCCTAGAGTAACGTTTGGGCCTAAATATTAATTTCAAAACCCTTCTGTAAAAGATCTGCCACTTCAGATAGAAGAAAGAAGAAAAAGAGTGGTATGAAAGAATAAATATCTTCACCCATTTTGGGTTACAGCCAACATTTGCTGCTTACTTCAACCCTGTCCATCATATGTGCCTCTCCAAGGCATTATCCATTCCAGACATGTCTTTCATCACTCAGAAAATTGGAAGGGATGAGGCAATCTGGAAAATACTTTCTTACAGATACTCATGTCCAAGGGCCCAAGACAATAAAGCATTTCATGTAAATTTTATATGCTAAAAGCAAATAGCAGGTGGATATAAGAGGAACCTTTAAAATCTTCACACACACACACACACACACACAAATCTCGTGGCTCTGCCTACTTTTGGATTGTAGTCCTTGAAGAAATGCTGTTATAAAGTCTGCTCTACATGTTTAAGCCACTGCAGCCCCCCCATCTATTACTACTTTATTAAACTTGTATGTCACTTCTGATGGAAATGATTATTTTGCTGTTTACAAATGGAAATGATTAATCTAAAGGAAAGACCACCAGGCAAAGGTGATACTTCCATTATTTTGAATATGAACCTGTTAAGTCCTTCGTTCGATGGCGAATGAAGATCACACATGGTAGAATCAATAGCTCTTTATTTCTCCTTCTGCTCACTCCAACAACAACAGCCAGGCTCGCAGGCCTCCTTTTTAGTGTCCGGATCCCCGGGCAAAACAGCAACATTTAATGGCGTGCTTTCGTGCCTTGTGCATGCGCGCAAGGCTGGCACCTCTCAGTCTGGTCCCGGGCAGCTTGCAGAAAGCCTGGGACCATAGCAATGTCCCGAGCCTGCTTTTGCAGGCTCAGGACACAACAGAACATACAAGAGATGTTATCAGTATCAGGTTCAAAACCCTAATGTATATTATGATATATCATACATGTATATTAGAAGACTTCCAACCTGGTAATGATGCCATCAAACAATTCGTCTAGAAACTGAAAGGCTTGTGTAGATCTGGCTGTTTTAAATGCCTTTCAGAGATGATTGATCTAATATTTCGTAACTCAAGGGTCTCCAACCTTGGCCACTTTAAGACTTGTGGACTTCAACTCCCAGAACTGAAGTCCACAATGAAGTCTGGGAGTTGAAGTCCAGACGTCTTAAAGTGGCCAAGGTTGGAGACCCCTGTTCTAACTGATATCAGAACATTCCAAGAAGGTGTCAACATGTCTTCCCTTAGGTGTGCATTAGCTACATCAACCAATGCATGTTTGTCATAATTCTAAAAAAAGGCTCCAATGCATCCAGAGGTATGTGTCTGGAATGCTCTACATTTCTGCAGTCCTTTCCTATTGGCTTTCATCTGTAGCCTCACCGTGATCAACACGCATGAAGCATCTAGGTCAGGCCTGCATAACATATGGCCTTCAGGCCACAAATATCCCACCAAACAGGCAATTTTTAGAAAGTAATAATTCCACTACTCTGCTCCATTAGCTGCAGAGTAGCTGAGCAGCACGCCAAGTATGTCTTTGCATCCTGCAATGATTTTTAATTTATCAGTGTCACCCTGTCCCTTTTACAAGTTGTTCAGGCCTGATCTAGGTGATGGGATTTGATGTGTTCCAAACCCGATTCACATATTTGATATCAGAGGCCACCAAGTGACTGACAGCTAGTCTGACGGAAATCCATGTGAGATAGATGAGTTGATAGATAAATGATAGACAGATAGACAGACAGACAGACAGACAGACAGATATAAATGTATTCTGCCTAAATAACCTATTGTTTTTCATGACCAAGAATGGTGAAAATAGACTATGCAGGGCTTGTAAAATGCATTATGAAAAATGAATGCATAATTAACAGCAAACTCAACGTTGGGTTTCATGTTCAAGAAAGCAGTGAAATTACATCATCTGTAACAGAGGAAATTAAAAGCAGACCAGTCAATTCATGCACTGCAGCTCAATATCACCGAGATATACCAGCAAAAATAAGGTGACAGATTAATCTGGAGTTTTAGATTCATATAAATATTTGTGAAGCTGAGGATATGCATGGACTGGCTGTTTGAAGAAAAGTGTTCTCGTGTTCCTGAAGCCTAGCTGAAGTAATATTCTTTCCAGATGGTGGATGCATTGAAATTGGATCCTTACAAGAGGGAGATTGTGGGAAAGCGAATCAATAGGAAAAGCTTTACCTTTAAACCTTCTTCCCATAAGTCTGAACTCAGAGACAGCCATGAAATCATGAGGGGGTGAGGAGTGTCCTTGTCAGGCACTCCAGATGCTGCCCCTGATACCGCTTCATTTTTCCCCCTAGTCCTTCACTTCAAAAAGAGAGAAAGAGAAAAAGCAGGAGAGAGTGTGAACACGAGAGTGAACAAGTAGAGAAGTGCTTCAGATTTTGCACAAACTCAAAACTTCTTCTACCCATTAAAACCATGATCCCATATCAGCCTGAAAAAAGAAGACATGACCACTACATTGTACTAACTATCAGAAAGGTTCTATGCTTGTGTTTATGCGGGATCTTATTCATTTCATTTCAGACTACATCACTCTGATCTAGCTACAACGCCCCACAGAGCAGTCCACAAATGAAATAATAGCTCTAATGCCAAATATGATGTCATGTGAACATTTTGACCTTGCATGATCTGTAACTGTCTGCCCAGTATGTTTCTGCTTGTCTGATAAAACAATGACACTGGGGTATGACATGGCATTTCAAACTGATTGACAAGATGTTCTTGAAGCAAACCACTACAGAACTTTCCATCTGCAATTTAGTTTATTTTATAACACGTTGTATTTTATGCAAAATCTATTTGTATGGGAAGGAAGGAAGGAAGGAAGGAAGGAAGGAAGGAAGGAAGGAAGGAAGGAAGGAAGGAAGGAAGGAAGGAAGGAGCCTTCCACCCAAAAGCATAATAGTGAAGTGGGTGGTCATATAAATTGTTTAAATAAAATAAATATTTGGACTGTCCTTTCTTGTAGATCAAGAGTGCATATCAGATTAAAGTCTCTTGCATAGAATATATGTGATGTTCACTAGCAGCATGCAGAAGTTTTCAATCTTCAGTTTTAATTGCTTGAAAAAAAATGTGCCTGCTTTAATTTGCAGCAAAGAGCTACTGCCCTGGAGGAAGTCTAAAGCACTTCACCCAAATAATTTTTGAAAGTTCATATACGTAGTTTTATGTCTGAAATGGGAAGAGACTTAAATGTGATCTGTCGGGAATAGGAAAGAAATTAAGTGTGCTTATTTAGTAATAAATTATATAACAAAGGAACTGAACTGTTAGCTACCATTGTTCAATTTTGCTTTAAACCTTAAAGCAAAAAAGACTTAAACTTTTAAAAGGCTCCATCTTTTTTCTAGATCTGACCTGCCCACTTCCGGAATCCAGCATCTAACATACTTTCCAAAAGCCTGCCCAACCATTAGCTCAATAGAAGCTGCATGATTCTTTACAAGCAAATGGCATTTGTTTGATTATGGATTGGATGGCTGCCCATATTTTATTACCACATTTTGCTAAATTTAGCATTGTTTTAGAATTGCACCTCATATTCTACTGCTCTTATTTTTTTCCATTATACTTCCAGAGAACCCAATGAGTATTTTTGTTTTTTTAGTAGCTATCTTCATAGAGATCTCCTCATTTCAAAGACTACTAGGCTATTTCCTAAAAATAGCTTTTCTCTTCCTTGTACTTCAAACTTTTGAATTTCAGCATTGCCTGTTTCTTTAGAGGTATTTAATGTGGCAATTTTAAAATCCAGCTGTAGTTATCCTGAATTCCAGCCACTTCTGTGGATTTTTTTCCAATCCCATCCCCAGAAGAGATCCATGGGTGTCCTGAAAAATGCATTAACCTGATCAAACCAGAAGCAAAGTATGTTGAATTAGACAAACTATTCAGAAGGGCAGGACTGGGGTTCAAGTCCTGCCCTTCTGAATAGTTTGAAGTCAGTCGTATTAACTCAGTCCAACCCATCTACAGAGATAATGGAGATTATCGTGCTAAGTATACTACCCTGAGCTGCCCTGGAGGAAAGGCGGGGTATAAATTCAGTACATAAACACTTTGACCAAATAAATGCTCAAGCAAACTCTAAAGCAGGGGAGGAGAAAAATGCCTCCTGGCTTAAAATCTGCTGCTATAAATTAATTTTCCCGTCTTGGCTCTCTCCCACAATTCCCAGTCTTAATCCAATACTTTGGAAGGTGTCGGGTCGGGAATGGCTGATCCGACGTGCAGCGCTCATGCTCATCTTCCCTGTTATTTCCATTGTTCGTTTGGTTTCCCCCAAAATTGGTTAGCCCGATTGTGTCGTCTGAATGTCGGATCATCAGAAGCTGGAAAGACCAAGCTGACCTCCGCTAACCCAAATACCGATTGGTTCATCGGTCTCTCTCCGCGTAAACGCGCGAGGAAGTTGCTCTGGATTAAACCCGTAGGTCGAGGGTCCCACCTAAACTTTTCAAAAGGGGGAGGAGTCTTCACCCCCCCCACCCTCGCCCCACGGAATATAACGAATGTGGAAATCGGTGAGGATGAGCTGAGGTTCACTGACTATCAGTGCCCAACACAGTCCAATCGTGAAGGGACAATGCAACTGTGGGTCCTCCAAGTTCAGAAAGAGGACAAGGATCGAGGCCAGATGCCTTCGGATCCTCTTTTTGTCTTTTTCGCGGCACGGGATCTGTAAAAGGTCCCACCTTGCCTCCCTCTCGAGCCGATTATTCTCCCCCCCCTCCCTCCCAAATAGCGAGCAAATCGCACATCTATTGCTTTCTGGGGGATTCAGGTTTTGCGGGCGCATCGCCTTGTCCCTCTGGGCTCGCTGTCGGCGCCTTAAAATTGCGCCCCGTCCCACCCGATCCCCAAGCGACCCGCGCCAATTCGGATTACAAAAGGCGAGGCGTCCCACCCGCTTCGCCCTTAACTTCGACTTGCGTTGCCTTCCCGCTCACCTGGCGTCCGCTCCTCTCCCTCCTCGTCCGCTCTCTGCCCGACGCGCCTCATCCTGGCTGGATGTTGGCGCCAAGCGCTCTGCTCTGCCGAGTCCCACTTTCGTGCGGCCAAAGTTCCCGCTACCCCAAAGAGCGCAGTCGCGCGGGGTGATCAGCGCCTCCCGATCGCGCCGTCCCGCAGAAGGGGAGAAAACTCCGCCGGCCGGCTGCGAACCGATACCCCCTCCTCCTCCTCCTGCTGCTGCTGCTGCTGTTCCGCGGCCACCGCCTCCTCTTGGCCTTGTGGGGCTCCTCCCGCCGAACTCTCCTCGGCGACGAGTCCCGGTTCACACGCGCCGCCACATCCTCCCCTGTTCCCCGCTGGGCTGCCTCTACATTCCTTCTCCGGCGAGCCTTGTGTCCTCCGACGCACCTCCCACGGCAGCCGCCCTCAGCTCCGCGCTCTTGCCAACTCTCCGAGCCAGGCTGCTAAAGCCGGATCCACTTACCGGCAGTGGGAAAGGAGTCCCGCCGTTCTCCAGCGAGCAGGGCCTGTAGAGGTGGCCCATTGCTGGCCGACGGGTGCGCTCTCGCACCCCTTGGCGAGGAAGGAGCTCAACTGAATTCCCTGGGTTGGCTTCCGAGTCAATAGGCGCGGGGTTGCCAATACACGAAAGGAGGAAGAGGGTTCTGCTTTACTCTCGGTCATCATTTTTATTTAAGAGCAATAAACCCTTCGAGAACTGGGAAGTTTAATTGATATGGGGGGGGCTGTGGGCATATTTTATAAAATACTACCCATTCCTGTTTTGGGAAAGGAATATCATCGATTTTTTTTTTTAAAAAAAAGAAAGCAAGTAAATAGGAACCCCAGAAGAGCATAATGTTGTATCTGCTGAAAATATTTCCATTCTGTGTATTTTCTGAGAAGTAAATTTTGGTCTCCCTTCACTGGCTTTCTTTGGATTTGTCCTCAGCTTCTCTAGTGCTGTGTGAACTTCTTTGCCACTATGTCACTTTGTCACCATGGTGTTCCTCTACTACAGCTAAGGCTGCTTCAAGCCCCCCTTAAAATTTTTGGTTTTTAAGTAATGTTTTCCCTCTTCTGACACAATTTTTTCCCTTGGAGACTTCATTGATGCTGGGATTGCTTCATTGATGTGGTTAAGATGTGAGATCGGTTGCATCCACCACAAACAGTGATGAAGCCCAAATCACAACACACATGCAATGATGTCATACATGTTTCATCATTTGCCTCCAGCAGTGTCCATGGAGTAAAGGGGAGATCAGATTGATGAAAGCCGCATCACAGTCCCAATCCTTTTTTATGTGATTTATGACATCACAGTCATGCCTTAGAGCAGGGGTCTTCAAATGTGGTCCTTTTATGACTTGTGGACTTCAACTCCCAGAATTCCTCAGCCAGCATGCCTGGCTGAGGAATTCTGGGAGTTGAAGTCCACAAGTCATAAAAGGGCCACATTGGAAGACCCCTGTCTTAGAGGTTTGAAGTTTGAGGTGTGACATTGCCATTCAGACAAAATGTGATAGGTTGCACATGTCTTTGTTTGCTGACCCCTGCCCCCTGTAGATAACCATAGTTGGGATCTGCCCAGTTCCCTTTGCCCTACCTGCACACTTTTTTGCCATGAAAGAGTGTGCAGATTAGTGTGTGAGTTACTTAAAGAATGTGGGTTACAGGAGGGACTGGACACCAACTTCCATAGAGGCAGCTGCCTGCATAATGTCTAGCTAATGCTCTTGTTTGGGTTTCATGCTGTTTTCCACAAGCAGTCGGTCTGTTTTGTTAAAACATGTGCTGCGCAGAAAGGAGATGCTCTCAATCACTGCTATAGAAATGGCCAAAGTAAAAACAAAACAAAACTCCGCATGAGATTTCTTACTCTCTCAGATCTTGGCCTCTTCTCCGATTCTGTGTCTCATCTGGGATGAAAAGAGACAGTATGCAGGGTATGGGAAAGGAAAAGGTTGTTGAGAGGAGGATTCATGCGTAATCATTTTGTGTACACTACGGTGGCGGGCAGTTGTGTTGCACGCATGGATTCATTCATTCATTTCTCTATTTTACTTTTTGTTCTGTGGTTTGGGAGTGGGAGGGGACTCATTCCAGACAGGCAGCTGATGAGTTGCAGGGATCAGAATTAAATCTGAACTCAGGAAGTGGAGAAAGGAAAAAAGCCAGAGAAGACTTGTGGTTTAGGGAAGAGAAATCTGGGCATCTCAAGACCCTCTATCCTTGGGAAAATCCCAGGATGGGCTTCTGTTCTGCTCTTCATCTCATATAAGAACTCTTGGGTTGAGGGAGCCCTTGTCTCACTGTCTGTCTGTGCAACAAAGAGCAAGAGGGAGGGAGAAAAATAAGTGGTGCATGAGCACAAGGGAGAGAATGTGGGCAAGTATCTTGGAGAAGGAAAGTCCGTCATTTATTTAGATAATACAAGTGTAATATCTCTGTGTTAAGAATAAAATTACCATAGAATAGAATAGAATAGAATAGAATAGAATAGAATAGAATAGAATAGAATAGAATAGAATAGAATAGAATAGAATAGAATAACAGTTGGAAGGGACCTTGAAGGTCTTCTAGAGTAGACCAAGCCTCCTGCTCAGGCAGGAAACCCTATACCATTTCAGACAAATGGTTGTCCACTCTCTTCTTAAAAACTTCCAGTGTTGGAGCATTCACAACTTCTGGAGGCAAGTTGTTCTACTGGTTAATTGTTCTAACTGTCAGGAAATTTCTTCTTAGTTCTAGGTTGCTTCTCTCCTTGAGTAGGCTCCATCCATTGCCTCTTCTCCTGCCCTCAGGTGTCTTGGAGAATAGCTTGACTCCCTCTTCTTTGTGGCAACCCCTGAGATATTGGAACACTGCTATCATGTCCCCCTCGTCCTTCTCTTCATTAAACTAGACATTCCCAATTCCAGCAACTATTCTTTATATGTTTTAGCCTCCAGTCCCCTGATCATCTTCTTCTGAACTGTTTCAGTGATGGCTGAAGAACCTTGAAGCATCTGCTGTGTAGCCAGAAATGTACTTTCAAGTCAAATTCCACCTGGGGTTTTGGAACATCTGTTCTTTAGTTTTCTAGCTTCCTCCAACAAACCTTTCACTTCACTTCTGAAATCATTTATGTTACTCTGGTTTCCACTGAGTGTGCATGGGTGAGGAGCTGGGAGGAGCATTTGAGGAAGAGTTGAGAGCTCTGATATGAAATGGAAAGGAATACTTTAAGCAAGAGTATCAAGAAAGTCCCTCTCGCTTCAACCCACAAGCCCTCCTCCATATCTTCGATCTGCCAGCAAGGCTATTTTGGACATGGCTTTACGATGCTCATGCAGAACTGTGAAAGTCCAGCAACTTGAAAGGTGGCTAAACCCACAATTCAAAGCATCTGTCTACATTTACCCAACCAGCCCCACCACATATTAAAGAGCACCATTGGCGGTTGTTTTTCCAGCTGGCAAGTAATGCTCAGTGGGAGGCGAAATAAAGCTACAGGAATCCACCAGTCTCTGTCCTACACAAAGACAGCAACAATCATCAGCATAAGCAGAACGGGGGTTGGCAATGAAGCCAGTGGAATTTGTGCTGGAACACTTTTTTTGCCAGCCTGAGGACTAATGGATTGCACTTTAATGTGCAATCATTTTTTTTCCTGCTTTGAATCCACCCCTCCTTTTTGAATTCCTATGAACTAATTCCTATGAGCTCAGACTGGGCTTCGAACTTAAATTTGGTCAGTGTGGGAGAGAAGTCGTAAGGGGGTTCCAGCACTGTAGATCTGAGAAATTAACAAGGCCTCCAGATAGTATCCATGAAGCCATTGGTGTCAATTCCACTGTGGGATATGATTATGTATTATTTTTATGTACAGTATGTAACTTGAAGAGCCCCTGCAAAAATGGCCATCAAATTCTAATTTCTTGCATAACAAAGAAGAGAAATCATTTTATGATTATATTTAAGTATTTAATTTGACTGTGTTTAAATCAGATTTAATATTTCCCCTGGTTCTGCTCACTTAGTTATTGTTACTTAGTGCATATTTTGGACAGTGCTTTCCCCATCGTGCAATCCTCAGCCAGGAAGAGCCAAACACCCACTTATATGTACTTGTCTCCAGGTCCATCAGTTGTAATTAGACATGTGTGAATCTGATTTGGTGGTTGCTATGTACATAATTTTAAATGAGAATTGGAAAAACATGAGATAACATTTGTTATCTGAACATTATCATAGAAACACATACACAAACACAAACACAGAAGCACAATCCCTTAAAACTATGTATTGAGGTAGAAAGATTTTAAAATAGCCACTATTGTTTTGTGCTCCTATGTGTTTTCAAGACGTTGTCATCAGGGCTTATATTTAGTGAAATGTCTACAGAGCCCAATAGGGGCAGTGCAGACACAATGTGTGAAACTTATTTTGGGGTTTGCAAGAGATGCGTCAGAGGAAAGCAAAGACACTGTTAGTTTCTGACCTTTTCTCCACTGTACAGTCTTGGGAGAGGTCAAGCTGATCAGAGCAGAGATGCTGAATAAGAACACAGAATTTTGGGAAAGTGAATGAATTCCAGACACGCTGACAGTAACATCAGAAGAGGCAGTTGGGAAAAGATGCACAATTCAAAAATCTGGCAGATGCTTTGTGGCATCAGATGCTTTAAAATGCTTGAAGTACCAAATGAAGTTGCTTTGGAAGAATGGTTGCAATGCATGGACCTGCGAGGTTATTGAATGCGTCAATTACACAGCAAACCATTTTATCATATCCTACCTGCTTCCTGGTAAGTACAAACATGCAACACGTTTGTCAACTTTTATTACTTGAGAATCTCCATTTCTTTTATCCTTTGGCTGTGTGATGGAGCTAAGACAGAAGGGCATTGGGGCCTTGAAACTACATATACTGTGGCTTAATACAGATTAGCTTTCATAATTTCCCAAGCAAATATAGCGAAGATAACCTTACTCCTGGCCTGCCCAACACAAACTGAAGCTTTAATTTAGTGATGCGCAATTTATTTGTGTCCAGGAGATGCATGTAACATTTCCTGAGGTGTAGAGAGGCGAAAGCTGAAATTAGCAAGGCTAAAATTCAAAGTTTTTGTTAGAGTTTACAGTTTTTTAATGGTGTTGAAGTCTCAGAATGAGGCACATTTGGCTTTGGGGTGAGTGGGGTTTTAGTGGCTATAGTGGCAGTAATGATAATGCATGGAGAGAAAAATTAATGAATCAATCAATGAAGAAAAGAATGCAGCACACCATGACACAAGGTCTAGTGGCTTATAAGAAAAGTAACCAGTTCTTTCTAGAATTTCTCCGGAGGAGAATGGCTCGTCGCATAGCCAAAGCAAGACAAACTGAAAACAGGAAACTTGTCCTGACTCTAATTAATTCTGGGCTGATGCATTTCTTAACATTTCCCTAAAGATAGCATTCGAGGGGAGGATTCGTACATGTTCTTTTTATGCTACAAGTAGCACAGAACCAATTTCTATTCTGAAGCAGTACAGCAAGAAACCTAGGAGGAACCTATGGATACCAGATATTGTTCTAGCTCAGATCTCCAGGGTACATGCTAATAATAATAATAATAATGTCCCCAGTTCTAACAATGGAGCATCACACATTAGAATCTGAAACACACACACACACACACAACCTGGTAGTAATTTTTTGAATGTTTACAAACAATAATGCTTCCAAGTTGGTAGGATATAGGTAACAGTATGTTAGCATGACTGGTAGACTCTGGATGAGAGATTTTTGCATGGAATAACATGAGATAAAGCTGAGCTTCGTTTGTGCTTGTGGCATAATGGACAAAATATGCCAGAATTGACTGGCACTCTCTATGATGCAGAAGACAATATATATTGCTATCTCTCTATTTTCATCTCCATTTCTATCTCTGTCTTTGTGTGTGTCACTGTCAAACTAAGAGTAAGGTGAATGGTATAATGGAGTGGATCAAAAGTGTTTTGATGTTGTCGAATGGAACTGATGAACACACAGAAGGAAGTAAATGTAATTGTGAATGAAAGAGGCAGGAGAGGTGGGGGTGGAAGATAATGTGCCCCACAACCACTTCTTCCTACCTGTAATCTACCAGTAGGATTATTTCTGAGCACAGGACTATTGCTCTTTTGAAAACGCCTTAAACCTGAGTTCAAAGATAGCTTGGCTATCAAGTTACAGGCATTAAGGTAGGATGGAGGTGGGGAAATAGGATGGGGTTGTCTGCGGACATTACTACTTTGTTTCTATGAAGCTGACTTATCCATTGTTCCTTGCTGCAAAATTTTCATAGAACCCAGAGGAACTTAGGAACAAAAGAACAATTTGTTCCTTATTGTTCTGATTATTGCAGCTTCAGAGCAATTCTAAGGAACTATAAGGGGAAGAAAAAGAAATTAAAAAAAGGTTCATGTTAGTGTCAAGGAGATAACGTGGGAAATGGTGGGTGAATGGAGCATCCCACTTTCCCAGTTCCCAACAAATTGGAAAAGTAAAGGAACAGCATGGGGCTAGTTAGGCAGGAAGAATCCCTAAAAGAAAAAGGCCAGTTCATAGGCCAGTCCATACTGGAAACAACTAGTTACTCCTGCCTTTCCTGAATGGAAGGGCAAGAAGCAGAGAATGACCAATGAGGTCTTACAGAGGTCATGGTCTGGTCTGAACACCAGCTCAGTCTTCTTGCCAAGCCACTGGAATCAAACTGCAAATGGACTTTCTGAAGCTGGTTTAAGAATGGTTGGGAGCACATGAGACAGCAGCTGAGGCTGAAGGGCAGAATTGCCCTAAATTAAATTGGACCTGCAAAAAGGTTTACTTGGGAACTGACAGCTTTCATCATTCAGATTAAACTGCCTCCTCCTCCTCCTCCTCCTTCTCCTCCTCCTCCTCCTCTTCCTCCTCCTCCTCCTCTTTCTCCCCCTCCTCCTCCCTTTAATTTCCAGAGTTCAGGTAGTGATTGTGTTACAGCCAAAACAGACAACACGTTCAATTTCAAATGTTTTGAGGATTCCAGGGATTGTAAAACTACAAATCTCATTGGGAAAATATCTCCTAAAGAGGAAAAGAAATACCAAAAACTGTTGGAAGCACCAACTATGGGTCTTGCTTAAGGAATGCAATACTGGGGCTTGCAGATTCTTTGCATTTTTGGCTATTAGGACAGTGTTTCTGGCATAGCACAGATTATTGATATTTCATTCATCAATTTTAAAACCACTCTTGACTTCTTCCAACCCAGCTTCCCATAATATATATAGATTGAATAAATAAAGGGAGAATATGTGCCTTGTTGCATTCCTTTGCCAACTTGGAACCAATCTGTTTTACCATGTTCTGCCCATACTGTGACTTCCTGATCTGCATAAATATTTCATGAAGACAATGAGATGTTCCAGGATTCCCATTTTTGAGCATTTTCCAGAACTTGATGCAATCAATTTAATCAAAGGCTTTTCTATAATTGATGAAGCACAACTGATTTCTTTTTGGTAATCTTCGGCCTTTGCAATTATCCAGTGTGACTCTGCAAAAATGTCTTATGTTTTTTGGCCTTTTCTAAAGCCAGTTTAAACATCTGGCATATTTTTTACTATTTGGACTCTAAACTGTTTTGGATGATCCTAAGCACTTGCTAGCATATAGAAATTAAGGATATTATATGATAGTTCGCACACTGGAATGTGGATTAACCTCTTCCAGTAGGACTGTCACTGTGTCATCCTCCAGATTTATTGGCAAACCAATTTGAGGATGGAGTTCCTTTGAAAGACTTTCCTTGTTCTTCAAACCTCAGTGTCTTTACAGATATTGCAATACTACCTCTTGTCTCTTCTAACAGCTGTCTGAACTCTTTGTTAAAATTCATTTCTGAGATTTTTGTCTTTCTTGGCTCTGGCTTCTCTTCTCTCTTGGCAATTTCCATGATTTGTGCTGACATCCAGTTTGCTTTCTTCTATTTCTTTGTTTTTGGTAGTCCCTTTTTCACTAAATGAGTTCCTAAAGTTCATTCTATAATTCCTTGATTCTCTAACAATGAAATTTAAGACTTCAGATGAATCCTGATGTTCTCCTTGAAAATGATGGTATATGTCAATGATGGCGAACCTTTTAGAGACCGAGTGCCCAAACTGCAACCCAAAATCCACTTATGCATCGTCGAGTGCTGGGTGGGTGTGGCCTGTTGGCTGGGTGTGGCCCATTGGGTGAGCGTGGCCCATTGGGTGGGTGTGGCTGCAGTGGTAATGGCAGACTGGGTGGGACTAAAAAGTTCAATCAATCAATTCTGACATTGCAAGATTTTTTTTCCCCGCGAGAAGTTGAAATTGACTGATTCATTGAACCTTTTTTTTTTTTTGCAGATGGCAGTGGAGGCCTACAGCGAAAAGGTTTTATAAAACCAAGCTGAAGGCCTAGGACTGGGGCGACGGCACATGTGCCCACAGAGAGGGCTCTGAGTGCCGCCTCTGGCATCCGTGCTATAGGTTCACCACAACTGGCATATGTTCAAGATTATAGCTAGAAATTTAACTAGTTTTTTTCTCCTTCTTCAGCTTAATTTGGAGTTGAGCAATTCGTGAGCAGTTATAAGTTGGCACCTGGCCATGTCCTTGATGCTATAATTGAGCTCCGCCACATCCTTTTGGCAATAATATAGTCAATTTGATTTCTATATACTCCATCTCGTGATGATCATGTACAGAGACATCATTTTGATTGTCTAAAAACAGTGTTAGCTAGGAAGAAAAAATCAGAATGTTAGAAATTGATAAGACAATCTCTTGCTTCGTTTTGGTTTCCTAAGCTGTACAATTCAAGTACATTTTTTTTCTTTCATGTTACCAACTTTAGTATTCCAGTCTCCAATCACAAAAAGTACATCTTGCTTGCATGTTTGGTCAATTTCATTTTGAATTTAATCATAGAAGTAATAAACATTTTTCCTTTTCTGCAACAGAAGTATAAGCTTGAATGATTGACATATTAAAGCGTTCTTCACAAAGTCTAATTGATATTATTTGGTCACTGATTCCATTGTAATCAAGTATTTTTCTTGCCATACCCTTCCTAATTATAAAAGCAGCACAGGCGCTTCTTTCTTTTCATGTCTTGAGTAATAAACAGTGCAATCGTTGACTGAAAGTGTCCAACCCCAGTTCATTTCAATTCCCTGATGCCTAAGATGTCAATCTGTAGTTGTTTCATTTCATTTTTCATTGTGTTAAGCTTTCCTGTGTTCATATCTCTTACGTTCCATAGTCCTACTGTAATTCTATCTTTGCAGCTTCAGCTTTTCTTTTCCTGTATGGCAACATCAGCAATTAGACATCCTGAAGGCTTTAATTTAGCCATAAATTACCAATATGATAAATACCAATATGATAAGTTATTGCACAGACCATAAAATTACAACAAAACCTATGATGTATTCAATGTGCGTAGCTTACATAACTGAAAAGAAACAGAAGTTTAATGGGTAGAAGATATAGAACAAAAGCCTCTAAATGATTTAGTAATATGGGCTTCAGAGGTTTTCTAAAATAAATGTGTATTTCCCCTTGTATCAATGGCTGTAAAGATCCAGTGTCCAGGATCATTACAGATTCTTTGTAATACTTGAGATATTATGCTACCTTTTCCTGTTTTTTTAAGCACTGCATTCTGAAAAGAAGCTATATTCAGCCTATTAGCTACAATAAATATTGGACTTTTCTAATCATTATTTTGTTTTATAGCTTAAGTGGTTTTAAGAATATATAGTGAGGCATACTATTCTTGGTTCATCAGGAATGGGTTTAGATGCAAGTCTCTTGGACTGCAAGGCATTCAAACTAGTCAGTCCTAGAAGAGATCAACCCTGACTAATCTTTAGAAGGCTAGATCCTGAAGCTGAAACTCAAATACTTTGGCCACCTAATGAGAAGGAAGGACTCACTGGAGAAGGGCCTAATGCTGGGAAAGATTGAGGGCAATAGAAGAAGGGGACGACAGAGAATGAGATGGCTGGATGGAGTCACTAAAGCAGTAGGTGTGAACTTAAATGGACTCCAGAAAATGGTAGAGGACAGGAAGACCTGGAGGAACGTTGTCCATGGGGTCGCGATGGGTCGGACACGACTTCGCAATTAACAGCAACAAGAACAATGTTCACCTGAATTCAAACACAGTAAAGATCAAAACAGGTCTAATCCTAACAATGATTTATAGCATTTTATAGCATCTTCTAATTATTGTTGTCTTGATATAACAATATATATCAATATATCAATGTATATCAATATCAATATATATCAATATATATATTGATATTTATTAATATATCAATAGATAGATAGTTAGATTGATATATATTGATAGATATATTGATATAACAAGCTTTACATTTCCCAACAACAAGTGATGTTAGAAAATGTTCTAAATAATTCATGAGGAAATTCTGCACATTTCATACTTCAGAGGCAAATTATACACTTTTAATATCTTCAAATATTCTACAAAATTCAGAGAGCCTATATCAGCCACTCCGAGCCTAGGGTATTTCAAGTGTTTTGGGAATATAAGTCCCAGTATTTCCAGACAGCTTAATCAACCTGGCTATGAACTCTGAAATTATAATCCCCAGATAACTGGAGGCAATTAGTTGAGGAAACACGGTCTTACTTCATGAAGTATCAATCATTGAATCTTGAAAGGACCATATAGTGCGTTAAGTTGATTTGCCATTAGAAGGGCTTTTGGTTTAGTATTTTATTCATATTTTTATTGGCACACTGGAAACCCCAAGGATTGGAAAATAAACAATAATGATAATAGCCTCTTATTTTTGTGACCTTATCTGATTTATTTTCCTTAGAAGCAAAAGATAGTGGTAACTCCATGGTTTTGTATACCTGATATGGAGACAAAGAAATAATATATTTTTCTTTCAATGACTTGTGATAAGGAAAAAAATAGAGTGGTTGTCTCTTCTGGAGAATAGTATTAATGACTACTGCTGTTTCAAATAATCATTAGTAAATCAGCTGAAGGTGTTACAAAGCTGCTTAGACATTCTAGTTCTCTATTTGTATGCAATTGAGCCTTGCATTTTTTTTTGTTGACATTACCCTGACACTCTAGCTCAAAAATCTGTTTTGTTTCAGGAAGAACAGCAAAGCTGAAGTTTTGCCAACTGCTAACAACCAGACAAATGTCTAAAGGACACAGGAGGTCAGAGCCTAATAGTTTGTGCATTTCCTCCACCATTCAAATTAAAGAGAAATGTTCCCAGAGGATTGGCATTTCATTCAAATGCATCCGTAAATTGGCCAATTCAGAATTCTGATAGGAACAAGGAAAAAAAAAAACCCCTAATCTGGGACCATTTCCATACCCCAAATGGATGAGTTAGTCAGAAAATGTGCTTGCTGTATTTACTCTCTGTGTTTGTGATTTGCATGTTCCATTTTTAAAAATAATTGTTTATTTTTAATAATTGTTGCCCATACTTTTATAATGATGGTTTTTATGCTGTTGTTTTATTCGATTGCTTTATGCCACTCAGAGTCACTTCTGGTGAGATGGGCCAGCTACATAAATTTAATAAATAAGTAAATAACAAATACATAAAAATCAGCTGAACAATTAATATGTTCTCTATCAATACTTTGTGGCATACCTTTGCTCCATCACATTTACTGTAAGTTAGTTAAGGCTTAATTAGACATGCTAATGTTTCCTTCAATTATCAGATCGTCTAACTGATATTGTGTTTGACCTAACTTGAACACACCTGCATATTTTAACAAAGCAAAAGTTTTAACACAGTAGACACAAAATAACAGCATTGGAAGGGACCATGGAGATCTTCTAATCCAGGGGTCTTCAAACTTGGCCTTTTTATGACTTGTGGACTTCAACTCCCAGAATTCCTCAGCCAGCATGCCTTGCTAAGGAATTCTGGGAGTTGAAGTCCACAAGTCATAAAAGAGCCAAGTTTGAAGACCCCTGTTCTAGTCCAACCCCCTGCTCAAGCAGAAGACTCTGTATCATTTCAGACAAATGGCTGTCCAGTCTTCTTAAATACCTCCAGTGATAGAAGACCCACAAATTGTGAAGACAAGCCGTTCCACTGGTTAATTTTTCTTACTGTTAAGACATTTCTCTTTAGCTCTAGTTTGCTTCTCTCCTTGCTTAGTTTCCATCCATTGTTCCTTGTCTTGCCTTCTGTGCTTCTTTGTGGTAGCTCCTCAAACATTGGAACACTTTTTTATTATATTTTAATAGTATATTATTTTGTTTTTTGAGAATCTCTTCTAGATGCTTTAAAAGGGACAAATACATTTATCTTATCTTATCTGCAGCCACCTGTTCATGATTCCCTATATAGGTCCTTTCATTCTAGCCTGATACTTTCTGATTCATTTTTTAATCAAACAATTCTATACACACCAGGGAATGCACCTGTATCCATTGACTCCACTCACTCTAGAAGATTTATACAAACACCAGGAGAGCTATTCAGGCATTATCAAAAACAAAAACCTAAAAATGCAATGCTATACAGTTATAGGAAATTGTTACCCTAATAGTAATAGTAGTAAAGTTGGAAGGGACCTTGGAGGTCATCTAGTCCAACCCCCTGCTCGGGCAGGAAACCCTAAACCATTTCGGACAAATGGCTGTCCAGTCTCTTCTTAAAAACTTCCAGTGTTGGAGCATTTACTGCTTCTGGAGGCAAGCTGTTCCACTGATTAATTGTTCTCACTGTCAGGAAGTTTCTCCTTAGTTCTAGGTTGCTTCTCTCCTTGATTAGTTTCCACCCGTTGCTTCTTGTCCTGCCTTCAGGTGCTTTGGAAAATAGCTTAATTCCCTCTTCTTTATGGCAGCCCCTGAGATATTGGAATACTGCTATCATGTCCCCCCTTGTCCTTCTCTTCGTTAAACTAGACATACCCAATTCTCGCAACCGTTCCTTATATGTTTTAGCCTCCAGTCCCCTAATCATCTTTGTTGCTCTTCTCTGTACTCTTTCTAGAGTCTCAACATCTTTTTTACATCGTGGTGACCAAAACTGGATGCAGTATTCCAAGTGTGGCCTTACCAAGGCATTGAAGAGTGGTATTAATACTTCACGTGATCTTGATTCTATCCCTCTGTTAATGCAGCCTAGCACTGTGTTGGCCTTTTTGGCAGCTGCAGCACACTGCTGGCTCATATTTAAGTGATTGTCTACTAGGACTCCGAGGTCCCTCTCACAGTTACTACTATTGAGCATGGTGCCACCTATGCTGTACTTGTGCATTTGGTTTTTCTTGCCTAAATGTAGAACCTTGCTTTTTTCACCATTGAATTTCATTTTGTTAGTTAGTGCCCAGTGTTCAAGTCTGTCCAGATCCTTCTGTATCTGAAGCCTGTCTTCTGGAGTGTTGGCTATTCCTGCCAGCTTGGTGTCATCTGCAAATTTGATGAGTTCCCCATCTATCCCTTCATCCAAATCGTTGATGAAGATGTTGAAGAGTACTGGGCCCAGAACAGAGCCCTGGGGCACCCCACTACACACTTCCCTCCATATAGATGCAGTTCCATTGAGGACCACTCGCTGAGTACGGCCGGTCAGCCAGCTACGGATCCATCTGGTGGTGGTTCTGTCTACCCCACATTTTTCTATCTTGTCAAGTAGTAGGTTGTGATCTACTTTATCAAATGCCTTACTGAAGTCCAAGTAAATTATGTCCACAGCATTCCTCTGATCCACTAATTTTGTCACTTGGTCAAAGAATGCAATAAGATTTGTCTGGCATGATCTGTTTTTGACAAACCCATAGTTTCAGATCCAGAACTCAATATTATAATGGAAATAGAAATGTTATATATCTCACCATGGGGTGGAACAAGTGTTATTGAAAGACAACTTGAAGTTTTCCCATTTTTCATTGTTATCATTGTTTATCTCTAAACCAGGTTGAATTAAGCAGTTCTTCAAATAAAGGACATCCTCAGAGGAAGAAGTAGAATGTGCAAATAAGAGAACACTTGCAAACAAGAGAACCACCTATCAAGAAAGAGAACACTTGTATTTTATTTCCTGTGAGTCTCCTAAGGAGTACAGCTTATTTTTCTCTAGATGTGCAAATGTATTCTACAGGAATGTTTATATACAATTCTCACTGCATCTAAGCAAACTGCCTCTGGGGAAAAAAATTGCAACTCATCCTTTTAATCCGCCTGTTTGTGATGGGGCAGTTGACAAACATCAGGAAATATCATTTATCACATAGTGAAACATGACATGCTCCCAAGGCTTTACTCAGGGAATCTTTAATGTCTACATAGCAATGCAAACAAAGTCAGTTTCTTTCATGAATGTTGAACTGAACTTTTGAATTTGCCAAATCAGTTGGGATCTACAATATCAGTGCAGTACTTGTTTGGTGTGTCTTAAAATAGGTCTGTTTAAACCAAATTCTTCACAACAGTCAAATAGAAATTGATGAGCAGGGAAAGAGATTTGTTAATTCTGAACACAATGAAATCATGCTGTATCCTAAGCCAGTTTGGTTTAGTAGTTAAGATGCTGGCCTAGAAACTAGGAGACTGTGAGTTCTAATCCCACCTTAGGCATGAAAGCCAGCTGGGTGACCTTAGGCCAGGGGTCTTCAAACTTGGCCCTTTTATGACAAGTCATAAAAGGGCCAAGTTTGAAGACCCCTGCCTTAGGCCATTCACTTACTCTCTCTTAGCCCAACTCACCTCACAGATAAGATAAGATAAGATAACCTTTATTGTCATTTTTTTACTGTGGGCACAACGGCACACATCAAAAATGAAATTTAGTTGTCCGGTCTCAAAGTGAAACACATTCATGACACATACCTAAACATACTATGTACAATATATGTATAGACCCACACCCCTACATATACATAACAAATAAATATTAAATACTGTCCATCTTGAATTATGTAACGGAAGGAGGAAGCTTGAGAGATCACAAGGCTAATGCTGTAGGGAATGAAACTATGGCTGAATCTGGATGTTCTGCTTCGGATACCACGAAGCCTCCTCCCAGAAGGTAACAAGGAAAACAGGTTGTGAAGAGGATGTCTAGTGTCCCAAATAATCTTATGGACCCTGCTCAAGCAACACTTCTGTGCTATGTTCTGGATGGGAGGGAGGGAGCTGCCAACGATCTTATCGGCCATCCAGGGTTGTTGCTATGGAGAAAATAGGAGGAGGAAAGAGTATTAGGTACGTTTCCCACTTTGAATTACTTGTAAAGTAATAAATATGGAATAAAAATATAATGCATAAGTAAATCAGCTGCTTAATGTGTTAGCCTTCAAGGTATACTCATTTAACAGTTGTTCTGAAATGAAATAATATTGGACTATAGGAGTTCATTCAATCATTGTATATTTCCATGGGAGGAAATGGCATGAAAGCCAGTTGGAAAATGTTGGGCAAAGCACTCTCTCTCAGTCCATGATGTCAGGCTTGGATGATAAGCAGGTCAGAAAACTCCTGTTACAAACACTGGATCAGCATTTGGTTGATCCTGCATTTGCTGGGAAATGCTAGGAAGAAAAAAAAATGTGGGGAAACAAGTAAGCAAAATGTGCTTTACCCAATCAATGCCATGGGTCCAGAGGCTTTAGTATATTTTTAATGGGAGCTTTTTTTTTTACCATACGGTTTTCTATCACAACGAGAATATAAGTAAAATTTGTTTGCCCAGTTTTTTGATGCCTCTTCTCTCCTGCTCCTTTCTCTTCCTCAGCTGGACCCAGATAGTAATGACTTTTGAGGGGCAACAAGCAGATACAATTATTAGAAAGCATAATGTTGAAATCACGGATTCAGGAAATGCCAGCAAACTGTCAAAAGTCTTGAAAAATAAATGCAATCTTTATTTCCCCCAACAATTTTTGTGGAAGTGACAACCTGTTGGGTGTTGAACTTCAGTTTCCCTATAATTCATCCTGTCTGACTGTAGGGCAAATTGACCGGGGCGCAATGAGAGTTGCAGAGTGATGTAGCTGGATAACTTTAAGTTGGAAAACACTGTTGGAGGCCATGAGCTGCTGCCTCTGCCATTCATATTTCATGTTTCCCTACATGTCATGGCTGAAAAAGTCTTTTTAAGGAAGTTTTCTTAACGGGCATTTGCCCTGAGGAAGTCATTAGAAACATAGTGGGTGTTTATTCCCTTTTTGCATTTCCTTGCTTTTGTAATCCTAGTCTCCTTTTTAAAATCAGCATTATATGTCATAGATATTTCTCATCTTTAGCTCTCTGTGACAAAACTAAGATATAAATGAAAAGAAAAAAGAAAAGAGAATCCACAGCATGTATTTACCTAAGCTTGGAAATTCAGGTTGTCCTGGAAATTAAGAGTTTGTCCCAAGTCATCCCAGCATTGACATACACTGTGTGTGTGTGTGTGTGTGTGTGTGTGTGTGTGTGACTGATTAGATTGATTTTCACCTCAGACCAGTTTGAGAACTGAACATAGAGGACATTAATCTCAGAATTCTGTTATGTTAAGATCATTCTTTGGTCATTCTTTAACCACCACCTATCTGCAGGGTGGCGGGGGGTGGTGGTGGAGAGAAAGGAGATGGATAAAGGCATTATTTACATGGTCTGCTCTAGATTCTTTAGGGATTCAACTGGAGAAATTTCACAATGGTTAGACAGATAACTCTATTGGGCACATAGTTCCATTATGCAATAAAAAGATGACTATTGTGCTTGATGAAGTTGCCTTCAAGTGTCTTCTTTTGCTGCATCAATCTGATGGTACCACTTAGTTCACAAAGAAAGAGATGAAGTAACTATGGAACATCTAGAGCAAAGATGACCTGATATAGGTACAAGATCAGGTTAGCGTCTACATGATGGCAGTGAGGGAGGACTAGACTAAATAGTTCTCTAAACTTAGTACATTTAGCATAATGTCATCAGGAGACCTTATTTAACAGAATTCCTTCCCTTTGGACTGATATATCATTCTATAGGTGACTATGACCGGTTTGTTAGACATTTTTTCATACCCACTTAAAGAGGGGTAGGTAGAAGGCGATAGGGCGGCAACTATAAAAGGCTCTGAATGGGGATTATTTATCTTGCAGTTAGGATTCGGGTATAGGATGAAGCCACATTGGTGATTTTTTGGATGACCTGCAGTAGGACCTGAATGAAGGTGATGCATCCTTTTTGGTCCTGTTAGATATCTTTATGATTTGGGTCTTTTTGGAAATACATGTCCCTGGGAAGGGGCTAGAGCAGTGGTGGTGAACCTATGGCACGTGTGCCAGAGGTGGCACTCAGAGCCCTTTCTGTGGGCACATGTGCCATGCCCCAGAGATGGAATCATCCCTCTTCAACCAGCTGCCCGCTAACTCGCCGAGGTCTCATGTGGCCGGATGAATCTCAGCAACCATGTGCTCGCTGACCTCTGATCTCCGATGGTGTCAGGCAGCTGTTGCCCCGGCCCCTGCCTCATCTTGCCCTGTGACAATGGCACCCCCGCCCTGCCTCACCTCACCCTGCAGGCAAGCCTCCTGCCTACCACCCCACCTGCCAGAGACCCCCTGGATCTCCCCCAACCCTTCTGGGCCCCCACAGACATCCCTCCTCATGAGCAACATTGAGGTGGTCACACCCACCTTGGCCACACTCACCCAATTGCTATGACCACCACAGCCATGCCCACCCAGTGGGCCACGTCCACCTGGCACCCGACAATTAATAAATGGGTTTTGGGTTGCAGTTTGGGCACTCGGTCTCTAAAAAGTTCGCTATCACTAGACTAGAGCCTTGTAGGATGGTCTTTTTGGAAGGAGCCCTCTTACTTTAGTATAGCTTGTTCTGTAAGTTCAGGGTATGCCTGGCACCCCTGCTTAACATTTAGGAAATTTTTTTAAAAAAAAACACCTATAGTGCTCATCCACAGGGCCTTTTGTGTGAAGAACCCCAGGTTAGGCAGTCTGTAGTAGGATTTTTATTGTGGTTTTGATTTACTATGGCTTTTAAACATTGTACGAAACATTGAGTAGGCAATGCCGATATAAAAATATAAATAGCCATCTGAAGGAAGTAGGAAAATGGCTGTGCAATGTCCATGTGCAATCTATAAGATCTCTAATGGTTAAAGAAGATGTAACTCGATCTCAAATCAAAACATTCAATATAATTCTCTTGCTTTTTCCAAATTTCTCAATAAAGCAAACAAGGGATACTTTGCGTAAATGGTGTAAACTCAAATGAACATCTTGCAGTAAATGCTCATTTATATTAAAAATTAATTAACACATGCAATCAAAGAAATCAGATTTGGTCTTTTTACAGTCAAGTTTTCATTTTTTACTGCTTGTTTCTGCAGCTTCCTATGTCATCTCTGTGCATCATACAGGGTACCTGTTTGAAATAAAGACTTTAAGAGCTGGGGGGGGGGAGCTGTAACTGTTGCATAGGAAATACTTCTTTCTGAAAAGGAACTCTGGAGTGTTGGGTTAACCAATGTAAAGATCACAAATTATTCTCCGTAATTGTTTGTCCCAAAAAGTAACTTGATCCCAATTGTGTTCTAAGATCCCAAATGTGTTCATATGCCTGGCATTTCTATTTAAAGTGTAGCTGAAACTATATACTAACAATACTTATTTATAGCATGCTTGAAATGATTCCTTTCATTAGGTTACAAGAAATGGATAATACTGAAAAGGAAATGAACGAGGATAAGAGAGTTGGTAGTTTTTGGATGCCACAATACAAAGAGGTTGTCCACACTGAGGAACCCGAAGGAAGGTAGAAAAGGGCCACGAAGATGTTAAATGGCTCAGAGTTAAATCCTATGAAGAACAGTGAACTGAACCAAGGATGTTTAGGCTATGGGAAGATATGATGGTAATCTTTAAATACTTCAAATACTGTTACAGTAAAAAGCATGGATTTATCCATTAGAGCTTTCAAGGGTAGGAGAAGAAGTAGGTGGATGCTTTAGAAAGGGAGATCCAAATATAGTAAAAAGCGTGGATTTATCCACTAGAGCTTTCAAGGGTAGGAGGAGAAGTAGGTGGAAGCTTTACAAAGGGAGATCCAAATTCTGAGTAAGAAGAAATTTCCTGACCATGAGAACTATTAAGCAGTGGGACAGCCTGCCTTCTGAAGCTGTGAGTATCTGGAAGTTTTCAAGCAAAGGCTGGGTAGCTATTTGTCTGGGATGGGAACTCTTTCTCTGGGCACAGTGTTCACAAAAACATGTGCCTTTCAAACACATTTGTTAGTCTGGAAAGATGCTACCAGGCTCCTTCTGTCAGGTAGCAGCAAATAATTATCACACTGACTTTTTTTATAGAGAAGCTCACAGTGCATTTCTCACTGGTAGAGGCTATGGTTTCCTGTCTAGACTAATCATAAAGCCACCAATTAGTTTTCCATTTGACTCTATGTAGCTTCTGTACTGTTATCCCATTGTTTTCTTTGACATTTACAAAAACATGACTGCATGAGCACATGGAAATATTGCAATAACCTAGAACTCTTTTGTATAGTATTGAACCGGTAAGAGCATGGACACTTCAAGGTAAAGGGTACCACTTCCCATTTATCTTGAAATGTACCCTTACAAGAGGAGAAATCTTCAACCTCAAAACCATTGCTTAGTTTGTTAGTCCTGCCATCAATACATGTCTATAATCTGTTGCATTTATTTAATTATTTAAATGATTTATATAAAAGCCAAGCTTATTGCACACAATCCCGAGTGGCTAGCAACAGTGCTAAGATCACATACAATGTAAAAAAAAAAACAACTAGGTAATCTAACACATCGTAGACCAGTGTTTCTCAACCTTGACAATTTTAAGGCATGTGGACTTCAACTCCCAGAATTCCACAGCCAGCATTGCTGGCTGTGGAATTCTGGGAGTTGAAGTCCACATGCCTTAAAATTGTCAAGGTTGAGAAACACTGTCGTAGACATTCCTCCATCTATGTGATCTCCAGACTCCAACCTTATTATCCCAATGCCTGGGGGAACCTCCCCCCTGAACTTTACAGCTTTCTGCAAGGTTCAAAAGCTATATGTTTGCCAGATCTCAAAGGGAAGGTATTCCAAAAGGGCAGGGGCTCCTGTGGAAAGGCATGCTTCTTTGGTCCTGCTAGCTGGCTATATTTAAGGGAAGAGACCAGGAGTGTGCCTGCTCTATCTAATGTGGTGAAACAGGCAGATACCTCAGGGAAAAATGGTCTCACAAATAATTTGATTCTGTGCCATATAGGATTTTAAAGTTTAAAGCACACAGAAAGAAACTGGGAGCCAGTGTGTAGCTCATGTAGCAATGGTGTGACATGGACAAATAATGGACTCACATCAAGGCCCAAAGCAATACTATGCTACCTTCCTGGACCAGGTTTTTTTTTTTTTTTGGTGTGGGTAGTCTTCAAGGGCAGCCCCATGTAGAATACATTGCAATAGTCCAATTGGGAAATGAGTGGCCATGATCAAGGTCTCTCTGTTCAGGAATGGGCACAATTATTGCACAAGACAATTATTGCAAAGCACTCACAGACATAGCTGTTCCCTGCTTCCTGAGCTGCAGTTGCAAGTCTAGGAGAACCCCCAAATTGTACACCAGCTCTGACCTAGTATTACCTCATCAAAAACCAAAGTTACTACATCATTGGACTTACAACAGCCCCCAAACCCAAACTATTCCATAATGCTAGGGTTGAGCCAGAACTAATTCCTTCCCATCCAGACCCTTGCAACCTTCAGGCAATGGATTAGCACTGAAATGATATCACCTGCCAGGTCTTGAGTGACATGTATAATGCTGATTTGTGCTATTATTTATGACTTCACCCAGCAGTTTCATATAGATGTTAAAAAGGAACAGTGAGAAACTTGAATCCTGAGACACCCCACATTTTAGGGGCCTACAACTGGACCTATTCCCACCACCAATTAGTATCAGCTATGGAAGGAGGATAATCCTGCAAGACACTCTCATTCCCAATACACATAGCATATACAGAAGGTGCTATGATTGATGGCATTGAAAGCTGCTGTAACATCCAAGACGACTAGGAGAAAAGTGTTGGGAGACATGGGAAATTTTAAAAAATGGCCAGCCTTCAAGGTTAGAGATGGTTTGGAAGAAGTAAGAGGAATAGTGGGGAGTTGACATAAATATCTACACCTTATCAAGTGTTACAGAGAAGGTAATTTGAAGGGCAGACCATGTCAAATCCCAAACAATAATATGATCTGCTACCGTGTACCCCACCATAGCTCATAGGAGGGATCAAGCAGCTGTCACTGTTTTATGTTTTGTGTTTTGGTAGATCTAAAGGTAAAGAATATGTAATCTCTCTAGGTTTGGATCTAGCAATTCAAAGAGTAAGAGGGAGGCTGCAACTTAGTGTGCTGGTATGGAACTGAGCTGCATGAGATGCTGAACTTTGCTATCTAGAGCACTATACAGTCCTCCAAAGGAGGGCAGGCCTCTGTGAGAAGGTGTAAATGCTTACAAGAGGATGCATGAGATTGTCCTTGACTCCTTGCAACACAATGTCCCTCGAGATGGGCTTGCTCTGAACGGAAAGGAAGTATGGCAGTCCCTACTGCCCACACATGAGATTCCAGCTATTTCCTGTCTGAGACAGTAGACCACAATTCAGTCCATAGCTCCAGGCACATGGAAGCACCATTATAATGAAGGAGGCTCCAGTAATTTTTTTTTCCCCTGGGTGATTTAGCATGAGAAATAACCCCTATTCTAGAATAAACCTAGCGCTAAATCTTGAAAGTTTTAATGCTTGAGATAAAATTCTAATACTGCAGGAACAGTGTTAACTATTTAGCAGCATCCAGAGACCAGCACTCAGAGATTCAATGTTGTAATGCATTATGTCTCTCCTAAATTAAATTGTGTCTGCTTCTGACTCATTTTAACCTGAAAGCACACAGTCAAAGATGTAAGATTTTTGTGAATTGAAGATGCGTTTTAAGGACTGTCTAGCAAGATGGGAAGATAACTTGTTCATTGCAAGATGTAACATGAAACTTATCCTGTGGCAGCAAATGCCACTGGTTGCACTCACACCTGATCCTTAGAATGGCCTTGCTCTAGATTTCTTGCTTTACAACTTAAGCTGATTTTGCCAGTGTGAAATCCCACATCATCTATTTAGGAAATGTATCTTTAAGTCTTTTAAGGCTCTGTACAAAAGGGGAAGGATTTCAGCAAACATCAGTTGGCAAAATCACCAAAACTGCAGATTACTAATGAACAGGGAGGGGGAAATGTTAGCTGTAATCTCGTAAATAATTTCAGTGTTTAGACATTTCTGAGCCCATATAGGAACAACTGGCTTTTAAGATAAATGAACATCAGTTCAAACTTATTAATTCTGAATACACAGGATTGAATGGGAATGAGGTTCTGAATTCTATTCTGTCATGACATGTGATTAAGAAGTACAGCTCCTGTGTGGCTACTCAGAACAAAATGGTGTCTCTACTACATTTTTTTCAGCTGTTTGCAAAACAAAAAAAATAATATCAAAAGTTATCTTTTTCTGTTCTGATAGTGTAGACATTTTTGTTTTGGTAATGAAAAAAACCGCCTAGCCCAAAATCTTATTGTTGGCCTTTCTAACTTAAAATTGTCTACCTAATTGGTTTTGAGTTGAAGATGTTACTTGGCCTTTGAATAACCAACTTGGGACTATAGCCTAGATCTCTCTCCCTCTCCTCTCACAAATTTATTGATCCCAAAGTGGGATTTAGTACAGGAATAAAGGTATTAATAAGGGGTTACATGCTTATATCAGCCCCATTATGTGTTTCCAATACTCCAGGAGGTTAATATTCTCATTTTAAAAAAATCCAACAAGAGGTTGCATAACTATCTCTCTTGCAGCTCAGATAAAATAATGACATTGCCCAGAGTCAAATGCTTTCAAACTTAGGTGGCCAATAGAAGCTGGACAGATCATTATCCCATGATTGCATCATTGCCAGAGTTATTCCTGAGGTGCCTTTAATTGCTCTTACACAATACCTCTTTTGCAGGTATTGTGTCAGAAGAATTTCAAAAATATAATTCCTCCATCACAGCAGCTATATATATAACTCTAGGTAGTTTCTGTAATGGTCTGGAGAAGAGACAGAGGCAACCACATTTGGACCACATAGTTACTAAGAGATAAGAGCTATGCTAAATAGGATGGGACAATCAGGTTTGTCCCACCATCAAACAGAAGTCTATGAATGGACTGTGGAAAACAAGATCTAATCAAAGTGACATGTTTTGTTAATCAGTAAAGAGACATCAGATTGATTTTTTTTTTTTGCATCTATATAATGGGCAGGAACTTCCACGTTTATATGTTTTAATTCTAGAAAAATACATAAGTCTGAATAAGGAACACTATGTGATGATTTCAAAGAATTATATAGAAAAGTCTTGATTTTGTTACACAGAAACTTCCACATTCAATATACAGAATTTCCAGTTAAAAGAACTTTGGCGAACTAGGAAGATCTTTGCTAGAGATCTATTATTAAGAAATCCCTAAGGCTTTTATTATGAAAGCACTTAACATTGGATCTGGACTATTCTGAAAATCTAGGAGCCCATTATTTCCATTAGTAACACTTGTGTATTTTCCCCCTTGCATCTCGACTGCTTTTTTTTCTTAACCAAAAATCCATTAAGGAAGATAGAATGCCTTATCACTTTGAAACCTTGCTTCTAGGAGAACTCATTATATTATAACACAAGCATATTCAAAATTTCCATCTTTAGAAAAACCTCCTCACATCAATTCATATAAGAATAACTGTTGAGGTCTGCCACAGAAGTCCAAGGTCAATAGCTATGGTGGCTTTAGATGAACATCTGAATGAGATCACCATTCAATTTAGAACAGGCAATACCAGCTCATATCATATCTCAGGATGGTGTTATTTTATTCTTAAAGTGTAAAAATGGGCAACAAAATAAACAATATCTCAGTGAGAAAATATTCTAAGCAAAGTTGTTTGGAGAAAATGTGAATAAGGAGAAACACTGAAAGAGATTCAGAAGGTTGTGCTGGATCAGTGTTTCACAACCCTGTCAACTTTAAGACATGGGACTTTAAGTCCTAGAATTCTAGAAGTCCACATATCTTAAAAGTGGATAAAGTTGAGAAATACTGTGCTAGGTACAGAAAAAAATGGATACAGAAAAGTTGTTTCTCCTTTCTCATAACAGTAGTAGTTGAAGGCATTCTATGGTTCCTATATACAAAGGGAATCTGCTACACAAGCTATAATCATGACCTCCAAAGTAGATACCATTAAAGGGACTGGACAAATTCGTGGAACTGAATCTTCTCCATGCTTACTAATCATAATGATCATGTACTACTTCCAGAAACAGTGCCAGTGTGGTTCTGAAAAAGAACAGTAGGAAAGGACAATTACCTTATGGTTTTTCCATAGGCAGTTTGTTAGCTGCTATGGAGGAGAGGATGCAGAATTAAACATATGCTTCTGGTTTTCTATTTTAATTGTAGGTTTGTATTCCATGATTACAAACGTTTAGAGGAAACAGTACAGTATAGATAAGCAATGTTGCAGGAAAATCAATGTATTTTTATTCCTTTTCATTCTGAGAAAGGTCTGAGAGACATCTTGAGAACTCATTTTTTTATTTGTTCCAGAATCTTCACATATATTGTTTCAGCACTGTTTAAGGTGGTAAGATTAATAGGATTAAATGCTTAACTGAAATAATAAAAACCATTTTCTCATAAGATGTTTCCTGTGTCCACTGGAATGAGAATTTGGCTTTTTCTAAATGAGATAATTTCACGTATAGATTTTTCTACACCTAACCTATGGCAGAGTATATTTTTAATACCCACAAATTATGCAATAAAAGAAAACCAAACATACATCAAAACAACCCATGTATTAAACCTTTGTCATTGGCCAGTATAAATAAATAGAAACATCATAGTCATTGACATATATATGCTATATAGGCCAATGCAATTGAGAGGTGGTTTCATATTTGCAGTTGCAGTTGCCAATGAAGGACGCTTTACTATTCAACCTTTTAATCTGAATCTCATACACAACACTATATTAGATCAAAGACATTCTGATTAGCTGAAATAAGATGTTGTTGTGATATAGAGGCAAATTTTAAGATACAGTATGTAGGCCTAGGATTGCCCTTAATATTTGTAATGGGGAAGGCTCTTCTGGAAGATAATACAGGCAGTGTTCAAGAAAATTAAACCCCAACCCTTTATCTTGGGGGGAGTGGGGGAGAAAATCAGATGAGTACAATTCATGGAATAGTGAATATGCTTGTATATCTCAAAGATCAATTCTCAGTTCATGAATATTTTATAGACCACTAAGTGGGGTCCTATTAAGAAATTAATCCAACCTTCTAACTCTTCCCTTCCATATACACCCAACTGGGTGACACACAGAAGAATTACAAAGCACCAGAGATTGCAAGAGGTGGAAATAACAGAGGCCTAGTGAAATGTTAATTTTTATCATTTGTAAATTGCTAGTTGTTCTTTTACGGAAAACTAGTATTAAAAGAAGTTCTTGAGAGTGGTCCCGTAAACTTAGTAATAGTGAATATGATATTAAGAAAGTAGCTGTGTTGCAATTTAGAAGGGAGGAAACTGACAAACCACGTCCCTTATCATGACCAGTCATTAAAAGAAGCATCTTCAATTGTCTGTGGTGTATCTGGTCATACACAGACCTAATTATATGCTTCAAAATGGTTAACCCGATTTTATAGATATATAGCAATTATGACTTGGAAAGAACAAATCTAGAGGAAGTAACATTTTATATGCCACCTTGAGCTGCTGGAAGAAAAGTGAAATATAAAACAAACAAGAGGAGAAAGAGAAGGAGATGGAGGAGAGAGGGACTATTTTCAAATTGGAGAGAAATGACATTTGAAGGAAAGGCTAGGCAGACTGTGGGCTTTTGGGGGAGGCATTTTATTAGATAAAAGAAACCTTTTGTTACAATAGCTTTCTCCAACTTGGTTCCTCATAGATGTACTGGAACTGCAGCTTCTGGAATATCCAGCTAGCATGATCTTTGGCACATCCAAATGCAACGGATGTGGAAGGAAATGCATTTGCAGAAGAAATTGTGCTTTAAATACTGATAAATTGGAAGCAGTATTTGCAGGAATGAAAGCAAAGGAAATGACATTTCAAAAGAAAATCAGTTGCTATACAGTAGCATGGTTTGGGGTCAGGATAGTACCATAGGTCAGTAAGGCAAAACTCAAATGTTGATTTAGAACAGTTGTACCACATAATGGGTTTCAATCCCATTGCTCAAAAGGTTAAATATCTGAGAATTTGCAAAAACAATAAAAGCCTATTTAAAAATAACTATTCAGAGATCTGACGGAAAAAACATAATGGCATTTTTTTTAAGATTGAACAAGTTAAAACTTTTTGATAATGAAGAAATACAGCTGTTAAAATGAACATTCTGTCAAGGCTTAATTGCCTTTTCCAAATGATTGAAATTAAAGAAAAAGGAAATTATGTATTAAATGAACAGGCAGAGGCAAGTAACAACTTTTATATGGCATGATAAAAAAGCAAAGATAAATTTAGCACTGGTTTTGAAAGAAAGTGGTTTGGTATCTCCCAACTTTAAACTATGTTATCAAGATAACTTGGATTGCAGAATGGATTCTATCACCCTAAGATTAAGTTGCCTCAAATGATGGATTAGGAGTTCCAGTTGGACTGCATAAATATTTTTGAATTAATAGAAATAAACTGCACTTAAGAGAGTATGTAATAATATGCACCATATTAAAAATCTGGAATTAATACAGGAAAGGAATCCAACCAGTTTTATTATCTTCTGCCTCATTATGAAATATTTATTTTCATAAAAAGGAAAGCACAAAAAATTCTATCAGTTGAGAGACAACAAATATTCAATCAGTTGAGAGACTTTTAATATTTGATTATTAATAAAACAAAGATAAAATTTTATGAGACTCTAACTGATTTTAGTATCTTCAAATGAGCAGTATAGCTTTATAGGAACTGTAAGAACAAGATGGAAACAAAATCTGAAAACCTTCTAACACAAAACTTTGAGCTTTTGGTGGGTCTTATTTATAAATTGCTGGTGGAAATGATTTCAAATTCAAGCCAGTGAAATGGAGGCAGAATTTAGATTACAGATTACAACAGGTGAAAAATATTTAATTTACATTCAATGAGATATGGAGAGAAAACTGGTTCTGTTTTACCATGGAATTTTATTTCAATATTGATTGCTAGAATGGACTGTTCTTTTTCTAAAAATGACAGGAAATACAATGATCAGGATTTAGCAGCAATGTTGTAAAGTTCAATAATTTCAGAAAATAATTTAAAATAGGATAAACCAAATTTAAAAAGTGCATCTTCTTTTCAACCTAGTATTTTTTTTAAACTGAAGATAATTAAACCTTACCTTCCCACAAGGATACCACATTAGCTCTGTATATAGTAGCTGTTGCAAGGATACTCAATGGTTCTTTTGGGAAATACCATTAGTTTCTGTAGAACAAAAGTTAATTAATCTCTGGCAGTACACCTCAGTGTCTAAGATAATTTCCTAAACCTGACACTGAATTCAATTTGAAAACCATTTTTGGATCCAAATTGTATATACAGGTTTGTGCCACTTCTGGAATTTCGGGTTCTTTTAATATAAGATCTTTAATTCCTCAGATAGAAACTACTATAATTCTTAATCTTATTGTATGATTTATTTATATTTTATGATTTATTTATGGCTATTGCTGTTATATTTTATCTGGGCTTTACTTTTTCTTCGGATTAGTGATTTTTAAAATGATACAATATATTCATCTTCTGCCAAAATGCTAAAAACGTTAAGCTATTTTTATGATGTTTATAAATTCCCTGCTTATCTGTTTTGCTTTATTTTTCCGTATTTTCATTTTTGTTTCTTCTTTGTGTGTCCTTTATTCTTTATCCTTTTCCTAAATGTTTATTATAAATATACAATAAAAAAAATACAAGACGTTTCTTTTTCTTTGCCAAGGGAAGAGTTTTGTCTCCAAAGAAGAATGCTTAAAAATAAAAGTAGTAACTGTTCAGATTTTATAGCCCATGTATTTCCTCTTTAGAGCTTTACTTTTTAGTTCAGGTTCTTCATCACTTTAACATTTGCTGACTCCATGTTAATATCAGTCCGGCGTGTGCATTTCCTGGGCTTGCATAGCTCCCCAAATTCCCTACACTGGCTACGATTGCACTGTTCCTCATCACGAGCAAAGTTTTCACCTTATTTCACATAGAATTGCAGTTCATGTGAGAATGCTACAAAGGAGGAAACCACATCACTCAGCTATTCTATGAGTTGTTTTTTTTATTTTTTTACAAATATGCTGTTCCAAAGCAGAATATGTTTTAGAGCAGGGGTCTTCAAACCTGGCCCTTTTATGACTTGTGGACTTCAAGTCCCAGAATTCCTTAGCCAGCGTGCATGCTGGCTGAGGAATTCTGGGAGTTGAAGTCCACAAGTCATAAAAGGGCCAAGTTTGAAGAACCCTGTTTTAGAGCTAATAGTGCTATCTATTTCAGAAATACATTATTATGATTTACATCAGTGGTTCTCAACTTGTGGGTCGGGACCCCATTTGGGGTCGAACGACCATTTCACAGGGGTCGCCAAACAATGCAGTCTGCCATTTTTCCCCCTTTTCCTTAGCTGTGCTACTCCCTTTTATTCTATTGGCTTTTGAAAGCCAATAGAATAGACTCTCTTGAATAGAGTCTAATTCTATTGGCTTTCAAAAGCCAATAGGAATTGTCCAGGCTGTCTCTGCCCTGCTGAGCCCGCCAAAAGTCCCATTCTGCAAACGGTGCTGCACCAGTTGAGTAGTCCTCGACTTACGACCGGTTGAATAGTCCTCGACCTACGACCGGTTGGGGGTCGCGGCATTAAAAAGGTTGAGAACCACTGATTTACATCATAAAACTAATTATTTTTAAAGAGAAAAAAAGTTAAAGAGATGGGAAGCAATCTTGGAGACCTCTTCACCTCTTTTATTGCTTTTTTTTTTTTAAGGTTCTTCCCATGATGGGCAGAAGGCAATTTCAGATGGCATCTAGAAATTGGGCATTCCTTTTCCACTGCTGGTTAGGAAACACTTTTTTCTCTCTCTCTGCAGTATACATGAAATGAGCAGTACAGTAGTTTTCCACCTACGACAGTTCATTTAGTGATCATTCAAAGTTACAACAGCATTGCAAAAAGGGACTTATGAGCATTTTTCCCTCTTATGCCTGCTGCAGTATCTATCCCCACGGTGATCAAAATTCAGACGCTTGGCAACTGACTCAGATTGATGATGGTTGCAAAGCCCCGGGGTCATGTGATCACCTTTGGTGACCTTCTGACAAGCAAAGTGAATGGGGCAGCCCCATTCACTTAACAACTGTATTGCTAACTTAACAACTGCAGTGATTCACTTAACAATTGTGGCAAGAAAGGTCATAAAATGGGACAAATTCACTTAACAACTATCTTGTTTGGCAAGAAATTTTGGGCTCAGTTGTGGTCATAAGTTGAGGACTAACTGTAATCAGGAAAGAAAGATACAGCTGTTTGTATCTTTGGATGCCACTGAGAGGAAGCCAAAACTGCAGTTTCTGAAGCTGAGTAAGTTCAGCTGAAATAGACAGAACTGATGGCTCTCAGAAAGATATGCATTAAAACAGCTACGACTCCGGAAATATGGACTTTTTTTAAAAAAGTAAACATCTATATTGGTCTATCTGTATAAACAAGATCTAATTTTTAGACCAGACAAGAGAATGTGGATGAGGGGAGTGGACCATAGATGTGCTGAAATTCAGAGAAATAATGGTTGAGTCTTCACCAGGACTTTATGAACTGCCAAAGTGAAACATCCCAGCAGAAACAACTGTAAACTACTGCTCCATCTCTCATTCCTTCCATTTGTTTTGGCATCTTGAGTTTTAGTGGGGATGGGGGTTGTTTTGATTTTGTTTACATTATGAACTTTGAATGTACTCTGCTCAGTGAATAAATTTCCTTCAGTCATATTGGCTCTGCAGACTTAAGCCTTCAGAACTAAACAGAGTGTATTTTTAAGTGTTCAAATAAAGCCATTCCATAGGACATTTTTCAAAGTTAAATATGGCTCACAGTTTTTAGAGCAACTTTGCTCTTTGAATAAATCCTTCATGTAAGTTCGGTGCTCCAACATTTCTTCTTGTTTAGTAAGTTAGGCTGGAAAAAAGTTTGATAGATGCATACTTGCCTGTTGGTTCTCTAGTGAGGCGTTCATGTGAGAGTGATTTTATTTATTAAATTGGCAGGTGTGACAGGGTGATTCTAATCCTCTGTTGATGCAGCCTAGAACTGCGTTGGCACAATGCTGGCTCATTTTTGAGTGATTGTCCACTAGGACTCCAAGATTTTTACCTTGAATGTACACCCTGTCAGCCCAAATATGGGCTCTCCTGATAGCTAACAGAGTGGGAGAGAGCCTGTGGCTTAGAGGTTATAACAACTGCCTAACATACAGATAAGCCCAGGTTCGAATCTCAGAAGAGTAAGTCTGGCTGAAGAGAGTTAACGGAACTCGAAATAGCTATACCAGTTCTCTCTTTATAATATATCAAGCATAGACCACCTTCTGATGAGATGTACTTCTAGCTTGGTCCAATACTGTTCCTGTTGTTATAGTCACTTTCCAGGAAAACTCTGCATAATCATCTGTGAATATATCTTCATCTCTACTGCTATTTGAAATGTCCCCTTATCTCAAAAGAGGGTTGCTATGTGGTGAGAACTGCTCTTTGTAAAAAGAGTATTAATAACATTATGGGGCATAATAGCCTTCTCAACCTGGTGCCTTCCAGGTGTATTAAAGTTCAGCATCCATAATCTCCAATGGTGATGGTTGAATTGAGGAGTTGAATTGCAATAGAGTTGAAGTATAAAAAGTTAAGGAAAGCTGATATTTAGCTTTCTTGAAGTGATTCATTGGACTACTGTTAAAATTCCAAATAAGGTAATATTTTAATTCAAAGACAGAATTAAATTTAAAATATATGCTGATGGGGTAATTTATAATCAGATATTTTCTATAGGTGTACAGAAATATTTATATTAAAAGGCCCGTGAAGCTGCTGATCTGAAGTAAGCTACAGTAATCATATTACAGAGTGTATAAAAGGTCAGGCCTCTTGCTCTAAATGTTTGACTTGGGTTCTATTTACTTCTAAATATTTCTTTATTCATTTGTCATATGACCTTTGAGCATTCCTAAGTTAAAAAAAAACTTTCCATAAGAAAGGCTGAGCGCCAAAGAATTGAGGCCTTTGAACTATGGTGCTGGAGAAGACTCCTACGAGTCCCCTGGACTGCAAGGCGATCAAACCGGTCAGTCCTAGAAGGCCAGATCCTAAAGTTGAAACTCAAGTACTTTGGCCACCTAATGAGAAGGAAGGACTCACTGGAGAAGAGCCTAATGCTGGGAAAGATTGAGGGCAATAGAAGAAGAGGACGACAGAGAATGTGGTGGCTGGATGGAGTCACTGAAGCAGTAGGTGTGAGCTTAAATGGACTCTAGAAGATGGTAGAGGACAGGAAGGCCTGGAGGAACATTGTCCATGGGGTCGCAATGGGTCAGACATGACTTCTCAACTAGCAACAACAACAACAAAGTAAAAACTTTACTAAACAAAACATATGGAGATTGATCTATAGGGTTGACTTTTAATACATCTCTCTCTCTCTCTCTCTCTCTCTCTCTCTCTCTCTCTCTCTCTCACACACACACACACACACACACACACACACACACACACACACCACTATATTAATAGTGCTAAAATTCCACAATTTTTATATTTTGTGTTGTCTTACAAATTATTCTACCAGATTTTATAGATAGGTCCATTCCAATCTGCGCAAGAGAGGGAAAAGTGATAATTAGTTGAAAGGTAAACAACAATGGATAAAATTTTCCCAATTCCCTGAAGATAGATCTCCATTAGCATTCAAGGTAGATTAATAAAGGAAATGGAAACAGAGTGGTGTAACCAAGGTGATCTTCTAACTTCTTACTTCCTACTGTGAATTTGGCAAACAACAGCAGATGCAATCACTAATTACTGTTAATTGCTGATCTCTAGACCATACAAAAGCTTTTGTTTACATGTTTGAAATTATCTAAATTCACAGAACTTCCAGGGCTTTGTTTATGAACCCTTCACCTTCAGAAACTTCTTTAAAACAAATATTTAATTAATATGGAAAATAACTATAACTGTTCAAGCTAACTTTCGGTTACTTATCTATAACTTTAAAAAAATTAAGCAAAGAAATCAGACAGAATATATCTGATCAGAAGAGTAACTGCCCAAATCAAGCTTCAAGAGCCATTAGTATTATCTGAGATAGACACCTCATATTTGTAAACTTGTTAATGGAGATGTATTAGGGTAGTAGCTTACAATTCAATTTTCTGCATATTTACTTAGAAGTAAGGCTTGCTTTTGTCAGTAAGGTTTGCTTTCAAGTAACCTTAGAAAAATTTGCAAACTTGCTTATTTACTTAAGCTTATTAACCAAAGGGCCATAAACACATGTTAAAGCAGGATATGAAATATTAAAGATACAAAAAAAACAAGGTTGGGCTTATTTTTTAAAAATGTATAATTTTATAACTTTTGAAAAAAAATCGAACATGTGTTGTCAAACGTTCTCTAAAGGTTAATTGGCAGGATCAAAGTTTCTATTTGTTTAATAAATGGGAAAGTTCTAATGCTTTGTCAACTCTTCTTACTTTCTTAAAATCACTCATTCACATAAATATGGCTTCTTTAGAATGCTGGAATTTAGTGAGGAAATTAGATATAACCCCCTCAATTTTTAAATTTCTTTTATAAGCACTGTTCACTATTAGATCTTGTTTTATTTGGAACACAATACCTCAACCTTCTCTTCTCTGAGATCTCTCTTTCAATGGAAGAAATCATTGAGGTTTGTAAGATCTACCTTTGAATTATTTTTTCTGAAAATTTAATGCCTTTCAGTGGTCATCAAATATAGGAATTTTTTTTGTTGACCAAATTCAACACAAAAATCCATTCCTGAGTACCCAACTTTCTGCCCTTTAATTACTGAAAAAGGTAATGTTGCCATGAAATAAATGTTTAACAATCCTTTTATGCTAATTTACTTTAAAATAGAGATCTATCAATAGAACCTTCCTCATCCATATACTCACCCATCAGTTGTTGAAGCATTGCAAATTGTTATATTCTAGAAGAACCACTAATCATAGAAATTGAGAGGGTTATCTAACTTCCAAGGTTTTTCTATCTGTATATTTGACTTAAAGGTTAGCTCAAACTCATTACTTCTGAGAAACATCAAAAGTGCAGCACAACAAAAGAATTTGGTTGTTTTAAGATCAGCATCCATATATCTCCCCCAAAATCAAATATCAGATGTATATTTGAAAATAAAACATGTTTCTAAATTGGTGAACAGCTGGTGTGCATTTAATATAATACTATAGAAATATTGCCCTTCTCTGTATATCTTAAGAAGTGATTTAAAGTCTCTCGTTACCGTACTTGTATATTAAACAGTATAAACATTTTAAAAAATATAAATTTGAAATAAATCTTTTCCCCTCTTTATTTTTTTTAGTATAAAAAAAAGAATGAATTTGTCCAAGTCTTTCAAGATTAAATTATTTTCTTCTGAGAATAAGATAAAAATGTTCTGAAGGCATAATATTGTACCATTAATAGACCATATATTATGACAAATTATTTGATGTACAACCTCTGTCTTCTGACTTATAGTATGATTTACAGCTTCAAGATCAACACTGAATCTTGTTGACTTGTGTATATGTCCTCTTCCTTTCTAGTTCCTAAATTTTCCGGAATAGCAGCTCATATATCATGTCTTGAGTGAACAGCATGTGAAAGCTCAGTTACTCATATTCTTTCAAAAACAAACTAATAAAAACATCTACTGGTTTTGCTGTTAATCCATCCATTCCCAAACTGGAGCCTTTCAAGTTCCTTAATTTCCTGCAACCTAGCCAATAGTTGCATTGGCTTGGGGATTATGGAGGGTGAAGTCCAACTGACTTGGGGCATTCTCATGGTCATAGTGCAGTGATGGCGAACCTTTTAGAGACTGAGTGCCCAAACTGCAACCCAAAACCCAGGTCGGGTGCCAGATGGGTGTGCCCATTGGATGGGTGTGATCAATTGAGTGGGCGTGGCCCATTGGGTGGCCATGGCTGCAGTGATAACGGCAGACTAAAAAGTTCAATCAATCAATTCCAACTTTGTGAGATCTTTTTTTTTCCTGTGAGAAGTTGAAATTGATTGATTGATTGAACCTTTTTTTTTTGCACATGGCGTTGGAGGCCTAAAGTAAAAAGGCTTTATAAAACCCAGCTGAGGGCCCAGCTGAAGGCCACGCATGCCCACAGAGAGGGCTCTGCGTACCACCTGTGGCACGTGTGCCATAGGTTCGCCACCACGGTCATAGTGCATTGCATACTTTCTAAAGAATGATAGGGATATATTTGGATGATATTGGTGAGATAACAGAATTTCTGGATAAAAATAGAAGTCAGTTAACAATCAGAGCAAGAGGGATTCAAGTAAAGCATATTCTCTTTGTTCCTGGGAGGCTTCATAGCTTCATGGAGCAAAGGGGGATTGTTTGAAGTATGGTTGAAGCAAAGCATCCCTTTGAAAGGTAAACACAGTCCTGATATGAATGGCAACAACATTACAACAATACAATACCCAGGATTGTATTAGCTTTTTTTGTGCAGCAGCAACCAAAAAAGCTAATACAATCCTGGGTTGTATAAACAGAGGCATAGAATCAAGATCATGTGAAGTATTAATACCGCTTTATAAAACCCTAATAAGACCACACCTGGAATACTGCAGCCAGTTTTGATCACCATATCACAAAAAAGATGTTGAGAGTTTGGAAAAAATTCAGAGAACAGCAACTAAGATGATCAAAGGCCTGGAGACTAAAACATACGAAGAATGGCTACAGGACTTGAGTTCGGCTAGTCTAAAGAAAAGAAGAAATAGGTGAGACATGATAGCAGTATTCCAGTATCTGAGGGACTGCCATAAGGCAGAGGGGGCCAGGTTGTTCACCAAAGCACCAGTGGGAAGGAGGAGAAAAAATGGTTGGAAACTGATCAAAGAGAGAAGCAGCCTGGAATTAAGGAGAAACTTCCTGACAGTGAGGATAATCAACCAATAGAACAGCTTACCCTCAGAAATCGTGGGCGCTCCATCACTGGAGATTTTTAAGAAGAGACTAAACATTTACCTGTCTGAGACTATATACTGTAGGTTCTCCTGGGCTGGACTAGAAGACCTCCAAGGTCCCTTTCAGCTCTATTGTATCCTAACATGCAAAACACGTGGCAACAGAGTTCCTTTTTTATTATTTTAACAACGCCTTTAAATACAGTGGATTAGATCCAATGAAATTTTTCTAAATGATTCTTTAGAATTGGTATAACAGTCAGTGCTCAATCATAGCATTTTATGAAGACTAGGTGGTATCAGCTCCACTTAGAAACCTCTTGTGCATTTTTCTTTTTCCATAATTTTTACTTTTCTTCAGAAGTTAAGGAGGACAGGTTTAGAAGAGTATGCGAGGCAAAGAAAAAAAGAAAAATGCACAATTAAAATACAGTGCAGGAAGTTATAGCTCACTTTATCAGATGCACAGAGCAAGTTAAACTGAGGTGGGATTTGACAAGCAATAAGGAAAAAAAGGTGGGGGAGAAAAAGGGGTGGTTATGCAGATGCAGGTTACCTGTGAGACAGATGAGGAGTATCTAATGTCTAAAAAACTCATTGTGTTTGTTAAGGCTTACTGACGTAGCCTAAAGCCCTTCTATGTTTATGAATGTGGCAGTCTGTCATTCTATGATGCTGGTCACATTTCTTTGTTCTAACACAGTGACTTTGAAATCTGAATTCAAATGACCGGGAAGATTTAGATGCTGTGATATTACTTTGTCTTTATTTGACTTCCAATTAAATGAGTGTCTGTTAATTATTTTGTAAAAAGTAAAAGCCTGTTTGTCTAACTTAGAATTCAAAGGGGCAATGTTGACAAATAATGGAATATATCATATTGGGGGGGGGGGAAGCACGTGAAAGTACTTTTAATCTTATGTGTGAAATTGACTGTGATGTGCTGTTGGTATAAATGTGGGTTAATTAAAACATAATTGCACTTTGTTTTAGTTGCTGGCAAGAATCTGTTTTAGGCTGAATGGTTCCTTGTGCCTTTTGATAAAATTTGATAATTGAAAAAGATGTTGTGGCTTTAGTTAGCAAAAGGGTTGTGGTTCCTGAAACAAAAGTGCTCCTACTGAACCCTAGCTGCATTTCTTGCCATGTAACCAAAAAATATAGATTAATATCAAAATGAACTAAAGTTGAATTCATAAGTCAGGAATCTGAAAACTGTTGTTTTAGACAATAGATCCCATCATATTTAGCCATTGACCATGCTGATCAGGGCACATGAAAACAAAAATCCAAGCTGTTTAGAGGGGATCAGTTTATATTCTTCTGCCCTGAATCATTGATGATTTTCTTAAACTTATCACTTCCCTTCCTCCCTTCCTCCCTCCCTCCCCCCCCCCTTGTACCATTCATTAGGAGTCCTTTAAATTTCAATTGGATGGTCTCTGCTTCAAACTGTAGTGCCAGAAAAGTTCTTATATTTGATCTTGGCAAGCAAGTTGCTTATTTTAATGAGGTGTCCAAGGAAGAAACAGGATGAATGACCTGACAGTAAATTAAACTAGCTGCATTTAATTCAACATTTACATGTCAGTGGGAGGTAGATTTGCAATCAGACCATTAGATGGATCTCTATGAGAAACAACTCTACAACTAGCCACCCTAGTGAGTTCCTTGGCTCATATCTACCACAATAGTAAGATTTAGATGTAAGAAGATTTAAATGATGACATCTAGAGTAGTAAAATTAAATTGCTGCAGAGAGCAAGTCTACAGCATTCATAGGCCACATGGCTGTTATAATTAGGGGACTCAGCAGTTCTAAAAATGTCACTGTCATTAGATTACTCTTTTAGAAAATGCAGCATGTTAATAGGTATGCATACAACATCTGGTCTGCTAATTTCTTGCAGTTATTGCTTCAGTAATGTAACATTATGCTATAATTTACAGCTTCTACTCCTATTTAATATTGAAACTTGACATTATTAATTTGACCCTGGAGCTTTATCTGTTTGCTAAGCAGCAGGTGATTCCTTGCGATGTATTCATATTCTGCTTGCTTTCTATCATTGTAAGAATTTTTTAAAATACAAACACTAATTAAAACATGGATTGAAACCTATAAAATAACAGTTCAGATGATATCATGATGATGTAAACTGAAGCCTAAGAATTGTAATTGTGCAGTTATAGATTATATATCCATCAATATGCATATTTCAAAATACATCATGAATGAAAACTGAATTGTCATTCCAAGGAACCACGTCTAGTTGAAAACACTTATTCATTTATTTATTAAATTTATATGAACAATGAATTGGCCAAATTCAATGGTGGGATTCAGCCGGTTCGCACCACTTTGGCAGAACTGGTAGCTAATTTTTTGTTGCCCAGGCCCAGAATGGACTTCCGGAAGTGGCATCCACACAGAGAACTGGTTGTTCACATATTTGAATCCCATCATATATTTCATAAACATCTGATAATACATTTAGTCTAGTATTAAAATTCCTCATAACACCATCAGAAAATGACTTTGGGGAGAAGTATGGGATCTCATTCAGCAGAATGAGCAGACAGTTAAGTTGACATGATACATTATGGAGTAAGAGACATAATTATCAGCCCAGCCCTTCATAGGACTGTTAAATCCAGAATCTAAAATGATCTAGAATGCAGAAGCATGGGTAGTTACGAATGCATCTTCTGATGCCCATGTAAGTTCACTGATAATGATGTCTCTTACTCCATAATGTGTCATGTCAACACAGCTGCCTGCTCGTTCTGCTTTGCTTTCAGATGTGATCCAAAGTTGTGGTAATCGTCTTTAAAGCCCTACATAGCATATGTCCAAGTTACCGTATATGCCGGCGTATAAGGCTACTTCCGCAAGCGTTAAAATTGGCGCCAAAGATGGGGGTCGTCTTATACGCCGAGTCGTTTTATACGCCAGAAATACTGGTAGTTTCCAGCGTACAAGACGACGTTCTAGGAATGCGACTCGGCGACAAAGACGGGGGTCGTCTTATATGCCAGGTCACCTTGTACGCTGGCATATACGGTACTTGAGGGACCACCTTCTCTGAAGAACATATGCCAGCTCCCACAGGGAGGCATATTCCAGGTTCCTTCTACTAAGTTTTGTCATTTTATAGGACTAGGAAGAATGCCTGTTCTGGGGTTGCCTCTGTTTTTGGAAAAATCAGCCCTGACATGTCCCAACTTTACTGGCCTTTAGGAAAACCATTAAAACCTGACTCTTCCCCCAGGCATTATGGGCCAATTCAGTGAAAGTTCCTTTTGTAATCTAGCTTAGTTGCTATTTTGTTAAAAGAAGTAAAGAAGAAAATTTGTATATTGCATATGTTTAATATACAGTATATGATATTAGCTCTGTTTTGTTTTTGTTTTTGTTTGGTTTATTGTTTATTATCTAAACCATCCAGAATCGCATTGTTTGAATTGGGTGATCTTATAAATCTCATGAATGAATGAATCTGTATCTATCTGTCTATACCAAATATTAGTATTAGTGATATTAGATACTTAATTTGACTGGCCAATTCGACTGTTCTATTTTCAAAAAGGTGTCTGTTCCTCAAAATGATATAGTTATTTTCATTTGTCTAATTTTTTGGCTGGGTGTCAGTACATAATTTTTGAAGCTGGGATTGTCACACAGTTCCCACTGACCCCTTTAACTATATTTATGAGTTGTGTTGGCTCTAATAAGACATAAAACTGCTACACAGAATTCTTCCAGTTTGTTTCCTTATCACAAATGTGGTTTGGGGTTGGGAAGGGGATGTGAGAAGCTGGGAAAAGCCATGGCATTCTGTTCCACTTGAAAACAGAACAAACCCTTTGTGCTATTATTTGCCCTCTTCATCTAATCTAATGTAGTGTCAGTATATTATTTCCCAATGTACTTTAGCATAGCCTCTATATTTCTCAGGATGTTTATCATGCAAAAGATGTATGTACAAAAGGTCATGGGTTTTCATCTCTGTCTTGGAATAGATGTTTATGATTATACTTACTCAAACATAAATTAGATCAGTCCATCTGTTACATATATTAGCCAGAAAATACATTTGTGATGTGGTTTCCTTTTATTGTAAACCCCAAAAAAGCAACACAGAGATATTTTCCTATCTAGATATCTACACAAAAAATGTACATTTTGCTATGCAATTGACAAAACATGGGCCACAATATTACAATGTAAATTCTGCCCAGTAATTGAGGTAATTTTAATATTTAATTCATATTCATTAATATGAATTAACTAATTAATTCTAATCTATATAGACACCCATGTCACACAAAAAGCAACTCTGGGCATGAAGACTAGTGTGTAAGAAACTGTGTGCAATATGTGTCCCACCACTGCACCTGCATCCTAGCACAATATCTGTAAGGGTTGGATTGGAAGTGGTCACAAATTAGGGAAATAATTCTTTCCAACACTTTACCAACACTAGGCATCTGTCTTTTATTCTGTGTAACAAAGTCGTATGTGTGTGGGTACCTTCTCCCCACAATTACATTGTGTTAACAGATCTTGGCTCAAAGAAAAAAAATCATTCATGTAAGAGGAGTAATTTTGAATTTTACTATCTAAATAACCTGCCCTTGGCATTTAACACTCTCTGCTAAAATGTCATCCATGAATATAATCTGAATGCTGACATTCTTCTCACTATTTGAGTGTCATATTGAACTAATTAGGTACGCCTTAGGGGCCAAGAGTTAATCCCTGGCCTCAATAGGTGCTCAGTAAAACCTGAAGCAGTCATATGCTTGCTTGCTCTTGTAAAAGTTCAGAAGGATGTATCAACCACATGGAAGCCATTTACTCAAAAATGTAATTTGCTCACTTGCACGCAATATACTATAGTACGAAGCTGCTTTGTGGTGATTCAGATCTCTGGTCTATTAAATTCAAGCTGTACTAAGTATTGAGGCATGTAGAGAAGAAATTAACATCTATTTTTTTTATCCACAATAGCTGATCACTTTAAGCTGATTTCAGTACAAACTTAATTTGCATCACCTCTGAAGGAAACCTTTAGGTATTTTTTTATTGATCATCTTGAGGGAAATTAATACATTTTGTAGTGGTAGTTTTTACTTTTTTATCAACTTCCTTGGCTTTTATAATATGCTCTCTTTTTTGGTGATAATAGCTGGTGTTCTCTGGTCGAATGATACCAGACATTTTACTATAAACCAAAGTTCATGAATGACAACTTTATGGAGAAATAATATGAGTGGCCACTCAGCCACATTTACATATTTCCTCATACTATACAGTGTGACAAAAGTCTAAACTTTGGGGCACTTTTAGTAGGGCTTTCTGTCTTTCTTTTTTGCAAGACCACACTTGAATATTGCATCTACTTCTAGTCACAATATAAAAAAGATGTTGAGACTCTGAAAAGGGTGCAGAGAAGAGCAACAAGAATGATTAGGGGGCTGTGGGCTAAAACATACAAAGAATGAGTACAGGAATTGGGTATGTCCAGTCTAATGAAAAGAAGGACTAGAGGAGACATGATAGCAGGGTTCCAATATTTGAGGGGCTCCTACAAAGACGAGGGGATCAAACTATTTTCCAAAGCACCGAAAGGCAAGACAAAAAACAATGGATGGAAACTAATCAAGGAGAGACGCAACCTAGAACTAAAGAGAAAATTCCTAACAGTGAGAGCAATCAACCAATGGAATAGCTTGCCATCAGAAATGGTGGGTGCTCCATCACTGGAAGCTTTCAAAAAAAAAAAAAAAGACTGGACAACCATTTGTCTGAAATGGTATAGGGTCTTCTGCTTGAGCAAGGAGTTGGAATAGAAGACCTCCAAGGTTCCTTCCAACTATGTTTTTATGAAAATGTACACATACACACATGCACACACACTAGTATAATGCTTCTGAAAATGTTGAAAACATATCAGAAAAGAGCTTCATGAGTACCCATCAGGTAGAGTGTATTATTCAAAGTCCTTCAGATAAATATGTACTTTTAACCAAAGAATGTCACAAATCTACCATTAATCAAATGAATCTAATTTTGATTAGAATCTCATTTACTCTGTGGAGGCAGAAGTTTATTATTGTTTACATATTCCCACTTGAGAAATGGCAAAATATTGTCCTTTGGATTCAATTTTTTGTTTTCAGAGATGCTGCCTCAGTAACATTTTAATTTCTGGCTGATGTTTCATCAGTGTCATATTACTGGGTACACTTTCTAGAATTCTGTTTCTCTATTTCATCAGCTGCAGTTGATGAGTTTGTCTGCAAGCAATTTTTCAAGCCCAAAGGTCTATTCCCCCCCCCCAATTTACCACCTGAAATCCTTTTTGGAATCAATATAACAGGAATCAGCAGACTGAATTATTCTGCTTAGAAGTCTTCTGTGGTTTGAAGGATTGAGCATCACCTCTATCTTATGAAGAAAAGGCAGGACAGATATCAAACAAGCCACTAAGCAAACAAATAAAGTATTAATTTACCCATACTTTCATTTCCTGATCCTTATATTGATTAACCACATCTCTACTATATTCTATATTCTTCTTCCAGATATTCAGGATTTTACAAAACATCTGGAGAATCTGAATCTTTTACATTGCCTAATTCAGGCTTTCTCAACTAGGATGCCACAAAACCCAAGGTTTCTGTAAGGGGTGCTAAGAGAACATGACTAAAAAAATAAAAATAAACATATTTTCAACTTTGCACACTATGCAATACTAGCATTTGCAGTGGTGGCATTTTTACACCCTGTGACTTAACTGCTGACCTGCTGCTTTGCTATTATTGTTAACATTGTAAAATATGGATGGTATAGGTTTGAAATAAATTGTATGGTGAAGTTTTTGTCTTTGTCTTTGTGTGTGTGTGTGTGTGTGTGCGTGTGTACGCACACGTGATTTTTGTGCAGGGATTTCCTGAGACCTTAACATTATTTCAAAAATTCCTCCAGGATAGAAAAGTTGAGAAAGGCTGACCTAACTTATTTGGAGCACATTGTTTATTTTAAATAGTGTGTTGTTTCAAGGTAAAGACAGAAATCTACTCATGCTATTATATATTATATATTCTGAGTGTGAAATATGAGTTCCATAATTTTTTTCAGATGTGGTCTCCTGCTCCCAAGCTACATCACTATATTTCATTCTTTCTAGGTAGAAAAGAATAGGATTTTTACTGTGTTAGTTTCATTTTTATGTCTTGTATTATATGCCTACATAAATTAATGTAAGACTTTTATGTTCTGCTGGAGGTTATCAAATAAATTACTATACTGATAAAGAAATTACCCAGGAACAGGTGATCTTTGATAAACCCATTGCTTTTGGGAGGTGTTGCAGAACCAAAGTAGAGAAGCTGTTGGCTAGTGACTCTTGCTGGACTCCTTGGGAAGATGGGTTGGCTTCAATCTGGGGCCTTTTTGCCCACATTCTGGATAGAGAGGACCATTAGTTTGAAAGAGGGGTAAAAAAGGGCATCAATGTTAGAACTGAACAGCCCTCCCTCAACAGAGGGGAAGGAATACAATACCCACCTGTCTTCTGTCTACAACACGGTTCTTTCAACAGTTCCAAGAAGATTCCACACCCATTTGCACTCTGATTCAGATGACCCTGAGGGCACAGATAAACCCCCAAGTGGCCTCAATGGCTCTCAGAGAGAGTGCTAATGACCAGATGACTGCAAAGAAATATAATCCTTCCACCATCCCCCCAACATCCTGTCAAAACTAATCCTTCCATCCATCCACCCCACCATCCAACCAGAACTGATGAAGTTTCTTGGAGGAGAAGTGAAACTTCTTCTTCTTCCTCAAGGGTAAAAAACATAATCCTTTTGGAGGCCTTTTGAAAAAAGCACCTTTGAGATATTCAGGAATGTATTTAAAGCCATGAAGCCTCTGATAGCTTCAGATGGGGAAGGCTCAGTATATTTCACTACTCACAAAACACTAATTTACAGTCCAGTTGCTAGGAAAGCAAAAGAGATGGGGGAAGAGGAAACCTGGAGCTCAGAGACACTGGGGTTGAAGAGGCAGCTGAGAGGGGAAACTACATCTGAGGAAAACAAAAAAAGAAAACAAGGCAAGAGGAATTTACAGTTCCCCAAACTGTTCAAAGATACATCAAAGAAAACAGGATCTTGCCCAAAGAACAGAGATTGGAGAGGTGAATGTGAGAAAAAATGCAATAAAAAGGAATAAGGCCAATTACACATATAAGAGGAATGGTTTACAGCAGTGTTTCCCAAACTTGACAATTTTAAGGCATGTGGACTTCAACTCCCAGAATTCCACAGCCAGCATTGCTGGCTGTGGAATTCTGGGAGTTGAAGTCCACATGCCTTAAAATTGTCAAGTTTGGGAAACACTGGTTTACAGGAAAGAAATGGGCAAACATGTCAATCAGACTCTATCATCTCAACCTTGTGAGGGAGGAGGTGGAAGGAGAAGGAGAGGAATGAGAACCAAAATCACTGAAACTGTGTTTTGCATATCCATTTAAACTGAGCAGACAATTCTTTGACCATAAGCTTCTCGTTATCATGTTCACGCCTATGAGACACTATGCTGGAAAAAGGTTCTTCATCTTAGAGAATTGTGCTGCAATCAAGGGAGCCATTTCATTGTGGAAACTAGAGCCAGATACATTTTTATTAGCTGCTTTTACAGGGTTGGAACACTCTCTGGGAATGCAGGCCGCATCAATGAAAAGCTCCACACTTTCTCAAATATTATTAATGGAAATGGCCAGTAAAAGAGTTCCCCAAAGATTTGAAGAATTCTTTTTGTTTTACTTACTTAACAGCTATTGAAAAATTGCAGACTTTGCAGCATTAACAAAGAGGAAATGCTCAGCAGATGTTTCTTCTCTGTCTTAGACTACAGAATGCATACTAGCTTTTTTTTTTTTTTTTTTAACAGAGAGTTTCTTCTTTATCCTGATGGGAGTGGACAGAATTCTCGTTCAAAGTCCCCATGAGGATGAGTGAGCATCACAGGAAGTGCTCATCAATAAGAACATTTCATGCAACTTATAACAAGAACATCGTTTATGGGCGACTCATTCGCTGATGAACTGAGATACTTTTCAGCATGATGGGAATTGCTAACCTGCCTCCCTACAGAAATAACAAACATAATAGTCAATTGAATGTGGGTTTGCTTTTTGCTTTTTTGCTTTTATGTCAGAACACCAATTGATTCCAACATAAAGTGCTTCCATTCCAGGAATGCACAATGGGGTATCATTTGCAATCCTGCCCTTCACATTTCCTGAAAATAATAAACTGGAGCAGAAAGTTGCTCAGTGTTGTGATGATAAACACAAGTCTTCCTAGGACAGGGGTAGGCAACCTTGGCTCTTTTATGACTCGTGGACTTCAACTCCCAGAACTCAGGAATTCTGGTAGTTGATGTCCTTGAGTCATAAAAGAGCCAAGGTTGCCTACCCCTGTCCTAGGAGATGAGAGTTTCTCAACCTTAGCAACTTTAAGACATGCAAACTTCAACTCCCAGAATTCCCCAGCTGCTGACAGTTGGGGCCCACAGGCCTTAAGCTTGTCATGGTTGAGTAACACTTTTCTAGAACCATAGATCACTGGAATGGCTGATTATAGAACCACTGATGGGAAGCATGTTAATGCCAAGAATCTCATAGAGATTGCTGGGACTGAGAGAGGCAATAATTTATCCCTCCCTCCAGGGTTAAAAATAATTTCTTACAAAAAACTATAGACTTTCTTCCTCTTAAACCAGAGGCCAAGCTAAATATTCTCTATATAGAAGAAGCTGTTCTCAAGACTTCAGGCAGCCAACTGGAGAACTTTAAAGATACTATGGCTGGCAGATCATCCCACTGACCACATAGCAGCCCTCTGTCTAACATGAAATGCATTTAACTGCAAGCATGTTTGCTATTTGCTATTCCGTAAATATTTGGGCCACTTGACTAAGACAGTCTTACTGATGGAATGAAATCACTTACATGTTCAAAGATTATGAGATCCAGATCTGAATCAATCTCTGTACAGTGTATGTGGTGGATCCGAATTAATGAATATATAAATTATGGGTAATCTTTCTTTCCATATAATACATTTCAGGGCTGAAGAATTCAATGCAATTCAGGATACATTTCTGTTTCACTTTTTTGAGCCACGAGGGACATGATGATGGAGATGATGATAGAGGTGATGAATCAGTGACATTATCAGTAAAGATAATGCTGATATTTTCTGTTCCTCCCATTATCAGAGGTTTTTTTTAGGGTGGGATGAGCTAAGATATGTATTCAGAATAGAAACATTGTTAGTATTTATTTGTAAAAAAAGACAACCATATGCTGCTAAAAACCCACAAAATTTTTCAACTTAACTTTTCATGGCATAATCTTGGAAGACCCTGAGAGTAAAAAATGGAGGTTGAGAGGCATATGCAATTTTCAGGCCCAGATGACTCACTTCTGATAGATTCTAATACAGGATTAATCTTTCCTTTTAAACCAAAATGGCACCCTTCGTTAACACAATGGTAATATCACAAAACCTAGAAGGATCTTAAGGACTGCAAAATTAAAGGGACAGGACTAAACTGATTGTGAAAAGCCAACTGATTGTTGGGAAAGAAATAAACTGAAAAGAGAGCTGGGAAGAGAATGGAATAGGGTGTTCCATTCTGCAGTGGGGAATTGCTGGGAGGTAGGAATCCTAAACCAAAGAAGCCAATACTCCAGGATGTGGTTGCACATCCCTCTTGAATAATGTGGCAACTGAAATTTGGATTGTACCCTTCAAGACAGAGTACCATTTTATTCCTTCATCTCATAACAGGGTTCGCAATCACCTTTTCCATGTTTTAGGGGAATAATTCTCAAAATTGTAGGAATGCTATTAGGACTTGGAATGAAGAATGGTGATATACTACCCATCTTCTTCAGACTGGTGCCCTAAGAAGGAATGACATCTAGCGGTAGATAGTTGCCCTCTTCCACTATACTTGGTTCAATTAAAGATAACTCCAGATAATTGAAAAGGATAGCTATTAACATTTTCAGATAAGTTAACTATAAGGGTGGCTCTCTCTCTTGTATTCAGATTCATATTTGAAAGCTTTCTTACTATGATGTCTAGTCTTCTGAAAAGGTTGGGGATGCTGCATTTTAGCTGAAGTTAATTTACAGCCTCAAAAGAGTCTAGTTTCCAATGGCTTGCATTGAAAATTCTCCAGAACTTACTCATGATAGATCAGTATACAAAGTTATTGGGATTAAATATTGAATTTAGAAAGGGCTATAATCTTAATCAAAGAAAGACAAAGAATGGAAAACATGAGATGAAGTAGCCCTTTTCTCTTCCATATTGCACTAGCTTGGAAAGCCACTGGTAAAGCAACACTATAATTCTTACTTTAAGTATAGAGCATGAATTCAGCAGCGTGTCATTTGGTGGAAGGAAAATGGAAGGGACATATATTATAATCTGCTATACATTGCTTTTAAGGCTGCTTACAAATCATACACTTCCAAATCGTTAGGTGCTGTTTACTAATGGTTTTGGTGGTCTGGATTAAAGCAACAAGCATACATCTGCATTTTATCAGTTGTTTTTGATCTTCTGCCATATAAATTTTGAGGTGAATTTCTCAAGCTATTAAGATGAGACAGGCCATCTGTACAGGCTTAATTCAGTTTTAGACGGAAACAATCTTGACACACATTTATTTATTATAGTATTTGTATATTGCCAACTACATATGGATTCCTGACAGTTTACATTCAGATAGTTTATTCACAAAAATAAATATTAACATTCTCTATAATATGCATTTAAAATCATAATAAAAATAACACCGCCTTTGATGTTCAACAGTGTCTCATTAAAAGCCAGTTGTTATTTTGAAAGAATGTGTCCTTGGTCTTGGAGAAGGAAGCCAGCAACTACTGATAGACAGCAACTATTGGGAGTGTGTGTGTGTGGGGGGGGGGTGCCTGACTTTTTTTCTTCCCCTTTCTACTGGGCAGTTTATCCTGGAGTCCAGCAGAGATGACAGAAAATAGACAAGTAGTGGTGAATGCTTTGTGGAGCTGGATTAACTGATTAGTTAATTTAGAATTTCTTTGTAGTTGAATATGATCCCACTACTGACAATTCTCATGGGCTTCTTGTGCCTCTTTGCTATCAATATACCAAATATTTTGAAGATGGCCACCTCTGTAGGAATAGGTCAGTCATGTGAAGACTCGAATTATGTTTCTGTACAGAAAGTTCTGTCAAAATCAGACACAAAATGGAGGATGCCTTCCATACTCTGTTGCAAAAAAAAAAAAGCACACACACAGACCAGCAATGAATGCCAAAGGAAAAAAGTGTATTAGCATCTGAAAAAGAGACACTATTGCATTACTGGATGTAAAAAAAATGAGTTTCCATATTTTGAGTTTTGTCAGATAAACTGGTTGAGATTGAAAATATTTTCCTAACTTGCAAGATAAACCTGATAATCATGTCCTCTTCTTCTTTTTAGCTGGAAGACAAAGGTGGTAGACTTCTTAAAATGTCAGTTACTTTGTTACTTGGAGAGCACAACTAATATTAATAATATTATTTGATAGTCTTGTGTTTTTTTAAACAAAAGCTTCTTAGGAATACCAAGATCACTTCATAAAATGGTCTTGCAAACTAAATTAAACTTACATCATGAAGGTGTTGCCTCTTTCAAAATTTTAATGGTCTCTCATTTTTTAAAGTATTTTCTTTACCTGATTCTGTGCAAGATTGATAGAAAAGTCAGATAGGTGTGATACTTTCTACCTGAAGAATCTATAAGACTATGTCTTTGGAGTTGGCAGTGAGAAATGTCAACTGCAAATTAACTTTGAAATAATTCTGTTCTTATTTTTCTAAAAATCTCTAGGAATGGTGCTATTCGAAATTCAGCTGGTGCCCTATGTGCAGAGCGTTGATAAAATATTTGCCACTTTTTATTTTCCAAACATCATGGAAAAGATGTATTTCTCAGTTAAAGATGAGGAAATTTGGTTTTCTGAGTGTTGATTTATACTATTTAGTTAATGAGCTACTTGGAGCTTAGGAAATAATATATCAGACATGAATCATTACTACAATAATAATTTAATGATTTAAAATCATTATTGATTTTAAAATTGTGTTATATTGGAAAATACCCCTTTTCTCATGCTATATATTAAAGTTATAGGCCCTTGAAACTGTTCTGGGAAGAAATAATTAATGTATTAATTGCATTGTGTGTCAGACATCCATGTTATTTTGAGCTACTTACCTGCTACATGCACATTAATGCCTGGACACTGGAAATGATTCTCTTTTATTGATAAGAAACATTTTCTTTAACATTAGAAGAAGAAATTTATAGCTCCAATTACTCAAGGGGCTGAAGACTAGATATTATCTGGAACTTATAAAGAAATTGCTTGCAGATGTTGACTATGGAGAATTAAAATGAAGGACTTTTTAAAATGATTGTTTAAAGTTCTATATAAATATACGATCACATGGTCAATCCAGGAAGCATTTAACCAGATAAGGAGTTTGGCAATGCTTGCATATTTTAGTTCTTTTTGTGGGATAACAAATAGCTGCTAGGTTTCATTTGTGCTAACAGTTGTATCATCGTGGCTCTAATCATAGGTGAAACAGAGGTGAAATGAGAAATACGAAGAATTTACGTTCTGGATTGATGTTTCTTATGCTACATCCCAACAAATATAAATGTTCTCCAAATGTGTTCTGAAAGTTTGTTCAAAATCCAAGAGAGGACTGGGGGTGTGGGGTGGGGGATTGGATCCATTCAGTTTTGTTAATTATATTATCCACGAATGAAGAAGAAATGTTGGCAGATGTCTCCTTAGAGGTTACACTGAAAGAACCAGGGTGGGAAGGGGGGAGGAGAGAAGTCATCATGAGGAGAGTAGGAATGAAAGCCTATAAAGAAGGTAAGCATTTAAGTGAATAAATACATTTGCTTCAGCATATTTTTTGAAAAGTAGATGTTCAGCACTCAGTCCGAGCAAGCTCAAATAGCTTGAATTTTATACTGTTGTAAAATCTTTAAATATATATATATCTCCAGAAAGATGAAATAAGTCATCATGTAAGCAAATCCACATATCTCATTAAGGCTTATTATCAATCCATTAAACATTGTTTGACAATGTCTGCATATTTTAGTTCTTTTCGTGGGATAACATATTTATGATGTCTCAATCCATTGAAGAAGATTATAAATTTGGATTTGGAGAAGTTTATTGAATGCCTTTCTTTCCTACAGGAATCTGCTAGGGCCCATAGGCTTTTTTTGAGGCAAACCTGGATTAGAAAAACAATGGCCATATCATCATGAGAGAGGACCATAGCCAGCTATCTGATATTAGGTTTAGGAGGGTGGAAGTCTATCTTGGTTAAGGCAGTGACTATTGAATTTGCATAAATATTAAAAAGAAAGGGGAATAAAATGCAATCTTGTTTAACTCTTTTTTGGACTGAGAAGTTTGCAGAGAGTTGGCCATTGCTACCACTTCTCACTTGTGTTAATGGTGTTTTTTATGCAGCATCCTAATTAGGCAAAGTAATCTTGTTTAACTAGTAATCAAAGGTTAATTGATTTTAAATCAATAATGGTATACATAGGAAATAGCAGGGCTTTTTTTTTGGGTCATAGAATGCCCAGAACGGAGTTCCGGCATCTTTTTTGGATGGAACCTTGTAGGGTAGGCAAGGTGGGTTGTATGACGTGTGTGAGTTCCAGCACCTTTTTTTTTTAACAAAAAAAGCACTGGCAATAGCAATAGCACCTAGACTTATATACCGCTTCACAGTGCTTTACAGCCCTCTCTAAGCGGTTTACAGAGATGTGTATTAAACCGTAGAATGGGTCATTGGTTCATCATTGACTTGGCTGCTTTATTCCTAGTTCCTAGTTCCTATTTAGTTCTAGTGGACAATCACTTAAATATGAGCCATCAGTGTGCTGCAGTTGCTAAAAAGCCAACACAGTGCTAAGCTGCATTAACAGAAGGATAGAATCAAGATCATGTGAAGTGTTAATACCACTTTACAGTGCCTTGGTAAGGCCACACTTGGAATACTGCATCTAGTTTTGGTCACCACGATGTAAAAAAGATGTTGAGACTCTAGAAAGAGTACAGAGAAGAGCAACAAAGATGATTAGGGGACTGGAAGCTAAAACACATAAGAAACAATTGCTGGAATTGGGTATGTCTAGTTTAATGAAGAGAAGGACAAGGGGTGACATGATAGCAGTATTCCAATATCTCAGGGGCTGCCACAAAGAAGAGGGAGTCAAGCTATTCTCCAAAGCAACAAGAAGCAATGGATGGAAACTAACCAAAGAGAGAAGCAATCTTGAACTAAGGAGAAATTTCCTGACAGTTAGAACAATTAATCAGTGGAACAATCTGCCTCCAGAAGCAGTGAATGCTCCAACATTGGAAGTTTTGAAGAAGAAACTGGACAGCCATTTGTCTGAAATGCTTTAGGGTTTCTTGTCTGAGCAGGGAGTTGGACTAGATGACCTCCAAGGTCCCTTCCAACATTATCATCATCATGGCCACCATCGCCGTTGTTGTTGTTGTTGTTGTTGTTGTTGTTATTATTATTATTATTATTATTATTATTATTATTATTATTATTATTATGTCACATTTACTGGGTGAGCAAAGCTGGTCTCATTGGAAATGGTTGAATTCATCCTTTTTTGTCTTTAACCTTTGAGTTTTATAAAATGTGAATTCAAAGTTGAGAAGGTCAACTATAAACTACAGCAAACCACATAGCTTGGGCCTTACTGCAAACTACATTCTGAAATGTTTCATCTGTTTCTCACATGAACAATGAGAGCATAAAGAAAAGCAATTTTCATGTTGTTTTTGATATGCATTTAGAAAACCATACTCCTGAGACAGAGTTTAGCTTTACAGGAATTCTGCAACAGAAGAGTATGAAATATTATTTTTCGGAAGACTGAATTTTATCAAGAGGTATTTAAGTTGTCACTAGAAGTAAAACATGACTTGGTAGAATATTATTTATGTATTCATCTCTATCTATCTATCTATCTATCTATCTATCTATCTATCTATCTATCTATCTATCTATCTATCATCTATCATCTATCTATCTACCTACCTACCCACCCACCCACCCACCTGCCCATCAATCATCTATCCATACATACACACATACATAGTTTTCTAATTTTGGTCCTTGAGAAGGCCAATGATCACAAAAATGTTTTCATAATTTAATAATTATTCATAATTCATTATAATTAACAGGATGGAATTGGATTTGAAAATTACATTGCTTTTTTATATATAAACAGGTTGCAACATTATTCACATTTTCTACCTATATATCAGAGCAAAGCTGCCAAGATTTTTAAGATCCAAATAAACAAATGTTGAAGACTTGTGAGCTGGGTACATTTGAAATGATCATGTGAGTGAACACTTCAGAGACCCTGTTAGTTAAGAATTCAGTTTGAATGTGTTCCAAGTCTTTCCGTGTCATGTTTTATATTAAGTTAGCTGACAAGGCAAAACAAAATTCACCATTCTGTTATACAATACCATTATATGTAGATTTAATACACAGGAAATTATATGAATTTAGATTGTAGGCTGACAGTGAAACACAATATTGTTTTTATAAATAGTTAAACAGCATCTGGCTTTAACTGATTTACTAGAACCATTCAACTAATATATCTCTAAAGAAGGCAGTGAAAGTTATAGTTAAACAAAAAATAATGAATGAAGTATCTGTGTTCCAGGGTAAAGAATCTTGTCATTTCATTAGGAATGCTTAATATCATCTCAATCTACCAAATTATTTTTTTTCATGGTCCAGAATAGAAAGATCACCTGTTGTCTTATTTTCCATTTCTATTCTGTACCGTTGCCGTTAGGTATAAAAAAGAATTAAAACCACCATCTGTATTTCTGAATGGATTGGAAACAATACATCATTATGTATAGTGTATATTCAATATAGAGCCAATGGAAGTCAGGATTGTAGATGGTTATATGTGACCATTATGCGAGATCTCCTATAATGCAGTTGGTATTAAAGGAAAAAGTCCCATTAACTTATGTATCATATGTAAAATTTTAAAATACATGGAATAGGAGAGATCAGATTACTGGACAAATATGGGTGAACCTATCAATTTCATTTATTTATTTATTTTTGCAAAGTTTCTCATTTTGCCAGTGGGGATTTCTCCTATAATTCTTTGTTAATGAAATTGTACATATAAATATCTAAATCCACTTATTGTGCAGATTTCCAATATATACATTTTGTATATACTTTTCAACAGTTTTTTTTCCATTTCTGCATATTTCTCCGGTGAATATGTTATATTTTTGTTCATATTTTCACAATGAGCTCATTTTTGTGTCTTTTTATTTCTGAGCATGATATCACAACATTCTGCTAGAAACAGATTTTGCTGGGCAAATGATTTCACAGACCCAACATTGATATGTTATGTTATATTCATTTAAACTCACTCATGGATAAAATGAAGAATCAGGGTATTGTCTTTGCCGTTTGGTATAATTTTGTTTTACTGAATTCCTTCCCTGCAATTTCCTGAAATATCAGAGTAACAATATTTCCTTAGAGTCATTGTTTCTTAACTTGCCTTATTCTGTAAATGCAAACACAATATTTTACTCTCCATCCCTGGGTTTCAGGTCAGTGTGGTGACTCTCTTAGTTGAGGGGTCTATTTTGCTTCTGACTTCTAGTTCCCCCCTCAAAGACCACAAACTGCAGAATAGGCTTTGAAAATGTCAAACACTAAATCACGCAGAAGCTTTCCAGAACTGCTGCCCAGCATCAAATTATTTTAATTTAAAAGTAGATCTCTAGCCTGTATGTGGGAATTGGAAACACTCAATAAATATTCAACCTACATTTCCAATGACATCTCTAACACAATTTGTGTAAACAAAAAAATCCTTTTAGATATTTTCTATCAGACAAAATTGTGAAGATTCTGCTCCAAATTGGTTAACTTGTGGTTTGGTTTAGTGCAGGGGTGGGGAACCTTGGATTTTTTAGTACTTGAGCCGGCTCAGGAATTCTGGGCGTTGAAGTCCTCAAGTCATAAAAGAGCCAAGGTTCCCCACGCCTGGTCTAGTGGTTAAAGCAACAGACTAGAAAGCTGGTTGGGTGTCTTAGGGCCAGGCACTCTCTCTTAGCCCAACCCATCCTACAGGGTTGTTGTTATAGGGAAAACAGGAAGAGGAAGGAATATTCAATATGTTTGCTGCCTTGAGTTACTTATAAAAATAATAAAGGTGGGATATAAATAAATAAAGTGAGTTATAATGTTTATACCTCATCCCTTCTTTATCACCAGATCATAAAGTTTTCTATACAATTGTTTGCCAAATGAAATAATTGCCTTTAAATATTTTGGATCTAAACAAATATTAGCACTAATCGGGAAGGGTACAAAAATTAATGTACCCTTTTCTCTGTTCTGTAGGAGGATCCTGTATGCTTTAGATTCTTATATTCCTACTAACAGCATTACTAAACAAGATGTCCTCACTCAAGGTTTCCTGTGAAGATCCTTGGAAGAGTTAATCAGTTGATGAAGTCATTGCATTATGAGAAAGCCTCTTCTAGGCAACAGTCAAATAGCATCTGCAGGAAATGCATTCTTGGCCTGAGAGATAATTTGTTTAAAACAAAATTCACTTTTTTTCAGTTATAGAAAGTTCCATGTCCAAAGCTATAAGCCAGCAACTCTGGTGCCATCTATATGTTTTGGTCTAGTTCTCTCAGCTTCTTATAATTAGCTTTTTTGGTTGAGATTGATGGGAGTTATAATCCAAGGCCTACAAAAGGCACCAGGTGGCTAATCCTAATGTAGAAGAATTTGGCAAGTCATTCAATAAATAAATAAATAAATATTTTTTTTAAAAAAAGTTTCCCTGACCTTTGAGGATCCTATTATAAAGTATTCTAAAGTAAAAGGAATTCACAACATGAAAAGAAATGTTACACATCATTTCCTTCCTTTCCTAGTAACCTATTCCAAAAACATATGCTATTTAGGAGACATACAATATTTCAAAGGAAAGATTTGATCCATTTTTTGTCACCTAGACTCCCAACACAAATCTCCACCCATCTATACAATTTAGGTCTACTTTTAAATTAAAATAGTTTGATGCTAGGCAGCAGTTCTGGAAAGACTCTGTGTGATAAGTTAATGTTTTATTCCAGCAGTGGATGGGGCACCAAGCAGGGCAATTTGCAGAAGGTTTCACTAACTTTGCATTGGAAGTCCATGCTGTCACTTTTTCTTAGCTTATATGGTGTTCCCAAACAATATCGGGCCATATTAACCAAAATAAATCAGGCCTTACTTTTACAGCATCCTTCAAAAAATTCTTAACTCTCTGCAAATTGAAGGAGATTACATCAATATATGCAACAGCCACACATATTACCTAGCTTTAATCAAAAGGTGAACACCGGGCTGTTTGTTTTCACAGAGAACCCTGTTAAGGGAGGATCCTGTTTATGAATAAAGGAGGTGTCTGCAGGTCCTGTAAGATTTTTAGGGGCAATGATGAGACCCAGGAGGTCTGCTTTCCCTAATGTGCTACTTGGTCTCTTTAGCAGCATCCAACCAGAGATCCAGATAGTCCCAGCCCTTTTCTCTTTTTCAGAAGAATGAAAGACCTGGCTGATTCTCCAGGCATTGGACATTTGCTGTCTGCAGCATCGTGTAGTCACATGATCACATTTAACAATGTTTTTCCAAAAACTGATATTTCCTTCTGCTATTATCAGCAAAAATGCTCCATAGTGAATAATTGGTTTGCTTAATGACTGCAGCAGTCATAAAATCAGGTTGGCCATGTGATGACTTACTTTACAACTGTCATGGCTTACAATCATAATAATAATAATAGGCAGGCTTCAAGTCAAAGGTATTTTATTAAATTACCTTTGAAAGATGGAGTTGTGTGGAAATCACAATGGGAAAAAAAATGAATTTCTCCTTCCAGGATGGTATAGTCTTGGCAAAAATTGCCTTCCAACTATACAAGTCATGTTACTCTTTTAAAATGTTTATTTTGCTAAAACCCACACAATTACAGCAATATGTATTGGGACCACTTAAAATCCCTGAGAACCAGTTTTTAAATATAATGAGCCCACACAAGTTAATGGACTGACTCTATACTACAGTAAATTCATCTTTCTACTGAAATCAAGGGGGCCTTCAGTTTGTCATGAATAAATCCTCTTAGAGAATCTACAAGTCTGGATCCGATCCAATACTAGCAAAATCATGATGCTGTCAATGTAAAACAGTCACAACATCAGAACAACAATAAATGTACCACATTGACTTCCTGATGTTCCTGTTAACTTAAAAGCACTGAGCGTTGTCTTGAAAGCACAATCTTTGAAATCATTCCAGAAGCATAATTTGGAATATGCTGTACATAACGTTACCTTCAAGAACATTTAATAAAGTGGTCCAAACAAGACATAAGAAAACTTTCTTGGCAATATTCCATATCTGTATTATGTTTAGCATGCTGAGAAAGCAAAACCTTTTAACACACAGGAAATCAAAGCCACATCAATTACAGCATGGATGTCATGCCCTGCTGCAAATAGAATCTGACTCTCAACAACTGGTCTACATCAGTGTTCAAATGATTTTGCAAAATGAGTTTTAATAGGTATGAGCACTGATAGGCATATGCAAAACAAACAGAATATTTAGCAGAGTTGATTATGCATTTTGTTTTGTGTGGTTATTTTGGAATATTAAATCCCATTTTTCTTTAAAAATTAATACAAAATGGTTACAACATAAAACCATTATGAGATTATTATATGCACAGAGGTGGAAAGATTTGACATTACCCACCATGGAAGAACAGTTAGTGAAATTGACAGAACTTGCTGAGATGGATAAATTAACTTCATTGATTAAAGAAATCACTGAAACTACATTTATTGGTAACTAGAAACCTCTTATTTTGTGTAAAAATAAAAATAAAAAATTTGATTTATGGCTTTAATGATTAGATAGGATATAGAATCTACCTCCTTTGTATCTTTTTTCTTTCTTTTCTATTTTTCTTCAACTTTCTCCCCATTTTTGCATGGTTTGCTTTGTCTTTCATTGCTTTCTTTTTTCTTCCTTACTTTATATTAGTTTGTATTAGTTTTTATCTTCTTTTTTAAATGTTTCAATAAAAATTATATACACATACTGTATACACATCATCATGCTACAAATATATCACAGTACAATAAAATGCACATCCATATCAACAATTGTAATGAGGACTAAAAAGCCAGGATTTCTCATACCACTTAAAAATGGTAATTACTATTTCTTAAAAAGGCCTAGCTCTTAATAGATGGATGCTTAATAATGTTTTTGTAATGATAGAATGCAGAATATTCAAGAGTTTAGAATACAGAATGATCAAGGATCTATATGGATCCTCCCATATCTTCTTAAGATAAGAAGACTGATATCCTCCAGACAATTGAGATGTCAGTTTCCACAATTTCTACTCACTAGCCATGTTGGCTTGTCTCAATTATCTGTGGAATACTAAGCTGAAGAAGGCTGATGTAATTTTCTAAACGTTAGATTCAGCTTTTGGTCTCCAAGTTTCAGCATCTACAAAGTTGCTTTCTGTGCTGAGGATTTTGCAGCAGCTTCTGGAGGAAACCAATATCCTAACCTAACTGGACAATACTATATTTGAGTGAATTTGGCAGGTTTTGGTTGAATTGGCATATCTAGATAACATCATTTCTTTTGAGCTCATTTTAAAGTGCATCAGACTGGCCTGCTGGCAATGTTTAATTTATGTGATTGGGTGCATTCTATTTGTTTCACTCTGATATGAAAATATTTGGGTCAGTGTCTGGGTTCAGTGATCAGGAATGTCAAAGAGGTCAACCAAAGGTTTTCAAAGTGCTCCATTCTAAAATCCCAGGGGAGATATTCCTGCTGAGATTTCCAATCCCAACAACCACTTAATATTTGGAGAAGGGGAATGAGATTATTTTCTAATGGCTAAGCAAACAACATCTCAGCAGGGTACAATATCTGCCCAACTTTCATTAAAGTCAGAACTAAGCAGGTGGCCCTTGTTTGTTACTTAAAAGGAGGGCCATCTTGGAACCTCCAATTTAACGGTAAGACCAGACATTGAAAAAAAAAAATTCTAGAAAAAGCAATGTCAAGATGCTTCCAAACTGCCACCAAGACAATCACAGTCACTGGGAGGCAGTCACTAGAGATCAACCTTGCCTTCTGGATGTCATTGTTAAGGTACACGATATATAATATTGCACTTTGGATTTTACTTCATTCTACTACAAATACATACTGGTAGTACATAAGTTATATAGACAAATACATAATTTAAGTTGTGATAAACTTAATTGCAACCCTCTGGACCTCTAGTTAGGGGGAAAAAAATCACACTTATTTTGTAGGAGAGACAACAGTTCATTTAGTGGCTGTTCAAAGTTACAATGGTATTGAAAACAGTGACTTACGACCGTTTTTGCACTTACAATCACTGCAGCATCCCCATGGTCACATGATCAAAATTAAGATGCTTAGCAACTGACTCATATTTATGATGGTTGTAGTGTCCCAGGGTCATGTGATCACCTTTTCTGATCTTCTGTGACAAGCAAACTTAATAGGGAAGCCAAATTCACTTCACAACCGTGTTACTAACTTAACAACTGCAACGATTAATTTAACAAGAAAGGTCATACAATAGGGCAAAACTCATTTAGCAACTATCTTGCTTGGCAACAGAAATTTTGTGTTCAGTTGTGGTCGTAAACCAAGGACTACCCGTATGTGTGTATTTTGGTATGTCTTTAAAAATGTATTGATATCAACGGAATTTTTCGAAATTGTACAAATTTTGCCTGATGGGGAGGAAATGAGTACAGAAGAGTTGTAGTATAATAGTCTTATTGTCTTATTATAGTCAGTTGTCCCCAAATTGATATCCTTAGATGCAGTAGACGTCATGTCCTATAAACTGCATCAAGTATGATGTGAGTGGGAGCTTTAGTGGTGAAAGGTTAAGAAAATCAAAAGCAATTACTCCATACTTTAAATATTAGATAATATATTCAGATGCAATGGAGGATAAGGCTGTCAATGACTACTAGTCAGATAGCACTTTGACTTAACTGTGTATACCGCTTTATGGTGCTCTGAATGGTTTACAAATGTCAGCACATTGCCTCCAACAATCTGGGTCCTCATTTTACCAACCTCAGAAGGATGGAAGGCTGAGTCAACCTTGAGCTAGTCAGGACTGAATTCCTGGCAGTGGGCAAGAGCTAGTCTACAATACTGCACTCTAACCGGGATGAGAGGGAAGAAAGGAGAGGAGAGAGAAAAGAGTAAAGGAGGGGAGAAGGAAGTAGGAAGGTTGGAGGAGAAGAGGAGAAGTGGGGAGAAAGGGGAGGAGAGTGGTGAAGGAGAGGAGAGGAAGAAGAGGGAAGTAGGGAAGAGAAGAAAGGGAGAAAGAAGGTAGAGAAGAAGGAGTGTGGATACGGTGAAAGGGGAAATGGGCGAGCAACACCAAAAGTCATGTGTATGTATTTATTTCATTTTATTAGAAGTATCTCATATATGAATGTAAAAAGAATGTATGTTAACATCTGATAAATATTACGGTATATGTATGGGGGAGAGTTTGGAAAAATAAAAAATTATTAAAAAAAAATACTGCACTCTAACCACTGCACCACCACAGTGGTTTAGGATATGTGATGTCACTACTAATTCAGAATCAATGTAATATGAATATGGGTGGTGCAAAAGAGCAGCAAGAAGTAGGGAACTGTCTTCATATCCTTTATGGTGATCCCAGAATTTCTCCCTAAAGCACGCACTCAGGCTGTTTCAGCTGTCAGGGCTTTTCCTATGTTCTTATTTCCAGGGATTACATCGAAGAAATACTGTGCTATTTGATTTGGCCAAACTGAATTGAACTGAAAATATTACCCTGTGCTTTTGGACCAAAGAAAATTCTCTGTGCCTTTTGAAGAATGTTGGTCCAGGAATACCATTATAATCCTAAGTATTTGTATTATTACTTGCAGGGAGGCCTTATAAAGATAAATATCCCTGGGTCTTGCAAGGGTCTTTACTTGCTGATTCACATTTACATAGCAGTCCTTATTGCCTCCTTGTAAATGAGCAGCACAGTGATCTCAGAGGGAAATCATTTGACTGCAATGACTAGAAACAGAACTGAGGCAGGATAAACAGTGGGGGCCACAATTTCATGCTAGTATGATTTTCTGCCAACCCAAAGATGGATGGATGATACTTGAACTCAGCAACGGAGAAAGGCCCACTGAATATGTCCAGATAAACAGCAGTTTGTGAAACCTTTTTTTTTCATGCACTGCTAGTATCTATATGGAAAATTTTGAATCAACTCAGGAATGTTTTCCTGCATATTTAGAGCTGATTATATTCAGAGCACTGTGAGGGTTATATTCTGCTGCACCTCGTAAATGGCTCTACTCTGTCATTTCTCCAAGAATGTCTCCAGATGTAGGACACAAAATTGTCAACACAGTTTCAGATGATGCATAGTTCTTTAAAAAGCTTTAAAATTGGTATTAGTCCTGTTTCTGAAATCTGTGCGTTGTTCTGTTGATATGCTAAAAAATTAGCAATACTCTCCCATTACTGTTTTAACTGAAGTAGTTATATGACTTCAAGTCACTTTTAGACATCAACATTAATGGCATTACTTCCAGCTTGTAAAAAAAAAACCCTTTGTTATACAGCACTGGATATAAACTGCAGAGATGGGTATTGAAATTTTGTTATGTTCTGTAGTTTAATTTTAGGCTGGTTAAATACTTGTGGCTAGTTTACTTTATCAAATAATTGTGAATATAAAAGGTGTCATATTCTGTATACTTTTTAAAAATCATTAATAGACATCTGAGCTATAAATAAATTTTATTGTATGAAAAAAAAACCACCCAGTTTGCATACAAAGTGAAAAACAATTGTCATGACTAATATAAGTTGTAAGTAATTTTTTGCAGAAGTACTTTGTCAAATTAGGAAGTACTAAGTGTTTTTTTTAAAAAAATATTGATAGCATTCACTGTCATGTAGCAAGTTGCAAAATACTGTTTGTAGAGCTCAAAACACAATTTGTCACACATCGTAACTTTTTAAAACAAATGTTGTTAGATTAATATGTTATTCTGTTCTTCCACTGAGCAGTTTCAAATGCTAAGGAATTCTGCCATCCAGATATTCCCATAGAACTAATTTATACAACTTGTGCCCTCAAAATTTGCCCTGGGATAAGGCGCAGCAGTTAGAGTGCAGTACTGCAGGCCACTTTAGCTGACTGTGTTCAGCAGGTCAGCGGTTCAAATCTCACCGGCTCAAGGTTGACTCAGCCTTCCATTCCGGGGTAGGTAAAATGAGGACCCAGATTGTTGGGGGCAATGTAAATATATATATATACATTGCTTACTGGTGTACACCGCTTAGAGAGTGTGCTTGCACTTAAAGTGGTATATAAGTCTCGTAAATAAATAAATAAATTACTTAGCTAGTGGATTAAAAAAAATCTCTAATGTCTCTGATGTTTATATTCATAATGAGAATCCCTAACACCATTAATATTTTATGAAGAATTTAGAATGTTGAACCATATAGAACATAGAACAATCATTATTGGACTTTTATGTCAATTTATGCTTCTTGATCAGTGCCAGTAATTAACATGTGAAAACACTTGGGTTTTCTATTAGCCATTTTCCTGGTTAGAATTTTCTAAATCGTTCATCTCTACACCATTAAAGGGACTAACAAATACAGGCCAGAACTAATTCCTTGAAATCTCAGTTCTGTATAATAATCAAGTTCTACATTGAGGCTAAAAATTGGATACAATACTGATTTGTTACTGATGTTTATATACCAAAGTGTACAAATTGTGCTATGTTTCTACATAAGCTGTGGAAAATTTAAGAATGTCATTGGTTGGCCTTTTTTTTTGGGAAAAGCATCTTTGTGATATAAGATTGATTTACCTGGACAGAAAAATTGAGCATAAGGAATTTGACTGTTAGCAGACTAACAAATTTAGATTTCTTGACAGATTTATATGGAGCCTATAGTGAATTAACTTTAATTGAAAGAACAAATATATTTCTCAGCACCTCTTTCAGTACTAACTAATATCCCTCAAAACTTAACCATCATCATCCAAGCCAGGGGTGTCTGACTTTGGCACTTTAAGATTTGTGGACTTCAACTCTCAGAATTCCACAGCCAGGATAAATAATACAGAAACAGGAAAATGAACAGTTTTTCTGCAACTGTTCCGATTTAGAATCAGTCTCCAGAAAGCTTCAACCCAGATATCCCCTTAATGTGAACTACTTTACATTTTTCACAATGAACCTGAAGAAATAAAAAGTGAAAGATTGGGAAGAAGGGAAGACACTTTTTTCATTTCTCCCACAATCATGTGGGACTGAACTCATATCTTTCTGCAGAGAAAGGGCTTCAGAAATGAAGAAGATGAATTTGCAACCATAGCCTGTGATTTTGAATTTCAGGAAAGGCAGGGATTTCTCTAAAGTGCAGAGTCCTGGTGTGTTTATGTTTCAAGGAGTGCATTTTTACAACAAAGGTATAGCATTCATGACCTTTTATCCTTAACTCCAGGCCTTCCCTATATATTAAAAGTCTAGATCAGTAACAGATGTTTCTTTCTTTCCCACAATCCATTCTCGCAGCAACTGATGCTCCTCATCTCCTGACATTTATATGGTATTTCTCTTACTGAGCAAGCATGAGAATTTAAAATATATATTTGTTCCATTTTTTCCAATTTTATCTATGAAATTGCCACTGCTGACTCCAAAAATGCCCACAAGTCGACAGTGATTTTTCCATGTACATGCCTTCCTTGACAGTAGATGCTGTAGATAAAAGAAAAAAGCTTTATACTTACAAGGCTCTGTTTTCTTTCTACAGAGTCTGTCCTTCCAATATGACTTTTCCCCTTTTATAGCAAAACCCCTGATAAATAAGTAGCAGAACTGCAGAGATTTAATCCATTGTTTTTGAAATAGCAGTGGTTAATTGGGAACGTAAAGCAGTCCAGAACAATTAACTCCCTAAAGAAGCAGGATATGGCCATGACCATACATGCTTGTGTTGTATTACATGTTTATGTCAGATTGCCTTTGGAAAGTTTAGAAGCTCTGGAATGTAGCAGAAAGGATCTTAACTGGAGCGTGGAGAATGAGTATGTCTATTGTTTTTCTTGCTGAACTGGGTTCTCTTGAATTCCTCAATTGAGTTCAATGTTGTGGTTTTTGCTTTCATAGTCCGAAATAGTTTGGGACTAGATTGCTGGCAGGACCATCTCTTATCTACCAATCCACTCAAGTCAATGAAAAAGACAATGTATCACATTACACCATTATTGAGACATATTTTGACTGGAACACCAAAAAAATCTTTTCCAGCATATCATTTAAAGTATGGCCAAGATGCCCACGTTAAACAACACCTTTAAGAACATGGATAACAGGCCCTCTCCCTTAGGAATTTTATCTCCAGTCAGAAACACTTTAATTTTGCAAGTTGATGAGACTCTCTAGTTTTATAGTTGTCTGCCGTGTCCACCTTTATGGATATTGTTGAGTGCTGTTTTGCTGGTAGCCTGTTTTAATTATTCTTCTGATCATCCAGCCTATACAGAGAAGGATTTTTTATAACTAATTCCTCTATTATTTTCTTTTAATGGACTTCTGAGCAATCCATAAAGGGGATTAGCCCAGGAGGAAGTGTGCTTTGAATATGAAGAAAGCATACTGTCCATTTATGTTCCCTTTTGCACATTACTCTGAAAGTATAAAAAGAGAAGGATAATTTGTTTCTTTTTATCTTTTGGTACTTCGTGGCAACATATGAAACCTTGCTGGGCTTACTGAACTAGTGATACTTCTCTCAGCTTCCAGGACTATTTGAAGTTCATTGAGTTCTTTATTGTGCACTTTAGTATATAAAAAGCTTTTAAAGCAGCTTTTAGTTCAATCATAGTTATCTTTGTCATCCTCAATGTTATCTACACACAATTTAAAATTGGGTCAAGCTAAGTTGTGGCATCCGAGAATTGCACTTTTTTGTTTACTAATTTTTTGTGTTATTAAATTTGTTTTAGAAGTAGGGAAAGCAGGGTTTGGCAAAATTAGGAATCACTGCAGAAACTGAGGAAAAACTTTCAGTCTCTGTCCCCATTTTAGTTTCTGAAATTAGAGAATTCTGGTTAGCAAATAGAACTACGTTAAGCTTATTTTTCTTCTCTCTTTAAAAGGAAAAAAAACAACTTGATACAGTTTGCTGCTGAACATTATAGCTTATTATATTCATGGCACTGCTATAGTTCAGTGGGCTGCTTACTCCAAGATTTTGAAGGGGGGATTCTGGAACTGTAAAAAAGGTTGTAGGGGATTGCATGTATCCTTTCTTATGCCTGAGTTAAAAAGTAAATTGGAAGAAAAAGAAGAGGAAAAAAATCTTAATTTTGTACAAATTAATGTTACAGGTCAAATTATTTATTAACTTTGATTCATAGGCTATCTTTATATTTGGAAGGAACGTTGAAACAGATCTATGCTGAAGTGTGCCTCTGGCTGTGTGTATTGGAAGAAACAAGCAAGGTGAGTTCCACATAACTGTCTCCCACTACATATTGTGAATCTATGGGTGTGTATTGCAGTGAACAATGGAAATATTTTTTTTCTTTATGGGTCTGTACAAATTGCTGCCAACGATATGGTCACCGGTTATGATTTGCCCCCTTGCAAAACCGAAAGCAGCATCCCTTTGAGCGTGCCAGAGTTCAAGAAGGGTGAGGTCAGATTAAGATCCCTGATGGGATTGCAACCACACATCTGTTAGCATTTCAGCCTAGCACCAGCCACAAAATATTGCTCAGCGGGAAAGCCAGAAAAGGCATGATGAATTTCTCATGGGGTCTTGGGGGAATTCTTTTACTTTTATAGGAGTGGAAGCAGACAGATATTTTGCTGGAATCCTGGGAACAGCTATTTCTGAGAGAGTGGTCTGGTAGAGAAGCGTTACTAATGCTACTCCCAAAAGACCAAATTCAGTTCCTACCTTCCCTAACCTCCACCCCATGTACTTGCTTTTCTGAGCATGCTTTGTTTCATTTTTAACTTCATGCACAAGTTCTCACAGTGATTACGAGTGAATTCATCATAGGGATGACTCGAAAACCAGATGAATCATCCCTTTCCCAGAGGTTTGAATGATCTTTACTCATGTCCAATTGCATGATTGGTGGACCATACCATATTGCAAATCCCCCTTCCCTGATTCAGTGTGGAGAACCTATAGAATGGTAGGCTCCAAATCAGGTCTAATTAAGCCAGGTTTGAGAACATTGGTCCATTCACTCTCCTTATAACAAATAATTTCTCACTGAAGGTTGGAAATAAATGGATAGATAGATAGATAGATAGATAGATAGATAGATAGATAGATAGATAGATAGATAGATAGAAAGACAGACAGACAGACAGACAGACAACATTTATTGTCATTTTTTTACTATGGGCACAATGGCACACATTAAAAATGAAATTTAGTTGCTTGCTCTCAAAGTGTACACATACATAACACACATTTAAACTTACTATATACAACATATGTATAGACTTACATCCTTACATATAAGTAACCAAGGCAAGGGGGAAGCAGATTGCAACTGGCATAAAAATAATTTGGAGGGTGTTTTTCTGTATATTATATATTTTCTCATAAAATCTGAGATGCTGTTTTTGCTTCTTTCCAATGTGTTCCTATGCACATGATTTATTAGATTTTTATCCCACCCTTGTTCCTTTATAAGGAGAGAGTGATTGGCCTGAAGTGTTCTTATATAAGAATAACTGGCCCACTTCATGTTTCACAACAGTGCATACTCAAATATGCATAGCCTAGGCCAGGGATAGGCAACCTTGGCTCTTTTTAACTTCAGCTCCCAGAATTCCTGAGCCAACCACCAACAAATGAATAAACTCGAACTTTTAAAGAATTTTTAAATTTCCCAAGCTTTTTTATTTATTTTATTTTGGGATATTATGCAAGTATGCTAAAATCTCATAGGGTATGAGATGCCAGAAATATTCCATTCCATTGTGCAACCTCAGCATTTCAGCATTTTGTACAAGAACTTGGAAGAACTAGAGTGAGTTCACAACCTATTCATTCAAGAATACCTAAATCTTGTGGAATTCTAATCACTTTCAAATATTTCATTTATTATTTACAGTTTAATTGGTGAATTTCAGGAATCATTCTAGGGGGTGATATATGCTCTACACATGCATACACACACAGACACTTTATTATAACTTTCAAGAAAAATCTAGATCCGTTGATGTATTTGTAAGCAGCAAGACTTATTTTCAAAGAAAAATTGAGCCTCATTGTATCACTAGTTAAAATGCCTGCAGTTCAGACTTTACAGCATCCTAGTGATCACAAAACAGAAATAACAATTGTTATATGATTAATTGACTGTGGGGAAAAAATTTGGGGGAAAAAAATCCCTTTCTTATTAAAACTGAAAAAACCAAATATTTTTTTTGTTCCTTGTGCTTTCTGTTCCTTTTCTGTTTCCCTCCCCCCTTATTTCAAAGTACTGAGCATTTCATATTACTTGCTAAGACATACTAGTAATTTTGTATATTCTTATATTTTTTTATAGAAGCCTGTGGGCATTGGTGCCTATGACTGTAAAAGACATCTTATCTGAGCTACCTGATAAGAAATGCAATCTGCATAGAGATTTTCCCACAAGATGTAGCCATTATTGCAGACTGAAGAATGGCAAAATGCAGGTATTCTTTTGCGAGAAATAACTTTCCTGCAGAGAAATTGTACTCTAACCTAAACCCAATGATCTCTATTCTGGAAAAGCTGGATATGTGTTCCAGTGTAATTACTCTCAAACGTACCATGCATATAATTACTGTTGTGGCAATATGTGCAATGGGCCAACATATTTCATGACTTTTTTTTTCAAATATACCCAGAAAACACCATAATCATAAGTTGACAGTTGCAAAGCATCTGTTGCCTGAGAAACATGGGCTTGGTTTGGGAAAACTAGGTGTCCCTGCCAAACCTACAGGAATGTTGCCAGTTTCTGCTTGTCTGAACATTTCAGTTAACTGAAGGCCTGATCATAAACCCATACAAATCCACTGGTATACAGGAAAGTCATTTGACTTTTTACTATTTTTAGAAAGGTGCACAACTGAATTTACAAAAGAAGTACACAATGCACAACTATCTGACCATCCAACTTTGGAGGTGAGAATCAGATCTGGAGGGGGCATCTGAACACGCATATTACATGACATTGGAAGGAATCCAATTTGTGAAGGAGCAAGATATAGAATCTGATTTTGTTGAGTTCCTTGCTCTTCAGCCTTACTATTAACTGGTTTTTGCATAATCGGGTCACAGAGCTACCAACTTTGTATTAGTCAACTGTGTGTCACATATCCACCTATTATCTTTCAGCAGATCATTTCTCTGTGAGTTAGATGAACAAAACGGTGTTATATCATTGAAGATGCTTGATTATATATAATATGTAAATATTTCTAGCTATAAGAAATAAATTGATAAATTTATTATCATATGCTAGTATTGGATTGAATCAAATTGAATCAGAATCTGATTCTGCAAGGTAGACACAGCTGATCTGGCAAACTCCATTCCACAGTCGTTCAAGGGGCACATAAAGACTAGATGTTTCTTCCTTGGTTCAACCTAAACTGATCATGTATTGTGCATGGCCACATGATCATTCAGGAAGGAAAAAATGCCTCTTTGCAAAGAGCCTGGCACCCCTGTGCTAGGCTTTTTAAATTTTTGACAAATCCGGAAGAGATCCCTTGGCCACGTTGCACATTTTAAGAAATAAGTGCAGGCCCTGACTGCTACAATCTGGTCTGGCAGATACCTCTGCAGGTTTTTTTTTTTTCCTCCTTCCAATCCTTTTAAAAATATGCTGGAATAGAAATCTTTTCCAAAAACTGAAAGAGACTTTACTCCAGAGCATCTCAAGAAAATCCCAAATGGACAGAGAAAATTAAGATACTCTCTGTGGAAAGGGAAGGGAAGGGAAGGGAAAATTCTGTTGCCTAATAAGTGAAGAACAGTAGAGAAGAATAAAAAAGAGATGATGGGAGAGAGTGTGGAGGGAAGGGAAAAAAAACCTAACTGAGGAAGCTTCTCAATTTTTGCAGCACCATTGGATAAGGTTCTTTGGTTGTTCTAACGTGGGTTCTTGTTAATTTGTTACGTTTTGCATGAATTTATCCAGTCCCATATTAGGGATGAACCCCACATTTAGAAGGAGTTAATATTTAGGTTCTTTTACTTGCTTAGCAGATAATATCTCCTTCAACTTGGGCTCAGTTCCTGATAATTTAATTGACATATGTATGTAATTCTCTTGCTAACAGCATAGAAGTGGTTTGCTATTGCCTCCTTCTGGAATTTTTTTAACCACCTAATCAAGTCTACAATTCTGGGAAAATCTGGTACGGTCTTATATCCAACTACTAACCTAATTTGATCAGCTAGGTCCTATCACCTAGTTGGACACAACTGGCACAGTCTTGCATATTTTTAATTCATTTTTGTTCTTTTTAAGACATATATATAAAAAACAATCAACGAAGAACATCTTCTATTATGGTCCTTTAAAATAAATGGGCTTTCATTTCTTCTAAGTGAGTTTGAGAATTTACAAGTAGATTATAATCTTTGGGTTGGGAACAGTAACTACAAATTACCCTGTTTATAGCTGATACTTTGAGGAGGATCATAAATGGAATATACTTGTTCAGTTATTTCCATTGCATATCCTGACTTATGTTATCCCAATTGGATTGAAGTAGTTGCCTTTGGGCTGAGACTCTTTTTTTAAATGAAAAAAAGACAGGGGCATCTGGAAATTGAACCACAAAAAGGAAATGCCTTTCAACAAAGTTTTTTTTTTAAATAAATAACCTATTTGTGTATGCACAGAGGCTACTTGACAAACCTACAGGATGTGTGTGTATGTGCGTACATACACATACATATACAAAATATATACATATGTACGTATAAATATAGTAAGGAAGGAAGCAAGTAAGTAAATTGTGGGTGAATGTCAAACTTTAGGTCTGTTTGATTTCCAGAATAAAATTCAGAAGCACTATTTTAGGATTTGGATGGACAATACATTCAGACTTGATCCACAATCATGATAGATCTCTGAGCTATAGAGTGCCAGCTAAGCAATTATGGAAATACATCAAGTGTTGTGTCTTTCATGTTGTTTTCATCTCCCTGAAACTGCCTCTAACATTTTTTCTAGAGGGGAAAAATAGAGCAAAGTTATGAGGATGGCCTTTATGAAATCCCACAGGATCAAATAGTCCGATACAAGAGGGTCAGAGATAAACAGTCATATATTACATGTAGTGAGATGTACACAATCTCATTACTTGGAAATTAGCACCATAATGGATAATAAAATGAATATCTGCAACTATGTCTATACTTTGACTTTAAAATAGTGACTCTACCCTTCCATATTCACTGTGGTGCTCCTGGCTACAGCTTCATCATTACTGTTTCTCATTGTAAAGGGAATGAGATGGAGATTTACTAACAAGAGACAGAAATTGGGAGTTATACAATAGTGGAGAGTTTCAAGTGGAAGAAGGGATTACAGCAGCCTAGAAGGGATCAAATTCAGCTGAAATCTTCCAAAACTGTAGATATTGAGGTTATCATAAAAAAAGGTAGAGGAGGGTAGGATTACCCTATCTCCCTTATTATGCAAATCCTGCCTGTTCACTTGGCTCTGAAATGCCAAGGCAGTAATATGATTTTTAACATGCTTCCAAAAGCGAAGCTTTTCTAGCATTATTATCCATGCAACTTTATGCTAAAAGTCAATCTGCAATGTGTCAGCTATTCAGGGATTTATGCTTTGTGATCTAAGAGGAAATACTTTGCATTTTGCCAGCTATTAAAATTATCAAAGAAGTCCCTTTTCCAGAATCTTCCCAGATATTGAGATCAGACTGATAGGACTGTAATTTCCTGGATTCATTTTTTTGAAGATGGGAACTATATCAGCTCTTTTCCAGTCCTCTGGTAGTTTCCCAGTGCTCCAGGATCTTTGAAAGATATAGTTCAGTTCTGAGATCACATCTGCCAGTTCCTTGAGAACCTTGGGGTATAGTCCATCTGGTCCTGGTGATTTGAACTCGTCTAGGGTAGACAGGTGCTCACTTACATTTTCTTGTCTATCTTAACTTGTGTTTCTAATCTGTTTTTTACGATACTGTTTTTGATAGGTTGGACTGTTTTTTCCCTTTGTGTAAAGACAGATGTAAAAAACAAGTTAAATAGTTCTGCTCTCTCCCTGTTGCTTGTACCTTCTTGCCACTTTCTCCCACTAATGGACCCATCATTTCCTTAACTTTTTTTCTTGTTTTTTATATGTTGAAAGAAGCTTTTTTTGTTGTTGTTATTACTTTTTACTTTTGTTGCAAGCCTTAGTTCATTTTGAGCCTTAGCTTTCTTCACTTCATCTTTGCAGGCTTGCGCTATTTGCTGATATTCTGCCTTGGTTATGTGCCCCTCTTTTTATACTTGTCTTTTTTGTCTTTCAATTTATCAGAGAGTTCTTTATGCAGCCATGCTGGTTTCTTTTGAGAGCTAGTATTTTTCTTCTTCATTGGTATTGTGCTAAACTGGGCTTTTATAATCTCACTTTTTAAAATTTCCCAAGCTTCTTGAGTTGTTTTCCCCTCGGGGATTCTCATCCATGGAATCCTTCCCAAGTTTTCTCTAAGTTTATTGAAATTAGCTCTCTTAAAGTCCAAGACTCTAGTTTGACTGTGTTCTATTGCTCGTACTTGCATAATGTTGAATTCCAAATCTTCATTAATAAATTAATAGGCAGTCCTGAGAATTACAATCCCAAAGACAGAATGCAACAGGAAGTAGAAAGTAAAAAAGAAAGCTGAGAAAATTAAGCTGGTAAGTAATTCTTATGACAATCATAGGAACTGGAATGGAAACAATTCAGAAAAGAATGGAGAGTAATGGATCTACTAGTCTCTTAGAAATGGCTGTTTTCCCCATCTCTGTCCTTAGAATGAATGTTGAATGTTTGTGTTGCTGATATAAAATTAGCATAAGGGATAAAGCTTCTAAATGACTTCCAAAGTTTTATTAATATATTCAGTTACTGTTAAACTGAAACTGAATTTGGCAATCCCAACCTGTTCATTATTTTGCAATCTTTTTGCAATACAATTTGTGATATCTTTTTCTAAACAAAATCAATTGATATATATAACCCACATATCATTCTTGGTCAATCTAATCAGAACTCAGGCTAAGAATTCATATCTATATTCATACATGTAGACATATGCATGTCTACTCAAAGGTAAGCATTTTGGTGTTTTCTAGATATTTTGAATTACAGCTTCTATAGGACCAGCAAATATCCTCAACGGTCATTAGAATCCTAAATTACAAAGCAAAAAACCTTGCATGTGATTTTTAATCAAACTGGCATGAGAAATGAGTTCAGAATCAAAGCTTCAATTAAATCAATTGAGTAAATCCAGGCTTCATTGTGACAGAAACCCAGACTAAATGACTCAAGACAAGTTAACTTTTAAGCAGTTTCAAAATTCCTTCATGATTATTTGTACTGTACATAATGTACAACATGCTTCCCGAATGGAATATTAGATCCATGAATAACAGTGAAGTTTTGCTATTAGAGCTGATAAAGCTGTTTTCAGTCAACGGCCATTTTCTGTTTCTATCCAGTTGTAATGTTTTCTACAAGGGAGCTCTTCTTTCAGATTATAATTAACCCTTCTTATATGCATTGTTTCATTAATGTGTTTACTTGTATTACTTGCAACTGAAGGGGCCAGGAGGATCTACTAACAAAGTCAGGAATAGGATCTACTGCGTGGGAAAGGAGCCAGCCTTAATAGAAGACCTGGAGGGGCCTGAGGACCATGAACATTTGATACCCATCTCTGATGATGATGATGATTTATTTAAATGTATTGGCTGGCCATCATCATCATCCATCCTAGTTTTCTTCCTACAGATATTTCCCTGGGCAAAATGGACTTCAGGGCAGGTAGAACTTCCATCAGTACCTCTCATCTCTGTAGAAAGAGGCTATGCAAAGCTTCAAGAAAAGATTGCATTCTTGGACACATACAAAAGGATCATGAACATCCACATCCACAGATAGGGTAAAGAACCCCAAAGCATCATTTAGTGCAAATGATTCAAGCTCAGCAAAGCTATGCAAATCAAGGTCAGGTTGTATCTACTGGGAGATAGACACGTGAGACAAATTGATTTGAGCATTATCATGGAAGAAAACAAGATGTAACAAATGCAATCAGGAAAACATTGTACTTCATAATGAGGACAGTTTATAACAAACTTTAATCATTGGGAAATACAAGTTACTTTCACAAATCCTAATATTCATAGCATTCAAAGCACACAAAAAAGAGAAATGAAATACTCTGTCATTAACAAGGAACAGGTGCCATCCAAACTGCATCAAATATATAAATAATTACATTTCTATTACTATAATAAATAGCTTCATTTAAGTTTCATTCACAGCTTGGATAAGATTTTTTTTTTTTTAAAGAAAAATCTTTGTGTTATCTGATTGCAGTTGAATAATAAACTGGACCTGACTGGTAGTTGAAAGGAATGTTAAGCATAAAGCAGACTCACTAACATTGCCTTTCTCTATCCAAACACTTTTTTCTATAGCCACATGCCAGAAATTCATATGTGCCAGTCTGTGATTTCTTTTTAAGTACACAGTTTTTCAACAGTTTTTTTTTCTTCTCTCACTTCTGGAAGAAAAAGGAAAGAAAAATAGGTATCCCAGTTGCAGATAGAATTCTTTCCATTCTAGGGTGCTATCCAGGTAAGAAGGGACTTTGGTTTTCCCAAATTGCTTCTAACATATATATCCTCCCTTTTTCTGGCTCCCAACTTGACTGTCTAACATGGCACTTTCCAGCACTAATCCAGATAACCTTTAACTGGTCCCCTTTCCCATAATCTATCTGCTTAGTCTAATTTAGCCTTTTCGAACTTGACAACTTTTAGATGTATGGATTTCAATTCTTAAAAATTTCTCAGGTAGAAGTCCACACATGTCAAAATTACCAAGTTTAAAAAATACTGGTCTAGACCAAGGATAGGCAACCTTGGCTCTTTTATGACTCGTGGACGTCAACTCCCAGCATAGCTGGCTCAGGAATTCTGGGAGTTGAAGTCCACGAGTTATAAAAGAGCCAAGGTTGCCTACCCCTAGACTTAGGTTTGCAATAGATAACACAGACAGTGCAATAAATTGCCTCACAAAAGAATAGTTCTAGATCAGGGGTGTCAAACTGCCGGCCTGTGGGCCAGTTTCATCAAATCAGAACTGTGCCCACCCCATTGCCGGCAATGGCAAAAAAGCTCCAATACGTTGTGCGACGTCACATGACATCGCAAGTTTGACATGTCTGTTCTAGATTATTTAAGTATGTCGAGCCATATAATATGGAAAAAATAAATTTTCCATGAACAGAGCAACATGGTGCTCTCTGAGCTTGGTTGTTTCTTGCAGAGGTTTACCCAAACTAAGTAACATTATCAGTGTTGGTAGGGAGTGGGGTTAGCTCTTGTTTTATATTCTAGTGGCTCGCCCATGAGAATTAACCCCAACTACCAGCACTGACGATGTCACGTAGTTTGAGTAATGAAACATGTACAAGAAAACAACCAAACTCAGAGATTAAACAAACAAACAAACAAAAATTGTTGAATCAATAATTGTAACATCTGGTAATTCCTAGGATATTAGTGAAGCCCTAGAAGACCAAAGAGCAAATGGGAACAGAGAAGATGTGGGAAATTACACCTTGATGTTCACACTAGGTAAAGATGCTATGATGCTGAGTATGATGTTGGACAAAAGAAGTCGAATGTTCCTCACTGGAAATATTCAAATAGATGCTGGATAGCCATTTGCCCAAAATATTTGAAGAGACTAGGGGACTTAGGTGCACTCTGAAGTTCCTTCCAACTCAGTGATTCTAAGAAAAATGCCACAACTTTTTATCTTTTGTGGACCATTTGAGTAAAAAGACACTATATGAGTTGTGAACATGGGAGCCTGGCCATTCAACAAACTTATGTGTAGTCATGTATATTCAAACAATTCATGTCAGAATTATCAATTAGCATTGAAACCAAACCTTCTTTGCAGAAATATTTCACTTGATTTTGCTGTGCCTACCAATATGGTTTCAATTGTGTAGCTGCTTTTTCTGTCCTACAGCCCTGATTAGAGACTTCTTTTTCCTTGAGTTATATGATTAGAGCAATGTAGATTAAACACACGATACAGAATATTGTTCCCATCTCATAAATACCATTGAGCATGACTGAGCTTTGATTATGGTTAGAGCATCACTTGCTAATTTAACTGGCTGGGTTGAACGATTATGGTTTGGGGTGGGGGTAGAAAAAGAAGCTGCCTTGTATTGAATGAAGAGCACAATTTCTCACCCAGAACACAGTCCAGCATCAGTTGTATGGCCTATAGATAATTGCTCCTTTGTCCATAATGAACATAGTGAACATGGTGGATAGGGAGAGTTTGTCATATTTTTTTTCTCCTCTTTGTTCTCTTGTAGTAAAAAAAACAATAGATCTAGTGCTCAGAAATGGCAAAGGAAGACAACATTGGATCAAGCTCTTTCAGCTCCAGTCTGGAAGAAAAATGTGAAACAAATAAGTTGTCTCAAGAAATACATTCTTGTCATCAAAGGCTGCTGAATGAAACAGCATGCTGTTCATACCTCAGGAATCCTGATGCAACACTGCTCTAATTCTATAGAGCACAACTATTCCTTTTCACAATGAGCAAAGAAATGTTTGAAGAAACTCTATGGGGCCCCTCTGTATAAGAACCATATGATGGAAAAACATACAAAAGAGGGCTGAAAATGGAACCATCTGAATTATTTGGAAGAAAAGAAGGAGAGGAGAATTTAATGCATAGATAATGCAGATTTGTTTAAACTGTTTAAGTTTTTTTTTAAAAAAATGGATATAAAACAATTATGACCCACAGTTTTTTTATTTCAAAACTAGCGATCTAGAAGTTTACATAAACAGATCATCTGAAGAATATTTTTTGTGGCATTCAAATGGCAATTATTATAAATGAGGAATCTATTATTTGGGTGGAGCTTTTCTTCATTGTCTTCATCCTAAGAACAGAAAAGGCTGTTGCACTATGTTAACTCTTTTTGTCTGTCTCCTCCATCTTGTTTTAAAGCAGAGGTCTCCAAACTTTTTGTTTTGGTGGCCTGGAAAGGAGGCAGGTACCGCTATGTGCGTGCATGCAAATGGGGCGCGCATGTGCATATGCAAAAATGACACCTGCACGCACGCACAAATGGACCATGCACAAGTGCATGCACACATGTAAACTGTCACGTGCAAGTGCATGCACATGTGCAAACAGGACTGTGTGGGCACGAGTGCTGCAAATGGGACAGTGCTAGCACTGGTGGAACACTATGGGCTGCACTAGTCTGGTGCAACTCTCGGGGGTGGGGCAGCACTAGCACTGGCAGGATGCTCGGGGTGGCACTAGTGCTGGTGGGATGCTTGGGGCGAGGTGGTGCTAGCACTGGCGGGATGCTCGGGGTGGCATTAGCATGAATGTGTGGAGGTGAGTGTATGCGTATGTGCGTGTGCACTGGCCATCCCTTCACGCAACCCAGTGGCCAAGTGGCCATGGCCCAGTAGTGGGCCACAGCCTACAGGTTGGGGACCCCTGTTTAAAATATGAATTGAAAGCCTGGGAATGAGACAAGGCCAGCACCATATGAGCAAGAAAGAAACTGAGGCCATGCTAGTGATCTTGTAAATAGCTAGCAAAGAAAGGCATACAGATCAGCTTCACTCCATTACACTTTTACTCCAATCTTTAAATAAAACAAGGGTTGATTTTAAAAAAACAACAACAAAAACTAGGCTATATTGGGCTAGAATTCAGATATTTGGGGGATGAGGATTGGTTAAAAAAACTATCAGATAATTCATAACATTTTCTGTTCTCTTGGAGTGCCTGCAGCCTAACTGATCAACAAACTAGACAATGCATAAAACAGTGTATAGTATTTTTTCTACAATCCTGTTTTAGTTTTTTAATTGACAGAAAATCGTAAATTAAAGTGAATCAAGAATACCAGGATAAAGGAATCCTTTCTTTTCAGCCCTACTGCTTACAACAAATTAGTAAATGAACAACTCTTTTTCAATAGTGCCTGGTGCCTCATGAAAGGAAGAATTTTTTTTGATACTAAAGGCTTAATCTCCTAAACAGATTGAGCCTCATTTATCTCATAGATAAATCTTGTAAAAAACATGAAATATGGGAAGAAGATGCCTCATTTTCCCTTCTTTTTTTATATAAATTTTATTGATTTCTAAAAATTACAATCTTTAGAGCTTAGTAAACAACATGTTCTCTGGGTTTATATATTTAACATTAACGTCTTCAATATAGATCTATTCAGTACTGTACACTCCAGTATTTTTTTTCCTTGATCTTCCTTTCTTCCCCATATTTTTTCCCTTTTCCCCTCGTTGAACAATTACAATTCTTAGTACTAACGATGTATACAAAATTAGATATAGGCATCTTCATTATATTTTACTAATATTATAGAGATAAAAATAATATCAATTCATAAATCAATGTGCTGTTTTTGTGTTCTTATTAAAGTTTGATTTCCCATCAATTTTACAATATCTTTATCAGTTATGAATTTCTCAATATTAATTATGTTTACATAGCTAAAATATTTATTCAGACCAATTTTCTTTTTTTCAAATTCCCCATATCAAAAAAAAAAAGAAAAACAAAATACTATTTTAATTCTAAATCATATCTTCCATTATAAAAATCTGGTTATATCTAAAGGTCATCCGTTCTTTTAATCATATTGAAACAAGTTTATTAAACAGATAGTGCCCCCTCTGATAGATCAAATCTTCTGGTTTTTAAGTCTAACTCTCACTTTCTTTCTTTGCCAAGTAGCTTTCCAGGCCGAGGCAATTAAATCGCCCAAAAAAATTATTTGTATTTTTTGCAAGCTGCTTGGCATAAGAAAGGCAATTTAGGTAGAATATTTTTTGGTGGGAACTCTGCCCATTCGCATTCCCTAGACATTTCCCCTGCCTGCTCTGTGTTCCGTTTTCTCGAATCTTCTTCCTTGTCCTCAGGTGTATTTTGAAGAAGGAAGTAAAGAATCTTTAGTATTTTAATCATTATAGGTAGATCTTGCAATATTTTATTTGTATATGGCAGTCCATATTTCCCTTCTCCTATCTCCTCCATCTCTAGATCCATTTCTTCTGTTTCACCCTCTGATTTCTGGTTTATTTGTTCATACTTTGTAGTCGTTGTGACCTTTCCAGTTGTAGCTTCAATTTAGAGATTTGGTCCTTTATATCATCTAGGTTATTTTTAGTCTCATTATGGCTTCTTTTTGTGCAACAATTGTTTGACGAATTTGCTGTAACATAGAAAGTATTTCCTTCTGAAAGATATTTGTTTTTTCTTGAGGCATCATTCCTAGAAATCTTCTGGTATCACCAGTCTCAGTAAGAGTGGAATAAGATTTTCTCTAGTTTTCTGGTCTTTATATATAGCTTTTATAATCCAGTCCTAATAGCAATATTTTATAGCAATCTTTTGTTTCAAGTATCCTGAAAATTACCAGTCAGGCAAGGTTGTAGTCCACAATGTTCCAGGTGTTCAAAATGTTCAACCTCCCTCCAGCCAAATGTATTCAAAAGTCAAATTTTTCTTTCTCTCCCACTAGCTCTTGAGATTAAAAGTCCAAGCTCAGTAGATATTTATAGTCCAAGAAGGTCATGGTGTTAAATATGCCAAAATATTTTCCTTTATTGCCAGCTGTACCAAGCAACCAAGGAGCTAGTTATGGTGCTGTACTTAAATCCACAACTAGATGTCATTTTCCATTTTTAAAACAAAGGGCTGATTTCTTATATTTCACCTCAATATTTTTTTTTCCAAGAGAAAATATCTCAGTTCTCATATTTATCAGTTTTGTATTACTTTCAATTCAGTATTATGTATTTCTGTCCCCCATAACAAATTTAAAACACCGCATCTGTTCATATCCGGAGGTTTTAGGCGTCTTGGAGCCTTTCCCAGGAAATTCAGTTGTAAATAGTAAATAAAGGATCAATATTTTCACCCAGTCCAAACACACTGTTTATGACATGCTAATTAAAGCTATCGTTCTTCAGTTGTCAGCAGCTAATGGCTGGCCGTAGAGGTGTGGCCGGTCTTTCCCCTGCTGGTTTAGAGGGCTTTCTTTGGATTGAACAGAGAGACCGCCATCTCTCCGTGATCAGCAAGGCACCCCTCCTTTTTCATTGCCTCTTCAGGGCGACTGTAAGTCTTCTTCAGGGCCCCCAGAAGGGTGAAATCAGGCGTGGAAGGCAGAGCCTTGCCTTCCTGCATTCGTCTCGCCATGACGCAAAACTGGAAGTCCCTCACTTTCCCTTCTTTAGCCACAAAATCTTCTTTTCTCATATGCAGCTATGATCCTTTGATTAAGATTCAAACCTCTGCTCCCAATCTGCAAAGACATCTCAATTCTTTGGCTTGATGTTTAATTTTTTTTTCAGAACCTATCATGTCATGACTAATCACTAACAGCATCATTTTATATCCTGGGAGTTTCCAAGCAGCTTTCCTTTCCTATGGAGGAGAAGAAAAAAAATCATCCAGTACATTTCATGGCTGAATGGAGGTATATAAAAGAAAACTCCAGGGAAAATGGCAAAGAGCTATTTTTTTCTCACTACAGAAAGTCAAATTAGAAATAATGAGTGTAATTACAGATACTTAGCTTTCATGTAAATATAAGGAAAATTTTCCTGTTGATAAAATTTGTGCAACAAGAGGAAAGTTTATAGATGAATATTATGGGTTCTCCATATCTGGGGGGTTTTAGGAAGAGGCTGGACAGCTACCTTTCATAGACAGCTTAACTGGTTTTCCTCAAATTGTTGGAAATATGGGCAAATATGTACAAAAGTATATCTATAAGAGTAGTGAGAACCACACTGACAAAATAGGTAAGAGGAATTGGATAGAACTGAGACATAAGTGAAACCTTCAGTGTTGACATGGACCTAGAATTAAATCCAATTTTTCCTGGAAAAAAGCTAGTTATGTTCAGTGCTCCCCACAATATTACATTACAGTCATATGGATACTTTACACAGAGGTAGTCTTTGCCTTACAACCATTTGTTTAGTGACCATTTAAAGTTACAATGGCGCTAAAAAAAAGTGACTTATAAAAAAAAGTTTTCACACTTAAAATCGTTGCAGCATCCCTGTGGTCACGTGATCAAAATATGGGCATTTGACATTTGGCAGTTGGCTCATATTTATGACACTTACAGTGTCTTGGAGTCATGTGATCCCCTTTTTCAACCTCCTAGACAAGCAAAGTCAATGGGGAAACAGATTCACTTAACAGCTGTATTACTGTATTTACTTGGACTTCAGTAAGGCATTTGACAAAGTAGACCACAACCTACTACTTGATAAGATAGAAAAATGTGGGTTAGACAGCATCACTACCAGATGGATCTGTAGCTGGCTGACCAGCCGTACTCAGCGTGTGGTCCTCAATGGAACCACATCTACATGGAAGGAAGTGTGTAATGGGGTGCCCTAGGACTCTGTTCTGGGCCCAGTGCTCTTCAACATCTTCATCAACAATCTGGACGAGGGGATAGATGGGGAACTCATCAAATTTGCAGATGACACCAAGCTGGCAGGAATAGCTAACACTGCAGAAGACAGGCTTAGAATACAGGAGGATCTGGACAGACTTGAACACTGGGCGCTATCTAACAAAATGAAATTCAGTGGTGAAAAAAGTAAGGTTCTACATTTAGGCAAGAAAACCCAAATGTACAGGTATGGTATAGGGGGTACCTTGCTCAATAATAGTAACTGTGAGAGGGATCTCGGAGTCCTAGTGGACAATCATTTAAATATGAGCCAGCAGTATGCTGCAGCTGCCAAAAAAGCCAACACAGTGCTAGGCTGCATTAACAGAGAGATAGAATCAAGATCACATGAAGTATTAATACCACTTTACAATGCCACACTTGGAATACTACATCTAGTTTTGGTCACCACGATGTAAAAAAGATGTTGAGACTCTAGAAGGAATACAGAGAAGAGCAACAAAGATGATTAGGGGACTGGAGGCTAAAACATATAAGGAACAGTTGCTGGAATTGGGTATTCCAATTCCTAGTGTTTGGGTATAGCAGTGTTCCAATATCCCAGGGGCTGCCACAAAGAAGAGGGAATCAAGCTATTTTCCAAGGCGTCTGAAGGCAGGACAAGAAGCAATGGGTGGAAAGTAACCAAAGAGAGAAGCAACCTAGAACTAAGGAGAAACTTCCTGACAGTTAGAACAATTAACCAGTGGAACAACCTGCCTCCAGAAGTGGTGAATGCGCCAACACTGGAAGTTTTTAAGAAGAAACTGGACAGCCATTTGTCCGAAATGGTATAGGGCTTCCTGCCTGAGCAGGGGATTGGACTAGATGACCTCCAAGATCCCTTCCAACTTTATCATTATTATTATTATTACTAACTTAACAACTGCAGCATAATTCACAACTGTGGCAAGAAAGGTGGTAAAATGGGGCAAAACTCACTTAGCATCTGTCTTGCTTAGCAACAGAAATTTTGTGCTCAATTGTGGTCGTATGTTGAGGACTACCTATATACATATTTTTTTTCTTTGATGTATACTAATAGGACAGACCACCCCGCGCCCATTAAACAAAAATGCTGGTAGTCTGATTTATCCAATCAAGGTAACCACTTTGAATTTGTGGCCTTGATTTCTATACTTAAAATTTCACACTGAGATTCTCACTTATGGGTACAGAGTATCCATAAGTGTATAAATAAAATATACTTCATCTAATTGTTGCCAGATTATAACTTTGATATCAACATGGCTAATTCCTAAACTAAATTTTAGTGAGCACAATGTAGCTTCTTTTCTTTTCTTTTCTTTTAAAGGAAGTATGGCTTAAATTCATGGCAGCCTGAAGTTCAAGCATGTAAGAAAGTTCAGTTCAAGAAATCTAGATGCTCCATACAGGCCATAGCTACATAACTGTTTATTTATGAAAACTCATTGTTGAGCTGTCTTTTTTATGGCAATGCAAAATCCAGTATAAATACTGTCATCTTCTGGAAAATGCATGTAAATTATCCCAGTATGTTTAGACAGATCTGAGACTACAGTTTCATTACACACTCATTAAAATGTCACCATGTCCAGTTCAAGCCCTCCACCCTGATGAGCTGAATGTTTGAAATGTCAGCCTGAATAATGTTTTCTTGATGTCAGGCTTTCTAACTTGGTATTCAGGGAAACAGAAAGATCTGTTTGGTCAGTTTAGTGTGCATAAGAAATAATAAATTGAAGAAATTCATGTTTCCAACTGGGAAAATGTAGACTATCCCTTTTTTTAATTTAAAAAAAAGAATTCACCAAGCACTTTTAAATCAAAAATCATGACTTAAGATATCAGGTGGTGATATGATTTGCTCCCTTCTCCTCCGTTTTTTGTAAGTTCAAATTGTTCTTTAATTTGTCCTCATTGTGCTGCTGGTTACTATTGTTGATTATTAACATGTATTATTATTATTATTTATAATAATTAATAATGATCCATTATTATTGCTTATTGATAATATATTATTAATATGCTTAACTATGCTAAGTATAGTCTGCATGACAGTTTCACTTGTGGAAATATAATGCAATGTGAAATGGGAATGTCAGATTAAGAATTTTTTGTCCTTATTACAATAATAATACCAACAACCAACTACCACAACCACAAGTGAGCAGGTCCCTTTTGTGTCAATCAGTCAACTCATTTGCCTCCTCACTCACAAAGGCAACTCACATATCATGATTAAAAACTGCAACACATTAATAATAATCAACAACAGAAACCAGCAGCACAACGCAAAAGAATTAAAGAACAATTTGAGCTTAAAAAGACGGAGGAGAGGGGAGCAAAGTCACATCACAATCTGATATCCTAAGCCATGATTTTTGACTTAAAGGGCTTGATGAATTCATCCTCAGAGCCCCACTGAATAACTTTAGCAACTGGATAAATGGATTGCTATTATACAGAAGTAATTGAAAATATACACTGAAATGTTTTTTCTCTCTCTCTGGATGGATTCTGTTTGGCACAAAGGAGAAAGTTCATTCATTCTTGAGAATTCTCTGGAGGAAAAAAGAGAAGAAAAGAAAATGGCATTTCTTTGTCCTAAGCTCCTCCTTCTGCCATTTTATGATAACCAATAGAAATATATTTAGATATTTTCCTTTGTGAAATATAAGATTTGGAGGGCTGAGACTTTTTTTTTGGTCTCATACCAAGAAAGTCTCCAACTGAGGACAGGAAATCCAAATTGCTTTTCAAATTATACCACCAGGAAAAACGACCTTTTCTTATCTTGAGAAGAGTTAATAGCAAACAGATGCATTGCCTATATTAAGTTATTTCTCTTGTATATTTATCCAATATTCACTCATTTATTAGCCTGCTGCTTTCAGTATGCATCATTCAGTGTTCTGTCACTCATTAGAACTAGCTTTTGAAGAAGCCAGTAATTTCCTCCTTCTAATCAATGGGTATCTCTATTCCTACTTGCTTTAATTTATCTTCGTTTGCTAACATAGTTAAATTAAGGATTCCAGGCATTGGGATGCTGTTATAATAGTGATCTCTGACTCAAATCTTTAATTCTGGAATATATTTTGCTTTGTTTAGTTTTTTGTTAGCATTAAATTTTAGCTCTGTACATTGGATTCCCTTCCAAAGGGTGTTTGGAAATGCCTAACTGAACTCTTTAAAGCAGCTGAGTTTGGCGATCAAAAGAGGAAGCTGTTTTTTGTGTGTTTATTCAATTTCCTTGAATGTTCCAGACTTAAACATCAGGATGGCTGGCCGGTTGATTCTGTTTTGATCCATGGATGTAGAAATAAAACTTCACAAACATAATAACAAACAGTTGACAAGCAGAATCATAGAAAAAAAACCTGTATATTATCATTTGTTTCCTAATAAGGGTGGCCTCAGAAGCAAATTTCACCACCATATAAGTAATGTCTCAATTTAAATGAGACCCAAGGAGAAAGATATGAAACACATCTGATTGACTGGTTAGTTACTTAAAAGAGGTTTATTTGCAGAGTCACACAATCTAGGAAAATGAATACTCTAGGGCAGAGGTCTTCAAACATGGCCCTTTTATGACTTGTGGGCTTCAACTTCCAGAATTCCTCAGCCAGGTATGCTGGCTGAGGAATTCTGGGAGTTGAAGTCCATAAGTCAGAAAAGAGCCAAATTTGAAGACCCCTGCTCTAGGGAAATTGACAGAAGTGAGTTTGAACTTGTCGCTCCTAAGGAAGTGTACAGAGTCCTTAAGACTGACCACCATTTTATTAGATCCATGTCCTCCTGGTTGGTGAAGGCTGCCTGGGAAATGACATGTGTTGGAACCACACAGTAACATTAACCTCCTTGAGGATGGGGCTGGTTACATCTGTCTTGAAAGTGGCAGTGGTATGACTTATTTTCCAAGTAGCAATTTCTGGACTCAATCGTCATGGACAGTTTTTATCCACTCTCTAACTTTCCCTTTTTAGGGAAGATTGTACTTTGGCTTTAAAGGGCCCTGAAGGAAACAGATTATCTAGTAACCTTTTTGGTCTAAGTTCACCCAGGTGGCATCTTTCCTTCATGAGCTTCACTCTTTGCCAGTTAATTTCTGGGAGAAATTCAAGATACTTGTTACCACCTATAAAGTCATTCATGGTTGTCTTAGGAACCATATATCTTCAGTAATATCTGCCTATCCTGTGCAATCAAAGTTGGTTCATTTCTTAAACAACATCATCTGATGGGGACAGGAAATAGGGTATCTCTGTGGCTCTGCCAGATCTCTGGAATAACATCTTCCCAGCAATCCATATAACTTCATTTAGAAGAAGATTAAAACATGGCTTTTTTCTTAAGTTTTGACTTAGGATGAGTGGGTGTCTTATAGATTATGTATTTTAGGCTCATGCTTTTTCTCTTTTGGATATGCATTGTTCTTTCCCTTTTGTTGCCCAGAGTCATTATGGAGTTGGGTGGTCTTATATATTTAATATAAATATAACTAAAATTAATGAAATCTTTGTCAGAGAGTTCTTTCTGGATATTTGGGGTCATAAGTGATATCACTATTACAATTATTGTGGAATAATGGGAGCTAACATTCAATTTACCTCTATGGACACACTATCTGGACTCAAAAAAATTAAAATATATGGACTTCAACTTCCAGAATCCTCAGAAATATTCATATGATGTAGAGAATTCTAGATTTGAAGTCTACAATTTGGAAGATGTCCTAAATTGGAAGCCTGCTAAATTAATAGTGGAAAATTCTCCTGTTTAGATTTCGTATTCTGTCCTAATCAGAAATTACTGCAGGAGCCACAGACTCTGATTACTTTCTTACAGACACGAATTGTTTATCTGCAGGTTTCAATGTGCAAGTGAATTGTGATGATAATATTACATGGAGCTTGAACTATATCTGATAGGTGCAATATTGGGGTTGTGGTGGAAATAAAATGACAGCCATGCCATTTCTGATCATCTGAGATTGACTGATATTTCTGGCATAAATTTCAATAAATTTCAAATTAAATTTCAATAAGAAGCATTAAAAATAGAAGGCTTTCCCCATTGCTTTGCATGGAAAGCAAGACCTACTGCTTAGTACTGGCCTGTGGGAATATTCCATTTCCTCTGTTGGCTGCTTCTTTCTTGTTTTATCTCATGTCATCTGACTTTAGATTATTGTGAATAAAGTTTGTAAAAAGAAAAAAGAAAAGAAACGGAAAGAAAAAAAGCATTATGCAATGCAGTTTTCAAACAGCCAAATTCAAGTTAAAGGTTATTGTGCTTTCTATCCATCATTGCAAAATGGACTTTGAAGAATCAAATACATTAGGAGGAGGAGGAGGAGTCTGCATTATTTGTGATAAAAGGAAACTTAGGACAATGTCAGTTTGTGGGGCTTTAACAAGTACATCTTCTCCTTTTACCTTAAGAACCAGATGTCTTTGGGTGTTATGTGATGGGGCTTGGATCTCAAAACATCTGGAAGAAATCACATTGGCTAAGGCGGATTTACACTAATGACAACACTAATGGGAACTTTGAGTTGCACTTCAAATGGAAATTATTCCCAAGTTGTTTGTTGGCACTTTTTCTATGTTTTAGTCATTCTTCTTACTCAAGCACATCATGGATGTTTATTTTGTAACTTTCATTCTTCATGGTCTCACTATGAAAGTCATATTATTTAATTATTATCATACATGTCTAGGCCTTTGTAAACTTAAATATAATTTATCATCTGTCAATGACCTAGATGTTTATGGCAGTAAGATATAAATCTCAGCCTAAACCATTTTTATACCAATTATTCTTTCAGCAAAGAATATTATCATTAAACCAAGCTAAACATCACTGGTCATTTCACTTTTACATAAATCCAGGTGTGAAGAGATCCAGATATTATTAATCCTTAATGGGCACTACGACATATGTATTTTGTATGCAAGTATATTTTAGATGTGACTACAAAAATCACAAGCTGCAAAAGCCATTCCTTCAAAATGACATCAGTTGCCAGATTCTTTGTAAAAGGTCATCCAATTAAATCCAAGCACTTCTGCAACTCGGTGGATAAACTAATTCAGTGTCTCTCAGCCATGGGAAATTTAAGATGTGTGGGCTTCCTCTCCTAGAATTCCCCAGCCAGCCTGCTGGGGAATTCTGGGAATTGAAGTCCACGTATCTTAATTTTGCCATGGTTGAGAAACACTGAACTAGAGAGATGAGGGAGAAGATAACAAAGGAGAATCAAGGAAAGCACAATAAGTATAAAGGCAATAAGCAAGAGACCACAAATGAACCACAAGAAATTCAAAGACAAAGTGGCTAGCTTTTCTGAAATCATTATACCCTGACAGAATGGTCTTCAATACCCTTCTCTACTGCTCATTTATCTATAGGTATGAAATAGTTTAATAACAGATTTATCCAAGTAAATATATAAATAAGTCATGCTAATAATCTGATTGTTTACATAATTATCACAAGTTGTACTCCCAAAGATGCTTTTTTCACAAGGCAAGTGGACTTTGGTTTTTTTTTTTTTTTCTGCTTGAAGAGGTTTCACTTCTTATCCTAGAATCTTCTTCAGTTCTTGGATGAGAAGTGAAACATCTTCAAGCAAAAAGCGAAGTCCAGTTCCCTTTTGAAAAAAGCACCTTTGGGACAAACATGACCTGGATGACTGAGAAGCTCCATGGACATAAGTTGTGCTCAAAAATCACTTCTTTCTTCAAAAATGGTTTTTGCTAGTTCAGTAAAACAAGTTGTGTATAACCATAAAATATTGTTCTTTAGACAGGAGCATTTAGTTGTTTGGATGATTTATCTGGCTCTTCCTCTAAGACAGGGTTGTCCAGCCTTGGCAACTGTAAGCCCTGTAGAATTCAACTCATCTTGGCTAGGGAATTCTGGGAGTTGAAGTCTCTAGATCAGAGGTTCTCAACCTTGGCAACTTTAAGAACTTGTGGACTTCAACTCCCAGAATTCCTCAGCCAGCAAAGTCCACAAGTCTTAAAGTTGCCAAGGTTGAGAACCCCTGCTCTAGATCTTAAAGTTGCCAAGATTGGACACCCTTCCTAAGACATTCAGTTATGTTGTTTTATTTCCCCCAATGATTCTGTGCAGGAGATGAATTACCCAGACAGCTTTATTGATGGTTAGACTTTCCTGATACCAGGATAACATTCTACCTATTAAGTTTGTGTAAAATTGATCAGAGCAGAACTTCAGCCTATGTCTGCAAAACTGCTTTTCTATATAGTGATTATGCTAATTTTGTATTTGGAAATGTTTTGTCAGCCACTTCTGCATTGTGATTTTTATTTACAGAATGGTCCTTAGCAATGACTAGATATTAGAATGAAGCAATCTCTAATTTTCATCCCACTTTTGGTGTGAAAATAGATTATAAACTATCAAATGGCATCACAATACTTCTGGAATTGGGCAATGGCCAACAAATCATTTTGAACTTTTGTTTACCTTTGATTTATACATCCAGTCATGCTCAGAGTTTCTAAGCCCAGCATTATCTCACATGATTTATTTTTAAAACTTAGCTTAATAGAAAGGAATGACTTCACCCTTAAAAGCAGATAAGCAGAGCTGAAATACAAGTTTATGCCACAAACACTCCTGCATCCAATTTTTAATTATATCATCAGGAGTGCACCCAAAGAAAGAGATTGTACATAATAAACAAGGCTATGTCATTGTGTCAGATTATACCTCTCTTATCCATACACAATATTGATAAAATGAAGGGGATTTTGTTTAATCAGTTCAATTTTGGGTTAATAATCAAAGAAGTGCTTCTTGATGCAACATAGAAATCACCTGCTGTCATTCCAGAATATACATGATCTACATGCATTTTGTGCCATAATATCTGGCCATCCAGTAGTTGAGCTGTGATTTCGCAGTATCATTTCAAATAATAACAGTTATTCCTAAGGATGTCATACATGTTTTGCAGGAAAAATTAGGGAATGATAGACAGTTTGGGAACGTATGTGAACACCCAAAAATAAGCTTATTGTTACTGAACAGGAGAAGATATGGATATTGGCACACTGAACATAATCAAGATTGTAATATTACTTCAGTTATGATTGTATTCCCTATATTGATTAGTTGGTTAGTTGCATAAATTGCTGTGATGAAATTGATTCGCAAGGCAGAAAGACATAAAATGAACATTTTATTTCATTATTCTGACTGCATAAGAATGAGAATTTGGAATCTCATTAATCAGACAGCATTGCATTCATGTTATCTCAAGCTTTTCTTAATGGCTCAAGTGAGTTTTATCATTTTATAATTACAGGTCAAAGGGAAGAACTTTTATTCAGTAAATACAGTAGAAATGCAAATTTTTCTCAATCTCAAATAGCTTTACGTTGCTTCAGGTGAGATGATAGAGTGGCAAGAAATGATAAGAAATAAGAGGGGAGAGAGACAGAGAAATTGTAGTTAGCTGCATCAGTCATTATTGCCTTCTGGTGATCATATCCCAGAATGTCTATGCCAGTGTTTCTCAACCGTGGCAACTTTAAGACTTGCCATGATTGAGAAAAGCTGCCATAGCCAGCTGGGGAATTCTGGGAATTGAAGTCCACACATGTTAAAGTTGCCATAGTTGAAGAACACTGGTCTAGGGCATGCAGGACCCTTGGGAATTTTCTGGCTGCATACTGGTTTGACTATTCATCAGAGGATATTAGGAGTTAAGTGAGTGTTGTCCACTCAGTCATTATTGTGACAGGGGCAATATATAATAAATTGGGTAGTTTAGAACAGAGCTTCTAAATTTTGGACACCATGACACCTTGCATCAGATAACTGTTGTCACATTTTTAATTTTGAGTATATCCTGGTTGAGAAAGAGACGTTTGGTGGCCCAAAGAACTCATTGGATAATACTAATGGATCATCTGAAATCCTTGCAAAGTGTTTGCAATGGATGTGTGCATGAAAATGTCAAGGCGTTGACAACGATTATACAGGTGAGGCCTCCCCCTTTTTACAGGTATTATGTAAAGCATGGGATCTGAATTAATCATAAGATTTTGGCCGCCAATCTAACTTTTGCTTTTTATCTTATCTCTCCTGAATGCCCCAAAGATGGGAGCAATGATCAGCAGAAGGAAAATGCAGGCATGATGAAACACAATGAATAGTGTTAAACTTCAAGGGTTTTTTCTACTTTGGAGGGGACAGAATTATACAAATGTGTAAAAATTATAATAATAAACACATGCTTGCTGAATAGTCACCCATTTATCATCTGTGTGACAGTTTATAGAAATTAACAATGGTTTGTTTTGCAAATTTTGGAAGAATTTCCTAAATAATCCAACACTCTGTTTAAAATGCCAGACCACATTTATTTTGAACAAAGTTCTATTGCTTCTAGGAACAAATTGCTTGAAGTTGTAATTTGAAAAATTCATTTTGTATAGGTAACTGCTGCAGTGGAAAAGTAAGGTTAATTATTACATCTTGAAGCTTGAGATATACATAGAAGCAGGCCATATCATTTACACAACTTCCACCTATCTGCTGCTCTCCTGATTTGTTGAGATGACAACTCCCAGAATTCCCAAAGAGCATCTGGGGGATCATGGGGAGGACAGTAGGTTGGGGACTATAGTGATTTAAGACAGAAACATGGACTTTGGGAAATGCAAGTTTCATTTGCCATTTTGAGATTCATGACTACTTCAAGGCCACTTTTCAAAGCTACTTTTATTTTTCAGCACGTTCAATTAAGAACAGTCTTTCTTTTTTCTTTAATAAAGTTTCATGTGTCTGTTAGATTATATATGATTCTTTCTGTTCATGTGTTTAAAGAATTATGCATATTCAGGGCACATCCATTTCTGAGGGGGGGGGGAAATGTGTTAGTTCCATGTTTGACATAGTCACATGGTCAGGGCAACAAAAGATGTACTGCACATGGGAAACCTCCTCAGGAAAAGACTTCCAGGCAGTTGTAAATGCCAGAAAATATATTTTATTATAAATAATAAATAATAAATAAACAAAGCAAGCCAGATTTTTTAAAAGGAGAAAGCAAAACTATAGAGGGATGTCCAGGGTAGAGATATCTGTATCTACTACACAACAGAAGCCCACTTTAAAAAAAAAAAACAACAACACATTGCATATAAAAAAACCCAGTGCAATTACAAGCTTGTGGTTGTACATGAGTAAAATTTCTGAATTTGCGCTCAGCACAATATGTGGCAATTAAAAAAAAAAAATCTTTCAAGTATTTAAAAAAGAAATTCTGTTTTTTTTTCTTGCACTGATTGTAGAAGGAATAGACCAAACAGGCAATAATACTTATCTTTCAGAAAGATAAATCAAAATTTTCAGGAAAGATGATATTAATATTAATCACCAATAAAAGGCATTACTTTTTGAAACATTCTACTGCCTTAGAGGCATTTTTCGTTTTTTGCAGATGTCCAAATTTAAGAATGACATTGCCCTCTTGTGGATGACTAATAAAATGAAACTCTGGGAAATTGTTTATTCTCATCCAGCCAACTTCTATCCAATCTTTTAAGCATCTGAAATTCTAAATCAAAGCTTTTTGGTGCCTGCAACTCCGGATATGGTCAGCCTTGGCCTTTTTAGAGATCAATGCTCTGAATGGCTTACAGTAATTAGGAAGGATAAATAGCAGTAACTTTATATGGTTTTGAGAACAAATGGTGTCCTGATGGAAAAGATATTGCATTGATGACAGAAAAGCAAAAAACCAAATCAAATGCAAAAGGATACAGGAATTAATTGGCAGGAGGATTAATTGGCAGTTTCCTTATACTTTTAAAGCTTCCATGGTTTCCTTCCTTCACGTGAGAATGATTTTCTTGAATTTAATGAGAAGTCTGGCATGAATCTCAGAAATCTCATAAACAGAGAAGCTGAATATTTGGATTGTGAATAATGTAACTGACTATAGGAACTGGAAAATTGTTGGGTCCCAAGGTTATATAAGATGGGGACAATTTCTCTTCAGGCATGTACATTAGACTGCCCTTACAAAGATGCCTCGTTTATTGTTAGTCTCTTATTCAATTCACTTGAGAATGGAACCTTTTAATAAAGCTTAGGATCACAATCTGTCACCCTGGTCCAGTGTGGGTTAGTAAACAGATATTTGTTGACTTCCCAATCTAAGGTTGAGGAAAAAAATCTTTTTCTTTCTTTCTTTCTTTCTTTCTTTCTTTCTTTCTTTCTTTCTTTCTTTCTTTCTTTCTTTCTTTCTTTCTTTCTCCTTCTCCTTCCCCTTCCCTCTTTGTGTTTCTTTTCTTCTACTCTGTTTCCCTTGATTGGAAGACTGAGGTTTGGTACTTCAACCAGCTTCCTAAAGGAAGAAGGAATACTTTATTCTTTCTTACCTTTCTCCCTGACCTCCAAGTCTGGGGTGGGGGAAAAAAGGTAAACAGTTCCTAGGTGGCAGCATTAGAGATTTTTGATAGCAGTCCCTTTTCTTTACCATGGGGACAGAAACTTCAGAAATGTAGGCTTTTTTATTGCAGAATGTAACTTCTTCAAGAAACATTCTTTTGACCTTCAGCATCTGTTTCCTATTATTTTTAATGGGGTTGGCTCTAGTCACACATGCTAAATATAAATCCTAGTGAATGAACAGGATAATTCCTAACAGGATTATCTCAGTTCCTCCCCCCCCCCTACATATTAATTGCATTGCTAGCTTCTTTATTTATGGCTAAAGTTTGCTATGGATTATTGGTGAAGAAATACTATTATATGAGTTTTTACATTGATGCTCCTCTTGTCCAAAGTCTTAATTCATGCCTTTCAGAATATATTTCCTGGCTTTTAACTTCCAGCTATTTATCTTGACTTCAACTTACGCCTGGCACTTGACCTTCAATTCCATAAATGAAAGATGTTCACTGAAGCCCAGGTGTTCATTATATCTGACATTTAAAGCCAACACACAGCTTTAATGGAGGGTATCCATAGTTTTGAGTACTGTGCTGGATACCTCTAAAAACTCTGATCAGAAATTACTAAACGGAAGAAGGGATTTTTTTTTTTTAAAAAAAGAACCAGATTATATTACAGCAGTTTGGTTTTGGCCATTTTGTCAAATGAAACCAGAGAAAACAAAGTTTTCATCCTGAAGTGGATGAGCTTTTTACGCTGTTGATTTGGGGAGAATGATGCTGTAGATCTAGGGATTTAGTCAAATTGAACAAGCCCTAGTGTGATCTAGGATAAACCCGATTATTTCGGGTTTATAAAACAAGATATCTGGCCCTCAGCATCAGTCTGATAGTTTCTGAAAAGCCTCACCAAGTATTGTTTGGTAGTTTTATTCTCAGATGATTTCTCTTTTTTCCAACTTAAAAATTATAGCAGTTACATTCTTCTTTTCCAAATACAATCTTAAAATAAGATGTGGTTCTGCCTTGACTGTTAGCATCTTAGGTGTGCCTGAATATGTATCAAAAACAGTATAAGAACTTAAGTAGATGCTTTTCAAATTTGAAATATAAGACAAGATTTTCCTTTCCTTTTATAGGTAAAGATCTTACCATCGGAATCCTCGGGAAAAAGCAGGCAACTTAAGAGACCCAGAAGAAGTTTCCTAGAAGTGTTTACCTTTTTGACATCTTCTTTATTTTGCCTAATTGTTAGAGCAATGAATATAGATAGATACATACATGCATATATACACAGAGAGAGCTGTGCTATATCATCTCATCGATCTATATAACCTTCAATGAAAGGATCTTCATCCTTCAGTGGATTGATTCGATCTGGTACTGCTAATACTACTGTCAATATGACAGCCAGGGTGGTTAATGGGCTAGACGAGGAGTGAGGAGACATAAGGCTAGTATTCCCTTAGGAATAGAAAGTGGCTCAGTGATTTTGGCCCAGTCACTTTTTTCATCCCTGGACTAGGAAGATGAAAAACACCTACTGTGTGTGTGTGTGTGTGTGTGTGTGTGTGTGTGTGTGTGTGTGTGTGTGTAGCCCTGCCCAACTGGCCCACTTCTTCTCTGGCTGAAGGAAATACCTCCGCAGCTGAGAATGGAGCTCTATATTTTCTTAGGAAAGCCTTGGAAGAAGACTATTGCCTTCTTCCTGGGACTGAGAGAGACTGAGTCAAAGTCAGTCAGCTGGTTTCATGCCAAGTGGGACTCGAACTCTCCTGGATTCTAATCTGGCACCTTAACTAATATACTGTACCAAACTGGCTCTTGTGTTGCTTTATATGGTATTGACATGAAGCATTAGGCCAGGGGTGTCAAACTGCCGGCCCACGGGCCGGTTTCATCATATCAAAGCTGCGCCCACCCCCTTGCCGGCAATGCAAAAAAAATTGTGATACATCACGACACGTCATGTGACGTGGCAAGTTTGACACCCGTGCATTAGGCCATCAGGCTATCACTAGTTATGTACTCATAACATCTGGAATTGAAATACCCTATACTTTTTGTTATACAATGAGTATGCCTTATTGTGGTCAATTCTTCTCTGAAGTGCTTGTATAATGATGATCTTTTTTTTTAAATTACTGACATTTGCTAACTAAATTGGCTCTCAATGTATTCTTTAACCACTTGGCTTTCCACAATTCAGTACTCAATTCTCTTTTCAATGTTTTATCCCTTATACTTTCCTTTGAGTCCTTTTGAATCAGTTTTACCGTATTCAGAAAATGGCTCATAATACTTTCCCTTGTTTTAAAAAAGTTTCCCAAATTGCCAGACATTTTACTTTGCTGTATTTTTAAAGTGTTATGGACTGAAAATTCTGACTATTATTTATTTATTAACTTGTTCAGATTATTTTCCATGCCTATTCTGCACTATATTACAAAAGAATTCCCTTTAATCCAAAACAGATCAACCCGGCCATGCTAAGTTAAAATAACTCGTTTGGAAATGAGTCTAATTGAACATAATTCTTTGTTGCATTTCAATTAAAATCATAACTGATATGCAGCATTACTCTTGGTGAATGTATTTACAAATCATGCTAAACCAAAATGTTTAGGCTTAACATATTCTATGAATCCAGCTGTTGTGGTTTGATAACCATGATTACAACTGTTTTGTAAATCTTCTTTATTTAATAAAGTGTGGTTATCCATGGTTTATATAGCACATGCAACCCAACCAAAAAAGTTGCATCCAGTTTTGATCAAATCAATTATTTCAATAAGACTATTGAACTAAACATGCAAAAGTCCTGACAGTAAGGAATTAGAATTTTCTCTACCTCCTTGCTATCTGATAATAGGATTTATTTATTTTTTTGCATTGAGATACTGTTGATCTAAAAGTACCAGTTTGAGAAATTATATCATAGTCCACATCTGGAAGTCCCAGATTTCAGTAATAACCTATCTACCAGGTGTATGGAGCTCCAGCCCCATACATACAAGGATGAAAAGAGAGAGAGAGAGAGGCAGAGAGACACAGCGACAGAGATTAAATGCAATGAAATGGCAAGGGCAGCAAAACATTCGGCTTTATGCATTCAAAAGATTACATAGCAATACATCTATTATCTGGGAGATTTTGAAACAGTAGATTTGTCTTCCAGCTTGTTTATAATTATAGTTTTCTTCTCTTGCAGATACGGATTTACATGTATTAATAACTGATGTTTCTAGGTAATCAATTTACATATGCAATTAGAGTTTCCAGTTGGAAAATTCTGCATGCTAAAATGAATCCTTGCCTCCTCATTTACCTAAGTTAATTAACAGGAAACCTGAGAGAATAATTGGTGACAATTAAAGCAACCAGCTTCAAAGGAGGAATAAAATAAAACCAGCTTGAACTTGGAAGACTACGTAGACTATTTGACTTGTATCCATTGACAAACTCTCTTTGAAGTAATAATGACATCATCTGTTTACTTCTCTAAGAATGCAAGGTTTGTGTAATTTGTGCTTTTTATAGATTCCTATCTAATTTGCTGTCTGATCAACTCCAAAGGTTTCATGATCTGAGATGCAAAAAATATGCAAGATATTTGGATGGATGGAAATGAGAGGCTACTACTGAAGCCCTGGGCTTTAGCGGTCCAATGTTGATCATCCTCAATAGCTATCACTCTCTGCCCCTGTTTTAGGGCTCTAGCAACAGAAGTAAGCCTCCTCTTTCCTCTCTTTGTTATACATTCCACTACCTGCTTCAACCATTCTCTTTCCCTCTTTTCCATCTTCCAACAAGGAATATTTGTCCCCTGGCTAACAAAAACAGATGAGCCCACTGTTATGACTGTTATGGCTCCCACTCACTGTACAACTCGTTTATACCTTTTCTTTCTGGCCAAGACAGATTAGAAAGTAAAGGAGGACTTAAAAGAGAATATTTGTAGCTCAGGGTTGAAATGTGGGATTCTTGATGTTCTCTGAGATTATTTGTTTTCTTGCAGACATTTCAAAGCTTCAGCAGATCACAGATGATGTTACCTAGTTTGGGTAATGAAACATATGCAAGAAAACAACAAAGCTCAGAGAGCATCAAGGACCCCTCAGAAGGAAGAATTATCCTTCTATACACAACCATTGGTTCTGTCTAACCTGCACTGTATATAAGCATATGCTGTCAACCCTGCTTCTCCTTGGGAGACAGAAGGGAGCTAACGGCAATTATTTGCTCTCCAATCAGCAAATGAATATCCAGGAATACCCCAAAAATAGATGAGCAAGTAGTAGTTTGATGCTTCTATTCATCCTTGCCATTCGCTTGCTCAGATATGTGGATGAGAGACTGAATATGTTCTCAAAGAGGCAGGGTAGAATAACCCCAGACACTAACTTGCAGCAGATGGTAGCAGAAAACAAATACTGTCAAGAAAAAATAGTTCAACAAGAAAGTGTGAAAGGCTTCCAAGGTAATCTAAAATCTGGAACCAACCATAACATATTTTTAGTGTTTTCTTTCTTTTCTATCCGTGATTTCACTGCTTCATTTTTGAAAGCAAATATCTTCTTTAGTTGTGTGTTTTGTTTAGGTGGTGATTCTCCCTTGAGAATGATTGCTCAGCACACTTAGTTTGATGATTGCTACTAAGGGACATCTGAAATTCTGCAGAGAAAATTGAATTATTTAAATGATATGGGCTTGGGCAGATATTTAGGCAAATCACCAAGGAGTCATAATTTCAGGGATTTTACACAATAGCCATAAGGGCTGGAAACTAAAAATTCATATTATTAAAACTCCAGTTTCAGTTACCATTATGCAAAACTTTTGATATATTGTCTAAAATTGGGCAACAGGCTCTGGTGATAATTCAGAGTTGGGGGTCAGTGAGTGGCAGGGGTGAGTTGGTCAATAAGCTTCACCAGTTGGATTCATGGGGAGGCTTGGAGTGAGACCAACTTGATGCAACTCCTGCTGGTGATGCAGGCTTACTACAAGAAGAGCAGCTGTCTTGGGATGCCACTGTCCTCACCACTGTTCAGTCTGAATTCCAGCCAGCCTCTTCTTGTCCCACCAAACCATTATATAGGCCAGCACTAGAAGAATCAGAGGAGCAAATTTGATTGGTATGCTACAGCCCAAGATGGCTTGGAATCTCCCAGAAAAAAGAGATCTGCAATCTCTTGCATTTTGGCGTACTTTTTGTGATACTCATACCTGGTCCTCACAACTCCACAGAGGGACAACATTCTAGTCTCAATCCAAAGCAGGTTTATGTAGCTGACTTCTTAGATCAGCTACATAAAGTGAGCGTCATTGCTGGTTAGGACAGCAATAGTACCCCAGACAGAAATAGGGGAATAAAAATCCTTAGGGAAAACAAAGCAGTAAATCAAGAATCTTTTGAGGTTGTTTATTGTTTTGATCTGGAGATGTGCTTTACCTTCACACAAAGAGGTAACTGCTTTTTAAAGATCTTGCCTAGTGGGATTATAGTCATTTGTTTTGTGTCCCTAGAAGGAAATGTCTCTGGTGAAAACTTTGTAGATAAGTAACTAACAAACAAACAATTGTTCACAGGCTCTCAGCAGTCAGATTTCTTAACACAAGGCAAAATAGTCCACAAACCTGATTTACCTTTTTATAGCAACCATGTTACTAAAATAGGAGGTTCAAATGTTCCTAGCTGGTTCCCTAATAAAACATATAGCCTATATTTACCCTAACCCAGGACTGTTCTATGTAGGTCTGGGGGTATTCATTAGCAGTTTTCAAATGTGTAATACTACAGAAAGTGTAGATAGACAATACTAATGATGTCTGCCTGAAAAAGCAAACTTTTTCTCAACTTAGCCAAAACCATTTCTTCTTTCAAATTTCCATCTTTTTTCTTACCATTAAAAAAATTTATTAAGAAGAGAAAAAAAGATGGGAACTTGAAAGAAGAGATGGTTTTGGCTAAGCTGAGAAAAAAAATAGTTTTTTTAATGCTAACCCTAGGAACAATCTCTTGGGCTAAACCAGGGGTCTTCAAACTTGGCCCTTTTATGACTTGTGGACTTCAACTCCCAGAATTCCTCAGCCAGACACACTGGCTGAGGAATTCTGGGAGTTGAAGTCCACAAGTCATAAAAGGGCCAAGTTTGAAGATCCTCGGGCTAAACTGATTCAGGAAGAACTGGGCAGTCATGCACAACTTTGATGGTGGTGTTGGGGTTGCATATTTTTTTAAAAGCCTAATCAAGCTTGTGCATGCAAAATGGAAACAATGTCAAACTTGCTCTGAGTCTTCTTCCATACTTTGTATGTGAAATGGACAAGGTTGCATAAATTCATTTATCATTTTAAGAAGTTGCAAGTCTCCTTAAAATGACACAAGATACAAAGTATGAGAATTTCTCCCAGAAGGCTGAGTTCTCAGAGAAGCTCAGCATTCAGGATAATTTCTTAAATCAGCAGAGTATCATTATAAGGCTCTATAACTTTATTTCTTTGGTGAACTTGCTGTGATCTGGGTTTGGTTCCATATAGCTATATATAGGCCCTAAGTATAATCTTGCCTTCTTCAACTTGATGCTTTCCAGATGTGTTGAATTACAATTGCATCAATTCTCAAAGCCATAATCTTATACAACATCTATTGTACTACCATTCATACACATGCGTTAAAAAAACCTGTTTTTTTTATAAAAAATTAATTTGTGAAGCATTTTTGCAGTTTTACTGAATGCAGCTGTTCTCTTTTAGTATCTTGTTAGCTTTTTCAGTTTATTACAAGTTCTGTGGCTACAGTTATGAATACAATGCACAGATTACCCTACAATTTATCTTTTTAGCCTTTTATATGTCTTGAGTTTCACGCTTAGATTCTCTTTCAATAGTTTGATCTCAAGAATTTATGCATTTAAAATAGTGGGAAATAAACTCTGTTGTGTTGCAATAAAAATAACTGATTTTCTATGGTCTCACCATGTCCTTTGAGTGCCCCAGAACTTAGCAAAAGATAAGAGCTACCTTTTCAGATTATTTAATATATACATGTTGTTAGAACAGCATAATATACTTCAATTTTTGAGAAACGGTATTTTCCATAGCAACCTCTCCATTCTGGCTTTTATGTCTGCTCAGAAAAGCATTTGTCATTTTTAAAGCCCAAAAAAAATAATCAAATGTGTTTTATATCCAAGTTTTTCCCTCAGTCAGTGGTACATTTGTCTTCAGCGGCCCATAAAATGAAGGAAAACTTCAGCTTTAATTCTTTGTTCAAATATCTTTCTAAATTAATTATTTTTAATAACCAAAGCTGGTTAGTTATTATCCTGCAAGTAAGATAAACCAGTTTTACTTAAAAATGGGTACTGTGTCTGGGTGTATTTATGTGCATATTCACACACATTAAAAAGTCATGCTGTGTTTCACGTTCCATTCACGTGCATGTGGGCACAAAAGGAACACTTTCTACAACTTTTTAAAACAATTCTGTCTTTTTCCAGAATTTCACAACTTTTAACTTAAACTGTTAAAAATCTCTTTTCTTATATTTCAGTTCATTCATATATTTTCTGACTGCTGTTAGCCATGCTAAGTTTTCTATGGATACCAGAGACTCCCAGCTAGGATCAAAAAGTCAAGGCCACCATTTTGATTTTTGGATCCCTTTTTGGATATTCCTGATGGATATAAAGGTGGGATTATAAACTGAACTCATTATGCACATACATTGCAGTAAGTATAAAACTTGTGTTAACTACAGAACTCCCATACTGAATGCAGAACGTGGCAGTGATTTATTTTTTTGCTCTAATGTTCACTTTCAATTTTTGATTTCTCATTTCTTGCCTTTGGTTGTTTCTGCCACTATTTTGGCAGGGATAGGTAACTATTATGCATTACATATAAGATGGATTCAAACCAGAAGAAATAATTCTGTCACATGAATCTTGCAGGCAGTTCCATCCAAGCCATGAGCAAAACTGGATCTGAGAAATCCAATGTTGTTGTCATGGCCTCAGGAAACCCAAAGCCAAGAATTACCTGAGGTTGATCAAACACAGACAACACCTGAATAGCTGGGGCAGAGAATAATGTCAGGCTTCCACTCTTCCTGCACCTGGCAAGTAAAGTGAAGAGCAGAGCAAAGACATTCTATAACAGGGGTCTTCAAACTTGGCTCTTTTATGACTTGTGCCTGGCTGAGGAATTCTGGGAGTTGAATTCCACAAGTCATAAAAGGGCCAAGTTTGAAGACCCCTGTTCTATAAGACTCCTTGCCAAACAAGGGAGTAAATCCCTTGATTAATGGACAGTCCTGATCTGGCTCTTGGAACTTTGGACTGGATTTTGACTATTCTTCTGTGTGTTGTCACTAAAAATAAAACCACTTAGACAAGCTTCTCTTTTCAGAGATTCTATTTTGGACTGCATTCTTTGTCTGTTGTTATCTCCTTGATCTTCAATAAAAGGTTAATTTCCATAACAACTGTGTGTGTCTGTGAATGGTGTGCTTTGCAGGTGTAGTATGTAAAGCAATCGTATAAATGGGATATGAACAGTACGTGAACTGGGGTTGGCGTGAACAACCAAGTACAAACAGCACTGTGTGAGACTCTGAATGTTTCAAAGATTTCCCATTCCTGCCCTAGTTAAATATATTGGAAACAAACTTCTATATGATTCTAATTTTTTTCAGTAGAAGCTTGGGCTTCTATAGATGGTGGGAAAATTATTTTTTACATTTATGAATTGATGTTGGAACCTCAGAATTAGTTTTACTTTAACATAACTATCCAATAAACAATAAACATTTCAGAAGCAGAATGAAACTAAAGTTTTATTTGGATTCTCGAGCTGGATATTGACCTGCCAATGTTTTCAACACTGATGTAAACAATTGGGTGAAGCGTCTTCAACCCCAGTTGGTAAAGGGAATGAAAATCTTGCAAATAGAACAATGCAGCTGATTTTATTAACCAGAGTAAATATACCCGAAACGTTAAGATTTAGCAAGTAACAGCATTAAAGAAATTTTCAATCGTTTGTTGCACAAAAAACAAAGACAGATAAATTATAAATTTATTAAAACTAATTTTATTATTATAGTAGTATATACATTTTAAATCCACATGCAAAAAGATTGCATTTTCAAGAATTATTACATTTTCTTTAAAATGTTTTTATCTCTGCAAAAATAATGTGCTTGCATAGATGTAGAATAGTACTCTTTTTAAGAGCTATAGACATATTAAATAAATTAGCAGTTTCATCAAATTATCAATCTGATAACCAATTATCAATCAAGTTTACAAATGCAATAATATTAAGACTACTTTTGTCTCTTCTATGTAATAAAAGTATAAATAGCAACAATATAGAAGAGAGAATTATGAACGATGTCTAATTATTCCAGCCATGTAGGATTCAAAATTAAGCAGGTCAACATTAAAAAAGGAGAATGTAATTTTCACTCTTAGTCTAGTTGTAGATAGCAAAGATTTTGTTTTGTTCAAGTCTGCAAATACTATTTTGGTTCAAGTACAAAAATTCTGAAAAATATCAGCCCCGTCAAGCCAGTTTTGAAAGCAGTTGAGCCCTCTCTCATGAATCTGCTTTCTCCCTTTATCAGTAATGACTTCTCCAGTTTGTTTAACAATCACAAGTTTGGGAATGGCTGTTATGTTATATTTCTTCTTCAGTTCACTGTAAAGAAAAGAGAAAAAATGCTATACTGTGTGAACAAATGAACAATCAGGCCTGTCACCATTTGTCCATCGCTGTGACATTTGTCTATAACTGATTTTGAAAACATAATCAAGCCACCTGAGTTCTCAATGATTAGGAAGATGCTATTTTCTTCAAAAATTATATCTTTGTTTCTCCAAATACCGTATGTCTTGAAAGGTTGTACACAAATGTCTCATTTTTTAATTTTATCAGTACAAAGCAGAGTGTTACAAAATGTTTCAGGCTTGGTCAGGATTTTCTTGTATATACTCAAGACAATGAATTTTGTATTTAAATTGAAGAAAAAAATTCTACTGACGGATGCCCAATGCAAATCCGTTACATGAAATACTGTGCGATAGATCTGTGAATATCTACTCCACTGTCAGCTAAAGATTGCAGCAGCTTATTTGGGGTGAACTATTGGTTCAATTTAGCATATCTAACCAATTTGAGGGCAGTTCTAGCATAAAATTACCTTCATTTTCAAGCTAATGTCCCACAGTCAGTAAAGAAATTAAATTTGAAAAGAGATTAAATATTTCAGCAAGATAATGACTGCAACTGTACTTTCAAACCTACCATGAATACTTCCTGGAAAGAAAAAGAAAAATTTGAGAATGACCTTCTCAGTCTCCAGCCTGAAATATTACTGAAATTCTGCAAGATTTTAATTAATTTATAAAATTTATTGGCTGCTCGTCTTATCCCAGGACCTCTCTGGATGGCTTACAATCATAAAAATGTATTTATATAGTATATTAAAATATAAATAAATTCAAACCAGGCATTCAAATCTAATGCCATGTGCGGAGGGTGGGGGCTGGCTGGAGGGAGGTGGGATTGGTTGTTAATCAACCACTCCACTGTGCTGTTCCTCCATTGGAGTCCCAAGCCAACTGGCAGAGCCCTTATAAAAGGATAGGAGGGTTGGGGCCAACCTCACATCGGGGGACAAGATGTTCCAGAGGGCAGGAGCCACAGCAGAGAAGGCCCTCCTCCTGGACCCCGCCAGTCAGAATAATCAGGCTGACTGGACCCACAACATGCCTCCTCTGCCGGCATGAGTGGGAAGGGCCAATCCCAGTGGGGTGAGACGGTCCCTCAAGTAGCCTTAATCATGTTAATATATGCAAGGAGACATAAGAATATTTCTGGGCTAGAAGAGAAAACATCCAAAAGCCAATGATTGCCATGAAGGCCTGCAAGATAAGTTAGCTTATAAATTGCGAAAATAAAATAAAATGATATTGAAATTACAAGAAGGAAATGAGTATTAATGGATGATGTAGCTATACAAAAAGTATTTTATCAACCTGATGAGCCAATTATTCACACAGAATCAAGGTAAGTGGAATTCTGCTTCATTTCTGAACAGAAGCAAAGAGGGCCCCCTCTGCTGACAGTTTCAGTTAAACTTCAGCAAAAAGGAAGAGGAACCAAGAACCAGGTTTACGTTAAGGCTTTTATACTTTTCGCACAAACATGCACAAGGTTACAATCTCACTCATTGGTTATTTATCATTTCCTGGGCAGACTGATCTGGACCCTGCCCACATTCTCCCCATAGCTATAAACTAAACGTCACACTATTTCTTACAATGTTTCCTAGAACTGTTCGACAAACTAATGCCTCCTCTATTGATATCTAGGCCTTCTGCAGTTTCTAGAAATCATCGTGGTTGATTCTTATCTGTGGTTTAGCATCTGCTGGCAAACTTCCGTTTATCTGATCTAGGTTGCCACTTTGCTGAATTTTTGCAAAAAAAATTCAGTTTAACTAACACTTTATTTGCTGTAGTGTAACTTAACGCATAGTTCTACCAGAGGTTCTTTTATAAGTTAAAATTGAAGTACACGTCCTTCACTGAACAGGACTTCACTGGACCAAGACTAAAGTACCAGGTCTTCATAGAAGACATGATGTTCTGTTGGAGAAAATATAGATAGTCCTCAACTTACAACAGTTTTTAGTGACTATTCAAAGTTACAACGGCACTGAAAAAAAATGACTTATGACCATTTCCACATTTATGACCATTGCAGCATCCCCATGGTCATGTGATCAAAATTTGGATGCTTGACAACTGGTTTATATTTATGACGGTTGCAATGTCCCGAGGGGTCACGCAATCACCTTTTGCGACCTTCTGACAAGCAAAGTCAATGGGGAAGCCAGATTCATTTAGCAACCATGTTACTAATTTAACAACTGCAATAGTTCACTTAACAGATGTGGCAAGAAAATTCGTAAAATGGGGCAAAATTCACTTAACAAATTTCTCACTTGGCAACATAAATTCTGGGCTCAATTGTGGTCGTAAGTTGAGGACTACCTGTAGATGAATATCTTAGAAAAAGAAATCTATTGAGGATTACAGAAGAACAAAGACAAATTACGAATAGACCATAACACAACAATAAGAAAACTTTAAAAGTAAATCAGGAAAGGTACCTGGACCAGATGGATGTTACATTTCACAAATAGCATAAATAACTGTAAATGGAGACTTAACCAAACCAAGATAAAATCTGTTTATAAAACAGACTTTAAAATTAAGAAAAAGGTAAAATAGTTTGTTATTATTATGACAAATAAGAATCATATGTTATTTTTAGACGTGGAACGATTCTAAAAAGGACATGTTAAGATGGGATAAAGTACAATTGTCATTGCTGGGGAGAATTTCCGTGATTAAGATGAAAGTTTCACCTAGAATGTTATTTTTGTTTCAGACAATACCTCTTTTGACAACTGATGTACCCTTTAAAAATGTCAGAAGGATATATCTAAATTTGCAGGGCAGGGAAATCACCCCAAGTTAGGTATAAGGTATTTCAGGATCCAAAGGAAATAGGAAGATTGGGTCTAGCAGATTTGAAATTATATTTTGCTGTCTGCTCTTTAACTTGGATAAAAGAGTGGATATTGCTAAGAAATATAAGGCTATTGGAGTTAGGACACAATCTGAGATTTGGGCGGCATGGATATCTATGGAATGACAAAGCTAAGGTTAATATCTCAACATTAAAAAAAACCTAAAATCATGTTATCCTGTCCCACCACTTCTGGCAAATAGAAAGAGAAGAAATGGAAGCAGTGAGAGATTTTATTTTCTTGGGCTCCAAATCATTGTAGACAGTGACTGCAGCCATGCAATGGCTTTTAAACACTTGCTTCTTGGGAGGAAAGCTATGGCAAACCTGGACAGCATATTAAAAAGCAGAGACATCACCTTGCCAAAAAAAGTCTGTATAATCAAAACTACTACTTTTCCCAGTAGTAATGTATGGCTATGAGAATCTGAACGCTGAAGAAGTGATGCTTTCAAATTGTGATGTTGGAGAAAACTCTTGAGAGACCTTGAACTGCAATGAGATCAGATCAATCAACCCTAAAGGAAATCAATCCTGACTGTTCTTTGGAAGGACAAATACTGAAGCTTAAGCTCAAATACTTTGGCCACCAAGTGAAGAGAGAAGACTCATTGGAAGAGAGAGGACTCATTGTTGTTGTGTTTTGGCAGGGATGGCAGAGGATGAGATGGTTAGATAGTGTCACTGATGCAATGAATTTTAATTTGAGCAAGCTTCAGGAGACAGTGGAGGAGAGGTCCTGGTATACTATGGTCCATGGGGTCTTGAAGAGTAAGACATGACTTAATGAATGAGCAACACATAACAAAGATTAATGTATATTTCAAAAATCATTATGTCAGGTAGGCCATTTTTTTAGGATGTGGAATAAATATAAATCTAGGTCATGTCCATAAATACTTTGTGGGTCCCCAACACAAGAAGGACTTTATAGATGAGAAATGGTAAGTAAACATAAATAGTTAAATTACTGTGATGTACTAGAATTTTCTCAAGGAGATTATAAAATAAAATCAAGAGAAGTTTTGCTAACAGAAAGATATATTTGCCAATTATTTTCCTATGTACAATTATCAGAAAGATTTACAATGGATAAAAGATGTTATAGTTTTGAACAAAGTCTGAAACAGGATTATGTTCAATGAATAAGTTGTTGCTAAAATATGTAACTTTTTATTGAAATGTGAAACAGAAAAAGTTGTACAGAAAATGTACAGAAAAAGAATGTATGATAAACTAGGCTAAACTAATGGTATTTGTTCCCAGAGAAATTATCTATGTAGGAGAAAGACAGGTAGAGCATGGGGTGGAGTGAAGACAGGAATCAGCCTGGAGTCATTATTTCCCACAAAGTTCTCTTGAATTCCTTTAACTCAGTGTTTCTCAACCTTGACAATTTTAAGGCATGTGGACTTCAATTCCCAGAATTCTGGGAGTTGAAGTCCACATGCCTTAAAATTGTCAAGGTTGAGAAACACTGCAAAGTTTAACTCTTACAGTATCTAGCACCAATTAACCTTATCTAGGCTTATCATTTCTCAGGCAACCTCCGACATTTTACTATATCCATAGTGGTCTAGGTGCTACCTTTAAAACCACTGGGTGGAAAGGAAAGTTTGGGTGCTACCTTTAAAAGCAGCTAAACAAATATCAGTATACTATTACACATAATGATGAAAACTATTAATCTGGTAAATGCAGGGCTTTTTTTCTCATAGAACGCCTAGAACGGAGTTCTGGCATCTTTTTTGGATGGAACCTTGTAGGGTAGGCAAGGCAGGTTGTATGACGTGTGTGAGTTCCAGCACTTTTTTTTTTTTTTTTTTTAAGAAAAAAAGCACTGGGTAAATATGATCCCATGAAGAAAGATGCCCGTTGCAAGAAATGGGGAACCGTAGCTCCAGAGAATACAGTATTCCATGTTGTTGTTTATATGCCCATTTATTTGCAAATGAACAGTGAAACATATAAAGACACTTCAGGGTTGATCTCCATGCTGTGAAACTTCAAAATGTATCCCAAATTGTAGGAAAATCTGGAGGCTAAAAGGAGTTCAGGAGCTATTATCTCTGATAAGATTTTGCACAAGGGTAAAATTAATCTTTCTGATTGCAAGCTCTCTGTCCTACCTACCAGCAAAATAACTCTCTGCACAGCAATGTAAAATCTTTGGCCTAATGTTAATGACTTGACTAACGGAGAGTTATATGATTGCCTGAATGTAATGGATGATTACTGGTTAAAATGCCTGGGGCATCCTGGCTTCTTTCTTAAGTGCCTATTTTTATTTTTTTTTCCCCATTATTTTCTTGTTCCATTACAGTATAAGAGTTAAATCTGAAGAGGAGATAACTAAATTCTGGCTAATATCCATTTACTGTACTTTATTCTCTTCCTCTTCAGCACTGACACATACTTTGGGGAGCCATTCATCATCACAAATGCATGTTTAGAAATAGTTATGCATTTTAAAAAAATGATAAAATGAGTGCTCGGCAACAGAGGTTTTTTTTTTCCTTCTGAATAATAATGCTATTCCAGTGGGAAAAGAATCATGCCTTAGTGAGGGCTTTTTTTATTATTGGAAAACTTTATAGAACACTGAGGGCTGTAGGCATAGGGAGAGTAAGGAAGGGATACATGAATAGAAGGGATACAAGAAGAATTGGTGTGATCAATAAACACTGCACCAAAAGTTGTGGAACAGTCCTTGGAAATTCTCAATCATCCAGATCATGGTTGTGCTTTTTCGAAAAGGCAACTGGACTGTCTTGGTTTTTTTCCCCTTTGAAAACATTTCACTTCATATCCAAGAAGCTTCTTCAGTTCTGAAGAATCACTTCTGAAGTGAAGAAGCTTCTTGGATGAGAAGAGAAACGTTCTCAAAGAGAGGGGAAAAAATAACAACCAAGAAAGCCCAGCTGCTTTCCAGAAAAAGCAACTTTGCGACAGCCATTCAAAGCACTTTCACCACAGCTCCCCATGGTCCCTTCATCACTGCATCTCATGTGTTTTTACTTATTCTTGTGCCTCTCGAATGGGCTGGATTACAACTCCCATACTCCCCGCCAAAACATTCAAATTATGGGACTTGTAGGCCGAGCCATCTGGAGGGCGCCAAACCCGAGGAGCTGACCAAAAAGTTGCCTGCTCAACTCTAGCAAAAGACTGACGGGGGGTGGAGGAGGAGGGAAAGAGCGCTTTTCCTCAGCTTGCAGGCGCCCACCATACTCACTGCTTAAGGGGGTCGTGGAAGGGCAAGGCCAGCCAGCCCGGGTGCATCTTGTACATAAAGCTCGCCATTTCTTCCCGGTTGCGGTCGGACGAGATGAAGACGATCCGTAAAGGGGCCGGATTATCGACATCCACCAATGCGCTGTAGAAATCGCACAGCGTCGGGGTAAAGTCCCTGCAGAGGGAGCACCAGGCGGCCGAAAAGTACAAGCCCACGATTTTGTTCTCCAAAGCCTGCTCGGGATCCACGAAGCCGCCCTCCAGGTTCACCAGGATCCGCCCGCTGAACAAGTCCACCATGCTGCGAGCGAGCGAAGGATACAGGCTATGGGCACATTGAGGAGCTTCGTAAGAAGGAAGGAGTCACCTGCAGGACGGCCAGCCTTTGAACTGCTATGCCGACTCTCGCAAAACATCCACAGGACAACTTTCCCCGATGGCGGGAAAAAATGGGCACTGTTCTCTTTGCCGCTACTGCTAACTCCCCAAGTAGGCTCTTCCCTCCCAAATGTGCCCTGGGAGGCGGCGCGGGGCGCAGTCAGCAAGACGGGCTCTCGGATCCGATCTCTGCCCAGAACCGCCCTGGGGAAAAAAAAAAAAGGCTCGACGCCTGGAGCGCAGACACGTAGGCAGGAGAAAGAAAACGAACGTCGGGCCCAGAGAATCCGATGAGCGGGATTAAAGGCTTGTGAATTTATTCTCCTGAGTCATAAATGGATTTAACGTTTTTAAAAATAGACCCCGAAAGCCAGACTTAGAGGAGCGTTGGGAAAGCTCGCATCTTTTCAGTAATATTCCCCAGACCCCGTTGCGCCTCGATGGGGCGTGTCTCTATTGAGAAGACGGAGCGACAAGTGTGATCAAATTAATGGTCGCCCTTCAAATCCAAGACTACAACGATAGGCCAGCACACGGTCGACTCAGGCGCTCGGTCCTGCAAAATGTAGGAAAAAAGGAAGGAAGGAAGCTTGTTAGGAGCAGGACTAAAGTGTTCCCTCCTAGAGGACAGGGTCCTTTTCTCTTTTTGCGTTGTACTTCGCCCAATAACCTTCCGAGGAGTCTTCTTCAGCCAGGTACTCTAGTATATTGCAATGCAGAGCATTCTCAGTCAGCACAACCACATTGGAGCACAACCGGGAACAATGGGAAGGACTGGTTAAGAACTGACACAGAGCAGTGAAAACAATTGCAAAAGTATGCAAACCTAGAGGTTTGTCTAAGGGGAACAATGCCATCCACTCTTTTAATACCCTTGTATCAGTGGAGGAGATTTTGGATTGGAATGGGTTGCCTCAGCTTGAACTGGCTCCTCCCTTAGGTCCTGCAGTTATGAGATAACTCTGTTTTGCACCTATTCTGCACCTCAGTGACTACCACCATTCCTTCCTTTCCAACCAGTTTCTCACTTCCACTTTTGGCTGTCTGCTCAGGTGACTATTAATGGGCTCATAAAGCTGTTATTTAAAGATGAACTGCTCCCCACTGTATGTAGACAGAAACATTCACAGCCAGGAAGTATATCTGTATGCCCAGGTACATGAGTATTGCCTTAAGCAAGTTTTTTGAGTAATAATAAAAAAATATTCTTCCAGTGTTTTTGAGTGTAGCCCTAGGAGGCTCCATCAATGATGATCAATAAGGAAATCTTAAAAAGAAGAGACACAGCCATGCACTCCCGGCATAATTGTTCAAATTCCTCAGTTTCCTAAACAAGTTGCAGGCCTTATTAAATAAATATATGCTGGAAATTTCTCCTGATAACTTTTGTCTTACTCTTTCCATCTTACAAGCACTCACTGCAATGGAAAATATCAAGCTTTGCTTTGGTTGCATAGCAAGTGCTCCTTTGAGAATGGTACGGTAGATTCAGATGAAAGGAGCTACAGATGTGGGTTGTTTCTATAGTATAGTCATAGGGCAGCTGGGAATTCTGAGATTGCGGTCCCTGTAGCCAGATGAGAAAAGGCTGAATGTTAGTATGGGAAGAAAAAGATCAGATTTAAGTCGTCACATCACCATGAAGGTCATGAGTAATTTTAGGCTAGTTATTATCTCTCATCCATCCTACTATAGACAGTTACTGAGATTAAAACAAGAATTAGGTCCTCTGGGAACATACAATACATAACGCATAAGAAATAATGCATGGCTATAGGAGCCTTCTGCATCTTGTATTTTTCTAACTATCTGGTAATTATATGCAGTGCAGTTTATTTATGTAGAGTGCAAAGCTAATATCATCTAGGGATGTAGAAGAGAAGACCTTAGAGAGTGAAAGTTATCTTGTTTCCTCTAAAGGAAAACTAAACCAAATCACTGAACATGATTCTAAGAAAAAGTGTGGATTATTGTACTCTGCAGAGATACAGTTAACAAAAGGCCTCTTATAGGTCTAAAATATTTATGACTATAAATATGCTTAACTGTAAATAGAGCAGCTTTCCACAAAGTAGATTTTGTTGTTTATATTACCCTTTAGCAATTAAGTAATTATAACAATCATAGATCTTCCCTTGAGAACTATTAAACAGCAAATATATATATTTTACTTGACTATTTGATGAAAAGGCTAATTTTAATATACTGCAGATGTTTAATAAAATTTAGTCATTTTAGTTGGAGGAGCAACTGGTAAATAATATATCATTTTGTATATTTATTAGACATCGACACCCATAACTCCCAACTCACATGGCTGAGAAACATTGGAATGGAATAGATTAATAAAAGGCTTTTCGTTTGAAAATAAGGATTCAATTATTTATGCACAAGCTCTGGACATGTACCGTATTTTTTCGTCTATAAGACGTACCCTTGTATAAGACGCTCTGGCATGCGAGTTTCTCTGCGCCGATCAGCTGAGCTGGCAAATCCAGAAGTTCAGCTGGCTGACGATCTTGCCCCTCCCCCCTCCCATTAGTGGCAAGCCCACAGGGGCTTGACACCTGCACCAGGCAGCATGGCAACTCACACAGGCATGCTCTGGGCTGTGGAAGTTACCATTATTTTTCCGTGTATAAGACGGTGCACTTGTATAAGATGCACCTAATTTTTGAACAGGGTGTTTGCAGGAAAAAATATCGTCTTATACACAGAAAAATACAGTATATTCCATTAACTCATATAAACTTATTGTAAATTAAATGCTGTTTTACGTACGGAGTCACAATCTGTAGTTCTCAACTGCAAGTTTCCAGTTTGTATTGGCTTAAGTCATAGGCGAATTAATGGTCATTTTGGCTTGACTCGCCAGAAAAATCAAATACAGATAGCCCTTGACTTATGACCATAACTGAGACCAAAATTTATGTTGCTAAGTAAAACATTTGTTAAGTGAGTTTTGCCTCATTTTTACGACCTTTCTTGCTACAGTTAAGTGAATCTGGCTTCCCCATTGACTTTGCTTGTCAGAAGGTCGCAAAAGGGAATCACATGACCACGGGAGATTGTAACTGTCATAAATACAAATTAGTTGCTAAGCATCCGAATTTTGATCACATGACCAAAAGGATGCTGCAATGGTTGTAAGTGTGAAAAGACAGTCATAAGTCCCCCTTTTGAATGCCATTGTAATTTTGAACGGTCACTAAATAAACTGTTGTAAGTCAAGGACTACATGTAGCTGGCGTGTGAGGAAATACCTTCCTTTTTAACACTTCTTATGTCCATGTGAAAATACTGTATTGGTCTTCTTGAAGACCAGTAGACATGAAAGCACATTTAATGGCCTTTTGAAAGATCACTAATCTTATCTGTGGGTTCCTGGGTGATTTACATTGAAAAACCAAATGTATTACTGATTTTATTCCAAATGAATTTTCTGTTGCTTCTGCAAGCAGGGGTTTTAACTGTTTTAATTCCTTTGGAGGGACGTGATAGCATTTTGCCCACTTAAATGTCCTTTTGCATACCTCATAACATACTTCTAGTTGCTGTCAACAGCAACCGCTCACTTTCTCTTGTTGAAGTCTGAGATATTTAATATTCTAAGGCAGGGGTGTCAAACTCAATTTAATTGAGGGCCGCATCAGCATTGCGGTTGCCCTTTGGCCGGGTGGGTGCGACCTACTGGGTGGGCATGGACAGAGTGGGTGTGGCCTACTGGATGGGCGTGGCCAGCTCTACATCATTCACATCAAGGGTGCCTGTGGGGGCTTGGGCAGGAGTGGGATAGATCTGAGGGTCTCTGGCAGAAGAGGGTGGGACCAGGGCAAGTGCCAAGGCATGGTCCACTGGAGGAGCCTCACTGTTCCTCTCAGGCCATGCGGGGGTGGGTGGGTTATGGAGCTAAGACTGAATGCGTTTCAGCATAGATGGCCATCATAAAATTGTACATTGGCTCCCAGCTGGCCTGGGCCAGGGCCAAGGCAGAGGGAGCCATTCCCTCACTGTTTCCAGGATGGCTTCGCAGGCCACATGAAACCACTTCGTGGGCCGCATCCAGCCCCCGGGCCTTGTGTTTGACATGTCTGTTCTAAGGGGAAACCGTTTCTTCTTCTAGCCCAGGTAACAGAAGAATAGTGAAAACAGTCAACAAGTTTTCTGGAAGACTGATAAACTTTCGTCCAAAGTAGCCCAACAGATATCAATGGGCTGGAGATGGGGGGGGGGGCTTTACCTCAGAGTCCTCTTTTCCACTGAACTGGAAATCTTTAGGCTGGGAGAAATGTTTTCCATTCTTCTCATCATTTGGGCTTCCAGAAGCATGTTAGTTCTGCCTTCAGAAATAGCCCGAGTGACAGGTTATCAGGGCACAACACATCCATACTCTTCAACTATCGCTCAAGTAACTTGAAAAGTGGCTAAAACATCCAACCACAGAGCTACCCATAATGACTCAAATCCCACCAAACTTTAAGGAGAATAATTATTTTTCTCCATAAGCAGTTGACATTGACTGTGAAGGAAAACAAGGCCAGGGGCATCTACAAATAATTGCTGCTATATTGTTTGTAGAAAATTGAACAAACAGAAGTACCTGCAACCTTATTCACTGAGGCAAATATGAACTTACTTCTCAGGGCTTCAAAATTATGCTGCATACTTTTCTGCAGTTTCAAGGACAATTGGAACATATTAAGACAATTATGAGTTACCATATCTGAATTGCAAAACTTGAGACAACCACAGGATTGCAGCAAAAATATGCTATGTATGGGGGCCCTATTTAAGGGCTGTAGATCTTATACATAGCTGGGAGTTGAAGTCCACGAGTCATAAAAGAGCCAAGGTTGCCTACCCCTGATCTAGGGTGTAATTCAGCTTCCCACACAGGAAATGAAATTCATGAAATTTGTCTCGTATTTTTATTTCTGTCCAAAGTAGTCCACATCTCCCATTGTCAGACTCTGCTTTTGATTTCAAATCACTTCATAGTCTTCTCATCTGAACCCAATCAATTCCACCACCTGCCATTTAGTACAGTTCCAGAGAACTGTAATGTCAATGTTCTTCTCCCTTTCACTAAATATAGCAACTGTTAATTCATTTCAAACCTTTCAGCGGTTTCTTTCTTCTTTAAAAGTCAAATTCTCCAAGAGGCAGTTTAGAACATTGTTTTTCAACCTTGACAACTTTACCACACGTGGACTTCAACTCCCAGAATTCCTCAGCCAACCGAAATATTTGTTTTAGAATAATCCTGGTCCAAGATTTACACAGTATTTCTCCTTCTGTTACAGTTTTAAAGGGAAATGACTGATAAAGAGGTACTTTATTCATTGCAAATATGTATGTATGGGTTTCTGTGCCATATGCAAATGTTGTCCCTCAAAACAACATTTAAAATTTAAAACATCTTTAAAATTACACCAAATCTGTACATAGCATAATGGTCTTTCCTTAGTTTTATGCCCATCAGAGACTTGGTTGGGGAAATTAGTTGATAATCATTTGTCTTTCCAAGGAGTCAAATCTTGGGGAAATACTGAGTGAGAGGGACTTAGTTACTTTGCAATAAACCCATCTCTTCCCTTTTTTTTCTTTTGGATACATAGTGGGCAGACAAGGAATTGCCAAATACAGAAGCAAGCATTTTGAATTAAGCTTGATTCCTGATAATTATATGGACTTAATGTCTTATTATCTTCCTAACAAATAGATGAAATAGGATGATCTTTTTACAAAGCCCCTGATGTAGGCCTCCACTCTACTTTACAATACAGTCATAATCAGGGTTCATCTCCAACCTAGAGCAGGCTATAAGATCTTTTCATTACATCATTCTTCAAAGCATGAGGGCCATTTAGTATTCTAGCAGTAAATATGTAACAGTCTATTTTAAAGTACTTCATAGTACTTTAAGCTTCTTTCCCAGTTCTTAATTGCTTGGAAAAGGGGATTTAATAATACTGCATACAGAAACACTGCGTAGTTTGTGAATGACATTTGATTTGGAAAGAGTAAAAAAGCCTTTAGGTTTCCATAGCCATCCTTAGGATTTCTTCCTTAATCTCTCATTTTACACTCCTTTTTCCATATATAAGCCAAATTTGACAGACCTTACTTATTCATGCATTTAATCTGTTTTACTAATTGGCTACTAGTGTTGTTTTATGAAAAAATTTAACTTCATAATTTTACTGGTTCCTAAATGGAGATTGCATTTTTGTTTCATGAGAGATGTTGAGTAGCGCTGACAGAAAAGCTAGATATTAGTATTTAGAATAAAGTGGTAGGAAAATGTAATTACTGGAGAGCAAAGCAAGGAAATGTAAGATCTCAGTTTCTTCAGTTTCACAGCATAGGCCAGTATCAAATTCATTCAATGAAAGTATATTCTATTTCAAAGAAAGGGAAGTTTTGGCCAATGTCAAAAAGTTACATGAGTGTGGCCATTGTAGCTCTCAAGTCTCTTTTTGATGGCCTAACTTTGGCTACACAGGCTAAATATCAATGACATAGTTTAATGCTATTTTGAAATCAGCAATACTTGAAAAATATTGCCCCCAAATAGTGTGAACATAGTTTAAGACTCCTTAAATCCTGGTTAAATCTACTTTGTATCAATGTGCCCTCTGACCTCCACACCCAAGTTAAGTGTGCCTGCTGACCATTGAAATGTTTCATTTCCATTCTGTTCCAATCAACTGAATTGTTAAGCATTAGTTTTATAACTTTTCTACTCTCCGTTTCAATATGTACTGTCTATTAGTAATATATTAGTCACTCTTAATACCTTTGAAGATGTGATGGAATATGCACCTGTAGCAGCAGAGGGGGCGAATATTCCCAACTCAAGAGCTTTCCCAGAAAGAGACCTGGATCAAAAGACTGTGGTCTCGAAATGGAAGGGGAGGGGAAACAAGAGGTTGAGGATAACTACACCCTAGAATCTCCCAGGATATATCTTAGCTTAGAAAATTATAGCTTTAATTTGGCACGATTCTGGCCATTAGGTGTAAGCAAATAAAGGATTGTACTCAATTGGATTTCACTGACTGGTCTCTCGGCTTGGGCCTAAAAGAAAAGCCACTCTTAAAAATGCATTCAATCCTCATTCATCCAGCAGTTCTCACATTTGCACTTTGATTATGGATTAAATACAGGCATAAATTTAAAAATGCTTCCTAGATCATTATCAAATAGTTGTATGCAAAAATGTTGGCACTCTGATAAAATAGCATGTTTCAGTGAATCCCCATGTAAAGGAAAAAGCTACATGGTAAACACTTAAACATGATCAAATTCATTGTGGAATATTTTTAAGATGTTCCAATCTCACTAGATTCCGGCTAGTGAACATATAACACAACAGAGAATTTTTTTAAAGACAACACAAAATAAACCAAAATAGCTGCAGTGGATGCCTATAATAAATTAGGTTTAAAGCATGAATCGATTTTACTTGCTTGCTTAATGCAAGATCGGGTGGATCTTAATTTAGCTCCAGGGACAATGTTCCATGAAATGGGAGCTAACCACAGAGAATGCCTGTACAACAGGCTGGACATTAGTTTGAAGTCCAAGGAAAATCTCTGCAAACTGGTCATATCTGCAAACAGAATTCCAGATCACTGCAAATGATCAACTGGAAGGTTTAGATATTAGACTAATTGTCTACAGGCCCATAACATTCATATAAAAATAATTTGCAAGAGAAAGTTCTTGCAAGTTCTCTCCAACTTCATTGCCTAAGATTCATTTATAGAAAAAGAGTAAAGAATATGAAAAGAATATCTTGCCAATCACTATGTATCAAAATATCCTAGAAACTAATTTCTCATATCAGTGAAGAATCTGAAGCTGAGAAGAGATTACATGTTATTAAACAATAATCTAGGAATATCTATAGCATTAATTTAAATGAACATTTATTTGGAGCTTGATTTAATTCTTGTTATTTCATGTAGCGTTTTTATTCTGTATGTTCTGTAAGCTGCTTGGGGTGCAATTTGTTTTTAGCAATAGCTAAATTTCATAAATAAATACTTCAAAATCAACCATGAAGTAGTTATAGGTAAAGAGAGAGAGTTTTTGCAGTAGACTTCACAGTCCCCCAGGCTTAAATATTATTGATACATGTACATGCAAGTGGTCCTAAGAATAATTTGATATTGGAAGGAAGGAAGGGAGGGAGGAAAAAGAGGATAGTAAGATGGTCTTGTTGCAGAAAACATTTTGGAGCCTTTATTTTTGCCAAAAATGTTACAAAGGAATTGTGATTCAAATGGGTTCCAACTGCCATGGTCACTTTTTTTTTTTTGAATCTGCAAATTTGTGTTTAAACTTTATACATCCAGATGTATCAACTTCTGTTCACTTGAGGATTCACTTGAACATACAGTTTCACTAAAGATGCCTAAATGTTTGCATATAACTTTATATTATTTAATTATAACACAAGGACAAGATAATGGAACATTTATCAGGTTATCTTTTCAGATGTTTGGTTTCAACAGTTTAAATAATGCAGCTCAACTGCTGAAGTATTGCATTTAACTTAAATGGATTGGTGCTTTGTATGATTTTTTTAAAGTATTGCCTAATATTTATCAGCATTTATTAGCATAATAATTTTTCATTGTTAAAGTAGTTTAATTACAAACTAGAGTAATTTTTTTAAAATTTCATTTTAATTATAAAATGGAAGAAATTTCTCTTCAATTTGAACACATCACATTTGTCTTATGAGAACAAGATTTACAGTCGTAAGTTGCACATAAAGGGTTTATTTTAAATGTTTTAAGGATAGAGTTACATCATAATTATAAAAATTACTTACAGAATTAAGTAACAGATTTAAAGATTTAAAGTGTTTATACTTCTAAATGCAGAGAACAGGGAACTGTCTACATCATTAAAAAAAAAATGAAACCAAGCTCTAGAGATGAAGTCATTTACCTAATTTTAAAATGTGAACACGAAGACCTTTGAACTATACACATAGCAAGAACCATCCAAATTGCACTAATGATGAAAAATATAAAAAGCACAGCATTTCCAAGGAACCACACATTTTTTATTTTTTTGGTTCTTTGAAATGGTTGCAATTAATATATTCATGGAGAAGTCTTTTTTTTAAACGCACCAATTTAAGGAAGTTAAAAATTATCCAGCAAAAATAGCTTTTTGCACTATTGCCTGGGTTTTTAATGATTCTACTTCATCACAATTTAGGATTTGGCACAAAAAAGCCTAGTACTAATTGGAACTAATTTTTATTTCTTTTTGAACAAAGTACATGGTCCCTTCAAACGCTGCATGACACATACAACTGGAAAGTTACCTCCTTGGCACTATGTTTGCCTCACCAGTGCATTTAATCCTACTACCACCATTAAAACAGCACAATAAGCAAATTCACAAAAAAAAACCAAAATAAAAAAACCTAAAAACCTAAACATTTTTTAAACATGCAACTTTAACTTTCTTACATTGAACATTCTACCTTCTAAGCATGCAAAAAAGGGATGGTCTGCATTTAAGTTTTGTCTTAAAATTTTACAGGGCAGCCTGACATCACATAAAACACACAATATACACTACAGCAGGTAAATGGAGAAAGGCCAATAACTTTTATACACAGATCCATAGCTTGTGCCACCACAAGCTTGTAATAACTTGGAAACCAATGCTGAATCTCTGGAGCAAGGGACCAACATTAGTTACCAGGGTGACAAACACTGCATGCAGATCTGAAATATGAGCCTAAAATGAAGCCCAAAATAGATGGGCAGGGTGTAAAATTAAGTCTCTAGTTTAAAAACAGAAAAAGATGGTCTAAGCTATCAAAAAAGCAGACAATGTGGACACTTAAAAAACCATAAAATTTATACAGAATATAGATTACTCTAAACTGGCAGAATGTGGTGTATTAAGAGACTTGCAGAAATCACATCACAAGCTCTTTGAACGTGATCTTTTTGTTCCACTTAATTCTTTGCAAGTATCTTGAGACATACTCTTGATTTATAGTTTATGTAGCCCACAATTCAAAGTACTACATTTACGTATTTCTCTTGTGTATGTTTAATACACTCATTCTTGTGCCACAAATATCAACTTGGGCTCATGGAGCCAGGCTCAGCTTTGAGATTTACATGCAGGACTCTAAAGAGTCAATAGAAAACATACAGATCTGCTGGATGAAAAACACTGGGTTGCAAATCTGCTCACTTTTGTTCAAGAACACAGGAACATCATGACTCAGGTACTTGGGGCTTAAAGACTGCATTGGAAAAGCTCTTCATGGAAAAGACAACAGTTTGCCTTTGGTTGCCTATTGATGAAATACTGGACATAATGCAATAGTAGCAATGGTCAAGAAATTTTAAGATACTGTATTTATACGGTGAGTATTACCATTAAAGAGCATAATGAGGCATAAGCCTTAAGGCTACAATATGAATTCAGGCAAAACTAAAAAAAAAAAAAAAAAAGTTTAAATTGCATGGAGTTTAATATGCATACTCACACCGGAGGTAAACTTAACCTCAAAAAGCTGATCAGCAACACTTTCTAAAATTCGTCAGCCTTGTAGTTAAGCAAAGAGGTTTGGTTCTCATTTACTTGTGCAGAGCAGTCTTCAGTCACTGCAATGCCCTGCCTCAAATTGGTTGCTTTATGATATTTTCCACTGATTAGTTTAAAAAGCTGCCACGCCAATCTACACTTTACAAAAAAAAATGACCCAAGAATGAATTTGAATGAAGCTGCGGGTGGCTTATTTACATCCATCCTCGGTTGCAGATGGCTGAACCATGGAGACTTTCTAGCTTCCGTTAGATAGTGCACCATTAGCATGCAGAGCCCTAGTGTTCTTTTAATGTAGTTCACATTAAACAGCATACCTCAAGCAAATACAATGTACAATACAAAAGGCGACAATAGGTTGGAATTGTATGTCTTGTTTGGACTCACCCCAAGAAGAAAGGCCAGGAGAAAAAAAGGTAGAAGCCTTCTTTAGCAGAAGATAAGGAAACAAGAAGGAATGCAGTATATCAAAATAGAAGGCAACAGATGACTTTCTTTCTCAGTAAGACAAGCCTTTAATGTATGAGGACTCTAGTGAGGTTTGTCATTTACATGTAACAGATTTTAGTCCACATACAAGAATCTAAGTTGCTAGATTTGATAGACACCCAGTAATTACTGTGTAGTATTCTTTAATGTTAGCATGAATGACTAAGCTGCTACGGCACCAAGCACCTGGGTTCTGCTAAAAGTTAACAAAAAATCCTACAACAACAATATTGAGAACTGAAGGCATCCTTGCTTTAATTTTATCCAGGTCCTACATTTGATAAACACTTGCTCTGCATTTTTCTTATCAACTGCATCATATGTATACCATATTCTATTATCCTGTAATTAAAATATACAACATTCTCATGTAACAGAAGCATAATAGTATCTGGAACATAGGACACTGATATTAATTGGTTTAGGCACTCCTTAACACTGCTTAAAATAGTTTTAATCATCTCTGCCCAAACCCCCAAAACAAGGATGTAATATGTTTAATACAAGAAAACTTAATATTACATACAGGAAAGCAATTTAATATCAAGCTACACTTGCATTGGCAGTTGAAAAGTTAAGTGAAAAGCCAAGGGAAAGATATAATTGGGGGAGGGGAAGAAATCAGATTAATGATTACATTGCTAGATTCTTTTACACAGCTTGAATTTGCAGCTGCTGGTTTTTTTGTCCTAACTTTAACCAGATACCCACCCACCCCCAACAAGACTTCCTCTAAGAAAAGGAATTCCCCTACATAAAATGTGTCATGTTCACATCAAAGTCTATTTGTACAGTTCACAATGGAATAATTTTCCTGGCAGAGATTGTGGGCTCGCAGGGACATTTAAGCTTTCAAATAAACTGGAAAGCAGTTAAGTCTTCTGTGTCTACAAATTTTACACTGAAAGTTCCACAAGTTTGGCAAAAGTTTGCATGGTGGCGTCTAGGATGTCTTCACCAAATCATAGACATAAATATGGAAATCATCATCAAACTTGATGAAATAGACAGAGGGTTTGGCTTCAACTTGATGAATGACCATGCCAGTCCTTTTTGAGCCATCTTCTTTGGCATACTCCACTTGTTTTCCAACTAGGCTGTCCACAACTTCTCCAGGTTCCCGCTCTGCTGGAGGTGAATCATCTGAAAAGACAAAATTTATATTAAAACACAACAGTGTTTAACATAATATACCCTTATTAAGTCCATTTCTTCATGCAATTATATTTCAAGCACCTTAAAACAAAAGCTTTATTTATGGCACACATAGAAACATTTTGGATGTTCTCAAAATATTAGACTAATTGGATTGATTGAATGGTTAATGTCTTATTCAAATGGATAACTTTGTAAACTTGGTAAATACATTCTACTTTATGCAGCATAGCATAGCCAAAATTTCAAATGTCGAAATTATTCCTCCTTAAACTCAAGGTGAACAGTCCAACAAATTCTTATTTAATATAGGTTAAAATATTGTGTAAGATATAAAATAAATAGAAAGTGATACTTAAGTTGATTTTTCTTGTTAGTTGTACACAATTCAATTTTTTTAAAAAAAACTAACTTCACATTCAAAGTTTGTTCTTAACAATATACAACACATTAAAATGTTGTAAACTATACCAATTATCAATACTTCATATACATTTAATACATTTAATGGTCCAAAGTATCTCCTTGTGGCCTGACCACTAGTGATCCCTCTATCAAACCACCTGGTTTTGACTTGCCCAACTTCATCTGATCAAAATGGAACATAATTAGGTGTGATACTGGAAGAAGTGTCTTTGCCCTGTATCAGTGGGGATGGAAAGATTCCTCTTGTTGCGATTGTAGTGCTGATATGCAAACTATTAAACATATTGTGCAACATAGTCCACACCATGCGTTCTCTGGTTCTCTAGAAAATCTGCATGAAGCAACGCCAGAGGCAATTGCCTGGATTAGAAATCCAGATATGAGGCCACTCCCAAATCCTCATAGAAGTTTACTTATAATTACGTAGACTGACTGTGTATATTGTTTACTTCTCTTCTGTCATGTTCTCATCATACACTAAATAATGACACATTTAACATATGCCTTAGCTATGTCATTGGCCTAAAAGTCTAAAATACTAATAAAAATGGAGCATTAATGGACAAAAAGTGCTCAGTCTCCCAAACATGACCAACATCTAAGACCATAATTATATTTGACAAATATTAGATAGATTTCCTTATTATTTTGATGGTTAAAAAGTATTTAGCCTGTATGTTTGTTCTTTTGCAGTCTATTTTTTTTTAAATATTCTCTATTCAAGAGAGTCGATTCTATTGGCTTTCAAAAGCCAATAGAATAAAAGGGACTAGCACAGCTAAGGAAAAGGGGGAAAAAAATGGTGGACTGCGTTGTTTGGCGACCCCTGTGAAATGGTTGTTCAACCCCAAATGGGATCCCGACCCACAGGTTGAGAACCACTGCTCTAAAAGTTACAGCAGTATGTCTAATATTTCCATATCTTTCTTTAAGCTTCAAACTGACACAATAAACAATGAAGGTCTTGAATAGTAGTCTTTTTTTAGCCCTAGGAAACTTTGCAATAAAGGAAGTCAATTTGTATGCAGTTGCAAGAGAAAGCAACTTCTCACCATGCTCTTCAAGTTGAAATATCCCACTGGCAATTAAGCACAGAAGTGGATGGCAAACATAGAATGTTAAATGCTAGTGGACTTATCTTTGAAAGTACACTAGGAGTTAAGCCCAGCACACCTCATAGATAAATCCAAAAACATAACAAACATCATTTTAAGAAATCACAAAAGGTGAAGTCACTGACTAAAGAAAACTATTGATTTTGCAATTATTATGCATATACTATAAAAGCATCAAAATTGCCATAAACCAATATGCAACAAAAACATGGCTAATTTTTTGAGAACTGTGGGAATTTGAAGAAGTGTTTCTGGCACAATTACAAACAGCTGCATTATAAAAAGTCATAAATACCTGTATCACCAAAGACAAACTAGTGATACTTCAAGGTCTTGTTCCAGAACCTGAACACAACATGGAAGTGACTCCTGGTCACTGTTTCTTTTCAAGCCTATAGTCTTTTTCTTTCAGGAGAGCCCCTCTCACCTGCTCCCAATACACAGTCAGTTTTGCAAAGAAAGCTTGTATATTTCCTGCTTTTTCTCTCCCATCCTGGCTAAGGTCACACCATGTTATTCTCTAAGCAAAATCTCCTATTTAGAATTAAGCTTGACACACTTGATGATTTAACAGGCACATCCATATTATTTCTTGGCAATGATGTAGAAATGGTTTGTCATTACCTTCTAGGAGTATTTTACATCTTTCCAATATTGTTCATAGCCGTACAATTTCTGTTGGTCTTCCAGCAAACAACTGCTTTGCTTTTTGAAGATCAGCCAAAGTTAGCTCAATGGTGTTAATTGCAATAACAATGTACCTTCTTATTTTCAACAAACTCCCTTTAAGGCTTGCCCCCTTTAGGAATTTCATAGCCTCACTAGTATTCTTGTATTTTGTGAGTCCTTTAAGGTAGGGTAGGTCACAAAACAAATATTACAAGGATTTCAGGAAACTTTTATTATACTAAGTTCAAATAACAGAATCTTCAAAGCCTAACCAAGTTTGTCCCATCTTATACCAAATATCAAGACAAGCCTATCTTGAATTTCTTTCATACTCTTCTTTCTATCTGGGACTATGCAAACTTTTCTGCAACTCCCTATTAATGGCTCCCTCCTTTCTTTCCCTCTTAATGGTTCTCTTGTACCTTCCCCAACATCAGCACTACATTCATTTACATGATGTTTTTGTAAGCCTCATCTTCCCTTGTTCCCAAATAGTGGGATCTGAGTTTTCCTATAGCTGGATGTAAATATAGGGCACAAGAGGTGATAACATTATATTCCATAAAGGAAAAGGAAAATAGAAATTTAAGAACATTAAAAACAATCTAAGTAACTATTCACATGCCATGGATAGGAGTACTGCCAACAGCAACCCCCTTATGGATTACTGCCTTGTCGTGGCGAAGGGGCTTGCGTAACTCAGTGAAAATATAAGCTATGCCGTGCAGGGCCACCCAAGACGGACAGGTTATAGCAGAGAGTTCTGACAAAATGTGATCCACTGGAGAAGGAAATGGCAAACCACTCCAGTATCTTTGCCATGAAAACCCCATGGACAGTACTAAAAGGCAAAAAGATATGACGCTGGAAGATGAGCCCTTCAGGTCGGAAGGTGTCCAATATGCTACTGGGGAAGAGCAGAGGGCTAGTACTAGTAGCGCCAGAAAGAATGAAGCGACTGGGCCAAAGCCGAAAGGACGCTCAGCTGTGGATATATCTGGTGGTGAAAGGAAAGTCCGATGCTGTAAAGATTTTTTCTCCATAGGAACCTGGAATGTAAGATCCATGAATCAAGGCAAGCTAGACGTAGTCAAAAAAGAGATGACAAGACTGAACATCGACATCTTAGGAATCAGTGAACTAAAATGGACAGGAATGGGTGAATTTAACTCAGATGACCATCAGGTATACTACTGTGGGCAAGAATCCTTCAGAAGAAATAGAGTAGCCTTCATAGTCAATAAAAGAATAGGAAAAGCAATACTGGGATACAATCCCCAAAATGACAGAATGATCTCAATTCGAATCCAAGGCAAACCACTAAATATCACAGTAGTCCAAATCTATGCCCCAACCAATGGTGCTGAAGAGGATGAAATTGACCGGTTCTATGAAGCCCTACAGCACCTTATAGAATTAACACCAAAAAATGATGTCCTTATCATCATGGGGGATTGGAATGCTAAGGTAGTAAGCCAAAAGATAACCGGAATAACAGGCAAGTTTGGCCTTGGAGTACAAAATGAAGCAGGGCACAGGCTAATAGAATTTTGTCAAGAGAATACGATGGTCATAACAAACACTCTTTTCCAACAACCCAAGAGACGACTCTATACATGGACATCACCAGACGGTCAATATAGAAATCAGATTGACTATGTGCTCTGCAGCCAAGGATGGAGAAGCTCTATACAGTCAGTAAAAACAAGACCAGGAGCTGACTGTGGCTCAGATCATGAGCTTCTCGTTGCAAAATTTAGGCTTAAATTGAAAAAAGTAGGGAAAAACACTAGGCCACTCAGGTATGAATTAAATCATATTCCTGATGAATATATAGTAGAGGTGACAAATAGATTTAAGCAATTAGATCTGATAGACAGAGTGCCTGAAGAACTATGGATGGAAGTTCGCAACATTGTACAAGAGGTAGCAACTAAAACCATCCCAAAGAAAAAGAAATACAAGAAAGCAAAATGGCTGTCTGAGGAAGCTTTGCAAATAGCTGAGGAAAGAAGGGAAGCGAAAGGCAAAGGAGAAAGAGAAAGATACACCCAATTGAATGCAGAATTCCAGAGAATAGCTAGAAGAGATAAGAATGCCTTCTTAAATGAACAGTGCAAAGAAATAGAAGAAAACAACAGAATAGGGAGGACCAGAGATCTCTTCAAGAAAATTGGAGATATGAAGGGAACATTTCATGTGAAGATGGGTATGATAAAGGACCAAAATGGCAGGGAGCTAACAAAGGCAGAAGAGATTAAGAAGAGATGGCAAAACTACACAGAAGAACTATACAAGAATGAGCTTAACATCCCAGATAACCACAATGAGATGGTCACTGACCTCGAACCAGACATCCTAGAATGTGAAGTGAAATGGGCCTTAGAAAATCTGAGCAACAACAAAGCTAGTGGAGGTGACAGTATTCCAGCTGAGCTATTCAAAATCTTAAAAGACGATGCAGTAAAAGTGCTACACTCAATTTGCCAGCAAATTTGGAAAACTCAACAGTGGCCACAGGATTGGAAAAGGTCAGTTTACATTCCAATTCCAAAGAAAGGCAATGCCAAAGAATGTTCAAACTATCGCACCATTGCACTCATTTCACATGCTAGTAAAGTTATGCTTAAAATCCTACAAGCTAGACTCCAGCAGTATGTGGATCGAGAACTACCAGAAGTACAGGCAGGATTTCGAAGAGGCAGAGGAACTAGAGATCAAATTGCCAACATACGCTGGATCATGGAGAAAGCTAGGGAGTTCCAGAAAAACATCTACTTCTGCTTCATTGACTATGCTAAAGCCTTTGATTGTGTGGATCACAACAAATTGTGGCAAGTTCTTAAAGAGATGGGAGTACCAGACCATCTCATTTGTCTCTTGAGAAACCTATATGCGGGTCAAGAAGCAACAGTGAGAACTGGACACGGAACCACTGATTGGTTCAAAATTGGAAAAGGAGTCCGGCAAGGCTGTATACTGTCGCCCTGCCTATTTAACTTATATGCAGAGCACATCATGAGAAAGGCAGGGCTAGATGAATCAAAAGTTGGAATTAAGATTGCCGGGAGAAATATCAACAACCTAAGATATGCAGATGATACCACTCTAATGGCAGAAAGTGAAGAGGAACTAAAGAGCCTCTTGATGCGGGTGAAGAAGGAGAGTGCAAAAGTTGGCTTGAAACTCAACATTAAGAAAACCAAAATCATGGCATCCGGCCCTCTCAATTCCTGGCAAATAGATGGGGAAGAAATGGAGGTAGTGACAGATTTTATTTTTCTGGGCTCCAAGATCACCTCAGATGGGGACTGCAGCCAAGAAATTAAAAGACGCTTGCTCCTGGGGAGGAAAGCTATGGCAAATCTAGACAGCATACTAAAAAGCAGAGACATCACCCTGCCAACAAAAGTGCGTATAGTCCAGGCCATGGTTTTCCCAGTTGCAATGTATGGCTGTGAAAGTTGGACCATAAGAAAGGCTGAGTGCAAAGAATTGAGGCCTTTGAACTATGGTGCTGGAGAAGACTCCTGCGAGTCCCTTGGACTGCAAGGCGTTCAAACCGGTCAGTCCTAGAAGAGATCAACCCCGACTGCTCTTTAGAAGGCCAGATCCTGAAGTTGAAACTCAAATACTTTGGCCACCTAATGAGAAGGAAGGACTCACTGGAGAAGGGCCTAATGCTGGGAAAGATTGAGGGCAATAGAAGAATGGGACGACAGAGAATGAGATGGCTGGATGGAGTCACTGAAGCAGTAGGTGTGAACTTAAATGGACTCCAGAAGATGGTACAGGACAGGAAGACCTGGAGGAACATTGTCCATGGGGTCGCAATGGGTCGGACACGACTTCGCAATTAACAACAACAACAACAACAGCAGTAGTCAATTCTCACTTGCCTTCCCTTCCAATTAAGTATTTGTCATGGAAACCTAAAGATTCATTTTGACTGCAGAACATTCAAAACATGCAACAACTGTGTCGAAGAACCTTTCTGTTCTCTACTTGTGCAGCTCTCAGGTCAGTTCACAAGAATTATTCTTTGTACTGGTGATAAAATTTATTCTCAAAACTCCTGTATTCTAGCAAACTCTGAGAATTTTAAATTGATTTTTATATATGAATCAACTTACTAGAATCAGGCATAATACGGAGATCGCCTTCTTTATAGTCATCTAAGAGCTGGTACATGTACAAGACAGGATCCTTTTCATAGGTAATATAAAACCATGTCTTCATTATGGGTGCTTGAGCCAAGACCATTCCTCTCCATTCATCTTTTGAGCCATCTTCTGTCTCAAACATATGCTCTACTGCTTTGCCAATCATTATGTCTGCCAGGTGGGCATCACTGATCCGAGACGAAGCTGAAAGATACAGTTCAGTGCTTGGTTAACATTATAAGCTATACCCAAACCCAATCTATTTTAAGATGCCAGAAAAATAGTATAAAAGCAGCAATTGAGCATTGCTCAACTTCAAAACTAGATAGATGCCTAATTTTACTCAAGATTTTATTCAAGATTAACATAATTAAAAATTCTCTATACGGGATTTAGGTAAGAAGGGTATTCAGCAATCACACTTAAAGGCTGAAGAAAACACTTATTAGATTAACTGAAATAAAATTTTTCATTAAGCACTGAATAAGATTCAATTTTAGAGGTGACTTCAATAACAAAAAAGAACAAAATATTGAATTTTAGTGTTAAGAAATATTCACCCCACTTTCTATAACAATTTAGACTTATTAAAACATTTGCTGCGGAATGGAAGAGATTGGAGATGGGGCAAAATGGTCTGAAATTCAAATAAAGTGACCAAGACTTCATAAAAGTTTTAGGAAACAAACCATAGCAGCTTATTAAATTATATTATTAGTATTTAAGATTCAGTAAGGCTTGATGAATATGATTTTAAGTTATTTCATTAGAAACAGTCATTACTGAATTGAAACAGGATTTCAATTAATTGGATTTCAGGATCCCATAAATATAGCAGCACAACTGATCAGATCAAGATAGATTTCCATCCTGCTTCAAATTAAGTAATAGTTTACCAGGCAGTCTTTATTTATAGGCCTCTATACAGATACCATCATTAAATCTTCTGGCAGTGATTTCCCATAAACAAAGATAGGCTGTTTTCAATAAATCATAGTCTAGTTCTGCCTTCTACTAGACTACTGGGGTGCAGTTCTTGCCATGGGTATTGGTATTGGCTGAAGGAAGGAAGATTGTTGTCATGGATCCACTGAAGAACTTAACACGCGGGTAATCATATGTAGAGATAAATCGAGAAATCTTGGAGAAATATTCATCATAGAAGTCCTCAGAGTAGCTCATCAGAGTAGAAGCTGTATAATCATAATATTTTGTCCAGATACATGGTTTGCTAATCCCAGCTTTTGATTTGGCAATTTATGGTTGTAACCACTGCTCCACCAAAACTTCAATTATATGTGCATGGCACACAATGTCCAGAACACTGAGAATAAATTCAAACTAAGTAGGGGCGGCGGGGGGGGGGAGAATTAGGAACTGGGGCTGTTTACAGTTGTTTCACTTTGCTCTTAGGGATGGGAGGCCAAACTGTTTGCGAAATAGCTTTGATGGAGGGCCTCTCTGAACATTTGTCAAAGCAATATACACTTTCAAGGAATTGCATGGCTGTAATGCAAAGTAGACTAGCTTTTTTCCAATATCATAACAATAACAACATCCTGACCTTATATCTATAAAATTCAAGGTGGCAAACATACCGAATACTCTTGCCTCCTATTGATATGTAGTATTTGCTTTTACAATGTGGATTAAGGCAGACTGGCTCACATTATTTTTAACAGCAAGAATAAAAGTATTAATAGGTCTCTTAAAGTTTCTAGGATAAAAACGTGTTTGTGTTCTATATATATCTCCTTTCAAAGAGTACTTGAAAATTAATTTAAAAAGTAATAGTCTGCTTATTATTGTAAGAGTCTTCTTGATAGAATATTAAAATGGTTCTAATAAATATATATGTGCTCTCCACTTATACTTACATGTGAATAAAACTCAGAAGTGTGGCATGTTTAACTGATATATTACAAATATTTCTTGCTTTAGTTTATGTATTTCTAGTCCCCTTGAGCACTGGATTAAGCAAGAACACAGTCTATAAATTTAATAAATCAAACAAATGACTTATCTTAAACTTGTTCAATTTTATCACAACCATTAACGTTTATATCATTATTTGGAAATGCTTTTCTTAGAAGCTAATTTATTGACAAAAAGGATTCACCGGTTGTACTGCCTTTACTATGTAAAGCTCATCCTTGAAAAGGTTCAAAAGGAGAACTTGGTAAGCATTTATTTCAGTAAGAATTGAGCAGAAGGGATAGGCTATGATTCTTAGTAAACTGGAAGCATTTGCAGGTTCTCTTATCATTTGACAATTTTTTTATATTTTAATTTGCTGCTTTGTGGGATATGAAAATGTTTATATTTGCACTTTAAACAGTACTATGTTCAGTTGACAGCTGTTCATAAAGACGTGGGGATTATTTAAATCAGTAAATTTTCTATCTAACATTCCCTAGTGCATAAAATCATTATCCATTCACTTCTATAGCCTGTGGCAGTATTTGACAATTAACACCCAACACTTCTAGACTCCATCAAAATACTTACCAACTCGATCTGGGAGGACTTCAAGCGCTGAAACCCTCTCATCTTTGTGCAGTTCTAGTCCATAGACACAATCAAATCCATCGTATTTAATAAGGAAGAGAGAGGGGTTTACAGGAACCTGGTCTAGGACTGTGCCTTTCCACTGTGTAACAGGCCCACTCCCTTCTTTCCATCCATGTTGTATTCTGCAGCCTACAATATTTCTTCTAGGTTGAGAAATGGGTTTACTTGGTCCCACGTTGTTTCGATGCTTTCTGTATTTATATATAAAGCCATAAAATGTAAATACATTGAAAAAATTCTATTACTTTGTAGAAACTGCTCAGAGTCACATTGAACTGCAAGACTGGTAGCAAATCAATTTAATAAATAATACGAAGCATCTCATACTTAACTACTCTTTCATATTAGGAAATTTAGTTATTTAATACATACACATGGACACAATTTTCAGGAATGAGCCAAGTGCACAGTACATTTGCAACACATTCAGTAAATAATACTATGACTATATCTCCCTGCAAATATATCCTCATTTGAGAGATGAAGTCTTGGATCTTTCTAAAATTATTTCATGTGATTCTAGAATTATCTCAGAAGTAGACTCTGGCTGAACTCCAGAAAATTTCCACTTTAATGTAGCGCTCTGATCCTGGCCAAGGAAACATTAGTCTTTTCTTAGAAATATATGTTTTGTAATTAACATAAATTTATTTTACCTATCTGATTTCAAAAATATGGATTTTACTAGAATCTTTGTCTCCAAAGCATAACATTCCGTATTCATTAAAAACAATGGGTTTTTTTTCTGCCCTATTCCCACCCTGCAACTTGACAGGAGGTTTGTATTCTCTCAAAAAAAAAAAGCCTCCCAGGGCTGGGAAACACTTGAGACAGTTTGGGTATATGAGAAATTACAGCCAAAGCTTTGGAAAACCAAAAGCCTTGTGTTTCCATGCTGAAAATAATCTTGAACATATGGGATTTGATTTCAGAGGTGTAGAAAAATTTTACCATTCTTACCATGAATAACTGATGTGGCTTAACACGAATTCAATGTGGTTCATATTTTTTTTATTTCTTGCTAAAATTATTATATAGCAGTAAGTTGGGATGGGATGAAAATACCTTTCAACTCTATAACCTTATCATTGTCCATCTTATAAATCTCATATTCTACATTCCTTAGCACTCTTTTGCTATGATAAAATTGATATATTACAGAAAAAAACACAAGAGGTGATAAGTCTTCTTATAATGCCCATGTTAGATAAAAAAATAAAGTCTTAAAATATCCAGAAAACTAGTTTTTGAGCAGATTTGCAGATGATACAACAAACAGCTACTCTTCACAAGCTCTATACTGCATAAAAATGGAAAGCATGAGATTAAGTGCATAAAAATGGAAAGCATGAGATTAAGATAATACTACTTACTTGTGAGAAGCTCTTTTCTTCATCATGCTGGCAGAGACACCTGCATGCCCTACAAGAAAAAAAGCAAACAAGAACTAAGACAAGAGGCAAAATTTCACGATGGGAAAATTTAAACTTTATTCTTATTTCACAGAGCATTTGCTGTGGTTATACACACAGCATATCAGTCAAATCCAATCTATCCTAATTTAAACCAACCCCAGTAATTAAACTTTTTCCCCTGTCCCCAAAGATACCTTGATATTCATAATTATACAGTCAGTCTCCAATAACAGAAGACAGAATCTATAACTAGGCTTGCTTAGATACTCGAATAGAAAAAAATATTTCATGTTATTGGGATTTTATATTCCAAATTAAGGCAAATATTATGGTTAGACAACTTTCTTACACAGTTGTTTTGGTTCTCATACTACTAAAGAGCTAATTAACAAAGGTAACACAGGTATGAATCAAGAATATTTTGGGTTATCTCCATGGTCATAATGAAAATATTAGATAAAACCTGAAATTTATAGAAAATTATTTTTAAAACATATTCCAGGTCTGCCTTGCATATGGCAGTCATGTTCTAGGAATTCTGTGTATTGTTATATACCTTATATCATAAGTTATATGATCATATAGTATCTCTGCAAATATAATGTAAATCTGATCCATAAAAGAACAAGCCAACCATATAGAAGCATTTATCCTGTCAAAACTTTTTCTTAATTTGAAAAAAGCCAGACAATGTCCATTTTACATAAATGTTGTGTCTTTCTGTAACCTGTATATGGTTGCTAAATACTGGCATATCAACCTAGTCATTATACCAAATGATCATTTTTTATGCAACCCTATCAATTTTACTATTTGTCTTTTATCCCAGAATTGTTAGAATTTGTTTTGGTCTGTGTTTACAAATAACTTAGGTTCTTTAGATAAGTGCTGCAAATATAAAATAGTTTGACAGGTGGTTCTTCACTTAGGATTGTTCTTTTAATGATGGTTCTGTGATGGAATGTGCACCTGCAGCAGCAGAGGGGGAGGATTTTGCCAACTCAGAACTTTCTCAGAGGGAGCTCTGGATCAAGAGACTGCATAGCCCTGAGATCGAGGGGTGAGAGAGAAAGAGGTTAAGAGTAGCCTCATCCTAAAATCTCTCCGGATATATCTAATAGCTTAGAAAATTATAGCCTTACTTTGGCAAGATTCTGTCTATTAGGTATAAGCAAATAAAGAATTGGACTCAATGTGATCTCTGTCTCATCTCTGGGCTTGGGCCTAATGGGTTCAAAGTTATAACAGCACTGGAAAAAAATGGTTTATAATCTACCCTTGAAGTTCTGACCATCCTACCATCCCTGCAGCCACATGATCACAATTCTGACACTTGGCAACCAGCTTGCATTTATGAAAGTTGTGGTGTCTCAAAGTCTCATGATCATGATTTGCGACTTTCCCAGATGGCTTCTATCAAGCAAAGTCAATTGGAGAAGCCAGATTTGATTAACAGCAATGTGATCTGCTTAAAGACCACAATAAAAATGGTTTTAAAACTGGGTCTGGTCATGTGCTGGTTTATTTAACAATTGGCTTTGCTTAGTGATTCAGTCCCAATGGTGGTCATAAGTTGAGGACTACTGGTACAGCTCATAGTTATTTATTGAATACACTACTAGTATTTAAATTGTTTTGCACAAACAATTTTGCATAATAATTCAAAATTGGCAAAAATAGCATATTAAATGAAATTAATAAGTGATATCAAGAAATGTTGTCTTAACATATTCTGGCAAGCTATTAAACAAGAATAATTAAATCTGCTTAGGCTAGGCCAAGTAATCCTTTCCTTTCCCTTTCCCTAAACTGGGAGCTAACAGAAAATATGTTCTTCAGCCTTCTAAAGAAACCCTTAATTTTCTCAAGGGCATCAGCTGCAGTGCAATTTAAGATATGGATCACATTTTTAATATTAGAATTTTAATTTCTATCCCCAAAGGCTGGCTAAACCCAAACACAGGATCAGTTAGGACAAAAAAGCTGAAATGCATATATTAGGTACTGGTCTATAATCAAATGAAATCATGAAGAGCAAGCAAACTGCCTAACTTTTTGAAAGCAAGATATCAGAGCCACAGCTTTGTTATTCTAATATAGTTACTACTAATAGAACCACTTTTATTAAAATTGTGCCAGATATGTTGCTGAATACCTAACATTGCACAGTTAAAATATAGTCTATGGTCCAAAATAAAGCTTTGTTAAGTAACATATGGCTACTTGAATGTTTTAAATGGATCATATCACTGAAAACACATTATTAATATTCCTTTAGAACAGAAAGATGATTTAGAAGAAGCCTAGAAGATTTAGTGGCAACAACATAATAAGAAAGATCCTATTATAAAAAAAGCTCGTCATATAATTCGACTGAAGATATTAGTAAATTCTCTCATTATTCCACTTAAAAAACAAATCTTTCCTTAACATTTTTTGTGGATGGGCAAAAGCCAGAGTTTTTCATATTAGCAATATATGCACCAGATAGAATTGCTATCAGTTATCTAGTGTCATCATTGGTTTCAGTGTTCACCAAAATTATTAGATAAAAGATTATCAACTCAAAGATTTCCATCTTTGAGAATAGCAGATTGTCCCTACAATAAGGATGACAACTGATTTAATACACAACACAATAGCACATTACTTTATATAACTACAAGGAAAGCAATTTGTGCTGACACATCCAGCCTTTATGGGATAGATATGGAAAAGGGTTTGTCACTGTTTTGAAAAAGTCATAGCATTTGGATCTTCTAAATATAGAAAACAAAGTGTTCTGACTATTATATATTGCAAATGTGCACCCTATCTTCATTCACAAAACTATAAATGGATCCAAGCAATAACATGTATGTTGATACATAATATGAAAACAGTATAGAAAGCTTCTATACAGATTAAGTCTCTAACACAATATTTTAATATTTAACTTATTTTATTTTATCAACTGTTAATTGCCAATCTAACAAAACACAATTATATTTCATTTTCCACTATTGGGTTTCAATAATGACTACCAGTTCCTATTCTATGCTAGTATTATTCAAGCCAGATATATTTATATTGTGCTCTGATAATTAAAAAAAACAACCTAATAATAGCAGAAGTATTTTATACTGTCATTCATGAAAAAATAGACAAATCTACTGCATTTTTTCTTTTATCAGAAATTCTCTTGTGATTCTAGAGATGAAAATCAATGGACTAAATTCTCTTCAGTAGCGGTCTTTTGTTAGGATACTGAATTTAGTAGCTGGAACAGTAAAGTGTACAATAGTCCTAACATACAGTTGTAGTTGATTAGAGAGTGCTGACTCATGCATGATGCAACCAATGCGATGATTGGTTGTTGTAAGTATAAAGGGGGAGTTTCCCTTTTTTCCCTCTTTTTTCTTGTGTGTTCTACATACTGTTCAGATTTACCTCATGATATTCCTGACTATCTTGTATTCTTCCTTTTCTGGATGATAACAAAGACTGCTGTAAATTTGTTAAATGTTAAATATGTTTATATTTATATAAAGGACTACAAGTTTGTGTCTGTGTCTCCAACTTCATTTGGATGGCTGCTGCACAGTTCCCTGTCAACTTGATATAAAAAAGTTTTAGCCAGGTTGATTGGGTAGTGTACAGAAGCAGTTAAATTCTGTGCATTTTTTTGCTGGATCTGGGAAGATAGACACAAGCCTAATACTAAGATTTAAACTTTGCACATTATAATTCTGCAGTGCAGTGCAGCTGAAGAATCAGTTATGTAGTGATGTCAAAAATATCTGGCACTATCTCTGGTCGTACATTTTAAACCTGTAATAATCAAACCTAAATATTACAATGTAGCCATAACCACATGCAATATTCACTACAACACATATGGACATACACATATCACCATGACCCATTAGACAATGGTTACAGAGATATTTGCTTACCAGATTCCTCAATGCCTTCAACAATGGCAGAGCTTCACATGTTCTGGAAAAGTTCTTTAAAGGTTCAGGGAGATATACAGTAACGTATCTGCCTTGAAAGGTGTGTGTGTGTGTGTGTGTGTGTGTGTGTGTGTGTGTGTGTGTGTGTAAAATGCTTTATGATAATTATATGTCATAAAATCATTTATAATTTTTTTCAAATTTCAATTAAATGGAAGTTTTGGATTTTGGACTTTATTTTAAAAGCCAGTAATTAACCTTTTTCTGTTTAAATCTACATGACTTAGGATCCTGTGAAGCTATTTTTGTTGAAGACCTTATCTTTTTCAGGTCTTCTTAATATTAATATCTTCTTTGATATTATTCTGTTGGGGACCTCAAGGACATATCTTAAATCAGAATGTGAAAGTGATAAACTACTTGTCTCCACCTTCAAAGTGGACATGTTTTCTCAGAGCGATTCAAATTATGATATAGGATGGTGAAATTATTTTCATTATCAACTAAAACTTTTCCATACTTGCTACATTCACTCTGTTGTCAATATTGCATAACATTCATCCTGCAAATTGTTTTCTTTCCTTATAAACTTAAAACATGTTCATACATATATTCCAATTATTTCTTTTTCCTACGATAAAGGAGCAATTGCAACATTGCAGTATAATCCAGGCTTTCTTCTGGTGATCACTTTACTTGACTGATAATGAAGTTACTCATCAAAAAAATGAATCAATTTAATCTTTATTAGGGAGCCCCTCCATCAAGTTTTTCAATACACAATCCAATGGGGCTTCATTCCTTTTTTTACTCTGGCAAAACCCATGCCATGGTTATAGTCCTGACCTTTCCTTTGGTTCAGAAAGGCTTTCCTTCACCCACTTTCCTTTGGGACTCAGTGGGTTGTTTCCTGAGGCTTCCCTTGTCCAGAACTTGAGTCTTTTCAAATCTCAGGTAGATTTATATGGGGAAACTGAAAACAGCACTTAACCTTTCCATGATCTGGACTGTCGAGAATTGTCCCAGAGTGTTGGTCTCGCTTCTTTTTCAGTTACTTATTCTTTGGGCCCCTCATTGATGAGTTTGGAGTAATCTGAGTTCCTTGTGTGCCCCCTTGGGAAAATTGCCCAATCCTGATCTATGGTAATTGTTATCTGTGGTTAACATTATCAGTTTTGGCTGGCAAGTTTTTATCTGATCTGTTGTTAAAGCATGCTTCTCTGTTTGTCAGACTCAGATTGCTAAATCTTAACAGATATAGGTAATTCCATATGGAGTAACCTGTAACATGATTCTGACTAAAGATGGTTCATTAGCTGGAAGTAAGGTACTAGCTTTCAGACATACTCTTTGAGTTATTCTATTTAAGGTACCTTGGTTCAAAAATAGTTGCCTTATGAGGCACCTTTTTTTGCCCAGTTAAAGTTTACAGACCTGAGAATTTTAGTAACACACACCCACCCACCCCCACACACACACCTTATCTATATATGTCAAAAATCCAGCACCATTCCTGGTCCTACATTTTAAACCTATTGTAGGACAACATTCTGCAATAACCAAATATTTATATGCAGTATATTACACACACACACACACACACACACACACACACACACACACACACACACCACAGATCCTATAAGCAAAGTCTGCCTGAAATGATTTAAGGGATGATATAAATAGCAAAACACAATTTGTCAAATTATGTCAATATGAGGACAGCAGAAAAACTACAACTAAATCCTCTGTATATGCAAACATTCTTAACTGTGCATGAGGTGAAAGAATGAGTTGCAATTGTACAGTTGGCCTCCCTCCTTCAGCATGCTTAATTCATGCTGCATATAGAGACTGTAAGCAAACTTGCCTAAATATTTTTGCACATCCTTTTTGATTAAAAAGAACCAAAGCCTTATCAGGACAAAGCAAATTTAGGTGGACACCTGCACATGCAAGATAATATTCAAAGAAGAAAAGAGTAAGGACAATTAACAATCAAGTTTTAAACTGATTAGAATTTTCGAAGAGACTTCCTGAGAAACTTATTTAGATTTCCTGTTTAGTAGCCAATAGTTCTAAAGAACAGCAGGAACATCACCTACCCTCTTACGTCCCTCTTGCCATGTTGAGCACTCCAGTATGAATGTGCCAGTCTACATTTGCAGTGGATGTCTAGTGTGACAAACGCAAGAAACTAGCAGAACTCTCAGGTACAGGCATCTGGCCTCCAACACCTAGAAGCACCACAATGCAAGATATGGATCTGCAGCCATCAATGTTTGCTATCCACTGATGGGATGTAGGATGGTATTACCTACCTGCATCAGCTCTGGATCGCTGACCTGGTGCCTTTCCAAATGGGGTCTTCATTCATCAGTATTTAAGTGAGCAGCAAAGCTGCTAAACTAGGGTGAAAATCCAGTTCTGTTGGAGCTGCAAAATTTCTCTGTCTTGGAATAATAACACCAAACTCCAAAATGGAATTATTTTCCCTTGATGATCTTCAATTACAATATTCTGCAAATGAGAAAAATAATTAGTAAAAAATCTATAGAATAATGGTAAGAGAGTCTGTGCATCTAATTGGGCCAATGAAAGGCATAGATATCCACACCATCACAATGATAAAACAATATGCACATGCATTATGATGCCTGACAGAGACATAAGTTGCAAAGTTTGTGTTGTAACATTATGACATATTACATGGCTTCCTTCCTTGTTCCTTTTCTCAGATTCCACTGATGAAGGACCTTTAGACACAACAACCTCTTTCCTACATCGTGTTGTGGAATCACTAAGGACAGTTATTTGTAGTACAGTAAGGTTGTCATAATTGTTATTTTTCTTTGGATTGAACAAAGTTAAAAGTTCTCACTAATCTGACTGGGAAAACCCCCCAGATTTCTTATTTTTCTTAAAGTTTAGACCAGCAAAAATGTAATTTCTTTATTCCCATCGCCTTGCTGAGTACCTCCTCCAGACCTAATATTTTCAAAACCAGGTAATTCTTAAAATGCAGGCAGTCAAGTTTTCTTTAATTTGGACGGAAAGAGAACGAGATTATCCAAAAGGATCTGTTACTCATCTATGATGAGGGGTTCATGAAGTGACAATCTATGAATCCAAACACACAGGTCATGTGGCTGTGCACCATAAAATACATTTTATAGCTTATAGCTCTAGTTTTCAACATTTTCTTCGTCACAGACCCCCTTTAAATACCTTTTGTGGCCAAAGACCATGGCCACGGATCACCAAGACTTAACTAAAGATTTAAATCATAACATGTCTTCAAGACTTCTGAAGGGTCAGATGAAAGAATATATGTGCAGATGAGGCCCTGGGGATCAGAAAAAGGGTCATATGTGGAGATAGGACCAGGTATGGGCGTGATGGACATGAGAGTGGAGAAGATGAATTGTGAGAGAAACATTTACTCTTAGACAATTAAACAACATTTTCTTTCTGCTCACTACGCATACAAGCTTGCTAACAATTGATAGCATTGCGGGGGGGGGGGGCTGCAGGGGCAATAAAGCGAGAGATTTACCTGTCAGAAACCACTTAGGATGTTGGGTACATGAATAGCTCACTTACAAGAAAACTCAAAACCACATAGTTGGCACAGGAAAATACAACAGTGGTTCTCAACCTTCCTAATGCCGCGACCCCCAACCATGTGGTCGTAAGTCAAGGACTACCTGTATTTCCCTGCGGGTGGGGCAGGAGGAGGCGCGCACGCTCCGCCTCCTCTCCTGCGGCTGGAGTGCACACTGGGCAGGCCGAGGGTGCACGCAGGCCGTCGCCCAGCAACCACCTCGGCCCGGGAGCACCGCGGATGCGTGGTGCCGCCCCCTGCGCCGGCCAAGGCGTAGCTGGCAAGCGGCAGCGACGGCGCAGGCCTACCACCGGCTGGGTACCAGCTGGCCTAGCCCAAGGGAGGTAAGGCACCCGCCGGGCCCCACGTGCACCAGCAACCCTCCCTGCGCCCACCGGCCTCCCACCTCCCCCCCCGGCCCTCTTTTACTTACATTTAGTAGTTGCTCAGCAGGGAGGGGTGGAAACGTCCAGAAAGCTCGCCTTAGCTGCAGACAACTTGCAGCACCGTTTACAGAATGGGACTTTTGGCGGGCTCAGCAGGGCAGAGACAGCCTGGACAATTCCTATTGGCTTTTGAAAGCCAATAGAATTAGACTCTACTCAAAAGAGTCTATTCTATTGGCTTTCGAACGCCAATAGATTCTATTGGCTTTCGAACGCCAATAGAATAGTCTTTTGAATAGGGTCTATTCTACTGGCTTTCAAAAGCCAATAGAATAAGAGGGAGTAGCACAGCTAAGGAAAAGGGGGAAAATATGGCGGACTGCATTGTTTGGCGACCCCCGTGAAATGGTCATTTGACCCTAAATGGGGTCGCGACCCACAGGTTGAAAACCATTGAACTAGAAGCTTTGCAAGATACCCATGACCTGAGGTGGGCAATAGGTGATGTAACATTTAACTATTTTGCATAGCAAGCAAGAAAGCTTTAGGGGGTTGCAATCCAGGTAACCAATCAATATTATATGTTATGCATGTATTATTGAGGGCAGGGCAAAGGGGTGTATGTGAATCATTTTTGATTATAAAAACTGCTATAAAACTGTAATTGGACCCTTGGTAGCTTTCAAAGCTGGGGCCACTTATATCTTGGTACCAAAATAAAAGTCCTTTTGTTTCACGCCTTGTGTTTGGTAGTCAATTGGCTTCGACAGCAAGCTAATTTCTTTTTCAGTTTTGAGGAACTGGGAAACCACGGTAGGCAATATAATAGCCCAATCCAAGTAGAATGCAGAATCAGATATAAGGAGGAAAAGTTTGGACAAATAACAGTCTTACCCCATGAAATTAAAAGAAGGATCATATCTATGCAAGGCACATAATGCTCTCAGTTGGTGAGTTGATGCCACAATGCCATCTTTTATGATGGCAATTGACTTGGGAGTCAATCTGAAGGGCTTTGACCACATATAGATAAGGCTTGAAAGATTTGATAACATGAAAAGGAGGAGGAAACCTTCCAGCAGAATGATGGAAATAGACAAGCTAGAACTCATGAAGCACTTTATTACTTATTGGAAAAAAGTTAGTACTGTCTGCTGGAGGGTGGAAGGAAAAAATGGTTATGAGGTATATTCTTATGAGAGGAGCTGTGTTATGAGTGAAGTACACACCCAAAATTGGTGAATCTGGCTTTGTAAAGAGTCAGTGCTCCTTATGTATGAAATCCACAAAGGATTTACATTTAGCTACATATTATCATTAAGAAAACCTGCTTAGGTGACTGTTAAGAGTAGTAACTGCCCTGATAGCACAGAATCAATTAATATGTAAGAAACTCCTTGAGGAGAGATGAGAAAGCATGGGGAACTTCTTTGGGTTAAATTTTGAGGTGATGAGCAACTCAATCCACCCTGTGAAATGGGAAGTTAAGATCCAGATGATCCATTTGCTCTTAATGGGTAGAAAATGGTTTGGAAAATAAATAAAATGCAACAACAGAGGAGCAAATCATGGCAGCCAAAGCTACCACAATGTAACGATGGTGAGGTTGATAGAATTCCTCTGGACTTTTGCAAAGAAACTGCTCAAAAGGAGAATCTGTGGAAAAAAGCATAACTGAAATCTATTCTGAGAGAAGAAGAAAGCATAGCCTAGAAGCGGGGGATCTATTCTGACCCTCAAGTAACCAGGACCTATGCCATGTATGGCTTTATAGGTAGCAACCTTGGATTGCTCCTAGAAACAAAATGGCAACCAGTGCAGCTCACAAAGCAGAGGCATTAATGTGGACATACGGAGACATGCCTATCACTGCCTGCCAGTTGCATTCTAGATCACTTGAAGTTTTCAGTGGTCTTTAAAGGCAGCCTCACATACAGTGCATTACAATAGTCAAGATGTGAGATGACACAGAACTGATAAAAAAGACATGTAATGGGTCCTGTCTATGTCGTCATTTGGCAAGACCCCAGAGAGCTTTTTCTGCTGCAGGGCCCACCTTTTGCAACATCATCTCCCGAGTGAAAGTGGCCTTGACCTTGTTGGCTTTTTGGAACAGCCCGATGGGGATCCACTGATGTTGGTGGACAGCTTGGCTATATTTTTAGAAAAATAAATGTTTGTGTTTTTTATGGTTTTTAATATTTTTAAAAATGATTTTACTGATTTCTATGATTATTTTTTTGGTTATGTTTGTACTATTTGGGGGGAGATGTTTAACCTTGTAAGCTGCTCAAAGGCAAGGCAATGAATGGGCATCCATCTAAAAGGAAGGAAGGAAGGAAAGAAGGAAAGAAGGAGACAGATGTGATCCAACACATTCAAATTTGTGTTGCTCCGAACACTGGGACAGAACCTCAGTAACCTCATTTGGCCAGCCTGGAATCGAAAGACACAAGTACCATCGGTGTACTGATGATGCAGAATCCCATACAGGTGAATGATCTCTGACCTACGAAAGTTTGATATAAATACTGAAAAGGAGGGTAACCCACAAGGGAGGGGCTAGGGAACATGGAATATGGAAGACAGCCATTAGATACCATACACTTACATATAACATTTGAGATATCTAATATTTTACAGTACAATACATATGGACAATATGCTTGACTCAAACTATACTTTTAAAACATAGCATTTTAGCACCCTCTTGTGGCAACTTTCTGCAGCTATGTCTGCTAATCTTTCTCAAACGGTGAATCTCATAGCACTCTTTAAACAATGATCCTCCTATCTCATGGTCCCAGTGGCCTTAGGGTTTTATGATTGTCAGGGCATGTGGCTTCTGGCCTCTATGTGTGATTTTCATTTTTTTTTTTTTTTTGCAGTTCTATTAAACATGGCCACATTTTATACATTTTAGTCTTCTCATTTCATGTTTTGTGAAATTTTAAATGCTATAACTTAAACTGTTATGTGCTGCCTAAAAAGTGCATAACTTAGCATCCTGTATGCAAATATGTAAAATAAATACCTTTGGAGTCAATACAGTAAATAGGTTTTTTTCCCTCAGAGAATAGCAGTATAGGTGAACAGCAGTAGATTTAAGCTCCAAATACAGTTACTTGGATTTTCCACATGCTGAACTAGTCAATATCTTTGCTTTTCTTATGCTCTTTTCAAATAGCCACTACAGCGTACTGTAAATGTTAACAAAAGTTTGTGCATTGTCCATTTCAAATGTCCCCTATTCAATTTGAAATGAGTTTGAAAAATACTTTATTCCTCCAAGGTTACATGACTGATTGCAATACAAATAAGTAAGCTTTTATTTTTTTTATGCATCTAAATCAGTTACCACATAGAGAAGGGGCGTTGTCTTACCTGAACGCCGTTTCTCAGCACGGAGATGGATAATCCACTAATGGGTTAACTTAACCCTCTTGCCCAATCAGATCAAGTCAGCCAAACTTGCCACACCTGTTCTGGGCCTGTTTGCCCCAGTTTTCGATGAGGACGCAGCTACTGATTGACAGCATGACGTGTTGACTCCCAGAACAGACCCTAGGCCTAAGGACCTAATTGGGTGGGTGTGGATTATCCATCTCCGTGCTGAGAAATGGCGTTCAGGTAAGACAACACCCCTTCTCCAGCACTGGAGATGGATAATCCACTAATGGGACACACCAAAGCCCACTTACGGGGGGAAGCGGGCAAGTTTGGAACCGTGCCGCGAGGCACCACTTGTTGGAAGACTCTCCTGCCAAAGGATGCCTCGGCGGAAGCGTACCTGTAGTGCCGTATGAACGGTGACGGGGAAGACCATGTGGCTGCCTTACACACTTCCTCGATGGAAGCTTGCGTGGCCCAGGCCACCGAGGTGGCCGCACTGTGTGTAGAGTGGGCCATGACACGGGGAGGAACCAGCAAGGAATTGGACTGGTACACCCCCGCAATGCAAGCTCTTATCCAAAGACTGATCGTGGAGGCCGAGACCTTCCGACCCCTGGAAGAAGGTAAGAAGGAGACAAAAAGAGACTCGGAGCTACAGAAGGGGACCTTCTGTTTAATGTAGTAATGGAGAGCCCGTCGGAGGTCCAGAGAATGCCATCACCATTCCAGCTCATGGGACAGATTGGGGCAGAAATCAGGAAGGACGATGTCCTGGGTCCTGTGAAAAAGAGAATTAACTTTGGGAACAAAGGTGGGGTCTAAGTGGAGAGTGACCCGATCCCGGTGGAAGATACACAGGTCCTCCCTGACCGAGAGGGCCGCCATCTCAGAGATATGCCAGGCCAAAGTAATGGCCACCAAGAAGGCGACCTTGAGGGATAAGGACCTCATGTCGTACGAACTGAGGGGCTCAAAGGGAGCCCTGGTAAGAGCTTGAAGGACCCTAGGTAATTCCCATGTGGGATACCTGAGTCCTGCACCTCAGGTACCTCCTCGGCCTGGTCATAAGAGGTGGCAGGTTCTGCCGGTGCCCAAACCTCCTGAGGAGAAGCAGCAAGACCTAGGGGTAGATCAAAAAAGGTGGACTCTGTCTGAGCAGTCTCAGCCTGCCCTGTTTTTGAGCTTTTTCAAACTCTTTTTCCAATGCCTGGTGTCTCCTGATGGCCTGTCTTTCAGCCAATTTGGAGGTTTTCCCCCCAGAAGCAGCCTTGGGCCTGACCATGGCTGCGATCCTACCAGCGGCCTCTTGGGAAGGAGATCTGTGCCTTTTCCGGACTGAGGAGGAAGGAGAGGCGGCCCTGGACTGGGAAGCTGTGTTATCCTCCATGCTGGTATGAAATCTTCAGGTGCGCGAGAGGGAGCACCTGGGAAAGGGATCAATTGGCTGATAAGGTTGTAGGGCAAGGTTGACTTAGGTTGCCCTACCACCCCCCCGGCCACTGAACCAGTGGTATCCAAAAAAAGGCCCCGGTTCTACTTGCAGTCCTTCTTGCTTCCACCTGAAGTGGACTGCGGACTGCTAGTGGGGCTTGCTATGTTGCCAGACCAGCAAAATAAAAGATGGCAACAGCACAGTGTCAGAGGCTAGGACTACTGTAGAGGTTAGCAAGCCCAAGGTGACTAGGATTTGAGACACCAGGAGGCCCAATAATTAACTCTTGGGCCTATGCCAAGGATAGCTGGATAAATTCCAATTGCAACAAGGGGAATTACCAAGGATGATCTGAGGAATTTCTCCCCCCCCCCCGGCAACCTTGGCTGTTAATTCAGGTAAGGCCCTTTCCAGGGAGGCCTCGTGAGGCCTTGTTGGGAGACTAGGATGTACCAGGAAGGTGGTCCTGGTATAGGCCAAAGCCTCCAAGATGGCAGCCGCAGGCTGCGGGGCCCTGTCCAGGTCTAGGCCTTCGCTGAGGGGAGAGGACCCAGAGGCTGAGAGGAGGTGTTTAATAGAAATGAAGACCTGGCAAACTAGGTGAAGGTTACTTACCACCCACCACACCCCTTCCCTTGCCGTCAGCAAGGCCCTGGAAGGCCACGCGGTCGCAAAATGACAACCGCGACTCAGGCCAATCACCCCCCCCCTCCAGCTCCAAACCGGCTAGGACTCACCAACCGAAGGAGATCTTCCCAGCTGATCATCGGCGATCCGAATCCCGCGGCTCCCAGGATGGCCGAGAGATGTGGCGAAGGAATCCGAGGCCCCTGTGGCCTCTATACGCTGATCTGGCTCTCTAGGCCTGTCGGAGCTGCAGCCGCACGCTCCAATGCCAGAGGAGAGACGAGTCCTCACTGCCGCATCCGAATACGCGACGGGTCAATCCGAGGTCCCTATGACTTCCGCAAGCCGAGCCGGGCTCTTTAGGGCCGTCAGAGCTGCAGCCACAAGCCCCGATGCTGGGAAGGTTGGGCGGGGAAAGGAGAAAGAGAAAGAAGTCTCCTCTTCCTAACGAGAGGGAAGGGGGGGAGCCCAAACGGAATCCTCCATTTGAAAAGCTGAGTCCCAGTGGGAATCAGCAAATTAAGCCCTCTAGAGGAGCATTGGTCTCAACGCTGCTCAGGGGACTCCAAGAGAATAAAAGCCAGAGATCTAACAAATTTAAGTCCTCTAGAGGAGCGTTGGTCCCAATGCTGCTCAGGGAATTCCAAAAGAAGGAAAAATTAGCTATCTAACAATCTAATGGAAAAACCACTAATAGTTATCTACCTTCCTGTGAGCCAAACCTGCACGTCTGCTCTGGGCCAGATCAAGTCGAAAACTGGGGCAAACAGGCCCAGGACAGGCGTGGCAAGTTTGGCTGACTTGATCTGATTGGGCAGGAGGATTAAGTTAACCCATTAGTGGATTATCCATCTCCAGTGCTGGAGAAACATTTTCTTTTCTTATTGAGGCACAATCAGAACTAGATAGAAAAACAAGCTGTTCCTCAAGTATAAACAGTATTTTAACAAATAGCAATTATATTTCCCTCTAGGAAGGAACTATGGCTACTACACAATAGTATATGTGAATATAGGTTTGCAATTCCATATGGACTAACATTCTTTGAGGTCACTATATTGGTGATATGCTATCTATAGGAACTGCTATACTATTGAAATTCTTGTTTCTATCTGTAAACTTCAGCTGGGCAAAATTACAAAGCATAGGGCACCAATTATTGAATCAATGTAACATAAATGGGCTAACAAACAGAATGCTGGAACTCATAACTCCTATGGAAACAAAATTTGGGAAAGTTGTGACCACTTCAGTGGCCCTGCACTTTCTGACTATACTTTCCAGAAACCATAGGTTGTCTAACACAAGAGAAGATGGGAGAGGCGTATTCCTGCTCTCTTTCCTGCCTCCCTCTGGGCCCTGCACCCTAACCCTGACAGGCAAGCAGCAATCGGCTGCTTTGGAGGATAAAACCTGAAATCTCTTAATGGTGGTGAGTAGTAAGGGGAGGGTGAGGGAGTGACTTGGATGCCTGCTTGTGAGACGGGGCTGGCAGGGAGGTGATAGTGGTTGGCAAGTGAGCCCTCTTCTTTCGTAGAGGGAGGGAACTCTTGTGAACAGGTCAGGAGAATGAGGGCGCAGTTTTCCTCACGACCCATGGCTTCCTTTGTTCCCCCTCCCCTCAGCAAAGTGGCAGGCAGTTCCACACATCAGCCAAGGAGGAGGAGGAAGAGGAGCAATTTCCAATGTTCCCTATCAACTACCAGAAATAACATCAGTGGGGAAGCCATCAGGAAGTTGGAATTTCCTTCCACTCCCACTGCTTCTTTTACCCACCCGTGATGCTTTTGTTTCTCTGTTTATGTATGGAAATATCTCTGAAAGGCTGACTCAAAATACCAAGGGGTTGTCTAATATATAATAAAGCTTTTTTTTTTTGTAATAATGGATACAAATTAGTGCCTTTCCCAGGACTAAAAGATTTAGAAGCTTAACATGGATTTAAAAGATTTGAATTGTGGAAATTGAAAGAATGTTTAATATTATCAGCTCTCCCAGGTATACAAGACAGGAAACATGATTATGACCTAAATTTACTATATTGTAAGGCTACATTAACAGAATTTTGCAAGTACAAACTTTCTGAAAGTACAAACTTCTCTCTGCCACTGTTAACCATCTGATCCACTAGGCCAGGGGTAGGCAACCCTGGCTTTTTTATGACTGGACTTCAACTCCCAGAATTCCTGAGCCAGCATAGCATGGCTGGCTCAGGAATTCTGGGAGTTGAAGTCCACGATCATAAAAGAGCCAAGGTTGCCTACCCCTGCACTAGGCCAAGTCCTTCCTATGTTTTTCTGACCATTAAGCCCTTGGGGGTCTCCCCTTTCTTTATCTGTTTCCTATTAGGTAGCATCTCTTTCCCTTATCCCCCAAGATCATCCACACACTCCCACTACAAGTATCTAGTTTGGGGCTTTATGGACCAGTAGTATTACAGAGATAAATATATAAGATGGAAACAATAATTTTATATGACTAGAATATATAATTTATATTGACTCTAAAATCTAGATAACTTTGCCTCTTCCCGACCACATAAATAGGTAACCAAGCATTTTCAAATCAAAATCTAGTATGAAGATTGAATTTACTTCAAAATAAATTGACTTCAAAATACAGTATTAATTTGATATTCCTTTTCATACGAAGAGGACGGCATATGAAAGCAAATTATATGGTGATGACCATCTAACATCAGCCTGTTCATTTCCTCTTTGAAGGTCTACTTGCCCACATAAACCAACATCTTTGATCAATTACTCTCTCAAGCATCATCTCAAGTCTTTTAAGTTCGCAGAGCAAAATTTATCTGATTTTTTTAAAAGACAGACACAGGTTCCTTTGTACATATAGTTCAATTCACGTTATAAATTATTTCTGAAAATATATCATCTCTCTCAGACTAAATATAAATTGCACAAAGTATAGATAAAGTCAACTATCCTGGAAAGAAACACCCAGTTTCTATGCTGTAAGTGATTGATGTTTTCTTTTCAGTCTCCTTTGCTGCTAAATAGTAGATAGTAATAATAAACAATGTACAGTACAATTAAGAATAAAGCAAAACCAAACTAAACCAAACCAGGCAACCCCAATCAGCTAAAACTAATGACAATGCATTTACAATTTAGGTTATGGAAAGAGATTTTGCGGCCAAGAACAAACCAGCAACTGATGAAACTGCTCTAACAGTTTGCTTCCCATAATCATGCAGCATTCTGAACCAGCAGAATCATCATAAAAAATCAACTAAAATAGTCCAAATGAACAACTTAAAATGTGAATCCAAGAGTAGCTTTAAATTTACCATCACTCTTATGTACAGAAAAGTTTCTGACCATTATCATGAACATCTGGAAAATTACAAGGTGGCTAGAATGACTCTTTACATGTTTTTAATTAAATCATATTTTTAAATTTTAGACTAGGTTTAAATATTTAATTTTTTGATGCAAATATAAAATGGGAATCAGTTTTGATGTAGCGGTTAAGGTACTGGGCTAGAAACCAAGGGACTGTGAGTTCATGTCCCATTTTAGGCATGAAAGCTAGCTAGGTGACTTTGGGCCAGTCACTCTCTCTTAGCCCATAAACATCAGGCTCAGGTGACAAGCCTATTGGTCAATTCCCATAACAATCAATGGATCAACACTTGGTTGATCAAAAAAATAAAAGAAAAGAAAAGTAGACCCACACTTTCAGGAAAATGCTAGGAAGAAAAGTATAAATATGAATGTAGCCCAAACAAACAATAAAACTTCTAATTCTTGCATGTTCAACTTGGCAATAGAGGAGAAATTAACCGAAATACTGGATAAATGACTTATTTGCAAAAATACAAAACCCAAAGGTCAATAAATAAAAGAATTTGAAATCATGGAGTAGATATGAGCAAAATGGGAAAGTCTCAACTAATAAATATATCCCTGCAATCCTAACAATTTTACAACTACATTTCTGGATCTAAAGCTTTAGTCTGTTATTATTATTAGCATCTGGAGTTGTTGTATTAGCAGGCGACTACAATGATAATGCAGAGTAGTTTTTTGGCTGCCAATTTACTAGTAAACTTGTAATAAATGCTCACACATTTCCCTATGATGCACTTGCTAGCTTCGCTTGCAGTGCCATCCAAGGAGCCCCTCCCTCCACCACAGTCACCTTGCAAATGGGCGTCACAATCAAGAAAAGTTCAGAGTTGGCAGGAATCTGACCATTTGCATGAAGTAACAGCTCACCTCCGTACCAAAGTGGTACCTATTTATCTACTCCCACAGAAGGGGCGTTGACTTACCTGAACGCCTTTTCTCAGCACGGAGATGGATAATCCACGCAGTGGGTTGAGACTGTATTCCTGGCCAATCAGATCAGTCAGCCAAAGTTGCCACGCCCCGTCTTGGACCATGATCCTTTAGTCTTGACTCGAGCGCAGCCATTGACTGACAGTAAGACGTTTTGGCTCCACTAAATATACCCTATTATTCTAGTCTATAAGGGCGGGTGTGGATTATCCATCTCCGTGCTGAGAAAAGGCGTTCAGGTAAGTCAACGCCCCTTCTCCAGCACTGGAGATGGATAATCCACGCAGTGGGACATACCAAAGCCTATTGTCCCTTGGGTTGGGGAATAGACTGGTCCCGTGTGCAACTTTGGTCTAGCACCTGCTGGAGAACCCTCCTACCGAAGGAGGCCTCTGCAGAGGAGTACCTGTCGATTTTGTAATGACGAATGAATGGAGAGGGCGAGGCCCAAGTGGCTGCCCTGCATACCTCTTCAATAGAAGCCTGCATGGCCCATGCTGCTGAGGTGGCAGCACTCCTTGTGGAATGGGCTGTGATATGCTTGGGGACTTGCAAGGACTCCGCCTGGTATGCCCCCGTGATGCATGCCCTAATCCACCTACCGATGGTAGAGGACGAGACCTTCCGGCCCCTAGTAGCAGGGTGGAAGGATATGAAAAGCGCTTCCGAGCGTCGGAATTCCGCTGTGCGTGAAATGTAATGTCTTAGTGCCCTGCGTACGTCCAAGGTGTGCCATTGTTGTTCCAGGGGATGAGCTGGGTTTGGACAGAAGTCTGGTAGGACTATTTCCTGTGATCTGTGAAAAAGGGAGTTGACCTTTGGAATGAATGAAGGGTCTATTCTTAGGACTACCTTGTCCCTGTGAAAATGGCACAGGTCCTTCCTCATTGAGAGAGAAGCTAACTCGGATATCCGCCGAGCTGACGTGATGGCTACCAAGAATGCTACCTTATGGGTCAGATAGCGAATGTCACATGTTTTGAGTGGTTCGAAGGGCGCTCTGGTAAGAGCTTGTAGTACTCGTGGTAGTTCCCACGATGGATACCTGTGCACGGTTGGCGGTCTGATGTTTGCAGCCCCCTTGAGGAAGGATCGTATTAAGGGATGCTTGCCCAAGGATTCACCGGGGCTGGCAGAAAGTATAGTTGAGAGGGCGGCGATTTGCCTGCGCAGTGTGTTTGGCGAGAGGTCCCTCTCTAGGCCATCTAGTAAAAATTCTAGGATCTTGGGAATTGTGATCCCTTCGAGTAACAATTCCTGTTTAGAGCACCATGATTGGAAGCTTCTCCACGTGGCCTCGTAGATACGGTTCGTGGAGGGGCGCCTTGATGCCTGTATGACCCTAATTACACCCTGTGAGCAAGCCCCCTTGGCTAAAATTGACCGTTCAAGAGCCAGACGGCTAGTTGTAGCCATTGTGGCTCTGGGTGGGAGATCTCCCCCTGCTTGAGGGAGATCCTCTCCGGAGGAATCCGCCATGGATTCGTGCGGGAGAGACTCCTCAAGTCTGCGAACCAAGGTCTCCTTGGCCAATAAGGGGCCACAAGGATTACCTCGGCCCTTTCCCGCAGAATCTTGTGTACTACCGCCGGAAGGAGAGGTAAGGGTGGAAACGCGTACAGGAGCCCCCTTGGCCATGGGCTCCGTAACGCGTCTGTCTGCTCTGCTCCCTTGGATGGGAATCGGGAGAAGAAGCGAGTTAGGTGGGCATTGGAAGGAGAGGCAAAAAGGTCCACCTGGGGAAGCCCGAAGCGGTGACAGACCTCCCTGAAGATCCTCGGGTGTAGTTGCCACTCCGAGTGATCTATTGTTGATCTGCTCAACAGATCTGCTTGGATGTTTGCCTCCCCCGATATGTGGTCGGCCTTTATGGAGGCCAGATTTTGTTCCGCCCAGGCCCCCAGTAGGAGGGCCTCGGCCGAGAGCGAGCGAGAGTGTGTGCCCCCCTGACGGTTTATGTGGGCCTTGGCTGTCACGTTGTCCGTCAGGACCAGTACGTGCCTGCCTTTTATGCTGCTGTGAAAATGCCTTAACGCTAGGTGAATAGCCCGCAGCTCGAGCCAGTTTATGTTGTGTCGGAGATCCACCGCTGACCAGCGGCCCTGTGTCCACTTGGTCCCCAAGTGGCCTCCCCAGCCGAATAAGCTCGCATCTGTTGTGACTACTACTCTGTCTGGTTCCCTGAAGGGGGACCCCCTGAGGAGAGCTGGAGATAGCCACCACCTGAGGGAGTGTCGTACTCTCAGAGGTATGCCTACCCTCTTCCGGGATGCACTGATTTGTTGTCTCTGAAACGGGAGCATGAACCATTGCAGTTCTCTTGAGTGCAGCCTTGCCCAAGGAACTATTGCTATGGTCGATATCATCTTCCCTAGCAGCTGGGAGAGGCAGACCAGCGTCACTGACTGACCGCGGCTTACCTGTTTTACGGCTTTCTTTATGCTGCTGAGGTGTTCCCGTGATAGGTACACCTTGCACTCCTTTGTGTCTATGACCGCTCCCAGATGGAGTATTCTCATAGTTGGGGTTAGATGGCTCTTTGGAAAGTTCACCGAGAAGCTGTGGTCCTGCAGCATTTTTATCACTAACTTTAGATCCGCCCGAGACTGCTGGGCGGATGATGACTGGATTAGAATATCGTCCAGGTAGCACTGGACTCTGACTGGTACATTTCTTAGTTGTGCTGCCAGAACCGCCAGAATCTTGGTGAACACCCTGGGCGCTGATGACAGGCCGAATGGAAGTGCCCTGTATTGAAAATGGTGCCCCCTGTAGGCAAACCGTAGAAAGCGGCGGTGAGCCAGAGAGATAGGGATGTGCAAGTATGCCTCCGTGAGGTCGATCGATGCCAGAAAATCCCCTTTCCTTACGCTTCCAAGGATGGAGCGTAGTGTCTGCATTTTGAATTTGCGGTATTTTATGTAGAAATTTAGCCTTTTCAAATCCAAAACGGCTCTCCAACCCCCCGAGGGTTTTGGGACCACGAAGAGGATAGAATAAAACCCCTGGTCTCTCTGGTTCATAGGCACCGGCTCTACGGCCCGTATGTTTAGAAGGTGCTGAACGGCCTCGTTCATGAGCCTTCTCTTTGTTGGGTTTGTGGGACAGGGGCACGGGCGGAAGCGGTTCGGGGGCTTTGAGAGAAATTCTAGAGATAGACCATGACGTATGGTGTTCCTGACCCATACGTCCGTGGTGGTCTCTTCCCACTGGGGAGCAAACCCTGCTAGTCTGCCCCCTATGGGAAGGTCTGGGCGGGAGTCATCTGGTACGGCGGAAGGGGCGGTTGTTCCCCCGAAAGGGCCGTCTTCCCTGTGTTTGCCTATGTCTTGTGTTCTGTCTGTCCCCCTGTCTTTCCCTATCCTGTCTAGCTTGGAAGGGTTGGGAATTTTGAAAGTAGTTGACCCTGGCTTCCGTACGAAAGGATTGTTTCCTTCCCCAGGAGCCGGGTCTCTTGTCCTGCCTTTTAAGCATGTGTTTAAGGACCTTGCGCTTGTCCTTGTTCTCTGTCAGGTATGGCGTTAGTGCCTCACCAAACAGCTTTGCCCCTTGGTACGGAGCCGAAGCCAATTTCCACTTGGATTTGGTATCCGCCTGCCAGTTCTTTAGCCAGAGGATGCGCCTGCTCGTGTTGTTTGCCGCCATTGCCTTGGCTGAAAACTTGGTCGCTAAAAGTGTTGCGTCCGACGCATATTCCGTGGCCGCTACCATTTTGCTGAGTTCCTGATGAGTGCGTATATCTTCCATGGGAACCCGGCCCTGTAGCTCACGGAGCCAACAAAGTGTGGCTCTGGTGAAAAAGGACGCGGAGGTAGACGCCCTGGTAGCCCAAGCTATTGCCTGGTGCGTTCTCCTGTAGTTGGACTCACTCTTTCGGTCCTCGGCTTTAAGAGCCTCAGCAAAATCTCCTGATATGGCCGTGTCCGATATCAGGGGACCTATGGGTTCGTCCACCACCGGCACCTCCAATGTTCCCTCTAGCTCCCTTGCTACGTTAAATAGCTTCCTCTCCGCATTGCTAGGAAGCGGTAGGGAGGTTGGCGCTGCCCACTGTTTCCTTATTGTGTTTAGGAACATGGTCGGGCATGGTATGCGGTGTTGAGTGGTTACCTTTTCGGCGAACGTCGGCTCAGCCTCCGTGTCAACTGTGACAGGCTCCGCTGGTGTCCCATGCCCCAGATGGGCTGTGGCCTCAGCCTTGCGCAGAATAGTAACAAAAAGAGAAGGGTTAAACAGGCCGCTGAAGGACGGCCCTTGAGGTGAGGTGTCCTCCTCCTCCTCAGACATTTGAATCCCTTGTGACGTACCTGGCTGGTCCAGGTAAGCTTCCTCAGAGACCGACGAGTCTGAGACGGAGGAGAGGTCCTGATGGTCCTCCGTTTCCTCCCGATGCCTCGTTTTAAGTCCTAGAGACTTGGCTTTTGAAGTTTGAGCCCTGGCCTCAAATGCACGGTCCACTGCCTGTGCTATTAGGGTAGCTAGCAGATCCCCCGTCAATGCAGGAGGAGTGACCATTGCCTGCGACCCTGCAGGTGCTGTGGTTAGCATGGTCCTCGGGGTTTCCTGTAACCTCCGTGGGGAGGGGGATCGGGAGAGCGATGAGAATTCGCCTATCCCACCCTCTGTTTGGGACTGTGATGAGCTCCCTAATGACCAAATGGCCCGTGGGGATGAAGGGAGACCCAGCGGTAGATCAGGACCTATTCCCCCATTCTGCCTATTTTCAATTCTGGCCCTTTTCTGGGCTCTGTCGAACTCTTTTTCTAGGGCTTGGTGTCTTCTGATTGCCTGTTTGTCAGCCTTCTTTGATGACTTCCTTGCAGCCTTTCTAGGGGCTGCAGAGGATTCCGAATCCTCTGAAGCAGGTGCTCCAGAGGATGAAGGTGGGGCTCCAGTGGAGGGAATGATTGCTTCCTCCATTCTCCACTAACGCTGGGCCGCGATAGGGGGGACCCAGGTAGTAGGAGAGCTCCAACTTTGAGTAAGGACAGGCGCACTACTGGGGGCGTCTGGAACTCAGGAGCAGACTCTGCCAAATTGTCAGAGTTAGTCACTGTGCACGGATAAGAACAGGCACGCTAATGGGAATGCCTGGAACCCGGCTTGACTATGGTGGGTAAGGACAGGCACGCGACTGGGGATGCCTGGAACCCACCACTAAATCCAGAGGCGTACGGGCCACTAATGGGGGACCCGAAGTCTGGAAGGAGCCAAAGGCAACTAAACACAGTTAGTTATGAAAGGTTCTTATTTACTTTAGGTAGAAGACACCAAGTCCTGGAACCAGTAGCTATGTGTCTGATTTGAATGTCTCTGAATGAATAATAGATGCTTTAGTACCCCAGTACTGCTTGCCTATTAATTCACTCCAGCGGCTGAACCTAGCTTTCTTAAGGAACTTTAACTCGCCTGTTTGGACAAAAAATATGGCCGCCGCTGCCAGGAAACTACTGCGCATGTGTTAACAAGGCTGCCTATGCCACGTGCGGTTGTAACAAAGAGCTGCGCGTGCTTCCAGCTGTGCAGACAATGGCGCCTCGTTTAAAAAATCCTGAGCAGCCTGGAGTGAAAAGACTGCTCCTTCGCACGCCAGCTGTTTCCCTTAATCAATCTCCCTCCCAGCATGCGTCCCCTTTGTCCTCCGCTTCCCTCGCTAACTGCTTGCCTTTCTGTCTTTTTTTTTTGTTTGTTTTAAACGCGAGGGGTTGCCCGAGCCTCCCCGTTTGTTTAAGGCGGCTGCCGGCTGCTGGAAGGTGGCTGGGGTTGGTTAGGGAGGGGAGTTAGGGATTTCCCCCTTTTAAGTGGGGGTGGTTTCCCCTGTAGGAATCTGACTTCCTGAGTTTTACAATTTAGCAAGGAAATTTTTGAGTGGTCAATTAAATTGAATTAAATTATCTCTAATTAACTTTTAAACTAAGCAATTTCAGCTACTAGAAAAAATCCCCCCTAATGGAAAGGAACTATACCTGCCCAGGAGCCAAAAGTTGTAGATGTCTCTGCATGGCCAGATCAGTCAAGACTAAAGGATCATGGTCCAAGACGGGGCGTGGCAACTTTGGCTGACTGATCTGATTGGCCAGGAATACAGTCTCAACCCACTGCGTGGATTATCCATCTCCAGTGCTGGAGAACATGCTTTCAATCTGCTAGGTGGGCAGAAGCTGAGCAAGAGACGGGAGTTCACCCCACCATGCAGTGCTAGGGCCCAAACCACTGGAGCAGAGACTATCTCTATGGTCATTAAACCATGCTTTAGTCTGTTGATTAGAACTTAATAATAAAAACCATAAAAAGAGCACATTTGGGAATATTTTAGTAAAGTTTATATTTCTTCCATAAAAGACAAGACTACAAAATGCAGTAATGAGCAAAACCGTGAAAGGTTAGTGCTACGTAAAGTAGCATTGTAAGAACTCTGTTTGGAAGCTGCTGAAAAGGAGCATGTGTTATATGCAGGACCTTCAGGTTAATTAATGTTGCTATGTCATTGTCAGTTTTTATTAAGGATCTTCTGATTAGAGATTTGTGTTTATTTGCTTGTTTTATTTACAGGATTTATTTGGCCATTTATCTCATACAATGACTCTAAGTGGCTCGTAACAATCCATAAAATATACTGTGACAAACCATACACCTTCACAGCTCAGTTCAGTTCCTCAAACTGCTGCTAGAATTCTCATCTTTAAGTAAAAGCTGTAGCTGTTGTTATAATGTAGCAATTTAATGCTGTTAAATAATTACTTAAGTACAAATAAAGCTATTAACGTTAATTACATTTATTGTTCGCATTGTATGCATACAGAATACTACAATAGGTACGCAAACTGCACTAAATTAATGTACCTACTATACTACAAGATTTGCTGACTGTATCTGTATGAACTTTAATGTCATCATTAGTCACTACTACTGCAGAATCACTTCACAGCAGTGTTTCAATCACATCTGAAATATAGTTAAAATAGACATAGTTAGCTTTGTAATTAAAATATAGATTGCAGCATGAAGAAATTTATTTAAAAATCATTCTGTTTATGCAACAAATTCTCCTTTCCATATACTAAGAATGTAAACTTTAATAATGTTGTTTTATCGTACTTCATTATAATTTGGCTTAGGATAGAGTTCACTGAATAGACAATATAATGCAGGAAAATTATTGTAGAACATGCAAAAGAAATATTGTCAACAATTATATGTACCAAAAGAATGGGGCATCTCCCTTACTAATACAATACACCAGAAATACAAAAATTGTAGTCCTTGACTTACAACCATTCATTTAGTAACAGTCTGAAGTTACAACAGCAGTAAAAAAAGTGACTTATGATAATTTTTCACACTTACAACTATTGTAGCATCCCTGTGGTCATCTGATCAAAATTTGAAAGCTTGATAACTGACATGTATTTGTAATGATTGCAGTGTCTCAGGTTCATGTGATCCCTTTTTCCGATATTCTGACAAGCAAAGTCAATGGGGAAGCCAGATTCACTTGACAACTGTGTTACTAACAATTGTTGTGATTCACTTAACAACTGTGACAAGGAAGGTCATAAAATGGGGCAAAACTCACTTAACACTGTTTTGTGTAGCAATGGAAATTTTGGGCTCAATTGTGGTCGTAAGTCAAGGACCACCAGCATTTATAAGTAATAGTAAAAGCTTGCAACAAAGTATTAAAAGAAATTTCAAATGTGAGGAATGCAAGATGAGTAGTGAATACTTCAGAATAATATAAAGTTACAATGCTCATTTAATGTAACCCCTCCTAGCAAAAGACTTCAGTGCTCCAGAAAACAAAGGCAAATATAGTACTTTTATAACACAGTTTCACAGAAACTAGTTTGTAACTGTTGTTAAGAAAAGAGATGAAACCTGTTAATTCCATAAAATGAGTATTGAGACACTTGGAACTAAGTATCAAGAGCTAGTCTATTCTGATGTGAGTGTGTAAACAAAATTGTGAACTATCAGGGCCAACATTCTTAATATGAAATTAATATGAAATATTGAAGTCCATAATGGTTACTGTTTGATATTATTCAACATGTGATGGCATTGAAGTTTGGCAGCTAAGATTCTATTCAAAGTCAAGGTTTCCAGGTAATATAAAGAGATTAATAAACTGAGATTCAATTCTAATTGAATCATTGAGAAAACATAAAACATTTGGCAAAATGGGATTAAAATAACAGGAATGGTAGACTTTCTAGAACATTAATCTTGGAAAAAATATCAGCAGGGTAGTGTCAATGCAATTTTTTTAAAAAATATTCCCATACAACTATATTAGAGATCATAGTAATTAATGAAGACAACACACAGCCTCCAAATTATCACGAAAATATCTACAGTGAACTATTGCATAAAATGTGCTCTTTATCTGGAAATTAAGCATTGGATGCTTTATCATTACAGCAAATACAACAGTCTCTCTCATGCACATACACACTATAGAGCACTAATTCAGACCCACTCATGCACTGAAAAAAGATCAAAACAAAATTAAATGAGAAGCAGATCAGAAAAGGAACAGTTTTTGGACAGGACTGGAAGAATAAAAAGAACATAGAAAAATATATACAAACTTGATTTAGAGATTAACAGAGTATACATTACAAGTCTACCATAAAGATTTTTCATCCATGCCAATCAAAACCATTTAAAATTTATAAGTCATAATTCTAAGAACATAAGATTCCAAGACTTTCTAAGAAAAAAAAGTTGTATTCTCCTGCTACAAAGGATCTCTTTTGGCATGATGCTATCTTGCATATAAATTTTGTTCTTAAAAAACTGTTTAAAATACCTTTTGTAATAAAGGCATCAGAATTAATCATAGGACAATGATAATGGATATGGTAGATTCTTATGATTGCAAAATGCTGACATTACAAGGCTAGGAGAATTATCATTCTTCAGCAGTCATACAATGGTCCAAAGAATGTCATTCTCTTTTTGTATCTGAACATGCATTTTATCACTGAGAATCTCACTGGAATACTATATAAATTTTTTTATCTGTATATGGCATGACCAACCCACCAAACCCTAGCAATGTGGTTCCACAAGATTGTAAACTTTTAACATAAAAAAATAAAAAAAATTGGCCCAAGTCTGTGGCCCAAGAAATTCCTCTTCACACAATGAAGCCCAGACAAGCCAAAATGTTGGACACACCTATGTTGTATCTACAATTTCCTTTGAAGCTAAAAAATTTACCTAAACAATTTCTGGTAGAAAAATGAGATACAAGCATCTCTCTTCCAATTGCTTTGATAGCCGATAAAACACTTTGGACAGGTCCTCATGTCCAATCCTAGAAGCTCATCATGCCCTCATGGTGTTGTATTTGGCAATGAATTATTTCAAAGAATACTTGTATCAGAAATAGATCAATATACATTATCTGAAACACACAAAAGCACACCACTCAAAGAAGTGTGCTTGAGCATTCGGAAAAGATTTGAAATACCAGAGAAAACTGAACCAGTGCAGTTTTGCCTCTGAATCTATCTTTCTTTTTCCTGAAATTAGTTTCTCCCATAAATCATTTTTAGTGAGGCAAATCACCTCTTTTCTCTCCTGATCCACATTCCATGTGATTTTCTCTCTTTTTTGGGGTATGTTTTTCCCACTTTACCATTTCCCCAAAACACACACACACATACACACACATGACTAGCAGATCTATTGATCTCGGATTTTGATAGACCAAGGAAAAAACAAAAAATAGACAAATTTTCTGATCTTTCTATGTCCAGCAACCTCAGGTGAAGTGGCATTTCTACACATTTGCTATCCTTTTAGAATTTAGCAGACTGCTATTCTAGATGGAATCATTCCCCCACTCAATCCTAAGCATCCTAGATTATCCATGGAAGAAGTTCCATGTCTAAAGAAAAAGTCCACTTTCACACTGAACAATTAAAGGCAGTTCTAGGCTGCTTCAGCAACTGGCTGTAAAAGAGATGAGATGACAACATGAGGATATGCCAATAAAATCCAGCTAATAAAGTATCTTTGTATCATAGCAAAATACAATGAGGTATATTGTTATATTTGTTACAGATTAAAAAAACCTAAATATATTGAGTTCACAATGGTAGATTAGACTATCACAATACTGTACTTACCTAACCAAATTACTAGTGTACATCTACAAAAAAGCTTGGCAAAATAATTACCAGTTTTGAGACCCAAAGAAAAGGAATGAATTATCTTTTTCTGTTAGTCAAAATGGCTTCCGTATAACTGTTTCTATATTTTTCTAATTTAATTATTTACTTAATTTATTCTCATGCTTGGCAGATAGTACTATCTCGAATTATCTTTGTCCATGACTACAGTACATGACTGCTTCAAAAGTCATCGAATTTGGTACTCGACGCATTTTGAAGTAAAAATGTATCGATACTTTTTTATTTAATACTTGATGCCCTGCAATAGGAAGAAGGGATATCTGTGGAGAACGAAGTCAGCCATGCTAGGAAGGTCACTGAAAAAAGGAAACAGGGGAGGCTGACAGAAAGTTGGCCATGCTGGAAAAGTTGCTGACATAGGAAAAGGGACAGACAGGAAGTCCTTCCCAGCCAAAACAAAGGGTCATGTAGTAAGTTTGTTTGGTACTTGTCAACCAACTAACGATGAGGTTCTACTGTATATAATTTCCTCCAATTGTAAAATATTCTTGGGTTAAACACTATTAAATATACTTCTGAGCAATTTTTATTAATTTCTGAGATCTGTGTGCAGAGTTTTCTGGGGATCTCCTATTTAAGAAAGACATAATTGATAACTTTTGCATCCAGCATTTATTGTCTTTCCTTTCTAGCTCTACATTAATTGAAACTAGGCATCACAGGATGTTTTCTCTCAGTTGGTTGTCACTCTTTGTAAGATTTATTTTCTTGACTTCAGGCAGTCTATATAACCAACCAAATGTATCTTCAGAAATAATTTGTATTTGATTTATTAATATTTTTCACATTTACAACTATTGTAGCATCCCTGTGGTCACCTGATCAAAATCTGAATGCTTGGTAACTGGCATGTATTTATGACGGTTGTTGTGTCTCAGGTTCATGTGATTACTTTTTGCAATCTGCAAGTCAAATTTACAAGTAAAAAAAAATAAAGAAGGGTGATTTTGAAGCAAGAAAAACCACATGAGCATATATGGAAAGAAAAAAAACTAATTCAACTCTCACCGATTCATTATTCTATCTTACATGTTGAAGGAAGGAGGGCAGATATACCTTTTTGAAAATATTTGTAATAATTTTTAGATAATAACACAAGTTAGATTGCTGTTCAGATACGCAAAATTGAAGCACTCCTCTATCAGGGAAAATCCTTTCATTTCACCTATTAATTTCATATGCGGGATGCCTATTGTTAACTATATTTCAAAGTTTGACAACTTAGCTAAAACATATGTATTAGTTCAAGATTCAAACATTCTAGAAATAAATTTTAATGAGCCTTTAGGCAAATTAGAGACCAGTTATTTCAAAGACAAAACATCTGAGAATATAATATATAAAGGATGAATCACATAATCAGACTTTAAAAAGACATCAGATAGGAAAATATTACAACAGACTTAGGTAAAATGAGATAGTAACATTTTACCATGATAGATTTTGGTTCTAGGCAATGCTGCACTCTTGCCAAAAGAAAAACTTGAGTCAATATCTTGTGCAGTATAGGTAGTCCTTGACTTATGACCGGTCATTTAGCAACCACTTGAAATTACGATGGACTCTATAAAAACTACCTATGATCCAGATTCAAAGTTCTGACAGCTGCCCCCCACTCTGCCACATGACTGCATTTTGGGCACTTGGCAACCAGCCTGCATTTGCAGCCATTTCCATGTCCCAGTCATGTAAGTGCAATTTACAACATGTTTTGCCAGAAACTGGCATTTATTCTAATTTCTGGTGGAAATGCCCCCTAGCAAGTGGGTTTACTTAATGACGGTGGTGTCCTTTTAACAAGCACCGCAAAAATAGGTGGTTGTAAAATTGGGTGTGGTCACATGAAGACATGTTTTATCACTGACACAAGTTATGACTGAAATTGCGGGCTCAATTATGATCATAAGTCAAAGACTACTTATATAGCGATTTCCCTTTTGTTTATTCTTTGGCAAAAAGAATTAAGTACACTTTATAGAAAGCAAAACACTACCTGCTAATAATTCAAGTTACTAATCACGGAATAAAGTCCAGGTTTACAGAAACTCATTTTTAAAAAATAATAATAAATGAACTATATTTCAAATATATCACAATTCAATTTGCACCTCATTTGATATTATACAACTTCTTCCCCGTTCTCAGTCCTTTGCTCTTGGCTTTCTTCTATCCTAGCTAAGATTTCATCCTTTAGATTTGGTAGTTTTATCTGCATCCATTTTCAGTTTCTCTTGGGATATTTTGATTTGGTTCTATAAAAGTTCTATTTTTGTTTGCCCTTGTACTTGGCTACTCAAAGACTTGCTGGTTAAGATACATATAACATAAAATCCTTCTGCATTGTCTGTCAATGAAGCTATTCTTTTGTCATTATGCTATCTTTAACATGGCATCCTTTCCAACTTTTCTGATGTCTAGATGTCTGTTAGATTTTTAGTTTTAGAAATATCATATACACATATCCATGCTAGATTACCTTTTATCCAACTAAGATAATTTTAATCTCTTACCCAGTCTTTTTTGCATGTCATTATTTCTACTAATTTCAAAACAGAATATATATGTACCTCTATATTATCTGTGCTGGCAGTTAACCGAATAGAAAACAGAACCTTCCAATATTCTTTTTCAGAAACAAGTTCTGCTCACCAGAAAGAGGAATCATTTTTCTTGTGCATGTATAATGCTGATCATAACTATTATTTTTAAATTGACTGCAGCACAGCCACTGCATGCATGGGGTTAACAAAAGGGGGAGGGGTACACTCAGATACACCCTTATCAATACATGTTCTATGGCTATGCACTTTTGGGGCAAACATGTTTTGAATGAGTTATTGCCTAAGTATCCCTTTCAGACTGATACCTTGATTAAAGGGATCAAGTCCAACCAGTTATTGCTGCTTTCATGAGTTTCTTTGCCACAGGAATGCATAATTTAGCAATGTCAAGTTTAATTTATAAACTGAGTTTTATAATGTTAGAACAAGATTATCATTTAATTTATGTGCTGCTCATCTCACAGTTCAAGGCAACTCTGAGCAGCTATATTTATAGTAGTAATCAATAAAGTCAACTTGCTATCACGTCTTGAGAATATCAACATTGAGCAAATGCATGTAACTTTTACACTTAGTTCCTAATTTGGGAGTTTGGGTAAAGGTCAAAAATGAGAAATGAAAAATGAATAACAAAGGATGATTAGATCAAATATAAATGTGTTAACGTTGTTATAGTTGAAAACAAGCCGGTTTAGTGTGGTCTGCCCAAGAGGCAGAATACCAAATTATTTTACAAGTTTCCCAACAGTCTTTGTAGATGAATAGAACTCACATGCAAATCATATATAAACTATTATGTAGAACCTTCATTCCTGCTTAGCCTCCCTTAGGAAGCCAAGCAGAATTGTTGCAAAGTGTGAAGCAGGTAGAAACCACAGTTCTTACTGGAATTGTTTAGATCAGTGGTTCTCAACCTGTGGGTCGAGACCCCATTTGGGGTCGAATGACCATTTCACGGGGGTCGCCAAACAACACAGTCCATCATTTTCCCCCCTTTTCCTTAGCTGTGCTACTCCCTTTTATTCTATTGGTTTTTGAAAGCCAATAGAATAGACTCTTGAATAGAGTCTAATTCTATTGGCTTTCAAAAGCCAATAGGAATTGTCCAGGCTGTCTCTGCCCTGCTGAGCCCGCCAAAAGTCCCATTCTGCAAACGGTGCTGCAAGTTGTCTGCAGCGAAGGCGAGCTGCCTGGAAATTTCCACCCCTCCCTGCTGAGCAACTACTAAAAATGTAAGTAAAAGAGGGCCAGGGGTGGGAGGCCAGCGGGCGCAGGGAGGGTTGCTGGTGCGCGTGGGGCCCGGCGGGTGCTTTACCTCCCTTGGGCTGGCCCAGCTGGTGGCCCAGCCAGTGGTCGGCCTGCACCATCTCTGCCGCTTCCCAGCTACGCCTCAGCCAGTGCAGGGGGCGGCACCATGCATGCCCAGCGCTCCCGGGCAGGGAAAGTCTTCGACTTACGACCGGTTGGGTAGTCCTTGACTTACGACTGGTTGGGGTCGCGGCATTAAAAAGGTTGAGAACCACTGGTTTAGATACTACTGCTGGCAAATATCATCATCACCCAGCTTTTATCTAGTAGAGAGATACTGCTCTGTGTGTACTGAACTGACTGCATACCTCATTCACACACTCATGCCTATACGTTATGCATTATTATTTCAATAACATGCATGCATGTGACTAACAGGCCTATCAAAGTCAGAAAAGACTACAGTGTCAAGTCTCTATGCTCATACAGAAAGCTGCAGAATAATTTCAAAATTTCTGGCTCAAGAGAATTATTGGACAAGAGTTCAGTTCCCTGTTGTGGAGAAAGTTTATTTCAGTGAGCCAGTCAAGTCCTTTAAAACAATTTATTTGATTTTATTCTCCCATCTGGTACTGTTTTCTCTTACACCAATCTATAGCAATTGAGCATCCTCAATTCTCACTGCATTAATTGAGATTCCCATTCTCTTAAACTTCCTCCCTCCCTAAAGCAAAATGCATAATGCAGTAATGATTTTGTCTCACAATAATGGAATTAGAAAAGATATATTTATTCATTTTCCTCAAGCTTCTAAAATTTCATGCAGAAAATTTTGAAGATCCAAAACACTATTTATTAAAATTTGTGTGCCCCTTTTTATTTGAGGAGTTCAAGGCTGTGTTTATATATATATATATGTGTGTGTGTGTGTATACACACACACACACACACACACATATATATATATATATATGTTTTCTGAGGTTTTCGCGGGTGTTTGTATGTAGGTCTTTGGTTATTCGGGTTTTCTCCCGTGTAAAATTGGAAGTGTCTTGGCGACGTTTCGACGTTCGTCATCTTCAGGCTGGTGTTTTCAGCTTCGTGAATATATATATTCCTCACAACTTCCCTGTGAGATAGATTGGGCTGAGTCAAAGCACCTAGTGCCAGGTAATGCATTGAACTTCTGTGGTTGACAGTCTCCCCAGTGCAGGGGTAGACAATCTTAGCTCTTTTATGACTCATGGACTTCAACTCCCAGAATTCCTGAGACAGCTATGCTGGCTCAGGAATTCTGGGAGTTGAAGTCCATGAGTCATAAAAGAGCCAAGGTTGCCTACCCCTGCTCCAGTGCAAGTCTAGCAACTTCACCATTATAACACACTGGCAAAGAGGTTTTTTTTGTTAATAATTTTATTGAGGTTTTTAATGCATGTAGTAAAAATGAATACAAACTGAACTAGAAGAAAAAAAAGAACAATCAAAATTCAGAAGCTGCAGAAAAAAAGAAAAAATACAGACAGTCCTTGGGTTAAGAATGAGTTCCACTCCTAAGTCTGTCTTTAAATTGAATTTTTATGTAAGTTGGAACTCATAACTATGAACAGACTATTACTAAAAATGGCAGACTGAATTCTCCTTCCTTTCATGAACTGCTGAAAACGGACTGCATATTAAAATCAAATTGCTTTAGCAGTTCATCAAAACACTGCACACTTTCAGCAGTTCATCACTCATGGAAGAACACTGTTGATTTTAGCAATAGGCAACCTGTTCATAAGTAGGAGTTATTAGTATGTTGGATGTTCTTAACCCAGGGACCACCTTTAAAAGAAAAATGCAACAAAGACATTAATAAAAAACTGGCTTTCAACATCTTCATCACACAAAGCATAAGCTAATATACAGTAGTTTTAACATACTTTTAAAATTACAAAAACAAAAAAACACCATCATCATCTTTTCAATCCTAGTTCAGCAAAAAGTCCAAAACTTACAAGAAATATTAAATACTTATTCTTGGTCAAACAGTCCATCTACCTTTATATTCCTTCTTGTTCTGCACAACTTGGACCTTTAAGTCATTATGATATCACAGGATTTGATCTTTCACTATTCTTTAGTATTCAAAAGATTTTGAAACTTTCAACCAGCCTATTTTGTAAATCCCATAAAGAACTATCATCCAGGATTTTTTGTTACAGCTATTCCATGTCCAAATCTTTTGTTTTTATATATTCTTGTTTTGGTAATTTTGTTGTGTTCCATGTCTTTGGATTCCGTACTGTCTATGTCAGGTAATTTTTTTTTACAATTTTTTCTTATCATCTTCAAAATGTATCCATTAAAATCTACATCCATTCTGAGACATTATTAATAGTTCAGTCCATATATTAAAAAACATTTTAAAATAAGAAAAAAGTTATAGCTGGCTTAGCTATTTTAACCTTTTTCTGCCTGCTTCTCTAGTTTCTTCTACTGTCCATTTGCAATTTTCATCAAGACTCAGTTCCCAATATGAGTTTAATTCCATTTTAATCATTTCCCACAAGTATATTATTTAATTCTATACTTGTTTTTCAAATCTTAAAGCAAAAATAACTAATATTCCAAATACTTGGGTCCAATATATGTAATTCTTAAATCAAAACCCTTTTTTGTGACAACTATATATCATTTTAAATTCTATTTAAAAATCGTAAGTCCAAAGAAGATAAAATTCAAAAGGCATCAAATTAAACTTCTATTTTGAAATTTATCTCTAGCAAAATGGTTAAATTGAGCATTTCTAAAGGTGATTAGAGAGCGTCTAATGTCCTTATGAAAGGCTTTGCTGCTGCTGCTGCTGCTGAAAGCCAAGAGGGGGTCTCCCTTGGAAGCTTGTGCTCAAATCCACCACTGTTTCAGGGTCTTCTCACTAGGAGCTGCCATGCAGAGCACTCACGGGCAATTTCCGAGAGATCAGAAGGACATGTCTATTTGCTAGTCTTTTGTTCTTCACAGTGGTCATCATCTGTCTCATCTGCAGAGATGCCTCTACCGACAGTCATGACTCACACTGGCAAAGTTGTTAGAGAAAAAGAATTTGGCAAAACGAGACTTTTATCTATTTAATTTCTACTAGGGGGAATATTTCCTAAGCAAAATTCACTTTAAGTACCTGTTAGCCCTATTCATGTACTTTGAGTAAGAGTGTCAAACTCTGATTTATGAATCTGAATTTATAGGGTGATACTAGGTATTAAAGAGTATCACTGAGATCTTATACTATGGCTGTTCAACCAAAGTACCAAAATTTCATATTGTCTTGGTCTCTCCCTTTAGACTGGTTTTCCTTATGCATCTAGTCAAAGCAGAACCACCATAGTGCATCACACTTAAGTTGGAATGTAACAATTTTCCAAATTTTAAAGCTTAGTTAAGAAAATTAATAATAGCATTTTACTTACTTAAAAAAACACTTATTGACCTCCATTAGATGGACAGCCTGGAATTTGTTTCCCTTTTCTGACCTATAATGAAAATATTTATTGTTTAATCCCAATGCTATTATGTATGAATGCCATTGGATCAATCAACCCATCCCATCAAATATGTCAACTTGATGCTCCTTTTTATCTAATGCTTATAATATATTAGGTGAGAAATGGTTTTGGTCTAAATGTTACTGAAATGTTTACATGACAACTTACATGAAGGAAATGGTCAAATTCCTTGTTAATGTTACTCATTCCTCTACTTTCCCAGGGCCCCTTCAAAGCTTTCCAATAATATTGTTTCATATGATAAAAATGATTGAATAAATATGCAACAACTGCTTTTGAGGTTTATTCTATAAAATGAAATTAAATGTAGTTTTTGCCAGGAACATTAACAAAATGTGATACACTCCCAAATCAATTGAAGTCCTCGCTTTGAAAAATACTGTAGAAAAAAAGTATACAATTGCATTAGTTCCTCAGGTTATCTAGGTGCTATTTGGTTAAAAAAATAGTATTTAGCATGCTCTTTCAAAAAAATAGCCTTAAGATCCCTTGCCCTGTCTTACAAGCAAACACAAATGTTACTGCAGCCCTGAAAGTATATTAGTGTGCTCCAGGAAAACTATTTTTGAAAAACCACTTTTGGATTATCTAGTATGTGTTTAATCTGATCTCATTCCATAGTCTGCAAGCCAATCAAGCTTGCAAGCTGTCATTACAGAAGAATGGGTGACCAAATCATGTCCATCTCTTTTTCATTTCGAAGTCTTAAACACAACAATCTGATATATCTTTTAAAAAGTTAGATCCATTAACTTTTATGTAGCAAATCGCCCCTATAAAAATTCATTGTTTAGACCAGGGGTGTCAAACTGCTGGCCTGTGGGCTGGATGATGCGTCATGGCAAAACTGCGCCCGCCCCATTGCCAGCAATGGAAAAAAAGTCACAATACATTGCGATACGTCATGTGACATTGCGAGTTTGACACCCCTGGTTTAGACAGTGAAGGAAAATAGCTTTGGGGATCTGACTTCCAGCAGTGTGCCAAGCACAAATACTGTTTGCGTTACTAAATCAACAGTTGGTATACAGTATACGATAAAGTATGCAATTTAACATTACAACACATCCTTACCCTCTAATAGGGATGGATGATCCAAAATAAAAATCACTCTATGATTTCCTTTCTTCTTCCATCATTATTCTTAAACTAAACAATTTTGATATTGTACAAGGACAACTTTTTCATCTACTTTTCAACAGCTCAAGTAGTTGACCTAGCTAGGTAAAGCACTTTTAAGATTTTATCATTTTTCTTCCAAACAGCAACTTAGCATAATAAAGGGATCTAAATATGCATGGAATTGGAAGGGGAGAGTTCTGGGGTTGTAAGAAAAATAAAAAAAAATATCAAAATCATGTTATGGTTTTGTAGAAAAAAATAAGTCTGATAATCCTATATTAAGAGGCAATTCCCCGACAGTCTAGAGGTCCATTCTTCCCTTCTATATAAACAGTAGTGATTTTGAACATGTCTGTAAATTGTTCTCACTGGTTTTCATTATTTAGTGACACAATTACTGGTAGTCCTCAACTTACGATCACAACTCAGCCCAAAATTTCAGTTGTAAGTGAGAGTTTAAGTGAGTTTTGCCCCTTTTTACGATAATTCTTGCCACAGTTAAGTGGCAAGTTAGTAACCTGGTTGTCAAGTCAATCTGGCTTTCCCATTGACTTTGCTTGTCAAGATCGCAAAAGGTGATCATATGACCCCAGGACACAGCAACGGTCATAAGTATGAACCAGTTATCAAGCATCTGAATTTTGATCACATGATCATGGGGATGCTGCAAAGGTTGTAACTGTGAAAAATGGTCGTCACTTTTTCAGTGATGTTTTAACTCTAATGGTAACTAAATGAACTGTTCTAAGCTGAGGATCAGCTGCATATCTTTTCAAGAATTAGGGTTTATTAAAAAGGGGAAATAAAAAATGACTCTTGGAACTGTTTGTTGATTGGTATCAGCCCTTTGAGGTAGTTCAGACAGCAAACCAAGGCTCTGAGTACTAAGACTACATTTACTGTATGGTTACAATAACAAAATATTACAAATCTGAAAGCATGTCCCCAGTCCCCTGCCTTTACTTTCCACAGAATTAAGGAAAGTCATTAGTTTCTCCATTTTCTCCATCATCATCCCTCCTTTGGACTCAGATTTCTCTTATCAGACTATTGCCTACTTGAAGCTATTCCTTCTATCACCCAAGGTTATTCTCACAGTTCATTACATCTGATTTCAGGAGTGTGGACCCAGGATCTAGAAATTGTCTTGTGATCTTTTTGTCAAGAGCCTTAATGTCCTCATTTTCCTGTTATCACTGATTATACCCTATCCCCATCACCTCATTGAAGGAAAAGAACATCCAAGAGGTGAACTTTACTGAGGGTGACTGAGATATCTTTTACTGAGAGCCATGAAATCTGACAATTGTAATGCTGTTAGTAACTTATCAGGATGAATTGAGAACAAAAGGAACACACTGTAATATGTTTCAACTCAGCCAAGGCTTTGTTTAACATTCTTTAAAGCTAGTTTTGTCTAGCATGTGGGTAAGTGTGAAAATAAGGTAGCAGGAAATTATGACAGCAATATAGACCTAAGTAATAATAAGCAGTTAAAAACACCATGCCTGAAACACCATGAATAACGCATTAAACTAGAGATTAGACTCTTGAGGTCTTAAAAGATGCTGTCTTCTATTCAAGAAGAGACTACAACTTTTACTGTTACGATACGTTGTATATAAATTATATAAATTGAAAATATCCCAGAGCTGATTCATATCATTCATAGGAAACAAAAATCTTTGCCATGCCAACTACCTTTTCCAAGGAAACCATTGCTTCTTACTCATTTAGATAATTTTGAGGCCTAGTGAAAACAATAAATTGGCTCATGATTGCATGAAACAATCTCAATTAATAAACAATGCTACTATCAGAGCATATCAAAGTGAAAGGTAAGCTGTTGTGGCTTTGTAGTGATTAATACCTGTTTCTTTAAAAAATGTTAATCTGGTTTTTTTTGGGGGGGGGTAAGCAAATGTGTCTGTTCCCTCAATATGCCTTTCCATGAAAGGGCTCCTCCTAGTATTATGGCACTCCTGACTCTGCCCTGTAAGCCTCATTGGGCTTCAAGTGAGCAAGTAGTAGATCAGTGGTTCTCAACCTGTGGGTCGGGACCCCATTTGTGGTTGAATGACCATTTCATGGGGGTCACCAAACCATGCTGTCCGCCATTTTTTTCCCTTTTCCCTAGCTGTCCTACTCCCTCTTATTGGTGGCCACACCCACTTGGGGGTCACCACAACATGGGGAACTGTATTATGGGGTCACGGCATTAGAAAGGTTGAGAATCACTGTAGTAGATTGTAGATATATAGTAGGTACATATTTAGTCACTTTAAATTTAGGGTATAGCCAGGCAGCAGAACAGGAAAAAGTTTTAAACTTGCCTTAGGATTATATTAAACACTGTAAATCTTGGAAGTTATTTCATTAATTTATTAATTTAAATAGTATAGTTAATAGAAATGGGATAATGGAATATTATTGGGCTAACTTATTAAAGCAAAATGTTGACTTAAGATGGTGGGGGAAATTTATGCACAGTGATACCTAAACGGTAGTTTTAACAGAACCTGTAGGAAGAAAACAGTTTAAAACTGCACTCCCAGCCAGCCCAACATATCTTCTTAATAGTTAAATGCAAATTGCTTCATGTTCATATTCACCTTTGTTTATATTATTGAGACAAATGCAACTTCTATAACAGCACCTCAAAATTGCTAGACAAGAATATAGTCACTAATAAAATTTACAAAAAGCAACAGTGCAAGCTCCTAATTAGTCTCATTTCTTACAATGATTTAAATGTCACTAAAAATATCAGAATAGTTACTGAGCAAATATTTTAGCCTGGTTCTCAATTGAGCCCAACTGCTGAAGCTGAAGAAACAGCACACACCCACCTAAGCTTTATAATTTTAAATCTATTCTTCTGCTGTCTCCCTTAACTCATAAATAGTAAATATTTATATTTTCATAAGTCACAGCTTCTTAAAATATACAATCTTTACAGAAACAGAAAGCAGTCCATTACAGAGTAATCCTTAAATCAAATTACAAATTGCAAATCATGTATCACTACAACCATGTTAGATGAAATTCTGTTTTTCATCTGCAGTGATGTTTACAATGAAATTTTATTTTATAAACTTTCTATTTTAATGTTATTCTTCACTCTATAATTTTAGAAAATATGAGGCTTTTTATTAAAAGGAAATATGATAAACAATCTTCCAAAAAATGGAGCACAATACATCAGTTGTGATCTTCAATTAATTGATAGTTTTATCAAAAATACTGAAGATGGGGGAAAAAGTAAAGGCCCTACTTCATTTTAGATAATCCCATTATACTGTCTGTCCACTTTGAAATATTTTGTAACATATATTGCTTTGAAAATCTTATAAAATGATATAATACATTCTACTTAAGCTCCTGATTTTAAAAAATATATCACTTGTAACAGAATCAAAGCTTAAATTCCTAAAAGAGTTAAAAAGTCTCATAATTTTGAAGTTAATTTATAAATCACTACATAAAACAGTAAGTTCCTAATGGTTATAATCTTTTTATTAAAAAATATTCATTTTATGAATCATTTATGCAAAATTGAATAAAATAAAAGTATAAAACTTATTCTATTACAGTAGAGATTGAGAAAGATCCATACAAACAGCAAAACAGTTTTTATCAGTCACAATTTCCCATGGGAAGAACAAAATGAATCCCTGCACAGTCATCCTTTAAAACTAAACAGCAATTATACTCAAGGTCATTTCATTATCTCCCGCCCCCTCTCCCCCCAAAAAAGTTGGCTAAGAACAGGGATGGGAAGAGGGAGAGACAGAAGATTTATTAAAGAATTGGCTCAAAACTGTTCTATAAGTTTTGTGGAAGCCAGAAGGGGGTGCTGTTTTCACTTGAGGCAAGGGGCAAAGCAGTTTGATAAAACTTTAGGTACTGTGTGAAATACAGAATGGTGAAGACTCAGATATGTGGACCTAGCACAATTCTTTGTTACAGGCCCCTATTTCAGGCCAGAGCCAGAAGGGTTGTAAATTATTTTAGAACTAACTACTGGCAGTTCAAAGTTTTGTTTTTCACAACATAAGACAGTAACACCTACACCATTAAGAGGGGAATCTTTTTTTAAAAACCCATAGCTGTTTTAAAATGCCTTATGCATATTGCCTTTTATAAGATAAGGAGGCCTATCCCTCCCACCTGCAAGAAATGGAATAGCCCTGAGCATTTTGCTAACATAACACCCATTTAATCATCACTAACATTTTGGTGCATTGGTCTCCCTTCCCCCATACCTAGGAAAACAGATACACACATTCCAGCCCAGCTTCTCGGCAGAGGTCGCCCCACTCACCCCTCCCCCAGGCCTCTTTAAGCTCCCAGAATCTGATGGGCTTCCAGTTCAACATACTTTTACACACCAACCGAAAGGGAGAAAAAGCTTCAGTGGAAAAATCCTTACGCCTGATAAGCAACCACACAAAAAACACACATGGGGGGGGGGAAGAACGGTTGTCCTTTCCTCTTTGACGGGGGGGGGGAAGAAGGGGAGGGGAAATAAAAGAGAAGATAAAAGCAAAGGATACAAAGAGTAAGATGCAGATACGGAGAAGGAATTTTTTTTTGGGGGGGGGAGCCGTGTCAGCCATGTTTTGCTTGTGTGTGCATAAGCATGTATGTGCCTGTCCATCCCCAGTATTTACAAACCTGCAGCTGCGGCAGCTCATGGAGTCTGTGAAGGAAAAGAAGGGAGGGGAAGAAAGGAGGGGGAGGAAGAGCGACCAGGAAGGAAGGGAGAAAGGCAGAAAGAAAAGAGCGAAGGGAGGAGAGACAAGGCAGCCACAGCAGACAAAGGAACTCAGCAAAGCCTGACAGACACACTCACACACATACAGCCGCAGTGTGAGGAACTGTGGAAATGTCTGCTGCTTCCTGACACGGCGATTCAGCTCCCTTACTCGGGGAGTGGAAAAGGGGGGGAGGGGGAGCGCATTCTCCCAGCCACCACTTCGCTCACACACACAAACACACACACACACACACACACGCCGCCCGAAGCAGCCTTTTCCGTCCGCCCCCTCCCCGCGGGCAAGAGGGAGACCATTCCCACGGTTTTTCGGGGGAGGGTAGAAGCGGGGAATCCGGGCGCCCCTCGAGGGGCCCCCGCCTGGCACACAATAGCGGGGAGGAACCAGAGAACGCTGAAGCGACCTGGGGGTGGGGGGGGGAGACCAAAGCCAGGGCTGGCGCCTCCCCCAAAGGAGGAGCAATTAGAGAGCCGTGCAAGGGGAGGGGGCGGAGGGTCTGCTCCGCTCCCCACCAGGTTGCCGAGGGCTCCCCTCTGGCTCCGCTCCCGCTTTCTTCGGGGAAACAGCTTCCGGGAGGGAGGGGGCGAGGGAGAAGCGGAGGGAGGAGGAGCGGCAGCCCAGGCCCGCCGCGAATGAATAATAAATAACTCCAACCCCAGGAGAGGGGAGGGGAGCGGCGCCTCCCCCACAGCGCCACCCTCCGGTTGTGGCCGGTATTGACTGGCCGAGCCAAGGGCGGCGCGGCAACTCCCGCTTCCCCCCTCCCTTCTCCTCCGCGCTCGCCTTCTCTCACCTGCTGCCGGAGTCTCGTCCTTCGCGGCTTCCTCCGCCGCCTCCGCCTTCGCCCGGGCAGGCGTGAGGTGCCCGGCGGGGGGGTGGCGTAGGCGGTGGGGCCAGAGCTGCAGAGGCTTCGCCACCCCCGTTCGCCCGTCCAGGCCGCTCAGCTCCTCGGCGGCGGCTGCTGCGGCTCCTCTTGTCTCGCTTGGCCCCCTCCTTCGCCGCCGCTGTTTAGCCCTCCTCTCTCTTGCCACATTGGGAGCCTCCCCTCTGCCTGCGCTGGAGCTGCTGCCAGGAGAGAGGCCTCCGCACCTTCCTGCCAAATAATGAGCCGCTCCAAACACGCGACCCCGCCCTCCTCCGTTTTGCGGCGCGCAGGCGCAATGCCTCCCTTGAACTGCGACAGGAGAGAAGCGCCTCGAGCTCGCTCACCTCCCTCCTACCCCGATCCGGGAAGCCCACCGCTCGGCTGGCTCTGGCCGGGGAAGCTGCCGGGCTGGACGGCTTCCGCGGCGCTGGGCTTAGGCTGGGGTGCCCTTGGGGGAGGCGGTCCTCTGGCACCCCGGAGCAGTCCACGCGGCTACCTTGGTGTTGGACGCCCTTCTTCTAGATCTTATTTTCAGGCAGCGAAGAAGGTCCGTGTTATCCAATCCCAGGTACCTGTGTTTAAGTGATACCCTACATTTCCCGTAGAAAGCTGAAGTACATCATGATTTCTGCAGGGTCACGCATTTTCAGCGCAGATGCCAAAGCTCTTGTGCAGAGTATGAAATGAATGTGTGCAAAAGTTGGCGTTTGAGGGGGCTGATGAAAGCACTACCGTAAGAATTTATTCCAACTCCCTACTTTGGGACTGAAAAGTGTTGCAGGTAAAGCCCACAGTACCAACTAGTATCAATAAACAACTCTGGCTCACAGATGTGGCACAAATGGGCTTCCTTTGAATCCCAGAGTTGACTATTATTTTTGGCAACAAAGCAAACCCTTTGCAGCTGCTACTTTTTGTTTGATGGACAGAACCAGACTGTACTCTTAGTCAAGACGTCCTTCTGTGTGTTGCTAAGCTCTTGAAAGATATGGGATGCAAGCCTGTAAGATGCATGTAAACATTGCTTAGGTAAATTCCTATGAAAACAGAAATAACAAATATGGATTTAAAATTCATTGAAAGTAAAACCAGATGATCCAACTAAGTATATTTTATTCACACCCAAACAGATTAGCCCTGCATACTCTTCAGCTGAAATAAATTGACAATAATTGTAAACAGGTGTTGGGAAGAAGCTTCCTCTGGAAAAGAGAAAAGTGGCTCTTATTATTTTATTTTTTAAAACACTTCACAGACTAAAAAATTGTAACTTTTGTAACAAGCTGTAGCTTCAAAAATACAAATAAAGGGTTTATTCTCAGCAGGTGGCAGCAGCTGGCCAACTTTGCTGTATTTAGATTTGGAAACTAAGCAGGATTGGCCAGTTTAGTCCTTGGATAAGAGACTTCCACAGAATATCAAAGCAATTGGTTAGTTTGGGAAGTTAATAAACATCATTGAAGAAGGCAATAGGAAACTATTTTGTCTACTGCTGCTAAGGAAGCAATGTAGATAAGACTGTGAAGTTTACTGTATCTTTTTTAAAATCCATCTTGGTGGTGAATTGGTCAATTCTGGTGAACTTCAGAAATCTCATTCAGCTCAACTCCTGCTCCATAATTTATTCAGTTTCTCTAAAATTAATTGCACTTTATTCACAGAGCTTTTCCAAAGAAGTTGGCAATTGCCCTAGGTCTCACATATCATCGACTCTTTATCCATCAGTATCTGCAGAGGAAGTCAAGGCATGCAACACAGTAGCTGGAGCAGCACAGCTAAATCTCATTCCTTTTGCATGTGCAACAATGTGACATGAACATACAAAAGGGTGGAAGTTCAGCCCATATGCTGCAACTATCTTCTTGCTTTTTTAACACACACACACACACACACACACACACACATCTTTGTGGCAGCTACTGCCGTATCTAAAGTATGTCAGTAATTTATCACATGAAATGCTTTTATAATGCTCTTGCTTTAGTATTTGGGTTTCCTCGTATTTCTATTTTTGGGGCCATCTGGCAGAAAATCACCATGAAAGACAATTGTTTAAACCATTATTATTGCTAGCTTTCTAGGAAAAAGGACGCTAGTGTAATGTGCTTCTTAAAACTATTTTATCCCAGGACCCTTTTTCATTTTTCAAAATTGTAGAGGACCCCTAAAAAGCTTTTGGGTTTTTTTGTGTAATACGTATCAATATTTACTGTATTAACAATTAAAATTGGCATATTGGTTGCCGCTACCACATCTCATGATTTTAATATTGCATTATTTTTCAACATAGGCCACAAATAATTTTGTTTTTGCAAACCCCTGAGAGGGTCTTGGGGACCCTCAGCGGTGCTTTGATCACACTTTAAGTAATAATAACTTAGAAGAAATGTGTACATGTTTATAGCTAACTGTGCTTGTAGAATTGATAAAAAACAGCTAATGGCAAACCCTTAACTTAGTCCTGTAGGAGGTTTTCATTGATAGCTGCTTAAAGTAGGACTGTCAGCTTTGAAAATGAGCATGGCTGTGGCCATTTTCCATATTCATTTTCGGTTGACACATTGAAGGGGGGAGGGGGATTGCCAGGTGCTTCGCTAGTCAAAATATCTTTTGTCCTATGGCACGGGTCGGCAACCTGCAGCTCGGGAGCCGCATGCGGCTCTTTGAGCCATCCCCTGCGGATCCGGAGCCTCCCCCCACCATTGTCAGAGACAGACAAGGAAAGAGAGAGGCATTTTCTCTCTCTCTCTCTTTCTCTCTCTCTCTCTCTCTCTCGGACTTGCCCCCTCGCAGGGCTCCTGATTGGCCCTGCGCCTGGGTGCCCCACCCCCTGGGAGAAGGGCAACCAGGAAGTCCCTTTCCCAGGCTGGCCCCATCTGAGGTGCACGTGGCTGGGGAGCCGTGCAGGGAAGCCCCAAGATCCCCTCTGGGAGTGGCCCACCTGAGCCTCCGCTGAGCAAGCCAGCCATTCCACAAAGTGCGGCCCCGAGGGAGAGCAGCCCCTCCGATGCCCAGCTGGCGTGACCATTGGCCAAGCAGCAGCAGAGCCGGAGACAAGAGGGTCAGTGGCGGGGGGAGGGAGGGTGCTCTGAGTCCAGGGAGCACTGCTGCGAAGCGGCCGCAGGGCAGGTGGTGCCCTCCCGGCTTACTTGTTCCAGACGGCAGTTTCAGCTGGGGCATCGCTTCCTGGGCCGTCCCAGGGCAGCCAAGCCAGCCACATGTCGCCCCGGGCTGGGCGGCAGTCATAGCCGGTGAGGCGGCCAGCGAGGGCATTGCACCCCGGGAAGCCAAGCCGGCCACGTGTCTCCCCAAGCCGGACCGGGCGGCAGTCATGGCTGGGCCAGCGGCTGGCAATGGCAGCGCTCCCTGGAAAGCCCAGCCAGCCACGTGTCTCCCCAGGCTGGGCGGGCTGGCAGTCAGGCATGAAGCTCACCTGACTGCCACAGGGCTCTCCACTGCCCGGCCCCATTGGTGACGCCTTCCTTGGCTGCTTTCAGGCAGCTGCCGCCACCGCCACCCTCGGTGCTGCAGGATGAGACCTTGGGCTGTGAGGCCAGCAGGGCTGGTGGCAATCAGGACCCCCCCTCATCCCTGTGGCAGCACTCCCCATTGCCGGCGCAGCCGCTCATGGTGCACCCGGCCTTGGTGCCCTCCTCTTGCAACAGCGAAGTGGCTGAGGATGTGGCGGGGGCCGGGCCGGGGGCAGCAGGGAACCCGACCATGCTGCAGTGGTCGCCACCGGAGCCACTGCCTCCCGTCCTGCTTCCCCTCCCTGCCCGTTCAGCTGAGGATGCGGCGGGGGGGGGTGGCTGGGATCTGCTGCCTCCCATCCTACTCCCCTCCCTGCCCATTCGGCTGAGGATGTGGGGGGGGGCGCGGCTGCTCCTCCTCCCCATCTGTTTGCGCAGTCTGCCTTTTGCTCTCTCTCTTCACCTGGAGGGAGAAGGAGAGAGAGAAAGAGAGAGAGAGGAAAAAGAGAAAGAGGAAAGGAAGAGAAGAGAAAAAGAGAGGAAAGAGAGAAGGTTAGAGGAAAGAAAGAGGAAAGAGAAAGAGAGGAAAGAGAGAAAGAGGAAAAAGAAAGAGAAAGAGGAAAGAGAAAGAGAGGAAAGAAAGAGGAGAGAGAAAGGGGAAAAGGAAAGAGGAAGAGGAGAGAGAAAGAGGGGAAAGAGAAGAGAGAGGAAAGAAAGGGGAGAGGAAAGAGAAAAAGAGGAAAGAGGGAGAGAGAGAAAGGGGGAGGAAAGAGAAAGGGGGAGAGGAAAGAGAAAAAGACGAAAGAGAAAAAAGATTGAGAAAAGGGAAAGAGGAAAGAGAAAGAAAGAAGAAAGAGAAAGAGAAATGAGAGAAAGAGAAAGAGAAAAAAGAGAGGAAAGAGAAAGAAGAGAAAGAAGAAAGAGAGAAAGTTAGAGGAAAGAGAAAGAAAAGAGAAAGAGAAGGGAGAGAGGAAAGAGAACGGAGAAAGAGAAAGAGGAAAGAGAGAAAGAGGAAAGAGAAAGGAAAGGGAGAGAGAGGAAAGAGAGAAAGAAGAAAGAAGGGGAGAGGAAAGAGAAAAAAGAGGAAAGAAAAAAGATTGAGAAAAGAGAAAGAAGAGAAAGAGAGAAAAGAGGAAAGAAAGAAGAGAAAGAAAGGAAAGAGAAAGAGGAAAGAAAGAGAGAAAATTAGAGGAAAGAGAAAGGAAAGAAAGAAAGAGAGAGAGAAAGAGAGGAAAGTGACAGACCCTTTTGACATCTAAAATGAAGATAACGCTGCATATATCCTTTTTTATCTTTATTTTATACACACACACACACACACACACACACACACACACACACACACACATTAAAGGTAAAAAAGGATATATGCAGTGTTATCTTCATTTTAGATATCAAAAGGGTTTTGCGGCTCCCAGTGTTTTGTTTCGGTGGGAAACGTGTCCAAGTGGCTCTTTGAGTGTTTTGGGTTGCCTACCCCTGTCCTATGGGAACCAAGGTCATCAGCTGCTGCCGAGACTGCTGGCTGGGCATTTCCATTCAAAGCCCACCAAGATGATGTATTGGGGAATGTAGTTGCTTGCATAGCTTTAGAGGAGAGATTTCTTAACTTTGTATTGGGGAATTGTTATGTGTGTTTTCAGACTTGGTTTCACTTTTGACGTGCCGATACTTTGTAACTAATAAACATGTTCTTTGAGGAATTTCCTAGCCTCGGAGTTCTGCTTTATTTGTCTCTGTCAGAACCATGACATTAAACCAAGTCTCATAAAACTTTATTTTCTCAGAGTGCTGGGCTCCAACTGCCTACCCACTCACTTTTGGGCAAGTGGTAAAGACTCGGCGAAGACTTGAGATGGAGGAGAAAATTGAAATCGCTGCTAGCCACAATGGGACTCAGGCTGTCGGAGCGCAGGCAGGCACTCCAGCCACCAAGGAGGCATCACTGGCAGGGGCTTAGCCAAAGACCAGGGTGATCCAACCTGGGAAGCTGGCACCACAGGAAGGAGCTACAGCCCTAGTGGACCTCTTCCAAGCCAAGGCTGCCCCGCAGCGCAGAAGCACTCCTGTAACCGCTGGAGAGAAGTTCCTATTGCTGCCATCCCAGGATTCTTTATCTTCGTGAGTCTGCATGACAGGTAAGTTACCAGTGATATGTTAGCAGACTTGCAATAGACCATCTGGCACAAAGCACATCTCTAATCCAAACCATTTTATTATGCCCAATGTCTAATTGGACACTAACATCCAGAGCTTTTCCCTCGTGCACCATTATGTGGACTAGAGTTCACCCTCCTCATGATCACATGCATCAATCACATTAGCAACATATAACTCATAATCGTTACTTTCGTTCTGTGACAATTTTTCAGTTACAGGTTACATACTTAAAAAAACAGATTTATAAACTTGCAATTCCTGTCTAATCACCCCTACTCAAAACATTGTTAAATTACTGATCTAAAATAAAGTAAATGTTAAAATAATGAAGGCCAGTGAGGCCTTCATTTCCATCAAAATGAAAGCTGATAGGGTTATCAGCTAGGATGTAATTCAAAAGAAGTTGAGAGCTCAGTGAAGGGCTGAATTAGCCTCTTTCCTGCTCGTTATACTATTCAGTTGCATAATGTGTTGGGCCCTAAGCAGCAATTTCCAATTAATCCACATCTACACATTACTACAGTTTTACTCCCTGTTTGGAAGGGAATCCTTCTGATATCTGGAATGCTACCCTCAGATAACAATATTCTATAATATTTCCATTAAAATGAGTGTTTTAGTTTTGGTTCATAGGCTTTTATTTTTTATGTTTACCCAACCATTCTATGCCCTTCTTTGATTCAAAGATGTTGATTTAAAATGGAATATCATCCTGTTCTTTCTGTTATGATCCCTCTCATTACTGGTGTTTGCAAACAGATGATTTTAACATGACTCATTAAGCCAATCATAAATCATCTAGTAAATATTCTTGTTTGCAAATTAGTTTCTGCTTAAACATGGGTAGTTTCTCAGTCAAGGCCCACATTTTCTATGATGATTGTCCAAATACTATCCAACATTTCTCTGTAAGGTAGAATTTTTTTCTTTAAAGAAAATATTGAAAGTACCTTGACCAAACAATTTATCAAGACCTTACAGACTACATGTCCTGTGTAATTTGGTCTACTGGTTAAGGAACCAGGACAGAATCCCACCTTAGCCATGAAAGCCAGCTGGGTGACTTGGACCAGTCTCTCTCTCTCTCTTAGCCCAACTTACTTCACAGGGTTGTTGTGAGGAAAATAGGAGGAAGACGTGTATGAGATATGTTCACTGCCCCGAGTTATTTGTAAAAATAATAAAGGGGAGATACAAATAAGTAAGTAAATGGCAAAGTCAGTACAGATTAGCTTTCAGAAAGAGTTGTACACCTACCTCATGCATTGTTTTCAGATTGAGGAAAAAAATGATTCCGTTCTTCTGCAGGAATAAAAAAAGTGGTATAAGGGGCCTAAGAGGAAGACTTTGTTTCTGACTCCCCCATACCCTGCCCATTAACTAATATTCACCTCCACCCTGGATACATTTAAAATGAAATGATACATAGTGTCACAGGGCAGGTTTCAAAATACCTACTGGGTGATGAAAACTGAAGGGTGGAACAAAGGAAAGGAGACTGAGAGAAATGGAACAGAAAATGATGATGAAGGAAGAAAGAGGTAAGTTTCAGGTGAAAATGACAACACAATAAACGTGTTTAAGGCTCCATGTTTGATAAGTGAGAAACATAAGATGGCCATGTCTCCATATTTGTTAACTGAATTTTGAATATGATGAGACCACAGTAAAGAGTTAGTGAAGGTATGAGAACAGCCTAATATCAAGTTCTTTTCATCATAGCACAATAGCCAATTCACACATTCAAAAGAAAGCTTCAGCATGAATGTTTAAACTGACCCTTAACAAATTCATCAAAACCAGGCTTAGCTTTGTTTTTAAAGAAATTGCCTGAAGTGATAAGACACAATGATCCATGACTCATCCAATATTCACACGTAAAACCATTTTTATGGTCTAATTATTTTAACAGTTTCCATATGAATAAAAAAGTTAACCTATGAACTCAGAATATCTCTCCTGTTGACAGAATAAGAAGGGTTTAAAAAAAAAATCTTCAGCAGTTATGTTAATTTATGTCTTTAATTCAAAAACACTTATTATGATTGCCCTATTATAAAATAGGATAACATAATTGTTCAATGATTTTAAAAATTATTGGCTGCTTCATAAATTGCATTATGTGGCTGGTTTTAGGCTTAGCATACTGTTTGAACTCGCCATTGCAGCTTGTAAATTATTGGGCAGAATGTTGTGAGAATTCTAGCAATTTTTTTTTCTTCAATAAACCCGTACTTAGGCAAATTCATAACTAAAGGTTTAGTGCAGGGGTGTCAAACTCAATTTCATTGAGGGTTGCCCTCGGGGTGTGTGTGGCCAGGGTGGGTGCAGCCTACTGGGTGGGCATGGATGGAGTGGGTGTGGCCTACTGGGTGGGCGTGGCCAGCTCTATATCATAAGGCTAAATAGGTTTCAGTATAGATGGCCACCACAAAGTTGTACATTGGCTCCCGGCCGGCCTGGGCTAGGGCCAAGGCAGTGGGGGCCGTTCCCTCACTGTTTCCAGGATGGCTTTGCGGGCCACATGAAACCACTTCGCAGGCCGCATCTGGCCCCCGGACCTTGTGTTTGACATGTCTGGTTTAGCGTTTGACTAATAAAAAGAGCATGATAATAAACAAGAGAGAGTATCTCTACCTAAGATTCTAGACAATCGTTGCTAGTTCAATTAGATAAAACAACTATGTACCGGTAGTACTGAAGAGCAAAATGTGCTTCAAAGCATATGTGGGCTTGGACACAGCAACCATTGGTAACTCCTTCAATCAAACATGTTTCTTTCCAGGATTGCATTGCAACTCTGGGGAGTAGCTACATGATCCCAGGTAAAAACCTATCTGCTTTATTGAATTTCTAACAGGTGTTATATGAAAATCACCCTACATACTCAAGCTCCTTTATGCCTCTTGATCCAGAGGCTTGCATGGCCTTAGTAGATACTACTGAACTAAAAAGGCCATTAATTTGATTAAAACTATTTGTGACTTCTTAAAATATTTTATCCTTAATAAACAAACAAAATCTTTTTGTGTCATTTTTTTCCTGACACAAATCTCAGGTGATTTGTTAATTTTGTTTCACTTCAGAGTTCTGTATAAATTGTTTTATTGTTTAGGTTAGAGTCCTGAAGCATTGCAACATTATAAGACGTGTATACATTCCAAATGTTTTCAATTTCTACTTCTAGAAAAGTAGAAAGTAATTGGTAAGTCATGTCATGAAATACATTGCACTGATGGGTAGCTTATGGAAAGAAGAAAATTATGATGTAGCCTTAGAGCGGATAAAATATAAATGCATTTATAACCGCTGTCAAATAGATTGGAAATTGTTTATTTATAATCTCTTTTTTATTCACTTTTCTTCCTTATTTTCTTTGTTTATTTTTGTCATATTTGTGTGTTTTTATCTTGTTTAAATTTCTTCAATAAAAATATATATTTTAAAATAATAAAATACATTACACTGGTTAATTTTACCCTAATATAGATTAACAAAATCAATTTTATTTGGGAATTGGAAACAGTTATATAAAGATGCTCAGTGCAGGTTGGACACAGAGAGTTCCATAGCTCTTATTCAGCACCTTCTGTTGAAAATATTCTCAGATAATAAGGCTGGATGGAATCTTCACCCATGTTCCTAGAGAACTAGTGTCAGTCCATGGACACCAGTTTTCCCCAACTGCTTGTCTTAAAGATACATTGAATTCATACTACCGTGGCACAGTTTGTTTGATGGGCTCTGGCAAAGCAGATGTTAACCCTACTAGATGAAAAAAAAAAAAGGAATCTAGTTTGTAATAGGTAAGCTTCCTGTTGAAATGTTCTGTTCTTGACTACTGATAAGCAAAATGTTCTATTCTTAACTACTGATAAGCATTATGTGGTTTTTAGTATGGGTGAAAAAATTGGGTGCATATGTATGTGTATTTACTGTATGTATGTATTAAAATAGCAAAAATCTCAGAAAATTGTCAAATCTCTCAAGATGTTAGCATTCTTAAATAAAACAAAACAAAATCTTGTCAAATTTGAGGACTTTACAAGATTTCAGCTACTTTGAAAAAACCATTTCTTGAATTTTGGAGATCTGCAGAGGATAGTTAGGGATACCACATGTGACTGGGTGAATCACAGTTACCACATTACCAACAAGTGATTTATGGAATAGTTATTGAAAAAAATTGAATGATGTAATGTTCCACATGAAGGGAAAAGGTGAGGAAACCACTGACCTAGCCTAAGAAAAATAAAGTGTAGGGGCCAATGATTGGGAAATGCTGTGCTTCAATAAGATAACCACCAAAGTTTTGGAAAGGTGACATCCTTTCCCTTGAGATTCCAGGTTTCAGATTGATTACATGATATCCAAGAGATGTCTTTAAATGAAATACATGCCTGGGTCACTTATTCTTAGAATTCTCAGTTTTTCTGTGGGTACCAATGAACCTGTGGGCACTTTGCTTGGCTGCATGAGAACCCTGCCACATCTGCTAGTGTGTGTGTGTGTGTGTGTGTGTGTGTGTGTGTGTGTGTGTGTGTGTGAGAGAGAGAGAGAGAGAGAGAGAGAGAGAGAGAGAGAGGGATGATATATACACATATATCCAGTGGTGGGGTTCAAATAATTTAACAACCGGTTCTCTGCCCTGATGACCATTTTAAGTATTAAAAAACGATATACTGAAAGGTAGTTTATTATTTCATGCATTTAAAACTTAAATAAGAATAAAAGAGGTACACAAAACTAGATTATGTTATAAGAAAGAGTTTTAAAATATTAATAAAAATATTAAATATTAATATTAATAAAATATTAAATAATACCTGACAAAAACAATAAAACTGTTGTTGAAGATATTTCCATATTGCTTCTTGATTGGCATCCTCACTTGCAATTTTCTTTGCTTTTGTCCGAGTGCTCTGCATAGTTAGACAGGAAAAAGTTCCAGAGCCTCAACCCCAGCTAATATTTGATGGCCTCGCTCCCTTTCCTGTAAGCACCAGTCAGGAAACTAGAGAGATGAAGCGTCTATTCCTGAAATTATCTCTGAGAAGAACCACCCAGTTTTCGCCTGAGTGACGTGATTGAAGGTGCCGCATCTCCATTTGGTTTCCGTAGCTCCTCTCTTGGTCTTTTGGGGAGGTTTTTTTTTTCCCCGCCTGGAAGTTGAACGAAAACCAGACGTGTTCTGGAAAACACAGATTTATCATAACCGGTTCACCAAACTCAACGAAAAATCAGGTATCGGTTCTGCTGAACCGGTGCAAACCGGCTGAATCCCACCACTGCATACACCCTCTCCCCGCCTTTTTCAGTCTTGAATCCTGGTGTCTACCTGGACTATCCCCTGCAATTCATTTAGGTAAGATTTTTGGAAGTGGTTTGCTATTGCTTTCTTGGTCACCTCTAGACTGATATTCTTTCCAGGAGCATACTATAAAAATTCAGGTGGATTTAACTTCATGTTTGGTTTGGGACTGAGCCCACTGAGACTGCAATCATTTAAAATCTCACAAGCAGGTCCTTTTTTTTTTTTTTTTACAAAGATTTCACAGTAAAAGATACTTGCATAGTTATAAAGTAATCAGGCTAGAACTTCCAGTCCCAATCTAATCTATTTAGTTGTAGAATGCTCAGCTTTTCTACCCGGGGTTTCTCCTTTCATCCCAGTTTTTTAAAAATAGAAAGGATGATGCTTCAGACTTTCCTGCCCAAAGCAGAAGTAATGAACTTAATAAAACGTATTTCAGTTCTGAAACATAATGGGTAACTTGCATATGGAGAACACATTTTCTAATTAAACTAATAAAATCACATTTCTAGATGCTGCAGAATCCTTTTTAGAAAATAGAAGACAATATCCCCACACTCAGAATTTCAAAGAAAAACAGTACATCCAATCTAGCTGAATTATCTGTTTGACTAAGATATTGGATTTTAGAAGACATTCACATTTGGTTGCTAGGTGTAGAGAGTTTGTCTGGTCCATCAGATTAGATATTCTTGAATTCCTTGCTGCTTCCCCTTTATAAATCTTGAGCACTATCCTTAATTTCATTTCACTTTAAGGGGGAAATCCCCTTTCTTTCCCATGCTCCCTTTTTCTTAGGAATGGATAGATCCGCATCATTATGACCAATGTAGTCTTTCATCGTTAAAGAGGAAGTTTTATAGCTGTGCCAGCCTGACCTGGGATCAGCAGATTTAAAGGGAAGGAGATAATATAGAGAAAGATGGAGTAAGGCTAAAACTGATGAGATAGGAACCAGTGATTCTTAGCCAAAATTATGTCAACATTGATCCTCTGATTCTAATGGCCACAAAAAGGTTAAAAGCCTGTTGACTTGAAGCCAGAGGAGGAAAGGGCTAGAATGTATATTTATAGGGACATTGTAGTGGGCAGTTCTTCTGCATATATAGGTCTTCTTTCTTATCTGCAATAAAGGAATTTATTTAGCCATGTTATGTCTGTGAAACCTCTGTTTTATCTGAACACAAAGTTGAGCATCTGGAGCAGTGGTTCTCAACCTGTGGGTCGGGACCCCATTTGGGGTCGAATGACCATTTCACGGGGGTCGCCAAACAATGCAGTCCGTCATTTTTTCCTCCTTTTCCTTAGCTGTGCTACTCCCTTTTATTCTATTGGCTTTTGAAAGCCAATAGAATAGACTCTCTTGAATAGAGTCTAATTCTATTGGCTTTCAAAAACCAATAGGAATTGTCCAGGCTGTCTCTGCGCTGCTGAGCCCGCCAAAAGTACCATTCTGCAAACATTGCTGCACCAGTTGAGTAGTCCTCGACTTACGACTGGTTGAGTAGTCCTCGACTTACGACCGGTTGGGGGTCGCGGCATTAAAAAGGTTGAGAACCACTGATCTGGAGTATCATTTCATTGCAGTGCCTAGTACAAAGTTTGATAATAGCAGCAGTTCTGTAAATGGGTTAGCACCTATGTTAACAAAGGTTTAGAAAGCCCTACAGTATATTCTCAAAGTTTGAAATCTTTCTATAGACCAAAAGGAATGGGGACCTACTTGCAAAGGCTTCTAACCATCTTATAAAATAGCTCTTCGACTATCTAGGAAGGAGCTCTAAAAGAAATGAATATAAAACTGTATTTTGTATAGAATGACTAAACTACTATACTAATTCTTATCCCAGAATTGTTGACCCCACAGAACAAACTTAGAAAGCATCAGTGTGTCAGAATTTGGACTATGATAGTTCCCATCTCTTTTCAGAAACTGCATTTGTACAGTATTGCCCATATGAAATCCAACCCAGAAAACTATTATTTAAAATTAAATAATCACTCATTTTTATAATATATTTATGAACCCTGGTCTCTCAGCTGACCATGTTTTTGTTGATACAATGACCAATGATTAAATTATTTAAACCATCTTTTGTCTGCACTCTCCACTATGATATTTTTCTCTCTCTGAGTGCATGCATAAAATAATAATCCCAGAATATCTCAGAAAAGAAAACCTTGTATAATCTGAGTACAGGTATAGCGCATTAAATGTGCATATGTTTATATTTCATTTCTCTGTATTAAAAACATTGATAAAAAATAATTAACCTCCAAAGAACGTCCCAGCCTAATCGCTTCCCTAGTTGTGGCTTAAACCACCACTCACTGCTTGTTTTGTGTCAGCAAAAAAGCACACATTTGGCCATTCAAATTTTTTATTCCCTTTTGGTTTTATAGCAACTAAATTGTGCAGTGCACACATGTCATGAACATAATAAACAAGAGCTTTAATAAAAAAAATTCAAAAAACCCCCCACCAGGTAGAAATTTATTGTAGCTACTATTTACCTTCCTTTTTTAAACCATGACCTTGTGGACAACCCTGTCTTTGCAGCAGTTGTTCAGAATAAAGATCACAAAGCAGTATAGATTTAAGATGTTTTGTTGTGGTGGTGGGACCCTGATATTTTGTTGTATTTGAAACAAGATCTACATGGTCTCATTTCTACTGGGGCCTGAGTGTGTGGTTGCCTTTTAAGATGGAAGGAGGTGAAATGGAATGACCTTATGTTGACTTCTTTCTTGACTGGTTACCATTGCATTAATTCAGTGCCAAAAGCTACCTGCAATGCACCCACTGGGAGATTCTATTGGGACCTGTACAGATCTGTAATTAGAGACATAAGCTACTGTTTGTCTGGAGCACACCTGAGCTTCTGGTGGCAAACAGGGCTCCACTTTTGCTCTGCAGCCCAGCCTTTCTCAATCTAGTCCTTTTGAGAAGTGTTGGAATATAGTTCTCATCAGCTTCTCATCTGATATGGCTGTTGGCAGGCAAGCAACACTAAATATAGAGAACCTAATTAAATGATCCAAGCAGAAAAAGAAAAAAGAGAGTGGAATTTGTGAAAATCAATCTTATAAAGATACTGCAACAATTTGCTTCAACCAAAAGAAATTGTAGCTCTGCCTAGCTATTGCTTCTCTGTCCTGATGCTGTCCAATAATACCCATTATCCCCAGCAGTGATAGCTTTGTAAGGATGATGGTAACTCCTGCAGGCATATTATTTGCAGCAGAAACCATATGGCCATTTTAGGAATAAATAGCGACCCCTTCCTTTCATGCTGGGAGTGAGATGGATCTGAGGAAGGCAGCCTTCCTGAGGCTAACAGCATCCAAATATGTCAGACCAGTGCCCTCTACACTTTCAGTTTTGGATAATATTCCCTGGATTATGGAAGTTGTAGTCTTGTGGATCTAGATAATCTCAGCTGAGGAAGGTTGACTTAAGAAAACCTTCATAACATAAATGGATTGGACAAATCACCTATCTGATCCTTTCCAATTCTATTATTCTGTGAAATATGACTTTTATAACATGAGTGAAACATTGCCATGGAGGCTATTTTTTTAGATTTATATCTTGGCTCCTTTAGATCCAGACCTTAGTTACATGACCTGATTAATAAAAATGTGTTCCCAAATTTGCAGCTTCCCTGTTTCCCAATGTAATAAACAGGCACAAGGTCTACAATGGATAGGATCTGTGACTGTATCTTTCCAAAATTAGTTTAAATTAGGGAAGGTTATGTAACCATGACATTTTCTTCCCATGAAAGAATTTCCTTGTTGAGAGGAGTTCTTCCATGATTCATAATATTGGCATTTTCTTCTAAAACATTTCAAGTCACTACTTCAGATGTTTGCAACTTGTATCATCACAGGAATATACTAGTTACTCTTTTCCTTCTTTTAGGTTTGTGACAATTGGAATGAAAAAAAAATACAGTAACAGTGAAGAATGAAGGCAGCTGTGCCTGATGAGAAACAACTGAGAGTTTATGAACATCTTGCATAAACAGTTGTTACCCTGAAACCTGGAATTTAGAGTGATGTCAGTCCTCATTACATGAACAAAATAATACTAGTGATCATAGTTGTAAAAGTTAAAAATAATCCCTAAGAGATTTGTTCTCAGCTCATTCATATAATTTATGAAGTCAACAAATGCCTGCATGCAAAGGAAGGAAGGAAGGAAGGAAGGAAGGAAGGAAGGAAGGAAGGAAGGAAGGAAGGAAGGAAGGAAGGAAGGAAAACAGTTTTCTCCAGGGAAAATAACCACATTAATTTGGGCAGCAGTGTTATATTTTATCATTGTTGTGGATAAATTTATTACTCACTTGTGGCCTTGAAAAACTTAACTTTTTTTTTTCTTTTTTCTTCCAAACTTTTTTTCTTATGCATTTTGCCAGCTTAGTTTAGAGCAAGGCCTTCCCCTGTTCCTCTTTTCCCTGTTGCCTGAAAAGTGGGATTAAAAATTCAATAAAGTTAATGAATAAATAAAAGATCAATTTTGGACATTTTTAATTAACTGATGTACTGGGTCTTAGTTTTGGTAATAAACTAATCAGAGCAGGTGAGATGGAAATGGGGAAATCTTGGCAGGAAAAGAGCAAGAGAGCTGAGGTTCACACATGGCATTAGACCAGTGGTTCTCAACCTTTTTATTGCCGCGACCCCCAACCGGTCGTAAGTTGAGGACTAAACCGGTCATAAGTCGAGGACTACTCAACTGGTGCAGCACCGTTTGCAGAATGGGACTTTTGGCAGGCTCAGCAGGGCAGAGACAGCCTGGACAATTCCTATTGGCTTTTGAAAGCCAATAGAATTAGACTCTATTCAAGAGAGTCTATTCTATTGGCTTTCAAAAGCCAATAGAATAAAAGGGAGTAGCACAGCTAAGGAAAAGGGGAAAAAAATGGCGGACTGCGTTGTTTGGCGACCCCCATGAAATGGTCGTTCGACCCCAAATGGGGTCCCGACCCACAGGTTGAGAACCACTGCATTAGACCTACTTTGGTTTTGGTTTTTATTATATTTTTTAATTTACAAGAAACACTAGATATATAAACATCTTATTGGTACGGTTTACGAACTTATTCACTGATTTTGCTGAACAAATTCAGACATTCTATCTTTCTGTCTCTTAATAGTCATCCATTTTCCTATCTAATCTGGGACTGCACATCTCCTGATTGTATCTGAGTAGCCCATAAAAGTAAACAGTGGTAGGATTGGTGAAGGGTATTACTATCTATGTTAGTTGGATTTAGTCAAAGTTGACAATATAGGATTTGTAACAGATGAGACCAAGGATTATGGTAGCTAAGATCAGTTTTTTACATTTTGCTCATCCAGAGGCATCTGGACACTTCGTTGGATTGTTTAATTTTAGCATAGGTTGTCCATATTGTGGGAAGTCAGCTCCCTAGAGAAGGAAATATTAAAAAGGGAGAAAAATATATTTCCTTCAAGGATCTTAAAGAGACAGAAAAACATGCCCAGTTTTCCCTGATAGCCCCAGGTCTCCCTCCCCCAAGCAGAAGCCAGCCCTGTACAAATGCAAATGTAAACCATCAGGAAAGATGGAGCCAGAAGCTCAAGAAGACAAAGACCTAAAATCTGCATACCCCATCTGTGACAGGACATGATAGGATTAACTCACAAAGACCAAAGGGCACACCCAGACTCATGTCAGAATATGTGACAGAAGAAATAGCCTCAAAGTTCATGCCACAGGAATAGGAAACTATTCCAAACAAAAGGCTAGAGAGGGTATAAAAACCTACTACCCATGTGCCCAGCCCTTCTTTTTTATGGTCTTTCCTGCAAGAACCATCTTCAATAAACTGCAACCTTCTTCCCAAAGCAGTCGCCATGTTGTTTATTTATCCCTGGCTTGGATGAACCAGGATGAAGACTTTTCTTTCAACAATACCAAACTCAGAAAGAAACATCATATAGGTAAAACCGTTTGCCTGGAAAAGAATATGGTTCATATATTGAGCTGCTGAATTTAAGCCTCATTTTGGCCCATTCCATTTCTTTCCCATCTAAACTCGCAGCCATCAGATGACAATCCAATACCAGCAAATGCCCTGGAAATAGAGTTCATCACATTTTGCAGAAAGTTTGGGATTCGTCAACCTCTTGGGAACAAGACATTCAGTGGAAATAGAGAGCTGTTATTATGGCATTGGAAAGGGCAGTTAAATGTAATATAATACTACCTGCTTCAGAACATGCTGAAACATTTTAAAGTCAACATTTTAACATCTGTGTTTTCTTCCTGGAATGCTAAAGGTTATTCAGAATGTGCAAACTGGTTCCTGTAGAATTCTATTAAAATGAACCTCTAGGTGTTTTTAATAAATGCATCCTGCTTTCTCGTAATGTGCACCTACCATGTTGTTAAAGTGCATTAGAAATAAAGTACCTTAGTTTGTCGCCACAGTCTTCTTGGAGTCTTGACAGTCTAATGGGAAGCAGCATTTGATTGTTTAGCATTATAGCACTTGAAAAAGGGCAATGCAGAGAAGACAGCTTGATTTTTAAATAATGACTGGTGCCCATCATCTCATATGCTACAGACCTTAGTATTCTACTAGATCATCAGAATTATTTTATCATTATAAGTTTATATTTTGTAGAAAAGCTCGATCAGAATATCACAAGAATTTGTCTACCTTCTATATCAAAATTATGCGGATGAATTTGACAAAAGGCTTGCTCTCGACCTGTTACTAGACTGATTTTAGTGTCTAGAAAATCATGGTTTTGGTGAAACAAACCTAAATGTTTACTTGATGTCTTTTTTTCTAAAGTGGATTATGATTGAGTTCTTACAGTAAACTAAGCCATCATATGATAGTAGTTATTCTGGCTTAATGTGCAGTTTGAACATAACTATAGTTTATAGTTCAGTGTGATGTGTACAAGCCTAGTCTAGGTGAAAGCTATGTGGTTTCAGTCTACTGAATTATGGCATTTACTTGGAAAGCATTTCTTTGATTTCGATAAAATTTCCTTTTATGCAACCCATCTAAGATGGAGTACCTAGCTGAAAGGTTGAAAAAACATCCTGGAAAGAATTAATTGCAAGTCGCTTCCATCTTCTTACCTAGAACTGCATGGATGTGCCCACAAAATCCCCAAGACAGAAGACTGATTCAAAGGAGAATTGATTGTTTTCTTCCGTGCAAGTATTTTCAACAGTGCTGTGATGCACACTTCAGTTATAACGACAAGAGGATGCTTTGGGGCATTTAACATATACATGCAGCACCTAGGGAAATTCTTGAACCAAATGGGTCTTTTCCCAGGATCATGAGTGTGGCATATGGTCTTTTGTGGCCTGGTAGGGCTGTAGTTGTATTTGCACGAGTCAGCAAATGGAGAGAGAAACTGGCAGCAGAAACTCAGTTCTAGCCTTGAAGTATAGCTATGCTGTCATGAGGGCTGATGAATTGATCTGGTTGTTAGTCAGAGCTGTTGTGGGGAGATGTAGAGACAGCTGTCCATTGGTCCAGCCTAGTATATAGATCAGTGGTTCTCAACCTGTGGGTCGGGACCCCATTTGGAGTTGAATAGAATAGACTCTCTTGAATAGAGTCTAATTCTATTGGCTTTCAAAAGCCAATAGGAATTGTCCAGGCTGTCTCTGCCCTGCTGAACCCGCCAAAAGTCCCATTCTGCAAACGGTGCTGCACCAGTTGAGTAGTCCTCGACTTACGACCGGTTGAGTAGTCCTCGACTTACGACTGGTTGGGGGTCGCGGCATTAAAAAGGTTGAGAACCACTGATATAGATTTTGGGGACTGGAGCTCTGAAGGTGCACTCATTTCCTCAATTGCTGGGGGAACCTATAAGTGAGAATGAGGAGAGAAAAGATTACAAAACAAAATAGTTGAAGAGAAAAGTTAGAGAATAGATTTAGGTGTGGAACAGTTGTTGGTTTCCAATCAGAGAGGAAGAAGAAAACTCTACAGGTGACTTCCCCAGAAGAAGGAACGAAGTCTCTGAGAGGTGACAACTTTATCCAAGATGGGAAGGTGGAATTTGGCTGTTGGACTGAACAGAAGATTTTGAAATATTTTTTTTCACCAATGATAAAGCAGAAAATGTGCAGATGAGGTGATCTAGGAGAAGGTCGAGCTATGCTGAGCATGATAGTAAATCCAGCACATTCATTTATTTTCATTCTTTCTATTAATAAGCTCAGAAGAAGTGGAAGTGAAAAGGGGAGGGAGCAAAGCAGTTAGCAGGAGAGCTATAGAAGAATAGTGTCTGGGGGAGAGGCTTTGCTATGCATAGTAAAACAAAGAAACAAAAAATCCAAAGGCCTCCATTATCTTATATCTTTATGCCAATTGTCATCCTTTCAAAACCAAATATACTGTACCTTCATTCAAAAGGAGCCTGGTCACACTGTGACAATGTAATAGCTTCGGGGTACAGCTGCGTGATATCTGGAAAAGATGTAGGCAGATGCTACACTTGTGCTTCCTTGTGCTCTAGTCACTTTACCTCTTTGGTTGGGCACTTTATTTGAAACATATCTTTAACTTCTTGGTTTGGATGCTGAAGCTCCATAGAGTCTCTTTTTGTTTTCATTCCCTGTCCCTGAATACTCAAAAAACTGGGAAGACTAAACGTCCAAAGGTTTTCTACATCTTTGGAGAATTTGGGGATTCTTTCTGTTACTTTCTGGTCATTCCCAACCTCTCTGTTTACAAGTGCCACTGCCAAGCACCATTCCAAAGATTTGGGAGAGGGGGGGCAGATACTTTAGTACAACATCACTCCACTTCTGTATTTGATCAGGCCCAGTTTGCTAATTTCCAGAATATTTCAACCCTAGGGCTTGGTTCATACTAAAGTAAGGACATTTAAGTTGATTTTAGTGAGATAAATAAAACTTGCTACTATAGCTTTTTTAGTACATAGAAGACCCAGTTTTTGTTTTTGCTTTTGGACACCTTATTTTATTTTTATCATTTTATTTATTAATATAATTTGTCTCTTCTCTCTCACTGTGCTCTACAGCCTGCTATGAAGAATCTCTTGCAAGAGGTCTAAATTAATAATTACAAAGAGCTTCTTCAATAATGCTGAGGTAGTCTAAAATGAGACCAAGGGGCTACAAATGGCTTTAAGATGCAGGTTGTCAGCTCTTGTAGTCTGTTCCTGTGTAGTACCTTTCAAGCACTTTCCACTGCAAAATGGTTTGTTTGGCCCAATCCAATGTTTTGGGTTAATTCAATATTTGATCCCAGCGTCTACATTGTTTAACCAATGGGTTTATGGTTCAATGGTACACAGTGAGTTGTAGTGCATTCTGTAAAACACAATTAAATTGATGACTGAACTCAATGTGGATCTATGTCATGAAGTTCTGACACACTGAAATGCAATAGTATAATATTTCCTCCAATTATTATGGAAATGGTGTGTGCAGATAGTAGCCTGGGAAGGCACAGGATTTTAACTTATTCAGTTGCAGTCTTTTGTATAGTATGAACCCCCACCTCAATTGCCATAGCAGCTTCTATCTTCCACATAATTTCTCCCTTTTTAATCTATATTTATCACTAATGCATTTTCTTTTCCAGAACATTAAAATGCTACATTCGAAGATTAATCAGCTACTTACCCTGCTTTTTTCTGCTACATTCAAGAATGTGGAAACAAAAACCAATTTATATTCCCCAATCCCTCCAGACTTATTTTTAAAATCAGTCAGGAAGGAAACAAAATGCAACTTTCAGTGTCACTGGAAAAGCTGTTTGCTTCCCAGCATGGTTAATAGCCAGACAGTAAATGTCAGGTTTGTTTAATCAGCCTGTGGTTTTCTCTCATGGGTCACACAACCGCTTTCTACTGTACTTTTGGATACCAGCACCATGAGTAGCTTGGCATAAAAGTATGCAGCAGCTAAAGAACACAAACTAGGAAAAGGCATGATTGATATAAATAAAAGGTTCTAAGGCAGGGGTGTCAAATGTGGGGCCAGATGCGTCACGCCAAAACCGCGCCAATCCCACTGCCGACAATGGGAAAAAAGTCGCAATATGTTGTAACATGTCATGTGACATCGCGAGTTTGACACCGGTGTTCTAAGGGCATGGAGATTTTGACACCTGTTTCTATATCATGCTCATCCATGGGTTTTTTTAGCTGTAATTTGTTGACAGAACAATCAACGGTTCATACACACAATAGAGCAGAGGTCTCCAACCTTTTGGGCACCAGGGACCAGTTACAGGGAGAGAGGTTTTTCTGTGGACCAGAGATGGCATGGTTTTGTGTGCTGCCTGCATCCTGTGGATGGGGCTTTCCTTGTTTGTGCGGACTGGTTGCTGGCATGCCGTGGCCCGGTACTGGTCCATGGATCGGGCGTTGGGGACCCCTACATTAGAGTACAGTTAGGTGAAACACATTATGGCTTAGTGTAATATATACAGTATGTATCAGTTTGCTATTGATTGTTTAAATCGGCTTATCATACAGTGTGAGATAGCTTTTTACTTTTAACTATCCTCCCGTAATTTAGGTAGCGCCTTCCTCTATCTGTCATTTCCCAATGTTTTTTTAATTTTATTTTTGGATTATTATTTTTTTTTTGCCAATGGGTCTTTTTTAGTACATTGAAGACACTTTGTTAGAAAGAGACACCAGATCTAGGGTGCAAAAATCCAGATGACCATTAGATGAAAGCAAAGAGTTGGCTTTTTCTGTACCTCTGTTCCTAACTCGTAGACATTGCCATTTCTGCAGTCCAAGTTCGGTAAAAAAAGTCAAAGACTGTGTTCTCATGCCATATATACCGAGATTGGTTTAACTATGTTCTGTGGAATAGGCCATGTGGAATAGGTTACAAGCTTATTAAACCAACTAATTTTACACAATGTGTGAATCCATGTAGAAGCTGTAGATTTCTATTAGGTCATGTTAAAACTCAGGAGGACTCTGGTCACACCTTTTCAGACTAACCCATTTTATTAAAATCATAACAAAATCTGTAAATAAAACGTATTAGTCTGAAAAGGTGCAACCAGAGTCCTTTTGATTGTTGGTATCATAAACTAATATGGATCCCTCTTACTACTAGTATGTAAAGCTAGTGAGTTAAAGCCTAACAGTGAGTAAGAGTCTTTACATTTATAAATGATAAGCTAGCGGTAGTAAAACATATGGTTATAGTACCTCTGCAAGCTCCCTTGTTTGGGATGCTGTTTCTCATAATATCTGAAGCCAAGTGGTCATTTCCTGAGTATAAATGATAGAAAAGAAAAATATATGTTTTCCAGAGGTGGGAGGGAGAATCTTACTCTATATTACTCTAGCTTACTCTAAGTCCCTACACTTCAAAATCTATTCTTCCATCCTTGTGTATATAATACAAAAGCTTTCTGGTCTGAGATCTGGGAAAATCAAACTGAACACCCCAAGATGTTGAACCACAATGTCCAATATCTTAGCAGCTGAGTAAGTTAGTTCACCATGATAGAAAATATAGAACTTTACTACATAATTAATCTTGGGTTTTTTTTTTTACAAGAAAATTGTGTTTGTCTTCTGCCCAAACCATATCAGTGCTTCTCTAGGTAACATTATTTTAGTTGATTGCACAGCCAGCCATATGTTTAGACTGGATTTGACATATTCATTCACTACCAAATCTTTCTCAAGAATCTGGGATAGGCAGATGTTGTTGTTATAACAATAATGTATAACAACAACAACAACAACAACAATGGAGTTGGAAGGGACTTTGGAGGTCTTCTAGTCCAACCCCCTGCTAAGGCAGGAAACCCTATACCAGGGGTAGGCAACCCAAAACACTCAAAGAGCCACTTGGACAAGTTTCCCACTGAAAACAAAACACCGGGAGCCGCAAAACCCTTTTGATATCTAAAATGAAGATAACACTGTATATATCCTTTTTTACCTTTAGTGTGTGTGTGTGTGTGTGTGTGTGTGTGTGTGTTTGTGTGTGTGTGTATATATAAAAGGTAAAAAAGGATATATGCAGCGTTATCTTCATTTTAGATGTCAAAAGGATCTCTGTCACTTTCCTCTCTCTCTCTCTTTCTTTCCTCTTTCCTTTCTTTTTTTCCTCTAATTTTCTCTTTCTCTGTCTCTCTTTCTTTCCTCTTTCCTCTCTCTCTTTCCTCTCTTTCTCTTCTTTCTTTCCTCTTTCCTCTCTCTTTCTCTTCTCTTTCTCTCTTTTCTCAATCTTTTTTCTTTCCTCTTTTTTCTCTTTCCTCTCCCCTTTCTCTTTCTTCTCTTTCCTCTTCCTTTCTCTCTCTCCCTCTTTCCTCTTTCTCTCTACTCTCTCTTTCTCTCTTTCCCCTTTCTCTTCTCTCTTTCTCTTTTCTCTTTCTCTTTCCTTTCTCTTATTTCTCTTTCTCTTTCTCTCTTCTATCTTTCTCTCTTTCCTCTCTTTCCCTTTTCTCAATCTTTTTTCTCTTTCCTCTTTTTCTCTTTTCTCTCCCCCTCTCTTTCTTTCTCTCTTTCCTCCCCCTCTTTCTCTCTCTCCGTCTTTCCTCTTTTTCTTTCCTTTCCCCCTCTCTCTTTTTCTCTTTCCTCTCTCTTCTCTCTTTGTCTTTCCTCTCTTTCTCTCTCCTTTCTCTTTCCTCTTTCCTCTTTCCTCTCTCTTTCTCATTCCTCTTTCTTTCCTCTAACTTTCTCTTTCCTCTCTCTTTCTCTTCTCTTTCTCTTTCCTCTAACTTTCTCTCTCTTTCCTCTCTCTTTCCTCTCTCTTTCCTTTCTCTTTCTCTTTCCTCTCTCTTTCTCTTCTCTTCCTTTCCTCTTTCTCTCTTTCGTCTCTCTCTCTCTTTCTCTCTCTCTCCCCCTCTCCCTCCAGGTGAAGAGAGAGAGAGAGAGCAAAAGGCAGACGGCACCAAACAGATGGGGAGGAGGAGCAGGACGGGAGGCGGCAGCTCCCAGCCGCCCCCCCACCAAATCCTCAGCTAAACAGACGGGGAGGGGAGCAGGACAGGAGGCAGCAGTTCCCAGCTGCTGCCCCCCCCGCCGCATCCTCAGCTAAATGGACGGGGAGGGGATCAGGACAGGAGGCAGCAGCTTCCAGCTGCCCCCCTGCCGCATCCTCAGCTAAACGGACGGGAAGGGGAGCAGGACGGGAGGCAGCAGCTCCCAGCCGCCTCCCTGCCGCATCCTCAGCTAAACGGACGAGGAGGGGAGCAGGACGGGAGACAGCAGATCCCAGCCACCCCCCTGTCGCATCCTCAGCCGAACGGGTGGGGAGGGGGAGCAGGACGGGAGGCAGTGGCTCTAGTGACAGTCACTGCAGCATGGTCAGGGTCCCCGCCACCCCTGGCCCGGCCCCCACCGCATCCTCAGCCACTTCGCCATTGCAAGAGGAGGGCGCTAAGGCTGGGTGCACCATGGGCGGCTGCGCCGGCAATGGGGAATGCCGCCGTGGGGATGACAGGAGTCCCGATTGCCGCCAGCTCTGCTGGCGTCACAGCCCAAGGTCTCCTGCAGCACCGAGGCCGGCGGTGGCAGCGGCTGCCTGAAAGCGGCCGAGGAAGGCATCACCAATGGGGCCGGGCTGTGGAGAGCCCTGTGGCAGCCAGGTGAGCTTCATGCCTGACTGCCACACCGCCCAGCCTGGGGAGACATGTGGATGGCTCGGCTTCCCAGGGAGCGCTGCCACCGCCGGCTGCCAGCCCAGCCATGACTGCTGCCTGGCCTGGGGCGACATGTGGCTGGCTCAACTGCACAGGGAGCGGCCTGGGGACGGTCCAGGAAGCGATGCCCCAGCTGAAACTGCTGCCTGGAACAAGTAAGCTGGGAGGCGCCACCTGCCCTGCGGCCACTTCGCAGCAGTGCTCCCTGGATTCAGAGCACCCTCCCTCCCCCCGCCACTGACCCTCTGTCTCCGGCTCTGCTGCTGCTTGGCCAACGGTCATGCCAGTTGGGCATCGGAGGGGCTGCTCTCCCTCGGGGCCACACTTTGTGGAAGGGCTGGCTCGCTCAGCGGAGGCTCGGGTGGGCCACTCCCAGAGGGGATCTTGGGGCTTCCCCGCATGGCTCCCCAGCCACGTGCACCTCAGATGGGGCCAGCCCAGAAAAGGGACTTCCTGGCCGCCCTTCTCCTAGGGGGTGGGGCACCCGGGCACAGGGCCAATCAGGAGCCCTGCAAGGGGGCAAGTCCACATGAGAGAGAAAGAGAGAGAGAGAGAGAGAGAGAGAAAGTGCCTCTCTCTTTCCTTGTCTCTCTCTGAAAATGGGGGAGGCTCCGGAGCCACGGGGGATGGCTCAAAGAGCCGCATGCGGCTCCGGAGCCACGGGTTGCCCACTCGTGCCCTATACCATTTCAGGCAAATGGCTGTCCAGTCTCAGTGTTGGAGCATTTACAACTTCTGGAGGCAGGTTGTTCCACTGATTAATTGTTCTAACTGTCAGAAAATTTCTTCTGACAGTTGTCACAAGATATAAGCTGTTCAAAGTAAACCCGTCTTTTGCAATTGATTGATGGCAATTTTGTCAATACTGGGTGCTCAAGTTGTGCTCCAGATGTTTTGGGATTGCACCCAAGAGACCTATTACTATTGACCTATTACTTTTGCTTTCCTTTGCCACGGTCATTATACTTCTATTTGTAGGTCTTTGGTTTGATGATTTTCTCCAGTTTTTTCTTACTCTAGTCTATTCTGTCTTTAAATATTTGCAATATCCAGTAGACCAATGGTTCTCAACCTTCCTAATGCCATAACCCTGCAACCGGTCGTAAGTCGAGGACTACCTGTATTTCCCTGCCCGGGAGCGCCGCGCATACGTAGTGCTGCCCCCTGCGCTGGCCGAGGCATAGCTGGCAAGGTGCAGAGACAGCACAGGCTGACCACTGGTAAGGCACCGCCGGGCCCCACGTGCGCCAGCAACCCTCCCTGTGCCGGCCGCTGCCCCGCTAGCCTTACCTTGGCCATCGCCCATTCGGGGCGGTGGCAGGCAGGCCGAGGTGCTCCTGGGTGGCCATGGCAAGTGGCAGCGATGGTGCAGGCTGACCACTGGCTGGGCCACCAGCTGGCCCAGCCCAAGACAGGTAAGGCACCCGCCGGGCCCCACGCACGCCAGCAACCCTCCCTGTGCCTGCTGCTGCCCTGCTAGCCTTACCTTGGCCACCACCCATTCGGGGCGGTGGCAGGCAGGCCCAGGCACTCCTGAGCGGCCACAGCAAGCGGCAGCGACGGCGCAGGCCGACCACTGCTGGGCCACCAGCTGGCCCAGCCCAAGACAGATAAGGCACCCGCCGGGCCCCACACGCCAGCAACCCTCCCTGTGCTCGCCGGCCTCCCACCTCCCATCCCTGGCCCTCTTTTACTTACTTTTAATAGTTGCTCAGCAGGGAGGGAAGTAATAGTAATAGTAATAGTAGTAAAGTTGGAAGGGACCTTGGAGGTCATCTAGTCCAACTCCCTGCTCGGGCAGGAAACCCTACACCATTTCGGACAAATGGCTGTCCAGTCTCTTCTTAAAAACTTCCAGTGTTGGAGCATTTACTGCTTCTGGAGGCAGGCTGTTCCACTGATTAATTGTTCTCACTGTCAGGAAGTTTCTCCTTAGTTCTAGGTTGCTTCTCTCCTTGATTAGTTTCCACCCGTTGCTTCTTGTCCTGCCTTCAGGTGCTTTGGAAAATAGCTTAATTCCCTCTTCTTTATGGCAGCCCCTGAGATATTGGAATACTGCTATCATGTCCCCCCTTGTCCTTCTCTTCGTTAAACTAGACATACCCAATTCTCGCAACCGTTCCTTATATGTTTTAGCCTCCAGTCCCCTAATCATCTTTGTTGCTCTTCTCTGTACTCTTTCTAGAGTCTCAACATCTTTTTTACATCGTGGTGACCAAAACTGGATGCAGTATTCCAAGTGTGGCCTTACCAAGGCATTGAAGAGTGGTATTAATACTTCACGTGATCTTGATTCTATCCCTCTGTTAATGCAGCCTAGCACTGTGTTGGCCTTTTTGGCAGCTGCAGCACACTGCTGGCTCATATTTAAGTGATTGTCTACTAGGACTCCGAGGTCCCTCTCACAGTTACTACTATTGAGCATGGTGCCACCTATGCTGTACTTGTGCATTTGGTTTTTCTTGCCTAAATGTAGAACCTTGCTTTTTTCACCATTGAATTTCATTTTGTTAGTTAGTGCCCAGTGTTCAAGTCTGTCCAGATCCTTCTGTATCTTAAGCCTGTCTTCTGGAGTGTTGGCTATTCCTGCCAGCTTGGTGTCATCTGCAAATTTGATGAGTTCCCCATCTATCCCTTCATCCAAATCGTTGATGAAGATGTTGAAGAGTACTGGGCCCAGAACAGAGCCCTGGGGCACCCCACTACACACTTCCCTCCATATAGATGCAGTTCCATTGAGGACCACTCGCTGAGTACGGCCGGTCAGCCAGCTACGGATCCATCTGGTGGTGGTTCTGTCTACCCCACATTTTTCTATCTTGTCAAGTAGTAGGTTGTGATCTACTTTATCAAATGCCTTACTGAAGTCCAAGTAAATTATGTCCACAGCATTCCTCTGATCCACTAATTTTGTCACTTGGTCAAAGAATGCAATAAGATTTGTCTGGCATGATCTATTTTTGACAAACCCATGTTGGCTTTTAGTAATGACTTTGTTTGCCTCTAGGTGTTCGTTGATTCGTTGTTTGATTATCTTTTCCAGGATCTTCCCAGGTATTGAGGTCAGGCTGATAGGTCTGTAATTTCCTGGATCCATTTTTTTTCCTTTTTTGAGGATGGGAACTACATCAGCTCTTTTCCAGTCCTCTGGTAGTTCCCCTGTGTTCCAGGATCTTTGAAAAATATAGTTCAGTGGCTCCGATATCACATCTGCCAGTTCCTTGAGAACTCTGGGGTGTAATCCGTCTGGTCCTGGCGATTTGAACTCATCTAGGCTGGACAGGTGCTCACTAACGATTTTCTTGCCTATCTTAACTTGTGTTTCTGTTTTGTTTTTTGTGGCACTATTTTTGATAGGTTGGTCTGTTTTTTCCCTTTGTGTAAAGACAGATGCAAAAAATGAGTTAAATAGTTCTGCTTTCTCCCTGTTGCTTGTCACCTTCTTGCCACTTCCACCCACTAATGGACCAATCATTTCCTTCACTTTTTTCTTGTTTTTTACATGTTGAAAGAAGCTTTTTTTGTTATTTTTGACTTTGGTCGCAAGCCTCAGTTCGTTTTGAGCCTTGGCTTTCTTCACTTTCCAGAAAGTTCGCCTTGCAGCACCGTTTGCAGACTGGGGCTTTTGGCAGGCTCAGCAGGGCAGAGACAGCCTGGACAATTCCTATTGGCTTTTGAAAGCCAATAGAATTAGACTCTATTCAAGAGAGTCTATTCTATTGGCTTTCAAAAGCCAATAGAATAAGAGGGAGTAGGACAGCTAAAGAAAAGGGGAAAAAATGACAGACAGCCTTGTTTGGCTACCCCCGTGAAATGGTCGTTCGACCCCAAATGGGGTCGCGACCCATAGGTTGAGAACCGCTGCACTAGCCAGACTGTTTTGTTAACTCTGGGGTTTTATGTTATTATGTGGGGAATCGTTGTTACTTCTGTTGTTGTTGTTATTATTTAATTTTGTATATATACTTTTTATTAAATATTTAGATTACATTAGTAAAATTAATGCAAACTAAACTTGCTGATATCACCTGGCTGCCTGGGTCCAGCTCAGAGGTGGCCTGGAGGAAGTCCTGAGATTTCCCTATCTCAGTGATGGTGAACCTTTTAGAGACCAAATGCCCAAACTGCAACTCAAAACCCACTTATGCATCATTGGGTGCCGGCTGGATGTGGCCTATTGGGTGGGTGTGGCCCATTGGGTGGGTGTGGCCCATTGGGTGGGCGTGGCTGCGGTGGTAATGGCAGACTGGGTGGGACTAAAAAGTTCAATCAATCAATTCCAACTTTGCAAGATCTTTTTTTTCCCGTGAGAAGTTGAAATTGACTGATTGATTGAACCTTTTTTTTTTTTTTGCACATGGTGGCAGAGGCCTAAAGCGAAAAGGTATTATAAAACCCAGCTGAAGGCCTAGAACTGGGGTGACGGCTCGTGTGACCACAGAGAAGGCTCTGAGTGCCGCCTCTGGCACCCGTGCCATAGGTTCGCCACCACTGCCCTATCTATTCTTAAAAATGACAGGAGATTTTGGATAGCCATTTGTCTGGAATAGTATAGGGTCTCCTGTTTGAGCAGGAGATGGGGACTAGAAGACCTCCAAGGCCCCTTCCAAATCTGTTATAGGTACTTCTCGACATAGAACCATAACTGAGCCCAAAATTTCTGTTGCTAAGCGAGACAGTTGTTAAGTGAACTTTGCCCCATTTTATTACCTTTCTTGCCACAGTTGTCAAGTGAATCACTGCATTTATTAATATTGTTAGTAGCACAGTTGCTAAATGAATCTGACTTTGCCCATTGACTTTGCTTGTCAGAGGTTGCAAGCAAGTGATCACATGACCCCGGGACATTGCAATCAACATAAATATGAGACACTTGCCAAAGAAGAAAATGCAAAGAAAGAATAAAGAAAAAAAGGAAATATATAAAGAAGTGATTTCCAATCTTCATTACAAGAAGTGTAAACAAATTTAGTGATTGGTCACATCTATAAGGTTACAAATGAACACATCTTTATCCCATATCTCATCCCTTATCTATATGTTCATCCACAAACATCAATAGAATTGTATTTTTCTTCAATTCTTCTTTATCCCATTGCATACATTTCAAGTATTTAACAAGCCTCATTTATAGGTCCAGTAAGAAAACATTTTGCAGAGCATTCTTTTGGCATGTTATTTGCATTTCCTCTTTAATTTTTAAAACTTCTGCCAGTTTCTTTTGTATATTCAATAAAAGGTCCTTTTCCAAATCATTGTCTTGGCCTTGATGTGTAGTTCCACTTTCTCCATCTTATCAGGCAAAATTTGCACCACATCTATCATTCATTCCCTCATTCCCTTTTGGACATAGTTTATCTATAGAGTCAGACATCATTATTGACAATGTTGATATTGTAGCTGGCTCCTTTCTTTCAAGATCTTCTTTAATATATCCATTGTCATGATATTTTGTAAGCCCCCAAACTGACCCAAAAAACAGGCTTGTATATTTTCCCCCCTTCTACTGAGAATCTTTAGTCTCCTCTAGTGTCCAGTTTCTAAATCATAAAGTTGCTTAGCTTTGTTATGACTTAAAGTAGCCAAAATAGCCAAAATAAATCTGGTTCCCATGAGAATCTATTTATTTTTATAGTTAATTAATTTGTTTATTTATGAGACTTATATACTGCTTTAAGTGCAAGCACTCTCTAAGCGGTGTACACCGGTAAGCAATGTATATATATATTTACATTGCCCCCAACAATCTGGGTCCTCATTTTATTCCAAAATCTTATAGCAAAAGTCAATAGTCCAAATTTATTTGGTCCTTTAATCCCTTTATAACTTTTTTAGATCAAAATCTTATTAAGTTTTTAACCTGTTTATTTCAAATTCTTTCAGCTCTAAATCATATAATAAAGTTTTCTTTTGTTCAGCATTGAAGCTAAACTCACCCAATGAAGACTTTTCAAATCTGTTGTTCCAAAGATCTTCAATAGCTTTAAGATGAAGTGCTTAGAAATTAAGGCTTGTGATTTTGATGTTCTTTAAAAATTTCCATTGTGGTTACGAGCAACATGGGTGATCCCTTTGTTTCTTGATGCTCAAACTCATAGAAAACTACACTTCTGTGGTCTCCTCATGAGCAATGGCCATCTGGAAGATATGTGGGTGAGCTTTTGTCATCTTTTTGTTCAGAGAGGTTCTGAAGAACCAGTCTACTCATAGTTTCGGTAATCTTTGCCTTGGTTGTCAGCTCTGCTTTTGTGAAAATGTCTTCAGTTTGCAGTGCCTTCTGAGGAAGTCATTATTTATTAATTTTTGTAGAATTTTTTTTAACCTCTAGAAGACTTAGCATATTTCCATGCAGAAGATGAACAGCATTTAAAATATTTTTTCTATTGTTAGACTGAGTGTATAAGTCGCTTTTTTTTCATGGAGAAGCACTAAAGTTTTTATTATACAAAGAAAGCATTCTGACAGTTTATACCTTTTTTTTTACTCTTTTTTTAAAACCACTTTCTATGTGGTGTGTTTATTTGTTTTGCCAATGTACAGTAGTGGCCAAATTGTTGGGAAAAGTGTATTTTTGAGGTTTGATGGCTAATAGCACCACCTTTTTTGGAGTAGTACCATAAATTATATATCAATGGAAAGATAATTTAATCAAGAATGTAATGTAACATAATTTGTTCAATTATCTGTACTGTATTCTTTGAAAAGTTATAGCCAAATAACCAGAAAAAGGAAGCACAACTTGCTTAGGTTGATATCAGGTAGCTTTCCTTCATCTGATTGTAGCCAATGAGCATGAGTGTTTAGAGAGCCAATCAGGTGTCATCTTGTTTTGACAATGAGCCAATCAGATCACAGTAGGATTCAGTTATTGATGCCATGTATTGAAGCTGAGAGGAGGACATTTGCCAGTGTGTTATGTGATTACTATCAAGTTGGTTGGGTTTTTTTTTCCTTTCATTTAGTGAACTTGCAAAACATAATAAAATTAAAGTAATGGTGCAAAGAGTTGACTGATTGCCCAGAAAGCAATGTAAAATAGTATTATTAAGTAAACAAGGCTACAGTTATAAAGAAATTAGAAGAAAAATTGGTGGAAACTTAACCAAAGGTGGCATTTCTACTGTATACTTTTCCCAAAAGGTTTCCACAATTTTGGCCACTACTGTATTTGTGTTTTTATTTTTGTGCTTTATTTTGTTTTTCTGTCTCCTTTTTGTCGTTATTTTAGTTTATTTATTTTAAAAGAATAAATTAAAAAAATCACCTCAAGACAGATATGGAGCTAATAACTAAAAAATATGTATTGTTGGAAGGAATTATATGCTTACTTGGCTTCAGTTTTGTTTGGTTTTGGGTATTGTTTTTTTTAAGTCAGAGAAAAAAAGAGTTAAAATATTACTCTCAGAGGAAAACTCATTAAAGTGATAGTGGCATGTTTTTGCTATTCCTGCCCAGCTAAAGTGGGGATTTAAGGACAAAGGCAAATATGGTCTTAATTTCAGCTGTCTGGAATGCATCATTTCCTTTGCCATCCTTTATCACCCATCATATTCAATTATTTTTCACTTGTAGTTAAGAATGCAATGGAAAGTTTAGATTGGATGGAAATCAATGCATATGCCTAGCTCTATTTCCTGGGGTTAATGGAGGGTTAGCCTTCCCATGAACTACTCGATGTTCTCCTATATTCTAAAGCAAGTGCTACGTTAGAGCCACCACCTGAAATGATGGGAAGTTGCAACTTGCCTCCCAGCTCAGTCACTTTGTTCCTGAAATTTACTCTCTCATGTAGGATTAAAATAGCAAAAACAAACCAACAAAATCAATGAAACCAGCAGCCAACCCTGCTGGCATCAGAGTTTTTTTTTTTTTAATTTTAATTCATAGGTTGAAAGACCCTATGAGTAATGGTGTCCAGAGTTAAATTTTACAATCTCAATAGAGGTTGGAACTGAAGTGAGACTCCAGATAATTAATTTTGAGTAAATAAAACCAAGATCATCATATTTACAATAAAATCATCATCCTCCACTTCCTTCTCCTCTTCCTGCTCCTCCTTCTCCCCCCCCCCCTTTTCAGATCAGGGAATAACATTTTGCATGATCAAATGCAGCATCCAGGTCATGACTGCATTTTGATGAAGTTGGCTATAGATCCATTGGTTGCGACAAAAAAACCCTAACTTGTCAACTAGGCCTGACATTGATTGACTCTGTGTTCGGTTCGGCACCACCCTAGTGGGTAGGCAGTATCCAGCAGTATCATTAGTATCCCCATTATACATAATAAACTCATATACTGCAAACTCTAATACAATATACAGTCATATATGCAAAACTCTAATAAGACACACACACACTATAATTTTTATTAGAGTTTATTGTAATATAAAATACAAGTGGAAATAAAATTCAGAAAGGAAAGGGGAAAGTAGTGCAAGGTATAAAGAATTCATTCTGATTGCAATTAGATATGACAATCTGATGCTATAATTGCTAAATTTTAAATAAAAGATGCTAGCCAAATTCTGAGATTTCTGTCAATCATTAAATTGCATTGCACTTTCTCTTTTGCTTACCAGCACCTAACTAGTAAATGTGTTCAATATAAAGCCATCATGGGTAATCCATAATATAGTTTGTTTGGTTTTATCATAATATTGTACATGACCTTTGGGGTTTGTAAACGTTGGTTTATAATTATGTGTGATTTTGTATAGTAGCTTATTCAGTAAATCATTGGCATACCACCCATGGTCAAGGAAAACATTGTGAGCTTTTTATCTATATTAAAGATAAAGAGAATTTGAGCCCAACACTGTTGGTCTTTTAGAAGGCAATCAAAACTTGGTTTTGCCATCAGGCCTGGGAGTCCCATGAAAGTGTGGAGCATTAAACGGTTGTACTATGGATACGTTCAGATTACACTCCCTAGTTTTTTTGTTATTATGGTTTTTAACTGTTTTAATTGATTTTAAGGGTTGACTTTTATGATTGTTAGTTGTGTTTTAATTGTATATGCTGCCCAGAGTCACATACAAGGGAGATGAGTGGCTATATAAATTCAATTAATTAATCAATAAAATGATTAACTGTGGTTCTGCTTCAGCTAAGCCATGGATTTATAAGTGACAGGACACATTTTGTTTTTAAAATATTTCATTACAAATCTTTGAAACATGGGCCTTGTGGAGTATTTAATTGACAATATAAATTTAAATGTTTCTCTGAAGTAAAATAAAGTTTCTGTTTCCATTTTACTAAGCACAAAAGCATTCCAACATCAGTCATATCATACTAGTACTGTACCAAAGGATTAGATTCATAGGCCAGCATAACATTATGTAAGTTTATCATAATTGATTTCCACCAATGTAGCAAGATTTCTCTTCTTGTTTGCCTTTTTTGAAACAAACCAGCAACAAGATCTGGTCTGAATATATTAGATATCTGTTTATTTTTTCAAAGAGATTATTTCATTGCTAACCTCAGCCCACAAAACCTTTTAAAATGGGTCAACAATTTTAAACATACAATTAATATAATTTTCCCTTGGTGATTTATCCTGAAACTTTGTCCTTAAAAAATGCTTTATTCATTCAGATATCCAAATATCACCTTTAACAGAGGTGAACAATTAAGAGAATATTATGCGTTTAACTGCAAATTGCTTATTTAAACTCATTATCTCTCTATTCTGTATCAGTATTTCACTCTTGACTGTTGGACAGCCATATCTACAATATTTTTTCTCACCAGCATCCATTTTCTTAATATATTTCTTCAGGACATTATCTTGATGCTCCACTTTTATTATTGTTGCATTCTAAAGTCTTTTGGTCACCTTTCAGCGATCTGTTTTCTAAAAGTTCACATATTGGCTGTTATGATAGACAGAATTTCTCTGCTCTTGGATTCTGCCATAACTCCCCATGATTATTCACAAGGCAGCTTGCGTCTCTTTGTATAGCCCTTGGAGACAGTCCAAGCAAGAAACACATATAGAGTATTAACTCTATATTTTTGTAAGGTTATATTAACAGAGTCTTGCAATATTGAAAGTATTTCTTCCTCCTTTTGTTTTACTCTCTTGAAAACTAGAAAGGGTCCCTTCTGAAATTTTCCCAGGGTCCCGCTCCTTCTGAGGACAGAGATATCTTGTGCATGACAGCTGTCCAGTCTATGGCTCTCCCTCTTGTCTGCCAAGTTCATTCCCACATACCATTACACTTTTTGATTTCCATCCGCTGAAACAACATCTTTATTACTTCAGTTAATATGCATCAGTTTATCAATGGCAATTCCCAGCATTTTTTTTCAAATTTTATTTATAATACAGTTAAAAACAAACAAACATTGGATTTGACGTGACATTCCAGTATATACATTTTTATCAGATGATTCCACTTTTTACACTCAATTGTTCATCTCTACATATACACCTAAGTTTTATATACAATACTTGTTCTAAAATAACATATATTTCTATCTTAACATTCATCTTTAATCCTGACTGTCCTCTTCAAGTTCCTCCAACGGTAAAATTTATCCCAGGTTTCATAATAAACTGATCCACATTTATCTTTTAATATTATTGTGAGCCTGTCCATTTCCGCACATGCTAATATTTTATGTATTAACTCTTCCTCTGTGGGAATTTCCTTGCTCTTCCATTTTTGCGCTAAAGCAAGCCTAGCTGCAGTCAGGATGTGTAGCAGCAGGTAGATTGTTCCCTTGTCGTATTTTTCTGTCGTTATTCCCAACGAGAAGAGTTCAGGTTTTAATTCTAAGTCCAGTGTTAATATATCCCTCAACCAGTTTCGTGTCCTGTTCCAATACTCACGGATCTTTGGGCATTCTCACCACATATGGTAGTATGAACCTAATGCTGTTTTACATTTCCAGCATAGGGGTGAAATGTTTGAACCCATTTTGGCTAAACTTACGGGTGAATTCCCAGCATTTTTGACCACGTAGTCTCTAACCCTATGTGACAATACAGTACAACCCAGTCACTGAATGATTAACAAAAAGAAAGGGCACTTCTACACCACTGCACCTCTACCTTGTAATTCTTCACCAAACATTTAAATATGACCTGAGATGCTCTCTATTTTTGAACCTCTCTGCTGACATTGATACATGCCAGATGTCAAAGCAGTTAGTGGCTAGAAGGTTCCAGCTTAACCTGCTGCATTTATTTGAATGGGAGAGCAGGAATGCAGAGAATGTAAATAAACATGTGTCATCAATGGACACTATTAAGTCTAGAGATAAGAGGGAATCCAAATCTCCCCTTCCAAGAAGGCAGCACTGTAAGACATCAGGAAAGCTTTGAGATCAGATTAACTATACTGTACATTCTAAATTACCATTCAGAAGGGATTAACACCAGGATTAACACAAGGCAAACAACTGAGCAATAAAAAACAACAACAACCAAACTTGGAACGGCTCAGAAGAAAACAACATCCTCATCAACACTGACAGGGCAAGGTAATGTACATAAACAGAGAGCAAATCCCACTCCTTTCTAGTAGTGAGATTGTTACCTAATCAGGGTAATGAAATCTCTACAAGTAAACAACTAATTCAGAGAACACCAAGGACTCCACAGAACTATGATTCCTGCTCACTGAGAAGCTACTTGTCTCTTATGGCTATTGGTTTTTTTTTGAAGGACAATAAAGTTATAATTTTAATTGTTGTCTGTGTCCCTTTGAGGCCTTGTGAGTTATCTGTCTGTCTGTCTGTCTGTCGATCTATCTATCTATCTATCTATCTATCTATCTATCTATCTATCTATCTATCTATTTATCTATCTATCTATCTATTCAGCTCCTTCAGAGAACCCTGGATTAAGAATCCATGGAGTTCCAAAAGTCAAAGGAAGCAGAATTCTAGAGGAAACCATATTTTTTGCCTACCTAACTGTAGAATCCTATACCTTATACAGTACATGTCTGATGTTTTAAAAATATCTGACAGCTTGCTAGGAGGGAAATTATGTTGGGGGAAGGTAGAGGTTAAAAAACAAAGTAAAACCAATCCATTAACAAATCCCCAAAGCTTCCCAATCACATGGTGACATTTGCTGCTACATTACGATAACCCTGTAACTTGTGAAGGTGGCATGATATAGCGACATGGCAGGGAATTTGGAACCAGGCACTTTTCCAATAGTTGTGACTAGTGCAAGAGTGAAGGAGGATTTAACTCTAAAGCATGTATCTATGAAAGCATAACCTTCAAGAACAGAACACTGAAATTGATCGAAACCATGGAAGCTTCCTTGGGGGTTGCTGTGTAATGGCCTGGGAACAGGGGGGCAGGGAGAGGCCAGAATTTTCTATGCTAGGAAAACAAGCAACAAGAAGGGAAACAGAAACTCAGCAGGAGATTCTTGGACACTTCACAATTCAAAAGTAAAGTGAACTGGGAACAACTTTTGCAGCAATTTCTAATAAACTAGAACAGAGTCGGAGATATATTGACTCAGCTTCTAAAAACAGATGACATCATGAGAACAGGGAGACAGGCTCAAAAGTGGTACAAAACATTCAACTTGAACTGCGCCAAACTGAGACAAGTTGGTAAAGCAAGGAGCTAATGTGTATCAGCTGGAAGGCAGCTTTGAAATGGAAATAACAACAGCTTTATGACATTGTAGATAATATTGGAAAACAATTTTACAACTGGGCATTCCCAATTTAAAAAAAAGATCTTTATACAGGTATTCCTCCGCTTCATTAAGCTACAACAGCACTGAAAAAGGTGACCTATGGCCATTTTTCACACTTACGACTGTTGCAGCATCCCCATGTTCATGTGATCAAAATTTGGATGCTTGGCAATTGGCATGTATTTATGACAGTGTCCCAGGGTCATGTGATCATGTTTTTGCAACTTTGACAAGCAAAGTCAACAGGGAAGCCACTGTCCACCGTCCAAAGTATACCAGCCTGAAGGTAGATTTTCCCACCTTCTTGGAAAAATGAAGGAAGATCTCTCATCTTAACCCATTGCACAGAGAATGCTTGAGGTCAGGGCAATAATTTGCTTGGGTTGTAAAATCAATCAATTGTCCTGGAATGTTTGCTATGGGACTGCTTCCTTCCTGCTGATCGCTGGACCTGGTTCCTATTATTCTACACTGCTGTTTTGGTTGTGAGGGAATGACAACTTCTGTTCCTGCTGTCTCTGGGCGTGTGGAGTCCCCTTTTTAAAAAAGCAGTTAGTGGACCAATCAACTGGTTGACCTAGTGCATTTGCAGATTGGATGAAGAGGTACAATGGGGGGGTGCCAGATTTTTTTTACTAACAAGAACCAGTTAAAAATAGCTTACTCCTTTCCCCACTTGTCTGTTTATACTTGGATGATTCCCAATGTAGAAAACTGACACAAAGCTATATGTATGAACCTTCTGCCTAGCACCTGGATACTCCCTAATAGCAAATCTGCAAAGATCCAAACATACCCAGATAAGAATGACCTTGGCACTTGGTCCAAAGACCAAATTTGTGAGGGAAGAAACAAATTTTAAAATATTAAAATCGGTTGAAAACATTCATATTGTTGGGGGCTTCAACATAGATCAAGGGTGTCCAACTTTGGCAATTTTAAGACTTGTGGACTTCAGCTCCCAGGGTGGCTGGCTAAGGAATTCTGGGAGTTGAAGTCCACAGGTTTCAAAGTTGCCAAGGTTGTATATTCCTTTGGACAAGCTGAGGGTGTTGTCTGCTGCTTTGAAGGAGCCTCTGGAGGCAGAATGGGCATGTGTTTGGGTAACATTTCCCTTATGTTTCTCTCTGTATTTAAAATGCTCTGTACTTTAAATCTTACAGAAGATAATCTTTTGTTGCATTGCCTGTGTTCTTTGAATATGGCATTGGCTTTGAATCCTAACAGAAGATCTTGGCTTGTCTAGTCACTGCTGCCAAGACCCTTAGAGAGTGTCCAGCTTGAAACTGAGTAGTCTATCCCTGGCTTAACACGCACAATTGCAAGTGTAATTGGTATTGACTCTTGACCTTCTGAATTCCTTTTCCTGTAGCCGCTGGTCTGAGAAGATTGCATTGGAGACCCTTTAGAAAAGGTACAGATATGGTTTCTCTCTTCTACCCTTTTGGATAAGCATAATGACCTGCAGACTGAAATTGGATATAAGGCTAAATAAAATTTCTCAACACCAGCTCTTCAACAACTGGTATCCATCAGCTGCGCCTCAGCTGGGTAAATCCAAATCACCACAAGGCGGTAATTATCAGTAATACTTGACTCATGGCCATTCGCTTAGCAATCATTCAAACTTACATTGGTGCTGGAAACAGTAACTTATGATTAGTCCTCACATCTATACCCACTGCAGCATCCCCACAGTCACATGATCAAAATTTGGGCACTTGCAGCATCCTGGGGTCACATGGTCATCACTTATGAATGTCTCAGGAGGCTTCTGACAAGGAAAGTCGACGCAGGATGCAGATTTGCTTAACAACTGCTTGACTCACTTAACAACTGTGGTGTTTCACTTAATGACTGAGGTAAAAAAGGTCATACAATCAAGTGACATTCATTTAAAGACTGTATCACTTAGTGACAGAAGTTCTGGTCTCATTTGTGTAAGAGAAAAAAAAACCTGACTCTTTGCTGCCACTGAGTGGTAGATAAATTGATAAGTCAACTGGCTGACAGATCTACAATCATTTTGGATAAATTGTGTTGGTGTGTCTGACAGATGAACATTTCTCTCATAAAACCCTTTCTTAAGTTTCTGCATATGCATCCACTATGCTGAAATTAAGAGAAGCAAATCCTTTGTTGCTTTCTAGTGTTAAGCTAATAGAGAATCCTTCAGGGAAAAATAGAAAAAGTATTGTACAGATTACCTGTTAGTCCTATGAGGAGGCCAGAGCAGGAGACTTTTATATAGATTGACTGTGTCAGCCTGATCATGCTCTATCTTTTATAACTATATGAGTTAAGAAGATATCTCTCTGAGATGTTCATGCACAGTTTCTATCAGTGATGGGATTCAAATATGTGAACAACTGGTTCTCTGTGTGAATGTCACTTCCAGAAGTCCATTCTGGGCCTGGGCAACAAAAAATTAGCTACCAGTTCTGTCGAAGTGGTGCAAACTGGCTGAATCCCACCACTGGTTTCTATATGTGCCAGACCTAATCTACTGTATATTTTCTTCTTTCCCTCAAGGCCACCCTTTTTATTCTCTATGGTACTATTCCAACATATATTGTCTATGGAGATTACTGACTTATTCCCATGGTTACTTACATTTGAATTTCACCCAGGGAAAAATGCCAATTGCTAATCTTACAGTGTTTCATAGAGGAGTTGTACTGATAACACCATAGTATGGAGGCATGTCAAGGGCATGCTGTGGAGATAGCACAGTTTAGGCTGATATTTTCTCTTCTCTATTCTGGGACAGTAGCAAAGCATTACGAAGCTTCTATGTGAATGAACTCCCATACAGAGCAAAGCTAATAAATACCTTACTGTATTCAAAGACCCAGAAAAATACAAGAAATGTTACTTTTGTTGTAAAAAAAATAATGAGTAGACTTGCTTGGATATTATTTAAAGAAAGACTGCTGAAACAGAATGAAAAACAGCTATGCAAGAATTAAAAGTGTGTAAAGCTTTATTATAATGATGGGATAAAAGGGGAACTCATCAAAGTTACAGATGACACCAAGCTGGCATGAATAGCCATTACCCCAGAAGATAGGCTCAAGATCCAGAAGGATCTTGACAGACTTGAACACTGGGCCCTATCTAACAAAATGAAATTCAATGGTGAGAAAAGTAAGGTTTTACATTTAGGCAAGGAAAACCAAATGCAGATGCATAGAATAGGTAGTACCTGGCTCAACAGTAGTAACTGCGAGAGGGATCTTGGAGTCCTAGTGGACAATCACTTAAATATGAGCCAGCAATATGCTGCATGTACCAAAAAAAGCCAACACAGTCCTAGGCTGTATTAATAGAGGGATATAATCAAGATCACGTGAAGTGTTAATACCACTTTACAATGCCTTGGTAAGAATAAACTTGGAATATTGCATCCAGTTTTGGTTGCTACAATATAAAAAAGATGTTGAGACTCTAGAAAGAGTGCAGAGAAGAGCAACAATGATGATTAGGGGACTGAAAGCTAAAACATATGAAGAACAGTTGCAGGAATTGTGTATGATTAGTTTAATTAAAAGAAAGACTAGGGATGACATGAGGGCAGTGTTCCAATATCTAAGGGGCTGCCACAAAGAAGAGAGGATCAACCTGTTCTCCAAAACATCTGAGAAGACAAGAAGGAATGGATGGAAACTAATCAAGGAGAGAATCAACTTAGAATTAAGGAGAAATTTCCTGACAATTAGAACAATTAATCAGTGGAACAACTTGCCTCCAGAAGTCGTGGGTGCTCCAACACTGGAGATTTTTAAGAAGAGATTGGACAACTAGTTGTCTGAATGATGCAGGGTTTCTTGCTTGAGCAGGGAGTTGGACTAGAAGACCTGCAAGGTGACCATGACACTAAACATGCTTTTATATCCTGCAATAAAGGAGGAAAATTAACTGCTATTTCCTATGCTTCCTCTTCACTAGGAACCCTATCTTAAGTTATTGTTCACATCCCACCCTGATTCCAAGCTTCTCTTTTCTGCTAGCAGCTGCTTCACATAATAATTTTCAGCAAGTGGGGTGTGGTAGACTTAAACTTCTTTAAACAATGTTATCTCACCCACATTAATGCTCTAGTAGGATTGTGGCCAAACAACTGAATCATCTCAAAAGCAACACTCAGCCAGACTGGTAGTGGCATCTGAGAAATTTACAAGGTTAAAAGTCTGCAGGCATCTGATGACAAGAGGTGTAGCTCAGAAAGGATTATTCTTTTAATAAAATGTGTCAGTCTGAAAAGGTGCTACCAGACTCTTCTTGATTTAAATCTGCAAGGGTGATTATACCTGTAGCATGCATCCAGGGGTATGGATTCAATTCTGGTGGAAAATTAAAACAATATATTTGTGCTTGTATTTTCAAAGCAATGTATAGATAAGAAATTACTATTGTAAAGGAGATGCTTCTTAGATATCATAAATGATAGGATACACTAATGAGGGAAAAAATAATATAATCTATTAAATGGGATAGAACAGAGTTCCCCAACTTTTCCAGGTTGGTGGCCTGGGAGGGGGAGGGGGGAAAGGAAATGGTTTTTGTGTGAGGGGCAGATGTGTGCACTCATGCATGTGAACACACAAGCACCTGATGTTCGCACGAGTGGGGCTGCAAATGCTCACAATGCTTGTGTGAGGGCCCAAGTGCTCGCAATGCTCATGCGAGACCTCATGCACCTGTGATTCTCATGAGACTAAGGCTGCGAGCACCTGTGACCCTCACACAAATGGGGCCACAAGCACCCATGACCCTTGTGCACGTGGGGCTGTGTACGCGCATCAGCCAGCCACTCACATGGCCCTGTTGCAAATAGGCCACAGATCGGTAGTGGGCCTTGGCGCACAGGTTGGGGACCCCTGCTGTAGAAGAATCATGCCACTGAGAAATGGAATATAATGGCTTTGTTAGGAAAGGAACCAGCCAAGGATCTTAGTTTTCACTGAAGACTTAACAAGCAACAATTATGTTGGTTTCAAGAAACCAAGTATAATTGAATTTTTTAATGTATGTATGTATGTATTTTACTTGCTGCCCATCTCATATCCAATGATTCTGGGAAGCTTACATAAAAACATTAAAATAAAAAAAAATTAAAATCAATCATAGAAACAGAATGGATAAAATTATGAACAAACAAATGAAATCCTTAATGCCAGATGACAAAAGGAGGGAGCCAGACACATAGGGAGGGGAAGGGGGAATTACATTTTAGTCAAGAAGTTTCCCCATTGTGTCCCCAAGCCATCTGGGAGAGCCAGGTCTTAAGGCTCTTTCAAAATGCCAGGAGGGTGGGAATCAATCTCACCTCAGCGTATAAAATGTTCCAGAAGGTAGGAACCAGGGCAGAGAAGGCTCTTATCCTGGAGTCTGCTAGTTGAAATTCCTTGTCTGACAAGATCCATAGTATGCCCCCTCTGCCAGCACTGGTGAGGCAGGCGGGTCCCATCAGGATGAGACAATTCCTCAAGTAGCCTGGACCCATTCCATGCAGGACTTTAAAGGTGATAACTAATATCTTGAATTGCACGTGGAAGCAAGCTGGCAAACAGTACAGCTTGTGAAGCAGTAGTGTAACATGGGCCACTCTAGGCAGTGGTGGGATTCAAATATGTGAACAACTGGTTTCCTGTGTGGATGCTGCTTCCGGAAGTCCATTCTGGGCCTGGGCAACAAAAAATTAGTCAAACTGGTACGAACTGGCTGAATCCCACCACTGACTCTAGGGGCCCTAAGAATTGCTCATGCCACCACTCTGTGCCAGCTGTAGCTTCTGAATGCTTTTCAAAGGTACCCAGGTAGAGGGCATTAGAAGTTCAGAACTGCTAAATCATGGTTTTCTTAACTATTGTTTATTGAATAACCTCAACTGGCTAAAGTTATAGTATATCCTACTCCAAAGCACAATAAAACCATTTATTTACAGCATTTGTTAAACCAATGACCACATTGGCACTTTATATCAAGCCATGCTTGGATTGGGCCTAGTATGAGTTAAATTATGGTTAAAAGCAACTGTGTTGATCCAAACTGGAAATGGCAGCCCTAGATATAATTTGAATCAAGAATGTATATAAACACACACACACACACACACACACACACACACTGAGATTAATTCCTGATTTGTGAATTTAGAGATAGCAAGGAGTAATCAACAAATGGGTCCAGCGCAGTAACAGTGTCTCTGCTACTTCAATATCTTTTTCTATATTTTTAGTATGTAGGTAGGAGATACATTGGAGAATTGGGAAACTTTCTCCCCCAGCTCTGCTTTGCCCACATGGATCCAATTTCAATTGGGCCACTGTGTATTGCATTTGTTTGCTTGTTTTTAAAGAATAGTTGTTGCTTTATATCGGAGTTATAGGCCAGTTGGGTCAATGCAAAAGCCAATTAGCACATATAGTATAAGTGGTGAATCAACACACTGACTTCTTGCTACCTGCCACTTCAATGGTGTTGTACCAGAGTGTGTTTGTCTTATCAACATACTGAATGTATGCTGAGTTCCTTTGCTGTTAAATCTACAGTTTAATTATGCTGCCAGTGACCAATTATCATTTGAGACAGAATATGTGTTCAATGCTGCAATATAATTTATATTACTATGGACAATTATACTATAGATATGTAGTTCCTGCTGAATGATTGAAAGCATATGAAACTCTTGGAGGAAATCTCTCAAACATGACTATGCAACAAACTGCACAATACTCTATGCCAGTGTTTCTCAACTTTGGCAACATGAAGACATCTGGACTTCAACTCCCAGAATTCCCCAGCCAGCTCTACTGGGAGTTGAAGTCCAGATGTCTTCAAGTTGCCAAAGTTGAGAAACACTGCTCTACGCTCAGATCAAATAGCCCTGTTAGGTTCTGAATGAGCTAAAAGAGTTATCTCCTAATTTATCCCTTGCAGCATAAAAATAGAAATATAGAGCTGGCTAGCCACTCAGAAATATAATAACTTAATGTCATAAATTAACAGCACTTGGAAATATGGGGGAAGTTTAGAAATAAATGAAGATGAGCCCCAGATTCCGACACAGCTTTTGCCAACTTAGGTTTTGGGGGCGCTTCAGACCCTACGTAAACTTTATTTTTAAAGAAAGGTATCAATAAGATAGTCCTTGATTTATGGCCACAATTGACCCCAAAATTGCTATTGCTAAGTAAGACAGTTAAATGAATTTTGCCCCATTTTATGACCTTTCTTGCCACTATTGTTAAATGAATCACTGCGGTTGTTAAATTAGTAACATCGTTGTTAACTGAATTGAGTTTCCCCATTGACTTTGTTTGTCAGGTCGCATAAAATGGTCACATGATCCCAGGACACTGCAGTCATTACAAATATGAGTGACTTGCGAAGAAGAAGAAGATAGTACTACTACTACTACTACTACTACTACTACTACTACTACTATTACTTTTGGGGGATGTTTATGTTTTAATTCTTGAAAGGGGAAGAAAGACATTTATTTCAAAAGAGATAAGTATCTATTCCACCCCCTTAGCAATTTGAACACCATATTGAGGTTGTGCAGTGCCAAAACTGCATCCTTTAAGGTGCTGTAGACAGGTGAATCATTCATGTACTAAAATGGAGATCAAATTTGAAATACCCCCCCCAACCTTATCTCCCCTCCATCTATAGATTCATCTTTTACACTGTTTAGAATGGTTCTACTTGGAAACCACTTCTGGACTTTGTGCTTGAGGGGAAAAAAAAAAGATATTATGATTTTGGGTTTTACCGCTTAGATTGATTTGCCGATACAGAAATGGCTAGTGCATATTACCATAGAAATGTACAAAGTTGAGATTTGATTTTAATGTCTGATTTTACTGCAGCATTACAGATATCTCAATGGGATTGACCTCTGAATAACCATATATGGGGGAGGGGAAGAGGGTTGTTATATACTTTTAAGAACTGAACCCTAATATCCATTTTTTATCCAAAGCCAAAATATTGGTTACCATTATTCTGATAATCAGAAATGATAGCATATTCTTTAGACACATCTTAAAAGAAAAACTAGGAGTATCAGCAGGGGAGAAAAACTGGAAGTATGGTTGAACTACTGAAGTTCCTTCCCCTTTTAAGTGTGCTGCACGTGCCTCTCACCTTGTGAACAGGAACACATGATCCAAACTTTTACAAAATGCAAAGTGACATTTCAATATATTTATCCTACTCATTATTTAACACCTCAGGCACTCTTGTCTACATATCTGTTTTTTTTTTTAAAAACCAGCACATCAAAAATTTATGATGTATTTTAAAGCAATTGGGAATTTAATGAAACCAGCATCCTAGGGTTGAATGAACCTCAGCAAGATCGAGATTTAATTGGTAGTGTAGCAGGATCTTTGTCCTACTATACATAACAGCTCATCTGTTTGAGCAACGCTGTGTTGTGTGATCAGGTTTTTTTTTTTTATTCAGCAACGGTTCACATTCCTTTGAGTTGTTGCATTACAGAAATGAGCTGCTGATTGCACTGCTGAACACTTTGCTGTTCATCTCTCAGCCTTTCCTGATCTTGAAGAATTGCTTCCTGTGGGAGAAAAATCAGAAGACATACTTAGATTAAAATTCTGAATCACAGGAATAACTGCAAAGCATAAAAATAACCCTATGTCTCTTCCAAAACCTTTCCATAAAGTTTTTTGGTTCCAGAATCTGAGCAGGTGTTATAATCTTCTTGAGCAAATTATTGTTTTGCGTAAGTAAAATACATGTTTTAAAGTCTCTAATCACCTCGTCCAAGGGGAAATAAAATCATGTGAAGTTTTTCTTCAGGAAAAAAAAATACTGCATTGTGTTAAGCCATGACATTTAATCATGATTTGTTGGATAAACTATCATTTATTTGTTTAAGATGACACACGGTGATGGGCAACTTCCAAACTCCTTTTATGTGACCCTCTTTGGACTATTGTCTTTATTTTGTATTGGTTGAAAAACGCATGCATGAAAACTATAGTTTGGATGCTCTAAAATATGCATAGTAATTTAAGTACCCTCAAGTTCCTTCCCTCCTAGAAATTATGGAAAAAAAATTCACATATGCCCACGTGTTTACCATAGTTTCTTCATTTGCATCACTGTTCCATCCATTGTGACCTTCACCTTCCACTACCAGATGTAGTGTAGACTCTGGATACTAAAAAAATTGTCACTTTCCTACGTTTAGCCATAAAGTCTACTTTACTAACCACAATGGCTTAATTTGTATCATGCGTGAAGGAAAAAAAATAGCAAGCAACCAAAACACATAATATGAAATAGATCAGATTGTTCCCCCACCAAATGGTATCTATTTTATCTACTCGCACAGAACATGCTTTCAAAATATTAGATGGGCAGAGGCTGAGGCAAGTGACAGGAGCTCACCCCAACACGCAGTTCTAGGACTTGAACCACAGCAGCAGAAACCATCTCCAGCGTCATTAAGTCACTGAACCACTGGAACTCTTGGGTTGGACTGAGAGAGAGTGACTGATCCAAAGTCACTCAGTCCTTTTTATGCCTAAAGTGGGACTAGAAATATATTCTTGTGGTTTCTAGCTTGATGCCTTAACCACTAGACCAAAGGATTTATAACAACAAAGAGAAAACTATAACAGATTTTTCTGTAATGTTAAAGTATGGAATTGGTTTAATATTCACCACAGATTTAAGTTGACCAGTGTAGTATGCACATGTACAGCACTAGCCTAACAAAATGCTTTGCTCCATCTATTGTTTCATTTAGCTAGTTTAGGCAGTGGGTGGCACAAAAGGTTTTATTTGCTTTGTATATTATTTTTCCAGAAGTGAATGCTCACCACGGGAATTTTTAGAACTAAAAATCAGTGACTAAAATGGTGATTATTGTAGAGAAATAAATGCTGTTTATTGCTACAATGAAAACCAGTTGTTGACTTGAAATATTTCACAGAAAAAAATGTATGTGCACAAACATATAAGTATTAAAAACTGAAGCTATAGCAAATTATGCTCTGAGAACAATGTAATGCTGTTTAATTAGATCTACTGATATGAGAATCATCATTGCATTTTTTTTGCATCATTTCCTAACATGGGGGAAAAAAACAAAAAACAAGGATCTTGCACTAAGTTGACCTCCAGTCTTGTCTCTTTCAAAGCTGATTTATGTTTGATGATCTTGACAATAGTTAGTTGAAAAACATAAATCACCAGTTACACGAGTGTGTGTTTAACTCAATGTGATTAAAATCTTTATGAAAAACTATCTCAGTTGCAGTGTTCCAGATTAATTAGCTAACTTTACTAACATAAGAATGCACTCCAATACTAGGAAAACGATTAATGTAGACATTAATAATCTTCCTTTGTTTTGAAACGATGTCAACAATAAAACGACTGGAATGGGAAGAGGAAAAGCAGGAGGGGGTGACACTCACAAGGTCTATTCTGATCATTTGAGTCCTTTTATATGTTAGCACCATGGGAGCTATATTTTTCTGAGATGCTCAGTAGCTACATGATAAAAAAGTACAACACATTATCTGTTGTTTTTAATAAATAATATGTAGTCCACATCAAAACAAGACAACATAACTCTGGGAAAGGTAGAGGGTATTTAAAAAAAGGGCACATGTTTTGGGGAAGAAGAGAAGCAGAGCAAAAGCAGTGGATGGGTTGATGACACAAAGTATGCACCCACACATATATGGATGACCCTAGGATTCCATTTGTTTGAAGCATTGTTGTGGTTTTAAAGAAGGAAAGCACTAAGGCTATTTCAGAGCTTACACTTCAAAGTGGCAGAAAACTTTGCTGCTGATTTATATGGAATTGAAATATGGCGGTGTAGCTAGAGGGGGTTCTGGTGAGAGGAAAAATGAGGTTTGAGAGTTATATTACGTTATATTATGGTTTAAGGCTGTGGGTAGCTCATCTTTATTTTAAAATGTAATAATTGTTTGTGATACACTTATATTGTTTGATGTTTAACTGATAATGTATTTAGGTATTGGAGCAGTAAAAATGGAAAACAGACTTAGAGTCATACTGGATGTATGGTAACTTTTAAAACAGTGTGCTGGCTGTGGAATTCTGGGAGTTGAAGTCCACATGCCTTAAAATTGTCAAGGTTGAGAAACACTGTTTTAAAACCTTTCACATATAAACTAGGACTGAGATGTACCTTCAAAACTTACCTGACAGCTTTCCATACGGCATGATTTAGCTTTAAGATCTGTTTTCCCTGCCGACCTTATGTCTATCCCTCGATCCAAACTGGGGAAAACTACTTTAAAGCTATATAATTAAAAAAGACTAGAATATTTTGCTCCACTCTACCAAGTGCTGCAGTTTGTATCCAAAATACCAAATTCCCCAGCCCAACTCAATACATGAATGGAAGAAATGCACAATTTAATATTCCCATAGGGCACTGGTGGTGAACCTATGGCACAGCTGCCAGAGGCGGCACCCAGAGCCGTCTCTGTGGGCCCGCGTGCCATCGTCCCAGTCCTAGGCCTTCAAGCTGGGTTTTATAAAATCTTTTCGCTTTAGGCCTCCGCCACCGTGTGCAAAAAAAAAAAAAAAAGCTTAAATCAGTCAATTTCAACTTCTCGCGGGAAAAAAAAAATCTTGCAAAATTGGAATTGATTGATTGAACTTTTTAGTCCCACCCAGTCTGCTGTTACCACTGCAGCCACGCCCACCCAATTGGTCATGCCCACCCAATTGGCCACACCCACCCAATGGGCCACACCCACCCGGCACTCAACGATGCATAAGTGGGTTTTGGGTTGCAGTTTGGGCACTCAGTCTGTAAAAGGTTCACCATCACTGCCATAGGGAAATATTCAGATATGTAAATATTTTAGCTGTCCAACAACTGGATTTGTCTGGCCAGATTGCAATACTGCTTAACAATAGTGAAATCATAAAAATGATATAAATATTATTTTTGAATACATTACTTAGAAAATAGTATTAATCTTGCTCTCTCTTGCCCCATTCTCACCAAAATTTGTGGTTTAGATTAAAACAAAGCTCTTTTTAATGTAGGGGTGCACACTGCAACTTGCATAAGTACAGAGACTTTCTGAGTGTGATCTTAATAGATCCTTCAGGGATACTATTGCAATTAGGCCAAAATTGTTTAATCTAGAAGCTACTAAGAATCTTGTTTGAAGTCATTGAACAGGAAAAAAAATATTATTTCTGGAAACACAACTTTCCCAAGCTCCAGCAAATGCAATAGCTTTATCATATTAGTTTTAGTTTTGAAACATGGGTACTGCTATATTTATCTTACAGAGTTGAAATTTTGTTCCAGGGAGTTGTTTTATGTCGAACATCAAAAGCAACTTAGGGGAAAGAGGATAAGGAAATGTTGGGAAACTTGCCAATTTCTACCCTTCTCTTGAGTTTTGTAAATATTTACTCTGAGTTTGAAGAGTTCTTTCCTTTCCTTGTCAGTCTCCTCAGCTCTGGCTTTGAGCCATGCTTCATTTTGGACTTTATGTTTTTCTAGCATCACTTGTAGCTCCTGAGTTAAAGGGAAAAAAATCTTTATTAGAAAATTAAGAATATTTACTACCATCTACCAACTACATAAATATACCATCAAATTCACATTAGTTCCCAAGCTTTACTAGCAATTATAACAAGTGAAGGCTATCTAAAGAAATGCAGCTGTAAGTAGCGCTAATCAAATGTATTTGGTTGCGCTTTCCCCTCCCTAACTGGCACTATTACTTTGTCTCAGTTTTTTTTACTCTAGTCAAAGATAGGATGCCCAAGATTTTAAAAAGGACCCAAGAAGAATTTATCCAAGCAACTGTGACACAAAACTGATAAAAAACATCCTCTTATTCCCCCCCCCCCCATTTGCACCACTGATTATTGGAGTGTAGCAAAACAATGGCAGATACAGAAAAAAAAATGTTTGAATGTCTAGTGAATTCTTTGACACATAAAGATCAATGTTGTCTGGCAGTGGCCATTCACCAGCCCAGACACCGAATTCTATTCCTCGCATGTGCTATAATATGACCTTTTAAAGTTTATACTTTCCTTTATTAATATGTATTTTGTAACTTTAATGTCATATTAAAATAATTTTAAATATAACTTTTTTCTATCTTTCCAATATTTACCATCACAGTTCTTTTGGTTTTTGCTCTCTTTCAGCCTTTAAAGTCTCCCTTCTCATTCTCCCTCATAACCAGAAGTGCTTGAATGTAAAGAATTAGGAATTCAGTGACTCATAATGAGATAGAGGCAATGGGAAGATGTATCCATAGACTCAAATTTCCCTTTCCCTCCAGGGGAGCATGACATTCAATACCTCTTTCCTTACCACATCAGCTTTCAGTACACCTAGGAAAACTTTGGTTGAGTAATCCTCATTCTTCCCTTTCCCCTTCTTTCTACTTTATTCTTACTTCCCAAGAGAAGTTATATCTGTGCAAAAGGTGCTAACTCATTAAGTCTGTAGGTTTTTATGAACGTTGCATGTTGTAAACTTCTTGCTCTCTGCTGTAACAAGAAGCCTTAAACTTTTTTTCCCACCCTTTCCTGTGGCAAGAAGTTTTTGCATCTTTTCCTTTTTATTTACCTGATAATAACTGAATACTCTGCATGGTTCACATAAGTGATTCATACTTTTCTTCGAGATCACTGCAGGTCTTAATTCTCACTGAAGTGAATGTATCAACTTCCCCATGGATTATTAATTGCTTTGGAGTTCTGTATGACTGCTAATGTTAACTATTAAATGTCAAGTTTTTATTTGTTTGCCTTGAATGCTATTAACTTCAAAAATATTTCATCAATTGCACTCATTAGTTATTAAGTATAATTTTATTTTGGGTCTCCCAGAAGGCATTAGCTTATTTAAGGTCTTGACAGAACTGGTAATAAAGGTACTCCCAATTTGCAACACTAGTACTAACAGAAATAACCAAAGCCCTACCTGCTGCTGGTTTTTCAGGTTTTTGTCATATTGATCTTTTTCATGCTGAAAAGCCTTAGTTGCCTGAGCCAGTTCAGCTTTTATCCTGCAATGATACATCCATGAAAATAAGAATTGAGCTTCATTAAAAACAAGCAAGCAAACAAACGCAAACAAAACAAAATGTACAAAACAGATATATAGAAACAGCTCTATACATCCATTCACACACATGCCATAATTGAAAGAAGTACCATGAAAACGTATTATATTGCTATGGTTTTATGTGATTAAACTCACATAAATACATACATGTCTCATATTTTAAAGTTATTTTGTTGGGGGGGGGAATCTTCTCCAGCAAGAATACCAGAATACAGCTTATAGATAACTAAAAAAGGTATTGATCAGGAATATTAGAATAGAATAGAAAATAATTTCAAAATCTGGTCTCAACTGGGAAATATATCCTGGAGAAGATGATGATAAACTGTTTCTCTGCTGTTTTCAAGAAAGAACATTTTGACACTGCCTCCACCCCATGAGTTCAGTTCATCTTTTTTTTTATAGTAAATAAGTAATGATATTATATATATGGGGCTTCAGTCCAAAAAAGCCACACAGGCATGCCCTGGGCTGCGGAGGTTACCATTATTTTTCCATGTATAAGACACTGCACTTGTATAAGACGCACCTGATTTTTGAACGGGGTGTTTGCAGGAAAAAATAGCATCTTATATACGGAAAAATATGGTACACTTATGGTTTTTTGCAAGATAAATCTAACTTTCTGATATTTGAGGAAATGATTCTACTCTGTTGAATAAACTGTAGAATAAAAAATACTTACATGTGAAGTTTTTGAAATTCAGACTCCAATAATTAAAAAGCCTTTGTAATCATTTTCATTGCTTGGCTAAATATAGAATGGAAATCCTGGAGCTCTTCTCTCTATATGGAAAAGTATTAATTAACAGTGCTTCAACTTCCATCAGAGATAAAAGGTTGATAATAATTAATTAACAGATCCATAGCTGATAGTATCTTTTAAAAATTAGCCAAGCTTTTTTCATAGCATTTTTTACTACTTGGCCTGGTGATGGTGGTAAAGGTAGGGTGATGAGGATGAGGATAACTGTTACAATTCAGTCTGGAATTAAAGCTCTGAAGTTGAGTGTTCCATCACCTTGTTCTGTGATTAACTCCAGACCAGATAATTGAGCAATTGTACTGAGACAGTGAGTGCATCTTACTTTGGTATCTGACTCTCAAATACAGCTTGGAGTAGGAGTTGAGGAAATACTTGACATTTATTCAGTTAATAAAATTAATAATAGTCATAATGAAATGTAATTACTCTATTCTGTTACAACACAATGCCTGCTATTTTAGCAGCCATTTCTCAACATTCAGTGCTAATTAATTCATTTGCCAAGGAGTATATCATGAAGACAAATATTTAATTGCTAGTTTAATAGCTAACTACAGAGTAATTAATCTGCTAAGTAAAGATGATGCTGAGGTAATCTGGGAAATCTTTATCAGTGAATGATTTAAAGAACATATAATGGGTCCCTCCTGCCAACATTTTATTCTGAAATGACTTGCAATATTTTAGGTAGCTTCTTGGGAGACTATGTATGTAGGTCAAATGCTAGATAGGCAGAAAGAAATACATAAAACAGATCTTGCACTAACAGTTCAAGTGCAGCTGCATTCAAAAGAATTCACAATAGTTAACAATTATTTAACATTATATTTGTTTATTAACCTTCACAATGATGATTATCTCTGGTTAGGCACATAGCAACATTCATCCCACTCAACCAGTGTGTGGACCTCTTTTATAAGATGTACACAAGAAAAATCAGCACAATCTGATAAAAGTCCCTTTATAGTATACAATTCTTGGATTTGTTTACGTGTTTTAAAAAATGTGCATGTTCCTTTTCATCTAAACTGTTGTTGTTGTTGTTGTTAATTGTGAAGTCGTGTCCGACCCATCGCAACCCCATGGACAACATTCCTCCAGGTCTTCCTGTCCTCTACCATCTTCTGGGGTCCATTTAAGTTCACACCTACTGCTTCAGTGACTCCATCCAGCCATCTCATTCTCTGTCGTCCCGTTCTTCTATTGCCCTCAATCTTTCCCAGCATTAGGCCCTTCTCCAGTGAGTCCTTCCTTCTCATTAGGTGGCCAAAGTATTTGAGTTTCAACTTCAGGATCTGGCCTTCTAAAGAGCAGTCGGGGTTGATCTCTTCTAGGACTGACCGGTTTGAACGCCTTGCAGTCCAAGGGACTCGCAGGAGTCTTCTCCAGCACCATAGTTCAAAGGCCTCAATTCTTTGGCGCTCAGCCTTTCTTATGGTCCAACTTTCACAGCCATACATTGCAACTCGGAAAACCATGGCCTGGACTATACGCACTTTTGTTGGCAGGGTGATGTCTCTGCTTTTTAGTATGCTGTCTAGATTTGCCATAGCTTTCCTCCCCAGGAGCAAGCGTCTTTTAATTTCTTGGCTGCAGTCCCCATCTGAGGTGATCTTGGAGCCCAGAAAAATAAAATCTGTCACTACCTCCATTTCTTCCCCATCTATTTGCCAGGAATTGAGAGGGCCGGATGCCATGATTTTGGTTTTCTTAATGTTGAGTTTCAAGCCAACTTTTGCACTCTCCTTCTTCACCCGCATCAAGAGGCTCTTTAGTTCCTCTTCACTTTCTGCCATTAGCGTGGTATCATCTGCATATCTTAGATTGTTGATATTTCTCCCGGCAATCTTAATTCCAACTTTTGTTTCATCTAGCCCTGCCTTTCTCATGATGTGCTCTGCATATAAGTTAAATAGGCAGGGCGACAGTATACAGCCTTGCCGGGCTCCTTTTCCAATTTTGAACCAATCAGTGGTTCCTTGTCCAGTTCTCACTGTTGCTTCTTGACCCGCATATAGGTTTCTCAAGAGACAAATAAGATGGTCTGGTATTCCCATCTCTTTAAGAACTTGCCACAATTTGTTGTGATCCACACAATCAAAGGCTTTAGCATAGTCAATGAAGCAGAAGTAGATGTTTTTCTGGAACTCCCTAGCTTTCTCCATGATCCAGCATATGTTGGCAATTTGATCTCTAGTTCCTCTTCCTCTTCGAAATCCTGCCTGTACTTCTGGTAGTTCTCGATCCACATACTGCTGGAGTCTAGCTTGTAGGATTTTAAGCATAACTTTACTAGCATGTGAAATGAGTGCAATGGTGCGATAGTTTGAACATTCTTTGGCATTGCCTTTCTTTGGAATTGGAATGTAAACTGACCTTTTCCAATCCTGTGGCCACTGTTGAGTTTTCCAAATTTGCTGGCAAATTGAGTGTAGCACTTTTACTGCATCGTCTTTTAAGATTTTGAATAGCTCAGCTGGAATACTGTCACCTCCACTAGCTTTGTTGTTGCTCAGATTTTCTAAGGCCCATTTCACTTCACATTCTAGGATGTCTGGTTCGAGGTCAGTGACCATCTCATTGTGGTTATCTGGGACGTTAAGCTCATTCTTGTATAGTTCTTCTGTGTAGTTTTGCCATCTCTTCTTAATCTCTTCTGCCTCTGTTAGGTCCTGCCATTTTGGTCCTTTATCATGCCCATCTTTGCATGAAACGTTCCCTTCATATCTCCAATTTTCTTGAAGAGATCTCTGGTCCTCCCTATTCTGTTGTTTTCTTCTATTTCTTTACACTGTTCATTTAAGAAGGCATTCTTATCTCTTCTAGCTATTCTCTGGAATTCTGCATTCAATTGGGTGTATCTTTCTCTTTCTCCTTTGCCTTTTGCTTCCCTTCTTTCCTCAGCTATTTGCAAAGCTTCCTCAGACAGCCATTTTGCTTTCTTGCATTTCTTTTTCTTTGGGATGGTTTTAGTTGCTACCTCTTGTACAATGTTGCGAACTTCCATCCATAGTTCTTCAGGCACTCTGTCTATCAGATCTAATTGCTTAAATCTATTTGTCACCTCTACTATATATTCATCAGGAATATGATTTAGTTCATACCTGAGTGGCCTAGTGTTTTTCCCTACTCTTTTCAATTTAAGCCTAAATTTTGCAACGAGAAGCTCATGATCTGAGCCACAGTCAGCTCCTGGTCTTGTTTTTACTGACTGTATAGAGCTTCTCCATCTTTGGCTGCAGAGCACATAGTCAATGTGCTAAACTAATGACTAATTATTTAGAATAAAGTAATATTACTTTATCTATGGAAAGTTATAGAGGAAAAAAAGAGTGGCGCAGGAGCTACCATTTCTAGTAATGGGTTTCTTGGAAATTCAAATGTTGCCCTGTAAGCAAATGTAGTGAATATAATATTCTATTCACTGTGTTTAAATGGTGAACAGAAGGTGTATAATACACCAATAAGTAATGTAATCTGGATGTTCAAGGAGATTTTAGGCAGATGACCTGTTTTTTTTCAGCCTAGGAAAGTTCAAAAAACCCCTCGCCCCCAGCAAAATGAGTAAATGATCAACTTTTTTGCTGCTTGCATTGATTGAGAGTTATGGAAAATATAAGGGTTAGAACTGGAAGTGTCTCTTTTCCTAGAGAAAGACACAAAAAATGCTTTCAGGCAGAAAATTCCCTTTCCTCCACTGTGAGGGCAGATTGCCATGTCAGGAGTCTCCAAACTTAGTAACTTGTGGACTTCAGCTCCCAGAATTCCTCAGCCAGCATGGCGGCTAAGGAACTATGGGAGTTGAAATCCACAGGTCTTAAAGTTGCCAAGTTTGGAGAGCCCTGATATATGTCTATGCTACTAATTCTTTCTTCTCCTTTTCCATCTCATCAGGAATATATTGGAGCTAATAACATGCCTTTTCCCCAATGATTCCTGTTAGAATTGTTATTAACCTCAACCTGCATTAAATTCTGCAGCACTTGTAACCACAAGTGCCCATCTTTCCAAAGTTTTAAAAGCAGTCAGGAAAAAAACTGAACTAAAGCGGGAAAAGACAAGTTTGGATCATATGACTCATGAGTGAGGCAGAGATTGCAATGATCGGCTAAAATACTCACACAGACTGCCCCCTTTCCCTTCTATGTAACAGTTTCCACCTTCTTATCGTTTCACAAAATAGAAGGGTGATGCACAGATAAATCAAAAGGGCATTTTGATAGCATTTGCCCTTGCAGTTATTCAAGATATTCCCCTGTGTAGATAAGTCCAGGAAATTGGAAAACTAACAAACAAGAAATATAACCTTTCCCATTTTTTGTCCCCAAAGCTGAAATCAAACCATCTGAGTGACAAAAGTGCCATAAATGACCATGGTATCATTAACTTGTCACTTGAGTTAAATTATCTTTCTATATCCCAGAATTGAGTAATTGAGTAACCATGGGAGAATTGCTAAAGTATATTTCCAGGCAGGAAATCTCAACTATAATAATAATAATAATAATAATAATAATAATAATAATAATAATAATAATAATAATAGTAGTAGTAGTAGTAGTAGTAGTAGTAGTAGTAGTAGTAGTAAAGTTGGAAGAGACCTTGAAGGTCATCTAGTCCAACCCCCTGCTCAGACAAATGGCTGTCCAGTCTCTTCTTAAAAACTTCCAGTGTTGGAGCATTCACCACTTCTGGAGGCAGGTTGTTCCACTGGTTAATTGTTCTAACTGTCAGGAAGTTTCTGCTTAGTTCTAGGTTGCTTCTCTCCTTGATTAGTTTCCATCCATTGCTTCTTGTCCTGCCTTCAGGCGCCTTGGAAAATAGCTTGACTCCCTCTTCTTTGTGGCAGCCCCTGAGATATTGGAACACTGCTATCATGTGCCCCCTCGTCCTTCTCTTCATTAAACTAGACATACCCAATTCCAGCAGCCTTTCCTTATATGCTTTAGCCTCCAGTCCCCTAATCATCTTTGTTGCTCTTCTCTGTACTCTTTCTAGAGTCTCAACTTCTTTTTTACATCGTGCTGACCAAAACTGGATGCAGTATTCCAAGTGTGGCCTTACCAAGGCATTGTAAAGTGGTATTAATACTTCATGTGATCTTGATTCTATCCCACTGTTAATTCAGCCCAGCACTGTGTTGGCCTTTGTGGCAGCTGCAGCACACTGCTGGCTCATATTTAAGTGATTGTCCACTAGGACTCTGAGATCCCTCTCACAGTTACTACTATTGAGCAAGGTACCCCCTATACTATACTTGTACATTTGGTTTTTCTTGCCTAAATGTAGAACCTTACTTTTTTCACCATTGAATTTCATTTTGTTAGATAGCGCCCAGTGTTCAAGTCTGTCCAGATCCTCCTGTATCCTAAGACTGTCTTCTGGAGTGTTGGCTATTCTTGCCAGCTTGGTGTCATCTGCAAATTTGATGATTTCCCCATCTATCCCCTCGTTCAAATCATTGATGAAGATGTTGAAGAGCACTGGGCCCAGAATATTAGACTTGCTACTCAATTTTGCAAAAATTCCCACAAAGCAGTGTTAGCAATATCAATTTAGGTGAATCAATAGTCCAAAACTAATATTAGATAAGAACCTATGGTCCTGTGCATGTACCTGTGCAAAGGAAAGAAAGTCCTTAACAAGAAGGAATACCTTGTAGGAAAAAAACCTTGAAAACTAATAAAAGAGAAATTCTGGATAGATGTGTATATTTTGCTGGGCTCACAGTAGTCAGATACACCCAAGGCATACCTCTGGAGCATAAAACGTATCCTGCCACTCTGTAAGAGTTTGACTAACAGATGAACAACTTTGGTTATTTTTTTTAAAAAAATCTTCTGCTAGTAACTACATAGTTCTAATAAAAAACATTTGCTAGCAAAACTGAAGTAAGTCACTTACTGTAACTGAAGGTGGTGGAGAAACTGATGCAGGCAGCAAAGAATATTCTGTCAATTCATATTTCATCTTAGGAATTTTGGTGTGTGTAAAACTGTTTGTCAAGCACAACATATTAAACGCCAATTTAAGTTAAACTTACATGAGTCATAGTAGTTATTCAGGAGATAATTTTATAACTGCTTGAAAAGAATAGTTCGATAGAACATGTGCTGTCTGTATATAGATAAAGTCTCCTTTGAATTGCACTCAATGTCTGATGCAAGTAATTTTCTTGGCAACAAATTGGAAATGCTTGAGCAATGCGTTTTTCCGGAAGTTTTTTTTTGGGGGGGGGAATTCTCCAATGTAGTCTGCAAATTTTCTGGTAGTTTCCTATCTAAGTACTAAATAGATATAACTTGCTTAGCTTTTCAGAATAAAGGATTGGATGGAGGCTGTTATTTAGCTGAAGAACTGAGAAGAAATCCATATTTTTAGAATATACATCACACACAAACATACTGGACTTTCAACTTTACAGTCCTGGGTTGAATGAGAGAGACTAGGTCCAAAGTCACTAAGCTGACTTCTGTGCCAAAGGTGGACTAGAACATGGTCTCCCTACTTTTATTCCAACACCTTAATTACACCACCACACTGGCACTTTCATTGAGGAATACTAAAACCTTTTAATTTTTAATTATTTTTTTCTAATTTCAGCCCACAGCTTAACTTCTTGAATTATGTCCCTAGTCTGAAAAGGACCAAACTTTATCTATCTCCAGCAGAAGGAGAAGCTAGAGGCATACAGTATACCTTGGGATAGGTGATGAAGAATATCTCTTTCTCATAGGAATATGTATTGTGAATTTCTGTAGTCTGGAGATGAAATATGCATTTTTTCTAAATTTGCTAGCTGGTAAAGATAGGTCCATTAACAATAACCTTATAGATTAACTGTTAAGCTATGCCCCATGCCTAATTTTCAACCAGTGCAGATCTTTTAGGATACATATTACAGTATGTGAAATCTAAATTTACACCCTTTAGGAACAGTTGACGCATATTGCACTGGTTGTAATTTCCAGACATTTTTATAGCACAATCAGTTTGCTCCCATTTTTAAGAGGCATGAATTCGTTATTTCATGATTTCACATGATTTCTATGGTTTCTATGCATCATGTAAGTCTGCTTCCTTTGAGCTACTCCACTTATGAACTAAGTTTAAGTAAACCTGGTTATTAACTTTGCTTCATATATTTATTATAATAACTCACATCACACTAGGTGTCAAATTTCCTAAAGCCATTTCCAGGAACACAGTTATTTGGAACTATATTTTGTAATAACAGTCCTTATTAGATGTATTGCTTAACAGTCTGATTCTACCAAAATTATAGTAGTATTACAGCAATGATTTGTTTATAAATTATAGTTAGCTTGTGATTTCTATCTTGACATCACTGGATGTTTCCAATTTATTTTTATAATAATTGTATACTGTAGATGTTGTGTGGTATTTTATTTTATTATATATTATTATTATTATTATTATTATTATTATTATTATTATTATTATTATTATACAGTCAGCCAGATGTTCAGACTGGGTTTGGCAATTTTGTCTACCTATTGAGTCCTTACAAGGACCTGGGATAGGCAGATCTGGATATTTAATGGTGTTACAGATATTGTCCCAGGATGGAAGCTGTTCTAAGTAAAACTGCCTTTTGCAATTGACTGATGGTGAAATTGTCAATGCCAATAGTGTTCAAGTGGTACTCCAGTTGTTTTGGGATTGAGTCCAAGGTGCCTATTACTTTTGGTACTGCCCTTGCTTGCCTTTGCCACAGTCATTCTATTTCTATTTGTAGATTTGGTATTTTGTTATCTCCTCAATTGTTTCTCTTCTATTCTGCAGTCTCCAGGCACTGCCACATCCACTATCCAGACTTTTTTTGTCACTATTATTATTAGCAATAGTATTAGTATTATTATTTTGAAATGTGAGTTCAGTGACACTGCTTCTTCAGCTCTTCACAGCCTACTGACCACACAGGTTTCCCTTGTCTTTTACTCTGCGTGCCCTGTTTTTATTCCTTCTGCTGCTGTTCCAACACACACAGAGTCTTTTGCTTCCTAACTCTGCCTAATACTTTAAGATGTAGCTAGGTAGGTGGTAGGCTGTGTCCTTCTCCATGTATTGCCTTAAATAAACTTTCTTTCATATTAAATCTGCACATTGATCCATGCTCAGTGTAGATTTCGACTGTCAGGAATGTTCATGCACACAAATTAGCTTTCTCCAATCACTTCATTATTATTTTCAGGAATTTCCTCTGATTTTAGGTATGCTGTTCAGTAAGCTGCCATTACTATCATTAGCTTTGAAGGATGGGCTGAATAACTACAACATCATTAAATAGTTGTAGGAATATGTTTAAAATCGTGATGGATAAATCATTTAGATTCATTTTGAATTGAAACACCTTATTACACCGCAGCCCCATTGCAAATATGAAACAGCTGTTCTGGACTAAAATCAGCTGTGTTTGAACTGGAAATAGGCTGCTTTGAGATTAAAAGAGGATCTTTCGAATTGGAAAGCATTTTGGCCTGAAATGTCTTAGATAACCTTGTTTGAAGCATGGTAGGGAAAAATGCAGCACTAGCTCACATATGCTGTATGCACTTAGAAAGTAACCAGTGCTAGTTCAGTGGCACTTACTAATAGATGAATGTGCAGAGAATTAAGTCCTAAAGCAGTGGGAAGGAAGAAGCCTGCTAAGAATAAACTAAAAGTGTTTATTGTTAGCAGACGGCAGAGATTTTATGAATACTGGTTAGCTGATGCTAAAAAAAAAAAAAAAAAGCTTTCCTTTTTCTCCCCTTTCTCTCCCAGAAATTGTAGGAGGCAAAAAAAGGATGTCAGTAGAAAAAAAAAAATACCTGCTGCTTATTCCTTGGATTCCCAGTTCTGAAAAAATCTCTTTCATAACTAGAATTGAAAAAACAAAGATCAGAAATGTAATTTTAGCTCATGAATATTATTTAGTTAAAACAGACATTAATAAGGTCTGTTAGATACTTTTAAGATATACGATAAGGATTATGGAAAGTGGATACTATACATACACAAGCCATACTGAACAGCTTAAATATGATTTTATTCACTTGGAAAATGAATCTGTTTGAAGCAATACATTTGCTCTTTCAATAGGTTCTAACGTCCTCAAGGTAACTCATGCCATGGCACTGTTTATTTTTGTAGCTTGTAAAATTTGCACATTGCTGATAGCAAAATAGTACACACAATTGTATATTTTTGTCTTGTGTGCCTTATTTTATATATTTTGTAGCTTTCTTCTGCTGGTTTATTTAATAAGTTTTATTTAGTCTGGATCGCTGGCCTGTGATAAAGTATTTGAGAAACATTACCCATTTTGTCCCTTTCTAAAGCATGAGAAGAAGACAAGCTATTCATCTCTGCCTTTTCATAAGATATCTTCTCCTATTCTCTTTTTTTAAAGTCTGTCATATACTGTCCCAAAGGTGCTTTTTCAAGAGGCAATTGGACTCTGTTTCTACTTCTCACTCAAGAAGCTATCATTATTACTTGTTTTATATAATCTTCATGTTCGCTTTATTTCCATTTCCCCCATATTTTATTAGAGGAAAGTACCGTGATTTTGTTGGGCTATGAATGGAAAGAAAGAACAAGAAATTCATTATTCTGCTGCTATACTCTAGTTATGCGTCTTCCCTTTTTTTTTGCTCTCTGGTTAGAAGTAATTTTGCAGGCAGTAGGACTTAGAGAGAATAGAAGTGTTTTCGGCTTTCACTCTATTTTCTAGCTATTTCTGAGTAGACATGAATGAAAGAGAGGAGGAAGAAGTAGGGCAGGTAATTAAGAAACCTTACAAAGAGATTTCAGACTTTATTTTTTTCGGAGAAAGACTGCAAGAAAGGGGAAGAAAGAATAGTTACTTAACTTCTGTTTTACTTGTTGTATCAAATCACTATAGCAAATGTACTTAGGAGTAAATTATGAAGATGTATATGTCATAAATGTTCTGTTGAAGGGCTGGATCGTTCTACTTGGAAGAAAAATGTGGAGAGAAAAAATGCTGGGAAGTCTATCTATGGAGTGAAACTATTTTTATTTTATTTATTTATTAAATTTATATGCTGCCCATCTTACTATACAAAGTGACTCTGGGAATTTCCACTTTGGCCATAATAACCAAAGATGCCATCATTAATTAAGTTTTGAAAATACTGGAATACCAAAGCAGAAAGAATAGCAAGACTGCAGGCTGGTAAATGTGTTGTATAGAATGCAAGTGAGCCAGATGTTAAAATTGTTTTATGATTGACTTCAGAACTACAAACATGGGACTTAAAAAAATAAAAATTAAGAAGAATATTTGACAACACTGTCCTTTCTCGGAAAGGACTTTGCCTAAAGGGGAGAAGAAGGTTCAGCTATAGCTAGAGAGGAGAAACATTTAAAATTTTAAACCAGGTTATAGTTGTATGTAATCAGTCACAAGTAGGTGCTGTTAAGAAAAGATGCTTATTGGGCAAATTGTTTAATGTAATTTTACAAGCAAGACCCACAAACCAGATAAAATGGTGAGAATTCCTTAGGTGAAATGAGAAGCATAGCCTCAGAATATGGGCAAAAAGCATGTATTTTTAACATTAAACAACTTATCTATAATTAGAACAGATTCTTAGATTTGAAAAGGTCAAATTAAAAGTATTCTTTATCCTATGCATTATTTTATTCACTACTCTATATATAGTGAAATGTCGTCTTTTAGAAAGTACATTTTGAGGATTTACATTTATGCAAATGAGTGTAACTTATTTGTATAGTTATGTATAACATCACAGTGCACACTTTTTCCTAATTTAGTATGAAATATCTTCCAATACTCTTAGTACAATAAAATGAGTATCTTTTTGAACTTCTATTTTACAAAATCCCATTGACTAAAATGATCAAAGATTATATAATAGATTTTAAAACTCATCTCCATTTATTAATAATTTCTATAGCACTTTTCCTGGTCAAAGTGCTGTTCTAAAATTATGTGTTCATTACACTTCAAAAGAAATTTTTTAGGACCCTTTTCTGTGATAATTTATTATTCTTCATTTATAGAGAAGCAAAGAGTTGCCCAATTAATAGTAATTTCTGTCCCTCTATCACTCTGATACTAAAGATACCAGAAACAATGCTTTTAGAACAAATTACCATGTGAGTACTAAATTGATCCTATAACATAGCTGGATATACAAAGATACAGGAGATTCAAAATGGATAGAGATCAAGGCTCAGGCTATATAGTATTTTTGAATTGAGGATCTTAAAAAGAGATTTGGCTTAGGAGTTATATTTGCAGAATTCAGTCAAAGATTTGTAAGATCATTCATGTAACAAAAGTAATAAAATACGTTTTACTACATAATAGTGACATCTTGAAATTAATCCTTATGTGTAACTGTGTAGATAAAATATAAATGCAAGTCACAATATTCAAATTATATCAAATGTGGAAGTGGAAATAATTTTTTAAGTATCTTTGCAAATCAAAGAAATCATGATGGTAAGAATCTTGAAATCCTGGCAAGGATCTTGGATTTTAGTTGAATTTTTATCATTAAAGATAGTGAGACATATTTGGATGGTACTAAAACATAAATTAAAATTCTTGTCTCATGGAAAATTAACTTCTAGAACAATTTTTATTTAAGGATGGCAGTAATACTATAATATACATTTAAAAATATGGAGTTAATTTCTTAAATCAGTTTATAAATAATTCTATAGATATGATATCTGATAGATTTCAAAAAGAGTGTGACAATGGCAGCCTTGGGAACACCTATTGTTTTGAGTATCTTAGATGAGAATTTTAGAGGCTAAACTAATAATTCACTTTTAATAATAACCGAAGTAAAATACAAAGATAAATACAGATAATTTACAGAACTCTGGAATAAGTAATTTGAGCTCTAAATCAGCGGTCTTTAAACTTGGCAACTGCTGACTGAGGAATTCTGGGAGTTGAAGTCCACAAGTCTTAAAGTTGCCAAGTTTGGAGACTCCTGTCCTAAACAATAGTAAATGCAATTAATTATTATCATTTAAATAAACTTACAAGGTTGTCTCTCTGAAGGATTTATCAATTTCATTCCCATGAGGTCATTGAATTCTTTCCCATTAATTCCACCGAAAATATAGAGCTATTAATGCAAACATGTCAGAATCCTAATTAAATAGTTCATTTAAAATGCATTGAAAGACAATGAACAGAAATCACATTTAGGGAAATATTTATATCACAGCGTTTCCTTTTAAAAAATATTTTGGAGATTCCTTTCCTAATATACATTTCTTAGAGATTGTATAGCTACACAGCAAACTGTGCAGTTTCCACCTTTTAAAATCAGAAATGGGAGGGAGGGAGGGAGGATCCATGGCCTGAAATGAATGTGGGCAGGCCAATTTTGCAGTCATTGGTCAAATATTTTTGTTTGGGTGTTCCATTCAAGATGGTCACCTAATAGACATTCAGACATTGGTGGAGATTACAGTCTCACTTTGGAGAATTCTGAGAGCAGCTAATGTTCCATTTTTTGGGGGGGGGCTCCAAAGCAAATTTTGGCCTATATATTTTCATTTTCAACAAATTTTAGTGAACACAATGGGGCTTTATTTAAAACTTCCTTTCTTATGCTAAGATACAAGGAAACTGAGAAGTTCACTTAAAGAGCCTCTGTGAAATATTTTATTTTTAATTGCTAAATTGACTTTATGCTAGAAAATCTGAATAGATCAGGTCTGCACTGGTTTATATATTTCAAAATATCCAGACTGCCCTTAAGTTTGGTTTACAAAAGTCCAAAATCCAATATCAACACGTAATCTAAAAATAAGTTGTCACAATTTTTCTAATTAGTAAACATTAAACAACAGTAAGAATAAAAATCAGTTAAAAGTGTTTATTACACAGATCAAAACTGCTAAACTATTAAGATATTTAGGAGAGTAAGTCTTTGTTAGGGGATCTCACCAGGGGAGGACCTTCTGGAGTGGAGAAAGTTAAGGAAGGACATGGGATGTGCTCTTTGGGTTCATGTTGAAAAGGTCCTAATCACCCCTATTGTCTTTATAAGCTTAATATATTTGCTGTGCATATTAGTATATTTAATAATATATTTGTTGTGATTTATTGGCTTAGGAGCCCTGGTGGCCCAGTGGTTAGAATGCAGTATTGCAGGCTAACTCTGCTCACAGCCTGGAGTTTGATCCCAATAGGAAGGTGTGTGTGTCAAGGTTGACTCAACCTTCCATCCTTCCAAGATCAGTAAAATGAGGACCCAGATTGTTGGGGGCAATATATTGACATTTTTAAACTGCCCAGAGAGTGCTATAAAGCAATACAGGGCAGTAAATAAGCCTAAATGCTATTGCTATTATGCTTAGTACTCTTTTAAACTAAGGAGACACAATACTTTCCCAACCAGTTTTTTTTTTTCCTAAAAGCCATTTTGTGTAAGAATGCTAAGGATTTTAAATTCAACAATGCATGGGAAGCACAAATCAAAGTAGACTATGGGAGATATTGGACTGGGACAAAGTTCAAACAGATCAAGGATAGCAGCTTCTCACTTTAAAATTATTTTTACTTACTTGATTATGGAGAATAAATGCAACATGATTCCATCTGCAAGCTGGAGGGATCCCTATATAAAGTGGCTTCTTCCACTTCATCCGAGCTATATAACATATCATAAATATTTTAAATGCTAATAATAATAATGCAACTTCATTGGCAAGATTGAAAAAAGATTTTGCAGCAGATTACATAGTTATGGTCAATATTCTAAATGTGAAAAATGACTGAATATGCAAGGCTTTTTATATAATAGCAAGATATATTACCGAAAGAATAATTTAAAAAAGCTCTGAAAGAACTATATTAAAAATACTAATCTAATTATTCCACTGACTACAAGAACAAAGGCAAATAAAAAATACACCCTTTTAAAGAAATTGTTTTGTATGTTTTATAGAAGCTTGTTAATTAATTCAAAGTTACTAAAAGCAGCCCACTATCTCAAATCAAAGATATACTGCAACAATATTGGAGTCTGAGAGATTAACATGAAACAAGAAGGAAAATAAAAAACAGTCAAGAACAGATAATGCAAGTAAATGACCTCGATTCTGTCACACTAGATCAGTACAATGAATCTGAAATCAATGCATGTTATCTTTCTGTTGTCACATTTCTTTCAAAATGCTATATCTAAGCTTATGAACAGGAATCACTAAGTGGCATCTAACTATGACTGTGCACTCTACTTAAAGTTGTTTTTCTGATGTATTTAATCCAAACCTAATTGAGCTTGAAGATGGGTTGCCAGGTGCACAGCTATCACAGTATAGGGCAGGGGTGTCCAGCCTTGACAACTTTAAGACTTGTGCACTTCAACTCCCAGAATTCACCAGCATGATTGGTTAGAGAATTCTGGGAGTTAAAGTCCATAAGTCTTAAAGTTGCCAAAGTTGGACATCCCTGGTGAAGGTTTATTCCATGGATTCATGATTCCCATTGCCTGTACATGATTTTTCCCCCCTTTATTTTGTGAACATCCTCTAGTCTAGTCTATATCAACCATGCTCACAATTCAGACTAGATTGGAGTCAGACCTTCTCAATTGGCATTTTGCTTTTATTTTAAGTCCTTATTGTGCTGCTTTCATTGTTTCCTTTTTTTAAAAAAAATATTTTTATTAAAGGTTTTGAACAGAACAGTAAAAGATGGCACAAACTAAAAAAGGAAAAAAGAGAAGAAATGCAAGAAAGAAAGAAAGAAAAAGAAAAGAAAAATATATAACACCCTTTCCCTCCACAAGAAAGTGACTCCCAACCCCTTTCATGATAAGTATAAAAAAATTCCATCATCTCTTCATCTCCTCTTTGCTAACAAATATATAATTCTTCATCCCACAATCCATCTCTTAGAAATATAAATCAAATATGTAATGTCCTCTTCAATCTAGTTATCAACAGACTTCTAGAATTTTAAGATAAGTTAATACATATGAAATTCAACGATGTCAAAAACAATTTTTCTTTCTCACAACATACTTTTATTCTATAAAAATAGATTCAGAGTCTTAATATTCAAAATCGAAAACACCTTTTGAAGTTTTCTGAGTTTTTAAAACTTTCTGTAGCCAATAACCTGTCTTGCTTTCTGCTGTTTAACTAAAATTCTTAACTTAACTAAAATATAATATGGATTATAAAAATAAATGTTAATATTGTTATACTGAGGAATGAAGGCATTTGTGTAATATTTCCAGCCATATCACTTTGCAGGTTTGTAACTTCTTTGCATCAGTTAACAGACAATTTCCAAAAAACAGCAAGGAAAGCAGACGAACTTTAAAAGGCTCAGTTTGTGACTGGAGGAATTATGGCAAATTCCCCTTCCCCCATCCCAAAACTGCTGTCTTGCAGTTTCTTCATGAGGAAAAGGAACAGCTGCAAGAAGAAACAATTTGGGTGATCTTGCTTCACTCTCGTTTATCCAGAGAAGATAGTAAGGGCTGATCTACTCATTAGCTCCCTTGTTAATGCTGAAAACATCAGCTCTGCTTTTCTGTGGAATTATCTTCAATATACTTTCATTGCCCACTTTCATTGTTTTCTTATAAATCAGTGGAACGAGTTGCCTCTAGAAATTATGGGTGCTCCAACATTGGAGATTTTAAGAAGAGATTGGATAACCATTTGTCTGAATTGGTACAGAGTTACGTGCTTGAGCAAGGGGTTGGACTACAAAACCTCCAAGGTCCCTTCCAACTCAAGTTATTCTGTTATTCTATTATAAATTAGCTGACCAGCTAGGTGAAAATGCCACCACACATCTATAAGTCCTGAAAGTTTATTACCTATTTTAAATTTGATATTAATTTTCATAATTTCCAAACAGTTTATTTAAAGCTGTAAAGTTATTCCCTAGGACATTTCCAAAAGGATATTAATAGCTTTCTATTACGGTATCCCAAACTACAAATTGGACAAAGGCAATACAGTCTGTAAATATTTCTTGCTGTCTTTATTATGTCTTTACTATAGGTAATTGATTTAGAACAGGGGTTCCCAACCCCCAATCTGTGGACCAGCACTGGTCCACGGCATGCCAGAGACTGGTCCACACAAACAAGTAGAGCCCCATCCGTGGGATGCAGGCAGTACGCGAAACCATGTCCTCTGCAGTCTGAGGAAAAACCTCTTTCCATGGAACTGGTCTCTGGTGCCCAAAAGTTTGGGGGCCTATGATTTAGAAGCAAAAATAATCAATAATACATGTGTATTGTTTTGCTGAATAATGAAGAATGAGTAGTTGCTAACATTTTTTAACATGAAACATCAAAAGCAAAATAACATTCCCCTGAATTTAAGGGAACAATATCATATTTATTTTGCAGACTGTTTTTTGACTTATGTTTGCTACATTAAAAAAGTGTGAGCAAAATATAGAACACTCAGAGAGAAAATTTTAGTATAAAGGATAACCATTCAGAACTGATGAGCGGAAATTAACATTTGATATTACCTTAAAGTTTAGAAGATTTTTATTCAAAAATATATTTCAAAATAACAACTTCTCAAAACAAATTTCAAACAAAATATTCATCCTTTCCCATTTATTCCTCTCCCCTACTCACCTAAACTTAATTTCATAATATCATTCTTTGAAATCATTTTGCCATCTTTGAACTCAAAAGTTCCTCCAAACAGATAAATGTCCTAAAAGGGAGAACAATGGCAGATATTACCATACTAATTTATTTTGCTCTCAATGTTTTGTTCTTCGTTGATATTCTTCTTAAGCGAGTCCATCATAATAATGATTTTTTTAAAGATTTGTCCATTAATTGATCATCAATAGGACATTGTAATATGGCAAACATCTCTAAAATAAAACTCTTTTCAATCTTGAAAATGTTCAGAAGAAATCCCAGCATTATGAGGTTATTATCTGTCCATTTTGCTTCGCAAAGGAGTTATCTCCTAATAGGTGTTCCTATGCTAATATAAAGGAGTGATTTTTCTAAATTACATACACATTGCTCAAGGGATACCAAGATTGCTTCCAGTTGTTGATGTCTGGAAGTCTGCTGTAAGCCTTTGTATTGCCCTGCACACCTTACTGAAGCTCTGGGGATACACATGGACTATTATTGCTGGTTGCCTTGGAAATGGCCAATGTCTGCTAATTAGCAATCTGTTTAAAACAAGCTGGATTGGAATGCAGCCAATTCCCCTGCCTATTTCTCCACCTCACATTTCAAAGGACTCCAAATGATAGGTGTGATCTGCTAAACCACAGAGGCTTCATTTAACTCTCAATAACAGGGTTGAATAACATATTGTACAACTCTAAGCAAACTCTTAGTGTATAGGATAGAATGGGAGGCAGAAAGAATAAGGATAAGAAACAACTGTATTCTGCTATTGAAGTCTTCCCATCATTCCCTAAGTGTCATTTCAAGCTAAGGGAATTTCTAGAAGGATGACCAAGCCATAAGGGCAGAACTGGATCCCTGCCAGCTTCCTGACCCTAATACTCAGAAGGGAATATTCAACCAGATACCAGGTGATTATATTCTTTCTACTTCTGCCTGTCAAATAAAAGCTCAGGGTTCCCCACCTTGTGGAGCAAGCAAGATCTTGCAATTTTTCTGTTGGTATTCTCTCAGTTTCTGAGAATGCTACAAAAAGAGCTCAGTGGAGGATTTCTGAAATGGATCTGTCAGTGATATGTTGGTGGAAAGCATCACTGACACAATGGATGTCAGTGATAGATGATGGATAAAATGCAAACAGATTTTGTCCTTTTTTCCCAGTATTTCTGTCAACCCCTTCAAGGCAGGCAGATTCGGCAAATAACTTGGATATCTGCAAAAGATGTTGTAGATTGCTTCTCTCCTTGGTTAGCTTCCATCCGTTGCTTCTTGTCCCGCCTTCAGGCACTTTGGAAAATAGCTTGACTCCCTCTTCTTTGTGGCAGCCCCTGAGATATTGGAACACTGCTATCATGTCCCCCCCTCGTCCTTCTCTTTGTTAAACTAGACCATACCCAATTCCAGCAACCGTTCCTTATATGTTTTAGCCTCCAGTCCCCTAATAAATCAGATTAACAGAAACAAGTAGCAATGTTCTTTTTTTTGCAACCTAAAGATGAGGGAAGAAGAAAGGGAGGGAGGGAGGGAGGAGGAAGGCCTTTGCAGTTCTCTGGGCAAGGGGTAGGAAACAAAAAAAAAAAAAAAAAAGGAAACATATTTCACCCAACCCAGGACAAAAGGATTGCCCATGGTAGTGACCAGCAGCTGGGGAGGGGGTGGAGGGAGCATGGAAGTCACTACAGCCAATCAGTGGCTGCTATTAGAATAGACCAAAGCACTGGAGAACATCCATTCTGAAGCACTGAAGATGGCTCAGGTTGGAGAACAGCAGTTCTGAATCACAGCTGGAAAACATAGTTGTGGGGGTGCAACTGCAATGACAGGGAGTGAAAGGAGAAGGATGTCATCCATTCCTGCACTCAGCACTGGCAATGGGCCAAGCAGAAAGTGCATATGTGCCCTAAATCTTTGCAGTCAAGGTTTTCTGCTCTCAAATACAATGGAAGTAAAAGCACCTTAATTTGTAATAGGAGAGTAAAATGTTCAGTTGTTTACCTTATCACTGTGTGCTGTAAATGTATGATGTGATCTTCCGAAAGGCTTTTCTCCCTTTACTTCACACTTTTGCCACATTAAAGATACTTGGGGGAGAGGATAGAAAATAACACAAACATCTTTCATTTGCTTTTGTTCTGTAATATCTGAAAATAGCACCATTCCAGTCCTTTGACATTTACATCCATTTTTTTTCTTATAAAAGCATATTAATTCACCAGGCTGCCCAAAGACTGGATTCTTTGATGTGATTCCACTTCCCCCCCTTCACAATACTTATGCTGCACTATCTTTAACTTTAAACCTATATTGCTTGCAGTGTTAGAGTATGGGTGAGGATTTGTGGAAAATTGCAAGAGAAGCAGCAAACAGCCTCAAACATTATTAGGGGAGCCTATCTGCATAACCACATTTGGACAAATTTAGACAAGAGTCATAGTATCTCTCATATATGTAGTGCAATATTTAAAAACTCAAGCACTGCCAAAACAGAATTTCAAAATGCTGGTGAAGATTTCATATCTGTCTTAAGAGTTAAGTTCTATGGAAGCATATTCCTAAATTCCTGGATATGGCCAGTGAAGCAGTTTAGGGTCAGGAGGCTTAAGCACGAAGGCCTTGAACCAGAGAATATACCCTACACAACATAGCAACATGCAGTCAGTCATAGTTTGCCAGTTTTTTGTTAGAATCTCAGCAACCAATGGCATCTGTGGGGATTGATGGGGTGAGATGAAAAAGTCAAGATGGTAGTTGTGTCAGTGCAATTAAATTTCGATCCTTTCTGTAGCTGTGACAACATTGTACACACATAAGAAGGTGCAGGCCTTATCTGCCATCTTCACTTTTTTGTCATCCTTGCAGGCTCCACAGCTAGTAAGTTTTGTTGAATGAAGGCAAATATATGTGTCTCAGGATAATGTTGCAGAATCCAATCTGGGTTGGTCACTAGGACCAGAGATTTAGTCTTCTGAGTTTTTGGATTCATGCTGGAGCCCATCCTTGGGGAACTTCTCTATATTCTGGCAGAGAGAAGTTCCCTGATGATGGGCTCCAGCACAATTAAAAGCTTGGAGGACTAAACCTCTGATTCTAGTGACCAATCCAGACTGGATCCTGCAGTAAGCTTTGTGTTAGATAGAGTTCTTATTTTGTGAAACACTTATAAAGCCAACACTGATCCAAATGGGGGTCAAAGACACCAGCTGTGTGGAAAGCGTTCCCCCTCTGTTTTACAACAAGAATCATCCACATAGATTGGAAAACAAACAGGGAGCAATCCAGCTCTAGGCAGCAAACTAAACTAGGATAGGCAGGCATCAAGTGTCACCAGACACTGCTTTTGGTATCTTCTAACCTATCATGTTTTCCTGAAAATAAGACCTAGCTTGATTTTTACACGTGCACTTAATATAAGCCCTACCCTCCAAATAAGCCCTAGCTTTGGGGTGAGGCACATGCGTAAAAATCAAGTGAGGGCGGGAGTGGGGATGGTGGAACTGCCCCTCATGCCTCACACCCACTTACCTTAGGACCACTGCAGGCAGGCCTCCCACGCCCCGATGCCTGAGTTCTTCTGCAACCACTTGCAGCCTCACACCATGTGGCGCATTGCACTTGTGGCAGGAAGCCGCATGGGTCATTTTGCTGATTGTGCTTCTGCTGCCATTCATGGCACAGAGCCATGTGGCTCATTGTGCCAATCGCACCGCTGATGCTGCTCGCAGGAGGCTGCAAGGCTTGTTGCACCAATTGTGCCGCTGCCACTGCAGTGCGATTGGTACGATGACCTATGCGGTCTCTTGCTGTGAGTGGCATACAGCTGCAAGCGGCCACAGAAGAACTTGGGCAATGGTGCAACAGGTGTCGGGGCATGGGAGGGCTGGCTGTGGCGGCCCTAAGGTAAGCGAGTAAGACATCCCCAGAAAATAAGATCTGGGGCCTCTTTTAGAGGCAAAATAATATAAGACTGAGTCTTATTTTCGGGAAACACGGTATGTGATTTTAAGAAAATATTTGTCTAATAACAATATTAAATTAAAAGCTAGAATGCTGTAAAGAAAATCATTTGCCTCTAGCATTATGCTGACTGCAGGAATACCTTTGGATCCTACAAATCTATCAAATTGTAGAGAACTTTATTTGACTGATGATGCCTAACCTGATGGTCATTTTGTAAACACACCTAGCACATGCTCTCAAAATCCTAGATATGTCCCAGCCACACAAAACTGCCTGCTCTGTACTATGCTGTGATTACATAGTTAGTTGAATTTAAATTACACCAAAATCAGTGAAACTTAAATTCCATGGATCATTTTTTACATTTTGTTGTGTATCCTCTTTTGATATTGTTGTACTCCATTTGCCAAAGAATTCAGAATAATGTATTTTCCTGAATACCATATTTATCTGAAAAGAAGGATGATCCATCCTCATCCCGTAGGGAAGATTGGTTGCTAAGAAATCAGGTCTTTGTCAGCTAAATGAATTGTCGGGTTGCCAAATTATTTATTTATAAGGCATCCCACATTAAAATGAGTGTAAACGGCATCCCATCTGTAGTAAATTCCGATGAGGTCAATGATTTTCCCTCCCACATTAATATGCGTGGGGTAATTCTGTGCTGGGGGATAGATCTATTTAGCTCAATTTACTCCATGTACATTTTGTAGAGACAGGAGAATAAATCACAGGACACTGAGCTGTTTTCCCCTTCCTTGTACAACAAATGGACAGATCTTTTCTCCTGAAAGGAAATATATGCATTCTATAATAATACCATATTCTCAGCAAATGAAAGATGACTGCCACATTTACAGATAAGTGGGAAGCCCTTGTCTTCCGTTTTGGTAAATATAGTAGGTAACCATCTGAACTCCTAGTAGCAGAATTTGGGGGGGGGGGCTCTGAAACTGCTAAAAAGATATCCATAAATGATCCAGGATTGTCATATTTATTTTCATCTCTTCATTGAATCATTACTTTGCTAACTTACAACTGCAGTTCGTAAATCGAACAAAATGATTATATATAATCAAAAGTACCTGTGTCCAGTGCATACACATCAGTATAATATTCATCTTCATTGGAACGACCGCCAAACATATAGATGATTTCTCCAATGGCAGCAAAAGCGTGGCCTGACCTAAAAAAGTGCAATGCCGTTTGAATTAAATGCTTATTTTCCAATTCAGAAAGAAAGGTTTCTCAAAGTAAATAATGCCAATGAGAATGTGCTAAAACACTGAAAATAATGATTGGGCTCACTTAAGTTATATAATTTCTACCATGTTTTTTTTTTTAAAAAGGAAATTTCTGAAGCTACAAGTCTGAAGCTATTCTTTTTGGCTATAAAAGATAATGTTTTCTTCAAATCAAGCTTACTCATGGTCACTTCACAGATAAACCCATATAGATTTCTGGTCTTTTTCTGATATGTTTGTCAACCTTCCAATCTAGCTTATTGTTCTGGAATTTCTTGGTGAATTCCCATCCACGTTTTATCTTGTAGGCAATTGTGGGAAGAGATTTCCCTAATTTTGGAATATGCTGAATCTATCTATTAGGCCATACTACCAGCCTAATCTGGAAACTCCTCAGATGTGTGAATTTAAATTCCCAGAATGCTCAGAATGTCATGTTGCTGTGAATTTGGGAGGTAGACATACACACATCTGTAATGGGATCACATTGAAAAAGTTGCAACCAACTTGTCCCTCTGAAAATCTACAGTAGATCTCCGTGAAAGAAATGAAATTAACTTCAATACTGCAAATAAAACTGGTTGAAAAAAGGGCACTTACTATTCACAGGTTCTAATCATTCTGACTGAAAGATACAATCATTTAAATATGAGCCAGCAGTGTGCTGCAGCTGCCAAAAAGGCCAACACAGTGATGGGCTGCATTAACAGAGGGATAGAATCAAGATCACGTGAAGTATTAATACCACTTTACAATGCCTTGGTAAGGCCACACTTGGAATACTGCATCCAGTTTTGGTCACCACGATGTAAAAAAGATGTTGAGACTCTAGAACAGTGATTCTCAACCTGTGGGTCACGACCCCATTTGGGGTCGAACGACCGTTTCACGGGGGTCGCCAAAGTCCTGGAGTTTTTCCTCATAGAATCCTTATGAAACGCAGTCCGGATTTTTTTTTTTGTTTTTTTCCCCTTTTTCATGAGCTGTGCTACTCCCTCTTATTCTATTGGCTTTTGAAAGCCAATAGAATAGACTCTATTCAAGAGAGTCTATTCTATTGGCGTTCAAAAGCCAATAGATTCTGTTGGCTTTCGAACGTCAATAGAATAGATTCTCTTGAGTAGAGTATAATTCTGTTGGCTTTCAAAAGCCAATAGGAATTGTCCAGGCTGTCTCTGCCCTGCTGAGTCCGCCAAAAGTCCCAGTCGGCAAACGGTGCTGCAAGTTGTCTGCAGCTAAGGCGAGCTTTCTGGAAGTTTCCACCCCTCCCTGCTGAGCAACTACTAAATGTAAGTAAAAGAGGGCCAGGGCTGGGAGGGCCACCCAGGGGCGCCTGTGCCCGCCTGCTGCCATACTGAATGGGCGGCGGCCAAGGTAAGGCTAGCAGGGCAGCGACGGGCGCAGGGATGGTAGCTGGCGCGTGTGGGGCCCGGCGGGTGGCTTACCTCCCTTGGGCTGGGCCAGCTGGTGGCCCAGCCGATGGTCGGCCTGCGCCGTCGCTGCCGCTTGCCATGGCTGCCCAGGAGCGCCTGGGCCTGCCTGCCGCATGCGCGGCACTCCCGGGCCGAGGCGGTTGCTAGGCGACGGCCCACATGCGCCCTTGCCCTGCCCGGCGTGTACTCCAGCCACAGGAGAGGAGGTGGAGCGTGCACGCCAGAGAGAGAAAAATAAAAAGTGAAAGAGAATGAGAGCGAGCAAACCCCGCCCCTCCTCCTGCCCCCGCCTGCAGGGAAATACAGGTCATCCTCGACTTACGACCACATGGTCGAGTGTTGCGGCATTAGGAAGGTTGAGAACCACTGCTCTAGTAAGAGTACAGAGAAGAGCAACAAAGATGATTAGGGGGCTGGAGGCATATAAGGAAAGGCTGCTGGAATTGGGTATGTCTAGTTTAATGAAGAGAAGGACGAGGGGGGACATGATAGCAGTATTCCAATATCTCAGGGGCTGCCACAAAGAAGAGGGAGTCAAGTTATTTTCCAAGGCGCCTGAAGGCAGGACAAGAAGCAATGGATGGAAACTAATTAAGGAGAGAAGCAACCTAGAACTAAGGAGAAACTTCCTGACAGTTAGAACAATTAACCAGTGGAACAACCTGCCTCCAGAAGTGGTAAATGCTCCAACACTGGAAGTTTTTAAGAAGAGACTGGACAGCCATTTGTCCGAAATGGTACAGGGTTTCCTGCCTGAGCAGGGGGTTGGACTAGACCACGGTTTCCCAACCTTGGCAACTTTAAGACCTGTGGACTTCAACTCCCAGAATTCCACAGCCCAGCCATGCTGGCTGTGGAATTCTGGGAGTTGAAATCCACAGGTCTTAAAGTTGCCCAAGTTGCGAAGCCCTGGACTAGACGACCTCCAAGGTCCCTTCCAACTTTTTTTTTATTATTATTATTATTATTATTATTATTATTATTATTATTATTGTTGTTGTTGTTGTTGTTGTTGTTGTTGTTGTTGTTGTTGTTTTGTTGTTGTTATTATTCAACCTCTCACTAGTCCCACTGGATTTTCATCAGGTGTGGACAACTGATAGACTATTATGCATTTCCAAACTATAACTATATTAATGTTTTCCTTAGGGGAGCAGGACACCAAGAAAGGTTTGCTTCCCATTATTCTGGACAGGACTTGCAAGATTTATTCCATTTACCAAATTTGCTCCAAACTGTCATTTAAGACCATTCTAAATGAAACCGCTCTCTGCTGTTGAATGTTTTTGTCCTCCATGAACTGCTTCTTCTACCAGCAATGGGGAAAAAGCTCCGATACGTCACAGGGCGTCATGAGTTTGACATGTCTGCTCTAGTGTGGATGATTTTTGAAATGAAGATGAATAGATGATGTGCAACTTTTTCTTCTGTGTTTTTCTGTATAAATGACATCTCTTATATTTTTTACATAGCATGATTTGGTAAAGCACAACATTTAAAAAAAACGATTAGAATTCCCCCCTTCTCCCCTTACCCCAAGACATTTATCATAATTAGATTTTTTTTTAATCTACTGACAAAGTCAGGCTCAATAGTGTTGTCTCTTGAGCTTTGGTATAGATCTAAATCTCAGGAAAGGTGTTGAGTGCTAGCAGGTGTAATATGGATTTCTGTGGGAGAGTCAAGGGGGTCAGTCTGACAAAAGAGCATCATACCATCACAATGCAAGCCCTGCCCTTTTGCAATGCATTTTGAAATTGCACAAAGGTCCAAAAGGGGGTACAGCTTGTATCATTCGATTTCATTTTGATAGAAGTAGCAGGAACCTACAGATGCCCAAACTGGGGAATGCTTATTGTTAGATCTGACAAACATGGGGCTTCTAACAGACGAAGAAATATGATCTTTTATTCTGTATTTATTTTCCCCTATTGAATGTTAATATTTCCTGTTTAGTTGCCTTCCTGAGAGATATTTCCTGTCAATATTATATCTTGAAGTTAAAGTTATTCTTTTGCTTTATTTTGTTCAGGACTTCCATTCAGGATTTACTTTACTTATGCATTCACTGCTTTTGTATCTATGATCTCCTCATACTCTGCTGGAACAAAGCATTCTTATAAGGTTTCCTTGTCTCCCTAGCAAAATTCTGTTGTCCTTCTGATTTCCTCACAACTTGTCAGGTTTAGAAAGCTGAATAGATCAAGTCAATGTTTCTATTTTCTAATGTTTTCACATATTAAGATTTTATTTATGTTAATTTTTAGCTGGAACTGATTGGCTTAGTTAATATGTATTTATTAAAAATTGGATCAAGATGCAAATTAGGAGATAATCATATGAATGGGCAAAACATGTTATGTTCTGCTTAGAGATTGTTTTTTTTTAAAAATCGGATTTCCATAAAAATGAAGCTATGCTTTTAGTCTCAGTTGCCCTAATGATGTCTAATTAAATTGCCAAATATGTTCTCCTTTAGATCATGCTTTTTTGCATGAACCGTTTCCTGCAAGATTGTTGAAAACCAAAACTGTTCAAGAAAAAAATAAACCTGCTCTATCAGATCAACTTAACTCATTTTATCTGGAATAGTGTGTGTCTGGGTGCACAATTATTATTTTCACATTTTCTCCTCATATTCTCTTTTCCAAAATAAGCATACTTTTTAAAAAATTATAAATTTATTGTATTAACCAAAGACTTATCATTACAGTAAAACCTTCATGCTTGGGACTGCATGGTTGCAAAATCGCCACTTGTATTGTTAGGATTTTCACAAGTTTTCTTGAAGTAATTTGCTCAGTTATTTGAGCAAATAAATCAATTTGTTTCACTTCCCCGCTGATTATCCTACTTTAATGCTGAAAGAACGACTATTTGGCAGAATGGATCAAAACACTCCAAGCAGATGGATAGGGTAGCACACCCCTTCCCAATCTGATGTTACAGTTCAGTTACTTAGACTGTAATGCTAATCATCCACAGTTGGAATGAGAATTAAAGATACTGGCGGGAGGATGTAGTTCTCAGTGTGAGATACTGAATTGGAGATGGCTGAACTATAGAATATGAGGTGGTTGAGTTTTTATGGATAGGCTTCCACAAAGCCTGTCCACAAAAAGATTTTCCAGGAATGAAAAGCCATTACTCACCTAGATCTATAAGAATTAAGAATCCTTAACAAAATTTATCTGGTGTATTTAAGCATTTAGTTGCGCTTAACAATCAGACAAATGAATAACCAGATTACAGATGAGGAGACTGAAGCTGACAAACTGGATTGCTTAAAGCCACTTAATGAATCCACACTAAAATCAAGAGTCAACCCAAATATATATGGATTTATAGCTCAATCCCTTGGCCACAAATTCTGCCCTAACACTCAGTCAGGTCAAGAATGTGACACCTACAGCACAGCAAGTCTAATTTTTTTTAAAAAGTGCAGCTAGAAAAACTACTGTGGCAACAGCTCTATATAGAAAGTGGAAAGAGGAGCACTTAACTAAGTCAGAATATCAGCAAATAGCCCAAGCCTGCAAAGATGAAGTGAGGAAAGCTAAGGCTCAAAATGAACTTGCAACCAAAGTCAAAAATAACAAAAAAAAACAAACCCTTCTTTCAACATGTAAAAAACAAAAAAAAGTGAAGGAAATGATTGGTCCATTAGTGGGCGAAAGTGGCAAGAAGGTGACAAGCAACAGGGAGAAAGCAGAACTATTTAACTCGTTTTTTGCATCTGTCTTTACACAAAGAGAAAAAACAGACCAACTTGTCAAAAATAGTGCCATAAAAAACAGAACAGAAACACAAGTTAAGATAGGCAAGAAAACGGTAAGTGAGCACCTGTCCAGCCTAGATGAGTTCAAATCACCGGGACCAGATGGATTACACCCCAGGGTTCTCAAGGAACTGGCAGATGTGATCTCAGAACCATTGAACAGAGCCCTGGGGCACCCCACTACACACTTCCCTCCATGTAGATGCGGTTCCATTGAGGACCACACACTGAGTACGGCCGGTCAGTCAACTACGGATCCATCTGGTGGTGATGCTGTCTAACCCACATTTTTCTATCTTATCAAGTAGTAGATTGTGATCTACTTTATCAAATGCCTTACTGAAGTACAAGTAAATTATATCCACAGCATTCCTCTGATCCACTAATTTTGTCACCTGGTCAAAGAATGCAACAAGAGTTGTCTGGCATGATCTGTTTTTGACAAACCCATGTTGGCTTTTAATAATGACTTTGTTTGCCACTAGGTGTTCGCTGATTCGTTGTTTGATTATCTTTTTCAGAATCTTCCCAGGTATTGAGGTCAGGCTGATAAATCTGTAATTTCCTGATAAAGTAGATCACAACCTACTACTTGACAAGATAGAAAAATGTGGGGTAGACAGAACCACCACCAGATGGATCCGTAGCTGGCTGACCGGCCGTACTCAGCGAGTGGTCCTCAATGGAACTGCATCTATATGGAGGGAAGTGTGTAGTGGGGTGCCCCAGGGCTCTGTTCTGGGCCCAGTACTCTTCAACATCTTCATCAATGACTTGGATGAAGGGATAGATGGGGAACTCATCAAATTTGCAGATGACACCAAGCTGGCAGGAATAGCCAACACTCCAGAAGACAGGCTTCAGATACAGAAGGATCTGGACAGACTTGAACACTGGGCACTAACTAACAAAATGAAATTCAATGGTGAAAAAAGCAAGGTTCTACATTTAGGCAAGAAAAACCAAATGCACAAGTACAGCATAGGTGGCACCATGCTCAATAGTAGTAACTGTGAGAGGGACCTCGGAGTCCTAGTAGACAATCACTTAAATATGAGCCAGCAGTGTGCTGCAGCTGCCAAAAAGGCCAACACAGTGCTAGGCATTAACAGAGGGATAGAATCAAGATCACGTGAAGTATTAATACCACTCTTACAATGCCTTGGTAAGGCCACACTTGGAATACTGCATCCAGTTTTGGTCACCACGATGTAAAAAAGATGTTGAGACTCTAGAAAGAGTACAGAGAAGAGCAACAAAGATGATTAGGGGACTGGAGGCTAAAACATATAAGGAACGGTTGCTAGAATTGGGTATGTCTAGTTTAACGAAGAGAAGGACAAGGGGGGACATGATAGCAGTATTCCAATATCTCAGGGGCTGCCATAAAGAAGAGGGAATTAAGCTATTCTCCAAAGCACCTGAAGGCAGGACAAGAAGCAACGGGTGGAAACTAATCAAGGAGAGAAGCAACCTAGAACTAAGGAGAAACTTCCTGACAGTTAGAACAATTAATCAGTGGAACAGCTTGCCTCCAGAAGCAGTAAATGCTCCAACACTGGAAGTTTTTAAGAAGAGACTGGACAGTCATTTGTCCGAAATGGTGTAGGGTTTCCTGCCCGAGCAGGGGGTTGGACTAGATGACCTCCAAGGTCCCTTCCAACTTTACTATTATTATTATTAAAGATCCTGGAGCACTGGGGAACTACCGGAGGACTGGAAAAAAGCTGATGTAGTTCCCATCATCAAAAAAGGAAAAAAAAATGGACCCAGGAAATTACAGATTTATCAGCCTGACCTCAATACCTGGGAAGATTCTGAAAAAGATAATCAAACAACGAATCAGCGAACACCTAGTGGCAAACAAAGTCATTATTAAAAGCCAACATGGGTTTGTCAAAAACAGATCATGCCAGACAACTCTTGTTGCATTCTTTGACCAGGTGACAAAATTAGTGGATCAGAGGAATGCTGTGGATATAATTTACTTGTACTTCAGTAAGGCATTTGATAAAGTAGATCACAATCTACTACTTGATAAGATAGAAAAATGTGGGTTAGACAGCATCACCACCAGATGGATCTGTAGTTGACTGACCGGCCGTACTCAGTGTGTGGTCCTCAATGGAACCGCATCTACATGGAGGGAAGTGTGTAGTGGGGTGCCCCAGGGCTCTGTTCTGGGCCCAGTGCTGTTCAACATCTTCATCAACAATTTGGACAAAGGGATAGATGGGGAAATCATCAAATTTGCAGACGACACCAAGCTGGCAGGAATAGCCAACACTCCAGAAGGCAGGCTTAAGATACAAGAGGACCTGGACAGACCTGAACACTGGGCGCTATCTAACAAAATGAAATTCAATGGTGAAAAAAGTAAGGTTCTACATTTAGGCAAGAAAAACCAAATGTACAGGTATAGTATAGGGGGTACCTTGCTCAATAGTAGTAACTGTGAGAGGGATCTTGGAGTCCTAGTGGACAATCACTTAAATATGAGCCAGCAGTGTGCTGCAGCCAGCAGTGTGCTGCAGCCGCCAAAAAGGCCAACACAGTGCTAGGCTGCATTAACAGAGGGATAGAATCAAGATCACGTGAAGTATTAATACCACTTTTCAATGCCTTGGAAAGGCCACACTTGGAATACTGCATCCAGTTTTGGTCTCCACGATGTAAAAAAGATGTTGAGACTCTAGAAAGAGTACAGAGAAGAGCAACAAAGATGATTAGGGCACTGGAGGCTAAAGCATATTAGGAAAGGCTGCTGGAATTGGGTATGTCTAGTTTAATGAAGAGAAGGACGAGGGGGGACATGATAGCAGTGTTCCAATATCTAAGGGGCTGCCACAAAGAAGAGGGAGTCAAGTTATTTCCCAAGGCTCCTGAAGGCAGGACAAGAAGCAACGGATGGAAACTAATCAAGGAGAGAAGCAACCTAGAACTAAGGAGAAACTTCCTGACAGAACAATTAAACAGTGGAATAACCTGCCTCCAGAAGCGGTGAATGCTCCAACACTGGAAGTTTTTAAGAAGAGATTGGACAGCCATTTGTCTGAAATGGTATAGGGTTTCCTACCTGAGCAGGGGGTTGGACTAGATGACCTCCAAAGTCTCTTCCAACTTTATTATTATTATTATTATTATTATTATTATTATTATTATTATTATTATTATTATTATTATTATCGATCATCGCACAGTCAGCCAGATGTTCAGACTGGATTTGGCATTATGTCTACCTATCGAGTCCTTACCCAGGACCTGGGATAGGCAGATGTGGATGTTTGATGGTATTACAGATATTGTCGCAGGATGGAAGCAGTTCCTAATAAGGCCGCCTTTTGCAATTGACTAATAGCGAATTTGTCAATGCCAATGGTGTTCAAGTGGTGCCCCAGTTGTTTTGGGATTGCACCTAAGGAGCCTATGACTATTGGTACTACCCTTGCTTGCTTTTGCCACAGTCTTTCTATTTCTATTTGTAGGTCTTTGTATTTTGTTATCTTCTCCAGTTCTTTCTCTTTTATTCTGCTGTCTCCAGGCACTGCCACGTCCACTATCCAGACTTTTTTGTCTTTCTTATCGACAATTGTTAAGTCTGGGGTGTTATGTTGCAGGTGCTTGTCTGTTGAATTCTGAAGTCCCAGAGCAGTTTAATTTTATCATTTTCTATGACTTTCTCTATTTTATGATCCACCAGTTTTTGCTTACAGGCAAATGATATTTTTTGCAGATCTTCCAATGCACCATTGTTGCTACTTTGTCATGCCGCTGCTTGTAATCAGTTTGTGCAATATTCTTGCAACAGCTTACCAAGTGGTCCACTGTTTCTTCAGCTTCTTTGCATAGGCGGCACTTACTGTCTGTTGCTGTCTTCTCAATTTTGATTTTGTATGCATTTGTCCTTAAGGCTTGGTCTTGTGCAGCCAGAATTAGTCCCTCGGTCTCTTTCTTCAATTTTCATGCTCTTAGCCATTGCCAGGTTTTATTATTATCTGCTTTCCCAGCTATTTTTTTCATGTATTGGCCATGTAGTGCTTTGTCTTCCCATGCCTCTATTCTGTTCTTCAGTTGGTCTTTCTTGTAGGCCAGTTTGGTCTCTCCAGTAGTTAGTAAGCCTTCCCGATATACTAATTTCAGTGCATCTTCATCATTGTTCTTCAGATATTCTTCCAAAGCCATTTTTTCTTCTTCAACCATCTGATGTACTTGTAGCATTCCACGCCCACCTATTTGCCTTGGTAGATAAAGTCTATCAATGTCACTGCGTGGATGAAGGGCATGCTTCATTGTCATTATTTTTCTGGTCTGCCTATCCATTGCTTTTAGTTCTGCTTGAGTCCAGTCCACTATTCCAGCTGTGTACCTAATGACTGGAATTGACCAGGTGTTGATTGCCTTTATGGTATTTCCTCCATTGAGTTTGGACTTTAAGATCTTCTTCACTCTCTTGATGTATTCACCTCTAATCTTTTTCTTGACTTCAGTGTGCTTGATGTTGTCAGCTTGAAGGATATCCAAGTATTTGTAGTAATCTTCCTCCTCCAGACTTTTAATGTTATTTTCGTGGGGTATCTTGATTCCTTCAGTTTTCACTACTTTTCCTTGTTTGATAGTAAGCGCGACACATTTGTCCAAGCCAAACTCCATAACAATATCTTGACTATCTTTATGGACAGTGTTGAGCAGCGATTCTATTTCAGATGATGTTTTTCCATACAGCTTCAGATCATCCATGTAAAGGAGATGGAATAGTCCGGTAGATGTTTTTGATGTTTGATAGCCATGTCCTGAGTTATTCAGTATTGTTGACAGAGGAAATAATAATAATAATAATAAGTCAATAATGTTTTCTTTTAAATGTTCAACAGCAGTATTAAACATCTTCTAAGCTTACTTAATAAGTTTGTGATCCCAGAACACTAGGAGCCATTGTACCCTGGTTCCCTTTAATTGCCCCTTCTTTAATGTATATATTAAGTCATTTCCTCTGAAAACATTTGCTTGTCCAATGCCCCCAAATTGAGATTCTGTGCATACATGCCTCTCATTCGGGGCTTCCCTTACTCTTATGAGTCACAATTCAGAATCTGACTGACTTTGAATCTGATGATGTAGTTCCACCTGAGCCTATGCTTTGGGATTGTCAGCCTCAAGACATAGTAAGGCAGGATTCAATTGAGGCTGATCAGCCACATGCATCTACTGTTCAGCTGGAGCAATCAGATGACAAGGCACAAGCCCTAAGTCTAAATATCTACAGAAATGAGCAGAGCAATGCTCCTCAGTGAGACTCCTTGCTAGGCAAAGAGGCATGAGTAATTGCAGCCAGCTGTCTGGGGACAGGTTTAAATAGCTGCTTTGCTTGCAATATTTGTTGGAGACAATCATTTAGTTTTATAGCTTGCGATTCTTTGACTATATGACTACCTGATTTGGTTCTCTGTCACTCTTGGATCATATTTGGACTATGCTATTGCTTCTTGGACTGTAAGCAATGTTTTTCAGGCAAGCACTCTCTGCTAAGCATTTGAACTATCGTACATTCCTGACTGCTGCTATCAGCTTAACTGCAGTGGCTACTGCTTGGCTGCATGTACTTGACTGTAACCTTGAAACACAGTACTTATTCTCAGTCTATCAACTGTACTTCCTGCGTTGCAATGTTTAATTGGTCTTCCAGTGTGACAGTAGCACAGCTACTGAAAAGCCCCCTTGTAAGGTTTTCCTTTGGGGTTTAACTGGAGAGTGGGATGCCAAGGGGATGGCAGGTTACTAGAAATATGAGTCTATGATGAAGAACAGGGTATTCATATATGTACACACATGCAGGTCTTGCACCTTAGCCAGTGCAAGAAGTGTTTCACCATTGCAACAATTTCAAAAATTGTATTTCATCATGCTATACAAATATGAATAGTTAAAAAAATTCACGAGGATTTTTCAGCATGATCTAAAACTATTATCTATAGGAAGGCGACATCTAGTTATCTGAATCCTGATCCCTTGAGAGTACTACATAGAACAAATGAAACAGCTCATTATATGGCATTATATTATCTAACTATATTAAACACAGGAAACTCATTATGGATTTACCAATTAAACAACTGCTTGAGGCTCTGATAGTATCTACATTTCATGCTTCCACTGCCACACGTTTTCCCAGGATAGTTTATTTTTGCAGAAATTTTATTATAAGTGTTACTATTTGTCTTTTTAAAGAGTAACAAAATACATATTTACAAGTTTCTTTCTTCTTGAAATAAAATGAAGAGGGATTAAAGGATGACTCATAGTGGTTTGGATCAAAATACAAATGAGAAAAATAGGATTATTCAGTATATTTTTATTCCTCAACATGATCCCCCATATGCCAAAAGCTCCTTTTTGGAAATTAGATCTTTCTGAAATAGCATAAAATCGAATGGGATATTTTGTATGAATAAAACATACATTAAATGCAAGTAATTTTTAAATGATTATATTATTATCTTCCTTGTAATACATTCAAATATACAGTTTAAAAAACCCTTAAAAATGACAGTTCTTAAAACTTGCTATTTTTATTACACATCTTTATAGTCCTAAAAAGTTCAATATCAATCTTGGCAAATGCAAAGCATAATAATGATTTTATATGCATACTTATGCCAATGCAAAAATTCATTCCAGGCTGCTTAACTGCAATTTATAAACATAGCCCAAAGATTTCTGCTGTGAAGCATTCCAGTAACAAACATATCAATGCTAGAATGATTCATATAACCCACATTTCCTTTTGGCTGTTGATACTCTAATTTTGTAATTGCAAGTTTGTGGCTCAGATCTTGCTCCAGATTTATGAAGCGGTTGAACACTTTCATTATGCGAAAACTAGCATGGGTCACATCTCTATTTGTAGTCCTAAATTTAAGTGGAATTGCATTTGGTTCAGCTAAGAGAAATGTCAGACATAACAAGAAGTATCTTGTCAGCTTCATGGTATGACTCTCAAACAAGGATTATAATACACTTTAGACACATATTTTGTATGATGAAAAGTGAATCAATCTTACGGTACCTTTTACTGTACCTCATGGATTTCTGATGCATTATTTTAAAATATTTCTTCCCCAAGCAACATACACAGAGGTCATTGACCAAACACCCACTCTCACCTTTCTAGGGCTTACAAGGGGTGGCATATCCTAGATATGTTGCTCTGGTAAAAGTCTATTTAAAGTCTGGCTTGTGGTTCCACTTTCTTTGAAGATGAAGACAATTGCTCTGAATTTGTCATTCTTGCAGTTTTGTGCTGGTGCCTTGCACTCTCTAATGATTTTAGACTGGCTGCAATTTGTGTTGTTGCTTTTGTGCATATACCAAAATATTAATAACCCAAGTGCTCTTGGAACATATATAGAACCTTTCTGAAAATGGTTATATGTTAACCTTGGCTACATTGTTGAAAGCCATGGACCTGATGATTATTTAAATTACATACAGAAGCCTTTTTACATGGTGCTATTAATCTAACCTGAGGTGTGTGATAATTGTTTCTGAATGAACACTTAAGCATCGAACTATGTAAGACTATGGCACTGGCACATAGTAGTAAATAATAGTAAAATTAAATTTATTTATGTTTCTTGGGTAGTATCTTGATTTATGGATAGCACAGGAATCACTTAGTCCAACCCTCAGGAATGTGCAGGAAAACCAATTAAACTATCTGAGATAAGTGGCTGTGCCACTTCTTCTCAGAAAACTTCCATAGGTAGATTTTTTTCTACCTATGTTCAAACTATCGCATCATTACACTAATTTCATATGCAAGTAAAGTTATGCTTAAATCCTATAAGCTAGGCTCCAGCAGTATGTGGATCGAGAACTTCCAGAAGTACAGGTAGGATTTTGAAGAGGCAGAGGAACTAGAGATCAAATTACCAACATATGCTGGATCATGGAGAAAGCTAGGGAGTTCCAGAAAAACATCTGCTTCATTGACTATGCTAAAGCCTTTGATTGTGAGGATCACAACAAATTGGAGCAAGTTCTTAAAGAGATGAGAGTACCAGACCATCTTATTTGTCTCTTGAGAAACCTATATGTGGGTCAAGAAGCAACAGTGAGAACTGGACACGGAACCACTGATTGGTTCAAAATTGGGAAAGGAGTCTAGGAAGGCTGTATTCTGTCGCCCTGCCTATTTAACTTATATGCAGAGCACATCATGAGAAAGGCAGGGCTAGATGAATCAAAAGTTGGAATTAAGATTGCCAGGAGAAATACCAACAACCTAAGATATGCAGATGATACCACTCTAATGGCAGAAAGTGAAGAGGAAATAAAGAGCCTCTTGATGCGGGTAAAAAAGGAGAGTGCAAAAGTTGGCTTGAAACTCAGCATTAACAAAACCAATATCATGGTATCTGGCCCTCTCAATTCCTGGCAAATAGATGGGGAAGAAATGGAGGTAATGACAGATTTTATCTTCTTGGGCTCCAAGATCACCGCAGATGGAGACTGCAGCCAAGAAATTAAAAGATGCTTGCTCCTGGGGAGGAAAGCTATGGCAAATCTAGACAGCATACTAAAAAGCAGAGACATCACCCTGCCAACAAAAGTACATATAGTCAAGGCCATGGTTTTCCCAGTTGCAATGGCTGTGAAAGTTATGGACCATAAGAAAGGCTGAGCGCCAAATAATTGAGGCCTTTGAACTATGGTGCTGGAGAAGACTCCTGCGAGTCCCTTGGACTGCAAGGCAATCAAACCGGTCAGCCCTAGAGGAGATCAATTCTGACTGCTCTTTAGAAGGCCACATCCTGAAGTTGGAACTCAAGTACTTTGGCCACCCAATGAGAAGGAAGGACTCACTGGAGAAGAGTCTAATGCTGGGAAAGATTGAGGGCAATAGAAGAATGGGACGACAGAGAATGAGGTGGCTGGATGGAGTCACTGAAGCAGTAGGTGTGAGCTTAAATGGACTCCAGAAGATGGTAGAGGACAGGAAGGCCTGGAGGAATGTTGTCCATGGGGTCGCGATGGGTCGGACACGACTTCGCAACTAACAACAAGTTTTTTTCACTGTTATACAGATCTTACTGTCCAGAAGTTTTTCCTTAAATTGTAACAAAATCTAGATTACTGCAAATTATACCTGTTATTTCTTATCCTCTTTCTATGGACAGTAGAAAATAGTTCCCAACTATCACCACCTTTTATGTATCAGAACACCGAGATCACGTTTAGTCTGGTTAGATGCTGCTACCTGTCAAGCCCATTATGTAGATCAGACCATGAAATTATTTTCACACGAAGGCTACAACCAGTTTTATTGAAATCTTGCTAGTTTCATTGTGCTGCACCTCCTGCCTCTTCAATTAATTAGAGAGGTGTCTGCTGGAGTCACTTCTGAATTTATCTTGTTCTGGACTTAAAAAATATTTTAGTCCATTTGCCTGGGCAACAAAGCCTTCATAACTCCACTAAAATCACCTTCCTTACTTCCTACTCACCCTGCTGGGCAGCAGATCTTTACTTGTATCAATAATCATCTTACTGTTTGACACATTAGGACTACTATATTATCCCCATCATCTTGATCATGATTAGTTGCCTAGTACTTAGAATGTCAAGCTAGGATTCAAATCCTCATATTGATAGCTATTTCTTTAGGTAAGTTTGTGTCAATCATTATGTCTCAGCTTATCTTAAGCCACAGAATATTTGTGAGAATAAAACTGGAGGAGTGTTATATTGATCTTCTGGCGGAAGGGCAAGAGTAAATGAAATAAATATTGCATTTTTTTAAAAAGGGTAAAATTGTAACAATTTTCTATGAGACCGCAGTTGATTATTTTTAAATGATTTTAGCTGTCTATAATAAAAATAGCAAAAAAGAAATAACTGAACACTTCAGGGAGCCAAATATCCCTTTCATTAGGACTGAAGAGGGCGAGACATAAACTAGTTTTTCCTGGACTTGAGCAAACTGTTAACATAGATTAATGTAGATCAGTCTTCTTGCGAGATCATCAGGAGAAGGGTCAGGTATCTATTTTTTTTTTTTAGAACAATGGAAAAATAGACTAAAATTTGAATCCTGGAGCCTAGACTTAATAAGTAGGCCTTGATTCTGTGAATTACCATTTAAAAATGTTTAGTGTGTGTATCTCTACCTTTATTATTATCTGTGATAAAGGGACAAATCTTGCTGAATCATATTTGTGAGCTTTTTGATGAATAAACCACACCTAAAATAAGTGGTTAAGTGTCTGGAGAGCTAAGATTTAAGCTTATGGAATGCTGGTGTGATGTCTAATAGCTAGCCCTACAACCATCACTACTGGAGAAAATAGTGCTGAGAGGCTAAGGTTTAAACAGTAGGTATACATATTTTCCATCTCTTCCAATCAACCATGAAGTTGTGAATGACTTGATCCAAAATCAGAACCAAACTGTGACCCAGATGGACCAATTAGTCCAAACAATGGATTAGCAGGTAGGACAGAATATATCTTCATCAATGGTTTTGACTAAAGATCTACAAATAAATATGACAGGAGGCAGTACAATCATTTTAATTCCCATCATACTTGCCAAATTGGTTACTGTTACTGCATTCTCTTTGCTTGACAAATACAATGGAGTCCAAATAATTGAACTGTCTTCTTGCTCAATTTAAACTATTTCGTTGAAACCAGACAACATCCTTGCCAACACAACATGCAAACTATTATTAATTAACCTAATGATATAGAGAGCTAGAACATGGGCACTTCCCCTTTTGTTTAAATTGACAACAGCTCAGACTTGGATAGCTATATATGCTAAAGTGACACATCTGAGAACTAACTTCAAGGATTCAATCAAGCAACTGATTGCCAACTGTGAAATTTGTCACCTCTAACAAGATAATCTTTTATTGTGGGGAAAATCCTGCTGAGTTTTGGCTGTTAGATTCAGATGTGGGCTGGAATGAAAGAGGATTAAATTACCAATTTACAGAGGGGTAAAACATGTAGGAGATAAAATCCTTGTATCTCAAGTGACCTGAGAAATAATGAAATGGTGCATCATTTTTAAAGGCTGGAGGAAACTAGATAGCTCAGGGAAACATAAGTTATAAAAAACAAACATATTTCTGTTAGGGTTCAAGCCAGCAACCTTCTATTTACAAGAGACTGTTATAACCATTGTGTTACTGTAGTATTATTGGAAAACATCTGACTAGAAGGGTTCATTCAAGACAGGCATGTCAAACTCACGACGTCACGTGACATATCAGAACTTTTTCTCCATTGCTGGCAATGGGGTGGGCGTGATTTTGGGATGATGCATCTGGCCCGTGGGCTGGCAGTTTGACACCCCTGATTCAAGACAATGGTAATCATTGATTACTCCTCTTGCTGTGAAATAATCAGTAAGCTGCTGAAGTTAACTTACAATAAAGTAAAGCCCAGATGGGTATGAATGTTCAACATGATCTAAGAGGAAAAAGAAGACTTTAAAACCACACTAAGAAATCATACCTGGAGGATGCAAATGTGAGTACAAAGTGAGTCACCCATTCCTGCCCTTCAGAAAGGTGTTGCTGATCCATTCTGGTCCTGGAATAACTGGGCAGGGTGCATATACTCTAAGATAACCAAAATTCACCCCCCTTTTTTGTTAATTTGGTGGATAAATAAGTATTTAGTGGATAAATAAGTGTATGTGATTAGATCCATGAATAAGGGTTTAAAACAGATGTGGGCAATTTGTGGCTTCTACTCCTTTTTAAAAATTGTGTGAATGCCAAAACTGTAAGGTTTACATAAAAGTTTAAAGCTTTCATAAACAGATTTAACAGAGTTTTGAGGACAAATAAAAACCACAACTCTACACTGCAAACCCAGAGAAAAGAAGAAAACAAATTATGTTGCTGCCCATGGATATATACCCGTGCCGCTTCTCCTTTTTGAATCAGGCAACCTCCAAACATTAAGTGTGATCCACGCCACACAATATTGTCCACCTCTGCTTTAGAGATTTGTCTTTACAGATTCTTTGACAACTAAAGTAAAAAAATACAGGACTAAGATCTCTTGTTTTACACAAAAAGGCTGAAAGAAGAATAAAATAGTCACTTACCTGGCACCAGGGTTTAAACCAAAGGTTTTCACTGGAGTCCAACAGTGAGACACTAAATGCCAATATGAAATATTAGTATGGCAAGAATACTTCTAAGATGCTATGAGCAATAATGAACAGGAGTGCTGGGATATAGTAAACCATTTATAAATGTTTGAAAATATGACATAGGGAGCAAAAAACATACAAAAGTATTTCTCACAGAAATTTCCCTGGTAGTTTCCTATAAATAGTTGTAGAACACATTTAACATGATTGCTGGTGGCCAATACAGGAATATACAGCTAGACTCATTTTAGGCATGTGTAAAGTAGAATTTAATTCAATGGATCAACACATTTGCTATAAGTAGGACAAACTCTCGGGCAAGTAATAATGGATAGTAATAATACACAAACCTGCACTGCAGGTTGACAGAAATAAGAAATCAAGTGTTATATTTTAATCTTATTTATTTATTTGTTATGTATTTTTATGTTATTTATATCGGTCTTTATTATTTTTTAAAATAGGCAAACATATCCAAAACCTTCCTCCTCCTATTTTCCCCACAACAACAGCTTTGTGAGGTGAGTTGGGCTGAGATAGAGAGTGACTGGCCCAAGGTCACCCATCTGGCTTTCATGGCTAAGGCGGGACTTGAACTCATGGTCTATCCGATTTCTAGCCTGATGTCTTAACCACTAGACCAAACTGGCATTTCTACCTGCATTTGTTTTATGAACATATGCTACATCTTAAATAAGTCTGGAGCAACTGACATACAGCAAACTACATTGTCCTGTGAGGATTTAGTTGCACCCACCTGTGTTGAACATATAGAGATCATCCACTGCTTTACCATCTTCCATGCCACCATAGACAAAGATGTTTTCACCTACTACAGCTGAACTGTGTTCAAGAGTTTGAGGAGCAAGACCACTAATTGAGATCTTCTGCCAGGTTAGAGAATCTTAAGATAAGGAGGGGAAAAAAAGTAAATTACTCTCTTATTTTGAAGTTGGCTTGGGCAGAAGCCATTTTCTTATTCTGTTTCTTTCACAGAATACAACCACTGGAACAAATGCTACAGAGCAGACTATTTTTTACCTCTCCATATGTCTTCTGCAAATTACTGTTTTAAAAGCTGGATCCCTTCACTGACAATGTATTTTTTTTTAGGTAAAGAGCTGCTCTTTAATTCAGCGCTCTCAATTAAAACTGTGTCAGGCATCAATGAAAGGCTGCTTCGCTTCAACCATGCTTTGACTGAGCTACCCCTTTGAAGCTGCTTTGTAAAGGAATGTGTCTATCCACCCCTCCCTCTTCTAAATGCCCCTGCTGAAGTCCTTTGAGGTTTTGAAGGTACCAAAAGGTCAGTGAGAATGAATAGCATTTCCTCTGCATCTCTAGGCAAATTAGGGTTGCCTGATTTATTATATGAACAGTGTCAATGAGGAGGTCTGGGGAATGTCTACATTATGGACAGGTACATTATAAATTATTTCCTTCCTAGTGCCACAGAAAACAGGACTGCTGAATGTTGAGGTACAAAGAAAATAGGAGGACCAGAAGAAGGAATTTCTGAAAGCAGGATCCTTAAAATAATGTTCATGGATACCAGTGCTTTGGAGCAATTTTGGGATTCTACACCCAGTTAGACTGTTTTGATTTGTGATTGCATATGTCACTTTATGCTCTCTACCACCATGAATCACATAGCATAACATGTTCTCAAAATGTGCCTAGTGAATAAAGACATTGGAGGGGCGAGGGAAGCCTGGCATTAAGCTGTCATCATCATTAACATCATCATCAACACTCCCAATGCAAATAGTTCTACATCTTAAAAAAAACACAAACAAATAATATTTAAAAAAGCCTTTTTTACATTTTAAATACTAATTTTCCACCAATTATCAGCAGAAAACCATCCTGTGGAAATTTGGCACTAAAATGGCTCTGGAGCTTCAAAAGAAGAACCTGAAAGGCACATGCAGTTGGTGGACCATAAATGGCACATCCTCAGAAACAGCATCTATCATGTTGCATCTAGTGGTATTGTGACCATCTAGTTCCTTACAGAGAGGAGAAAGGAACTGAAGTTCATTTTTAACTTCAAGTACTTTGTGTTTTGAAGCTGCAATGTATAAACAATGCAGAAATTACCATATATTCCGGCGTATAGGGCGACCCGGCATATAAGACGACCCCCTTGTTTGACGCCAGGGCACAAGACGATCAACGCCAAGTCGCATGCCTAGAAAGTCGTCTGATACGCCGGAAACTACCGGTATTTCCGGCGTATAAGATGATCGACGCCGAGTCGCATGCCTAGAAAGTCGTTTTATACGCCAGAAACTACTTTATTTCCGGCGTATAAGACGACTTGGCGTATAAGATGACCCCCGAGTTCGGAGGCTGTTTCGACGCTCTCAAAAGTTGTCTTATACGCCAGAATATACGGTACTTGTAAATAATCTGTCTCGAAATTTTAGTTGTGAAATACAGGGTTTGGCTTCACGATTAACTGAATCATAGCTTACTAAATTAATTCAATTGCCTAAGATTGCATGACACAGTGAACTTAATTATACTGGTTGGATTTACATAATATATTCCACAACAAACTGAACTACTACCTCACCATCTACATTTATTCTGGAAGGTTGTGATTACTTAACCTATCGTTCATTGTGTTGCACAAACTCAGAAAACTGAGTTATGTGAACCCAACCTTTCTGTACGTCTTTAAAAAATAAGAGGGCAAATTCTGCTACTATATGCTGCTCTGCAACAGTGAAAGAGTTGTTCCTTCTTGATAGACCAATTGAAGGAAAAAAAAAATAAAAGTTATTCTTTTCTAAATTGTAATAATGTAATTATACATTACATTATACATTACATTGCCAATGTAATGGCAATGTATAAGACTATCTGTTTACTGTTTCCTGCCTAATGCAAAGTGACCACAAAAAGTAATCAGCGAATGAATTATGACCTACTGGGGGTACCTAAGGGAACAGGAACTTAAGCCTTGAGTAGAAATCACTATGGGGAAGAGAAGATAAGATCACAAGGTGGAAATTACAAATAAACAAAGATAAGATCACATGGTGGAAATTACAAATAGCAGATGGATGGAAATGGCCAGGGTGACCTTTTTGGGTGTAGAGCAACTTCAAAGAATGATTTAGAGAAGGTAGAGAGGGGGAGTTGGGAGGGTTTCTTGGGCGTGACGTGCATTGTAAAAGGTATAAATTGTGAGGCTTGAAAGCTGCTTTTTGCGCTCTTTGAAATCAATCCAACTTGGGAAGGTTCAAAGAGGCCGCGTTTGCAAACGCTTTTCTTATTATTATTTTTATATTTTTCTCCAAAAAAACTTTGTTTTGTTAACCAGACTTGTCTTCGTATTGTGAATATCAAATTTTGGGGTTTTTTAATCTCACACTTTTATGATTATCAGTTCCACCCCAACCTATAGTTCCAGTCATAAAGTTTATCACATCCAATGGATCTGTTCCTGAGACTGTAGGCAATAGACTGTTGTGCTAGGTTTGCCACCAACTGTTGTGTCCTGGGCCTGATGAGACAGCTCAGCAGGCCCAGAAATGTTGCAAATGGTCCCGGGCAACCCAAAAGCTGCCCGGGACCAAACTGGTTGGCGTCGGCCTTGCGCGCATGCGCAAGGCGCGAACAAAAGAGATTTGTGATAGGCTGTTTGGAAAACTATAAAAGGCTTGCAAGCCTGTTGGGTGAGTGAGTGGTAATGTGGAATAAATAAAGAAGAACTTGGTTACAATGTGAGTGTGTGTCGCTTCAATGCCGCGAACCCCAAGACGTAAAAGTGGTGACAAAGATGGGATCGCTGCAAAGAAGAAGACAACCGAAGAGCCTAGCCTCTAAAAAAAAGAGCTGGAAGCGGGGAAGTCGACGCCCAGATCTGCACTCATCTGCCAGTACACAAATGCTGGAGGTGGGCTTGGCAAACGGGACTCTTCCCCGCTGAAGTTGCAGCGAGGCTAAGAAAAGCTAGCGATATTGAAGATTGGCCGGCTGTCCAAATTCAACATGTCTCACCCGGAGTGTTGGAACTCTTACATGGCCCGGGTGGAAAACTACCTGCAAGTTAACCAGGTTCGAGAAGACGGCTTGAAGGCAGCTGTTATGATTCTGGCTAATGAAACACTTCAAAGAATATACAGTATTTGCAGCGTTGACATCACCGACCTTGCTGTGCGTCTGCGGCCAGGACACTTTCGACGTAGCAGAAAACTTAGTAGTTCCTGCGCGCTTGAGTCTGTAATGTACACAGACTTGAAGAATATGTTGAAGGATCACTTCCATCCAAAGCTCTCTGTGAGTGGAGGCATGCTTTTGAGCAAAGGGATCAGAAGCCTAGTGAGTCTCCTGTGGAATTCATTGCTGCCCTGAGACAAGCAGCCAGGCCTTGTGAATTCAAGGACTTGGAAGAATGTTTACGAGACCGTTTTGTCTGCGGCTTAGAAGTAGAGAGCTGCAACAAAAAATATTTGCTAAAGCTGAAGTCACCTTCCAAGATGTCTTGCACGAAGTTGCAGCTGAAGAGGCAGCAGGTGGCACTGTGAAGGCCTTGCGACTCGCCAAAAGCGCTACCGCAGTCGTGTCCATCCATCAAGAGGACGCTCGAGAAGATTCAGAAGAGGATCCAGAAGAGGAAGTGGACAGACTTCACCAGCCAGCAGAAAGAAGGCCAACGGGGCATCCAGCAGTTCCTCAGTGTCTCGGGTGCAGAGGACATCACAAGCGAGTTGACTGCAGATTCCCCTCTGCCATTTGCCGGGCATGTGGCAGGCAAGGCCACATTGCCTCCGTCTGTTTGGGTCGCCAGAAGGTCCAACCTCGGGAAGAATTGCTTCAGAAAGGTACCAGGGTCCCCAACCAACACAGGGTGGGTTTCTGCGCATCGTGCAGGAGTATTCTGAGGACAGGGACACACAAGCCCCTTAAGAAAAAACTTTGCATTGACGTGAAGTTGCAAGGGGGTCCCCTATTGATGGAGTTGGACACAGGGTCCATTCTATCCCTCATTTCACTTGATACCTTTAAAAGGATTTGCAGCAGTAGTGGCCTTTGAGTCAAACTCAGGCCCTCGAATTTAATCCTCACTGACTTCCAGAATTCCAAAGTCAGTGTCAAGGGGGAGGCTATGCTCAAAGTGCAGCGTAAGGCTTATTAGGGTTTCTTAGATGTGGTGGTAGTTGGGGGTGAACGCACAAGTCTTATTGGACTTGATTGGTTCAAGGCCCTTGGAATTCAAGTGACTGAGCTGTACAGCATGCAAACATTGGGCCTTGCAGAAGTCTGCAAGCAGTTTGCTGATGTGTTTAGCTCAGAGCTTGCATCCTACAAGGGGCCTCCCATTGCATTACGTTTAGACCCAACTATTATGCCCACCAGGAACAAGCCTAGAAGGGTACCTTTTGCCCTTAAAAGCAAGATAGATGCAGAGCTGGACAAGCTGATCCAGCAGGGCATCTTAGAGCCTGTGGACTCCAGTCCATGGGAAATTCCCAATGTTACGCCTTTAAAGGCTAATGGAGAAGTCCGCATATGCGTAGACTATAAGTGTATACTGAATAAAGCGTTGCAACAGCACACATATCCAGTGCCTGTGATAAGCCACATTTTGGCCTCCCTCAAGGGGGGGTGCATTTTTGCAAAACTTGATTTGGCACAGGCCTATCAACAGTTACCTGTTGATGAGGCAACTGCAGAGGCCCAAACAATTGTAACACATAGAGGGGCCTTTAAGCTTAAAAGACTGCAGTCTGGGGTGAATGTAGCCCCTGGCATATTTCAAAGTGTTATGGAAGGCACACTTCGTGGTATTCCTGGGCTCTGTCCCTATGTTGATGACGTCCTCATTGCTGGAGAGTCATCTCAAAATCTCGCAGAAAGATTAAGGGCTGTCTTGTTGGGTTTCCACCGAGCAGGTCTTAAATTAAAGCAGGATAAATGCAAAATAGGAGTCGTTTCCACTGACTTCTTAGGCTTCAGGATTGATGCTCAAGGCATCCACCCTGCTGAATCTAAGCTTCAAGCGATTCAGCAGGCCCCAAGGCCACATCCAAGAGTGAGCTGCAAGCCTTCTTAGGGCTCTTAAATTTTTACCATGCATTTCTCCCACACAAGGCTGCTGTGGCAGAGCCGTTACACCAGCTCTTAGACAAGCAGGCTCCATGGCAGTGGACTAAAGTCCATGACAGGAGTTTCAATGAGGTTAAGGCCTTGGTCTCTTCAAATGTTGAATTAGCGCATTTCAATGAGCAACTGCCTGTGTGCATTGTATGCAATGCATCTCCTTATGGGGTGGGAGCAGTACTTAGCCACCTGAAGACTGATGGGACACAAGTCCCTGTGGCCTACTATTCAAGGACTCTGTCATCTATAGAGCGGAATTATGCTCAGATTGACAGAGAAGCTTTGGCTAGCATAAAGTGGCTGGCATAAAGAAATTCCATGATTTCTTATATGGCCGCCACTTCACAGTCTACACAGACCATAAACCTCTGCTGGGTTTGTTTACTACCAACAAACAGACACCACACATTATTTCTCCATGTATGCTGAGATGGTCGATTTTCCTGTCAGCATACGATTATACACTCATCCACAAACCGGGAAAAGAGATGGGTCACGCAGACGGCCTCAGCAGACGGCCTCAGTAGATCCTGCTCCTGCTCTTAATATTCTGTCCATTCAGGAGTTGCCTGAATCTCCCCTCAATGCTAGGGACATGGCTGCAGAAACTGCCAAAGATCACATGCTTACATGTGTGCTGACATGGGTCTTGTCAGGATAGCCTGACACGTGTCCAGATGCTGCGTTTCAAGGTTTCTGGCAAAGAAGGCATGAATTGTCTACATTTAAGGGGTGCCTGCTATGGGGTAGTAGAGTAGTTATCCAAGACTCACTGAGGTCTAGAGTCTTGTCCTCTCTGCATGAGGAATATCCAGGCATTCTGCGCATGAAAGCGCTTGCACGCAGCCATCTTTGGTGGCTAGGGCTTGATAAAGTTATCGAGGCCCAGGTGCATGGGTGCCAGGTGTGCCAACAATCCCATTCTGAAATGCCTCATGCCCCTGTGCACAGGTCGGAGGAGATACAAACCCCTTGGTCAAGGGTTACATTACACTGAGCCCTTTCAGGGGCAATTTTTCCTTATCCTGGTGGATAGCCATTCCAAGTGGCTAGAGGTTGTACCTGTCTCCTCCACTACTACTGCCAGGACTATTCATGTGTTGAGAGGAATCTTCACTACCCATGGCCTCCTGGATGTCCTCATTTCTGACAACAGTCCTCAATTTACTTCTTTTGAGTTCCAGGCTTTCCTTCAGGCCAACTTGATCCGGCACGCCACGTCAGCTCCTTTCCACCCTTCCACCAACAGGCAAGCTGAATGGGTGGTGCGCACCACCAAAGATTCGCTCAAAAGAATCACGCATGGTAGGTGGCATCACAGGTTAGCGGATTTTCTTCTTGCACACTGCACTACACCATGCACCGCCACTGGAAAGAGCCCAGCTGAATTCCGCTGGGGTCACTGCCTCATCACGAAGTTGGACAGACTGCACCCAGACCAGGTGGCTTCATAGGTGTCACAGCCGCAGGCATCTAGGATACTTCAGGTGGGCGATCCGGTCTGGGCAAGGAACTATGGTCCTGGACATCTCTGGGTCCCTGCTGTCATCTGCAAGATCTCAGGGCCGCTATCATATAAAGTGACCTTGGGAGATGGCCGCATCCTTCGGTGTCACATCGACCAACTGCGCTGGCAGCTGTCTCCTGACATTTCTGGCCCGAACTCTGCTCTTGGGGGGGAGGGGGCCCAGGAACATGGTCACACTTCAGGTCAAAATCCTGGGAACCAGTCTTACTGTTCCTGGGGATTGTTGCAGGTTGCTAGTGATTGCCCAGTGGAGGAGCATGGGCATCCTCATGATTCAGCTATTGCTCCAAACAGGGAGTCCTGCGCATAAGCAAGTGCGCCAAACAGGAATTCTCCTGAGAGAGGGTTTGCCATAGAGGCAGCTCCTGACTCTGGTACCTCGGCCACCTACACGGGGCACTGGAACTATTGGGGCACAGCTGCAATGCAGGTCACATCCAAGACTGGTCGTGGGCTCGAGGGACTAAGTTCCTAGGACCTCCGCTCCACCATTGGGCTTGGGGATTTTCTCCTCTCCAAGGGAATCTGGATGGAGTCCAGAAGACTCAGCCAGCCCGCCACAACGGGGGTCACCTGTAAATTATGAACATCAAAGTCCTGGTCTATCGACCTCACCAGACGGGCCGGTAGGCCAGGCACCATTAAATAAAAGTCCTGGTCTGCCTAGCCGGGCAGGTGAGCTGACAGGCCAGGCACCCTCCCTGACCTTGCGTAGGTCGCAAAAGGCTAAGACCCCTCCTAAGCATCTGGGAGACTATGTGAGACTTCTTTTTTTTTTTTTTTATTGAAAATTTTTAAATTTTACAAAAACAAATCCCCTTCCCATACCCCCCCCAACCCTACCTCACCCCCCTCCTACCCAACCTCCCAAACCCTCCCCTGGACTTCCCAGAGCTGAATACAGGCTTAATTGAGAAAAAAAAACTTAAAACACTTTTAAAACCTAAACAAATTTAAATACAATCATCATTCTATATAAACTCCCTCCAAAAACGCAAATTTAAACATTACTTTCTTTGAATATCTATACCTATAATGTAAAATCTAATTTCTCCCTCTTTCTTTATCCTAATACAAAAAAATAAATATATAAACCTTTGTTATACCATCAAAACTAAATACTCTTAGAAAACTTAAAGTAAATACATATTTCCTTCAATCTTCATAATCTTCTCACCTATCCAAAAAAAAAACTTAAAAATCCTAAACAAATCTAGACACATTTAGTTAAACAAATTATTTTCTCTTAAAGATATTAATAATATTTAAAAACTTAAAACACTTTTGAATCCTAAACAAATCTAAATACAATCATCATTCTATATAAACTTCCTCCAAAAACACAGATTTAAGCATTACTTTCTTTCCTAAACAAATCTAGACATTTAATTAAACAAATTATTTTCTCTTAGAAATATTAATAATAATATTTAAAAACCAAATTTAAGCTTTACTTGGAACTTAAACAAATTATACTCCCTTCAAAACACAAATTTATTAGAATCCCCTCACTTTCCAAAAACGATATAAGTTTTACTTCTCCCACAATCTCAATAGTAAACTTCTTGTCTAAAATTCTCATTCAATGTCCATAATTTTCCAATAACCAGTTGCACCCACTATAAACCTTCTTATCTAAAATTTTCATTCAATATCCATAATCTTCTGTCTAATAGCCAGTTGCATCTACTATAAGCACAATCCATATCGGTCTCTCTTGCCCGCAAGCATCGAAAAAAATCCGTGGAATTCTGCCCTTGAAGATCGCTCCAAAGAGTTTGTAAGTCCTGATTGACCCACCAGCTCAGGAATCAGTACCTGTGAAACTTCCTCAACCTCCTTCTTCTGTTGGTCTTTCTCTTTACATTTATATGTTACTTTTTCTTTACATTTATTAGTTGCACAAGTCTCAGGGACCGATACCTGTAAAACTTCCTCAGTGAGTTCCTCCTTGTGTTGATCTTCACAGTTGTAAGTTGTACAAGTTATCCTCTGCCCGTTCCTCTCTTGTTGGTGCCCCTCAAGCTGAAATTTCCCAATTTCGATTTCAGGCAGCAATTCCACCCTTAAAGATTGCTCCAAAAACTTTGTAGGTCTAACTTCTCCCAGAGCCACCCTTGAAGATTGCTCCAAAGACTTTATAGGTCCAACATCTCCCAGAGATTCAGAGACCGCTGAATATGAAACTTCCTTAACCTTCTTCTGTTGCTGCTTTTCTTTGGAGTTATGTGCTACACAAGTTGTCTTCTGCTCCTCAATCTGGACTTGTTGAGACCTAATAGATGGCGATGCACATACCCCCAGGACCGAAGTATAAAAATCTTTTGCTTGAGAAACAGTATTAAGTCTATGACATGTCCCCAGGTAGTTCACCACCATTCCAGTCGGAATATCCCATCTGAATAGAATTTTTCTCTTTTTAAGTTCATTTACTAGAAAAGCAAACTCCTTTCTTCTTCTTAAAATTTTAGATGGGATCTCCTTAAAAATTATGACATCTTGTGAAGCAATTTGAAATCTCTTCTTATAATAGGCTTGCACAATTTGATTGCGTAAGGATCTTTTACCAAAGTAAATTACCACATCTCTTGGCAGATTCTTCTGTGCTGCCACCACAGAGTTAACCCTAAATAATTTTTCAATTTCACTAAGTATTCCCTCTTTTTCTTTATTCAAAATCAATGCAAAGTCCTTTGCAACCATTTCTTTCAAATCTTCTTGCAAAGACTCTTCCAGGCCTCTGATTCTTAAGGCATATTCCATTTGTCCATATTGAAGCATAAGAATCTCATTTTCCATTTCTTTTTCCATACTTTCAATTTTCCCCTCCATTATGTCCACTTTTTCAGCTACCTCTTCCACATGGGAGTTCACCTTTTCAAGAACAGAAGCAACTCCTTCTAAAGCCAAAACAAAATCTTGTCTCAAGATCTTATTATTTTCCTCTAAAATCTTTTTCATTTCTGCCCTAATTTGAATTATAACATCTCCCATCATGTTTTGCAAATCCTTCATAGTTATTAGCTGACCCCCAGAAGAGGGTGAAACTGTTGATTTAGAAGCTGTAGAAATCCCTGGACGCTTTGGAGCCATCTTAAAGAAAAACCTTTAGCCCTTCTTAAAAAATTATAAAAATTCCTTCAAAAATCATAACTCCCTCCAAGGAAGGTCATTATAATAAAAAGAAAAAAGGGAAAAGAAAAAAAAAAGGAAGAGAAAAAGAATTAAAAAAAGCTTTACTCCTTCTTAAAAATTGCAAAAAATTAAACAGAAAAAAGTCCTTCAAAAAAGAGTCATTACAATAAAAAGAAGGGAGAAGAAAAAAAAAAATAATAATAATTAAATAGAAAAAGTCCGTTCCAAAAAAAAAATACTTAGAGATACCAAAAACAACCATTCCAATCATAAGAAAATAAAAAGGGAAAGGGAAAGGAAAGAAAAAGAAACACCAAAAAGCCTGCCGGTCAGCATTCTAACTTCAAAAAAAAAAAAAAAAAAAACACCGAGAAATTTGCCGATCGCCATTTTACTTTCCCTTTCAACAAAGAAAAAATAAAATAAAAAGAGAGAATAAAAATAGAAGCAAGTCTTAAAACTTAAAATCCAAATAAATCAAAGAAAGCAAAAACTAAATCCTCTACTCAGCTCTGTCCGTTTATAAAAAAAAACTCACCAGTTCTCTTTAAGCACGGAGGTGTTTGCAACGGCTCGTTTTGTCCCTGAGGACAAAAACAGCTGGGAAGCGGAGACAAGTCTGAACTCCGTGGGAGCACTCCTTTCACCCCCCCAAAAAAAAAAACTTGGGGGGTGCAAAAGAGGCTCTACCACTATTCAGACACTCTCTACCCCCCCCCTTTGCCCGGGAGGGGGATTTTGAACCGCTGAACAGCTGGTGTCTGCTGTTCATAGCGGTTCTTACACTTACCCAGGAAAGACGGCTACAAAGTAGCCGCCATCGCGCGCGCAAAATCCACCGGAAGTCGAGACTATGTGAGACTTCTGTCATCACAAAGGAACCTTGCTGGTCCAGAACTGGGTGATGGGAATCTACACTTGGTCTAGCATAACACACTAATTACAATTTGGGGAGAGCGGTTTGTTTAAGTTAACTTATTATTGTATACAGATATTTTACCATTGTGTGGGCCAGGAAAATTCTTTTTTTTGTGTCTGCCAGTGAACAATTGTAAGTGTGTGTGTCATCTAGGGGGGAGGGGTGTTGTGTCCTGGGCCTGATGAGGCAGGAAAACTATAAAGGGCCTGCGACCCTGTTGGGTAAGTGAGTGGTAACGTGGAATAAATAAAGAACTTGGTTACAATGTGAGTGTGTGTCGCTTCAATGCCGCGAACCCCAAGACGTAAAATCAACCACATTGTGAAGTTTGCAGATGATACAACAGTAGTGGGCCTTATTCAGGATGACAAGGTAGAAGCTTACCGCAAGGAGGTTGAGGGATTGGTGAACTGGTGTAAGGAAAACAGCCGAGTTTTAAATACCGGAAAAACCAAAGAGATCATTGTTGATTTCAGAAAAGGCAGGCACAGCCACACTTCTCTATGCATTAATGATTCACCTGTGGAGATGGTTACCAGCATCAAATTCTTGGGTGTGCAGCTAATGAGTAGGCTGACTTGGTCGCTCAACAGTGAGAAAGTGGTGAAGCGGGCACAGCAGCGCCTGCATTTTCTGCATCAAATGAGAAAAGCATATCTTCCTTCCCCTGTCCTGATCACTTTCTACAGAGGGACAATCGAGAGCATCCTGTCATATAGCATCACAGTCTGGTTTGGAGGCATCACTGCTTCAGACAGGAAGACGGTGCAGAGAGTTGTGAGAATGGCCAAAAAGATCATTGGCAGTTCCCTCCTCCCATCCAGGACATAGTACAGAAGCTTTGTTTGAGCAGGGTCCGTAAGATTATCTGGGACACTACACATCCTCTTCACGACCTGTTTTCCTTGTTACCTTCTGGGAGGAGGCTTCGTGGTATCCGAAGCAGAACATCCAGATTCAGCCATAGTTTCATTCTATACAGCATTAACCTTGTGAACTCTCAAGCTTCCTCCTTCCTTTATATATTCAAGATGAACAGTATTTAATACTTGCTACGTATATGTAGGGATGTGGGTTTGTACACATGTTGTTCATAGTATGTTTAGGTGTGTGTCATGTATGTTTCACTTTGGGAGCGGGCAACTAAATTTCAGTTTTGATGTGTGCCGTTGTGCCCACAGTAAAAAAAAAATGACAATAAAGGTTATCTTATCTTATTTATCTTATCTTGTATCCATTTTCTTTACTTAAAAACTCAACTTTACTTTTCAGTCGGCATAATCTCTAAATTGGTGACATTCCCTGGAAGAAAATCATAACAATATGTCCCAGAAAAAAATACTAGAATGAAATTATCTATCTATCTATCTATCTATCTATCTATCTATCTATCTATCTATCTATCTATCTATCTATCTATCTATCTGCTATGAGCATAAATTGTTTTCTTGAACTGTAACATGAGATGCAAGTTAAATAAAAGCAATGCATTAAACTTATCCATCATGCACAGTGGAAATAGAAATTGGAGGTGGGGGAATCACTGATCATTTCATAAAAGCATCCACCTCTTTTCTTATATTGCTATTCTGTGTTAAAATGATATTCCCCAAGTTATGATTGAGCTTTTTAAAATTGCACAATATAGACTTATGCTTATGTATATTGTGATCCTAACTAGATAGAGAAAAAGGGTCTAATCTCTATGTTCAGTTATTGTCCCCATACAAAAATAGCCTCATTCATATGTAACATAATGCTATTAATATGTAAATAAACTTTGGGCAGTAAAGAATTTGGAAACATTGTATTCCCCTTTTAACAGGAGCTTATTATTTTGTTTGAATCTCAGCCAGATTGGATAATGATCAGGCTGACTTAGAATTTAAGGTGTGTAGACCAGGCCATAAGAGTATGGAAGGCTGCTCTAATTTTACTTTAAAATTAACAACCCTATGAGTTTGGACAAGAAGAAAAAAAAACAATTAAAAACAGAAGCATAATTTCCAATTTCTTCCTCAAAGGTATGCCAGAGAAAGAGGCAAAGAAAGTTACATAGCCACAGTTTATGGATGTAACGCTAAATCGTTATTTAATGTAGTATTTGTAATGGATCAGTGAATTCTTTAGTTGGAAAGCCAGTGTTATAAATCACTGTGCATAATTCAAAAACACTGGATTACAAATGAAGCCCAGGGACATCAGTTCTTTAAAGAAAGGTAATACTATTGTTAGAAGAATAATTTGGCGGTTCTGCAAGCCGGGTTGTACAAGAACAAATCCTTGTTCTCAAGAACAAATAAAAAATGAAATCCAAAAACTGTGAGAGGAGATTCTCTCCTTCCTTTATTCCCAAAAGCGAAGAGATTTGCTTTTGGGGATAGGCTACAGAGAAAATGAGGTCCAGAGACTTGGTTTTATAGGGGAACTGGTCCTTGGTGTGGACTTGGGGGGCGTGGTTTGTATATGTGGTGGTTCTAATGTCTTTGTCCAAAGGTAATTGTCCTTCCTATGCAAATTGAGGTGACCCTGTCCTGGGCTTTGATCCTGAGGTGCCTGTGGAATCTGGAAAGAAGATTGCCCTCTGATATGTAGATCCCTCCCTAGGCATGTTCCTTTATCCTGAAGGATTCCTGCCTCCCTAATAGAGCCAATGAGGTACTAAAAGGGGGGGAGGGACATCAGAGATCTTCCAACACTATATCACAAGACATCCCTCTCTCCCTCATCATGACTGATTGAATATTTTACTTGCTGGATTATGCCAGTCGCTATGCAATAATATAATCCTCTGTAGGGTAAACTATGGATTAGGAGCATTCTGATATACTGTTAAGCAGTGATACCAGACAAAATATGAAAAGGATCACAAAGCAATGAAAAAATCTGGGGTTCTACATTCAGCAACATTATGTTTTATAATTCCTCTGTGATGGTTCACAGATATTCACTGCAGGGACCATTATCTATGTGTCTGTCCTCTGTCTCTACATATTATACCAGTGGTTCTCAACCTTTCCAATGCCGTGACCCCATAATACAGTTCCCCATGTTGTGGTGACCCCCAAGTGGGTGTGGCCACCAATAAGAGGGAGTAGGACAGCTAGGGAAAAGGGAAAAAAATGGCGGACAGCATGGTTTGGCGACCCCCGTGAAATGGTCATTCGACCCCAAATGGGGTCCCGACCCACAGGTTGAGAACCACTGTATTATACCATCTCTCTTGTTCTGCAACTCCTCAAAGTAGAAGTCCTGATCTCCTTTAGAAAGCCTTTCTACTGGGTGAAAATATGATCCAGCCCTCCTTGGGTGAACAAAAAACTACTCCAGCATGACATTTTGTGACCCCATTTTGGATGCCTATTCTGCCTCTGTTGCCTCTGATTCCTTGTTCCAAGGTACTATTGTGATTATATTTGCAATGTACATAATTACTAAAGCAATGATTTGATTCCACGGTCTTTGCTTTCCTTTGTCTTCTACTGCTAATCTGTGGGAAAAAAGCATCCACAGTTCCAGCCCTGCAGTAGAAATAGGGCAGGTCTGACTATGGGACTATGTTCATTATCTCTAGGCTCCTTCTTGTGCTCCTTCCCATTCAATTGTAATCATATATATATGGATCTTGAAGTAAGTTGAGTCACTAGCAGCACAATTTCTCTTCTTTCTTTACATGCATTAATATTTACATCACACATGTCAATACATCTCTTCTCTCCATAAATTCAGCCCTGTACTCAGCAGCTAATTGTAGCTGCTCCAAGGACACTACTGAATAGTTTTTATTATAGATATGAAAAGAGTAACATACTGTATGTGCAAAAGATCAGTCTAATGTATTATACATTTGTTCTGTGTTTACAAGTGGTTCTGTCTTGTCTAGTCTTTGCCTAACCAGTTTTAGCCTAATATAGACAATAAATTATGACCTCTAGATTCTCCCAAATTTTGTTTGGGAGGAAACCGTGGAGAAGAATTAACCCTGCCTTTCCAGTGTTATGCTATTTTAGCCTGTTGTCACATTACACCATTACATAATTTCAATGTTAGAATATTTAAAGCTCCATTACTGGGACTTGCACTTTAGAGACATCAGCAGAATGATGGCAAATGAAACTGGTCAGATGTGAGGAATGGTGCCTACGGATGGGGAGATAGTATGATGGACTACAATGAAGTTTCTCAGGAAGAATAGAACATATTTCAAAGAGGATGCTGAGATAAAAGGCAACAGCACCCAGAGTTGAACAGGAGACAGAAGAAAAAAATTTAGGACAACCACTCCCTAGAACAGGGCTGTCAAACTGGTGGGCCCACGGGCCATTTGTGTCACGCACAGGCTATGCCCACCCCGGCTCTGCAAAGGCAAAAAATGTCACGATACATCACAGTACGTCACGTGACATGATCAAGTTTGACATTCATGCCCCTAGAATCTCTCAGAATGTATCTGTTGGGGTGAGAGTAGTACGGGTTTAGTCTTGCAAGAGTCCGTCTGTTGGGTGTAAACAATAAAGAATGGAACTTTGGCTGGATTGTTCTGTGTTGTTCTTAGGCTGGACCTGATATCAGGGAACAGATGGAAGAAGACATACCCACATCAGCATGAGTCACTTTGTTCCCATTTGCTATTGATCATCTGATTCACCTCTAATATAACGAGTGATGAAGAGTAACAGATTGTATATATCTTTTAACTGCAACTTGCCATTGCCAGTTTAAGTGAGAAACACCACTGTAACTGTGGTATAGCCAAGAATGACATAAACCTATGTACTCATGGGCTAGGATGCAGATGAATGTGAATACAGTTGAAAAAAATATACATAAAGAATACAGAATAACAGAATTGAAAGGGATCTTGTAGGTAGGTCATCTAGTCCAACTCCCTACTGAAGCAGGAGACCCTATAGTACCATTTCTGACAAGTGGTTGTCCAGTTTCTTCTTGAAAGCCTCCAGTGATGAAGCACCCACAACTTCTGAAAGCAAGTTGTTCCATTGGTTGATTGTTCTGTTAGAAAATTTCTCCTTATTTCTAGGTTGAATCTTTCCTTGATCAGTTTCTATCCAGGTTCTTGTATGCCCTTTGGGTGTTTTGGAAAATAGGTTGTCCCTCTCTTCTCTGTGACAGCACCTCAAATATTGGAACACTGCTTTCATGTCATCCTTGGTCCTGAATCTACCCATGCCCACTTCTTGCAACTGTTCTTCATATGCTTTATATATCTTCATATGTTTTAGCCTCCAGCCCCCTAATCATGTTTGTTGCTCTTCTCTGCACTTTTTCTAGAGTCTCAACATCTTTTTTATAATGTGGTAACCAAAACTGGATGCAGTATTCTTAATGTGGCCTTATTAAGGCTTTATAGAGCAGTACTAGTACAACACAGGATCTTGATTCAATCCCTCTGCAAATGCAAGATAGGATTATATTGGCTTTTTTGGCTGCTGCTGCACACTGCTGACTCATATTTGATTGTCCACTAGAACTCCAAAATCCCTCTCACAGTTAGTGCTATTAAGCCAGGTTTCACCTAATCTATACATGTACTTTTGTTTTTTCTTGCCTAAGTGTAAGAGTTTGGTTTTCTCTATGTTGAATTTCATTTTGTTAGATAGGTTCCAGTGTTCAGGTCTGTCATCCATCTGGATCTTCAACCTATCATCTAGGGTGCTGGCTATTCCTACAGCTTAGTATCATCTGCAAATTTGATAAGTTCCCCTTATCAAATTGTCAGGCTGTGTTTTTTCTGCTTCTACAAACTGATCAGGAACTGCTGTTAATCAGGGATGTTGAAAGCATACTCCCTTATGGCTGTAATGTATACATTTGTTGAACTCCAAAATATCTTAATATCACTAGGATGATGGAAGTTCTTCTAAAAGCTGTCAAGCCCTCCACACATATAATGTTGTACAATAGCTTTGAGAAAATCTACATTTGTTTCTCAAAAAGGTAGTCCATGTTTATTTGCATAGCAAAGTCTTACAACTATTGCCAAAATTAGGACTGGCATATTGCCCTGCATGAGGCCCATAGAAGATTAAAGCATTTTCTCTCCTGGAACAAATCAGGCTAAAGTTGGATCTACGGTACAGTGGATTACAAACTTACATTTAGGACTGAGTGAACCTTTTATTTGAAATATTCTCAGTAGGGAATCTAAACTTAGAGCCAAATCACCTTCAGTGAGCAAAGTTATATCTTAAAGGGAGTTGTTTTTAAATGAGATACATTCCTTTCAGCTCTCTAGGTGCCATGAGAAAGTAAGCTCCAAAGCTTTATGTCATGGATCTAATCAAAGGGCATTTGTCTTTCATTTGCTCAATCACTCTGTAATATATCTATGCAGAATGAGCTCCAATTTTCCATGAATAGAAAGAATAAATAATGTTACTAGAGGGATACCATACTGTAAATTTTGAAATGGGTCCCAATACTAAATCAGATTTTTGTTTAAAACTTCTGTTTCAATTTTAAAAGGTTTAGGTCATTCAACAAAGCTAGTAGAATCCCTACCATGCTATAGATACACAGCAAATACTAATTTGCCCTTTTATAAAATGGATGGGATCATCAGAAGCCACCCTGGTGGATTGTCATTGCTGATCCTAAGTATTAATGTACTAGGATAAAAAATGTTTTTTACAAAACATGAACAAGAATGCTTCTGACTAGCCATTAACTAAATGAACTATAAATCCTGGTAAATTTATGTTTTTACTTACCAAGATCAAAGACATGGACTCCTGGAAGGCAATACTCAGCATTCTTGCTTGAACAACCTCCAAATAAATATATCTTGCCTTTTACTACACTATAAAGCAAAGTTGAAATGTTAAAGTCATCCATAAAACTTCTGACTCTCCCTGCCCCCTTGGTTAGAATTTTCTGTAGAAAAATAAACACTTGATTCCTTAAAGAATATTGCTGATCTGTAATATACATCACACAATTGTTATCAATAATCTAATTTGGGAGTGGAGAGGTTTTTGATTTTCAACAACCAGGATTCCATGATGTGCCTCCAACAACTGCCCAGCTGATGAATCTTAGGAAGAACTGAAGATTATGACAATGTGGGTGTATTTCCAGGCTGTTTCTAGCATTCATCAGCTGGGCAATGGAATCAGGTCAGAAACAGGGAGGGGACAAGGGCTATATGGAAGCCAGATGAGGGCTACAAATTATTTGTAGATCATAGGATGCCCAAATGAGATCTACTTTCTGACTGGTTTTATTTTGGTGCAGCTTATATTTCTATAATTAGTGTTTTTATAATTTGGGTGTGTGCTCACCCATGCATAGCCTTGATGACTTCCAAAATAATTGGAATATATGAATAACTGTGCCTAATTCGATACACAAACTGTGTAACCTTTTTTTTCACAATTAGATCAAGAAATGGGTTCCCCCTCCCCCAAAAAATGCTTTCTTAAAAACTAAAGGAAAAAGGTGGTTGATTCCATAACAAATCACCTGGCATGAAAAAGGCAGTTGGAAAACAGCTGTAGTTTTATTGCAGATGAAGTGAAACATCTCTTGAGAAAGTGGATAAATTCTTTAAACTGTATACTATCTCACCTCATCCTCACACATACTTTCTAAAGTATAAAGCTACGCTTGTGTATTGAAAGAAACAGGTCTAAATGGAAGCAGAATTATAAACTTGGAGGTAATGAACAGGAACGAATTACACATGAAAATTACTTTCTGGTCTTTCATGGTGGTATGAAGCATTTAGTATGTAATGCCTCACTAGCAGAAAAGTTTATGTTCAGCAATAGCAGTTCTAGACAATTTGATCTATGCACACTGCAATTGCCTGTACAAGAAAGGCTTGCAGTGATGTGTACATTATAGAGACCTCCTAAACTTGAACAGCTTGTGGCACTTGTAATGTGAAGCACCTATGGAAGTCTATATAGCTCAGGGGTCTTCAAACTTGGCCTTTTTATGACTTGTGGACTTCAACTCCCAGAATTCCTCAGCCAGGCACTGTAGCTATTTATGTCTCAGAGGCCACTGGAGATTTATAATTGTGTAAACCAACCATTGTTTAGTGGAGTGGTCAGTTTACTGTTATTTCTAAGTATATCTTCCTAGGTATTTTTAAAGTTCTCTATCAATAAATACAAATCCATATCCACTGTTTTTTAAAATCCATTTGGAGGGGTGGGTGAGAAATGAAATTCCTCATATGGCTTATCTCATACAGCTTTGTATGAGATTCTTGATTTTGCCATGCTAGAGTGGGCGAAGAAATGCATGATGTTTGGAAATCTATATACTCCCTAATAAATTTGTAAGTGAACAATAATTAATCCAGCTAGATGTTAAACATTTCCTAAGCCAAGAAGATATGTTTTCAAACATTCACATAAAATAATATATTTGTTGTTGTTGTTGTTAATTGCGAAGTCATGTCCGATCCATCGCGACCCCATGGACAACATTCCTCCAGGTCTTTCTGTCCTCTACCATCTTCTGGAGTCCATTTAAGTTCACACCTACTGCTTCAGTGACTCCATCCAGCCATCTCATTCTCTGTCGTCCCCTTCTTCTATTGCCCTCAATCTTTCCCATCATTAGGCCCTTCTCCAGTGAGTCCTTCCTTCTCATTAGGTGGCCAAAGTATTTGAGTTTCAACTTCAGGATCTGGCCTTCTAAAGAGCAGTCGGGGGTGATCTGACCGGTTTGATTGCCTTGCAGTCCAAGGGACTCGCAGGAGTCTTCTCCAGCACCATAGTTCAAAGGCCTCAATTCTTTGGCGCTCAGCCTTTCTTATGGTCCAACTTTCACAGCCATACATTGCAACTGGGAATGGGCTATACGCACTTTTGTTGGCAGGGCGATGTCTCTGCTTTTTAGTATGCTGTCTAGATTTGCCATAGCTTTCCTCCCCAGGAGCAAGCGTCTTTTAATTTCTTGGCTGCAGTCCCCATCTACGGTGATCTTGGAGCCCAAGAAGATAAAATCTGTCATTACCTCCATTTCTTCCCCATCTATTTGCCAGGAATTGAGAGGGCCAGATGCCCTGATTTTGGTTTTCTTAATGTTGAGTTTCAAGCCAATTTTGGCACTCTCCTTCTTCACCCGCATCAAGAGGCTCTTTATTTCCTCTTCACTTTCTGCCATTAGAGTGGTATCATCTGCATATCTTAGGTTGTTGATATTTCTCCCGGCAATCTTAATTCCAACTTTTGTTTCATCTAGCCCTGCCTTTCTCATGATGTGCTCTGCATATGAGTTAAATAGGCAGGGCGACAGTATACAGCCTTGCCGGACTCCTTTTCCAATTTTGAACCAATCAGTGGTTCCGTGTCCAGTTCTCACTGTTGCTTCTTGACCCACATTTAGGTTTCTCAAGAGACAAATAAGATGGTTTGGTATTCCCATCTCTTTAAGAACTTGCCACAGTTTGTTGTGATCCACACAATCAAAGGCTTTAGCATAGTCAATGAAGCAGAAGTAGATGTTTTTCTGGAACTCCCTAGCTTTCTCCATGATCCAGCATATGTTGGCAATTTGATCTCTAAAATAATATATAGTCTAGCCATTTTACCTATAATGGACTTTTAAAAAAGAAAAAAAGCTCCACGAATCTCCTATGCCAGGGGTAGACAACCTTGGCTCTTTTATGACTTGTGGATTTCAACTCCCAGAATTCCTGAGCCAGCATCACGAATTCTGGGAGTTGAAGTCCATGAGTCATAAAAGAGCCAAGGTTGCCTACCCCTGTCTTATGCTGAAAATAGTTCATTTTCACTACATGCCAATATTGATATATTCATTGTAACAGGAATCAGTTAGAGCAAACTAGTAACACTTTGTGTTATACTCTAGCATGCCTTGTTCTCTTTACCAAAGAACAAGCTCCATTTATCATAATGGCATTATTCTGGAGAAAGCTTGGATAGACTCTATTTCAACTGTTTGCACCAAAATTCAATTGAAGGCTAACTTAACATTTATTATGGATTTTCTGACCATTCAATAACCAGCATTTTTTGCTTTTGTTTTTACATATTTGAACTGCTGAAAAAATTGAGGTAGACAATGGTCTTTAGATTTTAGTAGCCTTCATCCTCCCTGGAGATAATGAGACTTAAAGTCAATCTGATATCATATCTGATCTGGTACAATTGCTTTCTTGGTTGATGGAACTCTCAGGGCTCCTAAGGGGTACTGGAATGCAGTTTTATTATTTCCAGCTGAGCAAAGCTGTACAATGTCCATTGCTGAGTTTTCCTACAGGGGAAATTGCATTAAAATAGAACTATTATGGATGACAATGAAGGGTGGACATCCATGCACAATCATAAATATGGATTCCTTACCAAGAACTAACCAACTGAGATAAACTGTTTGGTCCAATACAAACTATTTGGTGCCTTACAAATGAACGGACAATACAATTATTATTATTATTATTATTATTATTATTATTATTATTATTATTATTATTATTATTATTAATAGTTGGAAGGGACCTTGGAGGTCTCCTAGTCCATCCCACTGCTCAGGCAGGAAACCCTATACCATTTCAGACATCTTAGAATTCATGTATGTTTAGGTATAATCGAATTCATCTTAGCTTCACCAGTATTTCTGGAGAAAGTATTCGTGCTTTCCTTTCTTTAGGCTGAACTCAATTGCTTGAGCTCAATGCTGTAGAACAGTCTTCTGCAATGCAGTACCCTCAATGCAGTGCTGGAAGACTTTCGTATAACAACAGGTGGCTATTTAATGTCCACCTACTTCTTTCTAGCTCTTTGGTGTTTTAAACCAGGTGTGGCTAAGATGGTCTCCTTCTGGATATATGATCAGTACCTACTGTAAATGGAAAGTACTAAATCAGAAGCAATATAAAGTAAGATTTCTGATTTTCTGAGCAATTAGAATAACTTGTATGAAACTCAGAATGCATGAAATTCAGTTTACATCCATTGCTAATCTCCCCTCCTTTGTTTTGAGCTTGTGAAATAACTTAGTTTCATTTTATATCTCTATACCCAGAAATGATGGATACATATTCGTTTTTCTGAATTGCTTGCTTACCTAAGTGAGTGCCCTTGTCGTGGGCAAGGAATGTGTCCATCCTGTGGTATCCTTTCCCACATCAAATCAGTCAGAGTAACTGAAAATTAGGGAGATATTTAAGATTACCACCATCATTAAATATATCATTATATATATAACTATATGTGTGGATGTGTACACACCAACAAAAAACATTGGTATCTAAGTACGATTTCCAAATTTAAAGAAATGATTGTGATGTGAGTTCACACAGTTATTTCTCTCTAAGAAAAGCACGACTAGATGTTTCATTTGTAAGATCCACATTTTGATTATTATACTATGGTATATAAAAAGGCTGATTATTCTTATTTATAGGAGAAAATATCTTATTTCTGAAGAAACTGATGGCTGCTTCAGGAAAATATTAGAGAGGGAGGAGAGGAAATATTTCCACTATATATTTGGGGAATGAGTGGATAGTTTCACACATCATGCAGAGTCAAAATGTGGTTTCTTTGGTTTTGCTTTGCAATGTTGTAATAGTGCAGATAACTGTGGTTAGAAAACAATCCATAATAGCAAAATCAGAGTTTAATATCATTTGTGATGTTCAGTCTTTGCTGACATGCAGATACTCAATTAGGCAGTGATCCTATCAAGTTCTGTGACATTCAGAACATGTTTCATGAAATACTGAATAAAGAACATCAAACAATCAAATATTCAAGAAAAAATATTGGATCCACTTAGCAGAATACAGAGGCATCTGCAGACTACATTTTTTATTAAAATGATAAAAGCAGCATCATGTTGCTATGACACTATGTATGAATCCAATTGCTCTAAGGCATAATGTGTTTTAATTAGTCTACACTTGGCATTTATTCATTTAATTTTTGTATTACTTGATTCCTAACATGTTGCATTAATCTAGACATTATATTTACAAACCATGGTTTATGATTAAACATGATGTATTAATCCATGCATTAGAAATTTATTCAACAAATCTTGTTAAAACAATGTGAGTCCAGAGCCAAGTTGTTATAACAAATCAAGTAACCTCTCCCCCAAAAACCTGCAGAAGATACACTCTGCAACACAATCTATTTATTTTTGTACAACTTTTATATTAGGAGGGGCATACAGGGGAAACATTGCTCTCAAACTATTCCTTCTTCTATTGTTTACAATTAAAATCCCACTATTTTATAATGAGAACCCTTTTTCTGCATTACAAATAGCTGCTCTCATTACAGTGAAAGATGTGTATCTCCAAAGAGACAAATAAACTCCTGAACATGCTGTCTGCTAGAAAAGATGAATAGTATCTCACTTGTCAGCATGTAGAAGTCATTGAAATATGTTGGTTGATCATCCTGAGAAAGAAACAAAGAAAGAAAGAGATTGAAGTTGTTTTATTCAAAGGTCATCAATATTGTCATCTAGACAAGGAAAGATTTTAAAATTAAAGTGTAGCTTAACTCTCTCGAGTGTGTTGCATTAGAAATAGCCAAACAATTATCTAAACAGAACAGGCATATCTACGAGATATTAATAGACAATGACCAGAATGTTGTGATTCTTAAGCCCAGTGACAGGAGAGAGAAGATCTTATCAAATAGTAAAAAGTGCATGAAGCATGCAATTTATTACAGCTTGAGAACTGATGCCAAATAGTGATCAAATTAACAAGAGATAACAAAGAAAATTGGTACTTACAGAAGTATTATAAAAGGAGCAGCCCCCAAATATAAATGCTATATTTCCAGCCATTACCAATGCATGTCCATGTCTAAACAGTAAATCAAACAATGATAAATATTATGGGACACTTTCATAATATTGGTTTCACTGAAAAGAGAGACCAGCCATACTGCTATGCCTGCTTACTACAGATTCTCCCACAGAGATGAACAAGGTACTCAAACATGGCCCCAAGCAGTCTAAACTTATTCACAAAAGCCACAACTACAAACATTTATTCCCCCTCTTCTTTCCTGTGTGCCATCATCTCTCATGTTTCTCAAAGTGCTATTGGGTACCAGAGCAGAACAATGTAAGATTGAGGGTGCTGGAAGCAAGCTTTCTTTAACAGAGAAGCACATTTTTGCAATTCAAAATAGATAAATTGGCAATGATCATAACTCAGTGGGTCCTTTCCCGGCAATAAAGTCCTATAAATATGATGGGACTTTCTTTTTCATAAGCATATTTTAAATTAAGTCATATGAACTACTTTAAATTAAGTCATATGAACTACTGTAAAGATTTCCCAGAACTCTTTTTTTTAAAAGAGAAGAAAGCACTAAACCCACATATGGAGCCTGTATAATGCCTGGTTAGGTAGCATTTGTCCATGTGCTGTGTCTTTCTGACTGCCCAAGCCAAAATGATAACAGAGGGTAGGACTCAGCAACTGGAAGGGAGTGTTCTCCTCTGTAGTGTTGGATGGAAAATATAAAAAAGTATCATTGGCTGAAAAGGTTCTGCCTGTGTGATTCTGGAGAGGTGAAAACCACAGAACATGTTCCTCATTGCTCCTTTTACACAGACACTTGAACCAGATTTAACCTCCCTCTGATTAAAAGTTATCCTGGTTGCTCACTCAACTTATGCCAAAATGCTGCTCATAGATGAACTGCCTTTTGTGATAGCACATGTGGCTAAGGTTGCACAGCAGCATATAAGATCTGTTGGCCAAGTTCCCACTAGACAGACATATTCTATGTAATCTTAGATATTATCCTTTTTTGTAACTTTATATATTATCACATTCTACTTAAATTTTAGATACTATTACATTTTTTGTCTTTGGAGATTCTCAGTCAACCAGGTCATGGTTGGCCCAAAGGTGCTTTTTCAAAATGCAACTGGTCTTTCTTTGTTTGTCCAGAAAGTCCAGTTGCCTTTTGAAAAAGCACCTTTGGGATATCACATTTTTTTGTAATGTTAGATGTTTTAGATGATTCTATGTAATGTTAAATACTATTTTACACCTAGACATAAATTGCTCTTTTTGGACTCAAGGATTCTAGTCAGATTGTTTTATAAATGTATTTTAATTTAGTCTTCAATTTTATTTATTGTCTGTTAAGATAGACTTAACAGAGCACTCGTGGATACATTGCTTGTGCTGGTCTAAGACTGTAATGAACTAATTGAGTGACAAGATTGCCTGGAGGTGAGCATGTGCAAGTGAGCATGACTGGAGTAGGCATATGACCTAAAATGAACCATGGGACCAAGGCAGATTCCAGTCCTTGACCTTGTCATTTGCACCCTCATTAGCAAGATGTCATTTATGATGTCCACAGCAGAATTTGGGTCAGAGGAGGAGGAAAACTTTAAAACTAGAATACGGCAACCCTCAAATTATGACCATAACTGAGCCCTGGAAACATGGACTTAAATCATGATCATAAAGTAGGTCACAATGTGACTGGACCTGATTTTACCACTTTTTTGCAATTGTTGTTAATCAAATCCGTTGTCTGCTATGAGGCAGGTTTTGCCAGAAACTGTACATAAAAGCCAGTTTCTGGCAAAAATGCTATAAATCACAGTGATCTTACCGTGGGGCACTGCAAACAGCTGTAAATGGGGGCCAGTTGCCAAGCACCCAAAAGGCAGTGGTATGACCACAAGGGGAGGGGGAGGCAGCAGCAATGTTGGAACTTCAAAGCCAGGTCATAAGTAGATTTTTAAGGGTTCATTATAACGTCAAATGGTTGCTAAGCAATCAGCCATTAGATGAATGCAACTTTAAGCTGCCTCTGCAGCAGGCTGGGAATGAGTTGAAAGGCGCTATCACAGGGATAGGTCCACTAAAAACAGTTACAGTAGTGAGGCAGCTTTTTGCTGCAGTTCATGGGACATGAAGAGAATGCTTTGGGAAGGGAAAGTAACCTCAGTTCCCTTTCACACTGCTACCATCTCTTCTTGCCAAGCCCTCCAAAGCTGTGTGAGGAGGATCTGCAATCACTCACATCTATTAAAACCAGGAGCAAAAACTTGCAAGTATTCCCTGAACTTCTACAGACCCTGCAGTAATAACAAGAATAGGGAAAATAAACATACCCAGCAATGAAGAAAAGTAGATGAAATCACTTGCACATGATCCATGTAAATACCTTTCTATGTGTAAGCTTACTACGCATTTATTTGTCTGTCTGCACTAAAATAAAATTCTAGGTCCTTACGGGGAGGGAGCTGAAAATCCTTCGAGCAACTTTCCCTTGGAAGACAAAAGCAGAAAGGCCACAGGCCAGGAGTTAGAAGGTGGCTTGAGTTGGAGTTTCCACAAAGGAGGAAACAGATTGCCCACAGGCTTCAGAGAACTGAAGGTTCTCCAAAAATCAAACTTATTATAGTTTCACTACAATTTCAAAAACAGCACAGCTGACACAGAACTAAATTGGCTCAGCTGCTAAGGTTATATAATCACAAGGAACTGGAATCAATCTTACAGCAATATAAACTTTAGGAGGAGCTAGAAATTGTAGAGCATAAGTCATTTCTTTGTCTGCGTTTTTTTCCAGTTCAAAAATATCTTCTTTCACACACAAAGTCTTTCTCTATATCAGGGGTGTCACGGCCTGCGGGTTGGTTGTATCATGCGGAGGCTGCGCCCACCCCAGCTCCGACAATGGGAAAAAAGTCGCAATACATTGCAACACGTTACGTGACCCAGCGAGTTTGACACCAATGCTCTACATAATTCTCATTGGGAGAGGATAAAAGATGAGGCATTGATCTTAAGTCTCTGTTGATCATTGGTAAGTCTTACTATCAAGAGCAATGGCCTGTTATTTGGTTTCCATGATACGTTATGCATGGCTATCCCTTATTACGACTGTTCTCTTAGAATTAAGAATTGGGGTGGGAGTGCGGAAGCAGGGAGATTATTTAAATTTGGGGGGATCCCTAAGAAATTATTTAAGCCTTAGAAAAATATATCAGCAATAGGATGAAATATGTAAGAAATAAGTGCCTGTGATGACTACAACTAACATATCTGATATTTGGAAGAAGTTTCATATCACTTTATACTCAGTTTTATAAAATCATACTTATGTTACATAAACACACAAAACAATACTATATATTAATTATATATTAATACATATTATATAATATACAATATATGATATACAAAAATAAAATGTATAACTCTTATGCCCACTGAACAAGGATATTATGGAAACTATACTGGTGTGCACGCACATATACATGCTTTGTAGATATAACTATTAATCAAGAAAATCTACAAAACAGATTTCACATAGGCCAAGAATAGTTTTCTTGAGCTAACCACAGTCATACTATCAGATTTTTATTCCCAATAAACTTATTTATATATTAAATTCTAATCCAAGGTAGCCAAGAAAAAGGAATATAACAGTTCACTGAATATTTTAGTACTATATCTCAGTACAGAGATATAATGCAGAGATATAAATTAAGACTGTTTTCTTTTGTTTTTTTTTTAACCAGTATGCCATACCTAGGAGTTGGAGGATTTCCATGCACTTCCTTTTTACTCCAGTATCCACTTGCGAATGCCATTTAAGAAGGCTGTATTTGGGGAAGAAAATAATGGATTATTCTGACAGTATATAATGGAATTTCTGTTGGTGTTCACTAATAAATACTATGTCTGGGATGAGATCTGTCAATGTGTATTTGGAAAATGTTTCCACTAGGAAAAGTGAACAGGACTGACAAGTTCCTAGTTTAATTGAAAATTCATTCCAGGGATTGTTTCAATTTTTAGAAGCAACTTTTATATGGAAGAAAAGGAAGAGTAATGTCTTCCATATAAAGAGGTAGTTACAGTATGGGAGGGAAACAAATAAATCTTACTGCACATAGAAGAATCTTGGCTTTCATCCTCTATCTTCAGTTCAACTTTTACCAACATGATCCATTTGAATGTGTCTAAATGCAACTCACAAAACATCTACCTAGCATGACCAAAGGGAAATTCTGACAGGAAAATATGGCAGGGATAGACTTCAACATATCTAAACATCGTCAAGCAAAAAAGTATTATCGATTAACAGAGTATTATCGTATTCAGTAAAACTGATATAAGTAATGGTTCTGTTGCAATCTTCTCTGTAATTTGTTAGTTTAAGTTCTCCAATAATGACAAAGCATAAATAGAATTGAATCCCCTCCCCCGTTTATTTTTTTCTCTATATTCTACTCACCCCTCTGATTCTGTTTCTTTAGAAATGCAGGAATTAATGTCTGCAACTTCAGTAAGCCTCCCAATTTTAATTCCACCAATTTTATCAACCTCTTTACCTTCCCTGATTAACAGTTACTATGGTACCAACATACACAGATTGAAATGCACACCTTTATTGTCTTTATAATTCTGATTTATTTCCGGGTTATTTGAAGTCATGGCAACTCAAACAGACACTGACCTTAGTGTACACTCAATACTCTCATCATTCTGTCCTTCTCTAGCAAAAACCTATTGAATGTATGTATGGAAGGTTGCCATTAAAGCAACAGTAGACAATTTTTTAAGTAAAGGATCAATCTTACCTTTGCAAAGACTATAATCATGTACATATTTTCCTATAAGCAGCTGATACATATTCTGTATAGACACTATAAATGCACATAAAATGACGGGTAGTATTAACTGAGGATCAGACTGTAGAACTGTTGGTCCAATGAAGATAAATCTTTATAGGGCTTATAATAGAAGTTTTGTATCTGTCCATCTCTCTGTAACATACTTCTTCTACAGGTGAGCTTGTTTTATAACGAGGTCCTGGTAACTAACTTCCATTTGTTGTTCAATTGCTAATTCGTGTCTGATTCTTCACAACCCCATGGATCATAGCACAACAACCCCCTCTCCCCCTTCCACTATAACTAACTTCCAAAATGCCTCGTTATTGAAAATATTAAATAAAACTACTTGCAGTCGAGGTTTAGCAATATATGGAGGTTAAGTTGCCCATCTCCAATTTAAAATTATTTTCTTCCCCGACTTATCAATATTCTTGGATATGAAAATATATGGGTATGTATATGATGATGAGGATTTATATGTGTTTATCAAGGTACAAGTCAAACTACAGAAATATAAACCAATAAAAATAGTTCATGATTTACTAACCAAACCAATTGGATAGATATTTACAACATAGAGAAGCCAACTGTTGCAACTATACATATTAGCACCACCTTACAACAGAGAAATACATCCACATCAGTGGTGGGATTCAAATATGTGAACAACCGGTTCTCTGCATGGATGCCTGGGCAACAAAAAATTAGCTGCTAGTTCTTCTGAACTGGTGCGAACTGGCTGAATCCCACCACTGATCCACATCCATAGTTCTGTATAACTGTGGCCTGTAGTCCACCTTGTGCTTTCTTCAATGGGAAGAAGAAAACTAATCATACTATAAATTAGCCCAATGTATGAGTCAGGCTTCTATGACTGAAAAGAGAAGACATTTGTAAGCAATTTTTTTCTGTTGACTTTCCAAACAATCAAGTAATTAGAGTAAAATGTATGTATCTCTGTCCCATAAAGCCATATTTTGTTTCTAGCAGACTAATTTTGGCAAAACATATCTAGAAAAAAATCAAATTATTCCAAAGCAACTATGGTTCCTTTTTACTGGAAAGATAAAACAATGTTTGCTGTCATCCTAGTCCAAACACAACGCATCCATTCATCCTTCTATTTACTACATACAATTAATCACTGAAGACAGCAATTTCTTGCCTATCTCCCATGAAATTGTTCTTATCTTTACCCATCTCATGAATGAAAAAGGCTGAGGTCATAGTAATGGAGGCATAAGCAATGTTTTTCTGGCCTCAAGGCAAACTTCTCAGATGTGCCTCCCAATCTTAATATTAGCCACATTATACTACAATAAATAAAAGTGTACCCTGCAGAAAAGCTCAGCTCCTGGTAGGGGAACAAAGTGTGCTCCTACAGTAGTGTTCCAAGGTCTGTGAATGTAACTCTACTCAAATAATGTATAAGGATAAACAAAATAAACTAGGGAAAAACAAGCAGTATAGGCAGAAGGGACATTTCTTATTATGTGAAGGCACATTTTTATTTCTGGTCCTGGATTGGTCTGAATTTTTGACCAAAGCGGGGGGGGGGGGTTAAGCAAGATGCCTTGCCAATGCGTGAAATTATTTAGAAATTGACTTAAGGATGGAAATCATGTTTGGCACGCGAGCTAATGTAAAACTCTGGATTGATTAAGTTCCCAGCAGTCAGTGTTACCATAAACAGAAACACTTAAGCATATTGCTATTAGAGTTGCATTATTAGAGGCATCGGGTGCTAACTGCAATGACACACAAATGATGAAACATGCATCCTGGCCTAATGATACAAATGCCACTCTTAGTGCTTGCATGCAATGTGAGAAGGCCATGTTTAACAAGAAAAACATTGCATTAAGAGATGTTAAAATAGGGTGAAAGTAGATTGCTGTAATAGGTTTTCTCACCAAGTCCGATATCTATATACATGGTTTGGGAAAAAAAATGCAATATCTTTATGTCAGACTATAATACGAAAGCAATAAATATTATTGACGGCTGCCAATTTCTTGTATGAAATGACACTAAAAGAAGGTAGAAGTCCTAGTAAATGATACAGATGCTTCCTCATTTGTCCTTAACCACAGCATGGCCATACCCCAGCAACATCATGACTGCGTTCATTTCATGCCCTGCCCATATCTGAGGCAGCTTAAACTTCTAGAATATAAACTGGGAACAAAACCTATTCCTTACTAGCACTGATGGAACATTGGTAATAAAACGTCTGCAAGAAAACAACAAAGCTTACAGCACAGAGCACCCCTCAGCTTCTCCTTACCTGCTCCAATCATATTGTAGTGCTTTCTAATCACAACATGTTTGCTGTGAATAGTTTCAGGGATTGTGATCTACTTAGCTCTTATTGGCCACTTCTATCTACTGTGAGAACACTCCATTCCCTGTGGTTGTTGAGCTCTTCCTTCCGCGGTTTGGGTTGGATTGCAAGGCAGGCTCCTGGAGATGCATCTGTCCAAGCAATATCTGACTGCTGCTTTCAATAGTGCTTATCAGGTCTTACACAGCCTCCTTATATACAGGGTTAGAGATCTTGTAAGAGAGCATTGGACCTGTTTTTAAAAACTAGTTAATGTTTCTAAAAGAGTCTGATCCTGCCTTATACAGGCTGAGTTAACAGGAAAATGAAAGCCAGGTTCTGCTGCTATGTGTTACAGGCATTACAGGTTTTCTACAGTTTGGGCTGACAGTAGTTTTCTCATTTTTTAAAAAATTATTATTTCTGAGGGCCTTTGCAAAAATGCTATCACTCTGGTCAATGACCTAAGGCCAGGCTGACACTGCTGCAGTTTCCATGACTTTGTGCAGTGCTTCACAACTATTTACTTATTACTTTTCAGAGAATTAACAATATTATATCCCTCTTGGAGAGAGAGCGGGCATCACTGTGCCCGTTCCATACCAGCTTTATTAGCAGTAGGTGCTATGGTGATGACTACTGTTGTTACAAGTAAGCCACTCAGATTTGTGTGACTCAAGATGTCTGCTCTAAGATTCAAGTTCTCTTTGACTATTATCTAGCTACTTCTGGTTGCTGCTAGACTTGAGGTCAATTGCTTCTGCCTTAATGCCGTTTGGGCTGGATGCATCTTACCTGTCAGCAGTGCTGTTTCTCAATTTAGTCCGTTTTCAGAAAAGCATTATACAGAAACAGCTTGGATGACAGGTACAAGACACAAAGGCAAGCTCTACAGAAGATCAGGAACTCTTTTTTGCTTCACCTTGCATCCCGCTACCTCCCCTTAGCACTTGCCATAGGTGACATGGGTAATTGGAGAAATGCTAAACCTGCATTCAAAAATCAATTTAAATTCACCCAATCTCATCCTGCTTCATGTTAGGGAGAGAGATTGGTGGCTTTCCCGCTGGTAGATGATGCTTGTTAAAGAGAAATAAAGAGACTCTCTTTCCTGATTTCTGGACGTTTCTTCCTTGTCTGTAAGCAAAGCACCATTTGCTGGAATAACAATGGCAGAATAGGAAATGCCTGGAATTGATGGAATGGGGAAGGTGGTGGAATGAACAATTTATGCCTGCATACTTTCCTGCAGGTTCAAGAAGTGGTGGACACCATTATAGTTATAAGAGCTCTTAGTTAATTCTAAGAAAACAGCAATGTTCAAATTAATTCATAGTCCAAAGATATGTATCTACATAAGTAAATATAATTAATTTATTTGCATAGAACTATAGATTTATTTATGCTTACCTAAAGTAAGTCTTGATATAATCAAGATATTTCTATTCAGAATAAAGTGTTGAATCCATTGTTGGGGAAATAGCTTTATTTTTTAATATTACAAATGCTACAGGCATTTGTAATATTAAAGTCATAGAATGCCCAGAATGGAGTTCCGGCACCTTTTTTTGGCTGGAACCTTGTAGGGTAGGCAAGGTGGGTTGTATGACATGTGTGAGTTCGGCATCTTTTTTTTTTTACAAAAAAAAAAAAGGAATTGCTTTATTGTCTCAAAGGAAACAGCAGTATGATGCAGCTATGAATCCTAACCTTAACCCAGTTGTCCCATTGATTCCGTTTCTTAATAACAAAAACAGATAGTTGTATTTATTGCATCAATACACTGAATTACTGTTGAAGCAGTTTTTATTATTAGCAAACCTAGGCATCAAATGTATTATTGCTGAATATTAACATGCTCTGTTTGACTGTCAGATGCCCTTTTAAACTTTAGCAAGTCAATACAATTCAATAATAATTTTGGAATCCAAATTCCTTCTTTGCCATGTTAATGGCAATTTCTGACCACACAGTACAGCAAATCAGTTAATATCATGACAGAATTAAAAAAAATAAATGTTACTGAATCAGCCTTGCCATTTTATGCTTTGAAGACAGGTATCAAGAAGAATCCAACCTGACATGGAGGAGGGATGAGCTAGAGTCAGTGCTACTGTAAAAGGGCTGGAACTGGTTTTTCCTGAATTCCTTGGAGCCTCATCTAACTGTTCCCAAGAATAGGCTGCCAGATGCGGGAGATTTCTGTATTATAGGCAGTACATAATAGTTAATTCAAGCTCTGCACATGCGGGGGTCTGGTTGTTCATGCCTGAGAACAGTTCCTTCAAAATCATTATTTTTTTAAAAAAACAAATAACTTATGTTTTTAATCGCTACTAATTGCAAAAAGAGTTAAATAAGAGCAAACCTAAGGCAATGTTTAGATAGCACAATTCTAGGAAATCCAGGAATAAAACTGCCTTCAGCAAAATTCCTTCAGTATTGTTGTTAAGAAAAAATTATGAATGTGCCATAAATTTCAAGGAATGGAGAAAGACTGAAGAAAGTCTTTAGTAAGAGTTAACAAGGAGTCCTTGATTTACAGCCATTCATCTAGCAATCATTCAGTCACATCAATGAAGATAGTGACTTACAATTGGTTCTTGCACTTATCACAATTGCAACAGTCCCATGATCACATAATCTAAGTTTGGGTGCTTGGCAACCACCATGTATCTACAATGGTTGCAGCATCCCAGGGTCACGTGATATCCATTTACAACTTTCCCAAGCTGGCTTCCAAGAAGCATAGCCAATGGGAAAAGCTGGATTTGCTTAATAACCACATGATTCACTTAACCATGGCAAAAAATATTATAAAATCAGGCATGATTCATTTAACAACGGACTTGCTTTGCAATGGAAATTCTGGTCCTAGCTATGATTGTAAATTGAGGTCTTACCTGTACACAACTAATTAATAAGCAATAAATTTCAGTATAGCTAAAAATGTAACCGAATAGTGAAGCATCTTGCATCTTACTCCCAATACTTTGTTTACAACAATTATCTTTGACGTGCCTTATGTAATAATAAAAAAATAGTATTGATTTAATAATTTTACATACAGTGCCTTATAGGCTTGTAATGCTATAAAAAATAAAAAGTAAAGCCAATAATGAAAATACATCGAAACAGTATTTAAAAATACACTCAGTACACCTAAACGTGTACAAATAGAGAATGTGAGTACCACGGCATCTTTCTCACTTAGCAAGGGAGGAAAGGTGCAATACATAAAAAAATAAAATGGTGAAAACACCTAATTATTGTCTGAAATTAAGCACACGGAATAAACCGCCAAGATCTCGCTATCCCCGCCCTCCGGGAGATAAACCCCGCCCACGTTGCCTATTGCATTGTATGATTAGCCGCTCCACTTGGCGGAAGCCCCGCCTTCTCCTTATGTGACGTATTTTCCGGTGGGGTGTGGCTTTGGGCGGCCGTCCCCGTGATCCCGGGCAAGCAGGAGGGCGCTTTAGAGAAGCGGGGAGGGGCGCTGCAGCCGAAAGTTGCCGCGGCGCCCTGAGCTTCTCCTTCTCCCGCTGGTTTTTTTTTTTTCCGCCCGCGCATCGCCTGGCCCTTGAGACGGTGGCAGCGAATGAAGGAGCCGGCGGGAGGCCGCCCGGAGCCCCTGCTTCGCCGCCGCTTCCTCCGCCTAGGCAAGATGGGAGCGAAATGAGGCCCGAGCCGAAGCGGCCACCGTCTCCTCCTCCTCCAACCCCGGGTCGGGAAGCGGAGGTGGTGGCCTTGACAGTGGCGGCGGTGGTGGAGAGCGAAGCAGCGGCCCCCGGAGCGAGCGGCGGCGGCGGCAGAAAGTGCGGCAGCCGAATCATGCTGGTCAGGAGAATCGGGTTCAAGCCGGGCGGAGGCGCCTCGGTGAGTGTCTGCGAAGAGACTCCTTCCCTTCCCGCGGCTTCCGCCCGCTGAGGCTCCGGGGAGCTCTGGCCGTCCGGGGGCGGGGGGGATGCTGCGAGTCCCGGGGCGATCGCCCTGCTCGTGGGAGGGGGATGTCGGCCGAGTTCAACGTTGAGAAGCTGCAGCCGGGTGGTGGTGGGGTGGGAGAGGCTGCTCTTTCTCTTTCTCCCCTTCTTCTGCTTTTGGGCCTGCTTGTCTCTGGAATGGTTGCAAGGGCAAGAAAGAGTTTTCCTTCCTCCCCTGTAAAGCCCTGGGGCTGATGGGGTGGGTGGGTGGGTGAAGGTGACAGCTTGGTTGGAAGAGGTCTGCTGCTGCTGCTGCTGGAGTTCTCCTTTAAGCCCATCCCATTTGTTTCAGGAGATCTTGCGGAAAACGCTTTCAGTTTCGAAAGGTTCGCTTTCGGTTTCAGGAAGCTGAACAGAGCGTTTTGCATTTAAAAAAAAAGATCTGGGATGAAGTTCGTAACTTTGGGAGGGGGACAGGACGTGTCTTAGGGATTTTGATAGCATGCCATGGATGGATGGATGGATGGATGGATAGATGGATGATGTGCCATCAAGTCGTTTTTCTTCAAATGGCCCCATAGTTTTTCTCCATGACAACCCATCCCTATATAACCTGGGCTTTCACGTCTTCCAGTGATGCACCCATCACAACTATAACAGTCCATCCACCTTGCTGCTGGTCATCCTGTTCTTTCTCTTCCCACCTTTCCCAGCATTAGAGCCTCTTCCATAGAGCGTGGGTCAGGCCACAGATACTTATACAAATTTGTCTTTGCGATTTTCATCATAAAATAGCTCCATGGTGGGATCCAATGCTCTCCAAAAGCAAATTTGTATATATCTTCCTGCCACTCCTCTAATTGCAACCCTGTTCATTACACCACTGATCAAATTACAACAATCATCTCTATACGTTTGGGTTAAGTTTTCCCTAATATATGAATGGAAATCTAGATAAGAGTGGTCTATGATCTCTTGCTAGTTTTGCTTTCTAAGAATGCTGTGGTTAGCACACATAAAGAAAATTGAAAAATAAGAATCGTACTCGGAGAATGATACAATAATTACTTTACCATAAAACAAGATCTTGCAGCTATTTATATTATACAATATATTAGTGAATTAGGTAAATATGAAAGTATCTTATGTGTTTGTGTGTTAATAAAATCTTGGTTACCTGATGGACTCTCAGTATTTTGAAAATGGCAGAGTAGGCCTTCTACTAGCAATTTACATTAAATTATTAATTTTTATAAACTTTAGAAGCATTAAATACAAAACAGTTAAATAAGGAGCAATAATTTTCACTTCTCATGCATCCTCAGTAACTGTTCTGGAGAATCCCTCAAGTGCATTGTGGATTGTTTTTAATTCTTATAGATATTTGTTACATTTTGATTAAATATTTGTTGTATATATCAATGCTTTTTTGGTAAGTTTTATTATTTGGTTGTTAGTTCGCTGACATGTTTAGAGATAAGTGGAATACAAATGTCTGTAAATAGGGCATCATGATAAAATGTTGGTAATACATAGGATTCTAAAGTGTGAAGGAAGACATTTTATTATGTAAAATCTGTTCAGATATATTGTGTTTTTGAATTGTCATTAAACGGGGAAAGAGATTTTACAGACAGATGCAAGCTAAGGATGTTATCTTTATAAACTGAAATTGTGACATTTTTGCCATCCCTTCATTCATAAGTGGCCATCTTGGAAGGGTTGCAACAAGGCATCTACAGAATCAGAACATCTTTTGCTTCATACAATGGCAAGCATAACTCCCCACAAAACCTATTATGAAAAACCAAAAGTTTCTGTCGCTTTTAATATATAAATTGTTGTTACAGAAATAAATCTTTAAGTTTTGTATATTATTAATATTGCTTTTTTTTTTAAATTAACAGCAAGGTATTGGCCGACCAAGTGTCTACCATGCTGTTATTGTGATCTTCCTTGAGTTTTTTGCTTGGGGGCTTCTCACAACACCCATGCTCACGGTAAGTTTGCAGATCCCATCAGCTGCAACCTCATTGGCATTTTTCTTGTGGAAGGAACCTTTCTTTTCTCTGCTGGTCGGAAGAAATGCCTTTTCTCAAAGCTGTTTTGTGGCTAACAGGGACTTTCAACAAATAGGGCTTCAAAGGCTATGAGCCACATTGTGGATTTCAGGAGAGGTGGGAAATCTTCATAGGTGTCTGGAAGAACACAGAAACTTATCAGGAATCCAAAACACATCCAGGAATTAGGCTATTCCAGACTGGACGTCAGTTGTGCTTGCCTTGCCACCCAATGCAGAGAGAACATAAATTTCTTGAAACAAAATCCAAGGCAGTTACCAATATAAGAAGCATATCTTAAAAAAATCTGTGATAAGTTAGCAGGATTTTGGAGAAATAAAATATGTTAAATTTTATACTGGAAAGCAGGAATTTTCTTAATTAAAATACTAGCTTTGCATCATTAGATAAAATTAATATACCAGTTTTGTACCATTAGATATGGAACTTTGGGTTCCAAGGCAATTCTCATCTACTCCAAGGCTGGTATTTAACTATGTATGTGAATGCTGCTAGTGTCTCATTGCTTAGAACAAAGAACACTCTCATAATTGTTTACTTCTTTTAGGCAATACATTTTTTCTATCATTGCTATAAAACCTTTAGTTCTACTTACTGTCAATTGTGTTCTTATTTGCTGAGATACTATAGTACTTAAAATATAGTAGTGATAGGGTTTTAATTATAATTTATGAAAGTCAGGTAACACTGTTCTTGTCAAAACCCATCCATTCATGGGTATCAATTCCCTATAGGTTGAAGGTCAGCTGAGTTTTGGGAATGGCTTGTCAGCTTGCACGTAAGAATTGTTCTCAAACTGAGAAGGCATTCTATGTAATGAACATTTTAATTTCTTTTCCTGTGCTGCTTGGAACGAGTGTTTTCAATATACACGATACCCAAAGCAAATTCTGCATTTTTTCCCCTTCCTTTCTCACAACCAAAATAGCTGTTGCCATGTCTGTTATAAGAAGATTGTGGGAGAGATGCAGATACATCTCATACTGATGTTCTATAGCTTGTGATACATTTGTATCACATTTCATGCAACTGGAAATGTGCATATAATTATCCTTTTTGTTGTCTTATTCTACATATAATGTATAACCTTAATATTGCAGTTGTTTAAACATTAATAAGTTAAGTATTTGCAAGACCGCCTACTACCTCATAGTTCCCTTCGTCCGGTTAGATCCCACAGGCTGGGCCTCCTTCATGTCCCGTCGGCCAAGCAGTGCCATTTGGCGGGGCCGCGGAGGAGGGCTTTCTCTGTGATGGCGCTCACATCTTGGAACCAGCTCCCCCCCGGAGATTAGGACCGCTCCCACCCTGTTGGTTTTCTGTAAGCTGCTTAAGACCTGGCTTTTCCGGCAGGCCTGGGGTTTATAAAATCTGACCCCTGGATGACTGTTATTGGACTGTTTGTTTTGTTATGTTTTATGGTGTTTTTATTGTTAGCCGCCCAGAGTCCTCTGGGAGTGGGGCGGCTTATAAATTTTAAGAATAAATAAATAAGAATAAATATAAATAATATCAGTTTCAGCAACTACTGAAGATATGCTTTTTGGTCTGGAATATTTAATTATGATGGAGCATATGGCTATAATTATTTCTTTAATGGAGGTAGTGATGACTTAATCTGTTAGTTTGGTCCTAGATTTGTGTTCAGTGACGTTTAGCTCAGGAGGAAAGGATTTAGGGGGCAAATTTCTTTAATCTTCAATTCACATTATTGTTCTCAACAACTTCTCCATATTCTGGAGGGCTAGATTAATAATGGTGAGGACTTAGAAGAAGTGCTACTCAAAAACTTGCTGTATTCCCCTCCTATATCTTTGTGTTTCTGTTAGTTTGCAGTTCCCTTCATGAATGTTCTCATGAAGGAGTCTTTGGTTTTGCAGTTATTAAATATGCATTTTCTTAAATTGAGAAATTAGTTTTGAAATGAAATATTTTTCTTATAGGTCTTACATAAAACATTTCCTCAGCATACATTTCTAATGAATGGTCTCATTCAAGGTGTTAAGGTAAGAATATTTTAAGCATTATTATCACATTGATTAACAGAATAGCAATTCTAAATTGGAAATATTACATGATTTATAGTTATAAAAAGGCAGGTACAGGTATAAACACTTTTTTTAAAAAAAAGTAGTTATGTAATTAAAGTTGTGTATATTCCTAAGTATATGTAAGACCAGTTGAACTTAGCAGGCCTTAATTCTCAATGGTTAAAGCTGCACTGATACTTACTAAATTTTAAAAAATGAAGCAATAAAACATCTAAATGAAATTAACAGCATATCAGTTTGATAAATAATCTGACCTCAGCAATTGATTTGTGTGAAATAAGGATGGAGTTTAAACCAGTTTTTGCATTTGTGAACTGTGGCTTGAAAACTTAGTGTCAATAATAGAAGAGCACATGCAAAATGGACAAAGGCGTGCACTAATATTAGCTTAAAAACCAATATAATCAACAGTACAATGTTTGCACCACAACATTAGCAACTATATACCCCTTTTGCATTTGCCTTCATAGATACCTGCCTGCAAAAAGCACACTCTAGAACGGGGGTCTCCAACCCACGGGCTGCAATACTGTACCAGTCCACGGTCTGTGCAAGTAGGCGAAGCTTTATCCGCACATGTGTGGAATCTAGGTAGTGCACAAAACCAACCCCTGGTCTGTGGAAAAATTATTTTCCACAAAACCAGTTCCTGGTACCAAAAAGGTTGGGGACTGCTGATCTACAACATATTTTAACACTTGCAACATGACTGCTAACATTCCAAAGGGCAATAATCTATATGCTACTAAAACTCTTGTTCCCATAACCTTTAGCTAGGTGAAATGGTGCATCATAGGGCAACAGCTTTCGAATCAAGGTACTTCAAACGGACTAACTTACAGGGTGTGTCCAAGATCCATGACTGACCTATGGCATTGAAATTTGGCAAATTTTATAAAACATTTGGTCATAAAATTATCATAAAACAGTTGATGACATTATACAAAGTGTCATAAAACATCCCCCATGCTGGTGTTTGTGCCATACTATACAGTTCAATATGGCCTACTTTCAAGGCAGAAATGTATCCCAACTTTTCCAGTGAAGGCAGTACATTAGAAGTTCTGTCATTGGTGAAGGCATTGAAGACTACTGCAATGCGCTCTACATGGGGCTACCCTTGAAAAATATTCGGAGACTACAGTTGGTCCAGAATGCAGCCGCGCGAGTGATAGTGGGTGCTCCTCGATACACCCACATTACACCTATCCTCCGTGAGCTGCACTGGTTGCCTATTGGTCTCCGGGTCCAATTCAAGGTGTTGGTCATTACCTTTAAAGCCCTATATGGCTCAGGGCCAGGCTATTTGCGAGACCGCCTACTACCTCATAGTTCCCTACGTCCGGTTAGATCCCACAGGCTGGGCTCCTTTGGGCCCCGTCGGCCAAGCAGTGCCATTTGGCGGGGCCGCGGAGGAGGGCCTTCTCTGTGATGGCGCCCACGCTTTGGAATCAGCTCCCCCCGGAGATTAGGACCGCTCCCACCCTGTTGGTCTTCCGTAAGCTACTTAAGACCTGGCTTTTCCGGCAGGCCTGGGGTTTATAAAACCTTACCCCTGGATGATTGTTTTTGTATTGTTGTTTGTTATGTTTTGTGTGTTTTTTATTGTTAGCCGCCCAGAGTCCTTCGGGAATGGGGCAGCTTATAAATTTTAAAAATAAAATAAATAAAATAATAAAATAAAGAATCTGGTAAAGAAATATTTTTGAGAGGATGATTCAACAGATTGCAGGTTGCCTAGTTTGTATAAAAATGTAGCACTATGTCTGATCTAGAAGAACCCCTGATTGGGATCATATGGTTGGATAACTGCTGACTTTTTCTTATTCCTTTCCTCATTATCTCTATCCAATATTACTAGCAGCAGAGTTGGAACCAGATCATGTTGCAGTATTGGCTAGGCCAGAAACATTTGGTTTGGGAGTTGACAGTTGTATTTTGAAAAATATTTTATTAGTCATGCAGTTAGAAAAGCTGAAGTGCTTGAAGAAACATTGCTCAAAATGATCTGATTTTGTTCTAAGAAAAGCCAAAATATTTTCATCCTCAGAGCAAATATGCAGATAGTCGTCACGTAGTGAACTGATTGTCCAGTTGCTAAACACTAGGGTTGCTAAGAGAAATATCACATAACCACAATGGACTTACAATGTCACTTTCCATTTGGTCCATTAAGTGAATCATATGGTTGTTAAGTAAAACATCATATGACCACAACATGCAGTTTTACTTCTGCGTTCTCTGTTAAATCTATTTATTGCCAGATGGCTGGGGAGCATGCAGATGATGATTATGTGTCTGCGGGATGCTGTGACAATTGTTACAGTTTTCTGGTCACAAAGTGCCCAAATGATTTAAATGAGGCATTTGGTAAATGAGGACTTACCTGTACAGATCTTTTTATAGAGATCTTTTTGTTTCAGACTGCTTGACTTGAGATACTTTGAGCTTACAAGAGGTGTTCTGTAGTTGGTGAAAAAATAAAGACCTTGGGGAAACTGGGGGCTAGGATTAGTTTCACTGACTAAGTTGGGCATTTGTGATGCATTGGAGGCACACCAGATGATTTGGAGAGTAGTTCTGGAGACAGCGGAATAAAAGTGAATCAAGGACAGCCTTTGCTTCTTCCTCTTCTAATGGATTCACAGTTATGCGAATTAGTCATGCTGGCTGAGGAATTCTGGGAGTTGAAGTCCACAAGTCATAAAAGAGGCAGGTTTGAAGACCCCTGATATATACTTTTACCTAGTGAACACTCAAGAGATGGAGGGAGGCAGAGATAGTAGAAATGAGCTAGCCCAATGGAATTTTCTTTTCAAATACATTTTCAATATTATGTTCCAGTATTAAAAATCAGATCAATATCAGAAACTGCTGAAATATATGTGAAATAATCTTCTTTGGTATATAGCAGTGGTTCTCAACCTTTTTAATGCCGCAACCCCCAACCGGTTGTAAGTCGAGGGCTACTCAACCGGTCGTAAGTCGAGGACTACTCAACTGATGCAGCACCATTTGCAGAATGGGACTTTTGGCGGGCTCAGCAGGGCAGAGACAGCCTGGACAATTCCTATTGGCTTTTGAAAGCCAATAGAATTAGACTCTAGTCAAGAGAGTCTATTCTATTGGCTTTCAAAAGCCAATAGAATAAAAGGGAATAGCACAGCTAAGGAAAAGGGAAAAAAATGGCGGACTGCATTGTTTGGCGACCCCCGTGAAATGGTCGTTCGACCCCAAATGGGGTCCCGACCCACAGGTTGAGAACAACTAGTATATAGCATGAGTTTTATAATTCTCTAGATACTGACCAACATTTCACTGTTTCATCTACCAGTCTAATTTTTTCTGTTTTAGTCTTCCTTTACTTCAAAGTGACTTGTAGATTATCAAACATTTATGACATAAGGTGTTATGGGTTGGAATATTACAGCTAATTTGCAGATTAAAAGGCTATGTAAGGACAGTTTACCTTGAAAGATCAAATACATACACCATTCTGTTTCTGTGGCACTTTCATTAAATTGATCAGTTGGAGAATAGCTGTGCCTGTTTTTTGTTGGAACTACTTTTACACCTAAGGAAGATTTTCTGTGCTCACCTGAAGTAGCTCATCAGTTAAATTATTCCTTGGAGACTCTTTTATCCAAGTGTTGTGACCTTCATCAACTTTAGCGGTGCCTGAGTTAAGGAATTCTATGCAAAATTAACTATCTTTTATGTATGGGGCCAAGCCCGTGTGGTTTGTTCTTTTTTAAACATTACTAAAGATTATAATATAATAATGGAAAGTAATATAAACTAAAAGAAAAATATGATAGTTTGCTGTGTTTTTCACAGCGCTGTCTTCAGTTCACAATTCTTCTGTGAGCCCCGCAATCCTGGTTTTTCGAAGCAATAATGTCGTAAGATAAATTCTAGGGAAAATTTTCCCCTTCTCAAATTAACTCTCACTGAGTTCTAGTAAAAGGTTTGTGAAATTGCTTTTTACTAAATTTACTCTCTTTGAGTTTTGTGCTTTACGTCACTTGCCAATATGTGTGTATGAATGATGAACTGAATATTATATGCAATACTGGCTGCAGAAAAACCAGGCAAATCTGATCTTAGAATCATAATATTGGAACAGGGCATTTAAACTATTAAGTTCAATGTTCAGTGCTGGTGGCTAAATTAAAGCATGCCAAACAGATACCAGTCTAGCCTGTTGTTGAATACGTACTGTGAAGAATAATCTATCACCACATTGAATAGTGAGTTTCATTGTCCAATGCTGCTGCTGCTATTGCTCCTCCTCCTCCTCTTATTCCTTTCTTTCTTCTTTTCTCTCCTTCCTCCTCCTCCTCTTCCTCCTCTTCCTCCTCTTCCTCCTCCTCCTCCTCCTCCTCCTCCTCCTCCTCTTCCTCTTCCCATTCAGTTGGAATCTGTCTTACAACTTAAATGCATGATTCTGTGTCATGCACAGAATAAGAGAGAATAGGCCTTGGACCTTCTGTGTGGCATTCTTTCAGAACATATCTACCTAAAATAGCCTGTTTGTCAAATGTTTTGCTTGAAGTAATTTACAACATTCCCATAATCAAAGAGGTTGCTGAGATTTGTTCATAATGGATCTGTGCTGACTTCTAATAATTTCTAAAAGCAGTATCACAATAGAAACAGGAGAACTTGCACTGTGTGGTCATCTACTTTAAAAATTCAAACAAATTAAGCTGGGGGGGGGCTGTTAAAAAAATAAGTAGTGAAGACAAGTAAATCACTATTAATCTGATCTACTCACACTGTTTAACAAAAAGACATAGGTTTTTGGATTTTTCGGAGACATTAAGTTATAATAATAGAGTTTAATTACTGGTTTCTTTGTAAAGCCTTCCTTTTTAAAACTGATTTGCCTTTGCTCTTATTAGCTACAGTATTTGTGGCTGGAGTCCTTTGACCAAGCATTTCTTAAACTGCATTTTTTGCAAATATATAGAGCAAATAAAAAGGTTTAAATGAAATTAATTTGCAGACGACACCAAGCTGGCAGGAATAGCCAACTCTCCAGAAGATAGGCTTAAGATATAGAAGGATCTTGACAGACTTGAACATTGGGCGCTATCTAACAAAATGAAATTCAATGGTGAAAAAAGTAAGGTTCTACATTTAGGCAAGAAAAACCAAATGCACAGGTATAATATAGTAGTAACTGTGAGAGGGATCTTGGAATCCTAGTGGACAATCACTTAAATATGAGCCAGCAGTGTGCTGCAGCTGCCAAAAAAGCCAACACTGTGCTAGGCTGCATTAACGGGGATGGAATCAAGATCATGTGAAGTGTTAATACTATTTTACAATGCCTTGGTAAGGCCACATTTGGATTGCTGCATCCAGTTTTGGTCACCACGATGTAAAAAAGATGTTGAGACGCTAGAAAGAGTACAGAGAAGAGCAACAAAGATGATCAGGGGACTGGAGGCTAAAACATATAAGGAACAGTTGCTGGAATTGGGATGTCTAGTTTAATGAAGAGAAGGACGAGGGAGGACATGGAAGTAGTGTTCCAATATCTCAGGGGCTGCCACAAAGAGGAGGGAGTCAAGCTATTTTCCAAGGAGCCTGAAGGCAGGACAAGAAGCAACAGATGGAAACTAACCAAGGAGAAAAGCAACCTAGAACTAAGGAGAAATTTCCTGACAATTAGAACAATTAATCAGTGGAACAGCCTGCCTTCAGAAGCAGTGAATGCTCCAATACTGGAAGTTTTTAAGAAGAGACTGGACAGCCATTTGCCTGAAATGGTATAGAGTTTCCTGCCTGAGCAGGGGGTTGGACTAGATGACCTCCAAGGTCCCTTCCAACATTATGATGATGATGATGTCCTTGCAAATATGGTTAGCATTCAATAATTTGAATACTTTTTAAAAATTCATAAAGATGTTGAAGCTTTCATATAATAAAAATATATTTTGGTCGAAAATAATTCTCTGAATTCCATGAAATAATCACAGTAAATCCGTGTTAACATTTAAAATTATGACATTTACTAATCTCAAACTGTCATCTGTACTTCATGAGAATATATCTAGTTTCTGGTAACATAAAGGTGATATTGCACTTATCCCAACTATGGGCAATGTCAATCACTATAGAAACATAATTCTAGGGTAGTAAGATGTTTGGTTTTATACTATATATCAGGGGTGTCAAACTCAGTTTCATTGAGGGCCACATCAGCATTGCGGTTGCCCTTGGGGGGGGGTATGTGTGGCCACGGTGTGTGTGTGGCCTACTGGGTGGGTGTGGATGGAGTGGGTGTGGCCTATTGGGTGGGCATGGCCAGCTCTACTTCGTTCGATTCAAGGATGCCTGTGGGAGCCTGGGCAGGAGTAGGACAGATCTGAGTGTCTCTGGCAAAAGGGGGTAGGACCGGGGCAAGTGCCAAGGCATGGTCCACTGGAGGAGCCTCACTGCCTGCTGAAACCCCTCCCCCGGAGCCAATCAAGCCGGATAGGTGAAGTAGGTGAGGGCCATTTGCTGGCCACTTCCAGGCGATGGTGCATTTCTTCATTCCTCACAAAGGGTGACACCTCCCCAGTATGCTCCAGGGGGCAGGGTGACACGGCAGGGCTGTTTCCTCGCTGTTTCCAGATGGCCTTGAGCTAAGGCTGAATGCATTTCAGCATAGATGGCCATCACAAAATTGTACATTGGCTTCCTCCCGGCCGGCTAGGGCCAAGGCAGCAGGGGCCATTCCCTTACTGTTTCCAGGATGGCTTTGTGGGCCATTTGAAACCACTTCGCGGGCTGCATCTGGCCCCCGGGCCTTGTGTTTGACATCTCTGCTATATAACATATTCTTAGCTTTTTATTTTGCTTTGATCTACCCTTTGAAATGACTTTGTGCTTCTAGCAATCTATAGTCATTGTGACCTTTTGTATATTATAATATAATCTCTGTCTGATGGAAACTGCATTCTTCATTTTATTGAGATGGACGCTCAAATATATTACAATGAACAATTCACCCATTTGTTTAGCAACTTTCACTTTTGCCATTGCTATGGAAACAATCTTCCCTTGTAGCTTGAGAGTTTTATTGGATTTCAAAAGTATGACACTCATGTTTGGAACTTATGCAGCTTCACTGGCTTGCTGTATGTGCATGTGTACGTGTGTTTTAAAGAAAATGGTTTATTTCTATAACTCGTTAGTTTAAATTATGCTTTATCAATAAATGCATTTTACAGTCGCTATGTTACTGGAAACAATATTAAAATCATTACCATTTTGTTCTTAGGGTATTTTATCCTTCATGAGTGCTCCACTGATAGGTGCTTTGTCTGATGTCTGGGGAAGAAAATATTTCCTCCTTATTACAGTTTTCTTCACTTGTGTCCCTATTCCATTAATGAAGATAAGTCCATGGTAAGTGTGGCATAAATATGTGGGTATTTCAGTGGGGGGAAGGCTTGGGGTAAAGGGACTATATTAAGAAATCTATTAAACTTTCTTGCTTCTGTGTCAAAGTGAGCCAGTATAAGCCTTTTATGTACACTCTAAGTACGTTTGGCAAAGGAATCACTAAACATGGATGGAATATAAATCTTAACTGATAAATAATCTAAAAGTTTGCTTTTCTTCGATATGTTTACAGTTTTTTATGTAGCTGCAATACATAAACATGGCTCTGATTTTGCAGGTGGTATTTCGCAATGATTTCTGTATCTGGGATTTTTGCTGTTACGTTCTCTGTAATATTTGCATATGTAGCTGATATAACTCAAGAACACGAGAGAAGCACTGCTTATGGATTGGTAAGAATGTTTCTTAATAATTCTTTGACACAAAATGTACTTTGGTTTATTGGGTATCATGTCAGCATTCCCTAATTTCTGATTTTTTAAAAAATGTGATATTGCTTAAAAGTAAAATTTGAAGCTGTTTTTTAAGAAATTATAGTAGCTCTATTAATATACATGATGTCTAATGGAGAACAAAAAAAAAAAATCTTGTATACAGCATCCTCAAGAATAAACTAGTCCATTAAATAGGAAGAAGGTTTGTCAGCCCCACAAGGTAGACCAGACCAAGAATTCAATTCTGACATGATTCCTTTCTTCATCTTAACAATTTATAAAAAGAGGATAATCTCCTAATTAATTTATTATGCATCCTTTGAAGACAAATTTTCTTATCTTGGATCTTTCATGAGTGAAGAAATGCTAGGATAATAATGATTGTTTCAGAATGACTCTCCAGTAGATTTCTATATAAAAACTGATTCTTAACTGGCCAGTTCATGGAAACTTATCTTTATTTAATCAGTAAATTAAACCATTGGTTTATTTATTTATTTATTTATGAGACTTATATACCGCTTTAAGTGCAAGCACTCTCTAAGCGGTGTACACCAGTAAGCAATGTATATATATATATATTTACATTGCCCCCAACAATCTGGGTCCACATTTTACCTACCTCGGAAGGATGGAAGGCTGAGTCAACCTTGAGCCGGTGAGATTTGAACCGCTGACCTGCTGAAAACAGTCAGCTAAAGTGGCCTGCAGTACTGCACTCTAACTGCTGCGCCACCTTGGCTCATGGTTTAATTTTTTGCAAATGTTAGCATAAAATCTATTAAAATGCTTTTCTTTCGCACACTGGAATACTTTTTAATATAGATGACGGTTAAAGTAAGTGAATACAGGATTCAATTTATGGGTTGTGGGAGTAGCTATGTTAGTTGGATATAGCAGAAGCAACAAAGCGCTGTTCAGTGCTTAAATAACTGACAGTATTAAATGAAGCACAATCTTTTGTGAACTACAATTTCTGTCATGACATGTATGAAGCACTGTCTTCTGATAAGAGGGGTAGGAATATAACCATATCAATAGAGAATGAACAAGGAGGTTAGCGATGATGATCATGATTTGGGAGCTTAGCAACTGGCTAGCAATTATGGTGTTGAAGCATCCTAAGGTCATATGATCACCATTTATGAACTTTGCTGCTGGCTTCCAACAAGCCAAGGCAATAGGGAAGCTGTCAGGAGGTTGCAAATGGTGATCACATCACCATGGGATGTTGTTACTGCATGGGATTCTTCTAGAAATGGCAACTGAAACTCCTTACCACTTTATACAGTGGGACGATCAAAAGCATCCTGTCATACAGCATCACAGCCTGGTTTAGAAGCATCACTGCTTCAGATAGGAAGGCGATGCAGAGAGTGGTGACGATGGCTGAAAAGATTATTGGCAGTTCCTTCCCTTCCATCCAGGAGATAGCACATAAGTGTTGCTTGAGCAGGGTCCATAGGATTGTCTGGGAAACTACACATCCTCTTCACAACCTGTTTTCCTTGTTATCTTATGGGAGGAGGCTTCGTGGTATCCGAAGCAGAACATCCAGATTCAGTCACGGTTTTGTTCCATACAGTATTAACCTTGTGAATTCTAAAGCTTCCTCCTTCTGTTATGTATTCAAGATAGACAGTGATTAATATTTATATGTTACTTATATGTAAGGGTGTAGGTCTATACATATGTTGTATATAGTATGTTTAAATGTGTATTATGTATGTTGAGAGCAAGCAAATGTGTATTATGTATGTTGAGAGCAAGCAACTAAATTTCATTTTTAATGTGTGCCATTGTGCGTACAGTACATGTCAGGAGCACCTAAGCACTTCTAGGTTGAAAGGATTGAATGACGACATCACTGTTGCCCAGAGGATGCCTAGTTGGGGGCTTCTTTCATGTCCCCATTAAAAAAGGGATAATGTTTAAAAAACATTTTTTTTAAAATTTAAGCCACACTATTTTATTTGAAGATAAAAATAGAAAATAACTTCTATTTTTTGGGAATCTAAAAGTTGTTATAAGGTTCAGCAATATAATTGCAATATTGTGATAGGATTGGAAAATAAATTAAAGAAATGGAAAATTGATGGAATTATTCCAGCTAAAAGAGTCACATGATAGACTAATGAAAAAGAGGATTTAAGTAAATGAAGAAGAAACATTGTGTCATGGTTCCGACAGATGAAACTCTTCAAAAGAACTTTGAGGCATTGTTTACTTTAAAGAATCTTTTATTCGAGAATCAAAGTATTGGCACTACATAGTTAAAGCCAAAAACTGAATTTCCCTCCCCTGAGCACAAAGTAACAAAGCACAATTCCATCTTCCAATTAACAGTCATAAATCACATCCCCCAATTAGCTTGAAGCAGGGCTTTCTCCCCAGCTCTTCAGCCAGCCAAAACATTATCAATGGGCGCAATAAACTTGGATTCCCATGGCTGAGTTATTACTGTTATCACTAGCTGGACTCTCATCCACATTCCCCTTCCAGCATCAACTAACTCTAAAAGCAAAAGAGTAAAATGGCAGCATTTCCATCTGTTGTCAAAGCAAGAACATCTGATGTTAGCAGTATTGACACATTGCAGTTGAGAAATTATGAGCCTTTATAATATTAGCATGAGAATTTCTGAAATAGTAATTCCAATTACTGATATTGCAATACTTATATTAATATTGAATGCAATGAGATAAATGTAACATCAAAATAAAAATAATCATAATTATAACTTTGATAAAAATAATGAAATTCAAATAATTGTTAGTGACTTTTAATACTGAAAAATTATGACACTGTCAAGAGATTAGGGGGGAATTTATTTTCCAAGTTCTGTTTTTTAACATTCATGCTGCCTTTCCATTAAAGAAAATTGCAGTTCACACCAAATACGGAAATGTTACAGCATGAACCACTACTTACCACAATAATAAATAATACTTTAATTACAGCCATAAAACAACAAGAAAACCACACCTCAGAATATTAATAGTAAAAGAAAAATCTTTAAATGCCTTCAGAATTCTGGGGGTAGAATTCTGTGTCTCTTAAATTGCTTGTAGTCTGTAAAAGAAGCGGGAGACAGAAAAATATGCATGCTTACTTTAAAGCGACATGTCACGGCTTTGTTGAATTTGTATCACAAATTCATTTCCTGGAAAGGAGTGTTTAGTATTGCTCTTTATATCTCTGCAGTATAAATTATTCTGATAAATGTTTATTAATGCTGCCAAGGATATTTCAGGAATCATATTGCCCCCTCCCCATTTTTTTCCCTATGTTAGTACAAAATGAGATGCTAACTAAGAAAGCATGTTGAGCTGTGGTGAGATCAGTGGGCAATAGTAGTTGAAAATGACGATGATGATGATTTTGCAGCTCAAATTGATCATCAGCATGCTGGTTGGAAGCAATGGGTAGAGGGCAGTTTACAAATTTAGTTGAAATGAGATTCCTGTACAACCTACTGGATCATTTGCATAGCTGTAGAAAAACTCTGGCGCTTCCTTCTCCAAAGCAGGTGGGTAGGCTGAATTGTTTTGCAGAAATGCACCTACATCGCCTTGTTCATTTTTCTAATATCAGAAAACATTCAGTGAAATCACTCATAAAAAAAATTCAAATTGCAAGCTAAATCAGCTTTAAAATTAAGAAATATAAGGAAAGCTTGATGAATTAGAAGGGGTATTACCATAAGAAGAAGGATTGGGCCACAATGATTTAATGTAGCTTCATTGAATATTCTGTGATGACTGAATATTTATCAGATATTATCAGATTTTTATCATATTTTTCTCTGGAGCTGGGCTTTAATAGTCACTTCTCTATGATGTATTACATATGTCTAGGTCAGAACATCTGTATCTCATTACTGTTTTAATTGTGTTACTTTTTTCTTCTATCAAAGTATTATCTTTTATATATTTTTTCTGCTCCTATTTAGGTATCTGCTACGTTTGCGGCAAGTTTAGTAACTAGTCCTGCTATTGGAGCACATCTGTCTAATTTGTATGGTGATAACTTGGTGGTGTTAGTTGCTACGGTGGTGGCTGTTGTAGATATCTGTTTCATTCTACTAGCTGTACCAGAATCTCTACCTGAAAAAATGAGACCACCTTCATGGGGAGCTCTTATATCATGGGAACAAGCAGATCCCTTTGCAGTAAGTTGTCAGCTATATTTATTCTGCTTCATCATACAAGATGTCATTTTTTTGTTTGTGAAAGAAAATGTATTTTGAGTGGATTGATTAAAATGAAATTTTGTCAAAACAGGTACAAAGCTATTATTTCTACATGTAACTTTCTAGTTATGTCTAGAAATGACTTGTGATGGGCAATACTAGTGATAGTAAAATCCTACAGAACCTTTACAATACAGGTAGTCCTCAACTTACAACAGTTCATTTAGTGACCATTCAGAGTTACAATAGCGCTGAAAAAAGTGACTTATGTCCATTTTTCACACTTACGACCATTGCAACATTCCCACGGTCATGTGATCAAAATCCGGATGCTTGGCAACTGACTCACATTTATGACAGTTACAGTGTTCCAGGGTTATAAGATCACCTTTTGCAACCTTTTGACAAGGAAAATCAATGGGGAAACCAGATTCACTTAACAATCACTTAACATATCAGCTGCAGTGATTTCACTTAACAGCTATGGCAAGAAAGGTTGTAAAATGGGGCAAAACTCACTCAACAAATGTCTCACTTAACAACAGAAATGTTGAGTTCCATTGTTGTAAGTTAAGGACTACCTGTATTTAACAGAGTAGTCTGTTTAATTTTATGACATGCAAGCAGGAACATAGATAATTGTTTATTAGATAAGTCAGTGTGGAATTGAAAAGGTGACAAATGAAACAGGACACTTCAGCCCTTGTATGCTTTTCTGTTATTTCATTTATCCTGACTTCTGAAACAGTTCAGATCATCGTCCTTTTTAAATCTAGTATTATGAAATGAAAACAAAAGCAACATATGTAGTTCCTGTGGTCTGACTTCACTAGCTCTGAGGACAGGCAGATTGTTACTAATTGGAATTTAGCTTCATTCGGTTTAGAAAGTAGAATCAAATTATTGGATGAACAGTTTTTAATTTTGCCGAGAAAGTATACTATTAAGTGCCATCTTGATTAATTTGGCCCAAAGTCAAGATTTTGGTTACCGTGGGCGACTGCCCAGATGAATTTAGGGACTCATCAATAAGAAGAATATTTAATGCATTAATAATGGATTGAAACAAACCATTACAAAATTATTCTACCTGAAGTGAGGGAGGAATAGGGTATAGGAGAGAACTATTTACCAGAGATTCTGTCCTTTCCAATATGATGGTGGGAGTTGTTAGCTTTTCCTATTTTAATCTGAAGTACCTCAGAATTTACATGACAGTTCTGTGAATGGCTATCCAGATTTTTGGAGTTATGTCTCATCACTCTCCCAATCGGTCCTTTTTCTTTCTTTATAAAGTTATGCCAGCCTTACTACAGGTAATCCTTGACTTACGACCATGATTGACCCCAAACTTTATGTTGCTAAGTGAGACAGTTGTTAAGTGAGTTTTGCTGCATTTACAACTTTTCTTGTCACATTCGTTAAGTGAATCTGGTGTTAGGGTTAGGATTAAGGGTATGTGAGGTTTGGTCCATTATGCGACCTTACTTGGCACAGTTGTTAAATGAATCACTGTAGTTAAATTAGTAACACGGTTGTTAAGTGAATCTGGCTTCCCCATTGATTTTGCTTGTCAGAAGGTTGCAAAAGGCGATCACATGACCCCAAGACACTGCAACCGTCATAAATATGAGCCAGTTGCGAAGCATCCGGATTTTGATCATACGACCATGGGGATGCTGTAACGGTTGTAAGTGTGAAAAATGGTCATAAGTCATTTTTTTCAGTGTCATTGTATCTTCAAATGGTCACTAAATGAACTGTTGTAAGTCGAGAACTACCTATATTGGCTTACCCCAATAAAACTCAGTCCCAGCAGATGTAGGCAATCTTATGGTGAATCTCACTTTCACTCTGGAGCAGATGATTAGTAATCTGGATATAGAGAGTTTTTCTATCAGCCTTTTGCCATTTTCCCTTCAGGTTAGATTCATTGCTACTCACACCCACCATGGGTTGATTAACATGGTTACCCTTAGGCAGCCCATAGTTCCAGATGGATTCTGACAGGAACATGGGTAATTTCTCAGTAGTCTTGTGGACAGTTTCGTTGAGCACCTGATTAGCATTGGCAATGTAGGCAGGCAATGTGATTATTTCCAGATAGCCTCTCTGTTGGCTAATTCTAAATGGCTCCCTGGTTTACTTCTGGGAGGTGAAGTTGGAGAATCATCATCTGAGATGCCAACTGAAGACAAAAAGTGAACCTGAGCATGGCTACAAACTAATTTTCAAACCAATGTAGGGGTCATATAGGAAATGAAACAACTATTCTACTGTCTTGGTGAGCTCTCAGCCAGCAATCTTGTTTAGGGTGGCAGGCTCCCTTTGGGAAGAACTCAGCAGTTAAATCTCCTTCCTGGCTGCTGCAACTTGTTTACGTGATATTTGGCAAACAAAGCTATTCAGATTCTCCAAAATCTTGACTGTTTGTGTGCAGAATTTGTTGTAATGACTGGATCAAGAACAAATGAAATGATAAAATGTACTCTTGGCTCTTATACTCATCTGTGGATTGGCTATCCCCCTCAAGTAGACCAGACCAAGAAATAATTCCCTGGAAAGTCTAAGACTACTTTAATTGAGAAATGACTGTAATAACAAATCTTTGACAGTGCTGTGCATCTTCCATTCTTATACCCAGATGAGTTAAGAAGTTGTCTTTCTGAGCCAGTTATGAGTGCTTTGGGCTTGTTTTGGATTTATAACTTGTTTTTCTCCTAGTTGCTTTACTAATGGATTTGGTCTATATCTCTCAAGGTCATTTTCCTTATTCTGTACTAGACTGGATCTTTGCCAATCCTGACTTCTTTGATTGGGGAAAGAACATGATAAATTGGATGTGGCACACTATCAATACCTCATTGCAGGAGGGATTGATGCCAACAGTTTTGAAGGAACTTCTTCCTTAAGAGATGGCTCACTGAATCTATCTGTCCTAGACAAGCATTGCCCTGTCTCTAAATTCCCATTTTTGGAATATAGACAATGGTCAATGCACAATTACAGAACATTCTAAAGAAAGCGAGTTATTTGGATCAGCCCACTTTGTGAATGAGTTTCAAAACCTTCTACTGTTCTCTTAGATATCTCAGTAATCCTTGATACTGTAGACCAATGTTTCTCAACCTTGACAATTTTAAGGCATGTGGACTTCAATTCCCAGAATTCCACAGCCAGTATTGCTGGCTGTAGAATTCTGGGAGTTGAAGTCCACATGCCTTAAAATTGTCAAGATTGAGAAACACTGCTGTAGACTTACGGACTTCTTACAGTGACTGGAGACTGTAGGCTGTGTTAGAATGGCTCTTGTTTCTTAGGGAACAATTCTAGTCAGGACAGGGAAGAGAAATTGATTCATTGCACTTTCGTGCAATGCCAGAGGATCCATTCCTTTATTCCTATTTAACTTTTATATTAAGTTGCTAGGGGATTCCAATCAGTCAGTTTGGGATTTAGTGTCATCAGTAATCTGATGCTCTCTAATTATTCATTCTTGCCCTGTTCTATACAGTAGATTCTGTCAATATCTTGACATAGTATCATAATATTTGATGAGACAAAATAGTCCAAAACTGAACCTAAGTAAGGTGGAATTACTTTTTTGATTGGAATGTACTGACATTATATTTCATAATGCAAACTTGAGGGAATAGGTCCCTGAGTTAGTTATTCTCCTAAGCTTTATTTATTGTTCTGTGGAGGTTTTATTGTTGGTTGCTTATGAGCTACCGTATGTGGCGGCGTACAAGGCGACCCGGCGTATAAGACGACCCCCATCTTTATCGCTGAGCCGCATTCCTAGAACGTCGTCTTATACGCCGGAAACTACCAGTATTTCCGGCGTATAAGACGACTCGGCGTATAAGACGACCCCCGTCTTTTGCGCCGATTTCAGCGCTCGCGGAAGTTGCCTTATACGCCGGCATTTACGGTACTAAGAGTCTTTTCATCTGTGGTGGATCCAAATTGAATGAATGCATGAATAACTATTATTAATAAATTATAGAAATAACTCATTTATTTCTGATATTTCCATTTTGTCTTACCTTACTTTTCCTCTATCTTTTGACAGTCTTTGAGAAAAGTTGGAAAAGATTCTACAATCTTGCTGACTTGCATCACTGTTTTTCTTTCTTATCTCCCTGAAGCCGGCCAGTATTCTAGCTTTTTCCTTTATTTGAGACAAGTAAGTAGTTTCCAGTATTTTTCACTGTCTAACCAGTGAACAAAGCTTTAATGTGGGGTTTCCATCTTTATTGGACTAGTGGGCACAGATGAAATTAAAAGCATGTCAAAATGTCTGTCTTGCATGGGCAAGTTTCCCATTCATGAAATGTTTACCAGATTGCAAATTGTTGAGGATCTCTTTTAACCTTTTAAGATGGTCCCCATAATCCGATTTCTTTAATATCAGCCTACATATTTTTCTTGTCTCCCAGAGGCATATAGAAAGCTACTTTGAAAACTCAGTGGACTCATAGGGGAAATGAATGAGAAATAACTCCCACATTTTGGGGCTTGTTTGTGGTTATAATGTATCCGAAGGAGCTGTTACTTGTAACATAATGCATTATAGTAGTCCTCAGTTTCAATCACAATTGAGACTGAAACTTTTGTCACTAAACAATGGGATGGTTAAGTAATCACCACGTGACTGCAACCAATTTAATGGCTTTTTTTACTGCTGTCTTTAACTGAATCACTCAATTATTAAGCAAATCCAGCTTCCTGCATTGACTTTGCTGGAAAGATCACAAATAGAGATCACGTGACTCTGGGATGCTGCAAACATCATGAATGTGAGCTGTTTGCCAAGTTCCTGGTTCGCTATCATGCGACAGTGGGGTCACTGTAATGGTTGTAAGTGTGAGGACTGCCCATAAGTCACTTTTTTTAGCACCTTCATAACTTCAAGTAATTGCTAAACAAATGGCCATAAATCAAAGATTACCTGTATTATTTTAAATAACAACAGACTTTTTCAATTTAAAATTTTCCCTGTAGTAACAGTATATTCCTTTCTCTAATCATGGCATTCTTCTGTCCATAGAGTGAAAAGGTAGATTCGTAGCTTATATATATTTTCAGTATTTAACTGCAAAGCACGTATCATTATCTCTGATCTCTCACATTTCTGATTTTTCTAAGAAAAAGCAAGTAAGAGACCAAAAACCTGTTATTGTAATGAAAAAATAAAAGAGAACATTATATCATTTGCTATGTAAATTTGACATTTTGTTGATGGGCAGAGAAGATAGACAACATTTCATTAAAATCTTCCTCTAGCCATTCTTTCAGAAGGCTCTTAAAGTTCATAAAAAAAATAAGAAATAGCAGAAAGGCAATATAAATGTGACAGCAATCTATAACTTTTAGTTGGAGACAAGATATTAATGTCACTGTGGGGGTGTACTTTACAGATCAGCAGTCATTTAAAAATGTCTTCTCAATTTCATCCCTTCCAGACATTTTGAGCTATAATTTCTAGTTATATATCTAGTATGTCATGGAGTGGTAGCCCAAACCATTTAAAAGGTATCCATATTAGGGGAGCCTGGTATAAAACAAACTATACTACCTACCTGCCTATCTACCTACTTACCTGTGCTTTTAATCAAAGTTTTTAAGCTTTTTTTGGAGGATAAAAAAGTAGACTTCTATGGTAACTACAATAGTTCTTGACCTATGTCTGTTTGCTTGGCAACCATTCAAAGTTAAAGTGGCAAACAAAAAATTGAACTTAGTGTACAACCAGTCCTCAAAAGTTCTGACCATCATAGTGTCCCTGGGGTCATGTGATTGTCATGCAGACACTTAAGTGCCTGGTTCATGATTATGATGTCAGAATGAGCCGTGTCATATCACCATTTGCAACCTTCCCTGCTGGTTTCCAATAGGGGGGAAGCTGAAAGGGAAAGTCAAAAGTAGTAGACCCTAGTAAATGTCTCCCACCACTTTTTCTCTGAAGAAGCTTGATACATAAAAGATCCCAGAGATCCTGCCCACCCACACTCTGTAGTACATGCCTGCCTGAAGCATCCCCCACTTCCCACAGCCTCTGACAATCTGCTTGAGATCCCCGTGCTCTCTAGCAGCTGCCAGTGGCACCCTCTACTCCCCCTATTCCCCACGCCATCCCCCTCCAGATACTCCTTACCTGGAACTCTCACCTCACTTAAATAATCTGTACATCCTGAGGTTACAAGGACAACCAATAGTACCACGATTGCTGTTGTTAAGCAATGCGATCATGGGTTGCTGTGCTTTATGACCACATCACTTCATGACAGCAGTCCTGGTCCCAATTGCCAATATTACCCAAGGATTATGAATGAACTATGGTTTGTAGCATTCTGGGAAATTTTATTGTAAATAGCTGTTCTCATGAAGTAACACAGTTTTTTTCCGAAGTGATTGAAATAGGTTATTATTCTCATAATAATGGGTCATGTGTATGTGTCTATCCTTACATGTTTATGCACCTCAACCAGGGAAATCTTATGAAGGTGCAGGAGAATATTTTGAATTGAAATTATGTTGTGCAGTGCTGTGCCATCCTGCATATGGCAGTATATATTAGCAAAGGGCCATGGCATTGAGGAATCAGTTGTTTTTTATTTGGCTGAAGTTGATATTTATGATTTTAATCGACACTTCTTTTTTTACAAGTTATATACAATCACAAAAATCTCCTAGGATTTGGTGTTCTTTCTGAGTTTGTTTTCCTTTTGTAAACTTATTTTTTGTAAATATAATAATTCCTTTTTCTGAAAAAGATTTTAAGTATCTGTGAAATTTGAAGTACAGATTTTGTTTAATTTATTTACAGGTGATAAAATTTGAGTATGCAAGCATTGCAACATTCATAGCTGTGATTGGCATTCTTTCTATAGTCGCTCAGGTAAGCATAATTTTAATAAGATTTTTAAAAATTGCAATAAGCACACATAATTAAAATGTACTAAGTGATGAAGTGTACTTTGCAGATTATGTATGTGTAAGTAAAATGTATGTAGGGTCTACTATGAAATAAAGAGAAAAAGTACATATTTTATATCAAATTTATGTCTAACAAAATAATTCAAAATGTTTCAGAATTATGAATAATATATGAGTAAAAATGCATTAAATAAGAACCATCAAAAAGTTAAAAGCTGGTTTTTTATCTGATGCTGACAGAGAATTGGAGTCTGACCAATTGGTAAAGATTCTGCAACAGAAAACCTTTGCCCTGATTATCATTTACAGAGTGAACATTTGAAAAAGTCTTTTAGATTATGACTGATACATGTTGGTAGAGTCTATGGAAGAAGGTGGTCCTCTAGTATAAAGCTGACAGTGCTTAAAAAATGAAAAAGAGCATATGAAATTGAACATGGAAACAAACTATCCCCTAGCACAATGACACAGAATATGTGTAATACTCAGAACATATTCAGGTAGTCCTAATTTACCAATCTGCAATTGGGACCAGCAACTCTTGTCATACTCCTTATGTCAATTCTGGCTGCAGGAAGCAAATCACCTACAATTAAGTGTGCTGTCATGTGACCATGACTTGCAACTTCCTGCTGTCTTCCCCACTGACTGCAACCTACATAGCCAGGTTCTGACGAGCAAATAGTATCATGTGACTGTGACTGTCACAAATGTGCACTGGTTGCCAAGTGCCCAAATTGCAATCACATGATCATGAGGAGCACTGTGACTGGTGCAATTTTTTCACAAATTGTAACTTCAAACAGTCACTGAACAAACTTATTGATAAGCAAGGACCACTTGTAGTTCCCATCAGCATCCTCATCAGATGCCATCTGTAGCAGTTGCAGTTTCCAGCATTTTTCAGTGGCAACATTACATTGTACTAGTGCAGAGGTCCCCAACCTTATGGGCACCAGGGACTGGTTCCATGGAGAAAGGTTTTTCCACAGACTGAAGAGTAAGTGGTTTTGTGTGCTGCCTGCATCCCACAGATGGGGCTTTGCTCGTTTGTGCAGACCGGTTGCTGGCATGCCACGACCCCGTGCTGGTCCATGGACCAGGGGTTGGGGACCCCTGTACTAGTGGACATTTTACCTTGCCTGATTGCAAGGTAACTGAATGTTTGAATCCACCTGGCAGCTTTCTTACAAAGAGTCATATATTCTTTGGGAAGACTTTTTTGTTGTTGTCAGTGCTTTTATCAGGTCTTTGCTTTGGATATACATCATGAGGCTTTGGTTGCAGTGTTGAAGGGGCCCCAAAAGGTTGATGCTGAATTTGTGCACACATAAGTGAACAATTGATATTAGTTTCAGATGATTTTTGCACAGCTGTACAAATTAATTTTAAAATGTTGTCTTTTGTCACTGCATTTATTCAGATACTGATTTATAAATAAACTGCATAATGCATTTTCTGACTTTTGTAGACTGTCTTTCTCAGCATCCTGATGAGGTCTATAGGGAACAAAAACACAGTGCTGCTTGGCCTTGGTTTTCAGATGTTCCAGCTGGCCTGGTATGGTTTTGGCTCTCAGCCTTGGTAAGTGCAGCGCAGATGTGTTTCATTGACTCTTCTTAGTTTCCTTTTTAACAGTTCAATTGAATATATTGCATGTTGTGTGCTCGTGGGCAGGGAAGGTATGGTAGACCTACCTGGGCCATATTTTTATGTACAGTTCTAACTCGTAGATGTATTTTAATAACTCCATGGTCAGATCACAGATAGAATGATACAGGAAGAGGTGCTTTAAGAACATGATGCTCTGCTGGATTAGATACTTTGCCCATCTCCTCATCCTGGCCAACCAAGTGCCCAAGAAAGCCCAGTGATCTCCAAGCCGATGGCCTTCAGAGATAGGTACACTGACATCAAGACTAATAACCATTGGCCAAGATCTTAAGTCATTTACCAGATCAAATGCAGCATTATATGTCAAAACTTAGAATCTGAACTGTGACTGGTGACAAAACAGGTTTTAAAGGAAAGAGATTGTTGCAACCTACTAACAAGTGTCAAGAAATAAAGGCAACTGCCATATTTTGGTTTGCCAAATTTTGAAATTAGCCACTTTGTAATAGAAAGATATAATGGTTTATTTTCTCTCTCTCTCTCTCTCTCTCTCTCTCTCTCACACACACACACACACACACACACACACACAGAGAGAGAGAGAGAGAGAGAGAGAGAGAGAGAGAGAACAAAAAAATTATAAATACATCCTCCCAAAATAATATTTTATCATACAGTAGTAATGATGCATCTCACTCACGACAGCAAAGTTTTAGTTTCCAAAGGCCTTCCAAAGTAGCCAGATCTTAACAAATAATTGAATAAGGGAAATTTTTCTATAGAAGGAGGGGAGATTTCACAAGTAAAGCCCCTTTCTGAATCCTCTTCTGACAGATACTCCACTAGGTATTCTGTATGCACTGGTTGGGCCAATTCTTCCTGGAAAAGGGGCTCTCAAAGCTATCCAGATCTCAAGTCATATTGGGCTTTATAGGTAATAACCAGTTTGTTGGAAACAAGCGGGTAGCCAGTGCAGCTCATATTATAGCAGTGTAATATGGTAGTAATAAATTTAATATTATCGTGGCAGTAGCAACATTTTCCACCAGCTGACATTTTGGGGTGGTTCTGAAGGGCAGTCCCATGTAATTAGTGTAATCTAGTTGAGAGGTAATGTTGATAATGAGGGATTATACTATATGTGTCTAATTTGTTTTTCATTGCAATTCTCTCTGCTTTATAGCTGCTAAAGTGAGAAACTTTCCATGGGTATGTCAAATCTTGTAGCAGCTGGAATACAAAGCCTGGCTTTAAATTTGAGACAACTAACAAAATACATAACATTTGTAGAGATGTCTTCAATCAGTCTTTATTATGATCCTGCAACCAATAATATCCAAAAAGGCAAAAGAATTTTAACTAAAAAGCACACCAAGTATCTCAATATGAATGGCATATTTTTAAATACAGAAAAATATAAGGCTAAAGAAAGTGAAAAAATAGCAATATATATTTTGACCTAAAATATATAATTTTATCTCTTATCTTTATTGCTAGTTACCTAAAACCATCTGACTTAATTATTGTTCTTGTGAACAGTTGTTTTTACATGTTTGAAGCTGTTAAGCAGAAGAACATGGTAATACTATTTGAAATATTTGTATCTAGAACAGAACAACAACAAAAATGTATAAAGCTCTGTGAACTACTTGGGTAATTCTTTAAAATATTAAAAAAAAACTTCTAAATAGATCCTTCCTTTCAAATTATATAGCATTATGTTCTCTTGTGCTTAGGATGATGTGGGCAGCTGGAGCTGTTGCAGCCATGTCAAGTATCACATTCCCAGCAATCAGTGCTCTTGTGTCACGCAACGCAGATTCGGATCAACAAGGTGAAAACAAGGTTATTTTTCTACAAAACTGATCTTGTAGCTGTTTCCTCCCCCCCCCCCTAAAATTCGTGTGGATGTATAATTTTTGTGCCTCAGTAATACTGAGCCCAAAATTTCTGTTGCTGCTAAGTTGTTGAAGTGAATTTTGCCCCGTTTTATGACATTTTTTTTGCCATAGTTGTTAAATGAATTACTGCAGTTGTTAAGTTAGTAACACAATTGTTAAATGAACCTGGCTTCCCCATTGACTTTGCTTGTCAGAAGGTCACAAAAGTGGATCATATGATCCCGGGATACAACCGACATAAATATGAGCCAGTTGCCAGGCATCTGAATTTTGATCACGTGACCATGGGGATGCTGCAACAGTCATAAGTTTGAAAAAGGGTCATTTTCAGTGCTGTTGTAACTTCAAACGGTCACTAACTGAACTGCCATAAGTTGAGGACTACCAGTTAGTAATCCTGTAATAGCTTTTGAAAGCAGTACACTCTGTATGTCTTTTATCGCCTCTTGTGCATGCAAAAAGAGGCAAGTTACACATAGTGTGACTCTTCATAAATGATATTTATTTATTGTTTGTAAACAATACATATTTAGCTTGGAGAATTTTTTGAAGGTGATTTCTTTTGGGGATATAACTTGTGTGGGATAAGAAGCTCCAAAACAAACCCAGGGCAGTACAGACATAGGCATCCTCAGGAACGCAACTGACAGAGGAGAATCTGGTGATATACAATCTCTTCCTTTAATTAATTGCATGCAACATGGTGCTGCAAATATGAAAGGGTATGGCTTACATTGTGACGTGATGTGCAGTTCAGCATTTTGCCATTATTGCAGCTAGCTGCGGATGCCTGTATATCAAAGAACTAGTGATGGGCAGGGATACTTGTAATTATTTTGCCTGTCATCTCTGTACCTCCTTGCTGGGGGAGAATCTCTGCCCTGTTATCCTAATTCCAGGGGAAAATGAACTCCCCATCTTTATTAGTTTACTCGTGTTTCCCGAACTTGACAATTTTAAGGCATGTGGACTTCAACTCCCAGAATTCCACAGCCAGCAATGCTGGCTGTTGAATTCTGGGAGTTGAAGTCCACATGCCTTAAAATTGTCAAGTTTGGGAAACACTGGTTTACTGTGAGGTTAGCTGACATATATTGTCAGTGAAGTTTGTTTGTGACATAGATTATTTTTCTTTCTGGAAGAATGGTGATTCAGGTTCACTTGTTTTTGAGGTGAAGATGGGTGGAAAATGGGGAATGATAGAAATGTCATAATCATCACAGTGATTTCATTCTCACTAGGCCAGGATTTGAAGAAGACATATCGATTTTATTATTTTGTTAAAAAATGATCACGATTTTTGATGAAAAAAGAATGGGAATACCCTGTTGGCACTTTATAGAATAACTTTCTTGTGTAAATGTATAATGTAATCTAAAATAAGCTCTTGCACTGGGGCGGGGTTGGTAATTAAGTATTCTCTGAAGTGTTTTTAGAAGTTTGAAAGTACATGCTAATGCCATCTAGTGGTGATTGAATATGTGAGAATGTATATAAATATGCTCTCTGAGATACAAATTTTCTTGTTAGATACTTTCAAAACTATTTAATTGCACCAGTCATTCCAGTATAAAAGAATATGTTGAAATCAGTGATCTAATTTGGTTCTTTTGATAGTATCCAACAAGAAAATCTGCTTTTCAAAGAGCAAATATATGTCTCAAATTAATTACTAGTCTGCAACATTACTTTTGAATGTAGTTGATCTCTCTTTAAAGGTGGTTAATATTTGGCTTGGAAAAAGATCAAACTGTATAAGAGCTCAGAATCCAATTGAAATGCAGTCTGTAGAGCTCTTTTGTTGCATTTTTGAAGTTGGATTGGCTGGCAGAAATTATTTTTCCTTCACTGTGAACTTGCTCTTTCCCAGGTGTCGTCCAGGGGATAATAACTGGAATCAGAGGTCTGTGCAATGGTCTTGGCCCTGCTCTCTATGGCTTCATATTCTTTCTCTTCCATGTGGAACTTAATGAGTTGGCACCAGTTCAGGATAAGGCTACTAGGCAGGATCCAAGTGATGAGGTAAAATGATTATAAATCTTTCTTCGAATAGTGGCTCTTAATAGTCCTTGATGAGGCATCCTACAACTGATCTTTCTTCATTTCAAACTGCAAACATAACATGGAGTGAATCAGCAGTTGATTTTTTTGATGGGTTTTCCAGCTAAAACCGTAACCTTTTTGTACTCTTGCCTTGTTTTTTTGATGTCATTCAGCTGTTGCCAGCCATGCTTGTCCTTCTAACAGCCCTCTTCTGTGTCAGTCTTGTAGATTGAAGAATGCTTCTCTTGAAATACGAACTTAAAGAATCAGCTGCATAATTTTGACAGTTCACAGGTTAAAATACTGTGTTTTAGGATCTGTTTCTGAAATCCAATACTGTGTGAAAACAATGATTCAATATGAATAATTATAAGTCAACTCACAGTAGTTCTCACACTCAAATAGGGCCTGGTGGAGCACATGTAGAAGCATACAAGGCAATTTTTGTCTGATTCTTTTCAAAACACCCAGAACCAAAAAGACTTCCTACTGGTTTAATATTATGGCTCAGTTCATTATGGGATGAAATAGGAGTGTGATTGCTGGAGAAGACAAGTGTCTATGAAGATTCTCAGTCACGCAGGTCATGGTTGTCCCAAAGGTGCTTTTTCAAGAGGCAACTGGACTTTCTTGTTTTTCTTTGAAGACATTTCACTTCTCATCCAAGAAGCCTGATTCCCCACCATCCAGTCAGAGCTGAAGAAGTTTCTTGGATGAAAAGCGAAACGTATTCAAAGAAAAACAAAGTCCAGTTGCCTCTTGAAAAAGCACCTTTGGGACTGGAGAAGACAAGTTTCTAACTTTCAACAACAGCCAACAACTGCCAAAATTGATGCAGGTCTGTTTGATGTTGGCAGCACAGTTCTATTAGTGACATGTGTAACTGTTGACTTACTGGACAGTTAAGGATGCAGATGTGAGTGGCTTCATTGTTCACGTTATATTAATCTGTGGTTGCTCAGTCTTTCTCATTTCTTTTTACAGAGTGCAATTATACCTGGTCCTCCTTTCCTTTTTGGAGCATGTGCAGTCCTCCTAGCCTTTCTGGTTGCCTTATTTATCCCCGAGCACAGTAAAGCCGCCAATACCAGGAAGCACAGCAACAGCATCAACAGTATCCAGAGCAACAGTCCAGATCGGGGTAGTGATGAGGATATTGAACCTCTGCTTCAAGATAGCAGCGTATGAAAGCAGTTTTCTTCTAAGGTGTTAACAGAGACAGTCATCGGGCAGACATAATCCATGCACTGAGCTCTGAATCCAGAGCAGTTCTCTTCTGGGGTGAACTTTTGATCTGTCAGAAGCTTTGCACATTTCACTCACCTAAGATATCATGTACAAGTGGGCATTGGTATTCAATTAAGGCTGATTGCAACCACCTACTGTGGATTTTCTGTAAAACAGTCCAAAGCAAGTTTTTCTTTCTGTATCCATGCAATTGGGAAAGATGATCTTCAGATATAGTTAAATACTTGAGTACCCAGATTCACTGTGAGCAAACCATAACCTTGCTAGATTCCCCCCCTCCCCCAAGAGTCTTCATTGCTTCTCTACTCTCTTGTAGCTCATGGGGTTTTGGAAAAAGAAATACTCCATTTCAATAAACATTACCGACAAAGGTTTCTATCACAATCCCACTCCATCAATGCATTCTTAATCTCTCTCTAACATGCTGCCTGATTGATTGAATATTGCTGAACTATTTCAAGTGTACAGGGAATGTCAATTGAAAGATAAACTATTGGTGCATTTTCAACCCTTGTTTTTAAAATCTCTAACTGAGATGTTAATTAAAAGGGCTCCTGTTGAAAACCTGAGCATGGCAAGGATGCCAATCCCTTTGATAAAAACCGTTAGTGATGCTCACTTCTGGCACCTCCAATGTGGCCAGTTCTGACGTATGAACTAATTAAATGGGTGCTGAGGCAATTTATATTGACGTGTATTTATCACATCATCTGTCATCTTTTAACTGCCATACAAAACATTTCTGTCTTATTTAATTTCACTCCTGCCTTAACTGCTACTTAGTGTACATTGTTATCAGCTATATTTAGCCTTCATATCAATTCTGAAGAATCTCATAGAATTATAATTATGAAATGTCTATCTAAAAAGACTTTAAAATATGATTTAGTTTCTACAGAGTACCATGTTACAATTTTTAGAAGCATTTTTGAAATTGCACAGGTTTCTGTGTATTTTGTGGCAGTAAAAATGGAACATTACACAAATCTAACGAAGTACTCTTATGAATGTTTTATATGTATGAATATATGTAGATATTTATAAGAAGTTCTACTTTTTTCCTGATGGAGTACTGTGTAAATCTTGTATTTATAAATGTAATGAGGGCACTGACAGATATACAGCTTTTATAAAGGATTGTGTAATGACGGAACAAAATTTAAATATATATATATATTTTGAAACTTGGTCCGCCTTAAGCAAAGATATCAAACCTTTTGTACTATGCAGTTTCGTTTTTAAGTTAATAAGCTTCCTAATGCATAATAAATTTGCGAACTATATTATTCAAGGTTGTAATGTCTTTTGTCTCTCATTAAAAGTGTACATGAATTATTTATATGATGTTGGATTTTTGCTAATTAGTTATTACATACCAGCCCGATAGCCAGCATCTTTCTCCAACATGTATTGCTTTAATAAAAGCACCTTTATCAATATAAATAATTCAAAGTAAACTGAAGGGATTTCAAACCTATCGATGTGCTTCTCAAAGACTGAAAAAAGACAGCATTAGTTTTTCATAATTGACAAACTTTTAACATTCACAAACCATTGAATGAGATACAACCAAAGCAAAGGCAATAATAATAAAATGTAATTTACCAATTTGAGCAATCTATAGATAGATAGTCCTCGACTTAACAACTATAATTGGGACTTAAATTTTGGTTGCTAAGCGACATAGTTAAGCTAGTAGTTGCATAACAAGACCCAATTTTACAAACATTAAGCAAATCGCAGTCGTTAAGCAAACCATATGTTAAGTGAATTGTGTAGGCTTTAAGCGAATCTGGCTTCTCCAATTGACTTATCAGAAGCTTGCGAGTTGTGATGGCGTGACTGCAGGATGCTTTATTGTAAATGTGAATTGGCTGCAAAATGCCTAAATTGTGATCATGTGACCAGAACAGCCATAAATGAGTTACTTTTTCTGACATTGTAACTTCAAACTTTCATTAAAAGAATGCATGTAAGTCAGGGACAACCCAGACATTCTCTTAGTTTGGCTGCAGACGCTTCCTGCACAAGCAAATCTGATTGATTAAAAAACCTAAAATAATATTTTGGACTGGGAAGGTAAGATTGTAATACCATTTCTCTTTTGGCTTTATTGAGAGATGAATATTCCTCGAATATTTAAAAAATCTGAAATCTTTTTTTTATGTTGCAAGTGAATATGGAGATTGTTGATGGTAAGTGAAAATGAACTGGATTGGGGATCTTTTATCCAATCAAAATTGTCATGTTTAAATAGTCCGTTAGAGTTTATCTGCTTTGTAGGCAGAAGTTCCAGCATTAAATCTGGTCTCCACGCAGAAGTACAGGACTGAAATTTTATTTATTTGGACTGAACTTAATTGGCATAAAGTTTTTTCCTGTGTTACTATTAGTAATTCAATGATTGGTGGCCAAAATGAACTAACAATATATGCTAAAAGTGCAATGGTGCAATATTTCTCAATTATATGGGAAAATTATGCTACAAACATGAAAAGGTTAAAAGAAATCCTTTGCATTGAATTGAATTGCTGGACATCCATGTTGCTTTCTTGGCAACAGTTGAGAAGTTGTTTTCAGTGTCACTTTGCTGGTCTAAGAGCAGCCCCTGCTAAGCAAGTTTGAGGATAAGATTGGTTTGATTATGCTATCCATAGAGAGCCCTAAAGTTGTGGCTAACAGTATGGAGTTGCTGTTGATAAAATTCAGCCATCAAGTGGATTGGGATTTGATTACTGCATCTCTTATAAATGTCAGATTTGTTCCTGTGCCTTACTAGTTAAAATATTTGAACATCTAGGTCATCTTTAGAAATGTTCACATTAAAAAAAATCTGAAGGTCATGTTAGTTAGGTTATCAACATTTCTGCAAAGGATTGCAATATCCCTGCTACTAGAGAGAGAAGCCATCCTGGGAAAAAAGTCCTTTATTGAACTAGTAACATTTATCAACAATCCTAAACGTGTGTTAGACTTGACCCTTGCCTTGGGCACCAATCTTAACATTTTATTAAGCTAAAATGTGAAATTTAAATATTAACATCTAAAACTGGCTTCTTTATTTCCTTGAAGAAGCAAATCCATATAGAGGATCCTTTTATCTGCATAGCAAAATATGTTTCAGTATAATTCACCAGGCCCAAAAGAACTTGGCATGCTAAATTTTCAGTCCCTTAGTTTGAAGATTAAAAATACACTTCACTTAGTAAAGTGAAATAATTTAACGTTCCCCCCCCCATACCCTGATATAAGCCCTGGGTTACTGTAATGATGGAGATAAAATATGGAAGACTCTTCCTCTTAGGACAAAACTCTTACTGCTTTAATATAATGTATGTGGTGAAATGATAATCTTATTTAGCAATAAAAAGCAGGTCTGAGATAGGGCAGCATATTTTGGGCCATTTTAGATATTAAACTTAAAGGAAAGCATCCTAGAATTATCATTGCTTCAAATACATGGAGTGCAGGATACATTTGTGGCATCTCTAACAAGGAACCCTAAATTTCAACCCTAAATTATGCACCAGAAGAGTAATGATATGCAATGTCACACCCATGGATCTGTGAATGCTTGGTGCTATACAAAACCAACTAAAGACTCCTAAAGAATTAAGTGGGATTGTGGAAGACAACACTGGAAGTCAACTCAAGACAGATCACACAAGTAGCCATCAAGTGTGGCATATACTAAGGTGACGTTACTAGCCCCCACTATTGCTCTGCACAGACTGCACTCCCCAAGCCAGATAATCATGGATCTACAGTGAGAACATTGGGATTGTCATTTGGACTGGAGAAATATGGCTGGATCAAAGTCAAGGGAGCGAAGATAGTTGAGACTGATGATGTAGAACTATCAACAGGGCTACATAACATACACAGACCACTTATAAGTATCTTGGAGTCCCACAGTCACATGGGAACCACAGTGAGGAGACGAAGACAGTAACATCCAAGTACCTTTAAAGGATAAGATAGGTCATGCTTCATTTTTAGTGTTTACATAGACAGACCAGGGTAGTTTTCTTCACAGTAATACTTTTCTTTGTTTGCTCCTGACTTCTGGGATGCTGGTCTCCCATGTATTAACCAGCTCCTACCCTGCTTAGCATTTCAAAATCAGCCAAGACCATCTAAATGTGTCATCTTGCTAGGCCAGAAAAGCTAGAATAGAGATTGGGCAACATTTAGTGGTTGCAGAATGCAATTAACATTCTTTGGTGGAAGGAGAGGACCCTGGATTGTAGATGGTTGGATTGCATCACGTAATATGGGTGTTTATATTGCATTTCCCAAAACTGTTCATATGCAAAATTTTAAAATAACAACCCCCAAGATATATAATGTAGAATTTTACAAATGAGGAATGAGGCTAATTGAACAGAATGAGGGACAATCAAGTTACATGGCTTTTTCCATTTTGAAAAGTTCTATGTTTGAAATAAATGGCTAATCTCAAGTGCAGCTCGTGCACCTACACATTAACATGCATTTGAGGCTGTCACTTTACATGGCAGTTTGTGACAAGAATTCTAAAGGCAATTGTTTCTAATTGTTGCAAGCATCAGCATCTGGAATGACTGTGTTGCAATATTTGGATATCTTTTAAAACTACGTGGATTGAATTACCATGTCTTGCAGTCAACTAACCACTAGCTGGCAGTATAACACAGCTCTTATGGTAGGTGCACCCTCTGATCTCATATGGTGTCTGCCTAATGTCTGCCTCTCTGTGTTTTGATTTTAAAAAGTGGAAAAAAGATATTGGATTTCTGTACAGATGGGGCTTTTAAAAATATTTTACGGATGAATTATTGGATTGCTTAAGAATAACAAAAAAATAACAAAAGCAAAATGTATAGAACTGTATGAGACTGAACTATGAATCATGAAGCCACCAGTTTGAATCCTGTCTTTTTCATAAATTTACTAAACATTTTAACCTTTTATTCTTTCATAGTACTTTTCATTTACCACACCAGAGGTACAAGGAATAATAAATGCGTGCATCAGCCAATATAAAATCAAAATTGGGTTGTTATCCAATATGAATGAGAGATGTGAAAAGAACAATATTTGATTTCAAGTAAGTTTGATTCCATAAAACAGACATGTCAAACACAAGGCCGGGGGCTGGATGCGGCCTGGGAAGTGGTTTCATATGGCCCACGAAGCCATCCTGGAAACAGTGAGGGAACGGCCCCACTGCCTTGGCCCTGGCCCAGGCCGGCCGGGAGCCAATGTACAATTTTGTGGTGGCCATCTATGCTGAAACACATTCAGTCTTAGTTCCACAAGGCCGTCTAGAAACAGCGAGGAACCAGCCCCTGCCATGTTGGCCCCGCCCCATGAGTGGATGCTGGGGAGGTGTCACCCTTTGTGAGGAATGAAGAAATGGACCATGCCTTGGCGCTTGCCCCGGTCCCACCTCCTTCTGCCAGAGACCCTCAGATCTGTCCCACTCCTGCCCAGGCCCCCAAGGTACCTTTGACGCGAATGATGTAGAGCTGGCCATGCCCACCCAGTAGGCCACACCCACTCCATCCATGCCCACCCAATAGGCCGCACTCACCCTGGTCATATCCACCCTGGCCACACACCCCCGCCCCCCCGAGGGCAACCGCAATGCTGATGTGGCTCTCAATGAAATTGAGTTTGACACTCCTGCCATAAAAGATTCCACGTGGATTATAAATTGGAAGCATCAAAACACTTAAAGCTGCTTTTTTTTTTTTTTTGCTAGAAAGGAATTGAAAGATAGATAGTAGAAAATAACTGGCAGAGCCTTTAGAAGACATTAACTTTGCTAGATGTCAACCAAGATAGTTTAGGGGATTTTACTGTTAATGTTTTTGAAATATTATTCAGTATTCAGGCAAAGTGCAAAGATAAGGAAAGACAACAATGTAGTCCTCAAAGAGTTTGGCCAAACTGTCTACAGAGAAGTGCTGACTGAAAGCTACATGTGTCTTATTACAATTTAATAATATCTTAATAATAATAAAATACTACTTTAAAAGTAACCTCTTAATAAAAAAATGAAGACTGCATTGCCCTCTGATCATTGGGTTTTCTGATCTAATTAGCTTGTTGATACAGCTCATTAGCATGGTTAGTTTCTTCTGTGAACATAATGTACCCCTTGTGCAGCAATTAAAAAAAGTCTTCAGAAGTGTATGTGTGATATAGTATTTTGTTATGTTACAGTGTACAGCAATAGATTGTTGTTTATAACACATTCTAACAAAGTGTTTTTTAAACTTGGGAACTTCAACTCCCAGAATTCTCCAGCCAGCATGCTGTTGATTATAGATTAATAGGTAAAATTATGTCTGTTAATTCATTAGTAGAAACTAAAGTTTAGGAAGTATTGGAGAAAACTGATTAATGATTTGCTGATTGTAGCTGTGATTTCAGTCAAACTTAAACGATTACAACTATTGTTTTATCAGTAAAATGCAGTTTTGCATCAGTGCTCATTTTAGAGCTTGCAAATGAATAAATTTGCTTTATCAGCCTATAAACATTGTTTATTTCAGAAAAAAAAGAGAGAAAGAGAGGAAAACAATAAAATGGCAACTAAACTATGTGAACATAGAACCGGGTTTCAATCAAGGGAAAACTACATTTATGTAGTTCAATTTTGTAGCATTAGATACAGGAAGTTATTTGGTTGTGAGGTGTGAGAGACCAGAAACAAAATAATGGTCTTATATTCGACTTGAATATAAATTTCATTTATTTTATTTATTTATTTCTATCCCATCCTTTATTAATTTTATAAATAACTCGAAGCAGGAAACATACCAAATATTCCTTCCTTCTCCTACTTTCCCCATAACAACTTTGTGACATGGGTTGTACTAAGAGAGACTGACTGGCTCAAAGTCATCCAGCTGGCCTTCACTGCTGAAGGCAGGACTAGAACTCACAGTCTCCAGGTTTCTAGCCTGTTGTCTGAATCAGGGGTAATCAACCTGTGGTCCGTGGCCCATTACTGGGCTGCGGAACAGGCTGGATAGTGCACACATGTGTGTGCACGCACTCACCCCCACTCACTCTAGTGCCGCTGCCGCTACGCAAACGGTGCCACATGGTGAAAATGGGGCAGTGCTAGCGCCTGCGCAGCAAAAACAGTTTGGTGCTAGCAAGGGTCATGCTGGCGCTAGCACCGCCCTGTTTGTATTCCACGTGCTCGCAGCCCTGTTTGTATGTCTCTCTCTCTCTCTCTCTCTCTCTCTCTCTCTGTACAAGTTCATGTGTAAAAGGCTTCCCCCTCCCTTTCCCTCCAGTCCATCAACTGAGAAAGGTTGGAGACCTCTGAGCTATAAGAAAGCAAGTTTGATGTAGTGCTTAGGGACCAGGCTAGAAATTGGAGACCACGACTTCTAGTCCTGTCTGAGGCCCAAAGCCAGCTGGATGACTTTGGATCAGTTGCTCACTCTCAATTGCAGAAGGAGGCAATGACAAATCAGTTTCAAAATTGATTTTCACTTCTTGCCAGGAACACTATAGGGTCTTGAAAAAAAGAAAGAAAGAAAGAAAGGAAGGAAGGAAGGAAGGAAGGAAGGAAGGAAGGAAGAAAGGAAGGAAGAACGATAAGGCCTAATTTGTTTGCTCAACTCAGGGTCCCAGGCTTTATTATTTTTAGGCTTTACTCCAACTTAATCTCTTCTCTTCTTTTCTTCAACAATTGTATCTGTATCCTTGATGGACTGATAGATTGTGTCTTCTGAGGTTCAAGACATATTAACTCAGGTCAGAAAATTGATATACTTTCTCTGGGCATCATCTACAAAAGCACAAGGAGTGTAATCTGTCTTGAATTTAGCGATATCTGACCTTAGGACATTTTTAGTCTTTTGTAGCATAATCTTGTTTGCAGCTGAATTGAATGCACAGGTCAGTAAAATCTGGTCCATTTTAATGCCTATAATAATTGATTATTATTCCATTAACACCAATGGCTTCATTAAAAAACTACTACTGTTTTATTCAACAACTTTGGTAATATTATTTTATTTTATTTTTAAAAAAACAATAACTGTGGGAAGCACAGAATAGAAGAAATAAAGAAGAAGAGTAAAAGAACCAGATTGAAAGATATAAATGAATTTGGAAAGGGGAAAATGGTGTTTTATTCATTTGATCCTGACAGTGATCTAATGCACATTTCTTGATGCCTTCGTTTACTAGATAGATCAGGCATGTGAAACTCGCGATGTCACACGACGTTGTGTGATGTATCGCAACTTTTTCCCCATTGCCGGCAATGGGATGGGCACGGTTTTGGCGTGATGCATCCGGCCCGTGGGCCGGCAGTTTGACATGCCTAAGATAGATTATTCTAGGATTGAAAAAAATGTGTCCTGCATGTATTTTAGTACCTCCTAATTGGTGGAATGTGTTTAAGAAGTTGGTAAAACACATATTTTTACTTTAATTTTGATTTTAATTTTAATTTTGATTTTTAAAAAATTTTATGTAACTTTATTGCTGATTGTGTTGAATCCTGGCATAAGAGAGGCCAGGTATAAATTAAGTAGTAAAATGTATTCAAACTGCTAGTTGCCTTTGAGTTTGCACCAAGAAGAAAGTTGCTGTGGAAAATTTCTCATGATTTCACAGAACAATCATTTTATCACAATAGACATCAATATTATGAAAATGGACTGTCAATAATTTCATTTTCTTCCACAACTGAAATGGCTCTAACATGATGTCCTGATGAAACAAAATCTTTGAATTTGACCAAGCTATAGTATTTGACACTATTTTTTTTTATTTTATTATTTATTTTATTATTTATTTTATTTTATTCTTTTCTTTTATTATTTTATTTTATTTTTTAATAAAATGTATTGGCCACCCTTATTACCACAGGGTAACACTGTGCAGCTTGCAATCAGAAAAGCAATATAGATACTAAAAACTTAAATAAGTTAATATAAGACAAATTCTATGATGCAATTAAAGGTAGGATGAGGAGGGGAGGGATGGGGAGAAAGTGGGATCTATTACTCCACTGCAGTGTTTCCCAAACTTGACAATTTTAAGGCATGAGGACTTCAACTCCCAGAATTCCACAGCCAGCAACGCTGGCTGTGGAATTCTGGGAGTTGAAGTCCACATGCCTTAAAATTGTCAAGTTTGGGAAACACTGCTCCACTGTGATACTCCCACATTAAGGCCCCAAGCTAACAGGGAGAGCCAGGTCTTTAGGCTCTTATGGAAAGTCAGCATGTTTGGGGCCAATCTCACACTGGGGAGGGCAAAATGTTCCAGAGGGTAGGTGAAACGGCAGAGGAGGCCCTTCTTCTGGACCCTGCCAGCCAGAATAATTGGGCTGATGGGCCCCACAGCATGCCTTCTTTGTCTGCATGGGTGGGATGGGCCAATCCCAGTGGGATGAAATGGTCCTTCAAGTAGCCTGGACCCATGCCGTGAAGGGCTGTAATGGTGATTACCAACACCTTGAATTGCACCCGGAAGCAGATTGGCAGCCAATGCAGCTTGCAGAATGCGCCATTCTTCAGATCCCAAGAACTGCCAATGATGCCACACTTTGCATCAGCTGTAGTTTCTAAATGGTCTTCAAGGGTAGCTCCTGGACAATAACAGGTCCTGGATTTTCTCTTTTTTGCTATCAATATCATTTTTTTTTTAAAAAAAAATCTTTTCTCTTGTGCTCTATCCAGGAACAGGACTGACTTACAGACACAATGGCATCCTTTTCTCCAGTATGCATTTAACACAGTCTCCTAATTATGTATAGGAAAATGTCCAATCAGAAGACTGTAAACTTCTCCAGTCATGACATAATTGATAGATTTGAAAATGGATGTTCTCTATGGCAAAGATGAAGGACCTGTGGCCTACCACCTACTGCTGCATACAGTCCCCAGCAACCCACAGCATTAGCCAGTCTGGCTAAGGTTGCTGGGGGCTGTAGTCCAACAAAAACTGGAAGGCCGGCTTCTTTCTACTTTTGCTGAATAGGATATTAACAATGCTTCCAGGCCTGAGATAGAGGCAGACATGAACAAGAAATTCTAATCAGCTTTATTTTGGACTTTTAACCAGTTTCATTGAAGGCAGAAGGCCTCCTTATTGTCATTTTCGCCAATCCTATTCTGGCTGTTACTAAAGTAGAATTTAATGAATATACTTTACTTCCTGGCCCCAGAATACGCATATGCAGAATTCTTTATAATATGTTAAAATAACCAAAACCAACATAAACAGTAATGGCAAAACTATATGGACAATCAAGCAGGTTAATAAGCACTTCAAACCTCACTAAAATTCTGTAATCATTCTCATTCTCTATGTGCCATTTGTTTCTATGTTTTTTTTTAATTATTTTATTTTTAACCAACAAAACAAAACAAAACAAAGCAAAACATAACACACATACACAATATATATACTCCTCTCCCTTTTTTTTTTTACAGCGATTGCGTAACGGTAATCTATTATATACATTTCCCCCCTTATTCTTCTTTAGAATATTTGTCCTTATTGCCCCGTTATTTCTTATTTACATTTTTCTTCCTTCATATTCTACTTCTTACTATGTTTGTTTTTAATTCAAACACCCCCATCTACACACAAGAAGACTGTGTTGGCAGAGTTGGGAAAATTGAAGATCTATAGAATATAAAAATATATTCAGAAAAAAATAAATTAAAAAGGGGATGATATTGGTGGCAAAAAAAAAAAAAATCAGGAGTGTTAGCACTTTTTCTAACTTACAGTGGTACCTTAGTACTCAACTGCTTTGAAACTCATCGAATTTAGTACTCAACACATTTAGATATGAAAATTTTGTCCCGGTACTCATTGTTTGTTTGGTAGTCAATGCACAAGCTAGAACCTGTCAGTGTTGGCCGCCTTGTGACTCACTATATATTATTCCTTATGGGAAAAAAATTGTTCGATAATTGTCAGTTTTGGTATTCATTGCACCTCCCGGAACCAATTAATGATGAGAACTGAGGTACCATTGTAATTAATTTTTATTAAAAAGCATAAGCTTTTGTGAGCTGCAGCTCCATTTATTAGAAGAATCTTTAAAATGGAAGGACTGACTTTTCCAGAAAAAGATGAAAAGTTGGATGGATGGTTGAGCATAAATCATCAATCTAGAACCCTGAACAGAAAGTCTTAGTCCTGTTACATTGGTTTCAAGTCCCAATCCTAATGGCAATATAATATGTTAGCTGTAATAACTAAAACAATAGTCTTTAAAATTTCTTTGTTGTGATGCTCACTTGGACCAAAAAGATGAAATAAGAGTATTAAAAGTGCTCAGAGACAGAAGTCAAAGCATTTCTTTCTTCACTTCATCTTTCCTTTCGTTAGATGGAAGGAGTTGGAATGCTAAATGTTCCTAAAAATGATCAATTTTTACATTTTGGCCTGAACATTTCTGCTTCTTGTTGTTTTATGAAGTTGCTTGAGCAGGGTCCGTAAGAGTGTCTGGGACACTACACATCTTCTTCATGACCTGTTTTCCCTGTTATCTTCTGGGAGGAGGCTCCATGGTATCCGAAGCAGAACATCCAGATTCATTCACAGCTTTGTCCCACACAGCTTTGTCCCTTGTGAACTCTAAAGCTTCCTCCTTCCGTTATGTATTCAAGGTGGACAGTGATTAATATTTATATGTTACTTATATGTAAGAGTGTAGGTCTATACATATGTTGTATATAGTATGTTTAAATGTGTATTATGTATGTGTACACTTTGAGAGCAAGCAACTAAATTTCATTTTTAATGTGTGCCATTGTGCCCACAATAAAAAATAACAATAAAGGTTATCTATCTATCTGAATAGAGGTGAGTGAATATTTTATTTCACTTTTATTTTCAGAAATACCCAATTGTGTATCTCTCTGGAAGAAGTACTCATTTAAAAACAGTAGCAAACGCCTACATACATTTGTTGGATAAAAAAGCAAAGGAAACTGCTATTCAATGGGAAGCAACTCAGATCAATAAACCTTGAAAGCTCAACAAATTTAGTTCCTTTGAAATGTCTTAATTTAGAAGACAGAATATTGCAAATTATGCATGAATTGGCTGCATAAAAACTCACATGGAAGTTGCTTTCTTTCTGATTGCAAAACAACACATTTGTTCAATTTATAATCTACCTCTCTTCTCTAACAAGACAACTACTACAATTGTTAAAAATTACAAAAATAGTAACTTACAGCTTAGTTCTGAAATTATGATAGCTGCACCACCCGGTCACATGACCACATTTTTGGCACTCAGCAGTTAACCCACATTTACAGACTTTTGCAGTGTCTCAGGGTCCTGTGACCTCAATTTACTATGTCCAATCAATCTTTATTATGGTCATGGATAGCACAAAAAATTAAACATTAAAATAAACCAAAACCAAACAGAACCAAACAGAACAAGACATAGTAATTGTGATTTACTGTGTTTTTGCCAAAAACTGCATTTATTCCTGGTTTCTGGCAAAAGACACCCATATGGGCTTTTTTTGTGGTGGGCTTTTTTTGTAGTGGGGGTCATTTAATGATCACAGTATTCACTTAATGACCACCACAAAAAAGCCCACTTTATGACTGTCATGACTTATGGTGGTAATCGCTAGATACAATAATGGTCATAAAGTCAAGAACTAGCTGTCATAATGTCATCAGCAAATCATTATTGGTAAATCCTTGTGATTATCAGCAAAAAATCCAAACAGGACTTCAAAACTTAACATTAATTAACATAATCCAGTGATGGCGAACCTTTTAGAGACCAAGTGCCCAAACTGCAACCCAAAACCCACTTATGCATCATCGGGTGCCGGGTGGATGTGGCCCATTGGCTGGGTGTGGCTGTGGTGGTAATGGCAGACTGGGTGGGACTAAAAAGTTCAATCAATCAATTCCAGCTTTGCAAGATCTTTTTTTCCCTGCGAGAAGTTGAAATTGACTGAATGATTGAACCTTTTTTTTTTTTTTGCATATGGCAGCAGAGGCCTAAAGCGAAAAGGTTTTATAAAACCCAGCTGAAGGCCTAGGACTGGGACAACGGCGCATGTGCCCACACAGAGGGCTCTGAATGCTGCCTCTGGCACTCGTGCCACAGGTTCGCCACCACTGACATAATCTATATAAAACAACAATCCACACCTCAACTTGTAATTGTAACAAGAAATTGCAGTTACATTTAACATAACAAAAAGACACCATTTCTCCATTAAAAAGACAAGCTCCATACACAACATGGTTCTCAATCCAAATATTAATAATTTCAGAAAATCCCTTCCCAAAAAGTAATTTATGCCATTCAAATAAACATTCCATATTTCAATTTTCTGATAATCAGTTCCAGTCTGACTAAATAATCTTTAGGAACTGTAATATATTCCATCCCGAAAGTTTTCTAATGATGATTATTGCACTGTGATTTGCTTGTGAACTGTTATATACATGAAATAATTTTCCTTATTAAATTTGGATTGGATAATTAAGGCTAATTTAGAAAGAAACTGTGTGCAGTTTAGATGATTTGGGTGGAGGCTTATAATCAATGTGAAATTACGTTTCCTTTTAATTGCTTAAATTCTAGTGGGCTTCCTCAGACTCTTCACTGCATGAAATTTGTCATGCCTCCCTTTTAAAGGATCTTCAGTTGAAGAAGTTTGTACTCTATCAACTGTCTCTGTGTCTCTGTCTCTCTCCTATCTATCTGCCTGCCTGCCTGCCTGCCTGCTATCTATCTATCTATCTATCTATCTATCTATCTATCTATCTATCTATTTATCTGTCTATCTATCTCAGTGGTTCTCAACCTGTGGGTCGGGACCCCATTTGGGGTCGAACGACCATTTCACGGGGGTCGCCAAACAAGGCTGTCTGCCATTTTCCCCCCTTTTCTTTGGCCACGCCCCTGGCACTCGGTGATGTATAAGTGGTTGGGGGTCACCACAACATGGGGAACTATATTATGGGGTCGTGGCATTAGAAAGGTTGAGAACCACTGATCTATCTAATCAAATGAAGCATACATTGGTTGAGATGTTGTGATGCCTTCTCTCTTCCTATGTATGCTGGGAGAAAATTGCTCAAAGAAGCAGAGCATAGAACAGGGGTGTCCCATGGCCCATGGCCTGGATGCGTCATACGCAGACCATGCCCACCCCGGCTCTGCAAAGGCAAAAAAGGTCACAATACATCTTGCTGTCGAGTTTGACACCCATGGCATAAAAAGATCAGGTTTGGAAGGGATGAACGATACTTTCCTGTGAACTACGTTTTCAGCAAAGGATATAGCCCACCAGCTACTCACATTGTATATGCAAATAGAGCAAAGGATAAAACACATATGGCTGTCTTGACAAGTCTGGTTAGCCCTGTGTTGGAATCAGAGATAACATTGCTAAAATAAAAAGTAATTTTATTACATGGCTACCAAATATAACCAACAGAAATCCAGATTACCACTAGGTGGCAGCAAACCAATACAGAAAATGAATTCTGATTTAACTTGTGGTCATCCCCTGATGAGGTGGTGGGGAGCATCTCTGGTAATCCTATGTAAGACAAGAAGGGCCATTTGAAATATCTTACATGCATTTCTGCAATAATCTTTCAGCAACCCTCCAAGGGAGGTTAATATTATTTCCATATTGAATCAGAACATCTGGAGAGGGGTGGAACTGTTTATTCACAGCTCGTTAAGTTTTTCAAGAAATAAATAAATAAAAGGTATCCTTTTTGTCATTTCAGTCCTATTTGCTATGTTTTCTCCTCTCTGAAGTTTGAATGATTTTTGGAGAAAATAAAATTTTTGAAGCACTGGTCTAGTCATAAATGCCCTTGATCTCTTGTTACAGTGGGATGGCTGTTAGGTGCTCTCTCTGTTTCGATTATCTTCCCAAATGTCCCTGTTCTTTCAGATGTAATTTAGACGGCAGACAAACATCTCTGTAGTCAAGCAGTTCAGAAGCCTGAGTATTCTGTTTGCTACAGGCTCTTTAGCACACAATACGTTCCTGGTATGCAACGATCATTGGGTTTATGCCCAGTACATAATTTCATAGTGAAATGTGTTAGGTGAGAAATATGTTTGTATAGCTAGTAATAATACTGCCTCACTCCCTGCCTTGCACATCAGCTGCATACTTAAGATTTCCAAGCATATATTATCTTCAACATTTTATATGTTTGGATAGTTGGATGACAGTTAGTGACCCAGCTGTCACCCAGGATAGATAGATTTTGAAGTACGAACACTGTTCTTATGAGCGTATGCTTAGCTTTAGCATGTGTCTGTGGCAGCCACACATACACAAGACAGGTCTCAATACAGACCAATGCATAGAGAGCCAGCCTTGACCACCTGTTAGTGCACTGACTTTAATACAATTGATTTCATTTTTTATTTTAATTGTCTGATGATTGTTGCCGTGTCCTATATTTTGCATTTTGTTTTCTTATCATCAAGCCTCCTTGTATACCTATCAGATATGTAGAAAGGTGGGACATAAATTAAGTAATAAATAAAACTGAAACTTTACAAAACTAAAGCTGGAAAGGTGGGCATAAACGACTTACAGAATTGCTGGCATCTATTACTGCTTTATTTGAAACTGTCTGCAAATCCTTTTTGATACACTGACTCTAAACAAATAGAATTTCAAACAAGCTATTTTATTACAATGTACAATGTTGCCTCCGTATGTAACAAAAGAATAGTAAAACGCTTGCATTTGACCACAGATATAATTAAAGGCTTAACATGGCCTGGATATACGGTATTCCAGGTATGTGGGATGGAAGTAGAGAGTCTTGCATAAGATGTTTCATTAGGGGGCGCCAAAGACATTTCACAAGTGCTTCTTTCCCTCCTCATTTTAATGTAAATTTTGCTATGTTATGTACCAAATAAATAAATACAATCTGAAAACAATTAGAGTAAGGCAGTATAGTGAATCAATGTATGCCAGTAATTTCTCAGTTAAAATTTCTGACTCTCTACCCTTTAGCCTTTAATGTGTTCAGATATAAGGTCAATCTTTCTAAGTAGGGATTGATCCCTTCAGTTTCTTATGGTAGTTTCAGAATGGTTGGATTCTGCATTTTAACATGATTTGCATGGCCAGAACCTACTGGAAGGAGTCCATCACAAATAAAGCAAAACTGGAGTTGTAGGCTAAGGAGAAGATTGTTTATAGCATGCATTTCAGAGACAATGCTGTTCCTGGACCCAATGTTCAGTCTGAGTCAGAGTAAGATTGGATTCATTAAAACCAGTGTAATTTACATTATTCAAGACCACCTTGTCTAACCAATTGCAATAATTCTAAGTAGGGTATATTTATATATAATCTTTTATTCTTTGTAAGTCATGACACTGAGAAACTCTGCTTGCTGTGAATACATTTTACATTCATGGTCCAACATCACTGCTTGACAAAACTTCAAATGTCATATTATTTTGGGATATTTCTCCCCCTCTGACTACTTTTCTTCATATTTATTTGCCATAACATAATTTCTTGGTTGTGGGCCAGTCTTCAAAAGATCACAACTCCATATTCGAGGGTACTCATGATTTTCCTGATGAAATAAGAGCAGGCAGACTGGCTGGCCGGCCGGCCGGCCAAGTGCAGTTCCATGGAATGATCCATCTTTTGATTTCTTCAAACTCAACAAAATATTGGAAAGGGATTATATGAAGAGACTCCCTCTATCCCTCCATCCAACTGCCAGTAGGATAACTCTTTAAACATAAGACCAAAGGGCCAAATTTGTTGCAACAGGAGAAGCTGGCAAAAGAAAGGCTATGTTAAAAATGGGTTGGATAAACAAACGCTGCAATTTATTGCTATAATAGTTGAGAAGCATAGTATCATGGAATTGAAAAGGGCCATTGAGGCCATCCAGTCCCATCCCTTGCTAAGTGCAAGAATTCAAAGTAAAGCATTACAGGCAGATGGCTGTTTAGCACTGAAGGGAAGCCCTATGCTGCTTAGTCATTAACTAATTTGTTTTGCCACGTATCTCCAGGCCTGCTGAGTTTGAGACCAAGCCCAGATCTGGAAAGCAGACACTTTCTTTCCTCATTCCTGTATCATCCTCCTCCTCCTCCTCCTCCTCCTCCTCCTCCTCCTCCTCCTCCTCCTCCTCCTCCTCCTCCTTCTCACAGTAATCCAGGAATATGCAACCTGTGTCTTCAGATCTCGTATACAATGTCCATAAACTTTTGAAGGTAACTGTAATACTCAGTATAAGAAATACACTTAAAAGAATAGATCAGATCATGAGTCACATGTTTGGGCTAAAAACAAATTAAAAACTGCCGTGTATCGGATTTAATCTTGTCCTGGTTCAAATCTTTTCATTCTCCTGGTCATTTAAAATTTTTGCACTGGAAAGGCTTGCAAGATGAAAAAGATTGCATGCTACTGAGCTAAAGTCTTTAGAAAGTAAGATCCTGCCTTATTTTCCTGGGTAGTTAATTAATATCAAATATTATGTGACCTAATCCAGAATTACTGTAATATAGTCCAGAGTTTTTCAGACTAAGAATTTAATGAGAGACAAAGGGGTGAAAAAGTGAACTCAAATTCAGCCAGTTTTCTATCACTAGAGTTTTGCCTATTACTCAGGATTTTTTTTTATTTTTTTTTACAGAAAAGTTAACATGTTCCCAGTTTGGAAAATTCCAGTTCCAAAAGTTTGGAAACCCTGATAACTAGATTCTTCCCTGCTGGGTCCTTGATGCCAATTTCTAGCTTGTTAAATTATATTTTGAAGTTGAATTAGGATTGTTTAATATGAAAGATCTCCCTTTCATTTAATATTGGAATTAGGATTAATCCATTGCATTGGGAGCCGGATTTATTTAGGTGCATTAGATTTATTTAGGTGCATTAATAGGGAATTTCCTATAAGTATTCATTCACACACATAGTGCACGTTTGAATTCTTGATTCTATAAGCATGGACTTCTAAGGGTTCTGCATTTATTGTGCAACATGTAAGTTTATTTCCTTTTTGTGTGAGTGTATATCAAGAGCCCATTAAACCACACTGCAGGTGTAGAATTAATTTGTGACAGTTTCATTTCTTTATTTGGAAATCTCAACATAAGATTTCTTTGAGTTAATATTCAAGATTTAGCAATCTTTTAAAACAAGGGTGTCAAACTGCCAGCCTGTGGGCCAGATGCATTATGTGGAAACTGCACCCACCCCAGTGCCGGCAATGGAAAAAAGTCACGATACATCGCAACACATCATGTGATGTTTGACACCCATGTTGTAAAAGGTTCTAAATTTTCTCACAAGATTTTGAATATCTCTTTCTCTCTTTCCATATATACCCTACTATATATTCATTGATGTATATATGCACACATGCCCACACACATACCCCTTAGCAAAGGACTTGGGAAGACCTGAAGGGCAGGATAATTAATAGTTCATTCTAATTCGTAAAATTTAAAATCAAGCTAACACTTAAAATATCACTCAGTGATATTTTTACATCTAGAACGAACATAATCTATAGGCATATGTTGTTTAAATTAACCCCCTGGCCTTCTTGTGGTAATAGTGAGGTAATTTTTGTGATATGCTAAATTGCTTGGTGTAATTGCTTATTTTTTAAAAATATTCTTATTGAAGTTATTAATAACCACAGTAAAAACTAATAGAAACTAAACTAAAATTCAAAACTAAAATAAAAGTTCAGAAAATGCAGAAAAAAGTAGAAGAAAAAGAAAAAGTCAACAGACTATAATAAAGAACTGGCTTCCATCCTTCATCACAGTGAGCATAAGCTAATATAATAACTTTTCACCCTATTTTAAAGTTATGAATGAAACTTTACGTGTGTGTGTGTGTGTGTGTGTGTACACAAACACACACACACACAATCTATACATTATTGTCTTTTCAGAAGAGTCCATTAGTAGTTACCAGAAACATCAAACTACTAGTTTATCTCTAGTCAAATATTCTTTCTTTTTGCTCTTCACAGTCTTGACCTTTAAATAATTCCTATGGCATTGCAGGATTTGATCTTTCATCACTCTTTGAATTTAAAATAAATCTTTCATTAAATATTTTTTTTAGGATCAATTACTTTGTTTAGTAAGACTCTTGGTGCCTTCAGGGTCTCATAGCTTTTAGAAGCTGGAACAACTGAAGCAGGTGCATTTCGATGGACTTTTGTGAAAGTCAAGATTTATTAATGCAAAGATATTTTTTTTTTTACCCGTAGGTAAAAAAAGACACTCATGCAATCAGATTTTCACAAAAGCTGTTTGTCAAGTGCAAATGACTGTTATTTTTAAATGCTAATATATAAAGCTGTAGGCCTGCACTTAATTACCTGTGCATAAGCACTAATTAAGTCAGTGGATATCCTATTTACCGTATAATATAGATTACAGGGAAATAGAGCCCATATTTGGCAAAACTAAAGTTTATGTATTGAGCATTGTATCTGGGCACCGAAGATAATTTTGCATGTTAAGTCTAAAGCCTCTAACCCAAATACTGTACATCTTCCCAGGGAAAACAAAGCACTGTCTCAGATGGATGGTGTCACAATGTGCAACTTTCCCCTTTCCAAAAACACTTTCCCAGAAAAACTCCACTCTCAGTTTAGCTATAAAATATTTAGAAGGCTGAGAAATGCTGATAAGCTGGGGAAAGATACTGGATAAAGAGCAGAACTTTCAGAAAGTAGGAGAAAATAACTCCCTAGAAAGAAATTCTGGGGAGTCTTTGGTGCTCTCTGAGCTTGGTTGTTTGCTTGAAGACACTTCATTGCCCGACTGCATAACATCATCAGTGCTAGTGGACATATGGTTTGCTTCCTGTTTATACACAATAGCTTGCCCTGCAAATGTTTGTTGGGGTGTGGTTTTCTCGATAGTTCCTTGATTAGGGTATTATTTATGCTTGATTGTTTGCTGCTTGATTATTTGTCTCCTTGGTAGTTCCTTGACTAGAGTACTGTTTTCTGCTTGGTTGTTTCTCTGGTATTAATCCCGGGTTATCTGTATATAGGTTGTAGAAATTCTGTTCATAGAATACTGCTTCTTTGTTCTTTCAAAACTGCACTCTCTTTGTTATCCTGTCCCATTACTTCATATTATACCCTAATGCCTCAATGATCTCACCAGGCACATGAATGAATTATAACCAACGAAACACTTGGCCATTCTAGCCAGTAATACATATATTCTAATTTACATAAGTCCATAAAAGAGCATTTTAACCCCACCCTTTTCAGCCTTGTCTTTACTGCCAGTAAGTCAATCTGTGCTCCAGTGAAATGTATCCTAATCTGTAGTTTAAATTATCCTCTTTTAAAGAATTTGTTTTTCCTTCAGCATAATTCTGTAATTTTCCAATTTTTCAGAAATCTTCATACTAGGATCTGAGGGCTCTTTCTCCACTAAAAAAGCTGTTTTCCTTCCTCATTCATTAAGTGTTTCGCAAATAATTTAAAATTTCTTTATTTATTATCTTTTAGCCTCTCTGGCGGATCCTCTTCCTGATTTAAAAATTGTTCCATGATTTTTGTCATGATACGAAGGTGAGAATAACGAAGGCTGCTTTAGCATATGAGAGAGAAATTATTCTGCAGTGAAAGAATGACATATTCACCATCTAGTAGTCTCATAATTATAAGGCAAAAAATTCAGATCCATGAGAAATTTTCAAGTTTTCCACACTTTTAATTAAATAAAAAGGAAAAGTATTCCTTTTCCATCAAGGTGATAGAGAATGATTTAAAATAAAAAGTAATATTCAGACCACCCATTCAACTTATTCTCAGCTCTGGTTTCATAAATTATCAGTATTTTCTTCCATACCTATGCATTTGTACTTGCCATGGGTAGGGGCTTAAGATGAGAATGTGGTTGTTTGGTTTTTCCTCCAAGTTCTAAAAAGCTCTAAAGGGTATCAGTAACCATATAGTATTATATCTGTCCATCGATCCATCCATCTATCTATCTATCTATCTATCTATCTATCTATCTATCTATCTATCTATCTATCTATCTATCTGTCTGCATATTTATTATTACTAGCTATTGTGACTGAATGATTTGATGATACTACAGTTATTCATATGGTTTGAATCCTATAGCCATATGAATCCCAAAGGTGATTATGCAGCTTTTTGTTGATTTGGGGGATAGAAATACTACCCGGGACAGTAGATACCATAGACAAGTAAGAGAAGAGAAGGTTTCCTGTGGGCTAATTGGTCAGAAAGTTTCAACTGAAGATTTAGATGTGTTATATCCAAAACTTTTATTATGAGTTTATGCTCATGAAAATAGTATAATTGTGGATGAGTCTGAACTTGAGAGAGTTTTAACAGGAGGGGACAGATAGGTAAATACACACATCCATATACATATAAAAACCTTGGTCTGTTTTTGTGTGAAGTTATATAGCTTGAATATGATATTAGAATAGGCTTTCTTAATGTCCAACTAGCTCTAGGGACACAGTAGTAGGCAGGAGTAGGCAGAAGGCACCTGACCTCTCATAACAAAGATATGTTACTGCAACATACAGTACATGGCCCAGGCCTTGATTTTTATTGCCTTTCAACTTTCTTGGGGGATTGTAATTAGAACTGAAGAAAAGGTGGCAGATATGTAAATAGCTATACATGTATATATATAAACCATTTCCTGGTCTGTTTTTCTGAAAATTTATCTGTAACGTTATATAGAGTATCAAGCGTTCTTCCTTGAATGTGCTGAGATTCTGAGCTATATTGGGAATGTTAATTCCTTCTGAGATAAGATGAGTGCTGATCAAAGACTGAGCTCCTATTGCTCAAACTATTTTCCCAGAGTTGTGTGTAGTGCCATGTTGTTTATCTTTGTAGTCCCATGCAAATTTACTCAGTCCTTTAAACTTGTATCTGCATTTGATGATAAACTGTTGCTGCTTTCATCTTTGTTCTCCTCTGCTCTTGTTTTTGGTTTTATTGCTAAGTGTTGCTAGTGTTTTAAATATGAGCTACTTAAGAGTGTAATAAATGATTTCCACATCCAAAAATGTGCTTAATAAGACGCATCAAGAGATAGGCTCCTATATTTTAAATTATATATGCAGAGAGACAACTTGGTGCAGCAGTTAGAGCATTGAGAGACCAAGATTCAAATTTCCATATGCTATAAAACGTGTTGGATGGTTCTGACCTAAATAATTTTTAATTTGTGTTTCTTAGGGATATTGTTCCAAAGCAAAAAGGAGGAAAAGAATCACAGATAGCATTTTCAGTTCCTTGGAGGAAAGGAACTTAGAAAGAATGGCAACCTAACTTTTAGTAGAGTTTTGTCAGGTATTATCCCATTTGCTAATATTGTTTTCTGCTGTCATTTGTTTTTTTGTTTTTTTCATAACAGGAGATGCTTCCCTTTAAAGTGGGAGGTGGCGGGTGGAGTGTTATTTCATTCTAGGTGAGCTCAGTTGAAAACTTGCTTCCTTCAGCAAAGATTCCCACTAATTCTGACACTCCAAGTGATCATGCAGAGGGTAAAAAAAACCTTGATTTCAGTGGAATGGATGCTTCAGCATCTTAGGACCTATCGATCATCAGTGAGTAATAGGGTGCAGATAGTTAAGTTCTGGTTCTGAGTCTCCTTTGTGTCCTGTCTCTCTGCCTTTTCTATGTTTTATAATATTGTTATACTGAAGTCACTTCCTTCAGGAACCTCACCAAGCACATGATCTTTTCTCCTGGCAGGATATGGCTAATTAGGTGCTAGCTTTGTCTGTTCCAAAACTACATTTCCTGCAAACAAGTCTCTTTTCTGTATAGAACATACTTCCCTAATCATGGTTAAGGTGAGATTTGTGGTCTCAGGAATGCTCAGTTGAACACATGGAATGCTTTAGTCTTAGAAAGCCTTGTGTCCAACTGATAAGAATTTACCTTCCAACTACCTTCCAACTTCCACATTTTTCTTTTACTTGAAGAATAAGAAAGAATCATGTACCTTCTCTTTTTATGTTCAAAATGATTTCACATATTTACTTCCTTTATATCACTCTGTTTTAAAATGGATTTGAGATCTCTTACAAATAATGTATAAACATGCACAAGGCAATGGATTTTGAATCAGAAAAGCATCAGTACAGAGGCTAGGCGTAAAGCCTTAAAGAATGAATTCAGGTATTGGAAAGATATCTTTCCTGCCTACCACCTACCTGATTTCAGCAGATGAGAGTGTAGACCTCCTTGGTTATGTTTTGATGGGTGGGAATGTCTTGTCATGCTAATTTGTGTTTGGGACCACAATCTGAGAACTATTGGCTGCACCATTGCATAAGGCAGTTGAAATACTTTTTTCACACTCATCAATAAACAAGCATCATTTTATACAGCTGTGGTTTTTTTAGTGGGGGGAGAATAATGGCTTCGTTTCTTATAATACAGTGGTTCTCAACCTTTTTAATGCCGCGACCCCCAACTGGTCGTAAGTCGAGGACTACTCAACCGGTCGTAAGTCGAGGACTACTCAACTGGTGCAGCACCGTTTGCAGAATGGGACTTTTGGCGGGCTCAGCAGGGCAGAGACCGCCTGGACAATTCCTATTGGCTTTTGAAAGCCAATAGAATTAGACTCTATTCAAGAGAGTCTATTCTATTGGCTTTCAAAAGCCAATAGAATAAAAGGGAGTAGCACAGCTAAGGAAAAGGGAGAAAAAAGTGGTGGAGTGCGTTGTTTGGCGACCCCCATGAAATGGTTGTCCCGACCCACAGGTTGAGAACCACTGTTATAATAAGACTTACAGTAGAGAATAATAAGTTTTTATACTGCTTTGGAAGATTTCCATATCATTTGGGTACCCCTAGAAGGGAATTATTCTAAAATCCTAACAATTCCTACTCGATTTTTCTGCAAAGCCAGGGATAAAGATGTCTATCTCTGGTTATATCTCAATGGTTGTGACCCACGTGAATGATAAGCTGCAAAGTTCTGATCAGAATGAAGTCAAATCAAAGCTAATGGATTTTCTGCCTGAACAGTTATACTTCAAAATTCTGACACTGCAGTCTCATTTGACCAAGATTCTCATAATTTTACAAAGGATGGCTGAAAACTCCAAGCTGGCGCTTTTTTCTCTTGCATTGATAAGGGTGTGTAAATATGTGTGTGTTGTAATTGCACTCTATTTACAACATGGAATCTTGTGTGGTGTAATTTAATATAATAGCTGATTGTGTTCAGCAGGTCAGCGGTTCAAATCTCACCGGCTCAAGGTTGACTCAGCCTTCCATCCTTCCGGGGTAGATAAAATGAGGACCCACATTGTTGGGGGCAATGTAAATATATATATATATATATATATATATATATACATTGCTTACCGGTGTACACCGCTTAGAGAGTGCTTGCACTTAAAGTGGTATATAAGTCTCATAAATAAATAAAATAAATAAATAAATAATAGCCCAATGTGCTGCATAAGAGGAATGGCCGTGCGCTGAGTTACAATACATTAAAAACTGGAGAAATGGGGCAAAAGTTTGAAGGAAAGGAGGGTACTAGATTCTGATCTCAGAGGAGTTAAAAGGAAGAAACTTGGCTGGCCAGGTGTGTTATCAGGTTTGTTGTTACTTTCAAAAAAAGATATTTGGGGTGGGGAAGTATGATAGCTGAGGTAATTGAGAACAGTTGTTTATATTTTAACAATCTGGGAGATGTATAGCCTCAAGGACAAAGTAAGTGTAATTGAGAGAAGGGGAGGAAAGTAATACACCTCTGTTTCAGCAACAACACTTATTTCACTGAATTATTAGAACATGCAATTTTCTTACCCTCATCAAAAAAAGCCACTCCTTCCTCGTGCCCACTGTGCGACAGTATTGGTCTTTGGGAGTTAATTTGCTCTCTATATTGCTGTTACACTATGGGGCATTATTACTTTGTGTTTTTTTATGAGATTTAGAAACATTATGGTCAGGGTTATCAGTTCTGGGCTGTAAAAATCCAAACGGATCTAGATAGAAGCAAAGAGATCTAGAAAGCTAAATCTTTGCTGCCCTCTTATGGTCATCAGGTGTTTTGCAGCTCAAATCTGATTGACTTAATCAAAAATCTTTCTCCTTCGTTCAGGATTTTTGAGTGGTACCAATTCTTAATTGTGGTTGTTTTATTTAATTTCATTACTTAATATTTAATTAATCAGTGTTGCTTTCCCAGGTAGACCAAATAGGAAACACAACCAGCTAAGCTCATTCTATTTTATTACATTAGCACAATCTTGCAAGTCTGGTTGCCATAGTTCCAATAGATGAGACCAGTAAAAACAGAACAAGGCAAGAGGTTTTCTCAAAGAACACATTTATTGGTTAAAAGTATCGCATGATCAAAAGTGAAACTAAGACTGAAGTTCCCTCCCAAATGTTACAATGTTGCAAAATTGAACTTCCCACTCCAGCACTATATCATAAATCACATTCCCCAATAAACTACTTTGGTGGGCTTTCTTACAGAAAGCTCAGCCCACCAAAACCCAATGACCTTGGTTCCCACAGGACAATTTATTGTTTTGTCTAACCTTAAAAGCACACATCCCCCCTCCCATACTATGGCAACCGAAAACATAGTGGAAATGGCTTCAGCCAAATTTGTTGAAGCATTGACACTGGTAGTACAAATCTCCTACAATCTCTTTTAGAGCCTGATAAGTTAGGGATTTTCCTTTCAGAGTTTCTTTCTCTGTCCTTTACGCAGCTGTGGGCAATACATTGTCTTATCAGATGGATACTTAGACAGACAGCATCTCTTCCCTTGTCTCCCAAGGTTATTACCACATACCATTACAATTAGGCATTTTTAAAATATTATATTTATATTATATTTATCATCATATCATATCATATCATATCATATCATATTATATTATTATTAGAATAGATTGGATTGGATTGGATTAGATAACCTTTATTGTCGTTTTCCTGTGGGCACAATGGCAAATGGCACATATTAAAAATGAAATTTAGTTGTTTCCTCTCAAAATAACACACATTCGAAACATACTGTTTTTTTTTACATTTTAAGCCATTTTGAGTGCTCTATCGAAGCTACTCTATATATAGTAGAAAAGTGGGCTATAACATCACTCTCAAAAATACTCTTTGTGATTAGGAGATCCTGGTAAAGAGTGAGGACTGGGACGCTGAAAGCAAAGAAAATAGAGAATCATTGAAAACCCTTAAGAAGGTGCCTAATGAATTTTGGCTATTCCAGTTTCTCCTCATTGCTGTTGATCATGATATAACCCAGTGGTGGCGAACCTATGGCATGCGTGCCAGAGGTGGCACTCAGAGCCCTCTCTGTGGGCACTCACGCACGCCGTTGCCCCAGCCCCACCTTCCCCTGCAGCCCCATTCTCACCAGCAGCCCCCCGGAGGAGAGTAACCCCAAAGCACAGACCATGTGGAGCTGCACAGCCAAGGACATGGCAGCCGAGCAGCGGGGACAAGACTCTACCTTTGTGCCCTGTCATGCGCAGTTGATGCTGCAGAGGGTGGGCAGAGGGCATGGCTGCCATGGCACTGGTCAGCCGCCTGGGCAATCTGCGGCAGGCCAAGGAGGCGGTAAGTAACCTTGCGGGTGAGCGGGGATGGGATGGGGGCAGAGCAGGCAGGACGAGGGCAGAGCAGGGGTGGGTGGGGGAGCAGGGTGGGGCTAGTTTTTGGGCACTGAGTCTCTAAAAGGTTTGCCATCGTTGGTATAACCCATCCCACTGAATAAGGGCTTTTCATTTTTGAAAGAGTTTTGGGGTAGAAGTTATACTCAAGTTGTGTGTGCTTATTTATTTTGGAACATTTCCAACTTTAACACAAATAATGCAAGGTTATAACTTTTAGCTGTGAAAATGTCCCCTTGAATACAGTGGTTATTATTTCTGGGATACACATTGTAGAGTTGCACTATACATCTGTAGTTCCTAGTATAGTAGTACTTGTACTTCTTTGAGATTGATGGGGATTATAGAATAATAATGCAGCAGTTTTAGTGTGGAAATCAAGATTAATAACAAAAATGTTAAAATCTAAATCTACAGATAGTCAAAGAAGTTAGAAGTAGGTGATAAGAGAAGGATATATAGTTAAATTCAGTTTATATCAAATAATAATAATAACAACAACAACAACAACAACAACAACAACAATACCTGCAACATAACACCCCAGACTTAACAATTGTCGATAAGAAAGACAAAAAAGTCTGGATAGTGGACGTGGCAGTGCCTGGAGACAGCAGAATAGACGAGAAAGAACTGGAGAAGATAACAAAATAAAAAGACCTACAAATAGAAATAGAAAGACTGTGGCAAAAGCAAGCAAGGGTAGTACCAATAGTAATAGGCTCCTTGGGTGCAATCCCAAAACAACTGGAGCACCACTTGAACACCATTGGCATTGACAAATTCGCTATTAGTCAATTGCAAAAGGCGGCCTTACTAGGAACTGCTTCCATCTTGCAACGATATCTGTAATACCATCAAACATCTGCATCTGCCTATCCCAGGTCCTGGGTAAGGACTCGATAGGTAGACAAAATGCCAAATCCAGTCTGAACATCTGGCTGACTGTGCGATGATCCAAAATAATAATAATAGTCTACAAAAAGGCATTTGACTCTCTGCCACATGACTGGATAATCAAGTGCCTAGAAATAACAGGAGTCAGTAGAAACATCAGAAAATTTGTGCAAAGATTGATGGCACAATGGAAGACACAGTTGCAGATCAATGGTGAGAGACTGGGAGAGGTTAATAAAGAGAGGAATATTTCAAGGAGATTCATTGTCACCATTACTATTTGTTATTGCACTGTTTCCTCTGTCAACAATACTGAATAACTCAGGACATGGCTATCAAACATCAAAAACATCTACCAGACTATCCCATCTCCTTTACGTGGATGATCTGAAGCTATATGGAAAAACGTCATCTGAAATAGAATCACTGCTCAACACTGTCCGTATATATAGCCAAGATATTGTTATGGAGTTTGGCTTGGACAAATGTGCCACACTTACTATCAAACAAGGAAAAGTAGTGAAAACTGAAGGAATCAAGATGCCCCACGAAAATAACATTAAGAGTCTGGATGAGGAAGATTACTACAAATACTTGGGTATCCTACAAGCTGACAGCATCAAGCACACTGAAGTCAAGAAAAAGATTAGAGGTGAATACATCAAGAGAGTGAAGAAGATCTTAAAGTCCAAACTCAATGGAGGAAATACCATAAAGGCAATCAACACCTGGGCAATTCCAGTCATTAGGTACACAGCTGGAATAGTGGACTGGACTCAAGCAGAACTAAAAGCAATGGATAGGCAGACCAGAAAAATAATGACAATGAATCATGCCCTTCATCCACGCAGTGACATTGATAGACTTTATCTACCAAGGCAAATAGGTGGGCGTGGAATGCTACAAGTACATCAGATGGTTGAAGAAGAAAAAATGGCTTTGGAAGAATATCTGAAGAACAATGATGAAGATGCACTGAAATTAGTATATCAGGAAGGCTTACTAACTACTGGAGAGACCAAACTGGCCTACAAGAAAGACCAAATGAAGAACAGAATAGAGGCATGGGAAGACAAAGCACTACATGGCCAATACATGAAAAAAATAGCTGGGAAAGCAGATAATAATAAAACCTGGCAATGGCTAAGAACAGGAAAATTGAAGAAAGAGACCGAGGGACTAATTCTGGCTGCACAAGACCAAGCCTTAAGGACAAATGCATACAAAGTCAAAATTGAGAAGACAGCAACAGACAGTAAGTGCCGCCTATGCAAAGAAGCTGAAGAAACAGTGGACCACTTGGTAAGCTGTTGCAAGAAGATTGCACAGACTGATTACAAGCAGCGGCATGACAAAGTAGCAACAATGGTGCATTGGAAGATCTGCAAAAAATATCATTTGCCTGTAAGCAAAAACTGGTGGGATCATAAAATAGAGAAAGTCACAGAAAATGATAAAATTAAACTGCTCTGGGACTTCAGAATTCAGACAAGCACCTGCAACATAACACCCCAGACTTAACAATTGTCGATAAGAAAGACAAAAAAGTCTGGATAGTGGACATGGACGTGGCAGTGCCTGGAGACAGCAGAATAGATGAGAAAGAACTGGAGAAGATAACAAAATACAAAGACCTACAAATAGAAATAGAAAGACTGTGGCAAAAGCAAGCAAGGGCAGTACCAATAGTGATAGGCTCCTTGGGTGCAATCCCAAAACAACTGGAGCACTACTTGAATACCATTGGCATTGACAAATTCGCTATTAGTCAATTGCAAAAGGCGGCCTTCCTAGGAACTGCTTCCATCTTGCGACGATATCTGTAATACCATCAAACATCCACATCTGCCTATCCTAGGTCCTGGGTAAGGACTTGATAGGTAGACAAAATGCCAAATCCAGTCTGAACATCTGGCTGACTGTGCGATGATCCATAATAATAAAATTGGAAGGGATCTTGGAGGTCATTGAGTCCAACCCCCTGCTTAGGCAGGAAACCCTACACCATTTCGGACAAATGGCTGTCCAGTCTCTTCTTAAAAACTTCCAGTGTTGGAGCATTCACCGTTTCTGGAGGCAGATTGCTCCATTGGTTAATTGTTCTAACTGTCAGGAGGTTTTTCCTTAGTTCTAGGCTGCGTCTCTCCTTGATTAGTTTCCATCCGTTGCTTTTTGTCCTGCCTTCAGGCGCTTTGGAGAATAGTTTGACCCCCTCTTCTTTGTGGCAGCCCCTGAGATATTGGAACACTGCTATCATGTCCCCCCTCGTCCTTCTCTTCGTTAAACTAGACATACCCAATTCCAGCAACCGTTCCTTATATGTTTTAGCCTCCACTCCCCTGATCATCTTTGTTGCTCTTCTCTGTACTCTTTCTAGAGTCTCAACATCTTTTTTACATTGTGGTGACCAAAACTGGATGCAGTATTCCAAGTGTGGCCTTACCAAGGCATTGTAAAGTGGTATTAATACTTCACGTGATCTTGATTCTATCCCTCTGTTAATGCAGCCTAGCACTGTGTTGGCCTTTTTGGCAGCTGCAGCACCCTGCTGGCTCATATTTAAGTGATTGTCCACTAGGACTCTGAGATCCCTCTCACAGTTACTACTATTGAGCAAGGACCCCCTATACTATACCTGTACATTTGGTTTTTCTTGCCTAAATGTAGAACTTTACTTTTTTCACCATTGAATTTCATTTTGTTAGATAGCACCCAGTGTTCCAGTCTGTCCAGGTCCTCCTGTATCTTAAGCCTGTCTTCTGGAGTGTTGGCTATTCCTGCCAGCTTGTTGTCATCTGCAAATTTGATGAGTTCCCCATCTATCCCCTCGTCCAAATCGTTGGTGAAGATGTTGAAGACACTGGGCCTAGAGCAGAGCCCTGGGGCACCCCACTACACACTTCCCTCCATGTAGATGCAGTTCCATTGAGGATCACACGCTGAGTACGGCTGGTCAGCCAGCTACGAATAGTGATGCTGTCTAACCCACATTTTTCTATCTTATTGAGTATCAACACCATTCACTTTACTTTTCAAAACCTTTTCACCCTTGCAAACTGTTGTTGATTCTGCTATATCCATCCACTACTTCATATATTGTCTTTTGTTCTCCTTTTGTTTTACGGAGGCACTTAAGTGAGCCTTTTCCTCCACATTCAACTTATTTTTATATTTCTCCTGATGTCCTCAAATTTCACATCCATGCAACAGTTGGCAGAAGCATGAATTTATGCACAGACATTTTTGAATTTGTCAAGAAGCATTTATTTCTTATAACATACCTCATACTACCCAGTAATTTTGTACCAGTATTTGCAAATCTTAAATTTTCTCCATCTGTTTTTCCGACTTCAGTAAATATTTTTCTGTGCATATTCATGTACACAATCTAGTTTTTACTATTTGTTTATAGTATACAGCTCCCTTGATTCTAATATATTAATGTTCACATTCATACTCTTGTAGCATACAATTTTACATTTAATGCAGATTATTATTGTTCTCAAACAATACTCAATATCATTTGCATACATTTACATTCAAATACCCAAGAAATATGTATCTAACATTACCACAAAAACTTTTAGACATTTTTCCATAAACACCTTAAGCAAACAAGAATATATATTTTTTTACTTCCTGCTCAGAGTTAATTTTTCACTAAGCATTTCATTTAATACATTTATTTTCGGGCACAAACTTTAATCTCACCATATATCACTCTGATCACATTCAGCAACCAGCTGCTGTCTTCACACAAGCAGTCTATAAGAAAACCACATTCATATTTTAACATGTTTCCAGTTATACCATCTACATATGCAGCCTTGTCCAATTTAATAGTCTTCACATTTATACCCTTTTATTTATACCCATTTACTTTCTTCTTGAACACTAATATGTATAGTATAGCATTTAATTCCATTCTTCCATCTCTGTAAACTCTCATATGAATGTCTAAAGGATTCCTTCCAGCATTTGCTCACTACAGTTTCATCCCAAATAATAACTCATTTTTATTTTTAATTCAATTCACTCTGCTAGAGGCTCCTGAATTAGCTGTCTTTAACCAATTACTAGTCACTATTTTATTTCCTGTAAATTACTCTGCATTTTTCTTGTTTCTTTTTAGTTTTAAACATTTCTTGTTCTTTGACTACATTCCTTGCAAAAAGAATACCTTCTCTTTATACACATTATGAAATATTTTTTGTTACTTTTTTGCAGTAAATATTCTTTTACATTCAGTTTTTTTTATCCACAATGCTTTCATCCCTTATTCCATCAAGTATCCTATTTCATTCTTCCCTTTAACTTAATTTGACATACTTCCTTGGACTTCTGCGACATTTTCCCCCCCACCTGTGATACTTTCAAGTTTATATAGCATTGGGTGTGAAGATGGAAGCTCCTTGATACCTTCAAAACAGCTTTACCATATTTTTTTTATCTCTAAATCAAATAGCAGCAGGTGCAGTATCATAGGCCAAGTATTCTTGTTCTTCCAATGGTTGTGATCAAATAATGTCATTAACCAAAAGTCTAATAATAAGCAGGATTGTTCAATTAACATTCTAGTTGTTATGCAATTTCTATTTCTTCCCCAATCGAAATCATAGAAGTCTCTTAAGGCTTTTATATTTTTCGCAAACTTATTATTATGCACACTTAAGGTCATTTCCTTTCTTGTGATTTATAGTATCTCTCAATGTAGTTCTGTCAATATAATAGTAATGATATAGTTATTGATGGCTGAATGATTCTATAAAGTACTGTAGATCATTTCTGAGTAGCTAACCTAAGTGGTGGGAAATTTTGTAAGTGTTAGTGCTTACTAAGGGTTCATATTCCTTAGAAGACTTCTAGCGATGTTAATAATGTTCCTATAATTAGCTTATTCATATACCTATGTAGCATAAGATCAGCAGTTCAGAGTCTTACAGGAGTTCTGCTTTCTGTCATCTAAAATGTCCTTGGATTTTTATTTTTTGTGAAGGACCAGGACAGTTATATATCAGATTGAAAAAAAGACAAAGATGTTCATTTCACATATCCAGTAGTAGTAACCAATCAGGTTAAATTTGGGTAACTGTTCAATATATTGCAGCTTTCTTTGGGTTGATAAACACACTTGTATCATCCAAGCTAATCTTTAAATCTCATTATATTATGAAAAAAAGAACCAAGTATCAATTGATATTTATACTTTGACCTTGATTTTAATGAAGGGTATCTAGAAATCCTATTTGAGATCTGAAATTTCTTCATCACAAGCTGGATTCAAACTATAACACATGTTTAGCTGTAGTAGATCAATAGAAGATTTTACTTGATTATGTTTCTAATTGCTGCTTACAATTCAACATGACAAATATTTCAAATGCTTTAGAGAAGAATATATTTTATAAATAGCTGAATCTTAGATAACTTTTTTTGTTAACATGGATTATTTTTTGTAAAGTTTCATATGAATGTCAGCACCCTGTCAAAAGATGCCATTGTTGACAATTGGTGATTTATTTTTGCACAATGTGTAAGTTGTCATAATTTCACTAAAATATTCTAAAAAGAGATAATATGTTGCAAGGAGTTGCAGGGAGTTTAAAAGAACTGGCACACCAATTCTTTTCAAATGGCATGAAAACAATGCTGCTTACTGCCTGATTTCATCTTCCAAGCAATGATTAAATTGTGAGCATTTGTCATCAGATTTTTAAACTTGGAGTGTGATTGAGATATGGCATGACATCATCTAGTACTCTAGATGCTACTGCAATGGCACATGTCTCTTTGTAGGTCTATCATTGTTGTGGTCCATGTCTATGAAAGTCTCATTTGCTGCCTAAGCAAAGAACCTTAGGTGTTGGTCATTACCTTTAAGCTCTTTATTGCACAGGTCCAGGGTATCTGAAGAACCGTTCCCCTGATGAGATTAGCCCACCCCATTTTTTTTTTTCAGCAGAAAGGGCCTACTTTGTGTCCTGTTGACCAAAGAATTTTGGCTGTTGCGATTCATGAGAAGAGCCTTTTCTGCTGTGGCCCCCATCCTCGGGAATAGTCTCCCATTGGAAGTGAGATCTGCCCCATACTCCTGGCCTTCTGGGAGAGCCTAAAAATTGGCTCTGTTAACTGGCTTGAGGTCCTGATAGGGACCTGCTACATTGGGGTGGCTGACTGGGTAGAGAAGATCCCCACTGCCAGGTCACCCATCATCTTGGCTTTTAGCTTTTCTATTCCTTTTTTTCTAATTTTAATTGTTTTCTAATACTTTATCAGTGTATCAGTGAAATGAGTGGCATAAAAATTTAATAAACAAACAATCAATCAAACAGAGAGATAAATAAACCGATTCTAAGCATGAGCAAAGTGACTGGAAGTTGATGATTTCAACATGGGAAAAGATTTTACTGGTTTTAGTGGCAGCTCAGTAGACAGTTTCTGCTGGAGCATGTTGCTGCTATTTCCAACCTCCATTTCATGAAACAATCCCCTGAGTCAGCCTAAGAGTGGGGCAGGCCTCCTTAAGTCTTTCCTAAGAAATGTGGATTGCTTGAGACTGCAATTTCTATTCCTATTTTAGATTTCAAGTATTGTATACATTGTATTGTAGAAACATTGGTGTGTGCAACCCTGGGATGTGCATTCATATATTATATAAAGCAGACTCTCTTTTCAAGAAACATGTATGGTTTTCATGGTTTTTGTGGCTCTGTTGAAATAAGCATATTCAGTAGTTTCAAATGAAAGCCAGTTGCTTTTGCAACCTAAGCTGCAGATAACTGTTTTTGCAAAATGTTGAAAGCAGTTTGAAATCACCTGTCTGTGGGTCATGTAGAACAGACACCAGGGACCGGTTCTGTGTAGAGAGGTTTTTCCATGGACCAAAGGGTGCATGGTTTTGTGTGCTGCCTGCATCTTGCGGATGGGGCTTTGCTTGTTTGTGCGGTCCAGTTGCTGGTATGCTGCGGCTTGGTACTGGTCCATGGATGTAGAGTCTTATTCTACTGCTGATTTTGAAAAACAAACCCAGAGGATACAACCGGACAAAATGAAAATGTGAACTTTCTGATGAAAAAACGTCCTTTAAATCACCATCATCTCTCTGAAAATGGTTCTGCGCCATCAGTTTTGTTCTGTTTTTATAAAACATTATTTTACTATTTATGGATGCAAGTCACTTTTTTTCTTTCATTTTGTGTTGTTTTCACTTTTTCATTTATTCGAACTTGTATATGCTGCACTAGGAGCCTTACAAACTTTGATATAAAATAAAACCAAGTCCAATAAAAATGTTAAAATCCAGTAGCGCAGTATTTCTAATAGTATTCAAGGAAATACTATAAATCTTCTTCTAAATTGTAATAAGACTAATATCAACCACAGTGGCAAGTTGTTCCATATCTAGGCATTGGTGGAGAGGAATAATAAAATGTGAATCACAACATTGTAATATGAACCCCATAATTTAATGCTGACACTCGGCATCTTGGTGGATATCATACTAGTTGTCTCCTTGCTGATTTTCCATAAATTATTGTTTTTCCTGAGCTGATGCATTATGCCATTTTTCATCTTTCATTGCTTCTGTTATTGGCTGATGGCTGTTTTTATTGCTACTTGTTAATTTCTGTTTTAAATAAGACTCTGAATGTTTTAACTTGTTCTATTTATATGTGATGTAAGATACTGAAAAATCATTTTGATTGTGGTGGGGGTAGATATGTGTTAAATAAACAACTTATCTACTTGGTCTGACATTGGGACACAAGTACGGAAAGGCAGGACTTACATTGTCAAAACACAAATTTCATCTTTTTTCATTGTGATTTGTGACACCTGTGAATATAGGTCTCATCATTGAGAAAAACAGAGTTAGCATAAGAAAAACCTTTCCCTGGCTCATCAGCAAAGACTGGTTTGAAGTTCTAGTGATTTGTAAATAGAATATGTTTCCTTAGAAGAGAAAACAAACATTATATATAAGCAGGCAAGTTTATCAAACTGATTACATACATCTTCCTGCTTACCTCATTAGACCCAAACAATAATTGATTTTGTGAAGAAACAGCCTTGCCTTGATCATACATATTTATTTCTAACTTGCTTCTTTCTCCGTGCATAACAGCAATTTGAAAAAAGGAAGAAGAGCTTGTTTCAATTCTCTAATAGCTTAGTAACTTACCCCCTTCCTTGCGAGTTCTTTGTTTTGTGTAATTTACCATCTATTGGAATGGTGACCAGTTCATTCTATGTTGTACTCTAAATAGATTTGTGCTTTTGTCTATTAATGTTTATTTATTCTGGGCTCTCACACTGTTCTCATTTTGTTCTTATTTATATCAGAACAACCATATTCTTCTATTTTCATTAACTGACAACTTTCTGTTCAAGTTCTTCACTTAATGCTACTATCTTTCAGTGATTGGATGAATCAGCCTTTGGACCTAGATCCATAACCTGTTCTATTCCTTTACTTAATGCATACTGTATATGCATATTCATTCATTCATTCATTCATTCATTCATTCATTCTGACTGCATGTGTGTGCACTGCAGCCCATAGGAAAGTTCCTGTGCTAGAGATGTATGTATGTCCAGGCCATTTATGTTTTTAGCCTGATGATGCCCAACTGAGTAGTGATTACCCAGCAGAGAAGATGTGGTTCATAGTGCAAATTCAAAAAGGTGGCATCACTCATGCAATGTAACACTTCCCAAGTACACAAAGAATTGCCTTACAACAAGACAATAATAAAGGGAGACAGAGAGATCTTTCATGGTGTGAAAATATTACAGAAACATTTCTTGAAGTGCAACTCAGAGGTTTTAATATACAACCCACACCAAAACTTGGATTATTATTGCAATAAGAAATATATACTTACCGGCAAAATGGAAAGAGATAAGAAAATACCTAGAATCTTCTGCTTTCTTGCAAGATACAAATTCCTTAACTGAAAAGTCACCACCATGCACATTAATAAAAAAAAAAATCCATTCTTAATTGTTTTACGAGAGAAATACAGCAAAAAGCATATTCTTAGTTAGGAAAGCTTGTGTTATCATCAGTTTGCTTTTCTTTGAGAACAGAAGATGAGACAAAAAGCAGTTTTTAGGCCCATTCAGGATCAGAGCATAAGAGAAAAAGAGAGGCAGTGCTGGGGAAAGAACAGCTCTTCAATAGAGCAGTTCATGATAATCTCTAATGGGCCAGGAGCAAGTCCATAAGAGCCACAAGCATTTGGGGTGTGTGTGTGTGTGGGGCAGGGCCTCACAGATCATCCTGTACAATTAATAAGATAACATTTGAGATGAGGTGGGGGAATAACATATAGAACATTGTGTACATGCAGTCAGGCAAAGGATTGAAAGTCCAAGCCAATTCTATCCTATTTTATTTCAGTCATATTTTACTCTGGGGCTAGAAGCAGGTGTTTTCATTCCATTAGCTTTGACACATGAAAATAATTCTTTCATGGTTCCTAACCCTTCTTGATTTCAGGAACCTTTCCTGTGATAAGCTGTGAAATTGGGTTTTCTCATTTTGCCTTCCCAAGTGCATGGAAAATCCAGACAGAATATCATATTATGGTTGATTGCATAGTCAGCCAAATGTTTGGACTGGATTTGGCTTTTTTATCCACCTGTCAAGTCTTTCCCAAGGACCTGGGATAGGCAGATGTTGTTGTTTGATGGTGTTAAAATTATCGTCACAGGATGTAAGCTGTTCCAAGAAAAGCTGCCTTTTGCAATTGACGGATGGTGTTGTTAAGTCTGGAGTATTCTGTGGCAGATGTTTGTATGTATTAATTCTGAAGTCCCAGAGCATTTTAGCTTCTTCATTTTCTATTACTCTGTCAATCTTGTGACCCCATTGGCTCTTGCTTGCAGGCAAATGCTATTTCTTGAAGATATTCGAGTGCAACATTGTCATGCTGGTGTTTGTAATCAGTCTGTGCAATCTTTTTGCAGCAGCTAACTAACTGATCCACTATTTTTCAGTTTCTTTGCAGAGATGGTATTTGCCATCTGTTGCTGTCTTCTCAATTCTGGCTTTATATGCAATTATTCTCAAGTCTTGGTCTCATGCAACCAGAATTAGCCACTTTGTCTCTTTCTTTAACTTTCCTGACTTAGCCATTGCCACATTGTCTTGTTATCTGCTTTAAAATTTTTTTTTTCTTATGTTCTGTCCATGTAATACTCTGCCTTACCATGTGTCTTTTCTATTCTTCATTTGTTTTTTTGTTTTTTTAGGCCAGTTTGGTCTCTCTGGTATTCAGTAAGCTTTTACTAGCTTCAGTGCACCTTCTTCACTATCCTTTAGATATTCCATAGCAAAAATATCATAAAAGAAATGAAATCAATATCTGCACAGGGATCATTTCTGTTGGGACCCAAAGCAAGTGACATTGCTTCAATTTTGCAGGCCAAAAACTAGGTCTGGACAATTTAAATATTAAATTTAACTTCTAAAGTACAGTTCCAGAAGCCTCTATAATCTCTTTAGTGAAATTTCTTCTTAAAATAAACACATTGTTTGAGAACATTTCCTCCTTACAGGCACTTAAAATTAAACTCTTAATCTGCCTTTTTTAGTACCTGAAATAAAAGTTGAATTAGCAATGGGTATTCACTGGAACCTTAAATAATCATTGTTAATTTTTTTTTGTAGAGAAGCAATGCTGTATTCCAATTTAGTCACTTTAAAAAGTTTTGATTCTGATGGTTTATTATATTCTATGTTATAACAAAAGGAGCAATCCAACCTACACCCTACTGGGCTTGTTTTCTTTTCTTATGCTGAATAAATTTTATGAATGGCAGCCTTGCTTGGAATCCTGCTGTCTGGATCCTGAATCCTGTGACAGGAGCATCTGCAGGATGTAGAACAAAAAGTCAAGATGATCAATGCACATTAAAAAAAAAACAGATGGGGTTTTGATTGCATCATCACGCCTCTTTCTTGATGTTTTGGACCATCCCCTGCAACACCCCTGAATTGGAAGAAGGAAGAAAAGCCTTCTTAGTTAGTGTTGCACTAAATGGGTGAACATCATTAATTGTGTGGGATGGGTTCTCTTGCTGTATGCTGTGCCCTCAGAAAAAAGAATTCAGAATGCATTGTGGTACAAAAGATGATCTCACAAGCACTCGCTTGTACTCCCCCCCCCTTATTCCACTTACTGAATTCTTTTCTCACTTTCTCACTGACTTTTCCTCCTCCTTGTCAAGTATGCCAATTTGTCTTTGTCAAAATAGCCTTGTGATAGGAAACTACAAATTCAAAGATCTGGTTTTGTTATATTGTCCTCTTTTTAATTTATCCCCATGCCCTCCAACGCTCAGCTGTTGATGCTCCCAGCTCCTTGTCTCATTTTCACCTACGGTTGCCCTGCAAAAGGGATGTTATTTTTTTGTATGACACCTAGGGGGAAACTATTTCTGGGTTCCTATTTTTTAAAGTGAGATGATGTCAGCTGTATATTAATGTTAATTCATCAGCAACAATCATTTCTCATTGGAGCATGAAACATCTGTTTCTTAATTTCAAGAAGATGTTCATCTCTGGTCAATGTCAATAGAGCACCTGTTTAGGGTAGCTGTTACGCTCGCAAGCTTTCAGCACATAACATTTCTGTTTGAAAGATCACCTTATACAAAGGAGGGCTAGGGCAAGTGATTGCCTGACACAAATGGATATCAGGGTCAAATGCCCATTTGCTTCTGACATCTCAAGAGCTGTGTCTCCAACCCCTTGAAGCCTGATGGGAACAGGATCTCTTTGCTAAGTTTATTCTTCTTCCTAACAAAAATCTTCAGCTGGGTCACATCCTGGAGTCACTGGGTGAAACCCTGAGGCAAGAATGTGCTAAACTCAATAGTAGCTCAGTGTCATCAGTCCAGTGATCACTCATCGTTCTCACCATCGTGTTCACAATGCCAGAAACTGTAAGAAAAACTTTTTTCATGGATCCCAATTTAATACAACCAACAGCCAAAGAGTGTGTGGAAGTATTATTGATCTGTAGCTACAGAGTGTTCTCTTAGAGGAGAAAACAAAAAATATACCCAAACAAGCAGTTTTATCAAACTGACATATACATCATCTTCCTGTTTACTATATTGGATCAAACAATGATTGATTTAGGGAATGAACATCCTCATACTTGATCCTAGTTATTTCTAATTTCCTTTTTTGAGAATAGTAAACCATAGAAATTTGAGCAATAAAGCTTGTTTCTAACAGGCTGTGCTCAATACTTCTTTCCTTCCCTTTTAGTCTTTTGTTTTGTGTTATTTCTCTGCTATTCTAATGATTTCTCACTTATTCTACTATGTACTCCAAATATAGCTTTGGCTGTGTTTGCTAATGTTTACTGATTCCCATATTAGAAACACATCTGTGGTAGAATCTATAAAAGTTATCCCTAGAATTTAAGAATATGCAACAGACTACACGAGAATAATTGATTATGCAAATAACCTGAAATTAACTGGGTAAGAATTTAAATACTATAGTGACAAATTTGAAATAAGCCCAGAAAGTCAGATGTAGATAGTACAGCTGATTTAACACGTGATGTGATTTCCTGGAAGCATCACCCATTCCACCCTATGTGCCACATTCTAGGACAATTACAAATATCCATGTGACAATAATGCACGGGGAATAATCCCAGCAGGAAGTTACCAGTACATATATAACCAGAAGTAAGAATCAGTGCATTTGCTTTATAGTTGTAATCACTATAAACACCCTCACTGCGGTTTGAAATAGGAAGTAACCCTGTCTACATCTATCCCAAACAGATGCCTGAAGAATCAATGTCTTGTTTAAACGCAGTCTCAATTATTCTTCTAGATGCAGGCCTTTGAACTCATAAGTATAACTTCTAATACTGAATAAAGAAGAATACTGTGGCTGATTATCCCAACATTCTGGTGGCAAATAGCTATTTCATATATTGGCTTTATATAAGTATAAAAGAGATGGGGCAGAAGATGAAACATTTCAGATTCTCCAGGACAATTACCAAAGGACCAAGAAGAAATTCCACAATTGCTGATAGTTTCCATAGAAATAGCAAAATCACTGCAAAATCTCAATTCCATTATTTGAAATAATGCAACAGAATCACATGTCTTCTAATTGTCTCCCTATACAAACCATTTATTAGTATAACCAAAACTTGATCTAACCAAATAGAGATAGCAACGTTCTTTTAATTCTTCCTGGAGGTGTAATACTACCTCTTTCTTTACCAGCATGGTAAATGTAGATATCTGGAATCTTGGAGATCATCTGAAAGCAGACTAAGCTGGTCAGATCTAAAGATGGTTTCTGAACCTCATCACTATCCCCTTCAAGCTGGTGAGAAACTCCACATTTTTGGGAAAGGGATATAAATAATTCCAGAAATCATTGGCAGAATAGATTTTCATGGGATCCTAATGCAGCAAGTTGAGGAAAGAAATTGTGTGAACCAATACCAGAACCATATCTATTTCTTCAAGAGATAACCAGTAAAACTAATTCAGGCAAATCATTATTAGGCAGTGTGATGGATACCTCAGGTTTGATACTGGTATCATCAACCATAATATAAATCTGTAGAGAAGCAGGGAGTTGATAGGCAAGAACCATTATTTAAGTAAAGAAGACTAAAACATTAAGTCACAGGAAACAAAATAGCATTCAGGAGGCAAATTCCTCCTTGATTCACTGAGACATAAGAGGGAAGAAAAATAAAGAAGTATTTCTTATAGACTTGTTTGCTTGTTTGGAATTGTTGTTTTACTGTATAACTCGTTTGTAGTTTATCATTAGTTCTGGACAGATGGCCAGGTATTCTCCTGAAGAAATCATGCTTCCTTCAATTGTTACAAGTATATAGCTCCTGAGGCAGTTAAGCACCCCCAAACCATGACGCTCTCATTTCATGCTTAACATATCGCTCAAAATGTTTAATTTTTGACTCAGCTGCCCTAGAACATTCCTTCAGAAGACTGAAGGTTCATCTAGATCTTCCTGGCAAAACTGAGATAAACATTAACATTCTTCTTATTGAGTCATGGCTTTCTTTTTGCTACTCTATGAATCCCACTGTTACTTATGCTTTTCTCAGTGACTTTAATAAACACTGACTTTAGGTAAGAACAGTCAGTGGATCCTTGGATCTTATCCTTGGGTTCTTTGTAACTTCTTGTACATTTTTATGCTATGTTCTTAAAGTGATTTTGAGAGACTGCCACTTCTGGGGAGATTCACCATTATCCCAAATCTTCTCCATTTCAAGATTAGATTTCTGAGAGTGGCTTGCTAAAGCCCCAGAGCTTTAGCCTTTTTCAATCTAATAGGCACCAATGAATTTTGCAGAGTTCTTCAGAAATTTATTTGAAATTCCACCAAGATAAAGGAAGCCAAAATTTAAGAAACATATAAAAGGCAAAGCTGACCCAAATTAGCCATATACCAAACATTTGTGTTAATTATTCATCTGAATTTGATGATAGCATCTAGCTGACTTTAGTTGATTAAAAAAAAAAAAAAACTAAGTAGAGTCAGACCTGTATAGTACTTAGATAAGATTCCACTAAGAACTCCTAGAGCCGTAGGTTAGAATGGAATGCAGAAAAAAGAAAAACATCTTTGAAGAAAGAAAATGGCAAACTATTTCTATATTTTTGTCAAGAAAATGTCATGGACATGTCCACATAGAAATCAGGAGTGAAGTTCAGGTCAAAGGAAGCTTCCATATCCCACTGCAGAGTTGGTGGCTGACCACATATCCCATTTTAAAAAAAATACTGAAAGCAATTCTGTCATGGTGTTTTCTGTTGGGAGTTAATTAAAGGATTAGGAAGCCAGAAAGATTGCAGACTGCTGGAAAGATGATTCTGTAGTGAAACCCAGGACATTTCCTGCATACCTCTTGACTATCTTGTCAGCATAACCCCATGCTTCTGGGAACAGTCCCCTCACCAAATCTTTCCCATTGGAATGAGAATTGTTAAAAAAATATGGAATAGATTTATGATACACCATTTAAAGGGGACATACACCTTGAAACAAAGATGACTGAAAAGAACATTGTTACATGCCAGTTATTCTGATTCACAATATCATTACTGTTAACCTATTTGAATGGGGGAAAGAGAAGTACTCATCATATCACTAAAGAGTTGGCTGAGCATAATATCTGATAACATAAAACAAAGCGTACATTTTCTGAAATCATCTTCTGGGAAATTAATGAAGAAATAATGCCACTTGGTATGAAACAGAGGGTCTACATCTGATTATTATATACATTCTGTTGTATCTGTAGGTTCTCATAGTGTTTTAGACACTTTAAAAAACATTTAAAAGCATCAATTTCCTAATTATAATGTATAGAATAGATCTGACAAAAGATGCTTTGATTTCAAAGGCTATTGACTGCACTTACTGTGAAATTCCAGGTGAGAAAAAAAAAAGAAAAGCAGTTCTCATGTTATCTTGTGTTTCAGTTATTGATGGTTTTATAAAGTCTTAATTGTTTTAAATCTAAGAACTCCAGTGTATTCATATCAAGGTGTTGTCTCCTATTGATCAGTCTCTTAGTTTGACACTCCCTTTTAAGAAGCTATTTAGAGGGAGAAATGTTACTGAAAACTCTCTGAGTTTGAATCAGGCTGCAGCTAGATGAACAACTGTTCAAGAGATTTCCTTCCTTGCTTGGCAAGGAGCCTTATAGAATATCTTTGTTCTGCTCTCTGTCTACTTGCTGGATATGGAGGCTGGGAGATCTGATATTATCCTTGCACCAGCTATTCAGATGATGCCTGTGTTTGATCAGCCTTAGAGGATTCTAGATTTTGAATCTCCTGAGGTCGACATTGCACAGATTCTGCTGACGCAGTTGCTTCAGAATCAGTCTCTGAGTCCTGAGCAGAGCCTCAACAATGCTGGAGACTTAGTTGCAAACCAAAAAACAGTGATGTCAATCACAGTTGTGATTCATTCATTGCTTCAAGCCATGGCTTGCTTGCCATCTGGAATAAAAACAACTAGTTTGTTAATTCAGTGTCAATGTACTAAGAAATACATTTTAAATTACAAATCACATTTGCTGGTTTTGCACAACATGCCAAGCCAAAATCAAACATCCTATGAAAATTAGGTAATGAACACTAAAATCCGTTAGAATTTATAGTGATGGTTCTCTCTTAAAAACCTTTGAAAGACATTTGATAAATGTATGAAAGAGAAGACTATCACAGTAAAATCCTATTTCTAACTGAAATCAGAGGCAGCATGTTTCTCACTGGAAACCAAAAGCAGAAAGGACAGTAGTTTTCACTTGCTGCTTGTGTATATTTAATCAACCCCTAAGGACAATAAGGTACTGCATTAGATAGTTCTTTAATCTTTAGGTTTCTTTTATGTTCTTTGTTTCAATTAGGATTTTTTTTTAAAGTAATATTGGGAGTGCGCTGTTGGAAGATTTGAAAGCTAGATTAAGGATAAACTGAGGGTGAAGATTCATTCTCTAGGCTTGTGGGTTGGTTTCTGAACATTTCATTACCAGCCTAGGTAACATCTTCAGCATAGGGGATGTCAGTGTCAGTGTTCTGTTTATAAGAACTTTGTGTGGTCAGTAGGTCTTGTGATGAGTCAGATATGTGTCAAGTGAGGGTCTTGTGATGGGTCTTGTGATGAGTCAGGTGGGTGTGTCCAGTGAGGGTTTTGTGATGGGGAAGTTATATCAGGTGAGGGTCATTGGGAGCTGAAGTGCTGGTTGGGGGGGGGGCTTGCGTGGGTTGGTTGAGAGTCAGTGCTGTCTCTGGTTAGCTAAACAGTTGATTTGGATTCTGAGGAGTTCGTAGGCTGGTTGTAGGCCAATGTGTCTGATGATGGAATTGCTTGTGGAGTGCCAGACTTTGATGAACTCACAAGTGTGGTGGGTAGTAGCATGGCCAATGATTTTTGTGTTGCTCCAATCGAACTGGTGCTGTTTGGTGTTGGTGTGTGTAGAGATTAAGGATTTGGGATCATGGCATTTGACTGCCAGCTGGTGTTTGTGGATTCTGTTTTTTAATTGACATGATGTTTGTCCCATATAGAATTAGTTGCAATGGTTATAGTTGATGTTTTAGATTACATTGTTTCTTTCATCCTTCTATATTTTTTCTTTGGTTCTGGATAATTCCTGATGGAGTGTGGCTATGGGTTTGTGGGCTTTTGCTATTTCTAGAGGTTGGAGAATTCTGGCTGTCATTTCCAACACCCCTTTTGTGTATGTTAGGGTTAGGATAAATTGTCATGGAGAAAATCTCTGTGGTCACTAGGAGTTGAAAATGACTTAATGGCACATAATCAATTGGGAGCTGGAAACTATACTTTGCCAAAATGTGATTGAATCTTATTGATATGATATAAATTCTTTAGAAATTTGAATAAAAGTTGTCTTCAGTTTTTTGTCCAAGATGATGTATAAGTTTACCATTGGCCATTGTAGTATTCTCTTCATTGTTGATATTTAAGTTTGATTTCTTATGCATATATATATTATTATGCACTATTTCTCAAAGCAGTAAGAACATTTAGGGGCAGATGCTAAGGATGACTTTCCATGGGAGGAGAATTCTCTGAGAGTCTATGATATTATTTACTTTATTTGTGGAAGAACATGCAGGAGTAGAAGCTAAAGAAATAGCCAGAAAAAGGTCTGCGATTTCAGTTTTCCCAAAGAATATACCTCTGTCTTAAAGTACTTGTGCTGTTCCTAGAATTGACTTAGCATTCTCATTTTGTGTTTTACTCTGTATCCTCCAAACGGCAGACATCAGTGTACACTATTACACTGTAATCTATTCCTTTAATTTGGAAGGACTCAAGAACAGATATCATTTCTGAGTTGCTTTTTGTACATTCCAGTGGTTTCAGTGGATGATTTCCATTCATCTCCCAAGTATTCTCCCGCCATTTCTTTTCATTAAAGAAACCTCCATTAACTGTTCTGAGCCATTGTCTAATAATCTGCTTTTCAGCAGTTTAACTGATGGCCCAACATACAATACCATACACCAATGCTTCCCAAACCAGTGGAAATTACCCAAAGTTGGATAAAAGTGGTTTTTCTTTGGGTAACGACACACAAACCCAATCACAACAGGGACATTTAAACTGACTTAAAGTGTTTTACCTACATTGAGTAAAAAGGACTTTCTGATTAGTGGTTTTGGGTAATGAAGGAAAATGTTTGGGAAGCACTGCCATATGCAGTCAGAGTAGAATTAAAAAGCCTATATAAATACCGATATAAATAAATACTATATAAATAAATATTATGGGAAGTGCTTTCAGGGGTTCATCTTGCAGAAGAAACTATGCATAATTGTGTCTGGTATCTTTGCTTCTTTAATGAATAATTGAATGCTCATCTTTTAAAAACTTCACTGTGTAGGGTGTTGTTTTACTCAACTGATTACAAATGTACATAAAATAAATATGATTTTCCTCCTTCTCAGTCCCACTGCTTAATACCACTTGAATGGTATGCTTTACATAGATTTAATATGTTGCTTACAAATCAACTCAGTTGCTAGTCCATGAATTTCAGAAAACTAAATAAGAAATTGACAAGTAACAAAGTGACAACAGTTTGCGAGGTTTGAATACAAAACAGAAAATACAGCAAAGCCTTTTTTTTCTATTGGGAATTTGAGCTCTGTTCTGTGTTGGGTTCAGTTATTTTGCTCTGAATATTTGTTCAAGATTGCAATTATCTCTTATTTATACTTAGAAACATGTCATCCTCAAACCAAGTATATTTAAGTTCTAGGAAGCCCCCAAAGCCCTAGGTTAGTGGGTAAACGCTTAGTTTGTGTTCCAAACATTCTAGATTCAGTTCTAGAACTGGCTTCTCCAGGTATGATGGAGAATGATTCCTCTGTCTAGTACCAGATATAGTGGAATAGCAATCTTCAATGCAAGTCAAAAGAATATCTCAAGGTAAAGGCTGTACAATCTTTAGCTATTGTTGAAGTCACATTAACCTTCCACAGCTGGATAGCCTTCTCTACCTAATGTTTTCTATATGTTTTGGACAACAACTCTCATAAGGAGAGTCCTTGGTGCTCCCTGAGTCTGGTTGTTTTCTTGCCGACATTTCGTTATCCAAACTAGATAACTAGCACTGATGATGTTACCTAGTTTGGGTAATGAAATATATGCAAGAAAACAAGCAAGCTCAGAGAGCACCAAGGACCCCTCATTTCAACCCTGAGCTGAAAATATTATCTGTAATTGGTAGCTTTCACAATACCCAGCCAACCTGGCACTCCTGTTTGTTGGCTTATTCAATTTGTCAAAGCAATTGCCCTTTCCATTTATTCATGTGAGTCCAATGGACAGTAGCTCCATCTTGAACTTTCTTGCTCAACATAAGGACACACAAGAATGAAGAGATGGGATAGGCAGAAAAGCCCAAGAGCAATCTATAAAGACAATTTCTATCTTTTCATATTCTGGGAATTTTTAAAAAGCAAATTAAATTAAAAATTGTTTAACAGTTGCAATTCATTGCTAAAATTGTCCTATTCTAATATTTTTCTTAATGAATGCTTCAGGAAGGAGAAGAGAAATTGATCTTTAAAGACCAATCCTCCATCCCCAGAGTTTGCCATTAAAGATTGTTTGAAGTGGGTTTGGTAAGTGGGAGATCTCCAAAAGAGTCAGCTCTTGGGTGTTAAAAGAAGAGTTACAGAGGCCAAACCTTCATATGATAGTGTCCTTCCATTCACTGAATGCCATTGTTCCAGCAGAGGCTTCTCCAGGGAGATCTTTTTTTCTGGGTTTCTGTTCTTACAGCTACTTCTGTTCTCATGCAATTCTGAAAGATGTCCCAAATCAAAATTAGGATTATGTGATGATTTGATTTGAAGATTTCATTCAAAGACATTCAGTTGAACGGATTTTTTTGAACTGAATCACTGAGCTGATTTGATGTACTGAGTTGAAACAGGTGCTTTTGAATCAATTTGATGTATGTCCTGTTGTTCAATAATTCAATGATTTCAATCCTTTACGAACCAATGGATATTACTTCATCAGAATTGTCTATCTGTCAGTAGCTGTTTCTTTGAGTTATTGTAAGCTGATGCTACACCATCTTGTCTTCTACAAATCTCTTTTTTGATTGCTTTCACTTTTTTTCAAATATCATCTGAATATTTAAGTTTTACTACATTATTAGATCGTCTAGAGACTAATCTGTCTTGCTTTTTCTGGTATTACATTATTTTTTTTTCTTGTGACCAAGGAACTCTCATTTTCACGCCATAATTCAAGGCTCTCAATTTTTCTTTGTGTAGACTTTCTAGTGATTCTCTTTCAGAAACATGGGTACCACTAGAAATAAACATTAGCCTTTGTTGTCAGTGTGATATTTCTATATTTTTAAGTTTTTGTTTACATTTCTCATTGTCTTTCTTACAAGAAGATATTTCATGGTTAAGGTCACAACAGAAAGATAAAATCTATTACTAGTTCAGCTTTTTCTCCACATCTTTGCCCTGCCTTAGCATTATTCATTGAAGTGTCCTTCTTTGTCTGTTGTTTCCTCATAGTAACTGATAGTGAAGACATGGTACCCACCTTCAACTGAGTTTTTAAGACTAATAGCTCTTAATAGATATATTCTCCAGATATTTATCAAATCCTGGTCAAAAGGTAGTAACTTTCAAACACTCTGAGAAGAGTTTTCATTTGTCTGTTCTAACTCTCTTTCTAATTGCTTCACTGGATGACTTCTGGTCCTGGAATTTCTCCACTTTCACCCTGCCATGTATGATACACCTCATTCAAACCGTCCTCAGTTGCCTTTTTTTTTTAAAGCTAAAATGTACTGGGCACTCTAGTTTTTTTCTTGTATGGAAAATGCTTAAGTTCCTTTATCAGTGTGATTGCCTTTTTTTAAAAAACTTTTCACCTCTCCATTTTTCCTTTTCAAATGTAGCAATCAGAACTATACATTGTATTCCAGATGCATATATGTTGTACATTTACAGTATAAAAGGGGAGTACAATGTTTGTAGCTTTATTTCTAATTTCTGTTCTAATGATCCTTAGCAATGTCTATGGACATTCTTAATCATCCAGGTCACAGTTGTCCCAAAGGTGCTTTTCAAGAGACAACTGGACTTTCTTGGTGTTTTTTCTCCTGAAAATATTTCACTTCTTCTAAGAAGCTTCTTCAGTTCTGACTGAATGGTGGGGAATAGAAAGATTTACTGTATATTCTTTGCTGTCATCTAGTTGTTAGAACTCTGAAGGTCAGTTGTTAGCTTTCTGAGAGTCATTGGGGCCACTTGGGGATTTATCTGTACTTTCAAGGTCATTTGAATCAGAGTACAAAGAGGTAAGAAACCTTCTTGGGACTGCTGAAAGACTGTATTGTAGATAAACCCATCAAGATGGTGTCATATCCCTTCCCTTCTGTGGAGAGAGGGCTGTTCAATTTAACATAGATGGCCTCTTTAACTCCTCTTTCAAACCAGTGGTCCTCTCAGTCCAGAATGTGGACTTTGCTGTCTTCGAAAGAGTGACATTTGTCTTTCAAATGCAGATGGACTGCTGCATCTTGTCCTGAGGGGTTTGTTCTCCTATGTGTTTGTGGAGTGGTTGTTTTGTTTCTCCAATGTATAGATCTGCACATGGCTCACTGCATTGTACTACATATACCACATTATTCAGTTTGGGTCTGAGTGTTTTATCTTTGGGATGCACAAGCTTCTGCCTTAATGTATCTTTGGGTTTAAAGTGTGCATATATGTTGTGTTGGTTGAAAATCCTCCTGAGCTTTTCAGATATTCCTGCAATGTATGGAATGGCAATGTTGCAACATTGTCTTCTTTAAGGATTGACATATTCATTGAGCTAGCAAGTTAGTCCTCATCAGTTTTTTATATGAAATTAGGGAGGGTTTGCCCCATGTGCTACCTCATGCTTACTTAAACTGCATGGTGTTATCCTTAAATGATTGTTGCCTCAGTCTGAACAGATTCTTTTGACGCACTTAACAATCAGAATTAAGTTTTACTCAAAAAAATAGATCAAGTTAAAAATGGGAGACGTAATTAAGCTCTTTTCTATAAATATTAGTGGATTAAATATATTAAGAAAAAGAGTTTAGACATTTAACAATTTAAGGAAATTGGATGTAGATGTGATGTATCTTTAGGAAGTTTATATAAAATAGGATTATAGAAAATTACTAGAGAAAGTAAAATTTAGAAACATTATACACAATATTAGCATAAAATAAGAAAGGAGGAATTATTATATATGTCAAAGAAAAATAAAATTAAATCAATATACTTGGATGAAAAGGGGTGAATTTTAATGTTGGAAATAGTATTAGAGTAAAAACAGCATATGCACTAAATAATTTGAGAATATTTGTATGATCACCATGCTTAGATGGAATTCCGGTCGAGTCTTATAAAAAATATGAGTGTTACTACAATGAATAATGTTGGATCCGTAGTAAGTAGTAGAATATGAAAGAAGGAAAATGTAAATAAGAAACAATGGGGCAATAAGGACAAATATTTCAAAGAAGAAAGAGGGGGGAAATGTAAAGAATAGAAGAGTACTGTTGCAAACTGCTGTTAACAAAGAAGGATATATTACATGTGTATGTGTGTAATGTTTGTTGTGTTTTGTTTTGTTTTGTTGGTCTAAAATAATAATAAAAAATTAAAAAAAGAAAAAAAAAGAATTAAGTTTTACTTTTTGGAATTATTTAATACCATTTACAAAACTGCTGAGTGCATTGCTTACCCTTAAGTCATTATAACTTAGAAATAAGTGCAAAGATACCAATCCAAACAAAGATCCTTGAGGGACCTGACCTCTTACTTCTCCCCAGTTATTAATGTATCATTTATTCCTATTCTTTGCTTTCTATTTGCAACCAATTAGCTATCCTTAAAATGATAGGTCTTCTTATCTCATTATTGCTAAGCTTACTCAAGAGCCTTTCATGAGGAACTTCATCAAGTTTTTTTTTTAAAACCAAGTATACAATGTCAACAGGCTCACCTTCATTCAAGTCTCTGTTGGCACTTTAAAAGTATGGTGATACAGGATTATCTTTGTTGGATCCTTGCTGATTTGTACCATATTTTAGAGTAAATATCAAAGCACTGACATAAGTTTTGAAGCAACAAATTCCCATTGACTCTCTAAAATGTATTATCTCTCCACATTTTTGAGGTTTCATTTCTCTATAGAAGCTTCTTAATGCAGATGCTAATGCCTTGGTGGCAAAAAAGAAGACAGTATTATAGGAATTGTGGTTTGTACTTGCTATCTTGTTGAAATAGTCAATTCAGCTATGTAAAATGCAATAGTCTTATTGTCCTTTAACAGTATTAACATAATTAACAGAGTTGGAAGGGAACTTGGAGGTCTTCCAGTCCAACCTCTTACGCTAGCAGGAGACCCTATATCATTCCAGACAAGTGGCTGTCCAGGCTCTTCTTAAAAGCCTCCAATAGTGGAGCACCCACAACTTCTGAAGGCAAGCTCTTCCACGGGTTAACTGTTTTCACTGTTAGGAAATTTCTCCTTACTTCTAGGTTGCTTCTCTCCTTGATTAGATTCTATCCATTGTTGCATCTGACCATTCTACATTGTACAGTATAGTAGGTATACTGTGATAATGAAGAGAAATAATAATTGTAGAGTTTGGAAGCTCAAGAACTTGGTGATATTGATTTTTTTCAGATAAAGAAAGACATTACAATCAAGCAAGCCTAATATTTTCTTCTTGCATGTGTATATGAACTTGTTTTTACTTTAAACAAGTAGAAGGGAATAGAGATAGTAGCCATACACATTGATTTTTTTTTTAAAAAAACACAGATTAACCAATGTGAAATTGACTTTGTTTCATCAAACTATCACATTAGCAGATGAAGCAACTCTAACTGCAGATTTTTAACAAAGCATTTGACACAACTCTCCATCTTATGTGACTCATTAATTCAAATTGATTTGGAAAAAAAACCTGTGTCGCATGGAAAATTAGTCTGGCAAGCACATGAACAAAGCGTTCGGTATTAAATTTGTGTAAAATTGTGTCATCAGCCTTGTAAGAAGGAATAAAAGGCAGTCTGGATTTCTAAGTGTTAACCCAATACTTTGTTTAATACAGATGCATCAATTGGAATTCCTATAGACAGCTTTAATAAAGTGTATTCTCTCAAAATTATTGTACTCTGGGATATCAAAATATGGATCTTGTAAGGTTCATTGTTTACAGAAACACTAAAGCTAATGCTTCTTCCATAGAAAAATATTTATTCTGAATTACACAAACAGAAAAGGAGAAGTAACATATATGAGTAGCAGAAAGCCAAGAAAGTGTATATTTTATCTGATGAGTCAGAAACACCAAGCTGGCAGGAATAGCCAACACTCCAGAAGACAGGCTTCAGATACAGAAGGATCTGGACAGACTTGAACACTGGGCACTAACTAACAAAATGAAATTCAATGGTGAAAAAAGCAAGGTTCTACATTTAGGCAAGAAAAACCAAATGCACAAGTACAGCATAGGTGGCACCATGCTCAATAGTAGTAACTGTGAGAGGGACCTCGGAGTCCTAGTAGACAATCACTTAAATATGAGCCAGCAGTGTGCTGCAGCTGCCAAAAAGGCCAACACAGTGCTAGGCTGCATTAACAGAGGGATAGAATCAAGATCACGTGAAGTATTAATACCACTCTTCAATGCCTTGGTAAGGCCACACTTGGAATACTGCATCCAGTTTTGGTCACCACGATGTAAAAAAGATGTTGAGACTCTAGAAAGAGTACAGAGAAGAGCAACAAAGATGATTAGGGGACTGGAGGCTAAAACATATAAGGAACGGTTGCTAGAATTGGGTATGTCTAGTCTAACGAAGAGAAGGACAAGGGGGGACATGATAGCAGTATTCCAATATCTCAGGGGCTGCCATAAAGAAGAGGGAATTAAGCTATTTTCCAAAGCACCTGAAGGCAGGACAAGAAGCAACGGGTGGAAACTAATCAAGGAGAGAAGCAACCTAGAACTAAGGAGAAACTTCCTGACAGTGAGAACAATTAATCAGTGGAACAGCTTGCCTCCAGAAGCAGTAAATGCTCCAACACTGGAAGTTTTTAAGAAGAGACTGGACAGCCATTTGTCCGAAATGGTGTAGGGTTTCCTGCCCGAGCAGGGGGTTGGACTAGATGACCTCCAAGGTCCCTTCCAACTTTACTATTATTATTATTTTTTTTATAAAAATTATTTGCTGTTATAAAGAAACTGTTTTACATCTTTCTTCAGTAGATATAAATACATGGGGAGGGAGAAAGGGTCTATCTTTCAAACATGCTGTTACCAAGGTTGGACATTCCTGGTCTATCAAGAATGTTTTAAAATGATCTCCCTCCTGGTTTGTAAGGATTATATTTAGCACATTTTTTAAAGGAAGAAATCCCTGAATTATAAGGGAAAAATAATAGAATACCCGGTCATGATTGCAGATATTGTTTTCAAAAAATGCTCTATAATCCTCCTTAATAGCATCATCATAAACACCAAGTAAGTACTTTGAATTCTCTCAAATAAGATTTGTATCTTGTTCAGGAGATGTAATCATTGATTACCCCATATTATTAACTTAAATGGCCCCTGTTTACAGTAATACCAATTACGATCAAGAGTCATTATTTGATACGAACAAAGCTGTTTACACTGTGCTTTTGTAATAACAGCAGACAACCAGCTTTTATCTGCATGTATCTGTTCATGCTGTTCCTTTTGCAAAAGATCAAGAGCCTTAGCAATGCAAAAACAAAATCCTTTTCATAATTTTGTAATGTTTAAAATGGATCATGTACCTTACCAGATATTTTAGGATAGAGCAAAATTATAGTTATTGGAATTTTTTTTATCCTACCGAGAAACATTGGGATATCCGTAACTTGCATTCCAATAAGGCATATTTTGATAGTCTAACATTACAAATCTAGACTCATCACCAACCTCTCAACTTTATGAAATTTATTAATATACAATGAATTGCCCTTTCAGCTATTTACATGGATAGTAAATACCTTGGGCTACTAAAACATTACTTAGATTCCAGTCACATAAACACTAGCAACACTCCTGGCTGGCAAATGGTAGTAGTAGATAATATTAGATTATATGAGAAGCAGTGTGGTCTAGTGGTTAAGGCACCAGGCTAGAAAGCAAAAGACTATGAGTTCCAATTCCAATTTAGCCATGAAAGCCAGCTGAGTGACTTTCGGCCAGTCATTCTATCTCAGCCCTATCTATCTCACAAGATTGTTGTTGTGAGCAAAATAGGAGGAAGAAGGTATGTTGGATGTGCCTGCTGCCTTGAATTATCTGTAATAATAATAATAAATTCTTGTCCTGCCCTCAGGTGCTTTGGAGAATAGCTTGACTCCCTCTTCTTTGTGGAAAGCTATTCTCCAAAGCACCTGAGGGCAGGACAAGAAGCAATGGATGGAAACTAGTCAAGGAGAGAAGCAACCTAGAACTAAGGAGAAATTTCCTGACAGTTAGAACAATTAATCAGTGAAACAACTGCCACCAAAAGTTGTGAATGCTCCAACACTGGAAGTTTTTAAGAAGACAACCATTTGTCTGAAATGGTTTAGGGTTTCCTGCCTAGGCAGGGGATTGGACTAGAAGACCTCCATTGTCCCTTCTGTTATTTTATTGTAAATAAATAATCACTTATAATATTCTTATGGTATTTATAACATGCCAACAGTGCTTTCCCACTGCTTGGGAATCACCTGTTTTCCTGTTTTATCACAAAGTCTCCACGTTTTCTGATATCTGAAAAATAGGGTAAATAGTGATAATAAGATAAGCTCAACATTTTCCATGGCAATTCAGTCTGTTTTTAATTTCTACAGGCCACATACCAGACAGCTGGCAATTTCTTTTTCAGTATTAGTAGACATGCAAATCCAAGATATTATTTCTCTTGCTTTGGCAATAGTCTGTTCTCTGATATAGAACTTCTTAAGTATTACAACTTTTGTAATGTGTTTACACTATTATTAAATGTTTATTCTCAAATGACTTATGCCATTCATATCTGGGAAGGGCTGAATAGCTCTATGCAATGTATCAGCAAGCTGCATCAAGTTACCTGGCATTACTTTAAGAAGATACACTTCACAATCTTTATAAGAACATGTGCTACAAAGGTACAAGGACACCATCAACAGTCTTCTGAAAATTGTTTGCAGAAATGTAACATTAATGTGAACTAAATGGGTAAAGATTAAGACAGCTTCAAGTCAACTTTGATCTAGAATATAGATGACTACATGACATAGCGATGTACTTTCTTAACAGCAGTTGGTAAGCGGTTTGCTATTTCTTCTTTCGGGATCCTTTTGACTTCCTGGACAAGCTCATAACCTTGATATTCCTTGATAGTTTTTCACTCAAGGACTAGTCAGGTTGAACCCTTCTTAATATCCGATAGAAGATTGGTCAGTATCACCAACAGTTGAGACTCTGATGTTAAACAGATTTTCTGAATGCATTCCAATTGAATTTCCATCATTGTCAATAGCCTTGCAAGTGACCCTTTCTCTGTCTGCAATTCTGTTCTAATAAATTGAAAGATCTATAAGCATAAGAATTTGATTCATTCTCCTAAAGTAAGCATATTTCAATGCCATTCTTTGACATTTTCTTTCTCGGCATTCTGCTGTAATAATCATATTATCCACCTTTTTTAATTTAAGAATTTTTTTTGTGACAAAACTTTCCTGAGGTGAAGACAAATAATGAAAATGATATATTCTCTAAGGTGGATTAAATGAATATATTAATGATAATGATTGTATTTATTTATTAAATTTATATGCTGCCCACTTTGCAGTCAAGCTACTCTAATTATAAGATTCCTCTAATTTTACTTCTCATTTTCATGCACAATAGTAAAAATGTTTATGACTGCCAGATAGCATCCTCTATTGAAACAATGATATATTACTGTCTGTATACTGCTTTGTTTGAATCATGTGAGTTCGAAGACTTTCTCAGTTTCCTGTTTGTCTTCTTATAACCAAATAATTGTTCTTGCATCAAAGATCCAACTATATTTAAATGTTAGCAAATTAAACTGAAAGCTTCACATGCTGCTGTTCCAAAAATGGAAATAGAAGAACTATCTGTTATCTGTTACATAAAATGATGATGAATAGTTCTCTTCAAGATTTAGCATTTCCACAGCAATCTATATGCTACAGTACTAAAATTTTTGTGTCTGTAACCTTTAATAGAGCAAAAGAGCACATCACAGGGCAAATATTTTTCAATCAAGGTACCTTAAATGAGCTAACTTACAGACTGATGGGACCCATTATTGTGAGAATTAAATTTTGGAAAGTTCTTGCCATTTCAGTTCCACTGTGATGCCACTGTGGTTATGCAATCCTCATATAAAACATTCTAAATGGGAAGCTTCCCCACTGACTTGTGAGAAAATCAATGGGGATTGTGTGACTGCAGCTGACAGCGGGAGTGTGACAGCAGGTATGGATTTTCTTCTCTGTTTAGATAATGATATATATATAAAAGAATGACATAACAGGTCACAAGTGGTCTAGTAATTCCTAAAGTCTGATTCTGAACTCTCCTATCAAGTATATCACTTAGACATGTCTTCATGCCAGGTAATTAAAAAAAAAAAGACTTCAGTGGTAAAACATTTGCTTTAGCAACTGTGTTGTCTTTAAATTTTCCTGGAAAAGTTAAGGTTATATGTGTGAGGTGGCTGGGGAGGAGATAACATGGAAAAGCAGTTAACAGATCTTATAAATGGCAACTCAGCCCAGGGGTATCTGCAGGGTATGGTTAAAAAAGTTGAGCCACTACAGTGCAATTGAAGCTCTGCCCATTTTTTATGCAGTTGGAGAGAGATCGGGGAAGAAAAATGTCAAAATATTCAAGGACACTTTGTTGTTGCTGTTATTATTATTTTATAAAGAAGAGTAGGAACGTCCTATTGCATTTTCCAGTAATCTGTATTTTTTTGGACTATTAAAGATACTTCACTGAAATCTGTTTAATTCTTCCTTTCTTGGCCTTGAAAACTAGGCAGAGATTGACATTATGCCAACATATTGAAGCGGTGGAGTCCTTGTCTGCAATTTATTTGCAGCTATGTGATCCTGGAAAAAGACATGGTCGTTTTCAAAAGAGGCACACAGATCTGTGTTGACATTTCCACATGTCTCGAAGTACCTCCATCCAACTGAAACTAAAGTATTTACAACCTTATCCAATATCATGTGCTTCCTCACTTATATTGTGAATAAAGATAAGCATTTGAATGTGTATACACTGTTTATGTGCAGTTGTTTATAGATTCAAACTAAGAAAACAGGAGTACGAAGGTATTGCATAATAAGCATCCAGGTTTGCACAAAGTATTTAATTTTGTATGATTTTGAGTTTGACTCAGCTTCTGTTCACTTAAAGATTCATTTAAATGTACAATTTGTCCAGGGGTGTCTAAATCATTGCAGATAACTTACATCTAGCTCAGGATTCTATCTTCTTTGCCCTATTTATTGCAAATCTTCCCAAGTGCAGAACAGTTCTAATGATGACCTAGTTTCTCCCAATGCGAGCTCTTGGTTTACTCTGATTTGTTATTATCTGTCCTTAGATTGTAATTTTTCAGATTCTGCCATCTTTATGAGAATCCTTTCACATTCTCTTTCATGGATGGGTAGCTTAAGTAGTTTCTTGTAAGGTGTTATTGTAATTACCCAGTTCTCATTATTTCAGCTGTATGGCATATAGCAGTTACTTTTTCTAGAATGAAATAAAGCTCTCTCTGAACTGTTTCCTTTATTCTCTCATCTTTCATCCTAAATATAATTTCATCCCTTTTCATTCCATCACTTCTAGAACCAAATTCACAATAGTTAGTTTCATCTTATAGCTACCTAACAAACTGTTTAACAGTATTTTCCTAGATCTGGGCATTATTTCTTTTGAAATTATGTACAAACACATTTTTCTTACAAGACGTGCAGTGTGGTTATGAGCTTCAAAAGAATCTAATCAATATACTTTTTGGTTGGAAATGTTTGTGTGTGTATTTATGAATGTCCAGTCTTAAGATATGCCCACACATATATGCACTGTATGTAGAACAAAAAATCTGTTTCCAGCATTTTCAGTTGTGGCATGATTTTTCTTTTCATGCAAGCCAATAAGAAGGCCTGAAAAAGTACATACTCATAAATGTTGCTGCTACACTAAATCTTCCCCAGGGTAAGAATAATCCAAACTAGCTTCTGATAACAAATTATCTTTATCCTTTAGTGAAAGAAGTAAGCATTGAAGCATCCAAGCCTTGTAAAGTGAAATATTTAATAGGATTTGGTGGAGATAGCACAAGCTGAACAGTGAACATGGCTGAAAAGACAATACATTAATGAATATTTCCACATTTCCCTGTTGTTTAAAAGAAAAAATATACCCCAAACTGTACTACACTAAATATATATATTAACTTCTTTTTATTCTGTAAGCCACCAAGGGTCACTTCGAGATGGGAGGCAAATTGAATGAATGAATGTCAAATCTCAATTCAGCATGGGATTTAGGTTGCAGTACTAGTGTGTTTACCTGAAAGAAAGACCTACCCTGAAAATAAACCCTAGCTTGATTTTTGGGGTGGGCCTAATATAAGCCCTACCCCAAAATAAGCCCTAGTTTTGGGGCGAGGCGCATGCCTAAAATTCAAGCTAGGCTGGGGAGGGTGGAGCTGCCCCATGTGCCCTGTAACCATTACCTGGCCTCTCATGAATTGATACCTGCCTTTCCTCGTGAGCCCACTTCTTCTGTGACATCCCCTGGTCTGCATTTCAGACAGAGGCCTTTCCGTAAAGCCTCTGAAGCCAAGAACAGAGCTATGGATTCCATCCATAACTTGGTTCTCAGCTGCAAAGGCCTTCCAGAAAGGCCTCAGCTGCAGAATGAAACTGCTCCTTTGGCCACAGAAGAAGTGGGCCAGCTGGGTGGGGCTGTTGGTGCTGCCACCATGAGGTGAGCGGAAAAGATACCCCTCCCTCCCAAAATAAGACCTGGTGCCTCTTTTGGAGGCAAAAAAAAAAAGGACCGGGTCTTATTTTCAGGAAAACATGGTATCTCTCTTTTTATCTGAGTCCATGCCCCATTTTTCAGGGACCTGAAAAAAGATGCAAGTGACAATAGACTTAGGTAAATCAGGTTAGATTTAATCTGAATTTGGAAATCTGACATTAAAGAGGATATTACTTAATCTAAGTTTGCAATTTGACATTCAGCGACAACATAATTAGATTCAAGCCATTTTATACTCTGTCCTATTTGCAGTTTGGAATGGCACAATTACGCTGATGAAACCAATTTTCTGCCTTTCTTCTAGTGATGTTGCCTTCATCTCATCCTCAGCTCATGAGTAAGGCAGGTTTAAATCATCATAGGTATACTCTATAAAAGTGGTATTTTCCCCTTTATTTCAACAATGTTCAAGGAGAGGCTCAAAGTGTGTAAACTCTATTACATTTTACTGCTCATTCCCTTTAATGTGAAGTCAAATGATTAGTAATGGGTAGGATTGGATTTTAGGAAAGATGGAAAGTGCGGGTGTGTCTTCTTTCTCTGGTGTGAAGGATGCTACTCCTGCTCTTGAGAATGAGTGAACAGTTAAGAGGAAACTTTTAAAAAAGTTTACACCATCCATAGACAGAAGAAAGCACGAGAAAGAAACTGAAAAACAACTGGTCCCAAAGGTGCTTTTTCAAAAGGCAACTGGACTTTTCTTTGTTTTTCTTTGAAGTTTTGCTTCTCATCCAAGAAGCTTCTTCAGTTCTTCAGTGAACTTTAGTCTTTAAAGTAAAAGCATCTTTGGGACAAATATGACCTGCATGACTGAGAATCTCCACAGACATTACAAATAAGTGGCTTGATTTTGTTTTGGATAACATGGGACAGAGGGAAACCATGATAGGTTTTCAGGACTGATGTTTAGGCCTTTGAGATAGGAATGTTGAGAAACAGGCATGCCAAGAAACAGACATGTTGTTTGTAATTATAGGGTAGAAGAATAGAATCATAACTTTCCTTTTGAGCCATGTTATATCAAACAAAATCAAGGTGGGACTAGAGTTTCTCCACTTTCCTCTGTCTCAGGACTGTATCATTTTTTTCTGAAAGTCTCCCCTTAACAGTTTGCTCATTCCTCTCTCATACCAAAGGCCAGGTATAAATTCCTTTACATGCCACCCTTCAGTCATTCCTTCTCTCTCAATTAGGTTCTTGTTTCCTGAAGTTTTTTCATACCTGTCACCTCCCTCTTTTCTTTTTCTGACACTACCTTATTGTCGGATTTCAGGACAGGTACAACTACACTTTTCTGTTCTTCCAGAAACAAAAGCACTGATTCAGAAACTATGTAACAGCAGACACTTCAAGGACTCAATAGTGCTAGACAAGCTGCTTTAGTGCAGACAATAAGGAAATGATCTATATGCAGAAGCTCAGCCTGATGCAGAACGCAGAGATCGAGCCCTTTATATAGATTTGTCTGTCCCAAGGTGTTACATCTTTGGACTTTTCTTTTTGCTTTTTTTCATGCCAATGGATTCATCATTTTCTTTTTCATCAGCCTTGAGATAGTAATGGACCCATTTTTTCTATACACAATGCTTCTATCTTAAGGTGACCAACTTTTTTACAATGAAAAGGAGGACACAAATAAATTGAAGAAAAAATATTGTAAATAAAAGAAACATTTTATTCATTGCAACAATAATACAGACAACTTGCATGTGCAAAGTTGCCAGCCGGGTGTTTTGGTGTGCTCAGCAGCAAGTCCTACTGGCTTTTGAAAGCCAATAGTAGGAGTAGCACAGCTCATGCAAAAGTTGAAAAAAAAACCCCATCAAAAAAAGGTGCCAGAACACTGTTCTGAGCATTCTATGAGAAAAAAAAGCCCTGCAGATTAGTCTCCAAATATCGAAAAGGAGGACATGTAGGAGGACACTTTTCGAGGGAGGACAGAACTTACAAAAGAAGGACTACCCTCCTAAAGGAGGACAGTTGGTCACCTTATCTATCTAGTCTGAGATGCTTTGCTTTCTGCTCTGCCAACTTCAGCCCTTGAACTGCTTCCCTTTGGGACTCCCTTCAGAGACATGCTTGAGAATGAATTATTATTATTTTGGGTAGTTGTGCAGTCAGCCAGATGCTTACACTCAATCTGGCATTTCTCTCCACCAACTGAGTCCTTCTCAAGGACTGGGGATAAGCAGATGTTATTGATTAATAATATTAAATGGATCATCACAGGATGTAGGATGTTCCAAGTAATGCTAACTTCTGCAATTGATTGATGGTGATTTGTCAATACCAGTGGTGTTTAAGTTGGTCCCCCAGATGTTTTGAAATTGCACCCAAGGCACCTATTACTATTGTTTCTACCTTTGCTTTCTTTTGTCATAGTCATTCTACTACTATCTGCAGATTTTTATATTTTGTTATTTTTCTCCAGTTCTTTCTTTTTTACTCTGCTGTCTCCAGGTACTGCCATATCCATTATCCAGACTTCTTTGTCTTTCTGATCAACAATTCATAAGACTGGAGTGTTGTGTGGCAGATGCTTGTCTATTTGAATTTTAAGTCCCAGAGCATTTCATTTTCTTCATTTTCTATTATTTTGTCTATTTTGTGGTCCTATAAATTCTTGCTTGCAGATAATGAATATTTTTTTGTAGATATTCCAATCACTATTTCCTCATAAATTTATGAGGAAAAGTTTTGTTTATTGTTTTCTGAAAGGATGGTAAACATAAATGAATGTGCTCCTTACAAAATGAAATCATGAACCAGAGGGACCCAAGCATGATCTCTGGACTCAGGCACCAAAGACTCAGATGATAATTGAATATAATAAGCTGTTTTATCATGCAGTAGCAAGTCCTCCTAGGTGTAACAATCTATTGCTTTACACAGATTTTGGAAGGCTTCTTGACCTTGCAATCTAAAGACAAGAGGGAGTCTGAGGCCTGCTATTACAGTGGGAAATTATGTTCTGCATAAACCTTGTTGTCAGTTGAGGCACTGTGTGAAGTGAGCTTGTTAAGGAAATCTATCAATAAAAACAACAGAGTCTATATGACTATTGGCAGTAAGTAGGAAAGCTCTCTGATCCAATACAAGTTTATCACAGTCTATTAGTGAAACTCAGTCTCTTCTGGGCTGGATTCAGAAGTCTGCCAATTGATTTGACACATGCACTTGCACAAGTGCACATGCACACATACACACACAGATTCATGTCCCAGCAGAATGTGACTGTATCAGAACTTTAGCTTGCTTGCTGGAAATCTCTATGATAGTAGCAGAAAGGAACAGGAACAGGACATTCAATTTCCTCTGATTCATTGTTACCTATATTTTCTTTTTGGTTTGGGGAAAGTTTTCAGCTCTAATCAGGGCTGCAAGAATAATAACCCCTGTTTTTCCTTTGTTGAGGTTTGGCATAGACCACTTGTTTTATTTCACCTGTAGATTTCTTCAAGTTCCACCAGGAAAAAAAGATTCTTATAGCAGGGCCAGGAGTGGTACAGGAGGATGTCATTCTTGCCTATGTGAGCAGGAACATATCTTGGAGAAAACGTTAATTTTCTATTTGAAAAGCCTGGTGGAAAGATGCTGAAAGGAATGAAGGCGAATATATGTGTCCCAGGATAATGTTGCAGGATCCAATCTGGGTTGGTCGCTGGGACCAGAGATTTAGTCTTCCGAGCTTTCAGTTTCATGCTGTAGCCCATCCTCAAGGAATTTCTCTGTGTGCTTTGAGCTGTTCTCTGTGGGGTATTTATATTTAGATTCCGGAAAGGGCTATTCCAACAATATTTAATTCATCTCAATAAGCCACTGTTATTGCATGTTGTCCTATTGCTTCTTTAACAGTTTTACACTGACTTTGTTATTGTTATGATCCATAACAAAAATAATTGCTCAAGGGTTATCCACCCCAATTAATTGGAAGGAAACTTTCATAATCTAGGTTACAATATGAACTCAAAACTGTCAGGGCTTCTGCAGGAAATTGGAGAGTTCTGCAGATAATACACCCACTATTGCACACATTGTCCAATTAGAAAAGCCTTCACTTAGTTCAAAAGTGTTTCCTGATGACTTATTTTTGTGCCAATTCACAACAATTGATTCTGAAGAGATGAAGAACTGTTATTCCACTGACTCTAGGCTGTCATTTCTAGATGCTCTTTGCCTCTAACATTAGATGTTCAGCCTCTAATCCGTTTATTTGCAAGGGTCAATCATATCTGCAGAAAGTGATTCCCCATAGGTTTGATCATGCTGTGTCCTATGGGGGGAAGGGGAGAATAACAGGATTATTATTCTCTCTGATTCAATAAAATAATCTCACTAAAGGTCATAAAACCATTCTAGAGTCAGTGATCAAGAGATGTCTATAACAAAACGATCTAAATACCTTTGAATTCTGGAGAAGAGTCTGTTAAATCCTAAAGGCAGTTTTTAGATGGATACAATCACCTCTTTTGTTACCTGTCTTGTAGCTGAAAATACTGTATGTACAGAGCCTTTGTTTCAAAGCCTGGTGATATGAGTGTTTCTCTTGGTTCTTTGTAATAATTGTTCATCTGTGAAGGTAGGGTGCTGTAGCTATTTTATAAATCTTCTCACGTGCATCATCTTTGCTGATTCTTAATATACAGTGCTATTAAAAGAATCTTTATTAACATGGGGTTATGTTTTCAGATTTCTCAATTTTTACAGTACTGTCCTTTTTACCCACATGTTGCTTCTGTGTAAACTAGTGCAACTAACAACAACACCATTTTGTTAGGTGCAGTAAATTAGGGACCATTGAAAAGAGCTGCCAAATTCAAGGCAGAGGCAGTAAATTATTCAAGTCTTTCCAATAGCAGCTAAAATGAGAATATCTCTAGAAAACCTAAAGATCAATCAGGTTGCAAGGAAGAAAATTCTGCTAAGGAAATTAGAGGAGACGAAGTCTCACAACCTTACCAGAATGACTTTGTCACATGAAAGAGCGCAATGGAAATAGTTGTGAAACCTCCTAAATGCTGGGGCTCTGGCTTATTTTCTCCTCTTTTATGCACTCAATTACTTTATAATCTTGTTTACATTCCACCAGAGTAAATGGCATAAATTTAACACTGCCAAGGCACTTAAACACTAGGTGATTACAACGATCTTTTCTTCAGTATCAAACTAATGTCAAAAAAGCTAACAGTCTAGTAAGTATCACACTGTTAGGTTGCAAGAATCTGATCATTACTTAAAACCTGTCTATACTTCATGTTGAAGGGCAGCTATTGCAGGATGGTAAGAGAGCAATAAGATTCCTCCATCCTATCACATGATCCTTCCAACTTATCAGAAAATAAGACTGTGGAAGTGACTGAGGATTTTTTTTTTTATGAGGAGGGATGTATTAAAATTTTAATTTGCACACTTGCCAGCTATGTTGGTAGAAAAGGCCTGTTCTTGGCTAGTGCTAGGAATATGGCCAGTCCCTATATATGAGTGTTTTTCAGACTTGGCAACTTTAACATATGTTGATTTTGGCTCCCAGAATTCCCTAGCTGGCACTGCTGTACAGTAACAACCCATCGTCATCTCTCTAACACACACAGAAGAGACCAAAACAAGAAGAAAATAGAGAGGAAAATAAAAATAAGGGAAGGAAAATTGGTGGAGGAGAAAAAGAGCCAATAAGGGCAGAGAGAACTACAGAGAAGGAAAATGTGCAGAGTAGTCTTGCAAATGCAGCCTTGAGATCTCTTCTGCCATTTGTATGAGAAAGAAAGGAACTCACACTGATAAAAAAAAAATAAAATGAGGTAGATTGAGGATCCTGCTACTAAACCATAGTTTAATACTACACAACCAGCTTATATAGGTGAAGTTACAGGAAATCACAATGAACACCCGGTCGATTACTACAGGCACCCCTCAAGGCCGTGTGCTCTTCTCTCTCTTACACCAATGACTGCATCTGTAAGGATCCCTCTGAGGTTTTCAGATGATACAGTAGTCCTGGGTCTCATTTGAATCGGTGATGGGTCTGCACATGGATAGGAAGTTGAACAAACTGGCCCTGGGGTGCAGCCGGAACAATCTGGAGCTAAACATGCTTAAAACTGCAGAGATGAGAGTGGATTTTAGGAAGAGCCTGCCTACTCTACCACCTCTTACTCTATTTGACAGCATAGTATCAGCAGTAGAATCCTTCAAGTTTCTGGATTCTATAACCTCCCAGAATTTGAAATGGACCCCTAACATTAAACCATCACTAAAAAAAGCACAACAAAGAATGTTCTTCCTGCACCAACTTAGGAAGTTCAGACTGCCCCAGGAGCTGTTGATACAGAGGAATTACTGACTCTGTCATCTGTAGTTCAATAGCTATCCGGTTTGGGACAGCAACTAAACAGGACAGGTACAGATTCCAAAGGAAAGTTAGAACTGCAGAAAAAACAATTACAACCAGCTTGCCTTCCATTGAATATCTGTATATTTCTTGAGTCAGAAGGAGGGCTTATTATTATCTGGCCAATGTCTCTGCCCACAAATATGGTGTTTTTTAAAAAACTCTGAATATCCTATTTTTCATTCACTGATCATCTCTCCAAAGGTCTGCAACTGTCCTTGATTCCTCGATTCCTCTACTTACAAAAGTAAGCCACCATTCCTCCCCATGGAGATATTTTTCTCTGAAATGTAGACAGACGGAAGCTTGCAGAATAATAAAAAAAAATACTGTATACTTAAAAAAAAAAAACAAACGGGTTCCGTTCACCAGCCCCCAAGTGAAAAAAATCCAGCAAAAGGCATTCTAAAGTGTATCCAGATAGTGACATAGGAAACAAAAGCCTCTTTTGTGAGGAACAAAGATTCCCCAAAAAGTGGAAGCTTGCATAATAATAGCCATGTTTTGACTGAGTACATAGGATCAGAAATCACAATTTGATTTTGGCTTGCTAAAAAAATCCCAATTTAAGCTAGTCATTTCAGACAAAATGACAAGCTAATTAAAAAAACTGAAAGAGACATTTCCCAATTCCTTGTTTCACAGGAGACAAAGGTGTGCTTGAATGTAAGTCTTGTGGCTTGTGTACAGTATATATCATTCATTATCTGTGTAAAAGGACCGTCTGGTGACATTTCCTATTTGTATATCATATGCTAAGCTCTTGATTATAAATTCCATTGTCTGGTCCTGCCATTATTTCTTAAGAAGAAATAATTCCACTGTCAGTAAAGGCACATGTCCCCAGCCATGAAAAGTGACTTATGAGACTCAATGACACCTCCATGATGAAAAGCAGTCACAGCAGGTAACGTAGCCAGAGGCAATGGCAGATGTGCTAGGAGTAATTATCTTTGCAGTTTGACAAGGAGTCAGGTGTTCATTTCCAGCACCTGCATCCCAGATAACCACTGATGGGCTTTGCAGACCAAGAATATTAGAGCTAATATGCCAGGAGGACATTAACGTACATTTGATGATAGATAAATAAATAATACCCCAAAGGCTTATGGAGATTAAATAATATAATCAAATAATGATTTAAAAGTTAGAATATCAGGTGAGCTCCAGTTACCAAAAATGTCTTTGTACTTTCATGTTGTCCCCCAACCACTTTTTTTTTTTTTTTTAGCTCAGAACTCTTTTCTCAAACATTTTCTTTTCTTTTCATTGGGATAACATAAATGTGCACTGATGGAGAATCCAGGCAGTAGCTTTCTGCCCTAATCTTTGTGCATTTACAATTTGGGAGAAAATTTAACAAATGTACACATTCCACCCATATGTGTGGGATCATTTATGCCTAAAATAATAGAGCCAATGCTTAACCTACAGCAATTTATTTTTTCCCTAACTTTTAAAATATTTTTTTATTTAATTTTATTATGTGTTTCATTTTTGAGCAATTGTCAATCACCAACAATAAGGGCTGACTGTGAGTGGCATACATTTATGTGTGAGAGAAATGTGAGTAGAGTTACACCGCACTGCTATTAATATTATTAATTTTAATTTTTTAAAGTGTCACCATACCATCTGGCAAATATGATGCCTTCTGTTACTTACTTTTGCCATCTTTTCTGACACAGAGCATATGGATCACAGTAAATGAAATCATAATTATCCACTCAATTTAAACAAGGTATATTTCAAATCCAAACTCTTGTCATATTTTTTGCGTGTTTCTGTGTTCAGATGTTCAATCAATAGAGCTTAAAGGGACCTTGGAGGTCTTCTAGTCCAACCCTATGTTCAAGCAGGAGACCCTATACCATTTCAGATGGATGGTTGTCCAGTCTTTTCTTAAAAACCTCCAGTGATGAAGCACCTACAACTTCTGAAGGTAAGCTGTTCCACTGGTTAATTGTTCTCACTGTTAGGAAGTTTCTCCTTAATTCCAGGTTGCTTCTCTCTTTGACAAGTTTCCATCCTTTGTTTCTTGTCCTTCTTCTGGTGCTTTGAAAAATAAGGCTCCCTCTTCCTTGTGGCACCCTCTGAAATACTGGAATACTGCTATCATGTCCCCCCCTTCTTTTCTCTAGACTGGCCATACTCAATTCCTGCAGCTGTTCTTCATATGGTTTTGTCTCCAGGCCCTTAATCAACTTAGTTGCTCTTCTTTGTACTTTTTCCAAAGTCTCAACATCTTTTTTGTAATGTGGTGACCAAAACTGGATGCAGTATTCCAGGTGTGGTATTACTAAGGCTTTAAAGGGTGGTAATAATATTTCATGTGATTTTGATTCTATGCCTCTGTTTATACAACCAAGGATTGTATTAGCTTTTTTGGCTGCTACCACACACTGATGGCTCATGTTTAAGTGATTGTCTACTAGGATTAAAAGGTCTCTCTCATAGTTACTGTTTCTGAGCCAGGTTTCACCTAATTTGTACTTGTACTTTTGTTTTTTCCTGCCTAAATGTAAAACCTTGCTTTTCTCCACATTAATTTTATGTTGTTGGATAGGGTCCATTGTTCAAGTCCATCAAGATCTTTTTGGATCCTGAGCTTCTCTTCTGGGGTGTTGGCTATTCCTGCCAGCTTAGTTCATCTGATGAGTTCCCCTTCTATTACCTCATCTAAATCATTTATGTATTAAAGCAGACATGTCAAACTCTCGACGTCACATGACGTCATGGAACGTATCGGGACAGTTTTGCCATTGCCAGCAATGGGGTGGGCGCGGCTTCCAGATGATGCGTCTGGCCCATGGGCCGGCAATTTGACACCCCATATTAAAGACTACTGGGCCTAAGACAGAACTTTGTGTTACCCTACTGCTTACTTCCCTCCATGTAGATGTAGTACCATTAAGGATGACTCATTGATTATGGTTTGTCATCCAGTTACAAATCCATCTTTTGGTGATGCTGTGTATCTCACATTTTTCTAGAAGTAGGTTGTGGTCTACTTTGTTGAATGCCTTTCTGAAGTCTAAGTATGCTATATCCACAGCATTTCACTGGTCTATTAATTCAGTCACTTTTTCAAAGATTGGTTTGTCATGATGTGTTCTTAACAAACCCATGCTGGCTATTAGTTGTAAGTTTATTTGTTTCTAGATGTTCATAGATTTGTTTTTTGATTATTTTTTCCCAGTATCTTCCCAGGTATAGATATTAAACTGACTGGTCTGTAATTTCCTGGATCTGTTTTTTTTTTCCTTTTTGGAAGATGGAAACCACATCAGCTTTTTTCCAATCCTCTGGTAGTTCCCTAGTGCTCCAGGATTTTTTTTAAAGATATGGTACAATGGTTCTGAAATAATATCTGCCAGCTCCTTCAGAACTCTGGGATGTAATCCATCAGGTCCTGGTGATTTATATTAATCAAAGTAAGACAGGTGTTCTCTTACCATTTTCTTACATATTTTAATTTTTATTTCTAGTCTGTCTTTTACAGTTAGGTTTTTGGTAGATTGGGCTATAGTTTCTTTTTGTGGGAAGACTGATGCAAAGAATGAATTAAGCAGCTCTGCTTTCTCTCTGTTGCCTTGCCATTTTCTCTCTTTAGCGGACTGACTGTTTCCTTGATTTTTTTTTCTTATTATTTATATATTGAAATATATTGAAGAGATATAAATTATATATTGAAATAAACTTTTTTTTATCCTTGACTTTCATTGCAAGTCTTTGTTCATTCTGAGGCTTTGCTTTCCTAACTTCATCTTTGCAGATTCAGGCTATGTGCTGATATTCTGCCTTAGTTATGTGTCCCTCTCTCCATTTTTTTGTACTTATCCTTTTTGTCTTTCAGTTTATCAGAAAGATATTTGTGCAACCATGCTGGTTTCTTCTTGGATTTCTTGTTTTTCCTTTTCAGTAGTATTGTGCTGGACTGGGCTTTTATAAGCATATTTTTCAGTGTTTCCAACACTTCTTCAGTTGTTTTCCCCTTTAGGATTTTTATTTATGGAATTTTTCTTAGGCTCTCCCTGAATTTGTTAAAATAAACTCTTTTGAAGTTTAAGATGCTGGATGGATTATATTCTATTGCTTGTGTATGCATTATATTGTGTTTTCATTATATTATACTTCCAAATTTTCCACTTAAAGATCTACTTTATTAACTAGGATAATTTTACTCTTCTACCTTTTTCTACTTACAGCAGATCTTTTAGATGAAGTATAGGGAGTTTAGGATGCTCCTATATAGCTACTTCTTTCAGTTCCCAATGTTGGAAACAAGTTCATACTCCCCAGCAAATGTTTTCATTGCTGCAGTCCTCTGAGCTCATCAGCATGTTGTTCAGAGAATTAGTGGGAAATTGCAAAAAGGAGTATCTAAACAACACAGAAAATGAAAGCTAATATTGTGAAAAATAATTGATGCTAGATTGATAAAAATGCTGCTAAGAGTTTTCTAAATGTTTTGGACTTAAAATTGTCCAACTGTCCAATATTAAACATTTTTGGATTTTAGACAAAAATATCTTGGGAGGAAAAGATTATCTGCAAGGATATTTCTCTCTTGCTTGCTTTCTTGTTGTTGGTCTTATTGTGTTATTTAGCTCTGCCTCCCACTTCTTCTCAATGCCAATATAAATGGGTAGAATAGAACTGAGATGCCAATAACGGAAGTCAGAGTTGACTGCTCAGCACTAAATATGCCATTGATTTGGCTCTGCTTAAGGTTGTTCTTTATTGTCAAATGGAATAGAAAATTAAGCTTAGCTGCATCGAGAATTTGTGAAGAAGGAGGACAAAGTGGGAAAAACAAAAGACAAATGAAAAAGGGAAATTATATGTCTTGTGCTTGCAACCTTTGCACCAATTATTGCTAAATTATTTATGGCTATTTTCAGATATACCCTTAAACATTGGAATATTTTGGGACAAGCACTCTTTGGGCTATCAGATTTCCTTTCCTATTTAAGGATGCTGAAATTGCTTTATCCTCTCTCTCTCTCTCTCCCTCCCTCCCCCCCTCTCTCATCTATCTATATCATCTATTCTCTCTCTCTCTCTCTCTCTCTCCCTCCCTCCCTCCCCCCTCTCTCATCTATCTATATCATCTATTCTCTCTTTCTCTCTCTCTCTCTCTCTCTCTCTCTCTCTCTCCTATTATAATCTATCTATGATTATTTCAAGCCTGCAATCATATGGTTTATGTTATACTCAAAAGTTTTTTTATTATGCATAAAAATTTGTGCCTAATATTATGCACATTAGGCCATGAGATTTGTTTGTTGCTTGCCAGGTATCTTACCTTCCGCCAAAATTTTCTTTAAATGCAAAAGAAAATTGTGGTAGAAGGTAAAATGCCTGGAAACAACAAACAAACCTCATGGTCTATGTCAGTGTTTCCCAAACTTGACAATTTTAAGGCATGAGGACTTCAACTCCCAGAATTCCACAGCCAGCAACGCTGGCTGTGGAATTCTGGGAGTTGAAGTCCACATGCCTTAAAATTGTCAAGTTTGGGAAACACTGATCTATGTATTTGCAGAAAGTATAATAGAAATCAAGTAGGAGAATGACATATCAGTTTTTGCCAACTCACTTATCTTTTTCATTACCAATACAGTCTTCAAACAACCAAAATATAGATGAACATCACCAGATGGAGTACATAGCAATCAAATGACAACATTATTTGTGCAAGGAGGTGGAAAATGTCAGTTATAACAACAAAACATGGCCAGAGGCTAACCATAGAACTTCTTGTATACAAGTTGTAAGTCAGGTTAAAGCAGAAGAAACAAAGCCAAACAGTTTCCATTATTGTGTATATACCTAATATTTTGAAGAAGAATATTAAAGATTGTCCTAAACCTCACTGATGATGAGCTAGAGAAACCGTGGAATGAAATCGAAATAATGGTTAAGGATGAATTTGAAAAGAATGACAAAGATCAAGGAGCAGAATAAAGCACACTGGTTGACAGAACAAACAGTGGAAATTGCCAGGAAGAAAAAACAAAGCCATGAAAGACAAAGAGCTCAGAAAGCAATTTAACAAAGAGTTTCAGAGAGCCGCTGGAAGACACAAGAAGCAGCATGACAGCAACATGTACCAAGACTCTGAAGATGGAAATAGAAACAGAAAAACAAGGAAAGTCTTCCCCAAATTCTCTGAATTCAGGGGGTCCTAACTTTGAATTTGAATGCTAGATGATACCCATGGACAGCTAATTGAAAGAAGATAAAGATGGAACAAATAACTCAGATTTTGTATAGTAGATATGTCAACATTCATGACAGAAGACATTCGTTATTTACATGATTCTCTAGTCTAGTACTAGAAAATGAAATTAGATCAGTACCAAGCTATAGAAACTGATGGTGTTTACAGAAATATAGCAAGCAATAGAAGAAGCGATAAAGGTATTAACCAAACTATCCTAGTAAACCTGGAAAATGATACAGTGGTCAAAGAAATCAGTCTACATACCAATATTAAGAAAGGAGAGTTAACAATGTACAATATCTTTAATTTTACATGCTGGCTAAATAATCCAAGAGTCGTGCATAGAAAAGAGATGCCAGGTCTTTAACCTGGTTATAGAAAAGGCTGAGAAATAATGTCAAGTAGTACTACTTGACATTATTTCTCAGCCTTTTCTAAAAGTATGTACTTCATTGATTATAGACAGGCTTTTGATTGTGTCAATCCTGTCAAGCTGTGAAATTTTCTTAGGAAAATGGGAATCCCAAAAGATCTCATTATACTTATGATAAATTTGCACAAGGACAGGAAGCCACAATCCAGAGGGAACCTGGTGAAATATACTGGCTCCAGGTTGGCAAAGAAATGAGACAAGGCTGCATGTTCATTCCTTAGTTATTCAACCTATGGGCAGAGAGAGCCTTGAGGAAACCTGGATGGGAAGAAGATTAATGTGGTTTTAAAATTGGAGGAAGAAACATCAATACTCTGCACTATGCAGATGATACTAGCTTCATAGCTGAAAATGCAAATGATAAGCAAGCTCTAGTTATGAAAGTCAAAGAGTGCAGTAAAAAAAATTAGGAGTAAAAATAAATAGAAAAAAGACCAAAATAATAATAACAAGTTGAGAGCCACTTTGGTCCAATGGTTAAGGTACCAGGCTAGAAACCAGGAGACTCTCAGTTCTAGTCCTGCTTTAGGCATAAAAACTGACTGGATGACTTGGAGTCAGTTGGTTTCTCTCAGTCCAAGAAATCAGGCTCACGTGACAAACCAGTTGGTCAATTCCTGTCACAACAAATGGTTGATTAAACAACAACAACAACAACAAAACAGAACCTGGTCTTGTGGGAAAAATGTTAGGAAGGAAAAAAACCTAACGACCATAGGTGCAGCAACCAACCTTAGGTACTGAAGGAATGGATAGCTTCTGCCTTTTAGGAACAAATATCAACAGTAAAGGAAAGGAAAGTTAAGTAAGTCAAGAAATGTAGCCATCTTGGAAGAGATAATGAGATGCTGGGACGTGCCTATGCCTTCAAAGATCACAACCATGCAGGGAGCGGGTTTCCCTATGACCCTCTATGAAAGCAAAAGTTAAAGATTGAAGAAGCAGGATACAAAAAGCATTGATGTTTTTGAACTTTGTTGAAGAAAAATTTCTGGGAATACTACTGATAGCTAAGAAAAATAACAAATGAAGCAAAGAACACATCAATTCAGAGTTATTGCTTGAGGCACAAATGATCAGACTCAAATTATCATATTTTGGATATCTTATGCAAAGAACCAGTTCCCTTGGGAAGTGCCTAAGGCTAGGAATAATGGAAGGAAAGAGGATGGCCAGCATCAAGGCAGATGGACTCTATCATAACAGTGATGGGTGCAATATTGGAAAACACAAAGGGCCAGGTTGGGATAGATCATCCTGGAGACGCTTTACCCTTGTGGCCATTAAGGATCAACACCTACTGGTTGTTAATGGCACATACTAATACTAATGATCACTTAGCTGAAACACCATAAACAACACAAAAATAGGTGTAGAAAGAGAAGCTACTGAGGCACTGCTTTCATTCTTCTAGATTCCTTGGAAATGCTTTCACTCATTGAAAACAGTTCTTACACAGAAGATAGCAGGTGATATATGGTGACTAAAAAACTTGCCCATCCCATCCTCCACTTACTCTCTTACATCCTGCAACTGGAAAGAGACCAGGTGCTTCCTTGGTAGCAACTGCCCTGTAATTTGTGGCAGAAAAACCAGAGAGAAAATATGAGTCTTTTCCAGAAGCCACTGTTAAATCCCATGGCTTCAAGGTTGTTTTGCTGATAATAACCATAGCATGATCCACAGGGCTGCTTTATGATTTAAATTTCAATGTTTGCTGGCAACATTGAGAGTGCTAAAAACAAATGGAGATTGTGAAGGACTCCAAAAGGAATTTTCATAAGTGGCTGCATGGTCGATTATAAACCAAGTCCAATTTAAATGCAAATGGAGGCATATTGGAACATGTATGCATAAATAGCAGAAATACAATGCTTGGATCCAACTTGGTGGAGACTAAACAAGCGTAGGAATTTGGAATCAAGTAGCTCAGTGGAACTGGCAGTCCAACATATAAGTTGTAACACTGGAAATTCTACATTATAGGAATGTAAGGAAAATAAGCTTCCCAATATTGTAATGTATGCAAGAATAATTCTTAGAATTTTGAATAGAGTTCTAATGGCCAAATTCCAAAAGCCTGTTGCAGATATGGTGTATCTACGGTATATCTACTTGGAAAAAAACAGAGAAAGGACAACTGAAACCAAAAAGAAATTGGAAGAGCTTCAGAGTTCAGAAAAACCATTTCTAATATCTCCACCATCATCAACAACAATATCTTGCTGACTGTGTGATACTAAGCAATAGTTTAGAAGCAGGAAATTTGCATTAATAAGGACAAAAGAGTCTCTCATTAGATATGCAAAGCAACATTTCTGTCTGCATATAAGCTTAAAAAAGGTAGAAAGCAATAACAAAGCAGACAGGAAAATTTGCCCACTTAAACACTTAATTCTCAAGAGGAGAAAGAGGGGGTAAGGATAATCATAATTAAAAATAAACACACACAAAGGTACAGCAGGTAACAATCAAATGGAAAATTAAGGATCTTATTTAAGAAAATTACAGAAATCAAACAAGTTTTAATGTGAAATTACATAACAAAAAAGAAGGAAAACATATGTAGAAGGAAGATATATAAAAAAGAGGTGGCGTAAACACATAGGAGATCCGAACAACAATAAAAATGATGATATATGCAAAGATTTGATCACTGAACCAGAACCAGACATTCTGAACAAAGGAAGCTAAATGGACCCTAATGAATTTTCCTAATTAGGACAAAGCTGCATACTTTGATGATATACCAACAGAATGGTTTAAAATCTCAGAAGATGATATGAGTATGGAAAAGAAAGCAACGGGATTGGAAAATTTACATTTATATTTCAATACCAATAAACTGCAGTATGAAACAATGCTCAAACTACTAAACAATTTCATTTTTCTCATATTCTTGTACTGGCCTGCGACCATAATAAAGATTGAATTGGTTTGAATATGTCACATTCCAGTAAGGAAATTCCCCAAATTTTACAATATAGACTTTTGGCAAAACAAGGAACAAGAACTGAGATAGTGTTTAAACTATCAGAGCATCTGTGGTCACACAGGATAATGAAAAAGTCAGGAGAATTCCAAGAAGACATATGTATTTTCTGTATTGATTATCCAAAAGCTTTCAACTGTGTAGATAATCGGCCTTGTAAACATGGGTATATTGAGCCACCTTAACTGATTACAGAAAAATTTGGTTGCTGACCAAGAAGCAATACTGAGAATGGACTATGGAGCAACTAATCAAATTTGCAGATGACACCAAGCTGGCAGGAATAGCCAACACTCCAGAAGACAGGCTTCAGATACAGAAGGATCTGGACAGACTTGAACACTGGGCACTAACTAACAAAATGAAATTCAATGGTGAAAAAAGCAAGGTTCTACATTTAGGCAAGAAAAACCAAATGCACAAGTACAGCATAGGTGGCACCATGCTCAATAGTAGTAACTGTGAGAGGGACCTCGGAGTCCTAGTAGACAATCACTTAAATATGAGCCAGCAGTGTGCTGCAGCTGCCAAAAAGGCCAACACAGTGCTAGGCTGCATTAACAGAGGGATAGAATCAAGATCACGTGAAGTATTAATACCACTCTTCAATGCCTTGGTAAGGCCACACTTGGAATACTGCATCCAGTTTTGGTCACCACGATGTAAAAAAGATGTTGAGACTCTAGAAAGAGTACAGAGAAGAGCAACAAAGATGATTAGGGGACTGGAGGCTAAAACATATAAGGAACGGTTGCGAGAATTGGGTATGTCTAGTTTAACGAAGAGAAGGACAAGGGGGGACATGATAGCAGTATTCCAATATCTCAGGGGCTGCCATAAAGAAGAGGGAATTAAGCTATTTTCCAAAGCACCTGAAGGCAGGACAAGAAGCAACGGGTGGAAACTAATCAAGGAGAGAAGCAACCTAGAACTAAGGAGAAACTTCCTGACAGTGAGAACAATTAATCAGTGGAACAGCTTGCCTCCAGAAGCAGTAAATGCTCCAACACTGGAAGTTTTTAAGAAGAGACTGGACAGCCATTTGTCCGAAATGGTGTAGGGTTTCCTGCCCGAGCAGGGGGTTGGACTAGATGACCTCCAAGGTCCCTTCCAACTTTACTACTATTACTATTACTAAATGGTTCATACTGGGAAAATAATACACTTAGATTGTATACTGTATCTCATTTAACATATACACAGAATCAGTGGTGGAATTCAAATATGTGAACAACCAGTTCTCTGTGCGGATGCCACTTCCAGAAGTCCATTCTGGGCCTGGGCAACAAAAAAATTAGCTACCGGTTCTGCCAAAGTGCTGTGAACTGGCTGAATCCCACCACTGCACAGAATGGATCAAGAGAAATGCTGGACTGGGTGAAGTAGAAATTGGAATTAAAACATGGAGGAGAAATTTCAACACACTAAGATAGATTAATGGGAAAAACTTTATTAAAAGATATTGCTAACCCAATGCAAACTAATGGAGAAGAGCAAATTCTAAAAAAACAGGGATGCTGACTGTAGCCATGAAATAGAAAGCTACTTGTTCTGAAAAAGACAACAATCGGTATAGACAAAATCATAAAGTGCTGGGACAAAATACTGACAACAAAAGGCCTTGGTTTTCTCATCTGTAACCTATGGACTATCAGAAAGACCGAATAAGGAGAAATTAATGTCTTTCAGTTGTGATGCTGCAGGATATTGCTAGGAATCCTTGGGTTCCAAGAACAATAAAATAAAATAAAATAAAATAATACCATATGGAATTAAACCAGACTACTTGAAATAATAAAGAAGCTGAAGCTTAAATATATGGGGCATAAATTGTAAAAGCAATTATGCATCACTAGAGAAGACCCTGAGGACCTTAGAAAAATTAATGGCAATTGAAAAAGAGTTTGATATAAGAAATGGTAACTAGATACTATCACTGATGACCAAGCATGAGTTTAGAACTCTTAAAAATAGTTACTAATAGACCAACCTGGTGAAAATGTTTGATAATAAACAGTAAGAAGAACCTGAATGATACTAATGATGTGCAGATGCTTTTTTCTAAGTCTATGGCTACCATATCTAGCTAACAAAAATACCAATCCTACCATATGGTGAACAAATGGATCCTCAAACAAGTCAATCCAGACTTCTCACTTGAGGCAGAAATGACCAGGCACACATTGTCATATCTCAGACACTTTATACAAAGACTTAGCTGTCTGGAAAGTCTATAAGGGATGGGAAAAGTAGAAGGAAAGGCAAGAAAACAACCAGCAACAAACAATTACACTAGCAATGGGTACACTGTTGGGAGGCTGAATGATCAGGCTGGAGACAAATTGACCTGGAGAAAATCTGTGTGGTTGGTAAGAGTTGATTCTCACCATTATCATCATCATTCTCACTACATAATAGCAAAGAGTTTGTTGCATGTTTGTAGTTTTGCTTCCTACCCAGTCACTCAGGGCATCCAGGCTCCATTTTCATTGGTTAATCTAAATCTCTACAAGGCAAAAACATTTTAATAGAGAACTGTCACAACTTGCAAGTACATTAGGGCCCATTTATATTTCCAAGAATGTACAGTATATAAAGTAAGACATAATGGCTGGCTTTACAGGTTTCACTAGATGTAATCAATTTGCTTGATGGTGAATTAATGTACAGTAATATGTAAAATTGTCCACTGTGTTTTTTAACTCATGGTTAACACTAATACTTCTATTATTATCCACAATGCATTAAATGACAATATATATATATATATATATATATATATATATATATATATATATATGCAGGTCTTTGGTTATTCAGGTTTTCTCCCGCGTAAAATTGGAAGTGTCTTGGCGACATTTCGACGAAGTCCCATTCGTCATCTTCAGGCTGGTGTTTTCGGCTTCGTGCTTCTAGGAGCAATGTGTGATCATAGCTGTTTCTTCCTTTTAACTTCCAGTGGGGGTATGAACTGATTGGGTGGGAGCTTGGCTGTGTTCTGATTGGGTGGAGGTGTCTCTTGGACAAATAAAATATTATCAACCAACCTCATGACTAATAGAGCTAGCTGCCTAAAATGCACCATAGGGATGCTTAAAATTGAAGCAAAGAAAGAACTCACAAAATAGAACATAATTCAAATGATGAAAAAGGACCCTATAGAAGAGTCAAATCTCTCCAATATTAATAGATATCATGCCCCGTTATCATAATGGGATTATTTTGATGCAACTCACTACAAACTTGAGGAAATCCCTTAAAAAACAACATTACAAAAATATAGACTTTTCTACTTTAACGAGGGTCCAGCCCATTGATGAAAAGAACAAATACTAAAGAAAGGGATTAAAAAGGGTAAAGGCAGGGCACATATAGTGACATAAGGAAATAGGGGAAGGAAAGGGAAGTTTTGTAAAATATATGGTTAGTCCTTTAATACCCTACCTTTAGACCAGTGTTTCTCAATCTTGACCATTTTAAAGCATGTGGACTTCAACTCCCAGAATTCCACAGCCAGCATTGCGGGCTGTGGAATTCTGGGAGTTGAAGTCCACATGCCTTAAAATGGTCAAGGTTGAGAAACACTGCTTTAGACTTATGTCAACTGTAACTATTCATATGGAACCTGAGTTGTATGTTTTCCCACAAACTGAGATGAAATAGAAGATAAAAAAAGTCAAGGTACATTTCATTTACAAAAAGGGCACATACTCAAGAGGAAAAAATACTCTTTTTTATAAGATAGCAAAGTTCCCCTTTTATGCTAAATTAGGCTAATGAAGATTTACTTTCACTCATTGTTATATTGTCTTTTCATAATCATTATTTTGAAATTGTGCTCCCCTGTTGTCTTTTATCTTTCTTTTTCCTTTTGTTTGTAAAGATTATAGAAATATGTTCCTAACAGATCTTTTATTAGCTTTTGTCGGTTGTTTTCCACAAGGATGGCAGATATTTATTATAACTGGACTTGACCGATTTTGTATATATTGTTCAATTAATCTTGAAATATTCTCTTTCAGGTTTTAATTTATCTTTCACTCAGTGGTGTGATATACTCTTATTATCACTTCTTTTTATCACTTTAAACAAAAATTATTTGAAAAGCACGTGCTTAATCAAAGTATGATGAGGTAGGTCCATTGTGCATAGCTGAGTCAATTGTTTTAATAATTATAGGATATCTAAAGATTTTTTACAACTGTTATATGAATATGACGGTCTTCATGTAATCATTCTTCCTCAGGGTTGAAATGAAGGGTCCTTGGTGCTCTCTAAGCTTACTTGTTTTCTGGCAGATATTTCATTATCCGAATGAGGTAACATGACTAGCACTGATGATGTTACCTAGTTTGGGTAATAAAACATCTAACAAGAAAACAAGCAAGCTCAGAGAGCACCAAGAACCCCTCAACAAATATAGTGCCAAAGTGAGGCCACAGACAAACAAATGTCAAATAGATAATATAAAAATAATAAAGAGATATCAGAATGTTTAGATAAAATGGGAAGTTTATAGAAGCCCCCCCCACCCCCAAAGAAGAAAGCTGCTCCATAATGACTTAATCAACTGGGCAAAGTACAGAATTCTTCCAGTGGTTTCTCAAGGAAAGGCTTTATTGTCTTCCTATAGCACGGGTATCAAACTCGCCACGTCATGTGACATATTGCGACATATCGTGACTTTTTTTGCATTGGGGTGGGTGCGGCTTCAGTATGATGAAACAAGCCTGTGGGCTGGCAGTTTGACACCCCTGTATAGTGTTCTTTCAAAAGTTGTTGGATTACTTCTCCAAGAGTGCTATCCTGCCCAGTTATGAGGAATGCTGGCAATTGTAGTTTGGCAATACCTGGAGGGCAGCAGGTTGCCCAGCCCTGTGGAAAGTGGTAATATACTTCAACCAGGTGTTGCAGATTCCACATATACTTTGATTCTTCAAGCACTACCCTTTCCCCGATTTTTTTACTGAGGAAAAGATTCAACCTTTTCTGCTTGGAAGTTTTAGTGTTTTTTTGTATCAAGATGCATCTGCCTTGTCAAAAGAAAACTGTAGTAGTCATTATACATTATCCTGTAACATTTCAAGGCACAGGAATAATCTACAGTTGGCAACTTGATTCTAAATATTTCTCAGTACTAATATTTCCAAGTGTGTGGGTAAGTACATGGAAGGTGAGTTGTACTATGAGATAATCCAAGAATATTATAAGGACTTCATGCTAAGATTCGATCTTAAATGGTGGTTATTTAATGTGGATCGAATTGTAAGGTTATATATATATATATAATTAAAAAGTTATATATATATTATAAAGTAAAAATATAAATTATATTAGTTGTTATCAGTTCTGTCACTGCATATGCGAAATTACATGAAAAAAATGATCACAGAAGATAAATCTGTAAAGTAACAGTAGGAATAATTAGTTGCCAACCCCTACTTATAAAGTAATAGAGTTTTCTAGTGGCTACATAGATTTTATGCAGCCATCATGGCTAACTCTATTTGAACATTTTTTTTTTTTTTGCAGAAGACTTGGTCAAATACTTAAAGAGTTTACTCAGTGAAACTGACAATAGCAGCTTACTCGCATCAGGATATTGACAAGCTTGAACTAAAGTTCACCCTCATTCTTCAATTCAGGACTGAAGAGAGGAAGGATGATAGGAAAGAATTTGCCTCCTTAGCCAGGTTAAAATAAAGGTCAGATTTACAGATTTTAGACATTACAATTTAATCCCTATCTTCAGAACTGTTCATGATACTTAACCATTTTTACCTGTTATAAAATTATAGTTGGTTGCACAGTTAGCTAGATATTTATACTGGATTTGGCATGTTATCCATCTAGTTGTTTGTTTGTTGTTGTTGTTATTATTATTATTATTATTATTATTATTATATACACAACAATGTGAAATCACAGCTTCCAGTTCTTTAGCTAGTGTTGCCCTTCATATGCATTAAATTCTTCCCAAGGATCTAGGATATCACAATGTATTGGTGTAATATATATGCAGATCCTTTTGGCCTTTTGTAATTGACAGATGGAAATTTTGTCATTGTGCTGATTTTTTTAAGTACTATCAAGGATTTTTTGGTATGGCACCCACTGTGCTGATAATCATTGGGCCCAGAACAGCCAGTTTAGGCCATAATCTTTCAATTTTGATGTTCAGATATTGATACTTTGCAATCTTCAGTTCTTTATCTTCTATTCTACTCTCCTTTATTTTGCCTTAATCCTTACATTCTTTAATTTGTGCTCTTTTATGTTCTTTAAATTGCTCACATATCATCTTAATTTCTTTTTTCTTTTTATCTTGGCTTCCAGTCTGATCTTCTCCTACATTGGGGCTGAATATGATTTTGCTTTTGGTCTTCTAATTTTGATACCCATTTCTTTTGTACACTACTGCTGTGGTCATATAGGAAAATGACTAGTCTTTTTGATAGAAGTTATTTCAATCCTTGAAAGTATCTTATACAAATATTCATTATGGGTGCCAAGTCTTTTTTGGGCACTACTTCTAATGTTGCCTAGCCATAGCTCCTGAGACCCATAGTTCACTTGGGTCTCCTTATCTCAGGATAGAGGCCCAGGAACTCTGCATACAATGTGCTCCATGTAGACCCAGGTGATGAATGATCTGGTATAGGGTTCTTTTACTGTTTTTGCACCATGTTAAATGGGTTGATGAATATATTTAAATTGCCTCTTTCCACTAAGATCTGTCTGACATGGGCAACACTTCTGAAAGAATACACTACCACCAGCATAGCTCTCAACCTATCAAAGCATCACAAGCCCCTTCCCCACAACAAGTGGGTATTTATGGATGTTAATAATAATTACTATTACTACTATCTTCCTCCTCCTCCTTGTTGAAGCTTAGCACATATATTTTGCTTGTTATTTGCTTTTTAAAGAAAACCATGCTATTGGTTTTCTTTAAAAATTGGCAATATGCTACTAAAATTTAATGACATAATTTTGGGGAGCTCCAGAAACCACAAAGAGAGGGTTCAGGTCTGAAGTGACCATAGAGCCTACTTTGGCCTACATAGACAGACCCTGATTTTCCAGGATTTCAAGCACTAACTTGAGATGCTAGAAATTTAATGTTTGTATTCTGCAGGCCAGTAAATGTTCTAGTATTGAGCAACTGCACTCCAAGGATTTATAAGTGGATAATGAAGATTTCCTATTAACAGTGTTATTTTCTTCATCCTTCACAGATAAATTCCCATTTTCTTCAGTAGATGTAGACAACCATTCATCTGAAATGGTATAGGCTTTCCTGCCTGAGCAGGGGTTTGGACTAGAAGACCTCCAAAGTCCCTTCCAACTCTATTATTATTGTTATTGTTTCAATAGTTATCTCATCACTAATGCTTACCTTAGTTGATTGCTAGGCAGGATTCACTCCAAATTAGAATTCATATACAGAGTTTGAAGTAGAGTGAATCCTGGTTGAATTTAATAATTATCAACATCATTGTCAAGTTAATATTCAACTGGTTAAATCAAGCAGGGAGAAGATGTAGGATAAAAAATATGCTCTGCCAGTCTTTCATAACTCAGCTCAATATTTAGCTATTATCTCTGCATTAATTTTAGCAGACTTTTTAATGGAATATCATAATAATCTCACAGTACCCAAAGGATGAGGAAAAAACCACTAACTGAGAAACTTTTGCAAAATGTCACCTAAATCTTAAATAATTACTCATGTTTCCTTTTTATGATATTAATACAAATATCATCAATATTATCAAATATTATCAAATGGACCACTAGCACTGATGATGTTACCTAGTTTGGGTAATGACATTTGCAAGAAAACAACCAAGCTCAGAGAGCACCAAGGACCCTTCATTTCAATGCTGAACTACAAATAGTCTACAAGTGGACTGAATTTAATTATTTTTCAAGGGCTGATGGCTGCATGATTTTTTTTACTGAAATAACCTCCTTTGCCATATTAACTTGATTTGTGTGGCCAGTGCACGCCCTTCATGGATAAGAACTGATATAACATCTGTTTCCCCCTAAAATAGTTGTCCGGTAGAAACTTGTTTGTTCACCATCATCCTGAAGATCCACATCACAGCTTGTTTTGAGCAGAAATTGGACCAAATGGAGATGATCCTTGTAAGCTGCAAGATGAAGAGGTGTCTAGCTATGTGTCCCATCTAGTACTCCAGACTTCGATTATCCTCACAACAAGTTCCCTGAAAGATGTGTTGGAGTGAGAGAGTGATTGGCCCAAAATCACCCAGCTGACTTTCATGAATAAAGGGAGTTCTAGAACTCACAATTTCCTAGTTTCTAGACCAGCACCTTCACTACTTCACCAAATTGGTTCGCATAATTTTTCTACTATGCCACTGGCAAGATAGACACTCTTAGAATATGATGTGTCCTTTCCCCAAGAGAAAAATGAAGATTCTGGGAGGTGTAGAGAGGAATGTCCTCTTTGGTGGCATTCCAGAGCTGACTTAATCTTTAGCCTGCAGCATTTTGCAACAACAACTTTTCTAGCCTTCTGAAAGATCTTGAAGATCTGGCTTATCCCTCAGGCACTGGGTCTAGGATGTTAGTTGAGTTCCTGTATATGTAAGTTATGATATGGTGTAGGTGAACTTTACCTGGAGCCTTGGTTGTTTTGTATTGTACTGAATTTATATTATTTTGGTCTATTTTAAGATTTTAATGAACTGATAGCTGCCAAGAGTCCACTAGGTTGGAAAGGGCAGCCTTATAAATCTGATCAATCAAGCAATCTGAATTTAGCATTCCTTCATGATGATTATCAGCTCACTTCCTAATTTAATATTGTATAATTTCCCCATTTAATGCTTGTAGCATTTCCAGTCATCAATTTACCAAAAGGAACAATTATTTGTACACTTTCAGTAATGGCTCAGTGTTACCATGAAAACACTGTCAAAATGACTTCCCTGCATGCTTAAACCTAGTGCCTCACGGAGAAGGTTCATTGGTTCAAGGGTTTAGAAACAAGGCAATATTTGCCTCTTTGTTCCATTTAGCTCCTGTTTTTTTTAAATAAAAAAAAGTTTATGTCAAAAATCCATGCCATCTTTCTTTCCTAAACTATAAAGCTATTCCATTCACACTTTAAGGAAGGTGCTCCACTTTCAATTATCTTTTTATGTCACTTCTTCTTTCTTTCACAGCTATATCCTGACATATCAAAACCTAGGTTTTATGCTTTGCTCTGCATGAGCCACATATGTGAAGTTAGAAATGTTATTCACGAAACCTCCCTGCCATGTAAAGCAAGCACACATCTCATCAATGAGCAGCACACAGTAGCCCTTGTGCTCTTTTGCTATTAGCACAGGATAATGATCAGCCAATTTGAAAACAGAACTAGGTCGTATCTTTTTTTTTTTTTTTTATTGAAAGTTTTATAAATTTTACAAAAAAAGAAAAATAATACAAAACAAGAGGCAACATATACAGAAAAAAAAACTAAACAATACATATATTAAATAATAAAAAAAAATAATAAAAAAAAAAACCCATCCCCCAGCCCTCCCAAAAAAAAAAAAAAAAAAAAACCCTCCCTTCCCCCCCCCCCCCTGAGCTTCCCAGAGCAGAATATAGGCTTAAAAAATAAAAATAAAAATTAAATTAAAAACTTTATATTTATATATATAAAAAAATTATCTATAATATATATGAAAATAAAACTTATGAAAAAACTATATAATATTTTTGTATACCCAATCTAAATTGTATAAATTTTATCCATTTATCCCAAACAGCAAAAAACTTCTCTTGCGTTTGTTGCTTTAAGAAAGCCGAAATCTTTGCCATTTCTGCCAGATAAGCTACTTTAAGAAACCATTCCTGCAATGTAGGCAAAGATTCCTTCTTCCAGTATTGTCCTACTAACAGCCTAGCGGCTGTGATCAAGTTTAACATCAATACAACCTCCTTTGTATCACAATCTGTAACAATACCTAACAAAAATAATTGCGGAGTAAATTTTACCCTCCTTCTAAAAATTCTCTGGATATTCCACCATATTTTAATCCAAAATGCTTTTATCTCTCTGCATGACCACCAAATATGATAATAAGAAGCCTCCTTATAACCACATCTCCAACATTTGGGTTGCACGTCAGGATACATATAAGACATTTTTTGTGGATCAAGGTGCCATCTATAAAACATTTTATAAAAATTCTCCCTTAAGTTCTGTGCTTGAGTAAATTTGACATTTCTCACCCAAATAGTTTCCCAGGTGTCCAATGAAACTGGCTCACCAAAATTCTGCGCCCATCTAATCATACAATCTTTAATTAGTTCCGTTTCTGAGTCCAATTCAACTAAAACCCCATAAATTCTCTTAATGTCGTATCTTGTCAATCTCAAAGCATAGCCTGACACAAATATCTCTTCTTTCATTATTTCTTTCAAACCCTGTAGGTCAAAGATTCATGCAGTCGACATTGAAGAAGCCATTGTATTGGCAAGTTCTGAGCTCCTAGAGCCTCCATTGAGACACACTCCAATGTTTCCATAATGAAATCTGTGGCTCCCAGAGGCTGAAGTGGAGAGGATTCATTATTCAGATGAAAGTAAAATAAATGCGGTTAGTGATACCTTTCATTAGAGAAGGGATGAAAGGATAGTTGGCCAGACAGATAGTTAAAATTCTATCTGATACTAGTACTCCAAAGGATGCAGTAAGTAGTTTTCTCCATTCTCTCCACAAGGCCATGAATACTTAGAAATAGTTTATGAACAGCCATGGAGATGGAATGGATCTAACACACACACAGACACACACACTAGCCCCAAATCCTGGCTGGCAGAAGTTATAGAAAACCTTGACACACCCAATTGTGACAGAATAAATTTAGCATAAGAATAGCTAAATTCTTATAGCTCTCAAGTTGCCATTTCTGGAAGACTATCAGTCTGACAAAATTAATGTCAGGTGTGAACAGTCAGCTCCACATCTGAAGTGTTCCATCAGCTGTTTTATTTCTCAAGCCTATAACAGGAATCTTCTCAGACTGATGGGTCAGATTAGATAAAGTTCAAAGGCATTTAAGGGGTTAGGGGTCAGACTTCAGCCTCTTGTACCCATGTAGGGATTCCAGACTAATTCCCCATTTGATTCCTCCCCCTGGCTTGGCCAATCACTCTCTGATACAAAGTATATATGTCAGATTTTACATGGTCAGATATCTTTAAGGGATCTGAATACCCAGTTTCCCTGAAGTTGAAGCCCACACAACTATGGAGACTGGTTTCCAGTGGGAGAGGGTCTGTCTACAACATCTTATAGTAGCCAATAGAAGTTGGGCAGAACTTGCCTCTAACTGAATCCACAATCCCATTTCCAGTCAAACAGGCTAGAATTTATCTGTGGCAAAAAATGTGTCAGGATGAGAGGGAAAATCCTACTTTAATACTAGAATAGCTAAAAGCAACTTTATGATGCCTTGGCTGTGGACTGTGATGGGATGAAGGCAATAACAGGAGGATGTGGCATAAAGTAATGGCATGTTCATATGGTGGTTAAGTTGGATAAGAGCCCTAAAACTGTTAATGACAATATCAAGGTGATTTGTAAGGTTGCTTCTGATAAATGCTATTAAAATTCATTTTTAAAAGAATGGTTGTGTATGTATGTGTGTGTGTGTGAAGAGGTGTGTATGGAGACTGGGAGGTCATAGAAACAGTGAATTATTCAAAAGACACAAAGGGAAAGGACTGAATCCTCATGAGAAATGTTTCTCCAAATAGGCTATTTGCATAAAGAAGGGATTTGAGGAAGGGCGATGAAGGAAGTGGATTGATTTTTCTCTGGGACTTCAGGAGGGATGATAGAATTAGCTTACATAAAACAACAAAGATGGCAACAAAGGAAGGTAATTGCATTCAATTTAAGAAGTGTGGCTGCTGCAGCCTAGCCTCCCTTAAAGAATTTATTGTAATGCCTGCGGCTTCTTGTGGTCTGAAAGTGGAAACAATCAGCGATGGGAGAGGCACCCCAGCTGCGGGGCATCTTCATTATGCTCTAATATTGAGCATATCAGATGAGGCCCCAAAAATGAGCTACTGAAAAACAAGGAGATATTGATATTAGCATATCCAGAGGGATCAAATTTGCAAGAATGTGAAAAAAAATGAAAAGAAAAAAGGATCCCACCTCCTCCCAATAACCTAATGAACCATCTGCAGCAGCAGCCAAAAAAGCTAATACAATCCTGGGTTGTATCAACAGAGGTATAGAATTAAGATCACATGAAGTATTAGTACTGCTTTACAAAACCCTAGTGAGACCACACCTGGAATACTGCAACCAATTTTGCTCACTATACTACCAAAAAAATGTTGAGATTTTGGAAAAAGTTCAGAAAAGAGCAACTAAGATGATACAAGACCTGGAGACTAAAACATATGAGAACGGCTGCAGGACTTGGGTTTGGCTAGTCTAAAGAAAAGAAGAAATAGGGGTGACACGATAGCAGTATTCCAATATTTGAGAGGTTGCCACAAAGAAGAGGGGGGTCAAACTATTCTCCAAAGCACCAGAGGGCAGGACAAGAAACAATGGTTAGAAACTGATCAAGGAGAGAAGCAACCTGGAATTAAGGAGAAACTTCCTGACAGTGAGGACAATTAACCAGTGGAACAGCTTGCCTTCAGAAACTGTGGGTGTTCCATCACTGAAGGTTTTTAAAAAGAGACTGGACAGTCACTTGTCTGAAATGGTATAGGTTCTCCTGCTTGAGCAGGGGGCTGGACTAGAAGACCTCCAATATCCCTTCCAGCTCTATTCTATTCTATTCTATTCTATTCTATTCTATTCTATTCTATTCTATTCTATTCTATTCTATTCTATTCTATTCTATTGGAAGAAATATGATAATTGAGGAGAAGAAAAAGAGTATAATAAATATTCTGGAAGAGATAGTTTCACACACCAAAATAAGCACATTTGGTATAGCATTTATTGAGGTTTAAATGATGGATCTTAGCTTAGTATTATGGTAAAAAAAGGTGACAATATGGCTTCTTCAATAAATGATATTGAAACAATAAGTTACCACAATTTATTACTAGGTCATTATAGGTCTCAACTAATCATGTCTGTTACTTTGGTAATGAAATAGGCCCATCAAAAATAAAATAATGGATTTTGAACACTCAGTAAATACATAGTGATTTTAATTAAAAAGTATTTAATGCTTATCAACCTTCCTACATGCCAAATGATTCTACAAGTGGGATAGAGAAAGTAGGATAGAATTCAGAAACAGGAAAGCTAAATTTCTGTTCAGATTGTTTTCTGAATGTTTTTAACATAGAACATAGAATAACAGAGTTGGAATGATTTGGAAGGGACCTTGGAGGTCTTCTAGTCCAACCCCCTGCTTGGGCAGAAGACCCTATATCCATTTCAGACAGACTCTTATGGAGCATCCATAAAACATAAGGGTAATAATAATAATAATAATAATAATAATAATAATAATAATTAATAATAATAATGTTGGAAGGGACATTGGAGGTCATCTAGTCCAACCCCCCCTGCTCAGGCAGGAAATGGCTGTCCAGTCTCTTCTTAAAAACTTCCAGTGTTGGAGCATTCACCACTTCTGAAGGCAGGTTGTTCCACTGGCTGATTGTTCTAACTGTCAGGAAGTTTCTCCTTAGTTCTAGGTTGCTTCTCTCCTTGATTAGTTTCCATCCATTGCTTCTTGTCCTGCTTTCAGGTGCCTTGGAAAATAGCTTGACTCCCTCTTCTTTGTGGCAGCCCCTGAGATATTGGAATACTGCTATCATGTCCTTGTCCTTCTCTTTGTTAAACTAGACATACCCAATTCCATCAACCTTTCCTTATATGCTTTAGCCTCCAGTCTCCTAATCATCTTTGTTGCTCTTTGTACTCTTTCTAGAGTCTCAACATCTTTTTTACATTGTGGTGACCAAAACTGGATGCAGTATTTCAAGTGTGGCCTTACCAAGGCATTGTAAAGTGGTATTATTAACACTTCACATAATCTTGATTCTATCCCTCTGTTAATGCAGCCCAGCACTGTGTTGGCCTTTTTGGCAGCTGCAGCACACTGCTGGCTCATATTTAGGTGATTGTTCACTAGGACTCCGAAGTCCCTCTCACAGTTACTACTATTGAGCAAGGTACCCCCTATACTATACTTGTACATTTGGTTTTTCTTGCCTAAATGTAGAACTTTACTTTTTTCACCATTGAATTTAATTTTGTTAGATAGTGCCCAGTGTTCAAGTCTGTCCAGATCCTCCTGTATCCTAAGCCTGTCTTCTGGAGTGTTGGCTGTTCCTGCCAGCTTGGTGTCATCTACAAATTTGATGAGTTCCCCATCTATCCCCTTGTCCAAATTGTTGATGAAGATGTTGAAGACACTGGGCCTAGAACAGAGCCCCGGGGCACCCCACTACACCCTTCCCTCCATGTAGATGCAGTTCCATTGAGGACCACACACTGAGTATGGCCGGTCAGCCAGCTACGGATCATCTGGTGGTGATGCTGCCTAACCCACATTTTTCTATCTTATCAAGTAGTAGGTTGTGATCTACTTTATCAAATGCCTTACTGAAGTCTAAATAAATTATATCCACAGCATTCCTCTGGTCCACTAATTTTGTCACTTGGTCAAAGAATGCAATAAGATTTGTCTCACATGATCTGTTTTTGACAAACCCATATTGGCTTTTAGTAATGACTTTGTTTGCCTCTAGGTGTTCGCTGATTCGTTGTTTGATTATCTTTTCCAGACTCTTCCCAGGTATTGAGGTCAGACTGATAGTTCTGTAATTTCCTGGATCCATTTTTTTTCCTTTTTTTGAAGATGGGAACTACATCAGCTCTTTTCCAGTCCTCCGGTAGTTCCCTAGTGCTCCAGGATCTTTGAAAAATATAGTTCAATGGTTCTGAGATCACATCTGCCAGTTCCTTGAGCCAGTTGTGAAAGCACATCACCTGGGATGCAGTAAGGCATGGTAAATAAAGTTTATGTGATTTGACCATGAAGTTATACTAGACAACCTGTACTTGTTTGGGTTGTTGTTTAAGACATATTTCCTTACCTAAGCAGAGAAACAGGATGATCCAGGGAGTGCAAAAAAAGCATTGTGATCAGGAGCAACTTCTGACTGTCTTCCGGCTTCCCATGGAGTTGAGCCTCTAGCTGGAAGCATTGGAAATTTCCTTGACTTGCTTTGCCTTATCTTGCCTTTACAAGACAAGTAAGTGGCTGCTTCTGGGTGGGGGAGGGAGTCAGGGATTGTGAGACTGGCTGGGAAACTGTCATAGACTGTTTTAAATGAATATCTTGTGACCACAGCAGCACCCAACAGTGTAGCAGCAGACAGTAGCACTGAAGCAGCCACAACTTCCCCAGCTTTCATTTCTTTGGGAGTCATGGCTCTCACATTTTGGACTCATTCTATAAGTTAGCTCATTTGAGATACCTTGGTTCAAAAACTGTTGCCTAGGATGTACTGTTTGGTCCAACTAAAAGTCATAACAACGAGAGTTTTAGTAGTACCATATTTTCCGGCGTATAAGATGACTTTCTAAAGCATGCAAATCGTTGCCGAAGTCGGGGGTCGTCTTACATGCCGAGTTGTCTTATACGCTGGAAAATACTTTTTTTTCCAGCGTATAAGATGACTTTCTAAGCATGCAAATCGTCTCTGAAGTCGGGGATTCTCTTATATGCCGAGTTGTCATATATGCTGGAAAATACGGTATATAGATGCTTGCAAACAACCTGAAACATGCTGGTGGTATGTGAATATCACCTTCTTCCAGGAATGGCTTCTTTTGCAAACTGTCTGGACTAATTTAGATGGCTTTAAAAAGAAATGACATGCAATCTCAGGGGGATGGTCAATGAGACTCTCCAGCTTCATTAATTCATTTTCTCCCATTAATTCTTTCGATGTACAGTATATCCCACTTTTCATCTGGGACTCTATATGAAAAACCTGTCTTACCCCCCCCCCCTGTAGCCATTCATGAGGTGAGTTAGAATGAGAGGACATCAGGTTCAGAATCACTGAGTGAACTATGGCTAAGGGGAAAAAACTGATGTTTTTCGGTCACTGAAGAGAGCAGGACACCATACAATCTATTTTGAGAAAATAAAAATGGCTGGTTGTCAGTTTTTTTTTGTTCTGCTTTCTAGCGGGACAGAATGAAATATGCAGATAAACTATCTCGTGTGAGAGGTTATAGCATTTATATTATGTATATTGTAGGGGAATACTGCTTTATAATTGTTTTTAAAGAGACTTTATCATTTCTTTAATATACTATGATGAAATCTGCAGTGATAGGAGCCTCTTTTTCTGGAAACCTGAAGTTTCAGATTGACAGGTAGGTTGAAGGAGTATTTTACAAAGGTAGGAAGGGGCGTGAAGAATGAGGATGCCTTTTCCTTAATGTAATAGAAATGATTTGTTCATAATATGCATTATCCCTGTTTTATAATAAAAAAGATATACAGGTAATCCTCAACTAATGCCCAACATTTCTGTTGCTAAGTGAGACAATTGTTAAGTAAATTTGCCCCATTTTATGACCTTTCTTGCCACAGTTGTAAAGTGAATCACTGGAGTTGTTACGTTAGTGACACGGTTGTTAAGTGAGTCTGGCTTCCCCATTGACTTTGCTTGTCAGAAGGTCGCAAAAGGGGATCACATGGTCCCAGGATACTGCAACCGTCATAAATACGAGTCAGTTGCCAAGCACTGAATTATGATTACATGACCATGGGGATGCTGCAATGGTCCTGTGAAAAATGGTCCTAAATCACTTTTTCAATGCTATTGTAACTTTGAATGATCACTAAATGAACTGTTGTAAGTTGAGGACTACCTGTACCACCATAAGAGTATGAATGGCCTTAAAAATAATAGAACAATATAAGATATCTCTTTACAATGCAACACAACCACTTTTTTTTTTTTAAAAAAAAAAGATCAGGTCACTTAAGTATATATTGTAGAAGGAAAGTTGTGTTAGGTCTATTGTGGCAAGCAATCAGGAGTCTCATAGCCCATTTTCTGATTAACAAATTTTATTAAAATGCGTAAGTTTTTATGAGCCGCAGCTCTCTTCCTCAGACGCACAAAATGCTAGACTGATGTAGGATTTTAAATTGGGGTGAATTGGGTGTGAAGGAGAAAGGAAGACAGATTGGTTATGTAGATGCAGGTTGTATATGTGAGACAGATTACAAATACCTTATGTTGAAAAAAAACCCCATTCGATTCATTGAGACCTTTTAATATTACCTGAAACCTTTTGATGTATGTTGAGTTCAACTATTTCTCATCAATGGTGCTGTTAAACCCCTTTTCATTTTGATATCTATTAAGAAATATCCTGGGAGATTAAAATGCTGTGATTTTACTTTGTCCTCATTTGGGGTCCTAATGTCAAACTACTGTCCATTAATTCCTTTGTGCAAGGTTTGTGCCATTTGTCCTATGTAAAATCCAAAGGGATAGTGTTGGCAGATGTTGTCATGCATCATATTGGAGGAAGAACATATGAAAACCTTTTAATCTTGTATGCAGTGGTGGGATTCAGCCAGTTCACACCACTTCAGCAGAACTGGTAGCTAATTTTTTGTTGCCCAGGCCCAGAATGGACTTCCGGAAGCGGCATCCACACAGAGAACCAGTTGTTCACATATTTGAATCCCACCACTGCTTGTATATGTACTTTTGGGGGACAGCTAAGGTGCAGGAGAAAATTTCCATATTGGTATAATTGCTTTGTTGTTTCTTCTTATGCAACCTGCTTTAGTCCTGTGGTGGCGCAATGGATAGAATGCAGTATTGCAGGCTAACTCTGCTGACTGCCAGCAGTTTGGTCCTGACTTGCTCAAGGTTGACTTAGTCTTCCATCTTTCCAAGGTCGGTAAAATGACAACCCAGATTGTTGGGGGCAATATGCTGACTCTGTAAACCGCTTACAGAGGGCTATAAAACACTGTGAAGCAGTATGTCTAAGTGCTATTGCTATTGTTATTTAGATTACATAGTTGGCTATATGCAAGTGTGAACTTTCCTAAGAAAGTGTAGTGTCATTATCCACCATAGGCTTAACTTAAGCTAACTTAATGGACTTACCTCCCCCCCCTTTTATCATAATGTAACCTAAAGTGTTCATTGACTCATTTAGTTTTTGCTGCAGCTGCTCCAGTGTCAAAGTTGCAGATAAGCAGATTAGAACTAAAGAGTTGTTAAGACCACATAATGAACAACAAATTATGTACAGGATTGTTTTACCTTGTTATCAAGGACTGGGCTGAATTTGAAGCATCTCTTGAGGATGTACAGCGGTAGAGACTGAAGTTTTGGATTGACAGCCCTGTAGTGTTAGAACTGTAAAATAAATCATAGTGGAATGGAGAAAACATGCACCCGTTATTCTGTTTCCCTCCTAAACTTCTTTCCTTTGTTCAATTTTACATCTTCTTGCCCTGCATTGGCTGGTAGAGTAGACTGTATTCAGTGGTGGGATTCAAATATGTGAACAACTGGTTCTCTGTGGGATGCCACTTCTGGAAGTCCATTCTAGGCCTGGGCAACCAAAAATTAGCTACCAGCTCTGCCGAACTGGTGCGAACTGGCTTGATCCTACCACTGACTGTATTATTCTCTCTTAAACTGCAACCTCTTCAAGCAAATGCTCAAGGTCATTGTCTAGTGTTAGTGTAGATCCATGAGGACTGAAGAATTTTGGAAATTGAAATCCACCCATCTTAAAATTGCCAAGGTTGACAAACACTGGGGTAAATAACTCCTTGATTATTCTTTAGGTTCAGGAAGCCAGAAGCTAAGCAGGGAAAACTTTCAGGGGAAAAACAAAAAGCCAAATTAAAATGAGTCCTGTACTTTGCATGTTTCAAAGTTTTCTTGGCTGCAGCTGGAAAAAATAAGCTAAGGGCATTCAGGACAGCTGTCCTTTCCCAAGTCCTCACATGGATCCATCTGCCTCCTTCAGCTATGTTAGCCGAGCGCCCCTCAGGCATGCTTATGGGTGTCCACATAGCTATCCTCTTAATATTGAAGTTTCATATTAGGTTTTATTTTCAATCCTGCAGCTTGAAATTTGCTTTTACAATTGCAAATTTTTGCTGATATAATTAGTCAAGAACCACACATTTCTTCAAGAGTTTAATAAGATTATCTTTGCTTTTAAAGCCTTTATGGATGAATACCAATTATCATGCCAATCACTCCAGACAACTACAAAATTTTATGGCATCAGTTTTATCATGCCTATTATCACAATATTTTTGGATGAATGATCATTAAAAACCTGTGCAGTGTTTATACAATGACACTCCCAGTGTATGCCTAAATATCTTTCCTGATTTGAATTTCAGTGGCTGTAGCAAAATCTTTTTGGGTAAACTTGCCTTTGATAGATAGTGGTTAAGAGTAAAAAAGTTACCTTTTCTTAAAGCTTACATTGAATCAATATCAAAATAGCATTTATTTTTACAATTGAAGAATTATCCCTCATTTTTAAGGACTCCCCAAATATACTCTGGAGCCCATCTAACTCACTGGCTGTGAAACTCCAGAGCTTCCCTCTATACAGGGAAGGGAAGTGTCACTAGCTGCATCCTATTTGGAGCAGTCTACATGTGCTTTTCCTTCCTTCCTTCCTTCCTTCCTTCCTTCCTTCCTTCCTTCCTTCCTTCCTTCCTTCCTTCCTTCCTCCCTCCCTCCCTCCCTCCCTCCCTCCCTCCCTCCCTTCCTTCCTTCTCCACCCATCTCTGCAAGTGACTCTTTTTAGGGATTGCTCCCTCTACAATGGTTCCCAGACCTTTGCTATGCTTTTCCAGCTGTTTGCAGACACGAATGTCTTCATCCCCGTTTTCATATTATCTTTTTTTAATCATAAAGCAAATCTTTTCTTTTCCTTTTTTTTGCCTTGTGGTAGCATTACTCCTCTATTGCAATTTAAGTGCAAAGCAGTTAATGGAGGGGAGGATGGGAAAACAAGGGGAACATGCTTCACTCAGCCTGGACAGAAACTGAAGGGAGAGGTAAGTTATTATGTTTCGGGATTGGTGAGGCATTAACGAGGCAATTGGTAAAAACAACAACCCGTTTATTAAGTTAACACAGAAGCAGCACTAACTGCCACTTAACCTCTATTTATACAGATCACCTCTAGGTGGTGGCCAATAGAATTAAAGCAGTATTTCCTGCTTAAACACAAGCTAACAAGTATGTAGACAGAGTTTCAACAGACACAGCCGTTTGACCGTTTCCAACGGTTTCCAAGTAATTCACATCTATACATAACACCCCTTCCCCCTAGATAGTTCATAATAACAAGTATTGAACAAAGTCCTGTAAATACTTTGGTGGCCTTCTCAACCGTTCTGAATGTCTTGGCACCACTGAAGGCCCCCCGGTCTACTAGCTCGCCTGCCAGGCTGTGTAAACCAGGACTTTGGGACCTGTTCGTTATGGGTAGACCTGAGTCTCTGTGGCTGGTCTGTCTGGGTAGACCCAAGCCAGTGTCCATTGGTGGAACAGTTTCCACCAGGCTGCCGGATTCGCTCAGTGGGTGTAGTCTCTGCATTCGGGGCCTACTTGCCTTCTGCTAGTGCCCCGTCCACTCTTTTAGGATTCTCTCTTTCACAAGAGTCATGAACCAGTGGCTGGTTTGCTAGCCTCCTGCGCAGTTGGTCGATGTGCTGACGTAGCATGCGACCGTCTTCCAGGACCACTTCATAAGAAAGTGGCCCTGACACCTTACCACCCACAGCTACCACCCACAGTGCCCCTTGACCATAGTTTAGTGCCCAAACCGGGTCGCCAACTTGCAAGCTCTGCGGTGGCTTTGGCTGTGCTGATTTTGAGGCAACTCAGTTTGGATGCAGAAGATCCAGCTTAGTGATTAAACGATGGCCCCATCTTAATTTTGCTGGGCTTCTGCCCATGGAAGTGCAGGGAGTCGTGCATTGGCAGAGTAAAAAGTCTACCAGCCTATGCTGCCAGTTGTGGTCTGTAAAGACCGTGAATGACCGACCATACAAATAGTCATGAAATTTTTTGATACCAGCCACAATGGCCAATGCCTCTTTATCTATTTGCATTCCACTGAGGACAGAGTCCTTGAATAATAAGCTATGGGAGCTTGTCTCCCATCAGCCATTAAATGGCTCAACACAGCCCCTACCCCATATGGGGACGCATCACAAGCAATGCTGATAGGCAGCTAAAATGCGTCAGTACCGAGTTTGAAGACAGCAGTGATCTGACTGCCGAGAAACTTTTCTCGTGGATGCTCATCCACTGCCACTCTGCTTTTTTTCCCAAGAGCCTGTGTAATGGCTCTGCCACTGCGGCCTTGTGTGGAAGAAAGGCATGGTAAAAGTTGAGTAGTCCTAAGAATGCCTGAAGCTCCCCCTTTGACTTAGGACTGGGAGCCTGCTGAATTGCTTTAAGCTTGGATTCAGCCAAGTGAATGCCTGCGGCATCTATGCAGAAACCGAGGAATTTGGTCAAAGCTACCCCTATTTTGCATTTTCCCCTCTTCAGTTTCAGCCCCGCTTCACGGAAACTCTGAGGGATGGCTTTGAGCCAAATCCAACTTGGTGAATACGCGACCTCCTGTAGTGATGCCAAAATGTGGCTGACTACAGGCACTGGATATGCATGTTGTTGCAGTACTCTATTAATAGTGCACTTATAATCTACGCATATGTGCACCTCACCGTTGGCCTTAAGTGGCATAATTATGGGGGTTTCCCACCGACTGCTATCTACTGGCTGCAACACACCTTGTTGCACCAGCTTGTCCAGCTCTGCATCAATTTTTGGTTTGAGGGCAAAAGGCATTCTATGAGGCTTGATCCTTATTGGGTTACGGTAGGATCGAGGTGGAGGGCAATTGGAGGTCCCTTGTACTTTCCTAATTTAAGGCTGAAAACATCAGCAAATTCCTGGCAAACTGCCGACAGGTCCGCTGCTTGCATTCTGTTTATGCTAGTCATATGGATGCCCAATGTATCAAAACAGTCTAGCTCGATGAGGCTTGTGCAGTGACCCTCAACTACCACGATGTCCAGGGAATCCTCAAACTCTTTGAACTATACTTTGAGCATAGCTTCTCCTTTAACTCTATGTGGGAGTTTTGGAAATCTGTCAACAGGAGAGTCAATGGCTTGAGTTTAACTCATTTGCCGCTGCGACTGCAAATGTGGTTAAAAGTTCCTTGGGAAATTATAGATAGGGCTGACCCAGTGTCCAGTTCTATGTGGCATGGAACTCCTTGAAGCTTGACTTTGAGTCTCTGCTTTTCTTTAAGGGGGCAATGGGCACCTGTCCTAAACATGCTCTTTCTGCTGGAGCAATAGCTAACTCTGTGTTGCCCCGGGGACCCGGTACCTTTCCTGGGGAACTCTTCTTGTGGAATTTCTCTTTGGTGACCTTTACAGATGGCAGCAATGTGGCCTTGTTTGCCACACACCCAGCACGTTGCTGTGCAGAACCTGCACTCCGAACATCTATGTTGGCCTCCACAGCCCGCACATCGAGTGAAGGGAATTGCCTTGTCAAATGGCTATTGGGCTCTTTCTGGTGGCTTCTGCAGCTGATTGATCTCATTGTCCATGTCAGGGCCCTCAACCTTTTTGATGTCCTCATGGTGGATGGTTTCTGGGCTGGAAGTGTTCTTGGAGGGCCATAAGGCTTTGACGGCTCCCCCAGCAGCTTCTTCGGCCATAATTTCCTTCAGGGCATCTTGGAACATCAAGGTCTCCTTCACAAACAACTTCTGCTGAAAGTCCCTGTTTCTCAACCCACATACTAAACGGTCTCTCAGTCTTTCTTCGAGGTCTGTGAAATTGCAGAGCCAGGACGCCAGTCGTAGGGTGGCTATGTCAGTCATTGTAGCCAATCAAAAGTGGGGCTGCTATTAGAATGGTACAAAGCTCTGATGGCTGCTTGTTCTGATTGATTTAAGAAGGCTCAGACTGAGGAAAAGCAGCTTCAACAGAAGCCAGTACAGGTGAAGTGTAATGGCTGATAATGGGAGGGAGGAAGAGGAGGAGGAGGAGGATGTTACCCATTTCTATGCAGCAGTTGTCAATCTGTCCAAATTTCAAATTATTCCAGAGGTGAACTTTTGTTCTGCCAGAAGTCACAGTTTCTTGGATACAGTTTATCAAAATCCAGAAGGCATCAGCAAGTAGAGAACGAAGTGACCAAGTGGCATTTTACTTTACACCTCCCCCAATCCCCCACCTTAATTTTTCCTGGCTCTTCCAGTCTCTTTCTGCTCCCCTTGTTTCCTTTTTTCCCCTGACTTCTTCCTCTTCCCTATGTCTGAAACCAATTTTCCTTTCTCTTTCCTTTGATTTTCTTTTCTTCTCTATGTCTTTCTCTCTTGTCTCCTACAGGCAGGAAGGACAGGTCAGAACTCTGCTCTGATCACCTGCCAAAAATTGTTGAAATTAAGCTGAAGGCAGCCCCTCCAGTTACAAATTGCCAGCCTTTGAATTAGATCAATTCTGAGAAAAGAATCAATACATGCATTCTGATTAGAAATGTTGAAGCCTGAAAAAGATGAAGATGGGATAGGAAGTCAGCTCCATTGTTTTCTGAAATTTTACATCATTCTGCAAAGTCACCTGGTTCTCTGGTTCACTTAAACAACATTTACAACCTTATTTGGGTTGAAAACATGACATTTCACTTGGCAACCTAATGTCTGACATGGCATGTTTACTGACAGTTTATTTTTATGAGTGGCATTGTTCCACCTAAGGAACAACAAGTGCAAACCAGGAATTAATAAGGTTTGTTGACCTTTAGAACCAACACTTCACTCTTTATTATTCTCCTAATTTATTTGAGATTGCATTTCATTTTCTTGTCATACAAACAAGACACTAATTTTACTTCCCGGCTTGTTTTTTGATTCAGAAATTGACAATAGGGGAAGAAAAAGATCCACACAAGTTTCTTTATCTTGAATAGAATAATAATAAAAAGTCATTCTTATATAAACAGCCAGCACTTTTGTTGATGTTCATATGGTTCAGGTAAACCTATAATAAATCTTAGTAATGTGACCGGTTCTATGGAAGATGCTTCAGCTGTCAGTCTTAACTTGAACCACAAATATTAAAGACACAGGGGCCAAATATGTACTTGGAATTGAGCCATAAATTGTTATATTCTGGAATACCCTCTATTTGTTGCAAGAAGCTTAAAACAGCTTATATTAGAATTAAGCTATTTTATCCAAGCTCATTTCATACCTTAATATGGATTTGAATCAGATATTGAGATATTTTGAGATATTAGATGATAATGGCCTTCTGAAATCTTATCTCTCAATATCACTAAGCAGCATAAGAATCCTGATATTTCTTTTGTCTGCTAAATGGAAAAAGTCACAGTGAATATACTTGCTAGAAAAAAATTGTATGGAGAAAATTTTTGGCTTTTACATTGCAATCTATATGTGCTTGTCTTCCATGGCCAATTAACCCACGGTGGGCAAAAAGGCACATTTGCCAAGATAAATACCTGAGTCAGACTCATCAGCTCACAGTGACACTGTTCTTGTTAAAGTGTTCATTTTAAAAAGTAGCTGCTATATGGCCCATTGCTTCCTCATGTCTTTTTCTTTTTCTTCTTCTTCCTCCTCCTCTTTTAAAATTGGTTGACGCTCTTATTTTTATGACGTTATTGATGCTATTTTTTTTTTGCAGCTACAGTACTTGGACTGGAATATTTGCGAAAGGCTTAATGGTTACTTTGTATTTTATTGGCTGAGTATTTAAGGAATCTGCCCTTCCAGATGTTCTTGAGTTACAGTTCCCATCATTCTTCCTATTACTAGAAGCTGGAGTTCCTTACCCAAGTCTTACATAAATCCCAGGTTTTCTTACTGCTGGATTTGGCAAATAGGAACATGGAAGAAAAATGAACATTTATCCTCAAGAGTTTGCCTGCATGAGTTAAAATTTGAGCCTTTTTGAATCCAGCCTGGTACCCAGTAAACTAATCTATTATTGGTTATAAGGACATAAGAAACTGTCTTAAACTGGGTCAAGACATTGGTCCATCCAGTCTACCACTATTGCTACTGTTTTCTAAAGTCCTATTAGATAGGAATTTTCCTAATCCATTTCTGAAGGTTTCTCAATCTTTGATCTTCATCAGAAAAAGCATGTAATCTACCACTGACCTAGAGACCTTCCCTCAACTCACCTCCAACTTACTATCATACTGGACTAAATATCCCTTCTTTAATCATGCCCAGTCATGTAAATTTACAGTCTATGGTGGTGACCATGGGACAGAATATGAGTTTTAGGACCTGCTATGACAATATCCTAAATGTTCTGGAAAGTTAGCATTCAGGTCCATACAGTGAATGATACATTTCTAGAATGTGTCCCTGGATTCTTTCCAGAGGAAAATTGCAGGATGCAGACTTGACTACTCTGGAAAAGGAAGGAAGGAAGGAAGGAAGGAAGGAAGGAAGGAAGGAAGGAAGGAAGGAAGGAAGGAAGGAAAGAAGAAGACAACTGGAATAATGCAATTCAAGTTAAAAATGAACTTCCAAGACTGAGGCTTCCTACCTTCCTTGAATTTTATCCTGCTTTTTTTGGGGGGGGGGGGAAATTCAAAGTGGCACATAGAGAAGTACCTCCTGATTTTTGTAACTAGAACAATAATCCAGGGAGATAGATTGGTTTGAGCAAAAGTAATCTTTGTGCTTTATGATCAAGGATGAACTTGTGTATGTCCTTTGTACAAGATTAAGACAATATTATCCTATGCTGGCAAGTGTTCAGTTAATAAAATAGCTGAGCACTAAGAATCAAATCAATTTGGCAACATCAGGCATCAGCAGAGGAAAAAGTCAGCTAGTCTGAAAAATATGGGAATGGTCAAAAGGATGTTTAGACTATTATTTTTACAAATCCTTTGAGATTAAATCAGAGCCAATTCTGGACTTCTTTTATATGAGTAATCTATCAGAATCCAGTAATATGTGGCCATGCTCCTTCACATAGATTCACTCATATGGATCCTCTGCTCTGGATCCACTGATCCAGTACAAGTGCCAATTCCCTAGGCTTTTGCCATCATACAGGTAGTCCTTGACTTACAACAGTTCATTTAGTGATCGTTCAAAGTTACAATGGCACTGAAAAAAGTGGCACGACTATTTTTCACACTTACAACCATTGTAGCATCCCCATGGTCACCCGATCATATTTCAGATGCTTAGTAACTGAATTGTATTTATGACAGTGTCAGTGTCCCATGGTCATATGATCCCCTTTTGCTTCATTCTGACAAGCAAAGTCAATGGGGGAAGCCAGATTCACTTAATGACTGTGTTCAATTGTGACTGTAACTTGAGGACTACCCGTATTGTGTATTTTATATATATCTATAAAATCCCATCTCACTGTCAGGCTGTTAACATGAATGCACCATTCTAATTACAGTGATTTAACCAAATCTGTCCTTGGGGTGAAGTTTCAAACTTTCTAGCTCAATCTGTAGACCACTTAAGAGAAAGCACTTGGATTTAGGCCAATTCTGTCCCATTGATTTAGTTGAAATGAATTGGCTTAAGTTCAAGTACTTAAAAAAACATTTTTAAAACTTAACTGGTTGAGATTTGGGTAGTGAAGCATACACGTTCCATTGTAATACAGAGTTAACCTGTAACCAAAAGAAAAGGCTAATTTGTTAAGACTGTGGAGTTTATTTGGGAAGGGAAATAATTAAGAATGGAGTTAAAATCTAGTAAAATTTAAATTTAAAATGATAGAATCAAAACATGAATTTTGAGCTCTCCTGAAAAAAGCAAAATGAACAAAATTAAGAAAGAGTTTGTCCAGAATTATGGTTTAAAAGTACAGAAATATCTTCAGATAGTGAAAAATGAGTGTTCATATGAACTGGGTACAGTTTTTTGGGGAATATATTTCATTAATGGTTTCAAATAAGTGCAAAATATAGACGTTTACATTTAATAATTAAAAACTTTATATTTATTTAGCATTTAGGTTTTCCAGATCACAGAATTCAATTCTGTACAGGTCACACAATGCTGTTACTGTATCTATGTGGCACTGCACTGGGTCCAGGCAAAAGAAGCATGGTTTAATCTGTGCATTTTTTACCTGTGCAAGAAACAATCATTAGCATGGAACATAGTTCACATCCTGATGAAGGTACCTCTGACTGGCAGTTCACTTTCCTAGTCATTATGTTATTTAAGACTCACAACACACATGTTGTATTAGGCCAGGGGTAGGCAACCTTAGCTCTTTTATGACTCATGGACTTCAACTCCCAGAATTCCTGAGCCAGCATGAATGGATCAGGAATTCTGGAAGTTGAAGTCCACAAGTCATAAAAGAGCCAAGGTTGCCTACTCCTGTACTAGGCTTTATGAAACTTCAGAAAAAAGGCTTTGGAAAAAGTGCAAAGAAGAACAATTAAGATGATTAAAGGCTTGGAGTCTAAAACATATGAAGAATGGTTGCAGGATTTGGGTTTGGCGAGTCTAGAGAAAAGAAGGACTGGAGGGACATGACAGCAGTATTCCAGTATTTGAGAGGCCGCCACAAAGAGGAAGGGGTCAATTTATTTTCCAGAGCAGCAGAGGGCAGAACAAGAAACAATGGATGGAAACTAGTCAAGGAGAGAAGCAACCTAGAATTAAGGAGAAACTTCATAACAGTGAAGACAATTAACCAGTGGAACAGCTTGCATTCAGAAGCTGTGGGTGCTTCATCACTGGAAGTTTTTAAGAGAAGACTGAACAGTCACTTGTCTGAAATGGTATAGGGTCTCCTGCTTGAGCAAGGAGCTGGACTAGAAGACCTCAAGGTCCCTTTCAGATCTATTCTGATTGAAACTTTAAAGACTATCCTGCTTGGATATTGTTTTTGGTGATGATTTTAGAAGCAATAGTATAAAAGAGATTTTGGGCATTCCCATAAGAATTTTGGATGGTGGCATTTGAATTTGTATCCTATGTTACAATGAGGATCAACTCTGGAACTGGATACAAAATAATTGAACTATTTCTTGTAAGATAGTTTACTTTAGGGAATAACTATAGTTCATTTGTACAACACAGAGTTTATCTGAGGAAAATCCCAGGTTTAGTCCCCTGCATGTCATGAGATATATTCCTACCTAAAACTGTAGAGAGAGAGAGAGAGAGGGAGAGATGTAACAACATACAATTTCAGAAGATTGTTGTATTTAAAATACCTTTTGTGTGTTTTATTACTAATAATATCACTATTGTGAATTATTTTGAACACACAATGTAATTGAGTAGAATATAATGTACAAATAAATTGCTTATGAAGATTTGTAGACAGGCAACTCATACTGTAATTCAGCCCTAGCTTATGAAATTTAAAATACAACTGGATTAATATTTGGATGTCAGTACATTTGAAAAAGACATACTAACTGTGTTCTTCTCATAAGTATGTAGGTGGTATGCAAAGATGTATTGGCTGACCAAATAACCAAGATCAATAGTGATTCTTGCTAGGATGTGCGAAACCTCCTGTTCCAAAGATGGAACATTTCAGAAAATTCTCTGTTCCAAAGATGGAACAATCCAGAAAGAAAATGCTGATCTGGCTGTTCCAAGAGTGCTCCAGTTGTGTTTCACCTAGTGCAGAGATGGTCTGGCTGTTAAACAATTGAGTGCATTAATCTTATGCAGAAAGATTGGGTATGACAAAGTCTTGCATGGAGAAACTGGGTAGCAGTAGTAAAATGATGGGAAAATATACTGTTAGAAAAGTTTCTTCAAGAAAGCACTCCAAGGGAAATTAGGTCAAGAATACACAAGGTTTCAGGAAAAAAGTGACCTTTTTATTACAAGGAAAGGCATGTGAGAATAGACAACATAAAGATTTTCAGGATATACAAGTACTACTTGATACCATCAGGATAGCCCATTCATTTTGTATAAATAAAAACATTGTGTTGTGCAATAAACCAGCCAGTTGAGGATGTCTAAAGCTAAACTATTGACTTGTTCTTTAAAGATTAGTATCAGGGAACTGCAGGACTGTAGGTAAACCAGGAAACCCAAAAGCATTCTAGAAAAAGGCATTGGCAAGCTGCTTCCACAATGTTGCCAAGAAAACTATACTGATTGCCCATGTAGTCATCAAGTGTCAAGCTATATTTGAGAGAAACTTTCCTTTACAACAGTGGTTCTCAACCTTTTTAATGCCGCGACCCCCAACTGGTTGTAAGTCAAGGACTAAACCGGTCGTAAGTCGAGGACTAAACCGGTCGTAAGTTGAGGACTACCTAACCGGTCGTAAGTCGAGGACTTTCCCTACCCGGGAGCACCACACATACGTGGTGCCGCCCCCTGCGCCGGCCGAGGCGTAGCTGGCAAGTGGCAGAGACGGAGCAGGCCGACCCCTGGCTGGCCACCAGCTGGCCCAGCCCAAGGAAAGTAAGGCACCCGCCATAAAAGGGGGAAAAAATGGCGGACAGCCTTGCTCGGCGACCCCTGTGAAATGGTCTATCGACCCCAAATGGGGTCGCGACCCATAGGTTGAGAACCGCTGCTTTACAAGATGGGACTCCTATATTGGCAGCCCCCACAGAGATACAATAAGTGTCTGATCAGGCTCCAACTTCTTATGGAAATCATTTCTTATGGTTTTCTATTTTGATATATTATAAATCTGAGCAAAATCGGAAATGCAGAATAGGGCCAGCTTGGCTAGAAAATGCACATTTATTTGAGTCCTGACCTAATCTGGCGTGGAAACAATCCAGTCAGTGGACAGGAGCCATTCCTAATAACTTATGCCGCTTGTCTCAGGGAAATTCTTAATCCTGGTAATATCTTTCTTTTTGTCAGTCTCTAATGGGTCATGTTAAATCAGTATGCAGAGCAGAGATGAGTCACAGCTTGACCTGCAAATGGACTGCTTTGCTTCCAAACAAGGTAGCTGTCACTTTTGCCAAAGTAGAACACTTTCTGCTGGAGGTCTGACTGATTTAGTTTACACTACATTAGCCGAAGTGTTCCGTGACTCATTGCCTCAGAGTCTATGCTGCTGAATTGAAAAAGATTAATCCCACCAGCATTTGTGTTGCTGTTCAGCATGATGAAGTTATTTGTCTGAATATTGGAGAACGGTGCATCTGGTCTTAAGCCTCCCAAGGGGCTTGGCCACCAAGGAATTTCTTTCTCTTTTGGTTGACTTCTAAGAGAAATTGAATGTCTAGGCAATAGAAAGGTATTTGGAGAAAGAAAGGCATGTAGTATATATGGGTTTGAGAACTGAGACTATTTTTTTTCTTATTTATGGGATGTATTTTCTATGTGCAATCTGAAGTTCTCTACACCAACTTGTGAATTGGTGAGCAAGTGCAGATGATTGAATAAGACTGGGTAAATTAAGAACTGAAAGTGTCATGTTGATATTGTTTCGCATTGTAGAGTGAATTGGGCTGATTTGCATCTTTTGGGCTAAAACACTTCCAAAAACAATTATTTGTTGACATTTCCCTAAACTTTTGCAGTGCACTTCAGGATTCAGAAAAATACAATATGGCTACTTAAAAAAAATATACAAAAACTATCTGTAGGTATATATTCCACACAATATTTTTTTTTCCAAAACTGTTTTTTAAAATATTTTTAGAAATATATTTAATGTACAGAGAATGCATGCTTGCATATGATTTTTGTGCATTTTTAAAAAAATAGATGGATGCCCTGAAAGGCAAACTAGATCTTTGAAACTGATTGGGGCTGAAATTAGATTGATCTGCCTATTCCAGCTAGAAGCCAAGTCCGAGTCTGATATGGTAGTGAAGTGATGCTCTTGAAATGTCAGGTCAGATAGTTCTTTCTATCATGATACACATGCAGTATTATTAAAATTTTATCATCTGCGCACACACTTTGATTTAGCCCTCAGTGCTTTTCTGAGGGAGGCGCGATGGCTCAGTGGTTAAGACCTGAGAGTGTCAGCTGGAAAGCTAACAGCCCAAGTTCAAGACCTGACTGCCACATGATTGACTGAGCTCTTATTATTCACCCTCAACTCTTGCCAACTTAGCAGTTCGAAAGCATGCAAATGCAAGTAGATAAATAAGTATCACTTTGGTGGGAAGGTTACTGCATTCCATATTTTCATATTGGCTACATGATGATGGAAACATCTCTCAGCCACTGCAGGCTCCCTCAGTTAGAATTGGCGAGCACCCCCCCCCCCAGAGTTGGTCATGACTGGGCAGAGGGAAACCTTTACATTCTTTTAATGCTCTTCTGAGCAATTATAGGATTATATGTTGTTGAGTACACTGTTCTCTTTTTGCTTTAAATTTTAAAGGAATTGGTTTGATATTGACCTGCTTCACGTGTTGTGATAAATACAAATATTATTTGTTTGGGATTGCTTTAATGAATTATATGAACCCAGCTATCCTAGTTTGTAAAGAAAGTTTTAAAAGCTGTTTGAACAGAAGTGTTGGCTTGCTAAAACACGGTTAAGACAAATCAGAGTTTAATGTCATGTGTGAACCTAGATAATGAGTAGGCAAATAGACTGTTCCTTTTATTTTGTGACTAGCCCAAGATATACATAGTGGTCCAAAGACAGCTCATTCCTCTCACATAAGCCTCCAACTATTCCTCCATTCATAACTGGCGAACTAGTTTTCAAAAAGGGGATATTTATATTGAATATCATTCACAACCACAATGAATAAAAATGTTTTTCAAAATCTGGATTTTTAAATATAATGTTATTGTTAGTTTCTGAAAGGAAGAATATATTTTTATTCAGTAAAGGCTACAGCCTCTAGGCCAGGGGTTCTCAACCTTGGCAACTTTAAGACTTGTGGACTTCAATTCCCAGAATTCCTCAGCCAGAGCTGGCTGAGGAATTCTGGGAGTTGAAGTCCACAAGTCTTAAAGTTGCCAAGGTTGAGAACCCCTGCTCTAGGCTGAACTAGTGCGAATTTGATCTTTCTAACTGTTCATTACATAGTGAGGAACATTTCACTTCTCACTAGTAGTAAGCCATAGCTAGCACAGGAAGTAGCATGTGCTATCTTTTTTTGTCACAGTATAATGGTTGTGATAAAACTGCTCTGGGTGAACCTGTGCCACATTTGTCAAAATGTGCCAAAACTGACCTGTACTGACCTTACGATTAGCAGGAAACTATCCATGTGGTAACTCTTATTTAACTTATTAAAAAGCATCATGTGAAAGCCTTGATTAACCAAAGTATGATGGGTGGCAGAGGTTGATATATCCAACTGGTGACTGCCATGGCATAGTGAGTATTACAACTTGGGAAGTTTGGAGTGGTTTACTGTGGTTCACTGTTTTAAGACTGGATCTGGAGCACATCTTGTCAGTCCTGATGCAGTGAGCAAACATAAGTCTTGCAAAAAGTATGGCCCTATGCCATATATAGTGGTTGGGTGAAGGCTGAAGTTTGTACATGGCCAGCTTGTACAGAAAGAAAGAGAGACAAACGTGATTTAGGACAACATCAGAACTCTGAGAAATCAGAGCTAATGCAATTCATAGCACTGCCTGAAACATCTGCTCAGTTGCTTCAAAGTTCTATATTCCAACTTCTTGAAAAGCCCCAAACTTCCATCAGGGGCTCTGTAGAAAGATGTTCAGCATATAAGGTAGATGGATGAAGCCTGCAGCTTGCACATGCCCAGCTCGTGCAGAAAGATATATATATATATAGAAAACTTGATTTAGCACAGCATTAGAATCCTCAGAAATCAAAGCTAATGCAATTCATAGCCCTGCCTAAAACATCTGCTCAATTGCTTCAATGTTCTGTATTCCAGCTTCTTGGAAATTCCCAAACTGGAGTCAGAGGCTGTGCAGAAGGATGTTAGCCTCCTGCTTTTCTCAACATTAGAGCAAAATGTCTGAAGTTTTGCTCCTATTTTTAAAACATTTTTTTAATCCCCAGGGGGGGGAGAGAGAGAGAGAGAGAGAGAGAGAGAGAGAGAGAGAGAGAGAGAGAGAGAGAGAGAGAGAGAGAGAGAGAGAGAGAGAGAGAGAGAGAGAGAGAGAGAGAGAGAGTGAGTGAGAGAGAGAGAGAGAGAGAGAGAGAGAATGGTAATCTCCCTTTGAATATGACCCAGCATGTGTATCTTTCCCTCATGAGATCGGCAATCTGTCATTAGGAACTTCTTTTCCACATGGGAATGTGGACTGACAGGCTGGAATGAGGAGCTAGTGTTCAAACAGCAGATGAGAAGGATAACAAACATGCATTATTGTGCTGGCATTTCTATCTCATGCAGAGTTCTACTTTTTTTCTCACTTATTGACAGGAAGACTGTGACAAGAGTAACATAAAGTTTGAGGTCTTCGTGAGTAGCATAACTCAGTAATAGGAACACAGCTTTTTCTAGATTGAGGGCTATGCTTGGTCTTTAAGTAGCATTCTTCAGGTCATACTTGGCTGGAACAAAAACTAAACATAATTACTTATTATCCCACATAATAAATAATGTTACTTAAAATTGTGTTTTGGCAACAAGTTTTGGAAGTCTCTGGACGCATTCTTAAGATGTTTGGGGACTACCAACTATCCTTAAATTGTACTTCTCTAGTGCATTACATTGCAAGGAAGGATGTTCCATTGCAAGGCTGCTGCATGTTATAATCCTTGAATTTTAATAGCAAAATACAAAACAACAAAGGAAGGGTTTTTGACATCCAGTATCCTCGCAGTATTGTGTATTTTTAATTTTCATCTGCTTTTCCTCAGGACTACCTTAATTTCTGACCTTGTTCCATGAATTTGGGTAAGCATAAAGATATAAGGAGCAAGCTGAAAACAGGAGTGACAAAACTTTATGAGCCTGACCACTAGATTGCTATCTAGAGGCTTTATAAAATTAGTAGGCACCAGTCATCCCAAATCTCATCCCTCTGATAAATTATCTGGCAATAAAAAAGAGACTGGTTCCAAGCCTGAACCATTTCTCTGTGCACATATAAAAATGAAATTAGGAAACTTGAAAGGTTGACTTTTCCTTAATGAGCCAACTAATATGTAATCTGTCTTGGAGGTCTTTGTCCTTAATCCTTCTCTATTTGAGTTATGGCCAGTATCTTTCTGCAGCAGGGTCTTCTTGCTCTTCCTAATACTAGTGCTATAAAAAACTCACATATTAGACACTAAAAATATCTCTCTAGGGCAGTGTTTCTCAACCTTGACAATTTTAAGGCATGTGGACTTCAACTCCCAGAATTCCACAGCCAGCATTGCTGGCTGTGGAATTCTGGGAGTTGAAGTCCACATGCCTTAAAATTGTCAAGGTTGAAAAACACTGCTCTAGGGTAACACTCGTTCCATAGGCTTTTCCCAACTAGGCAAAGTCCCACCTTAAGCATTCTTTTTTAAACATTTTTTTGGTTAAGGCTGTTGTGTTCTGACACACTTTGGATGTTGCACATATTATGTTTTTGCAAAGCGTTAATATCTTCTGATAGCCATTACTTTGGTGTGTTGTGACTTTAATAATTTGTACTGGGTTTTAGTAGTTACATTGTGGGTTTCAGAATATTTCTGTAAATATATATGCATGAGAATTATAGGCAATATGTCTCTGAATGCCAATGTCCATGGTTTCTCACTGTACATTACTAATATGTCTGGGTAACAATAGGCTAGGGAATTTTGATAAACTTTGGTTTAATCTAAAAGATCATTTCTACATTCTTTGTTATTTCAACTTATATCCTATCCTTCCATCCACGGGCACTTCAGGTGTTAATGATGCACACACAATATATACCCAAAGAAAGGGATGGAGGGAGAAGAGATAAAACCCAATTAAAATTCAAAACCAACAGCTCAAATTGTCATCAATTTTCAGAAGACCTGGTTAAAAAAAGAAGGCTTAAATTCTTTCCCAAGGTAGAATATTAAACATGATATCTCCTTTCTTTCTCCCTTCCAAATGGATTTATAGGATATGTAAGATTATTTGCTCTTAATAAGTACATTCTGAGTAGTGAATCACCAATCAGAATAAAGATTTATCTTTGCTTAAATTCACTCCGGAAAGCTTGGATTTAATTCTCCTCTGCTACATATGGAAAAGCTGCTTTGCATATTTTCCATAAAGTTTGCTTTCATCACTTCCTCCTGACTTCTCTGCATTAATTAGACATGTTCTTTTAATACACTTCAAATTGCTTTACCATGAATGTGTCTATATACCATAGAATTATAAGATTGGAGGGGACCTTGAAGGTCTTCTAGTCCATCAATCTGCCCAGACTGGAATCTTCAGACCATCCTAGACAAATGGCTGTTCAACCTTTGTTGGAAAATCTCTACTGATAGTGGACTCTTTCACTATTGCTGAAGGCAAGCTGTCTCACTGCTTAATGGTTGAGAAATTTTAGTGTAGAACGGAACTATCACTTCCCATTATCATGATCTTGTACATCAGTTGATGCAGCCCAAGATTGCGATGGCTTTTTTTTTTGGCAACCATGCCTATGTTTGTGCCATTCACATATATATTATATGGATGTGTATTCTGATGTGTTAGTAATAGCAATAGCGCTCAGACTTATATACCACTTCACAGTGCTTTACAGCCCACTTTAAGCTGTTTACAAAGTCAGCATATTGCCTCCAACAATTTGGGTTATCATTTTACCAACCTTGGAAGGATGGAAGGCTGAGTCAATGTTGAGCTGGTCAGGATTGAACTGCTGGCAGTTGGCAGAATTAGCCTGCAATATTTCCTGTCATCAGCAATTTGCTCCAAATGCAAGTAGTTTGCTCAATATTCCAGAATTTCAAGGAGAAGAATAAAAAGGGAATCTGTTAAGGAAAGGTTCCAGAATGATTTGTTAAAAGTATTGGAGTCTTATTGTACTTCACAAACATCTGTGTACTTCTTTTCAGAGAAACATAGACAATCATAACTTTGCTTTAGATGCTTTCTAGAGACTTTCTCAAGGGGAGCTCTGAAGAAAAACATTTAAGAAATGCTGCCCTAGAATATACTGTACCCCAGTGGTCTATCTTTTAAAATATTTTAAAGATGGAACATTATTACTATCACACTCAAGTGATAGCAGGATGATGGCCTCTTTACTGAAAGTTATGGACTGCAATCTGGTCCATTGTGCTTGATAGACAGATATGTTTTCATTTCCCAGTTTAGAGCTGGGAGAGAGTGATGGGTCCAAAGTCACCTTGCTGACATTTTCAGGAATGTGATAACACCCAGAAGCAGACTCATCTCCTTAACCTATAAAAGTGTGAGTATATAAGAAAGAAGGAGAAGAAAACATAAGCAGAGGAGGAAGAAGGAAGTGATATATAGCTCTTAGTCAAGTACCAGAAGCTATAGTTAGCAGCCCATTTTATTTATTTATTTATTTATTTATTTATTTATTTATTTATTTATTTATTTATTTATGAGACTTATATACCGCTTTAAGTGCAAGCACTCTCTAAGCGGTGTACACCAGTAAGCAATGTATATATATATTTACATTGCCCCCAACAATCTGGGTCCTCATTTTACCTACCCGGAAGGATGGAAGGCTGAGTCAACCTTGAGCCGGTGAGATTTGAACCGCTGACCTGCTGAACACAGTCAGCTAAAGTGGCCTGCAGTACTGCACTCTAACTGCTGCGCCACCTCGGCTCTTGGTGGGATGATGCCTGGAGCTTGGCCTGGAGCTTGTAACAATCAGAAGAGGAGCAACCACATTGAGGCAGCATGTAATCCCAACAAATGGCAAATACTTTTGGAAGGAGGCAAAAGATTATATAACCCCTTACAAACGTTAAGATTTTTACTTGTTATAAGGATGAATCATCACTTATCTACATGGCTTATTTACAGTGTTTAAATAGAATTCTTCTATGCTAAGAAAGCTCAAGTACTTTGGCCACCAAATGAGAAGGAAAGAATCATTGGAAAAGAACCTGATTTTGGGAAACATTGAAGGCAAAAGGAGAAGGCGATGGCAGAGGATGAGATGATTAGATAGTGTCATTGACATAGTAAACATGAGTTTGTGCAGACTGCATGAGACAGTGGAGGACAAGAGGGCTTGACCTGCTGTGGTCCATGGGATTGCAAAGAGTCAGACATGACTTAGTGACTAAACAACAAAACGCTAAGAAAATTTCAAAGTGGTCTACAAATTCTGTGTACATTGCTATACAAACCTATTACATTGTCTTATGTAATAATGAAGGTTTGCGGAGAAAGTTGACCACTATTGATGTCTGAAGTGGCCACCATAACCCTAATCAGTCCCGGAACCTAAATCCTTTATCTGTGTACATAGAATTAACCCCCATATCAATATAGACTGGCCTAGACCAATTTGACAAATTAGAGTGTAGAAATCATTTTATCATTTTAAAAACTAATTTAGTAAGAATTAACGTTCCTAGATTTGATGAATTTGAGTTGTGAATAAAGAAAGGGATTTTTTTTTTGGCACTTGAGGTTTGATACACATTTTCTTGGCTCAGCTGCTAAATCACAGCATGTGATTCAGATCACCTGTTAAAATGTCTAACTTTCATTTCTTACTAAACCACCCCCAACAGGTAGAAAAAACCAAATTTAGCTTTGTTACATTTGAACAAAGATCAAAGCTGTTTGTAAATGAATTAGTCTAAGATTTCTTATAGCCTTGTCAGTACAAATAAAATGAACTGCTGCTGTTCTCACTTGTTTTATACTTTCTAAAGTAAGATAAGTCTCCTTGACTCCTAGTTACTTCACAGATGCAACCCTGCGGTTTTCTTGCCAATATGAAACTGGTTCCACTAACATCAAAACCACTTGCATGAAGAAAATGAGTTCATTAGGGAAAAGTCTTGGCTTGAAATATTTTCTTTTCTTTGAGAAAACATATTTTGAAAGCACTAAGGTTTCCAGGAATGATTATCTACAAGTAACAAAGAAATATATTTAAATTAAACAACGGGGACAGTGAGTTAATTGATACAGAACATCCCTTTCCCTGGCAATCTAAAAATTATAGGGCTATCAGTGCATGTAACATAGATGTGTGTGTGGACAAGAATATCAACCTTGCTGTCAAGCAAAATCAAGCTTTTAATAGCGAGTGCCACACAAAATGCACTAACCAAACAGGTGGTATGAAAATAGGGGAACTCAGGCACCACACAGGTTATGTAGAAAGTAAATACAGGGTCGGTTATAAAGGACTCAGATGTCTATACACCAATGCACAGAGTATGAACAGTAAACAGGGTGAACTAGAAATTCAGGTTAATGAAGGCAGATATGGTATTATTGCCATTACGGAAACATAGTGGGATGGAACACTAAGCTAGAGGGATTTAAATTATTTTAAAAACAGACCAAATAAAAGAAATGAAGTTGCTCTCTATATAAGAAATAACTACATCTCTACAGAAATAAAGCACAACAATGATGAAAACTGTCTTGAATGCATTTGGGTCAATATAAAAGAGGGAAAAATGACATTGCCATAGGTGTATACTATAGACACTTAGAGCCCTCTCTGTGGGCACACATGCTGTTGCCCCAGCCCCACCTCCCCCCACAGCCCCCTCCTCACCAGCAGGCCCCCCCAGAGAAGAGTCACCCTCAGTCGTGGTCCGTGCGGAGCAGAGCAGCCAAGGACATGGCAGCCAGGCAGCAGGTAGAAGACTCCGCCCCCACACCCTGCAGCAGCATCTGCTGCATGGCTGCCATAGTGCTGCAGGGCTGCCTGGGCAATCTGCCGCGGCAGGGCGTGGAGGTGGTAGGTGGCCCTGTGGGTGGTGGGGCATGGCAGAGTGGGTGGGGCAGGAGGTGGGGCAGAGTAGGCGGGGCAGGGGGTAGAGCAGAGTGGATGGGGCAGGGGATGGAGCAGTTTTGGGGCACTCAGTGTCTAAAAGGTTTGCCATCATTGCTATAGGCCACCCAACCAAACAGAGGAAATAGATGAAGTTTTTGCTAGTCAGCTACTAAGGTATGTAGGAAGCATATCACAATAGTAATGGGGGATTTTAATTACCCTGACATCAACTGGGAGATGAACTCTGCACCAAGTGGAACATCAAACAGATTCCTGAGAAGCCTAGCAGACAACCTACTACTTAGAATGCATCACCACCTGATGGATTCATAGCTGGCTGACCAGCTGTACTCATCATGTGGTCCTCAATGGAACAGCATCTACATGGAGGGAAGTGTATAGTGGGGTGCCCCAGGGCTCTGCTCTTCAACATTTTCATCAATGATTTGGACAAGGGGATAGATGGGGAACTCATCAAATTTTCAGATGACACCAAGCTGTCAGGAATAGCCAACACTCTAGAAGACACGCTTAAGATACAGGAGGATCTGAACAGACTTGAACACTGGGCACTATCTAACAAAATGAAATTGTTTTGGAGGTCTTGAGTCTAGTGAGCCGATTGTACATCCTCTCTATGACAAGTACAATTTCATTTTCTTGTTATTTGTGAGATTAAAACTGGAGGCTAATTTTATAAGAACATATCATATAATGACATTCTAGGAAATAGCCCAGAATATGTGAGTATTATCAGGTAGGAAAGGTAGTATACTTTTTTGAAATCCTTCCTCAGCTGTATTTCCTCACTATCATGACTGAGCTTTCCAATTTTTCAAAGTTAGCCTCAAACAGAATATATCATAGAACCTCTGATGGAATAAATAACTAAGGTATGTGTCCACATGGCCACATCGACAATTTCTGGGCAAATAAAAATCATGAATAACAGCAGAATTTAAGAATTCCAAGTCAGCAATGAATCTAATACAGTGCTTCTCACACACTTTGAATCTATTTCCCTAGATCTGCCTTTTTGAACAGCTGAAATACTTTTGCTGTTTGTGTAGTCTGGATTAAGAGGTTTTTTTGGTCTTAATCTCTTCTGATATTGATATTACATATATTCCAGAACTTGAACCAGTTCCTTAGAACTGGATGGAAAGGATGGCACCATTGGGACTCATCAACATTTTGAGGGCATCAACTCTCCCAATTTCTTCTGCCAGGAGTTTAATGTATGCTTTAAAATGGATTATGTGGAAACTTGCTAGTTATCATTGCTTATGCCTTTGAATAGAAATTTCCTAGCAAGATTTTCTGAGATCACCCATTTAGGAATTTAGCAGCTGTAAAATTCTGAAATCCCTTGTTGGACAGGAGGCAAAGTTGACACCATTGCTAAAAAATATAGCATTATGGATGCTACTCATCTGGCAAGAAATATGAAACAGTAAGTTTTCTGGAATGTTAGAACTTTTCTTTCTTTTCAAGTTCTTTCTTGAAGATTGTTTACTGTCAGTGTTGCAGATTGAATGTTATACCTTATTCTTGGATGAAGACTATCCAGAAAAGTTTAACTAAAATTTGAGGTAAAATAATTTTTCAAGTGGAACAAGAAGATAATGGAATGTATTATCACATATTTCAAGGGGCAGAAAAATAAGCAGAGAAAAATCTGCAACAGCCAGGATATGAATATACAATTTTTAGGACACTTTAGGAGTACTTCATCTCTTTATTATCTACAAGCATAAAGAAGAATCCCTTCACATGTGCCCAAGGAGTTTGCCGATCAGACAGTGGAATTCATTCGGGCTTCTATAATATACTCTGGAATCTGGGCAGAATGGAAAGTTACTTAGAGTAAAATTCAATTCTGGATTCACTGGTTATTGAATAAGTGATTTTTCTAGCATTGCTTAACATCCAGGTTCAAAATTCTTTCTGAAAAGGAAAGTAATAATTAACTTAACAGTAAAAGAGAGCAGATGATCCTTTTAAAATATGTGAAGAGTTGTATCAAATCATCATATATACTACTGGATAACTGTAACAAAAGTAATTCTATGTGTTTGCATACAAAAAAGCATGCATCCTGAAATAATTTTCAACAGGGATAAAGGAGAGGTCATTTATGAGAGAATAATGCTTGTCCATGTATTGATATATTGCTTCTCTGAAAGCTTTTTAAAGATGCTCTATTTAATTAGAGAAAGTTGCCAAATGGGTGCAATTTCCAGTAATTTATTTCATAATGCCATGTGCTACAAAACCCCTGAGAACATCACTGTTAATTATTTAATGTATTTGAAATACACAGAGCTCTTTATAAGTATTTTTGATCCAACAAAGATGAAAGGAAAGTCAATGGGAACAAATACTTCTGCAGGAAGCTAGGGGGAAGGAATCAGCAGGAATCAAGATGGTGATTCCATCTAGAATCCTTTGTTTACTAGCTTAGTGTTGATGAATAAAAAATTATATAGAGTAATCTCTACTGCATATAAAAGTGCAATTGTCATAGGTTCTTAATATATCTAGCATTAGTACAGTTCTCATAGGTAGTTATGGGTTAAGGTGCAAGAAGGGAACATTATTATTTACTGAAAAAAAATTACATTATCTGCAGTCCTTTGATGTACCCTGTTCAGGAAATCTTAGCACGTATATATGTGTCATGATACAATGATTCATAACAAATGAATTATATCTTACTTATTAAGGCAAAAAGACAAACTAAAAGCACATATAAGAAACAAAGGGAAACAAAAGAATGCATTAGCTTTGTTTTGGAGTTTATAAATGGACAAAATAAGTGGAAATTAAAGCCAGCCAATTTTAGACATCATCTACTAATTGCCTGAAAATGGTCCACAGGAAACACCCAGCCAGACAGGGAGAAGCTGTCAAGCAGGGAATTAGCCTTGAATCCTTGTGAAGTCACAAGAGATCCAGAACTGATGCTCTAAGCTCCTTTGAGATTTATCTATCTGTCCCAAGCGAGGGCAACCAGTCTGGGGAGATTCCTATATAATAAGAAGAATATAACAAAGTGGTTAGCTTAAACTCATACACCATTTCTGACAGATGGCAGTCCAGTCTCTTCTTGAAAGCTTCCAGTGATGAAGCTCCCACGACTTCTGAAGGCAAGTTGTTCCATTGGTTGATTGTTCTCATTCGTTGACCCCTTCCTTTCTGTAACAGCCGCACAAATATTGAAACACTGCTATCATGTCTCCCCTGGTCCTTCTCTTCACTAGACTATCCATGCCCAGTTTCTGTAACTGTTCTTCATACAGTAGATTTTAGCCTCCAGGCCCCTAATAATTTTGGTTGCTCTTCTCTTCACTCTCTCTAGCCTCAACATCTTTTTTATAGCATGGACATCAAAACTGAATGCTGTATTCTAGGTGTGGTCTTACTAAGGCTTTATAGAGTGGTATTAGTAACTCACGTGACTTTTTTTCTTGTCCTCCCAAATCCATATAGACATTTTGAATCATCCTTGGTTGAAATACATGTTACATACTCAATACTCTGAACTTTGTGCTAGGAGTTTGATCCCCTTATGTGTCAGGTATTCAGGATTCCATTAGCTTGCTGCTCTTGGCAGTTGATTTTATTTCTTTCTCCTATTAATGGCCTTCATTTCTAGGGGAATTGCTGAAGTTACAGTTTGTTCATGAAGTAGAACATAATCATTATCAACACTTCAGCAGCAGATTTTTTTTAGAAGTTTGTTTTAAGCTATTGAGCGTCCACTAGCTGAGCAATGCAGCCACTGGAGAGGAAGGACTATAATGAACTAAACAGTGAAAAAAGTAATAAAATACAAGGTAAAAAAAAATATCAAGGTTTAGGTACTATTATCCACTGAGTTATGTGGTCATTTATCATTTTACCATATCCTTGTTATAATAATGCAGGTAATGAATTGAGATGTGAACAGTGCAAAGAGCAGAACTATCAAGAGACCTATCCAGTTGTTAAATCAAACATGACTGGAAATACATTTTACATCATAATATATATTTAACAATTATATATTGAACAAGATTGCAGCCTAAGATAGGTTACTCAATTAAAAAAGTTCTTAGTTAAATAAGAATTAAACGATAGACATTGTTTTCATAAGAGTATTGTCTCAGGGAGGAAATTCCTAATTAGTTGATCACAGGGCTTTTTTGTCATAGAATGCCCAGAACGGAGTTCCGGCACCTTTTTTGGATGGAACCTTGTATGGTAGGCAAGGCGGGCTGTATGACGTGTGTGAGTTCTGGCACCTTTTTTTTTTAAACAAAAAAAGCACTGGTTGATCGTATGTTTATTAGTTAAACAAAGTCTTTAATTGCTATTTATTCTAACATGTATTTCCTTGTCATGTACTAGCTGCTATATATATGCAGCTTTTAAAATTCAAGCAATTTCTTTTTTCAAAAAATTATTTTTTTAAGAATTATACTTGTCAATAATAGAAGTCAATACAAACTACAAAGAATACAAATAGAAAAATAGAAAAAGAGAGAGAGAAAGAGAGAAAGAAAAAAGGAGAAGAGAAAACAAAGAAGCAATTTCCCCCTTCATTCTGCAAGGTAAAACCTATTTTGATAGCAAATATGTAAATAAAATATAATCTCTCTTCTTCCCATAGCTAATCTAGATAAGGGAAAGAAAAAACAGCTAGTTTGGTCTAGTGATTAGGGCACAGGGCTAGAAAGCAGGAGACCATGAGTTCAAATCTCACCTTGGCTGTGAGAGCCAGTTGGGTGACTTTGGGCCAGTCATTTTCTCTTAGCCCAACCAACCTCACAGGGTTGTTATGGGGAAAATAGGAGGAGGAAGGTATGTTGGATATGTTTGCCCCTTTGAGTTATTTGTAAAAATAATAAAGGTGGGTTATAAATATAAGTAAAATAAATAAAATAAAAATGCTATGTAAATCTTTATCAAGAAAAGTTCTTTAAGGATACTCAGATAACTATTTTCTTCTTTTAACTCTGATCAAACAATCTTATAGATCTTCCCTGATATATTTTTTTAAAAAAGTTCTCTGACCCCTTCAAAAAAGTCACAGAGGTAATTTGCTATTTATCTGTTTCAAAGTGAAAATCCTTCAGAACTTTAACAGATCTCTTGTATCCAGAAGTACAATTTATCCTTTTGTTCATCACTTCTAAAAAGGTTTTATCAAATCTTAGCAGAGTTGTTTTGTATATCCTGAAAGAAAAAAAAAATATTCAGTTCAATTTTCTGGTTTAATGTTTGTTCATCTCTTTTAGGGAATAAATCATCCATCAGGTACATTTTTATTCATTTAAATTCTCCCTCAAATTAATTTCATAAACATCCAATGCAATTTATTCTTGTTTTACAACCGTCATTAAAACACGCTCTGGCAGTTTTATCAACAGTCTGCTCTATTTTGTTCAAAAGCTTAGCTGAAAAATATTCAAAAGTTTGCATTAAGGATTTCTGCTCCTTTTTCCTTATACTCTGGCTCCAGCCTTCAAGGCCTTCTTATCATAACTTCCCCCTCTGAAACAATCTCCATGTTCCCATGAGAAAGTATCTTCTAAATAATTCAAAGCTACAATTCCAAATCCCCCTGGTCCCTTAATCCATCATTAAATTTTCAAAATCCGTATACTAAGCACTCTTTTGCTGTCTAGTAAACAAAAAATCATGTATTTTAAAAACTTTTAAAATCAAATTTACATCATCATCGTTAGAGGAAAACTCACCTAATGAATGTGGTAAAACTGCCAGTCTCAAAGGTCTTGTATATCTTTGCAATATGCAAAGGAAAAAAGAAAAATCCAAAAAAAGGGGTTAAAATATAAGACTCAGTCAAGCTTGGTATCCATAAAGGCTGTTCTGTGAATTTGAGCTTGATGTAAATCCCAATTCCCAGCTACTCTAGTCATAGGCCATCTATAAAACTGTCAGTTTCTGTGGTCTACTCTCGAGTAGTAACAGCTGTCTGAAATCCCATAGATCAGGGTTTTTCAAACTTTTCACCCATTGTACCACTTTTAGGATATGGCAATATCCGAGTACCACCAGCTGCCTAGCAAGGTGTCATAAACATGACCAAAAAAAAAAAAAAAGAAAGAAAAAAATGAAAAAGTGAATAGTACAGATAGTCCGCGACTTACAACAGTTCGCGTAGTGACTATTCGAAGTTACAATGGCACTGAAAAAAGTGCTCCCCAAGCCACAGCCGAGCAAGACGCCTGCCCGCCTGCCCGCTGTGCTCTTCCTCCTGTTGGAGGTTTTCATTGTTGTGAGCATTTCTGTTGAGGATTGGTAGTGGGAATGGGGTAGGGGGTTGTTTGGTTTTTGTTCCCCCCATCTGCTGGGTCGTTGCAGCAGGTTTTGGTCACTTTATATGACCCTGGGACACTGTGACCATCATAAATATGAATCAGTTGCCAAGCATCTGAATGTAAATCACAAGACCCTGGAGAGGCTGCAACATTTCAGCTGATCGACGCTTTTTGGCTCAGCAGAAGTGCCAGGATCAGCTACAGCTGGAGCCTGGAACTGATCCTGGTGCTTCCACTGAGCCCTGACAGCCCTGCAGCTCCAGCCATCTCTCATTCAGGCTTGTGCGGTGCTGCCACCAGTTCAGCTCATTCCCCTCCCCCGCTACCACTTTTCTAGGATGGTTGCGTACCACCTGCCAGGTGCCAATGTACCACAGGTGGTACCCGTACCACTGGTTGAAAAGCCCTGCCATAGATGATCTCAATAATCTCTGCTTTGTTCTGGAGAGGTTATCCTAACTTGGACACAACATTGTCCTGCTAGCTAGCAACAACCAGCAGATTGCCCATTTGCCATGGCACTTATAGCAATAGCAATAGCACTTAGACTTACATACTGCTCCATAGTGATTTACTGCACTCTCTGGGCAGTTTACAATATCACCATATTGCCCTCAACAATCTGGGTCCGCATTTTACTGACCTCAGAAGGATGGAAGGCTGATTCAACCTTGACCCCATTAGGATCGAGCTCCAGATGTGGGCAGAGTTAGCCTACACTACTACATTCTAACCACTGTGCCACCAAGGCTTCTTATATAACGTTCCAGGCAATTTCTCTATATGTAACATTTTAAAAACTCTTATTCTTTCATAAGGTGGAAGGAATTGCATTTTACCATCCAGCTCAGTCACACAGGAATTGTCAGTTGAGGATAAAGGTAGTTGTTCCAATCCATGGCAGCAGTCATAGCTCAATGTTGGGTATTCATGGACAATCTGTGGTCCCCCATATGTAGCACTTCTTCCGGAATCCCTTATCATCTGCATGACTGCTAGAGCTTGTGGGAATAGTACTTCAGCCAAATTTAGAATACAAGCTGCCTACTGCAGTGTAGATAGTTCCATTGATCTAGTCTTGGAATTGGTACAGTAGTTTGAAAGCAGGATCAGATAACAAGAGGTTATCTTTTATTTTTTTTTAATTCAATCAGACATAAAGGTGATTTCTACTGTAGCCTTAGACAAAGATCCCATGTTCAGGATATAGATGTGAGCATTAATGTATCTTTGTTGGCCTCAAATGTCCCCTATTATGCACAAACTAATAGATTTTTTAAAACAACAACAACAACATAAATCTCTTTATTAAGGCTATATACATCAACATTACAACATATGGATTATTTAGCGTGCCACTTGAATTCCATTTTACAGATAATCAAAAGCAGAACTTATATACTGGACGCACGCACATATGCACATAGACAGAGGTGTCACCTGTTACAGATGATTCTTCCTGTCAAGATCTCATGATCAGAAAAGAAAATCCCACCAAAATGTGAACTTGAGTTTTGTACATTCCTGGGCTAATGTTATGACTTCCCAGTATCTTGTAAAATGTAAAAGGTTTCTGCAGAAGTGGCAAAGTAACAAACCTTAAAATGTTCAGAAGGGTCACATAATAAAATAGGAGATGTCAGTAAGCAGCCTACAAAAACTTCATGTATCTGTGACATGGACATTTGATACCTGATATCAAAGTAGTTGTCTGCACATTATTGTGTACTAATGGGAGAAACCATGGTCAAGTGGCACAAACGAGGAATAGAAATGGTACAAGGAACCCAATTAAAAATAGTATAAAAATACGTATAAAGAGGGAAAAATCAACCATCCATTTTTCTTACCTTCTAAAATTAGTTATTGTATTTAGTGGCTTAATTATGGACTAACATCTTCTGTGATTGCTTAATATTAACAGTTCTGTCTTCATATTAATATTGTGGAGGGACTAGAGTTAGTAAAGTAGAAATACACTTTATTGGGGAAAACCCAATTGTTTTTAAGGATGAACTTTTAAATACATTCTTGTGAATCAAGAATTCTCTGAGATAAGTTTCAGTTTTAATGTTTGTCCATTTCTGGAGAAGCTGGCTGCCAACTTAACTAAAACTTCATTTGCAAGTTATTTCCCCATATGGTTTTCTATTTATCTGCATCATAAAAATACAATGTAATCTTTCTGTGAAACTCTACCACAAAGATAATTAACCAACATGCTGCAGATGTTTTTTCAGGGGATAGCTAAAATGATTACCAGTCTGGAATACATAATTATTAAGGGAATCCATCCATTGTTTAAATTTGCCCTTATTGCTTCTAAGAATGATGGTTGTGTACTGGCTACTCATCTCTGGATTCCTAAAAAGTGGTTCCTGTGGAAAGAAGGCAGTTTATTTATTTATTTAGCCTATGGCAATGTTACATTAGCCAGTAGACTATAGTATTAACAAAAAATAGTTGTTTGGCTGCTGCTGATTGTTAGTCTGTTCAGTTCACACATGCACACTATCCAGAGTGCACCAGAAGGGACAAACTAGCTCTGCACTCAGAATGGCTAATGGTGTTGTGTGGCATCATCTGGTGCTTTTTTCTTCCCCTGGTCTAGCCTTATGTTCAGGCATTGCATTTGGGTGGGTCCCTCACCAGTTAGGGTACTTCTGCATGAAGTACTGTTATTTTTCCCACTGAAGTGATACCAATTTATCTACTTGCATGTAACATGCTTTGGCATCCGGCCCTCTCAATTCCTGGCAAATAGATGGGGAAGAAATGGAGGCAGTGACAGATTTTATTTTCCTGGGCTCCAAGATCACCTCAGATGGGGACTGCAGCCAAGAAATTAAAAGACGCTTACTCCTGTGGAGGAAAGCTATGGCAAATCTAGACAGCATACTAAAAAGCAGAGACATCATCCTGCCAATAAAAGTGCGTATAGTCAAGGCCATGGTTTTCCCAGTTGCAATGTATGGATTTGAAAGTTGGGCCATAAGAAAGGCTGAGCAACAAAGAATTGAGGCCTTTGAACTATGGTGCTGGAGAAGACTCTTGCGAGTCCCCTGGATTGCAAGGCGTTCAAACCGGTCAGTCCTAGAAGAGATCAACCCCGACTGCTCTTTAGAAGGCTAGATCCTGAAGTTGAAACTCAAATACTTTGGCCACCTAATGAGAAGGAAGGACTCACTGAAGAAGGGCCTAATGCTGGGAAAGTTTGAGGGCAATAGAAGAAGGGGATGACAGAGAATGAGGTGGCAGGATGGAGTCACTGAAGCAGTAGGCGTGAACTTAAATGTACTCCAGAAGATAGTAGAGGACAGGAAGGCCTGGAGGAACATTGTCCATGGGGTCGCGATGGGTTGGACACGACTTCACAATTAACAACAACAAACATGCAGAAGCTGAGGCAAGTGACAGGAGTTCACTCTATCATGTGGTGCTAGGACTTGCATAGCCAGAGTACTGTGGAAGGAGAAATTCTATGCTATAGTTTCTGTATGCAAGGTAAGGCCTAGACAATTCAAATCAGGCCCCATTGGAAAAGTACTGAACCAAAGTTTGTGCTATGGCTGATTCCATAATCCAAAGGAAATATTTGTAATCCAAACTGTAACTGTACTTTACTCAATATGATTTTGCAAAGTTGCTTGTTTCACATATATATTTAGAACATACGGGTTGAAGCTGTGGGAAATACTAACATATCAGGGTGTGTGCAAGTTTCAGATAAACACAGGTGTGTGGAAAGTTGTGGTCACAAGAAAGTACAAGGAACTGATTTCTTGATATTGCAAGGTTAGCAGCCATCTGTCTGTGGTTTTAAGAAGAGTTAAGGTATAAAAGATTGAGTCTGGATGGAACTCAGGGCCACTTGACCACTAGCCGTTAATGTTATGACTGCTAGTCCAAAGCTGGTCCTTATTGCAACGGGTATTGAAAGTAAGTACTGAATTTGTGTGTTAAATTTAAATAAACCTCTGGATCCTAAAGTGAGACTTTTGTTGTGTGTTGTCTCTTGTTTCATTTAAGCAAGTTTTCCCCCTTCATCTTTAAGCCACCGCACCTCTAGGAAGACAGTTATTTAGTTCAAGTCCAAAAGCAGCTTCTTGCACTACTAACACTCTGATTCTGATGAGGAGGCAGTGTTTCCTTAGGCAGATCATTGGCAATGACATTATTATCTGTAATGGGCAACTATGTCATTGGCCATTCATCATATACCATATGGTATGTCATGGGACTGGATAGGATAATGGCAGTTCCTTCTCCATTCTCAGCCACTGTAATGGTATGTGGAAATGTTCTTGAAGGAAATGATAGGGAACAAGAGAGGAAGGAGTCCCCAATGACAATATTTAGAGAAAAAAGCTTAGCAATGGCCCACCCTAATTAATCAGGCTCTAATAAGAGACAACAGGAGATTTGTAGTTTGAAACTTGCAAGATTTTATTAATATAGCCTTACAATAAAGTAAAACTAGCTGATCTGGTCATATTTTCTGTTTGTTTTACCCAGGAAGGCTGACAGCCACCTCCTTGATCTCCATTGATCTATATCCCACTATATTCTAAAAAAAAGGAGTCCCGTGGATTTTACTCCACTAGTCATTGCTGAATATAGGGGTGGTGCCCATCTCCATTTCAAGGCCATTGAGTCAGCACTGTCTGAAGACATTTCCACAGTCATGTGGCCAGTATGATATCACAGAGTGCTGTTACTTCCCACTGAAGTGGTACCTATTTATCTACCTGCATTTGCATGCTTTTGAACTGCTAGGCTGGCAGGAGCCGAGGATAGGACAGGAGCTCACCCAATCATGTGACGCTCAGGTCTTGAACCTGGGCTGCGAGCTTTCCAGATGACAAGCCCAGTGTTTTAACCATTGAGCCACTGCGCCACCATAGTCTAAGGGGTGAGTCATGTTTTAATAAGCAGTTAAGGTTCTATTCTGACTGGGCATTGTTTATGCCCAGGTGAACTAAATGTCAAAATATGTGTAATGTGAAGGAATTACTAGGCACGAACCCCAGTTTAGATTATGAAGAGAGTAGATCTTTCTCTAAGAACAGTTGGATTTACTTGCTGATCTCCTTTGTCAAAACTGAATTAATTTGTTTAAAGATTCTTTTAATTAAAATAGAAATAAATTAGAAGATGGCTTGATCCCATCTCCCCAAACCTTACTTCTAGTATCATTTTTTCCCCTTAAATAATCGATAGGCTTACCAACATTCTTAAAAGGATTCTTAAAAAATAAAGAGCTAACTGCACATCAATGTAATCTTAGGATATGTTTCTTCTTCCAGGAAAAAGGTGCAGTAAAATGGGTGCTGATAGGATTGAAGGATACAGAGTAAATGGATGTTTGCAATGGTTGGCACTATAGCCATTATGTAAACAGCAGCATCTCTCTTCCCTGGAAGCAAATTTATGACACCACCGTAACATGATCTTAAAATTTCCTTGGCCCCAAAGACCGAGCACCTGCAATATGTGGGGTGAATTGTCATAAATGCAGCATTATTTTTCTCAGCTTCTCTATATTGAAAAGAGCATCAGATTTCTCCATATTCCATTTGATTCACATCAAATTTTCTATCTCTGTGTTGTTAGAAAAGAGAAGGCTACATATGGCAAAGCTGACAGGCTCTATTTGATAAAATAACATTAACTTGTGACTGCAAGCAGCATGACTTAGTTGGCACATCTCTAATCCAAGACATCCAGTCAGTGGCCTGAGAGGGCCTATGGTTTGCTTGTGAATCTTTGCTATGCTCGAAAGCCTCCTGCAGTGGGATGCAGGAATACAAAAAGTACAGAGTTCTGTGTTTGCCTCGACTATAATTCATCTCCTGTATTAACCAGAGGATGTTTCTAGATACTTCTTGTGCTCATCCCGATATAGTCAGTGTAAATATTATTTTACTCAAAGAATAAACAGTGTGTTTGTGCAACCCATGGTGAGAAGATCAAGCAGCAAAGAAGGTCTGTATAAAATAGAATGGAAGGAAAATGGGTTGCGGACATGAAATGCGATGAACAAAACTGCCGTTGCATTTCCATTCTTTTACATCTTTGCCTGATGATAACAACTGACTTACTTTGGGCCAATCACTCTCTTGCAGCCCAATCTCCATTTGTTGTTGTTGTTGTTAATTGCGAAGTCGTGTCCGACCCATCGCGACCCCATGGACAACGTTCCTCCAGGTCTTCCTGTCCTCTACCATCTTCTGGAGTCCATTTAAATTCACACCTACTGCTTCAGTGACTCCATCCAGCCATCTCATTCTCTGTCGTCCCCTTCTTCTATTGCCCTCAATCTTTCCCAGCATTAGGCTCTTCTCCAGTGAATCTTTCCTTCTCATTAGGTGGCCAAAGTACTTTAGTTTCAACTTCAGGATCTGGCCTTCTAAGGAGCAGTCGGGGTTGATCTCTTCTAGGACTGATCGGTTTGAACGCCTTGCAGTCCAAGGGACTCGCAGGAGTCTTCTCCAGCACCATAGTTCAAAGGCCTCAATTCTTTTGCGCTCAGCCTTTCTTATGGTCCAACTTTCACAGCCATACATTGCAACTGGGAAAACCATGGCCTGGACTATACGCACTTTTGTTGGCAGAGTGATATCTCTGCTTTTTAGAATGCTGCCTAGATTTGCCATAGCTTTCCTCCCCAGGAGCAAGCGTCTTTTAATTTCTTGGCTGCAGTCCCCATCTGAGGTGATCTTGGAGCCCAGAAAAATAAAATCTGTCACTACCTCCATTTCTTCCCCATCTATTTGCCAGGAATTGAGAGGGCCGGATGCCATGATTTTGGTTTTCTTAATGTTGAGTTTCAAGCCTACTTTTGCACTCTCCTTCTTCACCCGCATCAAGAGGCTCTTTAGTTCCTCTTCACTTTCTGCCATTAGAGTGGTATCATCTGCATATCTTAGGTTGTTTATATTTCTCCCGGCAATCTTAATTCCAACTTTTGATTCATCTAGCCCTGCCTTTCTCATGATGTGCTCTGCATATAAGTTAAATAGGCAGGGCGACAGTATACAGCCTTGCCGGACTCCTTTTCCAATTTTGAGCCAATCAGTGGTTCCGTGTTCGGTTCGCACTGTTGCTTCTTGACCCACATATAGGTTTCTAAAGAGACAAATGAGATGGTCTGGTACTCCCATCTCTTTAAGGACTTGCCACAGTTTGTTGTGATCCACACAATCAAAGGCTTTTGCATAGTCAATGATAGTCAGTCTCCATTAGTCTGACCAAAAGACATGAACAACAACAACAAAATGTTTCCACTATTGTACTGATATCTGTAAATGATTGTGATTATATTTTAAAAATATCATTTTGATCATTTAATATCAGTTTTAAATTTTACCGTCCTAGCCCCTGAAATTTTAAGAGCAGGACATAGATAATGCCAGATGTTCAAATAAAGAATGTGGTTTTTGAAGCAAGACTTATAGGCTACGGAATGTGGGGTTTTGAACTTCAGCACTTCAGAAGTTGCAGAGTTGAGGAGGAATGGTGGAGAGGAATAAAATAAGAGTGAGAAAACCCAGATACAATCCTTCCCCCCCCCACACATACTGAATGATGAATTTTATTGGCATTGGGTCTCTTAAGTCTATCTCTGAATAATCAATTTTATAAAATTGTTTCACGGGTAAAAAGTATGCAGGAAATCATGACTCCTGAGATTTTTGGAAGAAAATCAGGATATGAATGCACTAGTAAAAATAAATAAAAGCAAGTAACATTATGGTTATAGAGACATACAACCTCTGTTCAGCAGAACTTAGTATGAAGAAACTGGAAAGTAGGGTTCAAATTAGAATTCGGCCCTGAGGCTTCTCATAGGCTTAACAAGGCCATCGGTATAAGGGCATTTAAATTTCATTAGGCATAAATGTCTGATTTTTTTTTTTTGGCCTCTAAAAAGAACTGCGTTAGTCATTCAAAGAGAAAGACCTCTAATTTATTATAAAGTTACCGTTTATTGTCACAGTCACTTCTTCCTTTATTTTTGATGAATCATTTCTGAAGGCTTTCCTTATTTGGCACAAACTCAGAACAGGAGTACTTATGGGAATAATTGGATTCTAATAGGTTTCATATCTGAATGTAGCATTGGTAATAGATACTTTAAATGTAACTATATTATTATTATTTTAAAAAAGCATGCAAGATTTAATAATTTCATCTTGATTTTCACAAGGGATTTTTCATCTGTCCTGTCATAGAAATACTCTGGACACTTCAAAGAAGTGCACAAATGTCTTATGATTGCTCACAATGTGATACTTCACAGCATTATAGAGGAAAATGTAAACAAGTTAGCCCTAGGCAATAATGCTTTCTCTTTCTTTCTTTCTTTCTTTCTTTCTTTCTTTCTTTCTTTCTTTCTTTCTTTCTTTCTTTCTTTCTTTCTTTCTTTCTTTCTTTCTTTCTTCTTTCCCTCCTCCCTCCCTCTCTTCCCTCCCTCCCTCCCTCCCTCCCTTCCTCTTTTTAAAGGAAGTAATTGGGTATATTTGTGTGTGTAGCTGCTGTGTTTCAAGTAGCATTAGCACAATTTATTTACTACCTTAATATTCTACCCTACCTCTAAAGAGCTTCAGGCAGCAATTTAAACTCTCAATAACCATGTGAGACTGGGTATTAGTAAAGTATTATTTTTATTATAGAGATTTACAGTGTGCTGAACACAGAAAAAAAATCTGACCTCCCCCACCTGCACAGACCATCCAACTTACTCTTAACAATTACTTTTTCCATATGACCTTTATACTGCTACCTATCTACCAACCATCCATCTCTCTATCTAGTACTTAAATGGCCTTTCTGGGAAATTGCTGTGGAACAATTTCTTCCTGTGCTGAGAATAACATGGCATGAGAACCCTATTCATTCTGTTCAATGTAGCCCAGGACTTTAGCCCCAGGGGACTGCTGAAGGAGCATGGAATGAAAAAATGACTGGGGAATAGATCCGTTTGGGAAGAATTAAAATAAAGATGCTGCATGCCAGGAAGAAAAGCATCCTGTCAGTAAGTTATAGAGAGTAGATGAATGTCATAGTTGAGCAGTAATCTGAATCTCAAGCTGCCTTTGTTTGAACCCAAATTGTATTCATTTTCATTTCAGCAAACTTTAAAACGATAAATGTATGCAGGAGCCTTGAATCAAGTAGTGTTCATCTTTTAAAGAAAAATGTTTGGGCTCAAGCCTCACAAGAATGAATGGATATAGATTTGGGGGGAGGTTTGCATCAGGAGACTTTCTGTTTTTAATATTGGGTAGGGTTGCTATTCTCCTTTTAAGACTAGTATGTAGACGGAGAGGGTGGGTGTTATCTTGCTCTCACAGGTTCTGCTTAAAGAGCACAGCTTCATCTGTTGAGTCATCTGAGACTGATCCTGAATCAGGAGGCCCTCCAGACAGTTAGTTGTGCTCTACTTACCTCGTGTTTTGGACTTTTGCAATGCAGTCTGTATGAGGCGGACCTTGGCAACCACTCAGAAGCTGGAGCTTGTCCAGAATGTAGTGGCCTGGGCAAAATTGGGCATGTGGTGATATGCCCACATGCCCACATTGCTCCAAAAGCTATTCTGGGTTTTTTTTTTTTACTGTTTTCTTACTTTAAATGTAAACAGCTTCTAAATTCACTAAATAAATCTGCTGCAAAGCACTCTGGTAAATGTGTTCTCAGTTTCTGTTGCTTTAAAACAAAACTGTACATGTAGACACATGCTCCAGAAGATTGAAAATGATTTGAAAAATGATTTGCTTGTAAAAATTGGTTTCAATGATATGTAGGGAGATCAAATCTGCAATATTAAATATACAGTGGTTGTAAACAGGTAAGTAGCCTGTTCATTAGTTTTGATATGTTGTGTGTATTGTAGAGGTTGCATAGTTTTGAAGAGATGCTTATATTCATTTTGCATTGATAGGCAATCATTTTCTTAACTGTATAGGTCAGTGTTTCTCAACCTTGACAATTTTAAGGCATGTGGACTTCAACTCCCAGAATTCCACAGCCAGCAATGCTGGCTGTGGAATTCTGGGAGTTGAAGTCCACATGCCTTAAAATTGTCAAGGTTGAGAAACACTGGTATAGGTAGAGTCCTTCTGGGGAAGTGTCCTGGAGAAACCTTAAGAGGCTTTATAATTCATACAGTCTGAAATAGTCAAATATAGATAACGAGGTGCCACATATAAGACCAGGTAAAACGTAAGAAGCCAGGTGAATTTTCATTAGAAATGAATTATTTTAGCTTAGGAAAATAGATTTAAATTTCCTCCTAGGGCTTTTTTCCTCATTAATTAACACCTGCATCAGCAACCTAGTTTATTGAGAAAAGCTATAGAAAAGCGTACTGTAAAATAAAACACATATAATTGATGGATGTGGAATTGCCCAAGTTAAAATTTTAATGCTCAATATTTAATTTCTGTAATGAGAAAATAACCTGGTGGTAGCCTGTTTGGGAAACCTTGTTTGGATAGAATATAAAACAAGAGGTCCTTGGTTCTCTCTGAGAGCACTAAGGACCCCTCATTTCAACCCTGAGCTACAAATATTCTCTTTTATTAGAATATGAAATGCCACTCTCAGTTTTCTACTGTCCACGTATGATGAGGCTCTTCATCTCCTAAAATTCCTAACTAGCTAAGTAATTCTAGGAACTGTATTCCTAATAGAACTTTTACTTAAGTATGTGGATCTCATAGGAACAAGATGGGAGAAAGATTCTAATCGACTTCTTGAATAGCGAGGCCTTCTTTATGAAAGGATAAAATGTTCATCTTCAATTCATGAAGTTTATATCAGCATTATTTGGTAGCATTGTTGGGAAAATCTGGCTTAGAATTTTGTAAATAAGACAGATCACATACACCAAAGGCTGTGAAAATTGTGTTTTCAAAGTCTCATTATGTTTTATCCCATTAATTGATGGATTGGGCTTTTAAACTGTTCCATTCATAGCAGACTCTGAGTGGCAAAATGTTATTTCCTAATAAAATCATAGTAAATTTCTATTAAAAATAACAATTGGACACCTCACCACCAAAAAAGAGCAGAAAATACAGCACCATACTTCCTGGAAATGTCAGAGGTAATACCTGGTTGTTGAGAAAAATATGAAAGAGAATATGTAGCCACCAGCTGTAAAACAGCTTGATTCAAGCAAGAGAATTTCAGAAACTGTCTATATTGCAACTTTTGTTAACTCACATTAATAATAGGTTTTTTCACCTTGCATTTAAAAGAGAAAGGAACACTTTTAAACTATTTGTGGCTGTGTGGAAAGGAAAAAAAAACAGAAGAAAAACTATATAGCATATTTAGGTAGTAATAAGCCATCATTTAATATTTTTTCCAAACATCATCATGCTTACATGATGTTCAATATGGAAATTTGCCCTGCTCAGATAGGTTGACTGAATGTTGATTAACTGGAAAGAGGTTTGAGGATTGTTGTCCAGCACAAATATTGATTGTTGATATTTATGTCCAGAGAATACTGCAGCTTCTTTGCACTTCAGTAGCTTTACTAGTTTAGTGTGCACCAGCATAACTGAGCCAGCATGCGGTGAATAGCAAATGTTTTGCTAAGAAAAAATAGGAGAAGGGTGGAATTTGGCTGGCATGGAATCTGAAGCACACTTGATGAAAATTGCTAAAAACATTTGCTGAAAATAATAAGAAAACGTCAGTATTACTAGCAAATTTATTACAAACATCTGTTCTTTATTTTTAGGCTTAAATATACCACTGCAGTCTTTGGTCCCATGACTGTCAGCATTGCTGTAATTATTACTATTCTTCTACATAACAGTGGAAAATAATGAAGCTAAAGCACTAGGAAATGCTGTCTGAGGCAAACACAAGCTTGCATATTTCTAAGAAAGCTGCTGCTGTTTATACCCCTCTTGTTCTTTTGGGTCTGATCATCATGCTGAATCCCAAACCTGGGCCTCAGCAACTAAAGAGGTTGTATACAAATGATATAACCCTTGAGAAAAAAGGAGAACAGTTACAATTCAAATGATTTTTAGGCTTATTAACAACATTGGTCAGACAAAGGGGCGGTCTGTTTGCTCATCAACAATGTGATGGAGCCACAGGGGCCTTAATGGTAGGATCTGGCAGAAGAAAAGTATTGTCAAACCAAGTCTAAAACTGCAGTCACTTCTGTAGTAACAAAGATATGTTATCTTAGCATGATAAAATGCTTTCTAGTCCATCATGCTTCTGGGTAATCCTTACTAGGGTCTTAGCGGAGCTGAGTTGGTGGTACCCACATGGCATCAGCTACAGTTGATGATGTTCTACATCAGTAATTGCCAACTTGGGCACTTTGTGATGCATGAAAAACAGCCTTCGGAGACAAATTTTTAAAATGGGAAATCAGTCTGTTTACTCAACAGATGATGGAGAGCTCATAAAGGACAGGCAAGGAATTTCATCTAGGACCTATCAAGAACCAGGGTTCACAAGGATTGATCAACCAGTGCAAAAAAATCCATGAAGATATAGTTCTTGATGTCAACCATGGTACATTCTAAACAGTGGTAGGATTTAGCCAGTTCGCACCAGTTTGGCAGAACCAGTAGCTAATTTTTTGTTGCCCAGGCCCAAAATGGATTTCCGGAAATGGCATCCACACAGAGAACTGGTTGTTCACATATTTGAATCTCACCACTGATTCTAAAGTATTTTCATTTTCTAAAGGCACAAGCAGAAAATGGGTAGTAATTGGGGACCTTTTGTGTGCAAAGACCCAGGGTAGCCTTTTCACTTCAAAATACACAGTTCACTGAGAAATCTCCCTTAAATATTGTTATCTCTCAGTTGGACCATTGCAATGCACCCTACAGAGGGCTATCCTTGAAAAGCATTCAGAAGCTAAAGTTGATGCAGGGTGCAGCAGCGTGGGCAATTCTTGGGGCCCAAAGGTAGCCCATGTAACACCATTGCTCTATGAGTGCACTGGCTGCCGGTTTGCTTCCTGGTGCAATTCAAGGTGTTGGTAATCGCCATTAAAGCTCTTCATCATATGGGTCCAGTGGGATTGGGCCGTCCCATCCCAGCAGGCAGAGGAGGCATGCGATGGGCCCCATTGGCCAAGGGTATTCAGGCTGGTGGGGTCCAGGATAAGAGCCTTCTCTGCTGTTGTGCCTGGAATGTGCCCCTCCCCGAGCGAGGATGTCTCCAACACTTTTGAACTTCCATAACCACTTTAAGAACTGCCTCTGCCAGTTGGCTTGGGGCTCCAAGGAAGGAGGTTTCACACTGGGGGTGGTTGATAGATTAACAACAGATCCCATCCTCTTCCTTTTTCATTCTACTCCCTCCTTCCCCATCTTTTAGCTGAGGTTGATATCTAGGTTGATTTTTATAGTATTGTATTTATATCAGTAGTTTTTATCTTTGCACGATCGAATCTGGGTTGGTCATTGGGACTAGAATTTTATCTTTTAATACTGTAAGCCACCCATAGTTACCTTGTGGATGGGCAGCTAATACATTTTACAAATAAATGAAATACTTACCACATCTGAGTCAGTTTCTCAGGGCTGAATCACTTATTATTATGACCCCCCCAATAATCCTTTACTGTCCCCACATTTTGTCAGTTTTATGTCTCTAGGTGCAAAAGTGAGTGAGTCAATTGGGAAGAAATTAAATTCTCGGCAGAATTTTGTTAAGGAAAAATAACATAATTGTGAAGCATTTTCTGTTTTTCAGAAAAGAGCAAAATAGTATGTTCACATGCCACTTTCTACAGTGAAATCCCTTTTTTGATTTGGCTTTGACGATGAAGCATTCCCAGTAACAGCAGAGAATATTTTCTTTAACCTCAGAGCACATGTAAAACCTGGAGGGTGAAGACATTGATGAATGAAGGTCTTTTTGAGGCTTGACATCCAGCTTTGGAGAGGCAGTGGACAAAATCTGCAGGCTGAGACAAGGCAAGACAAAAGCAGAATTACCTGTTAGGCCATACTTCTGAGTGTTGACCTCTGAGAATTTGAAGAGTTTGTTGTAAAGTTTTAACCAGGGATCAGGAGAGAAAGCTTTCAAACAAGACCCTTTGCACTGCCCCAGATAAAGGAAACTGAGAATTCTTTAAGCCTTTTCTGACCCCAACTTTTATAAGGATTAGTCTGCTGTATTTCTTTCTTTCTTTCTTTCTTTCTTTCTTTCTTTCTTTCTTTCTTTCTCTCTCTCTCTCTCTCTCTCTCTTTCTTTCTTTCTTTCTTTCTTTCTTCTCCCTTCCTTCCTTCCTTCCTTCCTTCCTTCCTTCTTTCCTTCCTTCCTTCCTTCCTTCCTTCCTTCCTTCCTTCCTTCCTAGAACATAACTTACCGTATTATACACAGAACAACCAGGGTTTTCACTCTAAACTTGTTGGATTTAAATTGTTGGCAGCCTTCTGAACTTTATCTTTCAAAAGCCAAATTAGTCTAAATAAAAACTCTTTCTGAAGGAAACATGGTTTGCTAGAGTCTATGCATATATATATATATATATATATATATATATATATATATATATATATATATAATAACAAGTTGGTGACAATAAATTTACTCTAACAAAGCCAGAAGAGAACATAGATTTTGATTATGCAAAATATTAAAATATTTACATTTTTGTTATCTAATTTCTGGAATGGGGACCTACATAATAATAATAATGTGTGTGTGTGTGTGTGTGTGTGTGTGTGTGTGTGTTTTCAATTTATTGCTGGCTACTGTTGACTGCCTGGACTAATCCCCTTTTCAAGATTTCAGAGGTGGTTTGCCATTACTTCCTTCTTAGGACTGAAAGAGAGTGACTGGCCTAAAGTAACCTAGCCAGCTTTCATGCCTAAAGTGGGACTAAAACTTACAATCTCCTGGATCCTAGTCTCATGCCTTAACCACTAGACCAAACTGGCTTTCATTTACCAAACTGGTTCTCATTACTCCATGATAACCCAAGGTATTTGGTTTGCTTTTTGAATAGTTTCTCCTACAGAAAAAGCCAATTGTTATATGTGTACATTATATTATATATATGGGTAGCTTATTTTCTTTTTCTTTTTTTGCTGTTTGCTATCAGATGCTACTGAAGCATGGCTTCCAACAGTGTGGCCAGCAATGAGATTTATAGTCCAGCAAACTTTTACTTTATTTATTTATATGCTGCCTTTATAATTTTGATAAATTTCAAGGTGGCAAACACACCTAATATTCCTTCCTCCTGTTATTTTCTCCCCAACAACAACCTGTGAAGTGAATTGGGTTGGGAGAGGGTGACTGGCCCAAAGTCATCCAGTTGGCTTTCATGTCTAAAGTCAGAGGTGTCAAACTCACAATGTCACGTGATGTGTCGTGATGTATTGCGACTTTTTTGCCATTGCCGGCAATGGGGTGGGCACGGTTTCACTATGATGCATCCGGCCCATGGGCCAGCAGTTTCACACCCCTGTCTAAAGTGGAACTAGAACTCTATCTCCTGGTTTCTAGCCTGGTGCCTTAACCATTAGACCAAACTCTAGGAGATCATAGTTTCCCCATCCCTGGTTAATATTGCACAAATAAGTCTGTGTAAACTTTTGACAATGAGGCACAGAAGGGAAATTCAGATCTTTGCATTCCTTATTTCAGAATTCTAGTCTGCAATTAATATTTAATATGGTTAATTAAAACAAACAGCCTGATAAATTACAGTATAAAGTTGGCTTTTTTCAGTAAGCCATAATTAAGACTTCATTATTTTCAGCTCTTTGAATTAATTACATTTTTTGCCCAAGCATATGTGGCTTTCCATGCTTGCATTCAGGAATCCTCTATTGTAATGCTCTGAAGCACTTTTCTGGAATTAAATACAGTGTGCTGCACTGCTCTGTTTTAAATGCTTTTCATTTTCTTCCTCTGGTTAAACTGGAGAAGATGGATTATATAGATAAGCCTCATGCAGGGTTTACTCGCATAATACTAAATCATAGTTTATAGTTGGTCTGAATGAGGCCATGGCATTAAATTGTTGGTGGCTGGGATTCTATACTGTAAAGTGAGAGAAAGCATTTCCTGTCTCAGAACAACCTTGTATTTTAAATGTTCTCATTCATTCATAAAGGACTTCTTACATTTTGTTAGCATTGCCCTGTTCTGCACCAACATATTACACTTGCCAAAAGCCAAGCTCATCCATTCAAGTGAACAAGATGATAGAGTCAAAACTGTGAAGCATTGTCTTGCTTTTCAGAGTCTTGGATTGCAAACTGGCTGATGAAGAAAGAGTCTCTATGATTGAAAAATCAGAGAGAGAGAGGGAGAGGGAGAGAGAGATGGAGAGGGAGAGAGAGAGAGGGAGAGGAAGAGAGAAAGAAAGAAAGAGAGAGAGAGGGGGGGGGAAGTGGAAAGATAAGGTTTCCCAGGAGAATGCAAATGAAAAGAACATGGATGAATCTGATAAGGATTGGAAGATCCTTCTACTACTTTATGGATGACCAAGAGAAGTTGGCTTTTTTTTAATCTGAGAGAATGAAGGCAGTTTTTCTGTCATGTAAGAAAAGACAAAGTTTCTCAGAGCCTGGGTCTTGCAATTTGAGGAAACATAGTGTTTCAGTGCATTTATGAAGGAAAACATAACAACTCTGCAAAATTTGTCTAATGGTAGCATTAAAAATAAAAATGTGGACTGCGTTAGTTGAAGCTTGGAACCTCTCCACTCGACTGGCCTTAAAACACCCAATAAAACCAAAACCCTTGACTTTATTACAACTTTGCTTCACTAATGACAATCTCCTGCTGCATAACAAAAGCCAAGATTATACTCTCTGCTGTTTTATAGGACCTGCAGTGGAATCTTTTTTCTTTCAAAAGAACACTGAGCAGTCAACACCTGATAATGACTTTGTTCCCACTCATTATAGATTATATCTTACAACTTAAAACTTTCACCTTGAATTAAATTGCTTTGCATCATAAAATAGGGGAGACTAATGGTGCAAATGCTTTTGATTGTAACATCAGCTATAATGGCACTCTCTTATAGTTTCTGTTCTGTACCATAGATATAGACCTGAGCCACTTTCTCAAGAGCAGAGCAGATGTGCAGAATTCAGCAGGATTTTTAAAAAAGCAATTGCTTTTCAGGTATTCATTTATGACCTGATATTCCTTGTGCCCAGTAACCTTTTATTCCAGTGTTGAAAGAAAAATCTTCATCAGGGTCCAGTCCAAGCCAGGAATAACAAAATGGAGACTGCTTTAGAAAGAAGGTTGTGCTTTATTGAAGAGCAAAGCCAGACAGAAGCATGGCTCTGGGAAAGCTGACCACATGTAACTGGGAGTGGTGGGGTTTTATACCTTCTTGGGCTTTTTGAGGTTGTTTCTTGTTCCTGTTTGAGGCTTTGTATTTTCTGTGTCATGTACTTTGACCTAAGTCTGAGTGTGCCCTTTTGGTATTGGTGGGTTAATCCTATTATGTCCCCAAAGGTCATGTTTTTTAGAGTTTGGGTGGGGATATGTAGATTTTAGAGGTCTTTGTCTTCCTAATCTCATCAGCTTCTAGCTTCCTGGCTCCAACCTTCCTGAATGGATTAATGCAGCTCATTTCTAAAAGCTGGTTTCTGCTGAGTTCTCTGGCTGGGGGGGGGGGGAGGGAGAAGTTTCTGCCTTTTTAAAAAAGATCTTCTCCATTATTCCTTTGGAGAAATATATTCTGCCTTTTTAATATTCCCCAAAATATTTCTTTCCCTGGATTCTTCCCACACCAGCTTAGTAGGTAGAAGCAATAAACACTATAGTCACCCTCTTTTCATTTTACTTCTCACAGTCTCTTCTTTATTTGTGACATGTTCTTTTTTTTAATATACAATCCTTGAGGCATCTTTTGTTCCGCACATAATACATGTTGTTTTTCCTTAGTGGTACATTGATTGGTTCGGTTCCAATTCAAATATTAGTTGGGTTTGAATTTATGAATGCGATTATCAAAGATCTGATCTGATAGGGAAAAGGGTCTTTTTGCTTATACAGAAAAATGCCATTAAGTGCCTTGATTTATTGGGAACTTAATTTGACTTAATCTATTGGTTAAAATGGAGGTGACTCTGTGGTTGTTTCTGAAGCTTTAAATTCCTGTAGGGCTGAAGAGGTGGGTTTTACCTTCTGAATCGGAGTCTGCAGAAAATAATGGAATTATACCTTTCAATCAGAAAAAATGTTGTAGGAGATAATAGAATAGAATAGAATAGAATAGAATAGAATAGAACTGAAAGGGATCTTGGAGGTCTTCTAGTCCAGCCCCCTGCTCAAGCAGAAGAACCTATACCATCTCAGACAAGTGACTGTCCAGTCTCTTCTTAAAAACCTTCAGTGATGGAGCACCCACAATTTCTGAAGGCAAGCTGTTCCACTAGTTAATTGTCCTCACTGTCAGGAAGTTTCTCCTTAATTCCAGGTTGCTTCTCTCTTTGATCAGTTTCCAACCATTGTTTCTTGTCCTGCCCTGTGATGTTTTGGAGAATAGTTTGACCCCCTCTTCTTTGTGGCAGCCTCTCAAATATTGGAATACTGCTATCATGTCACCCCTATTTCTTCTTTTCTTTAGACTAGCCAAACCCAAATCCTGCAGCCGTTCTTCATATGTTTTAGTCTCCAGGTCTTGGATCATCTTAGTTGCTCTTTTTCCAAAATCTCAACATCTTTTTTGTAGTATGGTGACCAAAATTTGTTGCACTATTCCAGGTGTGGTCTCACTAGGGTTTTGTAAAGCAGTACTAATACTTCGTGTGATCTTGATTCTATGCCTCTGTTGATACAACCCAGGATTGTGTTAGCTTTTTTGGCTGCTGCTGCACATTGCTGGCTCATAGTCAAGTGATCATCCACTAGGACTCCAAAGTCCCTCTCACAGTTACTGTTTTTGAGCCAGGTCTCACCCAGTCTGTACTTGTACCTTTGATTTTTCTTGCCTAAATGCAAAACTTTGCTTTTCTCCATATTAAAACTCATTTTGTTGGATAGGGCCCATTGTTCCAGTTTGTCAAGATCTTTTTGAATCCTGAGCTTGTCTTTTGGGATGTTGGCTATTCCTGCCAGTTTAGTGTATGTTCAATAGCCTCTGGGTCTATTCAAGGTTTTGCTGAGTTTTTTTCTTCTTCCAGGGGATAAGACAGTGCCTCTAAAACTACTGCTTCTCTCAATCCATCCCCATCTAAATTTTCTAGGCTATCAGCGCAGCAATGGAACTATTGTATAGGACAAGATGTAATGAGAGGCGAACTAATGGAATGGTATTATGTTAAGAGTATAATACCAATATACAGTATACAAGAGACATGACAGTGAAATGCAAAGAGAACTATTATTATTCAACACTCTCAGCAGTTTGGGAAATTATTTTTTGCAGTATGTAGGTGGACATTTTAGCACTTGTATCACGTTTAAGAAAAAAGTGATATACTTTTCAGCTAAAAAAATCTGATATTTTTATTGGCAGAATAGTTTTAAGGAATCTTTGTATGTTCTGTATTGAGTTTTACTTGGATTAAGATCAAACTGAAATGATGACATGCACTAGAAGCAAAATAGTTTTACATTAACCAACCCTTATCAATGTAGTGTTTTTTTTCCTGCCTCAATCTGCAATCAATTATTCCAAATCTCTCTCTCTTTTTTCACTCAGATTGTACCAAAAGTCAATCCCCCAAAGACAATTTGTTACATAAAGTACATTAAATATTTAAATTGGCTGCCATTTTCTTCCAAACATTTTCTTATTTGTTTGATGCATGATCTTCCATATCCCAAAGTACCGTAACATTTTCTCTCTCTCTAAAAAAAAATAAAAAATTAAAGCATATTGTGATCGGTTTATGGGCCTGACTTTTGATACACAACCAACATACATACCCATATTTGTGGCTGAGTATTTGTGTATAGTTAAAACAATTCCTACATAAGTGCTGACAATATCAGAAAATTGCGCTAAAATATTTATAGCAGGTTAAACAAAGCACAGTATATTTTCATTAAGAGGCACAAGTTAAACTTAAGAATGTTCTCCAACATTTAGTTCTGTTTGCAATGACATACTTCATTTTTAAGGGACACACTGTGCCAGAGTCTACTCCTAAAGTTTTGATTGTCTCCAAATAAACATATAGAATTATATACAAAATGAATACTTAATGGCTGCAAATATGTTTGCTAATATGCAAACATTTGAATTAGAAATCTGATTTGAAGTTGCTTCAATAACTGAATGTGTATTCTGAATCAAATTTGATTAAATTGATTCAGATGGTTCTATGGAAGGGCAGAAATAATTTGTTTTTATTAAGAATGTTTTATTAAGAATGCAGAAATCTAAATTAAATATTTCAATTTGAATGTCCAAATCAGGGAGAGTTTTTTGTATTTTTCAAATTGTAAAATGGGTTTGACTTTTCCAAATTCAATCAACAATTTGAACTGGATTTTACCTTTTTCTGCACCAGAAGTTACACTTTCAGTTTTCAGTTGGTTACAAAATTTTACTTATTTTCCTTTGCAGAATGTCTGATTTGATTGAGTTACTATAGAAGATAAGTGTCTTGGGCAAAAATAAAATTATCTATTTAAATAGCACTGAGAATATGTTTTGTGGGAGTGAGTCAAGATTTATCTAACTCTTCATCTCTTCAATCCAGGAGAAATAACTTTAGTCTAATGGACACTGAGTTTTAGTTTACATTAGGGATATGGAATCATTAGGAATTATTTCTGTTTAAATGCTCACATTAATAGGACAAGATCCCCTCTCACAGTTTCCATAATGATTTGTTTTTAATGAAAAATAGTGGAACCAATTACTTCTACCCTACACCCCAGCCATTTATAAACTGAGGAAGAGCAACAAAGATGATTAGGGGACTGGAGGCTAAAACATATAAGGAACGGTTGCTAGAATTGGGTATGTCTAGTTTAACGAAGAGAAGGACAAGGGGGGACATGATAGCAGTATTCCAATATCTCAGGGGCTGCCATAAAGAAGAGGGAATTAAGCTATTTTCCAAAGCACCTGAAGGCAGGACAAGAAGCAACGGGTGGAAACTAATCAAGGAGAGAAGCAACCTAGAACTAAGGAGAAACTTCCTGACAGTGAGAACAATTTATCAGTGGAACAGCTTGCCTCCAGAAGCAGTAAATGCTCCAACACTGGAAGTTTTTAAGAAGAGACTGGACAGCCATTTGTCCGAAATGGTGTAGGGTTTCCTGCCCGAGCAGGGGGTTGGACTAGATGACCTCCAAGGTCCCTTCCAACTTTACTTTACTACTATTATTATTATTATACAGAAGTTGTATTTGGAAAAAGAAAATGTGATTTTCAAATTTGCCTGAAGTATGCATCATTAGTATGGTGTTTAAGTTTTGAATAAGGAAGAAAAATAAAAAGATGGAAGTTTTATAACACATCAAATGTCACAGAGCTGTAATGGATTTGCATAACAAGTAACTTGGTTATGACTCTACTGGGTATGCAATTTTTGCATTTCTAGGGACCCTGTAAAATACACTGCCCATCTTAAAAATAGAAGTCATATATATACATTTATTTATTATCTGTCTATTATCTGATCTAACTTCTTCACTATCATCATTATCATCATCTATATATCATTAGAAGCAACTCAACAAACGCTAGAGTTCTATAATCAAACTCTGGAAGGAGAATGTAAGCTATGAGCTTGTGCTGTTTTGTTGCACCCTTTTTCATAGTATATCCCTTCTAATTGACTTTCTGTTGGCATTTGACTAGATTTGACTCTTCTGTGATACTGAGTGAATCACTGTTGACATGAAAGGTCTTTTATTTATACATTACCAGTTTGGGAGGAGGTACATCAAATATAAGCTGCCTATCTCTTGTACTTCTCACTTATGAATCACCTGAGCCAAAAATAAAGACAGCATCAAAGGGGTCTAAAATCAAAAGAAATTAGCCCAGTTGCTGAAGGAAATGCTTTTCAACATTTTATATTATATATGCAATTCAGGGTTGAACTGTGAATTTTTTTGGTGTTCTCAGAGTTTGGGTGTTTGCTTGCAGATGTTTCATTATTCCACTAGATAATATCAGTGACAGGGAATGTAGGATTTCCTCCCTGTTTATATACAGTAGCTTGCCCTGCCAGTTTTGGTGGAGATGTGGTTTTCTCCTTGGTAGTTCTTTGATTAGGATATTCATTTTGTTCGAAGATGCTGTAGAGGTGATTTGATTCTTTTTATTGGTGTTCTGATTTGCTGCAGTACGTTTGTACTCATCTGAATAATGTTATTACACAACTCCTCTTGTGGGTGGTTGGATTGTCACATTGGTAATGGCCTATTAGGTTAGAAATATTGGTTGCATTTCGAATTTGCTGTTCTTTCCTCTGCTGATAAGAATATTCAGAAAGTGTAGCATGCTGTTTTTTTAATAATCTGAATTGTATTGTATCTAAGTACTTTAGTTGCTGTATACAGACATGCATATAACATTTGAGAAACAGATTTGCTTTAAAAAGTCTTACGGCTGTGGGTGTATTCTTGCCTCTGCTAGGGTACAAGAAGCCAAGCATAGCCTTAGAGTAGTATTGACCATATCAGAACTTTAGGACCATTTCTGATCCTATCCAGAATTAAAATTGGAACAAGTCACCAATCCTTCCAAAGCCACCTGCTTCCAAGGAATTCCATTGCCTCTACCTGCAACCATGATTTTTTTATTCTTGTTCAAATTTATCTCCCACCTCTGATGAGATGGAGCAAACACATAAATTATCTAGCTAGTTTGATTGGATTACATTCTCATTGGTGTTGATCATCCTTATTGAAAGAGGAGAATTTAAGATAATTATTAAGATAGTCAATAAGGGAAAACTTATTTGAACTTTTAAGTGAGGAATGATCCTGGAATCCCACTGAAAAACCCCATTGAATGGATACTGTACAAATATCCTGATTTTTCTTGACCATCTTAAAACAGCATAAAAAAACTCATTTAAATCTTTCTCTCCATTAGTAGCTGAAATTACTCAGCAGGAAGTGCAGAATAGGGCAATCAGCTCTTGACTTTAACTCCACACATCATAAGCAGTTCCTTATGCAGACAGAGAGCTTTTTGAAATGTCTGAGGTCAGATCTCCTAAGCAAATTGAAGTTGATTTCATAAAATACAATGCTGAGTTGAACTTGCAGGTACAACATCAGAAAAGATAATACCTCCAGGACAATGGCTTTTTAGATCACAGAAGCACAGCCTCTGGAGTCTAGGACAACTCACCATATTCAACTCTCTGCAGCCAACTCACCCACGGCCAATTTGCTGCGGAACAATTTGCTCTGGGACAATTTGCTGCAGGACAATTCAACACTGTATTAATTGTTTCATTCAGTTACTTTTATTATTGGTGGCAAAGTGTTCTTCGAAATTATTGTAACTAAGAGTTTTTTCCTTCCAGATAGACCTGAAGCAATAAGTCCGTTGCTCCAACAAAGGTGAAAGTCACAAATCCAAATTTAACTTTATGTTAATCTACCCATATGGCAAGCAAGCCCTGAAACATTCCAAACTCCAGGACTTTCCTATGAGCATCTCTCCCTCCCTCCCTCCCTCCCCCCCTCTCTCGCCAATCCATATTGATTCTTTTTCATGGATTCTTTTTTAGCATGATGGGTGAATAATATCCTTAAATATAGTTATTTTATGGCTTGTAATATCACTCTTTCATCCAGAGATTTATTTCTCCCTATGTTTTATTAAGCGTTTGATTTGTTTGTAAGAAAGAGGAAGTATGAACTTGGATAACCCGAAGACAGGAAATTCCATCTATAAAGTATAGTGTTGAATTCTAGAACTGCTGCTCGTATGTAAATGCTATACTAAATTGTAACTTCTGGACAAGACAGAGCCCCAAGAGAATGAGCAGATATCCTTATACTATTGTGCATTTGTGCTCTGTCATAATAGATATAATATGGATATTTTTACAATTTCATTGGGGAGAACAGGGAGTCACAGAGGCATTATTTATAGACTGTTTTTTGATATACAACTAGTATTTTTGTAAACTTTCAGAAAGCTAGTTAAATTAATACTGTCTTTCACATGAGAGAGAACAAAACTGTCCATAAATCCTTTGTAAGAATCATAATTCACTATTGCATCTAATTAACAACTGTTTGGTTTTGCTTATTTGCAGATATACATAACTAATATTAGTGTGTTATAAATTTATACAACTGTGGCAAATGTGAAACATTTATTTGAGATATGCAGGTTTTACCTATTTATTATCATATTCTAAATTGCTCTGAGTACAGGCTTGGGATCATTAAAATTACCATATTGACAAGTTCTGTACATAATGAGGAGCTGAAGAATGTAAAACATAGTGAAAAATCTGTATTTCACTTTAGACAGAGGGGCAGACAGGCAGTGAGGCCCAGTCACATAAAAAAGGAAAATAAATGTTTACACAATTAGACTTCAAGGCCTTTTTTGAGAGGTGGATTTGCTTTTTATCAACGCTGATGGACAGTTCTTCTGGGTGGATCTGGAGTCTTGCATCCTTGACCTTTTACAAATTGTCAGAGCTGGTTGAGTAGTAATCTAATAAATAAATAAACAAAATACAGAAGACCTTTATGTCACTCAAATTCACTTCAAGACTGCACTCATAGCAGTTGTTCAACATTTTGTTCCATCCAGAAAAAAGAAAAAAAGAAAGAAGAGAAACAAGCATCCAAGCAACCCAAAATGAGTTAGCTCCACACTTTGAACATAGTTGTATCATTTAGTTGTATCATTTCAACTAAACTGTTAGAAAAATTAGTCCAGATACTAAAAAAGTCCTTCAGTATTTATGTCTGAATTTGGCTACTGCATGTGATTTCTGCTCCTCTCAAGTTTTGCAGTTTGATGAATATGAATATCACATAATGGTACCAGACTAGTGTTCATCTTCCATGGCTCAGAAACTAGGCTGCCCACAAAATGTTTGAAATATACTATGACGGACTTTTAAGAACAGAAACTTAGGATAGAAGAATTTGAAAACCTATCAGAGAAATGTATAGGGCAATCTGTGTAAAAATCATTATATAGTAATTTATATTAACAATTCAAAATATTAGTGATGGTGCGCATCAACCCTCCATACATTGCTAATGTAGTACACCCTTTAATTAATTAGCTTGATTTATAGACCACTTTTCTTTCATGAGCTCAAGATGGCATTTGTACCATACCCTCTTCCCCCCCCTTTTTCTCCCCACAAACCTAAATATTCCTAGTCCTAGTTCAGCATCTTAAATACTACACCACATCAGTTCTTTCTATGGCAGTGTTTCTCAACCTTGACAATTTTAAGGCATGTGGACTTCAACTCCCAGAATTCCACAGCCAGCAATGCTGGCTGTGGAATTCTGGGAGTTGAAGTCCACATGCCTTAAAATTGTCAAGGTTGAGAAACACTGTTCTATGGATTTCTAAATTTTTTAAAAACATTTATCTATAAGCCAAGCTAGATTGGATTGTTCTCCTGCCAATGAAATTTCAACACTATTTTAGACTTATACAAAAAGAACAACCCTCATAATATGGACACTATTGGAGAAAACATGAAGTTACTACAGGACATTGCTTCCAAGGAATTCCATTGCCTCTATCTGCAACCATGATTTTTTTTTAATTCTTGTTCAGATTTATTTCCCACCTGTGATGAGATGGAGCAAACACATAAATTATCTAGCTAGTTTGATTGGATTACATTCTCATTGGTGCAGATCATCCCTGATTGAAAGAGGAGAATTTAAGATAATTATTAAGATAGTCAATAAGGGAAAACTTATTTGAACTTTTAAGTGAGGAATGATCCTGGAATCCCACTGAAAAACCCCATTGAATGGATACTATACAAAATCCTGATTTTTCTTAACCATCTTAAAACAGCATAAAAAACTCATTTAAATCTTTCTCTCCATTAATAGCTGAAATTACTCAGTAGGAAGTGCAGAATAGGGCAATCAGTTCTTGACTTTAATTCCACACATCATAAGCAGTTCCTTACGCAGACAGAGAGCTTTTTGAAATGTCTGAGGTCAGATCTCCTAAGCAAATTGAAGTTGATTTCATAAAATACAATGCTGAGTTGAACTTGCAGGTACAACATCAGAAAAGATAATACCTCCAGGACAATGGCTTTTTAGATCACAGAAGCACAGCCTCTGGGGTCTAGGACTACTCACCATATCCAACTCTCTGCAGCCAACTCACCACGGCCAATTTGCTGTGGAACAATTTGCTCTAGGACAATTTGCTGCAGGACAATTCAAAACTGTATTAATTGTTTCATTCAGTTACTTTTATTATTGGTGGCCAAGTGTTCTTCGAAATTATTGTAACTCTTGTATTTCTGAATTGACTTTATTATTATTGGCCACAATTCCTTTGAAATTAATTGAACTTTTGTACTTGTTGAATTGTCCTCTGGCAAATTGTCCTATGGCCGTGATGAGTTGGCCATGGCAAATTGTCCCATTTTGCAGCCTTTGGGTTCCTAGAGTTTCCTCCTACTGGATTGGGTTTCAGAGCCAGAAGAACTAGCCAGCTAAGCATTTCAGGTGCTTCAGATTAGACAAATGTATAGTAAATCTCTACCTATTGTCTGAACTGGTCTGTATCCCCTTCTCCAGGAGAACTGTGGCTTTCAGAAGACAAGGAGCATGCTGAAATGATCCAGAGAGAAATCTTTATCAATCAACTATTGATTAATACTTCCTACTTCTTTCTAGGAATTTTTGAAGTCTACACCTATCTTCAATCATCAATCTTGAGAACAAGACCTATGCAATAGATAAGTCATCAGTCTTCCTTCCCCACAGTATATAGGCCGGCTTCCTAGCTTCCTTTCTTTCATCTGTCTGTCTGTCTGCCTGCCTGCCTACCTACCTACCTACCTACCTACCTATCATCCATTCATCTATCATTTATCTATCTATCATTTATCTTCCTTTTCCTTCCTTCTGCCACTGAATTCCTTATTGCCAAAGCTAAGGCACATGTGTCAGGAGCAATAGCACCTCTCTAGTCCCAAACTCCTTCTTTATCATGAAGAAGGGTATTTATGCAGAGTATATACTGGACTTGCTTTCTTCTTTGAAACTGCAGTATATGCTGTTCCATCAGAAGCCTCCAGGGATTTTCCCTTCAGTAGCTTGAATGGTATTTCCCCACTCAATGACTGCTATTTTCCCTTTCATTACATTTCCCATTAACAGTTACCTCCACCCTTGAATGTTTTGTGAATGTTTTTCATCTTTTCATTGGTATTCCCACAGCACAACTGAATGAATATGCTTTTAGTTTGATGAATCCTGACCATGAAAATCAAGGATGTACAAAAAAGTTCACATCCCACAATACCAAGTTAGCTTACTTTTTTCACAAATCTAATTTGTGGTGACCTTCTCTGTGATGCATTTGGAAGAGACCCATTAAACTGGTTTATTCTATGGAATCTTATGAGAGATTTGAATGAAGTTATGTTCACTGTTATCCAACAAATCTTATTTTTTGGCCAGACATAAATATATACAGAAAAAAAAATGGTAGAAGAGATGCACAGTATCTTTTAATTAGAGGATTTAAAAGCCTGACCTGTGGAAATACATAGAGCATCGAATATATTCCAATTCCCAAAGCATCTTTGCCTGGTAACTGCAAATGAATTAATGTTTGCTGAAAGAATATTATGAATAATTACTGCTATATTACTTTCCAATGGAAGAGAATATATGTAGCGTAGGGTTGAGTTGTGGAATTCTTGGTGCTTGGTTGTAGGTGTTTCATTACCCATCAGTATGAGTCCATTGCACTGATGAGATTACCCAGCTGGGTAATAAAACATCCCAGTTCAGAGATGCAAGAACTTCACAGTATTACTTTCTTTTGCAAAACAAAAATGACATCTTCCCCCCAAACATCACTCTTAGCCCTGCACTGAAAAATAGTGAATCCCATTCTTCATTTTTATCGCAGTAAGGTAGAAGGGAGCCCAACAGGATTCTCCTGCTTAAATTTAAGTGAAAAAGGCCACACAAAGCATGTGTAGCTAAATCCCATGGTGGGGCTACTTTCAGGTTGCTTAGTGACTAGGGGGCCTCCTCCCCCAATTTTCTTTAAGGCTTCATTTTGCGTATGTTGAATTGTTTCATTTGCTTTAGCAACATGGCTCATTGTATTAACTTTTGGTCAGCCAGTATATCTGGAATGGTGTGAGCTGTTTTGCAAAATCGGAATAATTCACGTTATCCTTTTCTTGAATAAACAGAAGAAACCTCTCTTTGGGGAAGGATTTTGGAAGATGTAATATTTTCATCCATTGCAACTCCCATGGTTTTCTGAATAGATATTTGGGATTTTCTGAAAGGCCTAGATGAAAATTTGTCTTCTTTGGCTTAGCTAGTGGGAACTCTTAAACGGGTTGATGATATAAATTGTTTTTAAAATGAAAAAGAATTGCAGTTGAAAGCCTAGTACCTAGTAAGTAAAGCATGACAACATTTTTGACTCCCTAGGTGTCCCCCCTCCCTGATCTTCATAATAGAAAAATATGCTAAGCAATATATGGGCTTTGTCACTTCAACAAATCCCGCCAGAAGCTTATGCACTTTAACTAAAAGCAACTGATTCCCCAAGTGCCTGAAAATAGCTTGTAACTTTTCCCCTCTGTACTCTTTTTGTATTTCTTGAATGGCAGATGATAAAAGACACACTGTCATTGCAATTTTCCTCTCAAATTGCTTATATTTCGACTGTACCGGAAGTATTTTGTTTTGAAATTACTATATTTTTCCAATTGCTGTAATGTTTGTTACATTATCACAGGGCCCCAGGCCAATTTCATTTACTTTGCTAACAATAGAATGCTCAGTTGTGTCCCCATTTTTCTATTCATTCTCATCCTCTTACTATTTTTCTTTTCTAAATGAAAGAGGGGCATTGTTCTGCAGACGGCATTGTTCTTGTTTGTCCTCTTGGAATTTCATATTCTGTGAGCTAATTCTGGCAATATGCATGTGGGACAGTCAGCTAAACAAAGCAACATATACATCCACAGTTACTATCTATGTAAGGTATTCTAAGCCTATGTAGGAAAGTACTGGCAGTCTCTGCCCAGCTGTTCTTCCAGAGCACTCTCCACCAGTGGTTGGATTCAAATATGTGAACAACTGGTTCTCTGTGTGGATGCTGCTTCTGGAAGCCCATTCTGGGCCTGGGTTCTGCCGAACTGGTGAGAACTGGCTGAATCCCACCACTGCTCTCACCCCCTGAATAATACCCATAAGCTCTTAGCTGTTCCATCTTTCTAAGTCAATATCCCAGCAGTAATGCTTGTTGGCTGCCAACCTGAAGTTCCTGATAAAGTCTTTTTGTTTAGACAACTCTTTACAGGCTTGTATTGTTGGGAAAAGCCTTCAACCAAACCAGGCCATAGACAGACAATTAGCCCAGACTTCTGGATTGCATGCTTGCTTGAATGAAAGTAGCATGAAGTTTGCATTTTGTGCAATAATACATATGTGGGTGGGTATTCTGAAGAGATCTAAAAATGGCAATAAGTAGCTGATAGTGAATCTTTTTAGCAGTTAAACAAAGGTGATTCTATCCAGGGACAATTATGGAGGTAGGCGGAGGGAGAAAAAAATGGCAGTAATCAAAGCCACTTGGTATGAAGTCAGTTTGCCTCTTTCAGTTACTGAAATGCCTTAAGAGGATTTGAAAGTATTTAATAGTGCTAAGTAATTTGGAACAGTGAATAGTAAGAGTTGTATAACAAACTAGCTTGAGTCATGATTTCTTTCACATTTTTGTTAGTGCTATTATTTATGAAGACCAAAACTGAAGGTCAGAGTGAATCAAAATCAGTGACTTAATTACCATTGACCCAAGTGAGTCACAGCTGCTCAGACTGAGTTCTATGAAATGGTGTCTCCTGGATGATATACAAAACTTCCATGTATTAATTATATCCCTCTGTGAAATATAGTGGATAGCCAGAAGTAACAAATGGTGCTATCTGGCACTGCAATACAAAACTCTATCAACAATTCACACAATGCACAACTCTTGGACATCAGAGAGTTCATGGAGGGAAAATGGATGGTTGCAGAAAGCTCAACAGTGTATAAGAACTGGTATTAGCACCATGCAGCTCTGAATCCAGACAGAAGAGAGAACAAATGAAATATAACAATGTGGTAATCTCACATATCCATCCCCATGTTCATGGCTATTCACCATGAATTTTCCACGGAGACCTACTGATCACTTAGCCATCAGCAGACTGCTTAATGATCATTATGCAGATCTGGCCTATGAAATATGAAGGGCATATACAGATTCTTCCACCCACCTCCTGATTCCAAAATACTGAAAGCAACACAGGCATAACTCCTCTTTGTTTCCACAAACGAGGCAAAACCTGTGTTACTGTTGGAATTTTATGGGATACTTGATTGCCACTGGGAATATCTTACACGATTGCTTTACATTCCAAGGAATACTGCATATTTTAAGTCTTCCATCTCATTGGGAATAAACACTGAGAATCTGTATTTTCTTGGGGAAAAAAAGAGTACAGAGTTAAAAGGCACGGTAACGATGAATAATTTAATTTAGAAATCATCAAAGTCAAAGGAACATTAGAATTTTTCTGCCTCCTCTAATGCACAAATTCATGTGAAGTGCAAATGGTTGGAAGACAGCCAAAGATTTAGGCTACAAGTCAAAACTTTATCTTTTCTAAAGAGTTCACAGCACTGAATTATTTGTTTTTGCAGCATGGAAAAAACCCAGTTATTTATTTTCTAAGTAAAGAATTTTCTCAAGATGAAGTATGTTTTAAATATTCATTTCACTTTGAGGCTTATACTACTTAATACCTGCTGATGGGATTAAAATTCATGTATAGTACTGCAAATCAGAGTAAAGGAACAAAATATGAAGCAGGAGGGAAAGTTGCATTAGTCTTAAAGGACTTCACATTGAAGTTACAGTAACAATATGCTAAACTTACTACACAGAGAGAAAATTAAACAAAAAGATTGAATCAAAGTCTGAAAGTCTAGACTTTTCTGTTTGCTGATAGATAGTAAAGTTAGTAATTGACATGCAATATACAGTATATGTTACCAGCAATTTATGAAAAACTGGCATTGTATAGAATGCCTAGGAAATCTATAGAATGTGTGACATATATGTTATATATTTTCCCTAGGCACTATATATAATACTCAGACATTATGCAGAATGACAAGAACTATTTAGGCAAAGTATGAAAAGAGACTTATGAAAAGGGCTAGGGTTAGAGTTTGGGTTAGGAATAGGATTACCCTAACCCTAGCCCTAATCCTTTATTGAAAAGATGTATATGAAAATGAAAGAAGAAATGCAAAATACATGACTTTCTTACTAAAAAAAAAAAACAAGAAAAAAAAAGACCAATATTGATCTACTTGTTGCAACAAGGAAGGCCAGAATAGGTATTTTAGCAGGGATATTTTACACTTTGCCAGTTTGTCTTTTGGCATTGCATAGAATGCCTAGGCAATGTGTGAAATATTAAGCTTTTCATACTTTAACATCTCATTTTTGGCATTCTATAGATTTCCTATGCATTCTATAAAATGCTTAATTTCACACGTTGACGGTAACATATATATTATTAAATTTCATGATTATTATTCCATGTAATGAGAAAAGGAATCAGTCAAAGAAAGGGATGTTACATGAAAGAGATTGACAGCACTTACATTAAACAATCACCAGTCCATTGATTTATGTTTGCCTGGTTTTTATTCCTGCAGAATCTAAAGCTAGATAATAAGCAAGTCATTAGGACATCTCTCTCTCTCTCTCTCCCCCTCCCTCCCTCCCTCTCATATTATTAAAAGGAAAATAATCTGATGGATTACTTTCTTGCTTTAGAAAAAGGAGGTGGAAGAAACGGCATCCATGATTTTTCTTGTTATATGTCTTTCTGTTTTTCTTTGCATATTGGGTTGGTGATTGTTTAGTTTCTGATGGCAATCCAGAGAACAAGCATGTTTGTGAATTTCCACTTGTGATTGTCACCCTTCTGTACTTGTATGTTTGCTGAACTTCTGATATGATGCTTAATAATGGGATTAGGCTGTTCATTATAATAGATGTGCCCACATTTATCCTTTGTTTTGGCTGTGTTTGTTTACTCTTGCTACAGTGTTTAAACTGTTGTTCTGCTTAATGCAGATCAACTTGTTCCATCTGTTGTAATACTTCCAGTGAGTTGTATACAGCTTTTCATTATCTTGATTAGATCTGTTCTTTGAAATCCATTGTTGGAAGAAGCTTATTGTTTGTCTTTCTTCATTACCTGTACAGTCTTTCCTTTGGGAAGATAAATTGCTACTGGGCAAATGATTCATGTAGTCACTGCATCCTTTGACCAGTATCAGCCGAGAGTTAGAATTTTGCAATGTAGCAGGAACTACGAGAGTTGTTAAGTGAACTCTGAATTTAATGATTACATTTTTTACTTTTCCTATCCTTTGAAAATATATCATCAATTGCTTACGAGAAATTACTGCAGCTCCACTATAATATGTAAGTATGGTCCATGATTCCTGCTGAGGGTCACGAGGCATAGTGGAATTCAAAAGCTTATTCATCTAATCTACCATATGGCAATCCTGTGATAAAAGCCACATGTGTATACTTCTGAATATCATTAGGCCCTGAAATTGTTGAAAGTCTGCAATACTAAGAACTTCTTTGACACTAGAAGGAAAGAAGGAAAGATATTTTTAAAATTTTCTTTAAGAAATAAATCATTATTTTCCTTTAAGTGAGGAATGTCTATGATGACTAAAACATGGAAAGAATAAAACAGAGGCTATGATAGTCAGATTTTTTTTTAAAGAAGAAAGTGTTAAGTGTGCCTTCTGTTCTGACTGGGTGCTCCTTTTCACAAAGTATTTACAATCATTGCAACCTTCAAAGAAACTGGGACCCAAATTTACAAGACCTTTCCCAGTTAAATGCATCATCAACCCTGTGACGGTTGAGTTAAACCTGCCAAAAAATCTACAGAAAATCCACCCTATTTTCCACTGCAGCTTACTCAACTAGAAATCATCTCCATTATCAGGCCTCATGCACCTCCAATGCCCATGCCTATCATGGTTGAGAGAGAACAACATTTTGAAATTAAAGACATTTTAGACTCTTGAATGGGGGTGACACAATAACTAGTGGCTTGGAAGAATCTCCTTGCTGCCCAGAATGAGTGGGTGTACAAGAGACATATTAGAGGCCCTAAACTTCTACAACATTTCCATTCTAAATATCCTGATAAACCTAATTGATTTGTCTGTGTTCCCTCTCCTGCTTCTATCATCTTGAGAAAGGAATATGTCTCCCTTATCAGGGAGATGGTTACAGTAAAACAAAAGCTGGAGAAGACCTTGAGATGCACACCAACTATATCAACCGGCCATACTTCGTGCCATCTGTGGATTGGCTGGATTTCCAATGGACACTATGATTTTGGTGGGAGGAGGAAGATTCCTAGATTAACTATACCATTTGCACGGGTTTTTCCCCAGATCTTGCCTTGACTTCCCTACTGTCACTGACCCCCTAATAATACTTTTGAGATGCTGGATATAAGCAGAATAAAATGGAACAAGTATATCACAAAATTTGGAAATTATATTTATCCTGACCCAGTTGCCTTTTTATTTTTTTAGCAACCTTATTACCCACTGTCTTATTTACAACAAATAATTACTTGAGGTTCTGTTTTTATAAAGAGACATTGCCAAGCCATATTTGTACCTAATGGAAGAATTTTGCATTTGTCTCTGTTCTGAAAAACAATTTCAGCTATTTTTCTAATCTGTCAAGATCATTTAGAACTTTATTTTTGTCTCCTAGAATACCAAGTATGCCATTCAATTCTCACTTTTCCAGTCATCTGGAAGTTTCCACATTCCACATTTTCACCCAAGTCATTAAAACAAACATTGATGTTTAAAAATTCTACCGCTGATTTTCATGGACCTCACTTGATACTTCCTTTCCGTTTTCATCTTCCTTCCAGCAATCCCAAACTGTAATGCTAAGGGACCCATAATCTCTTTTTAAAATTTCTCTGCCACAGCCTAAGATTAAGTCCTACTTAATAGCCCAAACCAACAGTAAAATTTTCAGAAGAAGGTAATTGTACATTCATTTAATGAGCATCAAATCTTAACAGACATCATAAGAACCTGAATCCAAGACTGTAGCCTAAAGGTCAAAGTACTTGGGCCCAATTGTGAGAACAAAACTTTGAGATAATCACATTCAGGAATGATCAAACCAGAAACTTTAGAGAGCCAAAGTGTAAGCATTCAATTAGAACTATGCTATAGAAGATTGCTAGTTATTTCCACTTCTTGAAAGAGGAAGATTAATGCTAATTCTCAGGCATTCTCCTTTCAGACATAAGTATTACTAATCTGTGAAGTTGCAGAAGATTTGCTTGTCCTGAAATGCCTCTGTCTCAAGCAGCAAATATATGTCATAGTGAGTAGCGTTTCTTTCCAATGTTTACAATCACTGGGTAGGTATCTGGAAGTTATAAGCTGGCAGATTCCTCTGAGGTGCAGTCTTCTGCTGCTTCTTTAGAGAAAAGGTCATTTTTGAGTCACTCATTTATTGTTTTGGGAGGGAGAAGCAAAATAACGGCAGGTTACAACTATCCTGTTTCTTTGAAAATAAGACCTAACTGGAAAATAAGCCCTAGCATGATTTTTCAGGTTGCTTGTGATATAAGCCCTACCCCCAAAATAAGCCCCAGTCAAGATTGTCCACCACACAGATGCATTTAGTACCGCATTTCCCTGAAAATAAGACCTAACCAGAAAATAAACTCTAATGCGTCTTTTGGAGCAAAAATTAATATAAGACCTGGTCTTATTTTCAGGGAAATATGGTAAGCCTTCAACCAGGGCAGGAGTCGCCCAAACATCATGGCTGGCTGAGAGGTTCTGGAGTTGAAGTCCAAAAGTCTTAAAGTTGTCAAGTTTGGAGAGCACTGATCTAGGGAATACTCCAAAATTCTGTCCCACTCTTCCATTGCTGTGATTACATTATAGACATTGTAGACTTTGCTACTGAAAGAAAAGAAAGGTAAGAAGAGAGGTGTGGCTTTAGATAGATTGTTTGGCCTAGGCATAGAAGAGAACAAAGAATCACCCAGTACTCATTAGCATAACTGCTTTGGAATCAAGCTGAACAGGATCATATTCTAAGATTTAGAGGGAATTAGCCATCTTATCAGAACTGAAACCACTGTAGCTAGCACACCTAAAGCCCAATGAAAGTGGTTAATATATTGGTAACTATCATTTCTCTGACAATTTGAGGAGAAAAAAAGGGATGACTCCTCTTTTCATAATATAGATCATAACAATCATAACAGTTTCAATTTCAAAATCAGACTTAAAATCTTCATTGAACTAGATCCAGATGATCAGTTTCAATCAAAATGATTTTAAGGCAAGGCAACTATCAATCAAAAACTTCATATGTGACTGTTCAATTGTTGCTTCTGTTCTTAAGTTGTAGCATAGATTCCTTTTATTAGTAATGTTTTGCTATTCAGCTTTTTTTCTTATGAGCACAACCACTACTGAGAAAAAGGCCAAATGAGCAAACAAGGCCAATGAGCAAACAAGCAGATGCCTCATCATTATGGTTAATGGAATTCAGAAAGATGATAGACAGACAGACAGACAGACAGACAGGTAGAGACCCTGTTTTCCCGAAAATAAGACCTAACCGGAAAATAAGTCCTAGCATGATTTTTCAGGTTGCTTGTGATATAAGCCCTACCCCCAAAATAAGCCCCAGTTAAGATTGTAAGTCAGATGGACACATTTAGTACCTTATTTTCCTGAAAATAAGATCTAATTAAAAAATAAGCCCTAATGCATCTTTTGGAACAAAAAGTAATATAAGACCCAGTCTTATTTTCAGGGATATATGAGTAGATAGATAGATGATAGCTAGCTGGGTAAGATAGATAGATAAATATAGATAGATAGATAGATAGATAGATAGATAGATAGATAGATAGATAGATAGATAGATAGATAGATAGATAGATAGAATATTTATATAATACATTTTGCAGGCACGTTTGGACCTCTAGAGTTTGTCTAACTGGAGTGGCAGTCCTGTGTGGAACTGACATTTCATTTGTCCCAGTTCAATTTGTATTTCACAATAATGTAAAATAAATAGTTGTCATCTTAAACACCCACAGAGGTTTGTTTTGTTTTAAACAGAAGTCACTTTTTCTGGGTGAAAATACATGTGCACAGAAAGATGAGATGATGATAATAGCAACTTGGTATTTAGCAAATATCATTGAAAAGTAATTGAGTCAAAGTTCTACAAGTTTTAAACTAGTGATACTACTTAAATTAGTTGCAGTCCTGCAGAGTGTTACTTGGAGACTGGTTGTGCTATCTCAAATAATAGAATTGCTATTTTGCAAACAATGAGTCTCTTGGTTCATTATCTTAATGTCTCAGGTTCACATTTCTACAGAAACAATTCTAGCCATTTTTGTATTGCCCATTGATTTTTTTTATCCCAAGCCTTTTATTTCTATATACAAACATACCTGCCTATCCTGCTATTACTTTTAAGATAAACAAAATTATGCAGACTGCAGAAAAGGAGTAAAAAATAGTAAGGCAAAAAATTAGGTAAGAAATATATGCCCTTATTCCATTGCAGCTCACTGTTGCCTGTATTGCAGGCTTCCCATTTAATTTCATACTCTTTGATTACATTCTTCGAAACTTTTTTCTCTCTTCTAATAGCTTTTCAGTGACTTTTGCTTCCACTTTTAATGCTTACATTATTTTCCCTGCTTTCTTTTTCATTTTCTTTTTCTTCTATATTTTTTTTCCAAAATGTCCACTCTTGACATTTCAAAGATCAACAGATCTTTCAAAATCTGTATCTGTATCCTTCATCAATTCTCTTAATTTTCAATGTTAAGAAGATCAGTCATGCTTTCATATTTGCATTCATTCCAGCCATGCCTATAAATGTATAAAGCTATGAACATTTGAAACAAACATTTTTCTAAGACGATACTCAGATAAAACACCACCATAGCTTGGATCTGAGCTACCTAAAGCACTGTCTTTTCCCAGTAATTTCTACCCATCCACTTCAATCTGGCTGATTGGTCATATTATGGGTCCCCTCAAGCAAGGAATATTGGCTGACAAGGATTGTAAGATGTGCCTTCTTTTGGTAGCCCCTGGAACATTCTCCCTTTAGAGATTAGGATAACCCTAAAGCTCTAAGGCAGTGAAGATCTAGTCAGGTATGGGATCCTGAATGTATCAAGGATCCCCTTTTCTTGATTATTTTAAGATATATGGCAATGGTTTAACTTGGCTATCACATATATTTTTATATTTAGTCTGGGACGCTATATATCCTCTCCATGACTGGTTTTCTTTGTTACCTTCTGGGAGGAGGCTTTGTGGTACTGAGAGCAGAACAGCTAGATTCTGTAATAGCTTTATACCATATAGCAGTGGTGGTGAACCTATGGCACACATGCCATTGTCCCAGCCTCGCCTCCCCTCATGACCCCCTCCTCTCCAGCAGCCCCCTGAAGGAGAGTAGCCCCTGAGCGTGGCCCACGCGGAGCAGCGCAGCCAAGGACATGGTAGCCAGGCAGCATAGATAAGACTTTGGCCTCACACCCCATCATGCATAGTTGATGCTGCAGGGCGTGGGCAGAGGGCGTGACCGCCATAGTGCTGCTGGGCTGCCTGGGCGATCTGCGGCGGGCCAGGAGATGGTGAGTGGCCCTGTGGGCAGGTGGGGCAGAGGATGGGTGGGCGGAGCAGGGGTGGGGCAGGGGGTGGAGTGGAGGCGGGGCCAGTTTTTGGGCACTTGGTCTCTAAAAGGTTTATAGCAATCCATAGCAAATTTCTGCCATACATTTCATTGTAGTTTTCAGGTGAGGTTTTCACCATCATTTTTAATAAGCTAGAGAAAGGGTAGGGTGTTTTTTTTTAACCAGTCTTCTTGTGTACCAGTGTCACATTTTATTTATTTATTAAATTTATATGTCTCCCTAATCTCATGACCCAAAGATAATCTGGGTGGCTTACAATATAATAAAAACACAAATACAAAAACAATTGAAATTAACACAGGTTAAACAAAGACCACATTCCCTGCCAACAATAAGAGTAATGTTGGCCAGTTTCAGCATATTCAGGTGAATATGGGATAAGTGAATTTCTAGCTCAGTAGTACCCCAAACACATTCACATTATTCTATACAAACTAGTCTACAGACTCTCTGGCGAGCCAACATGCTATTCCCTGCATCCCACCAACATGTACTGTATCATACTTAAAAAATAAAATGATAGTGAAGTTGCCACTGTTTTTTCTCTGTATCTGCTATCCTTTTGATACCTATTTTTGCCATGTCAGGACAAGCATCAAATATGCAAATGAGGAGGGATGGAAATGACTAGATGAGAGGGTTCTATTAAATTAGCTTCATCCATACAGTACAGAGCAAGCTTCACAGTCTTCCCAATATTGTAGAGTTTAAATTTCTATCATCCCTTATAATCAAGCTATAGCATGCCGGAGCCATATACAACATCTGGAGGCGCACCATTTCTGACTTTGATGTGGTGCCTTAATTATACACTATTATTGCCTTTAAACAGGCTGCTTTAACTTGAAGATGGCATATATATTTTACATGACATGAATTAAACATTTGAATCATGTTCTGAATTTATCAGTTTTGAATTATGCTTGGAATTTACTAGTTTTAGGTTATTTAATTCATCTCTTTGAAAGTAAGAGGGAGATTATTTCCTGTTTTATAGCAACTGCAAATAAGTATACAAGATTTTAGTAAAAGCTTAACTTTTTCCTGTACAGAATATGAAATAGCCAGTGAATTTAGGTTCGTTTGCACCAGAGTGTTAATATTACTGATTTGGCAATTGGACTTTCTATATTACTTAGATACTGTGAGAATATGATCAAGAGGGTAAGCAACCCTTGTATATCTTGAATGAAGCTAGAAGCAGTATTTGCAAGTTATAGATGCTGCAAGGAGGCTGTGTCCTCTCTTGCATAAAAATACAGGTTTTCACCTGAAAAATAAAATCATGCTTTTCATTTTAGAACTGAAATATATACAATTACAATAAATCATTAAGGTACCCTAAAATAAACTCATTCTTAGTCTTGAATAGATTATTTAAACATTTCCTGAACTACTAAATTCTAAGGAGGATTTAAATGTTTAATACCATGGTGCATTTTTCTTTTTTAAAAAAGATTTATACAGTGAAATTTTTAAAACTTATATATGATTCTTAACTAGGATTTTGTTAATTTCAGGAACATAAATTTTTAAATTCTTAATTCATGCATGTTTTCATTAACATAATCAGTAGGATTAATTCCTTAGTAAAAACATTTTAACAATCCTTATTCTATTTAAATTGATATATAAATGTATACTATAAGTAAATAGGATTCTATTTCTAAAGACAAAGAGAATAATATTAGATAAGGATTAGTTAACATTAATAATTAACACAGAGTTTCATTTGTATTATAGTTGCAAGTAACATAGTTGTACATGAAATGCCACAATGTTTTGACCTTATTATGTTGTACACCATCATTTCCAAATAATCTATTTTCAACCTTTTCTGGATTTCACAGATGAAATATTCTATGATTTTTCAACCTTACTTTGGTAACCAAAATCGCTCTTGCAGTATCTCTTAAACACAAGTGAAGACTTCTTTCTTCCTCTGTATTAAAACTGGTATTATTCCTCTGAATTAAAACTGGTGTATAACTTTCATAATGTCTCTAAGTGTATTCATTACTGAATAGTTGCAACTGAAGCGTGTTAACTGCTATTTGAATGTTGGTAGTTACTGCTTTATTGCAAGAGAAGAATCCCAGGTGTTCTGAAGGAGACATTGGTGTGACATTCTTATGCAGATAGTTTTAATAATCATGACCAAATTGCTGATATTTAAATTTCTTGGATAAAATCTTGAAAATGTGGTTGCTCATCTCTATTAGAAGAAACAGAATACTTAGAGTCATTTCTAGCTTACTTAAGCTTTGAAATAATCCCTAAAATATTGTTTGTACTAATGTATCTCCTCCATTAGGTGAAAAGCAAGGAAACTGTTGATGCTCCTTGATCACTCAATATCTCCCTTGTCCACTTGTCCTTGAAGCTTATAGCATACGTATCAGATTCAAATGAGGAATTCCCAAAGAGAAGGTCAGTCAGGCTTATATTTGATGCCCTCCTGCTTAGAGACATACCATTGCCATCATTTCCAGATGTTGAAGATGAACCCCTGAATCATATCCTCAAACTTTTACAAAAATATGAGACTGAAAAATAGGTGAGGATTTTTTAATAGTCCAGTCAGCTCTTCTAGACTAGAGAGAATGATTCTTTAGTACTGATCAGATCACCCCACAGAAGTCTTCAGTTAGCTTTAATTTGTTATAAACTCAGCATCTTCCAGTGGGGTGGGGCAGGGCTTAATTTTAGCAGGATTTACTTGGGACTTTCTAATGTTCTCCATATCCTTCATTAGTGGAGAGATTCATCTTCCCTTTGCTTGCTTGAATCTCTTGTTACCTTCACCTCTTTCTTCATACATCAGTGTTTCTCAACCTTGACAATTTTAATGCATGTGGACTTCAACTCCCAGAATTCCACAGCCAGCATTGCTGGCTGTGGAATTCTGGGAGTTGAAGTCCACATGCCTTAAAATTGTCAAGGTTGAGAAACACTGTCATACATTAAGCAGTGTTTCTCATACATTAAGCAGTGTTTCTTGGCAACTTTAAGACGTGTGGACTTCAGCTTGCAGAATTCCCCAGTCAACATGCTGCCTAGGGAATTCTGGGAGTTGAAGTCAACCCATCTTAAAGTTGCCAAGGTTGAGAAATGTTGCGCTACAATCGAAGTATACTTATTGAGATAGCCAATCCAGTGTAAAATTTTATACAAATTGAATAGTTGCCTAGATGAGAACTCTTAAGCAGAGACCGTTATCTTCAAAAGAATACAAAGCAGTCAAATAGAATGCAATTAAGAGAGAAACAAATCTTTTCTGAAGTTGTTAAGCATGTCTTGTATAGTTTAGCACCTCTCCTTTCTATTGCTAAGTATTTTTTTCCTACTTGATTCCTCTTCTACTAAGATAAACATAATACCATTTGAATATTATATGCTACCAAAGACAAATTCCTGAAAGAAATGACATTTTTATATGATATTCCTTTCTGGGAGCATTTGCAAGACTAAGAAGCATGCAAACTCTGGGGGAAAAGACTCTGCTCCTTTCTTTCTTTTTTAAAACAAAATCTATATGGAAATCTCTTCACAAAATAACTTTATTCTGCCTAAGAATTTTTTTGTGACTATTAAATCTAAATTGCTACCACAGGAAAGTAATTACCTTTAATTTAATAGGCACTCAAGTTGAGGATAAAGATCAGTTTGCAAATTGTTAATCAGACTCTTCTTTGCTGCCTTCATTTGGTATTAAAATAACTATTGGTTTCTACTTACTGATATTTTTTAAAAGCTCACTGAAATCCAACTATTGTAAGAATTTGCAGTGCACATTTTGTCAGTATATTTCTGATTAATTTATGCAATGGTGGGTTTTTATATTTATGGTAAAGTAGGCAGTCCATATATATATGGATAACTTTAAATTTCTTTTTTTTGTTGACAAAGACTTAAAGAGTTAAATGGGATACTAGAATAGCTATTTCAAGCTTATTAGCTCTCATGGGTATGGCTAGCTGATGAGAGCTAATAAGCTTAAAATAGCTATTCTAGTCTCCCATTTAACTCTTTAACTCTTTGTCAACAACAAAAAAAGAAATTTGAATTTGTAATGTATCGCAGTTGTGACTTGAGCCTGCTTTACGCCCCTAGTTTGGGGGGGCTGCAAGGCAAAAGTAATTATAACAGTAGAACTGCAGTATAGAAGTCAAAATATCAAGGTGTATCAACCAGACTGGTCTGACCAAAAAAAAAAAAAAAAACCTTTCTATATATTCCCTTGGTTCAGCTGACAAAAGTGGGGAGGAGAGCTGGTGGCCTGGAGGTTAATACAACTGCCTAGTATGCAGCTGCCTCGTATGCAGGCTGCCCAGGTTCGAATCTCATAAAGGGTATGGCTAGCTAATGAGAGCTAATAAGCTTGAAATAGATATTCTAGTCTCCCATTTAACTCTTTAACTCTTTGTCAACAAAAAAAAAAAAAGAAATTTGAATTTGTAATGTATTGCAGTAGCGACTTGAGCCTGCTTAATGCCCCTAGTTTGGGGGGCTACAAAGCAAAAGTAATTATAACAGTAGAACTGCAGTATAGCAGTCAAAATACCAAGGTGTATCAACCAGACTGGTCTGACCCAGAAAAACATATACCTATATATGTTGTTAGCAATCTAAAAAAATGCATATATATATATATGCATTTTTTTAGATTGCTAACAAAGAATAAAGGGAGAACTGGGATAGCTATTTCGAGTTTCTTAACTCTCTTCAGCCAGACTTACCCTTCTGAGATTCGAACCTGGGCTGTGTGCATGTTAGGCAGCTGTATTAACCTCTAGGCCACAGGGTCTTTCTCACTTTGTCAGCTGTATCAGGGAGGGAAGAGACGGGGAGGAGATTTACCTTGAGTGTTTCTTGATGCACCCTGTCATCCCAAATATGGGAGAAAGAAATCTTCTATATATACATCTATCTATCTATCTATCTATCTATCTATCTATCTATCTATCTATCTATCTATCTATCTAGTTGAACACTGGGATAAATATAAAAACAACTGTTTAATAAAGTAACAAGTATATACCCATATACTTCTTAGGTGCAGTTTATGGAAAATTTAAGCACAGCTTTCTGCTTCCTATATGGCTCTTAGCGTATCTATTTCATTCATCACTTCACTAAATATAAGGATATAAATGAGCTTCTTTATTATTGTTTTCTCCCAAAAATTTTGCTGGGATTGCCATGTAAAATAAGTTTTTTTCAGGTTGTATTTTGAAGAACCCCAGGATTGATAGGATTCCATGAGAAACAAAGGATGAAAATCATCCAAATGCAGCCAGAGCCATCTGTAACAATTTTTCAAAGGAAAAACAATGACAGCCCAGTCATCAAACACTGATTTAATTGTGAAATTTAAGTGTTAATTTTTGTACAGTGAATAGGTGACTTTGTACTTACCATAAGTACAGGACATTTCTAGGTCAAAAACAGAAAAACGGTGAAATTCAAATAATTTTAATGTATAAATTTGTACACATAAATTGCAATGAGCACACCTTTTGCTTTAATGCCAATTATCTATCACTAGAACTTGGCATCTCATGAGGCATCTCATGGCCTGAAAAAGTCTGAACACCCCTGACCTGGAAACAAGGTCTATAACGATTTGAAAAGGAGCTATTTGTTCTATTCTTTCTTACTATATAAATATAAACCCACTATAAATAATATAATATAATAAAATATAAATAATATAAATATAGATCCACATACAGAAAAGATCTTCCCTTATGATTGTTGGCTATTTGCTATGAAATGCAAAGATGCTAATAAATTAACTATTCTAGCATAGAAATGTTTTTTTTTTCTTTAGAAAATGAAGAAGACAAGTCTTAAATTGACTGACTAGGCAAAATCTTTACAAAATCAAAAGCTGTTGAGATGGAAATCAACCTCTTGTAAATCATTTAACTTCATTTTGAAGAACTCTTGTTGTTGCTAAGAGATTTTTTTACCTTCTCCTGAGTATTGGTTAAAAGCTATACTGAATTTAATCCCATTTACTCTCTATAACAGTCATGATTAGAAGTTAAAGTTCAAAACTATCTTCAGAAACAGTGTTATTGGCAAATCATTTACATACAAAGGAATACACAGATGAAAGCTCTATTAGGTGAACATTCTTACATGTGGTAGTTTTAATTCTAAAAAGAATTTTGAAAGACTGTGCATATGTATGGGTCCTTAATCTGGATACATATAATCAACTGATATGAAAAGTCTATTTGATCCTATTCTGGGGCATCACGTTGAAGTCCACAGAGAATCAGATTTAACCCAAACCATTTGAGTGGCACAATAGTCCAATCAGACTCAATATTCAGTTCAGGAACAAGACTCTGCAATTGTAAACCAACAGGGAAAGAACACATGACTATAACCATTTTATTTTTTTTTAACAGAATGGGACTAAAATTCAGCTTTCAGGCAGTATGCAGTACAGTATGCAGGATATACAATTACAGTATGTAGAAATAAATGGAAGAGCTTTCAATAATAATATTTATTGTCTATACATTATAGTAAAAATGGAATGAAATGTTCTGCTATACTAGTTCTTATTGTGAGAAAAAAAAACTAATGCAAATTTCATAGAGATACGTTGAAGAGTACTTGTACAAAGGAAAGGGGACTTCATTTCAGTGAAAGTAGTGAAATTCATTGAAGAATTATAAGAGATTAATTTATTAGACAGTCACCAAGCCAGGTCAGCTGGACCAACAACTCACAAACACTATATACCCATTCCTCATTTAATGACTACCTCAGTTAGCAGCCATTCACAATTATGACTGTAATAATTTTTCCCCCAACCAACATGCACATTAATGCCCAAAATTTTGCATCTGACAACAACACCCTTTGGACTGAGAATATTGCTGGCATAGTTGTACACAAGCTATCTGAATGAGACAGTAGCAATGAGTGAACTTTATGCTCTCTCTCTCTCCCTCTCCCTCTCTCTCTCTCTCTCTCCCCCCCCCCCCCGCACAGGCCGAACGCATCACCAGGAACCTGTGCCTACCCCATTGCCGGCAATGGGGAAAAAGCTCCAATACGTTGCGCGACGTCACATGATGACGTGAGTTTGACATGTCTGTCCTAGTGTGACCATTTTGTTTAATGACCTCATAGTTGGACTAGAACTCAGTCACTACACAAAGAGTAGATGTGCTAAAATTCAAAAAGAGACTTTAGACTCCCAGTCAGATAGAGAGTTGCCTGGTCTTTTACTCTCCCTTTTTTTCTCTCCTGAATGTTAACAGTACAACTGAATTTGAGGTAAGTTATGCTAATTTAACAGACTTGAACTGATTAAGTATATTTTAGCCTCTTTCCCTTCCCAAAATATGCTTAGCAAACAGAAGACAAGAAGTTGCATTCTCGGTAAATAAAACTCAACATGTTTTATAGAACTAATCTCATCAGTAAATCTCTTAATAAATAACATGCTTTTGGTTTTTGATGCCCAGTTTAAAAAAAACCCATATTTGTATTTCTGAAAATATGAATGTGGATGCGGCTAAGGAAGAAATTCCTTTCAAGATCATATTGAAATTTCAGTCTTTGAGACAAAGATAATATTGACTCAAGTATTTGTTAAATTTCAGGATAGCTGAGAGTTTCTGACTATGTAAGCTATTATTTAACATAAATAATTATATTGAAATAAAGAAGATTATTTATAATTCCTTTTCAGATCTGATATCCAAATATTTGAGAAAAGAAAGAAACGTTTGTAGATTTAAAAAAAGAAAACTTCCTCTCATCCTGGATCACTCACAATGAAATTCCTATGACAGGGGTGTCAAACTGCCGGCCTATGGGCCGGATGCATCATTAGGAAACTGCTGGCAATGGGGAAAAAGCTCTGATATGTTGCACGACGTCACGTGACGTCGTGAGTTTGACATGTCTGTCCTATGAGATATAGTTGCAATTCTGCCAAATACATCAGATTTATCATCTGAGATCATGAACAAAATTCACAGTGAATAGACCATTCTGTGCTCCTTGCATTTATTTGTATGGTTTGTATCTGCCTTTTGTTCAGGAGCTTAAATGGCTTATGCAGCACTCCCTCCTCCCAGTTTATTTATTTATTTTGCTGCACAACAAAATCCCTCTGAAGTAAGTTGGGCTGAGGAAAGTGGCTGGTCCAAAATCATCTAGTGGCTGAGGATGAACATTAACCTAGGGTTCCCTGGTGCTTTAATCTCTATACCAGGGGCCTTCAAACTTGGCCCTTTTATGACTTGTGGACTTCAACTCCCAGAATTCCTCAGCCAGCTTTGCTGGCTGAGGAATTCTGGGAGTTGAAGTCCACAAGTCATAAAAGAGCCAAGTTTGAAGACCCCTGTTCTACACCATACTGGCTTTCTTCTTCCTGTTGAGATTGCTGCTATTAAGTACCAGTAAAATCATCCAGAACCTTCAGCCACATTGAAGGTTAGTGTTCTCAGGTGCATGGTAGATCATCCTTTTGATTATTTAGCCAATCATAAAATAGTTAAAAGACATGGCTTCTAAATAATCCCTCTTCAGTATATCCATTCCTTTCTTTAATGTGAAAAGACAGAAACTATGGCTAGATTCATCACAAGAAAGAAAATTTCTTAAAAAGTCTAAGAGTCATGAAAACACTGGCTAAAGCTGCCAGTGACAGCATCAGACACAATTACTGTACATTTGGAATAGTGCGTCATGAGAAAATAGTTTCCAAATAGCTAGCAATTTAAAAGATACAAATTATGGTTTGAGATGTATAATTGACAGCTATGGATATTACAATGATGCTAAGCTAAAGTAAGTGAAAGTAAAATGGATCAGTTTCCTTCCTTTATGGAGCATAATTGTGCAGGTTTTTAAATTTTTCTAAAAAAAAAGTAAAAAATTATTAAGCTTCTGAATCATTGTTCTAAACTTTGATCACTTGCTAACAGCTGTTCAAAGCTGAGTTTCATTGGTCTTTTTCCATGTATTTGGAATAATGAGATTGCTGGCAGCTTCTGCCAAATCATGACTGATGATCATAACATTATGGGATAGGTCAAGGAAGTTCATTTCTCCTTGGAGTCAGGGAGTTTTAAAAATAGGCTCAACACATTTATTTTATCTTTCTTTCTGATGTGAAAATCATACCACTTTAATTTGGCAGTTTGTTGAATGAACAGGGTATTAACTTTGAAAGGGAGGCATTGCTTTGTGTTGTTGTTTTTTTAAAAAAAATTATATTGCTGCAAGGATGGAAATGAAACCACTGGTGCAGAAAGGTAATTTTAGACTTAGTAATTAGTAATTTTTGTTTAAAAAATCTATACATTTTGAAAGTATTTAGGGTTTAATTGAGTTATGTAGGCTCTTTGTAGACAATATCTTATATTACTTTAATCATGTGAAGAACAGGATTAACATTTCTTTACAGCTCCATGTTGGCTTTCTTTGTCAACTCCAAACATGCACTGTTTCTTTTTTTAAAGTCTTCAATCACAACTACAGAAACAAAATTGGAGTATGTTCCTGCTGTTCTGTGCTGTTAAACATATTGGTTCGGAATAAGTATAATTTTATCCTAGAAAAGGAAAATATATTTGTTAGATAAAAAGAGTCAGTGCTTTTTTTCCAAAAAAAAAAAAAAGGTGCCGGAACTCACACACATCATACAACCCACCTTGCCTACCCTACAAGGTTCCATCCAAAAAAGGTGCCGGAACTCCGTTCGGGGCGTTCTATGACAAAAAAAGCCCTGAAAATAGTAAATTGTGGATTGGTAAACCATAACAATGCCTGACTCCTTCCTTATGGTATGTCTGTTGATCTATCTGTTCTATGTCTTTGAGACAGTGATGACACCTGACAACTGACAGGAAGACTCCCTGCAGTTTTCTTGGCAAGATTTCAGAATTGAAAATTGGTTTTGAAACTGATTTGTCATTCCTAGGGATGAGAGAAAGTGACTCATCCAAAGTTACCCAGCTGGCTTTGTGCCTAAGGCAGAACTAGAACACACGGTTCTTAGTCTATGCCTTAAACCAGTGGTCCCCAATCTTTGCAGCTTGGTAGCACGGCTGGTGGGGGAGAGGAGAACTGAGCCACATGAGCAGCAGACTGGTGTGCATGCATGCGCAACTCCACTCACACAAGAAAAAAGTCTTTGGTTACGTTTTTACACTTCTTCAGGTTTCTCTGCACCAAAAGCTTTTGCAAAGGGATGGAAGGACTGAAGCAGCATCAGATCGCTCCCCTGAGACCTTTCATCCATTTGCAAAAGCTTTTGACGTGGAAAAGAGAAGCCTTTGGAAATGCGGTCTCATGCTCCTTCAGACTCATTGAGGCTGCCTGATGCTCCAAAAGTGGATCTGGTGTCCTGTGCAGGCAGCCATGGTGAGTCAGTGAAGCTGAACAGGGCATGCTTGTCTGAATCAGCCTCTGCTTTCACTGTTCTGCTTTTGGAGCATCAGGAGCAGATGGCTTAGTGCACCAAATTGGGGGAGGGAAACTGGGCCATGAGAGCAGCGGGGTGATGCACACCCATGTGCATGCAGCTCCACTCACACAAGAGAGAAGAGAAGCCTTTGGGGCGCAGCTTGTACAAGTGGAGCTGCCTGTGCATGCACACTGGCTTGCCTGTCATGTGGCACGATTCTGAATAGGCCACAGCCTGGTAGTGGACTATGGCCTGGGGGTGGGGGATCCCTACCTGAAACCACCAGAATAAATTGGTTCTCTCTCTGCAACTATTACAAGTTTTTAAAATAAGAGAATATATAGCGGTAGAGTTGTCTGACTCTCAGGGCTTGGAGGGCTGCTACATTACCATCTACTAAAGTTGCAAAACTTATCAAGGCTGCTGTAAAGCTAACTCACAACACACTTTGTGTCAATTAATGGTGACCTTCAAATATATCAGGGCACTAGGGTTTCTGGTCAAGCTAAAGTTCCTGTGTTAGGTGAGGAGGACTAACTTGTCTACATTGTGAAAATGTTCCAAACAATTTATTCTGTGTTGCAGAGAAGTCTCCAATGGTACGATATAGAGGTGTATTTTTCATTTGTAGTAGAATCTGTTTCTTAAGCAGGAGGAAACAAATAAATCTCATAAGGCTTTAAAAACTTAATATTATTATTTTACAATTTCTGCTAATGGCCAAGGATATGTCTGTATAGGATATAATCCTCATGTAGATTAACATTAAAATTATATACCTGACTGGAACATTTCTCCTGTTGAAAAATGGACTTTTAGAAATGCTGCAAAGGGATTAAGGGATTGAGAAAGTCCTTCAAAAAACCATGTCATTAGGGAGCATAAAATCAGGGCAACCAGATCAAAACTACAGAAATATATATGTCATTTAGAGGTGGCCAGATTTTTGCAGTCCAGATTGGTTAGCCCAAAGAAGATCTTTCTTAGACTAACTTCAGACAGAGTAAAATTGAAAACATTTATGGTGGAATGCACCTTCTGGGAATCCAGACTATATTCCACCACACATTTCAGAAAGTTGTTTCCTAACTTTCAATATTTAAATTGTGAAAGGACCCAAGTTATATATTAAACTTTCTGTTTGTGAAATAAATTTTCTATCTTCTCTCTCATCTGTAGCACCCTAACATGCCACTTGAACCTTTTCCAGAGAGACTTTAACTCACTGGATCTGAGTTATGTAATACTTACTGATTGTTGTATTTGGCAGAAGAAATTTGATCTGCTCACAGTGTTCTTTCTACTGGCAGAATAACAGCATTGGACATCCTCTTTGAATACAAAAATTAGAAACGATCCGCTGTAGCCCTAAGGCTGAGGGACAACAATTTTCTTAAAACCATTTAATGAGTTCATGGTAGAAATGAGATTAGAAGAGAAGACTTCCTGTAACATAGCTAGTTTCTAAGTCTCTAAGCCTCATCTTTATTCTTTCTTTATTACTATAATTGTAATTCATAAAATCTGGCAGGAGAAATTTTTGACACACAGTGTATTACTCCATTCATAGCTTCTTCTTCCCCAATTGAGTCAATCATATATTTCTGCAGAATCTTGGAAGTAATGGATATGATGATGTCTCTGTCCAATGTTACTGGGATGAATTTACATCTTCTGAATGCAGTTTGGCAGGCACTATTGCTAAAGTACAGTTGAGCCCACTGGTCGGATTCAAATGTGAACAACCAGTTCTCTGTGTGGATGCCACTTCCGGAAGTCCATTCTGGGCCTGGGCAACAAAAAATTAGCTACCGGTTCTGCCAAAGTGGTGCAAATTGACTGAATCCTGCCACTGGTTGAGCCCCAGGGTAAAAGTGATTGGGCTGCATCCAGGCCAAGCCATTTTTAATTCACTAAAATCAACGGGCTTAGGTTAGTCAAATTGTATACATTTCAATAGAGTCTGCTCTATAGAGAACTTAAATTTGGATATAACCCATTATATTACAGGCTAATAAAGCAGTAGTTTTTCTTCACATTATGACAGCTACAGTATCTGCTATAAGCATTTGGCTAATCAATGAATCTTGCCAATGGGATAAGCAATAAATATTTTCTTAAGTTTTAACCAGTGACAGTGCTGCATTTAATTTTCACCATTCCCTGATATGAGAACAAACTCATCAAACACTGCAATTAGATGAAACAATATTGACTTCTAACATGGGAATGTCTTCCCAAATAGCTATTGCAGCTAATGAATCCTGCTCCAGATAATTATTTCTTTTGCAAAACCTTTTTTCTATGTTATTATTGAATTACTAAGCCAAACAATGATGTTTATTTTTTTCTTTTCTCCAATAACAAAATGGATTTTCTCAAATAAAACAATCAATCATTCTTCACTTTGCATCAAGGAAGAAAAACAATTATTCCCAGTGAAACATGAGGTTCAAAATTGCACAGTTGGTTTCCGTTTCTAAGAGTATGAATGAGGGAATGAGATTCATATTTGCTTGATTTCCACTATTGATTTTCATACATATAATTTGTAACTTATTAATACTTAGGATTAATTTTCTTAGCTAAATGGTATTTCACCAGTTCTTTTATTACACATTACTATATAGTTTGAAAAGCAAACTAAGGTGCTGGACTGAAAAATTGAAAGTTATAAATTGTGATCCTCCCTTAGGCATGAAGGTTGACTAGGAGACTTTGAGTTAGTCATTGTCAGCCCAACTCACTTCACAGGATTCTCATTGGAGGAAATATTTACAATGACCTACAAATATATGTTTCCCAGAGGCTTCTACTTTAATTTTAGGTATTGAGAAGAACATGAGGACAAGAAAACTGTGGTTCATTGGTACACATGGTCACTCTGATGCAAGCCATGGTGTTCTCCACTGAGACCTAATTCCAAGAAAATGCACATATGATTATAGTTCTGATTAGTGCTGATTAGCACCTCAAATGTGCATTTGTAATAGGATGTTCCAAGAAAACCAAAGTTATCCTTCTTATTTCAATGGATCTGCTTTCCCAATAGAGTCACTGGATATGCTTTCAGTTGTCAAAAACAGTTTTAATTGAATATTTATAAACCAAATTGATTGTTCTTTTAAATGGATACAACCCACTTATGTGAAAAATAAAATAATAGACCATCAAAGTGGACCACTCGGTTCTCCTTATTCTGCTCTAGATTTATATTTCTGCTCTTCCTCATCAGTTTCCATTCAACCTGTGGTATCACTTCTGGGAGGTCTGCTTACAATTGTCTTGCCCCAGGAAAATATTTTATTTGAATTCTGGACAAGCACATCCTTTCCACTTCTGTTACCCACTCTTATTTGGCAGTCAGTCTATTCTTTTCTCAGCTTGATGTTTAAAGATTTTCTCCAAATAACAGAATAAATGCTGTCCTTAATGAAGCAGCCCTGAAATATTCCCTTGAGTTACTGGATTCCCAAGTGGTTTGCCATGTAACATAGGGCAGAAGCAACTTAGTTATTAACTACAAATATGCCCAATATCTTGCACATTCTTACTGAAAGTATTAAACAAACTTCTGTTGGAACATTAATATTTCTTTTTTCCCACGTACCATGCACATAACACATCCAAATATCTATTTTTAGTATCAATATTTTTTGTAACAATAGCTGGTCTCTTGCTGGTCACATCCACCCAAGCCTCTAGAGCAGGGGTGTCAAACTTGCAACGTCATGTGATGTGTCATGACATATTGTGACTTTTTCTCCTTTGCCAGCAATGGGGTGGGCGCGGTTTCAGCATGATGCATCTGGCCCATGGTCCGGCAGTTTGACACCCTTGCTCTAGAGTGGAAGAGGCAAGGAATGTTGTGGATCCAGTCCCCTAAGGAGATACATTTGGTGGGACCCAGAAGAAGAGCCTTCTCCGTTGTGGCTTCATCCCCCTGGAACAGCATCCCTTCAGAAATTAGACAGGCTCCCACTCTGACATTTTTTTTTGAAAGGAGCTGAAGACGTGGTTCTGCCAGCAGTCCTGGGGAACCCAGAGCAGGATGGAGCCCATTAAATGGCTGGTATGAGTGTATGTTGTTGCTGGGGTAGGGAGGTGGGGGTTATTATTTTATTGTTACTTCACCGTGAGTGAGTAGGCAGCAATACAAATTTTCCAAATAAATAAAAAAAACTTTTAGTAACAGTTATTTCCTTACTTTTAAGTTTGCATCTTTAAATTCATTTGGGGGGGGGGAGAGAGACAGAGAGACAGACACACACACATGCACACAGAGAGAGAGAGACAGAGACAGAGACAGAGAGAGAGAGACAGAGACAGAGACAGATAGAGATGCAGAGAGACAGTGAGACACAGAGAGAGACAGACACAGAGAGACAGAGAGATTTGTTTGACTGTTAAGCTCCTAGCAGTTTACCTTTATACAGTGCTGTGTTGGAGCTGGTTTGTACTGGCTTGTGGGAGTGAACTGTTAAATTTTCAGCGATTTTGTGAGCCAGTTCAGAAAAGACTTAGCCACAATGCCCAGTGCTCTGATCAGCTGTTTGCCAGTTTGTGGTGTGGCAGAGGCAATGGAGCTAGTTCTCATATGTCTATTAGCACACTGCTGTCTTTAATACATACTAGACCAGAGGTCCTCAATCTTGGCAACTTTAAGACTTGTGGACTTCAACTCCGAGAATTCCTCAGCCAGCAAAGCAAGGCTGAGGAATTCTGGGAGCTGAAGTCCACAAGTCTTAAAGTTGCCAAGGTTGAAGACCCCTGTACTAAACTAGACCCTGTTGGGGTCATTGTTTCAGAGATATTTCCTTACCTAAATAGAGAAACATAATGATTGCAGGAGGGCAAAGGAATCATTAGGAGTGGGAGGGACTACTGGTTTTTCCTTGTGGGAATCTGTTAGGGAAGATCAAAAACCTCCCTCCTTCCCTGAGTTAAGTTTAATCTATTACATACTTAACAGAAAACTAGCCATTTGGTAAATTAGCTTGCTTTACTGGCTGCTACCGATTTATGAAATATAGGAAACTCTTATTGCCTAACGAATCCTGATCCTTTTCTATCATTCAACTAAGTTTAAAATTAAAAATGATAGCATGCATACATGCATACCAATGCATGTTCATATCACAAAAAGGTACAGTTTACTGGAGCATTGTGCTGATTTATATTGATCTGATTGAATCCGCTCATTCTATATCAGCTAACAATTTACATTTCTCAGCCCTTAGTTTGCTTAATGTTACCTTTTGAACTTATATGAATAGTTACACTCATACTAAAGAATGTAATTATTTTCTTAATGATATGGTTGGCTTAATAAAACACATCACCTTACAGCTCATTTGTAATACCAAGAACATTACTGGATGTTTTTAAGAAGAGACTGGACAGCCATCTGTCTGAAATGGTATAGGGTTTCTTGCCTGAGCAGGGGTTGGACTAGATGACCTCCAAGGTATCTTCCAACTTTATCATCATCATCATCATCATCATCATCATCATCACCATCATCATCATCATCATCGTTATTAACAGAAAAATGCAAGGTAAGATGCTGTGATTTGTTTCGCATGCACATGACCATATGGCACTCATGTTTTGTTAGTTGTGTTGTTTAACAAGCCAATCAGTTTGTTTGATGGAATACTTAGGTCTGGCATGCTGCTTGTGCATTGATAAACCTGGTATTCTGTTATTCAAAAAAGTTCTGAATTCTGTTATAAATTGTAACTCTTGAGAATACTTGTCTGAACTGCCTTCATTTCATCAATGTCATTCTGTAATGCTGTTTTTAATAGATTTATTTATTTCCTGTTGTCTTTATTGGGTTTATTTATTGGTTAAGTTTGTAAATTTTTGTTTCTGATTCTGTGTGAACCTCTTTGGAAGTCTTTTAATCTGAAGATGGAGGGAGGGAGAGTGGAATGAAGGACAGAAGAATTATAATTAAAAGAAATAGCACCACTAACGAATTGTTGAAAAATCAAAGCGCTCTGTAGCCTAGCGCATTAAATTGTCGCATTAAAAAAACTCTGGTTTGCATACAGTTTTGGAGTTGTCATCTTTTAAGAACCATCACTGGCAGAGTTTTTAATTTATTCTCATCTTATTTTGGGGAATGCTAGTGGTGAATTATATTGAGTTGTTGTAACATGCATTGAGGACCTATACTAGCATGAAACTTGGGAACACTAATGTATTTGTGAACTTCTTGGATACTGAAGACTCCCTGCCCAACTGAAGGAAATTCTTTATAGATTAAAATATTATTTTAATTAAAACACCCCCCCCTTAGAAACTAGAATATTTCAAGGAAAGTGTCAGTCTTTAGCACTATTTTTACTTCCAAAAACATCCCTAGGCCTCACGTGCTTTCAATAAGCTATCTCAGAAAAGAAAAATGACAGCTTACTGCAACTGAATGCTTTAGATGCAAGACCATCCGGCCAAAGGAATATAGTAGGAAGGAAGGAAATTAAGCAGAGAAGGTCATGTGTCTTGGGGGCTAATGGGAGTGTAAGATAAGTAGTCCCAGGTTGTACTTAATGGCTATTTGTGCCAACCAATCGCTATTTTTTTTAAAAATAAAAAAACTGCAGCAGCTGTTTTGTGAGAGCACCTATATTGTTCTTAATAATCCCAAAGATTGGGGACCTGTGGCATGAGTCCTGAAGAACAGAGAAACAAATTCAAATAGCAGATATAATAAATATATATACTTTTGCTTGTCTGCAGGGCTGTAAATCATTAATAACAATTCAACGGAAAGGGGTTTTTTTTGTTTTGTTTTGTTGCTGATTGCTGAGCATCTATTGCTTGTTCAAACTGCAGGTATGATTGCTTATATAAAAAGGTGTCTTTATGTAACTTTCTGATTGTGAAATTCTACAAATGTTCCAGCTAATTCAGTTCAGAGGTATTCAGCTATGTACAAGCATCAAACAATTTAACATAGTAAAAGTTTTGAGCCCGCTGTGTTCTTGATGTACTGAGAATAAAAGCTGTCTCAGATACAAATAAATCTTGGAACAATCCACAAAAAAAAAGCACTTGCCCTTCTATAGCTTGATAGTAATAATATCTATTTTAATCTATCCTTGCCCGAGATATTTGCTAGTAATGCTTAAAAAAAACGGTGCCTTGTTTATATAAGCAAATATAGATTTCACACTTCAAATGGAATTTTGCATTTCATTGGCCTAACATTTATATTCTTGTTTATTGTGGATTATTGCTTTAATTCCTTATTTTAATTCTTTGTCTCTTCTCCTGACAACAAATATCAATTTTATCCTTCTTTAAGCTTCTCAAAAATATTGGATTTTCTTAGTGACTCCACAGAGAACACTAATAGCCACAGGGAATTTATCTTTAACTGCAGTCTGAAGCCAATAGAATGCTGTTTCCCACTGAAGTTCCTTATACGTGTCTTCTTTGAGTCTGCCTTTTTGTTTCTCAGTAACCACATCTGAGATGGTGCTGAGTGACTATTCCCAGAACTAGAAGTCTAATAAGAAAAATGCTGACTGGTGAAGAACTGAGACATGGAAATGACTTCTAAGAGTCTGGAAAGCTTCAGGCAAGCTAATGCCCGACACATCCTTCCCCTGATCTTGGGACAGACTGCTTCAGTTCAAAAACAGTTCTGGTCATCATTGATCCTGTGCTGGTGGTTGTATTCAAAAGTTGAACCTTTCTCTTTGGAGCTCAGCTGTAGGATATTTGAAATTGCACTCAAAGCAGTGTTTTCTTTGAAAGTCTATGCCTCAGTGGGACTTGTTAAGAGTCCATTTCCTCATTTTCGCACCGCCACCTGGTCCAAGACTTCATCTACCTTTGTACGTCTTTTGACTAGCTTGATGTTTGGCTGCTGTTCAAAACTTCCTAGATTTGTATTCCCTTGTATACTACCACCAGACAGATAGACATGAAGGAAGGATGCCTGGGGCAGGGAGAGTGTTGCAAAGCATGGGGATATGAGAATCTTTATTTTTCAGGGCCTACAACTGTTGGAGAAAAATAGTGCTTGTTTGTCTTTTTTAGTGTTGCAGAGCTGCTGGAAGAAAACAATCACAGATTAACTCAAATGGCTTTTGCAGGACTTGGGGAGTGGAAATTATGGTAGTACAGAGGGACCTTGCTAATATATAGCAACAATGTCTATGGTATGGTGAACAAGCTTATATTGGCATTAAAAGGAACCCATGGTCTACTCTGGAGTACTGAATAACCCTAAGCCAACCCTGTCCACAGGCCTGAATATTACTGAATGAAAAAGAATTAGGGCAGTTTTGCACTTTCTGCTTGGCCATTGCCAGCATGGTCCACTTGAGTGCAGGAATGGGTGATATTCCTCTTTCTCTATTACATACGCAACAGGTGTTTGAAAAAGTGTGGCACAAGATGTGGAATATGGAGAGGTGTCACACGATTGAGCAAACCCATTATTTGGCCAAGTGCCCTCAACAAAAAGATGGAAATCAAGAAGGAGTTTGTTAGATTGCACTGAGGAGATTGTTACTACACTTCAAAGTTTAACATTGCCATAATTGGATACAACTGCCTGAGCCATTGTCTGGAGGCTGGGAGAAGGAGAGGACAGTTTGGAGATGTTTAAATAAATTTGGCTAGACTACATGGAAAAATGGGGGTTTCTCCCAGAGAGTCATGTTGGTGTAGTAGTCTTGCTGTCACTCTGAAACATTCTATACATATGGAATTGTGATTCTTCAGACTGTTGTTTTCCTGTTGTAGTTGTGTTGCTTTGGGTGTTTATATTATTTGTGTGTAGTGCTCTCCGGATGAAGTTTGGTGGGTATCTGTTTCTCTCGAAGGCTTTGTATAAAAGTTTTTGTTCTGCTGATCTGGCTTCTGTTGTGTTGCAATGGGATTCTGCTCTTCTGAACAGTGTTCCGAACAGGAACAACAATGACCACACAAATCAAAACAGAATCTATTTTCCATAATATTTGTTATTTATTATTAATTCCAAAATCATATTGTAAATGTTACAATATTCCAATTTTATCCGAACCCCTTAGTCAGTTTATAACTTTCTAAGATCCAAATCATGTTTACTTTTTGCTATTTATTTCAAATTCTTTAAATATTCATTGCCAACTGACTGCAATCCAGATTAGCATCAATTAATCAATCAGAGTAGAGCTGGAAGGAACCTTGGAAGTCTTCTAGTTCAGGACTTTTCAACCAGTGGTACGTGTACCACCACTGGTACTTTAGCATCTGGCTGGTGGTACGCAAGCCCTAGCTAGTTGTAGTGGGGGAGGGAACCAGTTAAAGCACAGACCTGGAGGAGATCAGCTGGAGCTGCAGAGCTTGGCAGAATCCCCAGGATCTGCACACATGGCGACATGGCAATTGGAGCTTCTGGTGCACCCAGAAGAGAAAAGGAAGAGGAGGGCGGAGAGAAGAGAAGGTATAAAAGGGGCAGATTGAGAAGAGAAGAGGCTTTTCTTACTGAAGCAGTGAAGAGAGATGGAGCGAGCGACCTGATTTTGGAGAAATAGCAAGCGAGCGGCCTGTTTTCAGAGGAAGGGTGAGTGAGCGAGCAGCATGTTTTTTGGGGAATGGCGAGCAAGCAAGCGGTGTGTTTATCAAGCATGTGTTTTCAGGCAAAGGTTGAGTTAGCGAGTGGAATGTTTAGCAAGCATGCTGAAAACACATGCCACTTGCGAAGTTATCTGAGTGAGTGAGTGAGTGAGTGAGTGAACTGGGCAGGAGAACAGGAGCCCAGGAGAGCAGCTACAGCTGATCCGCGCTTCTGCGGAGCCTCCCAGAAGCGTGTATCAGCGGTAGCCTGGTGCTGATCCTGGTGCTTCTACTAAATTAGCAAGCAGCATGTTTTCCAGTGAAGCATGAGCAAGCGAGCTGGGCAGGAGCCCAGGATTGGCGGATGCAGCTACAGCTGATCTGCGCTTCCGCGGAGCCTCCCAGAAGCACAGATCAGCTGGAGCCCTACGCTGATCCTGGCACTTCTGCTAAATTAGCAAGCAGCATGTTTTCCGGTGAAGTGCAAGCAAGTGAGCTGGGCAGGAGCCCAGGATCAGTGTGCGCAGCCTTCCAGAAACTTTTAACCATTATTGCAGTGTCAAGCAGAATTCAACATCCCAGTCTCAAAGTTTTTTGTTTTAAATGTGATTGATGAATATAGATTGATGTATATAGAGCCTGAAAGGTGATTCTGACCAAGAGACATATTTTATCACTCAGTTTTCTACTACAGTGAAACCCAAAATAGATAAAAATTTCACTTTATTTATCTTTAATTAATATTCAGTATAGTTAATAATTATTCTCCATTTATATATTGAGGAAATAGGCCCCCCAAATTAACTCTATCATTAGATTACCTGGTAGTACATTCCATCCCATTCCATTAATTATAAAAACTGAACCAATAGTCATCTCTAACACTTGATTGTATTTAAACCTCATTGTTTTTTAGAACTATATACCAATGCTATCCAAGGAATATCCTACTTTACTTGAGAGCCACTCAGTAATGGCAATGTTAGTGCTTCAATATCCTCTGAATTTTCTTGTGCACATTCATAATCATATCCAGGGAAAAAAATGCAGAATAGATCTGTCACCGTCTTATGACCCCACAATCAAGTAAGTGTTAAATGCAGACACCTTCAATAGTGTCTAGTTTTCTTTTCCTTTCCTTTCCTTTTTCTTTTTCTACTTGCTGATCCAGCCTACAACTTGGAGATCTCTAAGTGGTTCCCCATCAACCACTGACCAACACTGACCCTGATTAGCTTGCTAAAAAAAAGCAAAGATGGGTTAATTGAAATGCCAAATATTCAGATCAGTAATTTCAAAGAAACTTCCTCCTCCTCCTCCTCCTCCTCCTCCTCCTCCTCCTCCTCCTCCTCCTCCTCCTCCTCCTCCTCCTCCTCCTCCTCCCCTGCTCCCTCCCCTATTTCTCCTCTGTTTCTTCCTCCTCTTCCTCTTTTTTCTCCTCTTCCTCTTTCTTCTCCCTCATATTCTCCTCTTCTTCTTTCTTCTCTTCCTCTTCCCCCTTCCCTCTTGTTTCTCCTTTTTTCTTCCTCCTCTTCCTCTTTTTCTTCTTCTCCCTCATCTCCTCCTCTTCTTCCTCCTTCTCTCCCTCCCTTCCCACTCCACTCTGATCAGCTGTAAAACCACATTTCTGGAATTCAGGTTAGTTTGGGGTAAATATTAAGGCAGCCACAGTTTATTTTCCAAATCTGGATGAAGGAAGTTTAGAAAGCTTCAAATGGGAGGGCTTCCTTGTTCCTAGATATCAGGCTGAGGAGAAATAGGAAATCTTTTTTTGTTTGGGAGACATTGGGGCTCCATTGGATGTGGCTTTTGGTGACCTTTTGTGGGGGGAAGAGTGGAGAGTTAATGGCAGAGAGGCAGGCACAAGTTTCTCATTAAAAGTGTGGTAAGTGAGTACACTTTTTTCCTGGTTTTTTTGGGGGGGGGTCATTACGTTTTTGACACCATGCTAAGCCACTGGTGGTACTCGAATATTGTCATGTCCTAAAGATTGAAAAGCCCTGTTCTAGTTCAAACCCCTGCTCAAGCAGGAGACCCTATATCATTTCACACAAGTGAGTGTCCAGTCTCCTCTTAAGAACCTCCAGTCATGAAGCACCTATAACTTATAATGGCAAGCTGTTCCACTGATTAATTGTCCTCACTGTTATTTGAAATGGATTTAAGAACCTGGTAAGAGCTGCATCAGACACAAGCAGCTTAGGCAGCAGGGCAGACATGCCCTAATGATATGTCTCTATATTAGTAGTGTTTCTATTAAACCAAGGTCACTGGATATGTATCCTGGAGAAGCTATAAGTGCCAGACATACACAAAAAGGTACAGAGTTGGAAAATCAATAGAGGTCTTGTCCCGCTGCTCCTACCCCTTCCCTCCATTTTTCTTCTTTCCTTTTTGGGGAAAAAAAATCACATGAAGCACATTTGCAGTTTAAATGCAATTTGACCCGGTAAAATAATTCTTGTCTCCCTTATTGCCACCAGGTGTTCCTGAAGGCAGCTTAAATGTAGTGGAGTCTAGTTTGCTATGAGCCAGTTTGTGGTTGATCTGTACTTTGGCCACAGCAGACCCCAAAAGGACCATTCCCCCTGCTTCTTGCTCTTTCCACCTTGCCAAGCAGGCAAGTTAAGTTAGCTCTCCCGGTCCTGCCTTCTGCTTTCAGGTACTGTATCCTTCCTGCTTTCCAGATGGAAAGCAAAGCAGTTGAGCTCCTGAATGCAATCACATCTTAATCCCACATTCTCCCCATTGGCTCTAATCCAGATCCTTTCTTTTCACTACCAACCTGTTGTCCTGATGCTGCAATAATAATTAAAGGTACAGGTTGTTTCTTCATTCCATTTTGGAGCCATAAAAACTTTCCAGCAAAACCCTGATTATTCAGTTTCACAGAAGAAATAACATTGATTAAAACTTTGTAGCTTTGTTCCAGCATGGCTACATTAAAATTTAAATGTTTCCTTGTCTTCACATTATAGTACATTATTATAGTATAATTATTAATATTTCATGCTTTAATCCAAGGGCCCCCAACCTGGGGACCCATTCCCAGCATGTCAGAAATTGGGCCATGCAAACAAGTGAAGGCCCATCCATGGGATGCAGGCAACACATGAAACTACGCCACCCCCGGTCCAGGGAAAAACCTCTCTCCACTGAACCAGTCCCTGGTGCCCAAAAGGTTGGAAGCCACTGATCTAAACCATATTTCTCAACCTCGGAAACTTCAAGATGTGGCCATTCTGTCTGGGGAAATCTGGAGATTGAAATCCACATATCTTGAAGTTGCTTATGTTATGGCAACTCTTGCCATCTCTCAAGTGCTGACCTTCTTCATCCACCTGTGACACTAACTGAAACACATTTACCTAGAGTATGAAGAATATTTATTTATTGGTTAAATTTATTTGCCTGCCATCTCACCACAGACGACTCTCCTTTAATTTATTTCCTTTAATTCCTCCAATTCGTCCTCCCTTATCTCAGATCCTTCCATCCTTCCAAAGGTATATGTTGTTTATGTACCAAATTATTTAACTTTCTGATATGCTAAAAACTCATCTTCTGCTTGGATCTGTTCCAAATCCGACTACAGATGCCACATGTCAGAGTGTGAAAAAAGGGGTCAGGAACTTTTCAGAAAGTCATACTGCTCCAAACTATAGTGTTATCTATTTTTGCAGTGGTTTCCAAATAAACAATTTCTTGTTATTCCCAATACAAATAGCTTAACTTAAACTAAATTTCTATACAGTACAGGCATTTATATATAAAACTTTTAAAGTTCCTAAACTGTCGCCCTCCCTTTATTCCTCCATGATTCATAGGGATGTCGGTTATCAGAAATTTGATGTGTTTATTCTATTAGCCAGTCTGAGTATTTTCATGTTTAGCCTACAAAAAGGGAGGCAGCCTTATTTCAAGAAAGGGGTGCATGAGGGGCTGGTGTGCCCTAACTGAGACTGAATTGTAAATTGATCTTAATGTTCAAGGATTTGCCTACTTGCCAAAATCAAGCAAAATGTCTTATAGGTACCTAGAAGCTTCTTGTGTAACTAGACACCTGGGAGCAGGCATGTCTGTCTTTCAGTATATATGAAAGTTGGGGGAAGAATTTGGAACTGAGGGCCCAGCAGGAGCAAGGAAGATCAGAAAAGGAAGTCTGCAGAGTGAATTGGATGGTGCAAAAGACAGAAGCGTTTGGGAAATACTGATTGGGAGTCAGAGTAGAAGGCTTGTTCAAAAAGCTAGAATTCCAAAAAGAAAGAATTGTTTTTTCCTCTTTTCTTCCATAATGTCAAGATAAAAGCAAGCCTAAGATGTGAATACTGAAACTGCCTAACAAAATTAATATTACAAGTTGCAATAAGAAACACCTGTATTACTTAAGGAGTGAACCAGTTAAGGAAGCGTAAAAAGCTCCCTATAGAAATGTCTCTCTAGTTTGTTAAGCTAAAGCCGCTGTAAATAATAGCAATAACTATGACTTATTTACTTGTAAAACATTGTAACCATAGATAGCACTATAGTTTGACAAGAAGGGGGTGTTTATATATGTATGTTTGTCTCATTTCCTATCTTCAAACAAGCTTCAAAGGTAATACAATGTCTACAACAATATTTTGAAATAATATTCTTTTCCGCATATATTGCAAAGATGTGAGGAGGGGGGGGAGCACAGAAGCCTTCAGATGGCCCATCCAAGAATGGTTGTGCTGAAGCAGAATAAAATTTAAATTTATTTTTTTAAAAAATTAAAAATGTTTCTTTAAAAAAATCTGGTAAACTCTAAATATTGACATCCACCCACTCTCTGATTACTTCATATTCTAAGTTGGCAGGCTTGTTGTCATGGTTAATTAATAATCAATGAAAGCAAACATACGTGTCATAGGATAATGTTGCAGAATCCAATCTGCTTTTGAACTCATCATCAGGGAACTTTGCAAAGCACGCACTCTGCGAGAGAGAAATTCCCTGAGGATGGACTCCAGGACAAATCTGAAAGCTTGGAAGACTAAATCTCTGGGTTGGTCCTGGTGACCAACCCAGGTTGGATCCTGCTTAATTAGTAATGTTAACATCAGTTGGGAATGTTATTTCCATACAACTTGGCAGATGATTCAATCCTATCTGATTGCATGACAGAACTGCATTTTTAAATTTTTGGTTCTGCAGCATTTCCCTAACTCTAGAGCAGGGGTAGGCAACCTTGGCTCTTTTATGACTCGTGGACTTCAACTCCCCGAATTCCTGAGCCAGCTCTAGAGGAATGCTAAAGTATTTTTTCTTCAACTTTATGGCAGACCTAAGCTGGCAGAGAACATATATTCTCACGGGTGGAAATGTCTGTCTCTGTCATATATTGGTGGACAGTTTGGCTTAAGCAAGCCCTAACTCACAGGTCGGCAACCTGCAGCTCCGGAGCCACATGCGGCTCTTTGAGCCTTCTCATGTGTCTCCCAGCCTCCTCTACTATTTGCAGAGAGAGACAGAGACAGAGAGAGGCAATTGCACTTCTCTGCTTCTCTCTCTCTCTCTCTCTCTCTCTCTCTCTCTCTCTCTGTCTGTGTGTGTGTGTGTAAAAGAGAGTGCACTCACAGTGTTCTCCGAGGAGCTGAAAAGCTTATTGGGCAGAGCTCCTCCCTTTGCTGTGCCTCTGCAGGAAGCCAGAAGGGCAGGAGAGAGCTAGCTAGCCCAGCTATGCTGACTCAGGAATTCTGGGAGTTGAAGTCCATGAGTCATTAAAGAGCCGAGGTTGCCTACCCCTGAGCTTGTTGGAGAACAGCTTGAAGCCAGCTTGCCAGGTGAGCAGCAGATAGGAGAGAGGGAAAGAGGGTGGGAGACAAAGAAAGAGAGAGAGAAACAGAGAGGGAGAGGGAGGGAGAGAGAGAGAGAGGAAAGAGAGAGAGAGAAAGAAAGAGAGTGGGGGAAGAGGACTGGCAGATCAAGGGCAGATAGAGAGGGAGGGAGAGAGGCAGAGAGAGAGAGAGAGAGACCCTTTTGACATCTAAAATGAAGATAACACCGCATATATCCTTTTTTACCTGTGTAAAAACATACATATACATACATACATACACACACAAACACAGACTCACACACAAACACAGACACACACACAGACACAGACACACACACACACCTATAATAAAGGTGAAAAAGCATATATGCAGTGTTATCTTCATTTTAGATATCAAAAGGGTTTTACAGCTCCTGGTGTTTTGTTTTCGGTGGGAAATGAGTCCAAGTGACTATTTGAGTGTTTTGGGTTGCCTACCCCTGCCCTAACTCTTTCCAACCCCACAAAAAGTCTTGGTGTCCTGTTCATAGAGCCTAAAATACGCTTTTATTTCTATCAAGCACTCCTGCAACCATTATTTGAGGGAAAGGAATGACCCAGCCATGGTCTGAAGCTTCCTAAAAGTAAATTGTCTAAAATCAGAAGAGGTTCATGGTTTTCCAATTAGGATCCCTGACCCTAACACTAGCCCTAGCCTTAACCCTAACCCTACCCTAATCACAATGAGCCTGTTAAAATAACAACAACAACAAAATTCAGCAATGGGAACTCAGAATGCTAGATTACCAAAAATGGAGGCTGGGGTTGTGTATGTGATCTGCAGACCGTGGATAGTCAAACTGTAGGCGAATAACAAACACACCATCACAGGCCTGTTAATGCAATGAATATGTTCACTCGGTATAACAGATGACAAAGATAGACGAGTATTCACCAAGGAAGCAGGATTATGAGGTGAGGAAAAGAAACAAAAATATCATATAATAAAGAGCAAATCAATCTGTTTTTAAAAGTAGCAGAATAAAACTATCCTCTGACTTTGGAGAGGTCAAACTGTCTAGCGTATACTTCTCTCCTGCAATTTTTATAGAGATACTCATGAATTTTATTTAGCACCCATCTTCCAGCAGTTTCAAGAGAGAATATGTGAATTTTATACCTAAATTCTTTTATCAAATACCAGGCAAGAAAAAGCAAGGAACACTGCAATAATTTGAGTGGGTGCAGTGAAAATGAGATGACAGTTGACTTAACTGGACTTATCTTTTAGCTTACATTTTATTGTTGTATACGTTCCTGGCTGGATTGTGGCACATTTCTCTTGTTTTTCTGTTTTACTGTTTTGGATGAGGGTCTGAAGCTTAAATATATAAATAAAGATTTGATTTGAACCTTTCCCTAACAAATTCTGGCAAAAATCTGAATGTTAAAGAGCATAGAAGCACTGTCTTAAGTATTGAGATAAGGACTAATTAGCAGAGGTGTTAAAATTATTTGACTGGTATATATATCTTTATCAGATAATTGATCACACTGCCCAGTCCCATTGGCTTTATCCATTTGTGGAAGAAAAGCTGCAATGGGCTTTGAGATTCTATACATGCAGAAAATGCATAAAATCCCTTGAATCTCTGAATTCCTTTCTAATCTCTTAGAAACAATTCAAAAGCACCTGATTAGATTAGATGCCTTAAACTGATTCAAAAAACTAATCTCAAAGGGGTGATTCAGTCAAATGTTATTTTAATTAAATTACTTGTCTGAGTGCAAAAAATTAGGAAAAAAAATAGAACAAAATCTGGGAAAAAGGACAATATGACATATTTCTTGATTGATCATAATATTTTTTTGTATTAGCTCTTTGGTAAAATAATGTGCCCAGAATTAAGAAGTGGAGAAACCAATGAGGATAGTGAAGTTCCTCTTAACAGTGAAAATAACTGTGTCGGAAAAAGAAACTTTATTTGGGGTGCCCATCTTATACATGATCGGATAATGAATGTCATATCTTTTATATCTTTTCTTTTACACCTTTTTTGATTGACTATCCTATAACATGTTTTCCAAAAATAACACATCATAAATGCAAAAATATACAATGAAATACACCACTGAAACACCAAGCAAACTGAAATAAATAAGAAAAAAAATACCAACTAACAAAAGTGAAGCAACATTAAAAGTGATTTCAAATATCTGGAAAGACAAAAAAAAAAAAAAAAAAATCTGACCTGTCAGGAAAAAGACGTTAACAATGTATTTCTATACATACCTACTCAGATTTTCAGTGCCATGGAAAATAAAAGTTGATGAATACCACTTGAAAAATCTCTTTCCTTACAATCATGACCTTCTTCTCACTTGACTTCAGGTAAGAATTTGATGGTCTAGGTTGAGATATATGGGAAGATAGACAGTTTTGAGAAGGTCAAAACCAATGAGACAGAATAACAATGAGAAAATATTGACACATTTTTAATGCCCTGTCCTATCATTAGCTGAAGTTTCCATATTGTTTTCAAAAGCACTCGTGTATTAAATTGGATTGGATTACTACAGTTAGCCAAATGAAGATTACAAAGCATTCATTTCAAGCAGTTGGGCCTACTTTGTTAAATTTGTTAACAAGGAACTATTTTAGTTGAGAGGTTTCCCCTCCATTTTCTAACAGTTCCTTTTTCCTTAATGATCAATTTCACATAATAAACAGCTGCAATGATGACAATTAATGCAAGCTAGGAATGTTTCCTTGGGAAACATTATTAACCAATTTGCTTTATAGGCTTCTCAGTTTTGTCACCACCTCATTAATTTAATTTCAATAGTTAAAATTACAAGAGAAACCCAAGTAAACTATTCTGAGGAGAATGTGGACAGTAATACTTTTGGGAGATAGGAAAATATTTTGCTTGAATCTGGAGGCTGTGAAATACATGTTCTAGCCACAGTAATGTTCTTAGTACCAACCCCAAAAATTGTTCTTTTTGAATATGTCTCACTAGATGATGCTGAGTTATTCTTTTCTTACAGAGGCTTTTACTAGCACATGGGCAAATCATTTGAGATGGATTAAACTTCTCTTCATAGCCACAAACTGACACCACTCTTGAAAGTTAGATGTGGTTGCTATGAAGCCGTCCTGAAATCTGTATGTGTGCTTATCTAAAAAAAATCTCTCCTGGGGTAACTCTCAGAAGACTTCAGGACCACCACAAAGCTGCAAAATCAATCTTTCAAGAAGCTATGGCTTTAAGAAGTAGGTTCAATAATTTGTACAAAGGCCTAGTAACAGCATCATTAAGAAAAAAAAAGTAAGTGCAATTTTATAGACTACATCATAGCTACAAGCATCTGTTTCTCATCACAGCTTTTATTCTCCATTCTGTGCTATTACATGTCTAAAAATAACTATAGCAAAATCTTACTTTAACAGTTTACTAGAGCGACGGGGGTCCATTATTCTTGAATGTCTATTTAATCGGTCATCATGTCACTTTATGCCATTTACACAATGATGTCATCATTTAAAGTATATAATTTGCATCATGTGCATAACAAAGTCATTACCCAAATGACTTAAAGCACAGTGGAAATCTGTTGCATATGAAGTCTGTTGCAATGAGATCTGGTAAAATGATATTTTGCTGTACAAAAAAAAAAATAAAAAAAAATTAGCAGCTATGCTTTACATATTCCAGCATGACCTGGAACTCTTTCCCTTTGTACTGTGCTGAGGGGAATTACACTTGTTTCAGAGCAATCTTTCATCCAGGGCTGCATTTCTGCGGAAATAACTTGTTTGATTTGCACTGCATGCCAGTGGTAAATTGACTGTAAGCAACACAGATGATTGAAACAAAAAATGGTAGGATGAACTATTCACTATTTTTCTAGCATCTAGTCTCCTCCTCCTCCTCTACTCTTTTCTGTCACTTCTTGTAGCTGGCTGTCAAAGAAGGACAAAAATAAGGTGACCAATTGTCCTCCTTTAGGGAGGACAGTCCTCCTTTTGTAAGTTCTGTCCTCTCTCGAAAAGTGTCCTCCTACATGTCCTCCTTTTCGATATTTGAAGACTAATCTGTAAATCTCCATATTTGATTGATGCCGAGCCAATACGTTGCGTGTGATGTGATGTATTTGTATTTGACATGACGATTTGTCAAGGCTCGGTACAGTGAGTGAGATGCGATTATGAGATGCATGCGCTCCGCACAGGAGAATTGTTTTGAGAGAGTGTGCTGCGCGCAAGAGTGCACCGCACACAAGTGGCTTTGTTTACTTCTTACCAAAACACAACACGGCACACATGCACGCATTAGACTCACTTTTTTTTCTTCAATTTATTTGTGTCCTCCTCATTGTAAAAAAGTTGGTCACCTTAACAAAAACCTCTTGCCAGACTGGATCATCTGCAAAAGATTTTTGAAATTAGGCCAAAAGCCACATATTGCTTCTTGTAGAATTTTCAGTCTGATTCTGGCTTTTTTCCTTGCCAAATAAACTTCAAAATCGATGCATTTAACTCATCAGAAAAAAATATCTCTATTTTTATAGGCATTATTTGAAATAAAAAAGTAGTTTTGGTAAAATGTTCATTTTCACTGTTCTTCCTAATATTGATAGTTGTAGGTTTTTCCATTTTTCCAAGTCTAGTTTTATTTGTTTTAATAGTTTTACATAGTTATCTTCTTTTATTGTTGCACACTTTGCTATTAAATATATCCCCAGTTATTTAACTTTCTAAACTACCTGGAGATCTGTTTTTTCTGACAGTTGATTTTTTTGTTTGTCTGTAAGGTTTTTGACTAACACTTTAGTCTTTTCTCTGTTTATTTTCAGGCCTGCTACTTCTCCAAATTCTTCTGTCTTTGTCAATAGTTTAGGGCTTGTCTCCAATAGATCTTCTAGTATAGGTAGCAAATCATCTGTGAATGCTTGTAATTTGTATTTTTGTTTTTTTATCTCCATTCCTTTAATTTCCGGATCCTGTCTGACATTTCTATTCAGCACTTCCAAAGTTAAAATAAATAATAATGGACACTCTTGTCTTGTGCCTTTTTTAATATTAAAGTTCTCTGTAATATCTCCATTTACAATTATTTTAGCCTTTTGTCTATAATAAATTGTTTTAATTATATTTATGAAATTTTCTCCAAAATCCATACAGTTTAATTGTTGTATCATAAATTGCCATTTACATTATCAAAGGCTTTCTGTGTGTCTAGAAAGATTAGTGCCATTTGTTTCCCTGGGTGCATTTCATAGTATTACAATGTATCTAAAATTATTCTTTAATTGTTCTTTAGTTGTCTCTTTGGTAAGAATCCATTTTGATCTGGATGTATAAATTCGATTAAAAATCTTTTCAGTCTTTCTGCTATTATTGAAGCAAAGATCTATAGTCCATTTTTAATAGAGATATTGGTCTATAGTTCTTTATCTGGGTCAAGCCTGAGTCTTCTTTTGGTATTAAAGTAATATTGGCTTCTGTCCATGTATTTGGTAATTTGGCCTCTGATAATACCTGGTTACACAGGTCTTTCATTGATGGGCTTAATATATTTTGTAGACATTTGTAAAATTCTGCAGGTAGCCATCTGGGTCTGGCATCTTTTCATTTTTTTTGTCTTTTTATAGTTTCCATCAGTTCCGTCATTGTTATTTTTCCATTTAGCATGTTTTTAAAGTTCTCTGAAATTTTTGGTAGCTTGGCTTTTTCTATATATTGCATTATTTTTTCCTGGGAGATTTCTTGTATATCATAGAGTGTTTCATAGAATTCTTTAATTATTTTTTTTATTGTATCATTTTGAAATTGTAAATCGCCTTTCATATCTTGCAGTTTGTTTATCAGTTTGTTCTCTTTTTCTTTTTTCAGTTTGTAAGCTAACCATCTACCCAGCTTATTGGCATTTTCAAAAAAGTTTTGTTTTACTCTTTTAATTTGTTGAACCATATCTTCAGCTTCTACTAAGTTTAATTTGTGTTTTATTATTTTCATTTGTTTTTTAAGGATTTTCTTTTGTTGGTCTTTTTGTAGTTCTGATTCCAATTTTATAAATTCTTTCTTTAGCTTCATTTGTTGTTGTTTTTCCTTGTTATTCTTTGCCATATAAGTTATAGCTAATCCTCTAAAGTTTGCTTTGGCTGTATCCCAAACGTTTTGGAGCAATGTATCTTCTTTCTTATTTTCTTTAAAGAAAAATTCCATTTCCTTTGCTGCATTTTGTACAAATTCTTTCTCTTTCAGTAAAGATTGATTTAGTGTCCATCTTAATTTTTTCTTTGTTCCTCTCCACATCATCTTTATTGGGTTATGATCCACCATACATTGGTTTCCATCTCGATCTCTAGTATGTTCATTCTTAATTCAGGAGATATCCATATCATTATCTGAGTAAAATGTATATTGAGATTTGTTTGGGTTCTTTTCTTTCCACAAAAATCTTGTATACAGATTTCTTCTGCCATTTTAAAAAAGGCCTTAGGTAAAATATTCCTTCCTTTCCCCCTTATTTTACTACTTCTGTAATCTAGATTTCCATCTACAATTGTGTTAAAGTCTCCTACTAGGCAAATATTTTGATATTCCATTTCCACTATTTTCTTATGTACTTTTTGGTAAAAATTTTCTTGTTTATTATTCGGTACATACATTGCTACCATCAACGTCTGGTTTTGGTTTATCATTATTTCCACCATTAGTATTCTTCCTTCTTCATTTGAATAAATTTGTTTAGGATTCATTGTTTCTTTAATATATAAAGCTATTCCTCTTTTCTTTTTGTTGTTGAAAAATAAAGCTTCTCAATTTTTGGACATTCCCAAAATTTATAATGCTTTTTTTAATATATGTTTCTTGGAGATAGACTATATCAATTTTTAGTTTTTGTAATTGTGTAAAAAAAAATTTTTTTGAAGGGGAGTTCAATCCATTTATAGTCATTGAGAAAATCCCATTGTCCTTTTCCATCTTCTTCAATTATATTTAGGTTTTACTCTCCTTTCTTATCTATTTCTGTTCTCTTCCCTTTGCCCCTTCTTCTTGGTTTATGTTTTCTATTTCTTCTTCTTCCTTTTCTTTAGCTGCCCCTTCTATTGCTGTCTCTTCCTGTTTTCTAGATTCCCATTCTGGTTGGAATTCCAAACTTCTTTCTTTGAGAAAAGCTCTATATCTGTCATGAAATTCCATTGCTTTAAAAACAGAGTCCAATCTGTATCTTTTCATATCCCATTTGATTAGTATCCCCTCCAGAATCAGCCATGTAAAATTCACTCCTTTTTAAATTATTTTTTGGTCAAAAATTGATATTCCCTTATCCTCCTAGGTATACGCTTCAAGACTACAATTTCCTTTTCCTTATATTGCAATGGATTATCTCTCACTCTTCTCAATATCTCATCTCTTATTGATTTTTTAACAAATCTAACATATATCTCTCTAGGGACTTTGTTTCTCCTTGCGTAACTTGAATTGACTCTAAATATTTGATCAATCTCTCCTTCCATTTCCTGTTTCCAAATTTCCAATGCTCCAGCCAACTGTTCTGTCATTAAATCAGCAAAGTCTTCTTTCTTATCTTGCATTATGTTCTGAAATCTTAAAAAATAGGATACCTTTTCCATTTCCCAAAATGCCACTGAATCTTCCAATTCTTTATTTGCCTGTATTAATCTTTGGTTTTCTTCTTTTATTTCTTCCAACTTTTGAGCGGTTTCTACTGATTTGTCTTCTATTTTCTGAATCCTTTGCTCATTCTTTGTAATCATCTGTTGAAAATTTTCTAGTTGGGAGTTCAAGCTGTGAATTTTTTCATTCATTTTATCAAAATTATCTTTTGTCTCTTCATGGTTCCTCTTTGTGTCTTCTTTATGTGAGGTAATTGCCTCCTGGATTAGTTGTAGTGTGGCTTGAATTTCCTTCTGGAAATTATTGCTTTTTTCTTGCTGTAGCATTGCTTCAATTGATTTCTGATACACAGGACTGGGGATAGTAGAAGATAGAGCTGAGGATTTTTTTTTGCTAGTTTTAGCTAGATGAGAAATACTCATTTTTATTCTCGCCCTCCAGACCTTTTCAGTTCTAATATATTCCCCAATTACCAGACTTATGCAAAACCACCAATCTTATAATCAATATCACAACATATAATTTAAGTTCATCTCAAATAGTTCTTGTAATCTTTATAGTCTCTATAATCCAATAAGCTGCCCCAGCCAGGGGAAGAAAGGAAGAAAAAAATTGTAATCCACTTCTGTCTTTCACTCTCAACTCCAATTATCCAAAAGTCCAGAGCTATCAATCAGCCCAAATTTGTAATCCAAAAGGTCCTGTTGTATAGAGTTAATGATCCATAGGGCCTTCCCCAAAGGGAGTCGCCAAGAGTCAGATTTCCTCTGTATCTAAATAGTTCTTGAAATTGAAGATCTGTAATCCAATAGGAAAGAGGAAAAAAATTATAATCCACTTTTATCTTTCAACACCAACTCCAGGCAAAAAATCCAGGATCATCAGTCAGCCAAATTTTATAATCCTAAAGGTCCTATTATTCCAAGTTAATAATCCATAGGACCTCTCTCAAGGAGAATAACCAAAAATCAGATTTCCTCTATCTCTAAGTAGTTCTTAATGCTGCAGCTCAAATTATGTTTTTATGATCCAGGAAAACCAGCTGGCTTCAAAATAGTTTATAGTTGTAACCTATCATACAAAAAAACAGCCCAAAGAGTTTTTCTTCTTTTCCAGCTTCAATCTGCAAGGCTAAGAAATTTCGGCACATCAAATTGCCTAGCTTGCTATCTCTATCTGGGCTTCACTCCTTCCAGAGTGCAAAACAAGGTCTTAATGCTGTTCCTTTTTTCCACCACTAGATGTCACTAAATGTCTATCTTTCAACCAGGATTTGTTTCTCAAAAGTTCAGTCCGGTATTTTTCAAAGAAAATAGAAATTTCAAAGTATTTTAAATCCCCAAAATTTTTCAATATTACAACTTTAAATTATTTCCAAATTGGCTTTATAATCTGTCTGCTTTTTTCCCAAAGGTGTTAAGCTGCTGCTGTTCTTCTAGGGGCAGGGGCAAATAAAACCCCCTCCTCTTGCTTCTGGGAGCTTTGCTTTTTGGGATTCTTTTCTCCAGGGAAAGTTTTAAAATAGTAGAAAAATACTCTCATCCAGTTCCAAATGCATTGCTTACATTTTGCTGATTAGTGCTTTTTTCCCCCGGTTGTCAGTAATTTCTGACTGGCCACCGGATTGCATCCAGTCTTTCCCCTGCTGGTTCAAAGGGCTTCCTTGGATCAAACAGATCAACCACCATCTCTCTGTGATCTATGAGGGTCCCCTCCTTCTTTGTTGCTTCTCCTGGGTGATTTTAGGCCCTTTTCGGGCCCTCAGCAGGGTGAAATAGGGTACAGAAGGCAGAGCTCCGCATCCCTACATCCATCTCACTACAATGTGAAACCAAAAGAAAATGGAGGATTTGGATTGCCAGACTGGGTTCTATATTATCAAGCAGCTGCATTAACATGGCTAAAAGAATGGATAAGTCTCAGACACAAAAGATTACTACATCTATAAGAACATGACTTACAACTTGGATGGCATGCCTTTTTATGGTATGGAAAGAACAAAATCTATAAATACTTTCAAAATCACTATATTAAAAATGCACTGCTTCTAATATGGGAAAAGATAAAAGTGAAAATTTATATGAAAATATCAGGATGGATCTCAACAGTGGAAGCGTTTGTTCACCCAAATTAATTAATTATGAGAAACTTGTGACTTATAGAGACATTTTAAATACTGAAGGGAAATTGAAAACTAAACAAGAGCTGGAAGAACAGGGCATTAAGCTATCATGGTGGCTGCACCTGCAAATCCAAATGAGATATGATGCTAAAACATATGGTTTTTACAAAGACCAGAGAGTGTTTGACCAGATACTATTGTCTTCAAATGAAAAATTGATTAAGAAACTGTATAGCTTTTTGTTAAACTTAAAGATGGAAGATGAACAAGTCAAAGAAACTGTTAGAGAATTTTAATTTCTCTATTGGTGAAAAATAAATCAGAAGCTCTCACAGTTGACTGCATTTAGCTGATTCAAATAACTTTATATTTATATAAAAATATTTACAATACCATTCTTCTTTACAGCAACATAGCTTAACGAAGACTTCTTACAGAGACAGACCAGAGACAAAACCTTGAGACTGGAAATCCAGCTCCTAACTCAATACTCTTTTTGCACAGACTCAGTAGCACTTTCTTCACATTGGCTGACTGAGTTACCACATGACTCTTCCTGTTCATGAATATTCCAACACTCCTCCCTTCATGACAGGAAGAGACATCAGACCTATTAACTTAATACATTCTTTAATTGCAAAAAACCTTGTGCCACTAACCTGGCCTTATACTGTACATCATTATTTGGCAATACCTTTTTCTTATATACCCATTTACAACCCACAGCTTTGGTTCCCTGTGGCAAAGTCACTGATTTAAATACTTCATGGTCTCCCATGGATTTCATCTCTTTATCCATGGCCTCCTTCCATCTTTCTTGTTCAGCTTTTGGTAATGCCAACACCTCTTTATAACTTCTTGGCTCATACCACACATTGCAAACCTTTACCTTGCTGGCAGAATACCTGTCAAGCAGAATTCCTTTATTACATCGCTCTGACCTACGTGGTATTAACTGCTCCTGTGTCTCAAGTCCTTCTGGCTTCATGTCTTGTTCAGCCTCTCTGAACATTGACATCTTCAATAATGATTTTTTCATCATTAGATGAGTTATTGTCACTAAACAGATCACCATCATTAAGTGAGACATACCCAGAACTTGCATTAATTCTGTCCCAATTTTGTTCTGCAAAATTGGCAGACCTTGAAATTATAATTCTTTTACTTCCATCACTAAAGCGATATCCTTTTGACCCTGGCCATAGCCCACAAACCTGAGCTTTCTTGACTTTTGCTGTCCCTTTCTTCTGATTGTTTTTGGAATATGTACCCATGCAGTACTTCCAAAAATTCTCAAATGTGCCAGTGATGGCTTTCTCCCATATAGAATGGCATATGGAGTATTATTAATGGAGGAACTCCACAGCCTGTTAACTATATAATTGACAGTCAATATGGCTTCTCCCCAATATGACCTGCTCAAACCAGAATCCTCCAATAATGAATCTTTCATTGTTTGCAAAACACCATTCCTTCTTTCAGCTACACCATTCTCTGCTGCTGTGTAAGGATTTGTACGTCTGTGTCTTATCCACAACTGCCCCAACCATTGTTGGAATTTAGTTGAATTCAGTACCTCTGTCAGTTTGCAACTGACACACTTGTTGTCTGTACCTTCTCTCTACAAAACTTAACCACTGTTTGAATTGTTGTAGCACCTCTGTCTTATCTCTAAGCTAGTAGCAAAACGAATACCTGCTATAATCATCAACAATTACCAGTGCATATTTTGCTCCTCCCAAACTGGCTTGCATAGGTCCCACCAGATCTGCATGGACCAGCTCTAGAACTCTTTTTGTTTGTCTTGTGCTACATTTACTAACTGGGAATGCCTTTGACTTCAATGCTTTGCATACTGCACAGTCCAAATATGTTTTGCATCCCTTCAAATTTAGCCCTTCTGCAAAATCTTGCATTTGCTGCAAAACTTTAAAGCTTGCATGGCCAAGTCTTCTATGTAGAAGATGAACAAATGAATCATGCTCTGCAACATTCTTAAATATATGGGAACATTGAACCTTTTGTCCCTGCAATACATATAGATTACCTTCCTTTATGCCTTCTGCACAAATATTCCCATTCCTTTTGATAAGACATTTCCCATTTACAAAAATGACCTCAAAACCTTGTTTGTCTAAATAAGACACACTTAACAAATTATGTTCCATCTCAGGTTCACAAAGCACATTGGTAAACTTTGATTCCAAATATGGAATTTTTACATTGCCTCTTCCAATGACTTTTCCTTTCTGGCCATTTGCCAAAGCCACAGCTTCTTGTGCTACTGGAACAAACCTGCAAAATAATTCAGAGTTATTAACAATTGTTTGACTTGCCCCACTATCTATTAGCCACTTGTCTCTGTTGTTGCTATAGCAAACTTTTGCAATTCCAAAATGTTCCTTTTGCAAAGCAGTCCTTTTTCTTTGCACAAATGTCTTTTTCTGCAAATTGTTCGTCTGCAAACAGTTCCTTTGCAGATGTGTCTTTTCTCCATAAATGTAGCGTCTTTTCTTGCAAAGCTGTCTGCTTGCAAAATCTCTCTTTTGTTGCAATTTGGTCCAGGTCCGATCTGCTTGTTTCTTCTCCTCTGGAGACTTGCAGTCTGGACCCCCTCCTCAGGAATTTCTCCTCCTCGTGGCTGCTTCTAAAATGGCATTTTTCTTCTTCATTAAGCAAACATGCCTTTAAAGCCTCAAAATTTAAGTCTTGCTCTTCTTTACACTTAAATATTGCAGAAACTGTGTCCCAGGTTTTATCTAAACTGTTCAACACCAATAAAACCTTCTGGGACTCAGGGAATTTAATCCCACGTTGTTCTAAGTCCAAAAATAAACTTTGCATTTTATTTAAATGCTGTTCCACAGATTCACCTGGTTGCAAACAGGCCCTGTAAAGTTTTCTTGATAATTGCACTATATTGCATGCAGAAACATTCAGGTGCACAGCTCTCAATTTTAACCAAATCTCCTTTGCAGTCTTTAAATTTGCAACATTTAGAAATTGGTCATCATCTAAATTCAAGATAAGATAAGCCATTGCTCTATCATGACTTTTCTGATCAACTGCTGCAAACACTTGTGGTGGATTTTCTACAATATACCACAGCTCTTTAGCTTTCAGCAAACATTCCATTTTTGCAGCCCACACAATGTAATTCTTCTGGCCCAAACGAGGCACACAGCTTTCTTTAAATTCCATTGCAGCCATTTTGCTAATTCTGCCTTGTTCTTATACTTTCTAAACACAGGCAATTTCTTCCAGCTTTAAATTACAATGCAGTCCTTAGTAAGCTCTGGGCCCATAACCTGTTAGAGAATTTTAATTTCTCTATTGGTGAAAAATAAATCAGAAGCTCTCACAGTTGACTGCATTTAGCTGATTCAAATAACTTTATATTTATATAAAAATATTTACAATACCATTCTTCTTTACAGCAACATAGCTTAACGAAGACTTCTTACAGAGACAGACCAGAGACAAAACCTCGAGACTGGAAATCCAGCTCCTAACTCAATACTCTTTTGCACAGACTCAGTAGCACTTTCTTCACATTGGCTGACTGAGTTACCATATGACTCTTCCTGTTCATGAATATTCCAACAGAAACAATGATAATATGGACAAAAAACTTTGGGCACAATGTAGACAGGGCTTTTTTTCTCATAGAATGCCCAGAACAGAGTTCCGGCACCTTTTTTGGATGGAACCTTATAGGGTAGGCAAGGCGGGTTGTATGACGTGTGTGAATTCCGGCACCTTTTTTTTTTTTTTTTTTTTAGAAAAAAAGCACTGAATGTAGAGTTAAAAAAATGGCAACATTTATGGGAAAGAAACTATAAAATAACAAGGGCAGCTACTTATAAAGAAAATCTATATAAAATGTTTTATAGATGGCATTTACTACCTGCGAGATTAGCAAAAATGTTTAAAAACATATCTAGCAATTATTGGAAATGTAGGCAAAAGCCAGGCATGTATTATCACCTCTGGTGGACATGCCCCAAAGGAAAAAAATCTGGTTCAAAATACATATGTGGTTAGAGAAAACGTTAAGAAAACATGTAGATTTTAAACCGGAACTATTTCTTTTAGGTATAACTGCAGAAAATTATGATAAGGGGATGTGTATATTTAACATTACATGTACTAATAGCAGCTAGAATTACATTTGCACAGCATTGGAAAAATGAAGAAATACCTGCTGATGAAGAGATAATTAAGAAAATTTTGGACTGTACAGAAATGGATACTCTTACATTGAAAATGAAAGGAAAAGAAGATACAGAATACTTCCAAACATGGGATACATTTTACCAATGGCTAGAAAAATGGAGTAGACAGTCGGAATTTAAGAAGTACTATTATTAAGTTAAATATGTGGACCCAGACAACACATTGTTTACTGAGCTCTAAAGATTTGTAATTATAAAAAAATTAATAAAATATCTTTTTTAAAAAAAAGCCACACATTGCTTTAGAGTTTCAGGTTTCATGTGTCGTAATTTAGGAATATCTAATCCCTTGGAAAAGTCAGCCTTTTCCCTTTGGGTGGCAGGTATGTTGGGCCTTATTACAAAATGTTTTTGTAACTTATTCTTGTTGAAAAGAGCTTTGTCATCCACGTTTGAAAATTACATATCTAAAGCTCTTTTGAGTGTATGAAAATAGCAGCATAAAACCAGGCTTTATGATTTTAGCCAGCTAGCCTTTTAATTAGGCAACAGCTGCTTCTGCATTTAAGCCATCATCTTTTCCACTGAGTTCTGAAAATAATTGTCCCATGTGGTAGACATGCCACTGAAATCTAGGTGCAGTTGTATGCTACAAGCTTTTGCCATTAGAGTTGTAAGTAACTGGTGCCTTGGGCATGACAATATAAGCAGTTCATAGATTTCTTGCAGACGGATATTTAGTTGTGCTATGAAATGCAACAAAGTCAGTAAACTTCATGTCAGTTTGGTTATGTTTGAATCTTTCTTGGAGTGCTTCAGAAATTGTCCGGAAAGATTAATAATGGCTGAGTTTATTTGACAAGGTTGACCCAGTTAGATGCTACTCTGGAGAAAATACTTGTATTTGGCAGTACGTTGTCTAGAAGCTCCAGTGAACTCATAATAGGTACTTTGACAACTTCTCAACTGTCATAAAACTTGCTGCTACTCTTCTTTCATTTTTACAATTAAAAAAAAATCTTCGGAAGGATATTGTGACTGGTTTACTGTGGAATTGGGGAGGGATATTATGTAGCCCATTCTTTTCTTTCTTTTGCCCATGCTTGTGGCAATACTTCAGAACTTCACTTTAGATAATCCTAAAGCTGTTTAATCGTTTGAGGTAGTCCAGACATAAACCAATACTATAAGCGTTAATTCTATCTTTATAGTAAGGTTTTAGTAACAGAATCTTACAAGTCTGAATGTACTTCCTCTGTCCCCTGTCTTTACTTAAAAAAAAAAAAAACAACCTAGGGGAGGTCCCTTCTGAGATGCTTTATTTACCTCCATCCCTTTTTTGGACTCAGATTTCTCTTATCAGGCTGCAGTTTTTCCTCCTGTCTCCCAAAGTTATTCTCACAGCACATTACAAGCAGCAAGAAGAGTAGATTAACTCTCTGTAAACTCTCTTTTCCCACGCCAAAAAAGCAGGATGAATGGAGAAGGCTAATTAAGCTTGAAGCCACCCCTTGATTGTCGGGCTAAAACTAACCCTCTCTGCCTCCATTATTTATTAGATTTGGATGTTTAGATGATGCTTTGAATTTTGCATGTGATTCAGTTGATCTTGTTGTATGAATAGAATCTAAGCGTACAAAATATAAAAGATTCAAAAATGAAATAGATATGGCCCCTACTTTCCAAGTGTTCCAGGAGTCTTTTAAGATGTGAGTCTGTTCCCAAGCATAGAATTAGGCATTTGTGTGGCTCCTGTTGAATATTTTTTTGAATAATATTAATGCAGTTTTGTTTGGGCAATTATTTTTTATAATTAAAATATACGTTTCTATTTTAAACTTTGTAAATCACCATGTTGTAATTTGATGGCCTCAATCTTCAATAAATTAAATTATTTGCATTTTTTACAAGCACAAAGGAAACAAACAAGTTTTGACAGGCCAACTGATTCCTTTTTATTCTTCTATTGTAGAAAGGAACTCAAAGGGTTTGAAAGAAATGAACAGGTTGATTTTTTAACCAGTTGGGGCTAGTAACAGATAGAAGACTAAAAGAAGAGGAGTCTGGCCTAGAATGAAATAAATCATAGTGTTGGAAGGAATCTCAATGCCATCCATTCAAAAACTCTTCTCAATGCAATTTAGATAATTAGTTTCTTCTTAAAGGTATCCCACAAAGGAGACACACCACTTTCCAAGATACTGTATTTCTCTGCCAACTTTTCTCACTATTAGCACATATCTGAGGCTAAACTAAGAACCTGGTTCTCTGCAGTTTCTAGTCATTTGTCCTATTCCTTCTCTCTAAAACAACAGAGAATTTTGTTGTGCAGATATGTGAAGACTGCTATCATAAACCCTTTTAGTCATGTCTTTCCTTGACTCTTACATAAATAACATCCAGCCTACAATCAAAGGATGTAGTCCGTAAGAGCTAAGATCATGCTAATTTTATTTTGCATTCCGTATCAACTTAGATGACAGCTCAGACTCCAGCAGAGAATGACAAAGCAAAGATCCCAGTTTTATTTTCCCTTGAAGTTTAAAGCTTAAAGAAACAAAGAAACAAACATAACATCTGTAAGCAGGATAGGGGAACACAAACCAACATGACAGGAAGCTCCTATGGTGCCTTTTTTTTTTTAAATATCAAGGATTACACAAAAGAAAATAGCAAGTTTGCAAAACTGCTCCTCGCAAATATCATTTCCAGAAATGAAATATGTTGCTTTTCTATGACAACAACAATATTGGTAGTCAATATTCTCTGTTCCCAGAGAGCTATGAATGAGAAAATTAACCCAAGAAATCTTTGCAGTCTGACAGGGTTCCCTCCCCCTGCCCCTCCATTCTATAGCTGTGTTGTGTTAGGTACACATTGTCAGGCTGCGTTATGGCATGTCCTATTATACTTGATATGATGTGACAGGACACTGAAATGGAATGCAAAGAATATTAACATAGCACTGAGGCAAAGCAATTTCTTGTCAGATCACTTTCCTACTGTTTCAAGAAAACTCATAATACCAATTCTGAGGGATGTGATGCATTGATAATCTAAAAAGAAATAGCCTATTGGTATTATCTGTCAAGACCAGCCACTGCCTTAAAAATTCACAATGGCATGCTGCTTTCCTTATAAAAAGGAGTTCTGTATAGTTTGTTTAATACCAGTAGTCAAAATATTTTCAGAGATGTTTCCTAGTGTTAACTCAGAACTTGCACTGAAACTGTTTACCAGCCAAATAACCTTTCTTCTTTCTCCTAAAATAGCAGTTTTTACTGATTGGCTAGAATGGCAGTGGAATAGCATTCAAAGGGTTTATAGTTCCTTTAAAAATTAGAAATCTTGTCTTCTTTCCAAGGATGATTAACGTAATGTATCTGTTCAAGGACAGCAGTTAAAAGAGGGTGATTGTAGAGTCACAAACTGAGGTTTCTATCAAATGACCTATTTGATTAGGCCACCTTCACTGTTCTGACATAACGTATTTACCTAAAAGGAAGATGAGATTGCCCCTTTGCCAAGTTACCTTTGGTTCAGTCATTTTACATTTGTAGAAAAGAGGCAGAGATTTCTGAAACTGAATTGTTCCTGTTAGAATTCTAGAAAAATGGATTAGCCACTAAGCAAAATAAGCACATGCTTAGATTACCAAGGGAAGATGGGCACCACAATTTTTTCCTCTTAGCTACTATGCCCATTCACTGGGCATATTCTTTCATTGACAATATCTAACTTTAGTTTTCTGCACTTATTGAGTGGAAATGTCTTGTCAGTTATGCAATGGAAAGGCGAGGGACACCATTATTGGGCTGTGATTAGGGCATCATTTGGCCTTAATTTGGCCCTGATAATGAGCCCATGGTTGGAAAGTTTCCATTATTCCCTGACTTCATATTCATATTTCTATTTACTCTCAAGTAAAAGGAAGAAATGGCAGAAACCTACATCCCTATCTTCTTTCATTTTCATTTATTTTCAACATACAAACGACAAACAATTTATATCTTTCTTGTCTAGTTTTCTCTGCCATTATCTCTTAACCCCTTTCCTTTCTTTCTCTCCTCAAAGTAGTCATCCCTTCCCTTCGTCCCATCTCCATACTTTTACTACTACTACTACTATTACCACTACTACTACTACAATCTCCTCCTCCTTTTTATTCTCCTCCTCTTCTTTCTCCCCCTTTGCAATTCCTAAGAAAGGAAAGGGATTCTATTTCAGTGTAAAGTATAGAAAGTTTTATGTGTATATATGCAGATGGAGAATCAGTTTAATAAATAAGTTGGTGTTTGTGTAGCCAATTCATTTCAAATAGCTATTGAAGAAAACATTTATTGTTCATACCAGGAAATCTGAGATAAAGACCAGACTGGGAAGTCAAAGGAAATGCGAAGAAGGAAGTGGCAAACCATTTCCAAGAAAACAAAGCATCTTAGGGTAAATTGTATTCATACAAATAGGAGAATTTAAGATTCTCTTTCTACAGTCTTACACTATAATTAGAATTGGATTCCATGTTGCTACTAGGTTTCATCCTGCTCAATTCAAAAAATTCATTTATTTATTTGCTTGATTTTTATAGCCACTTTATGTATACTCTGGGAAGTACACATCATAAAACCAATTAAAACAATTTAGATACTACGCAATAAATATATATATGGCACCAAATGAAAACTGTTACTATAAGCAGTAATACAGCAAGAAAACAGGGTCGTTAATCTACTTGGACCCCAGGCTGGGCACAAAACCAAGGGTTGGGATCATCCTGATATTTGAAGGGAAAATATTCCAGGGGCCAGGAGCTACAGCAGAGAAGGCACATCTCCTGATTCCTGACAGCTGATAGGTCATTTGAGGCTTGACACTGCTTTTGGAAATAAGGAGACAACATGATTCCACATGACCTCTTTCTGGAGCAAAAGGAAAAAAATAGTCATATAGACTTTTCTATATGCTTTCCCCTCTCAATAGAGGAGGAAGACAACATTATTTATCTACGTATGAAAGTAAAAAAATGTGTGGAGCATGTGTTTTGAGTTTCTGATTCTCAACACAAATAAAATAAATTGTTTATACATTGACTGATTGATTTATTGATTTATAAAATTTATTGGCTGCCCATCTTACCATAGGGTAACTCTGGGTGGCTTACAGTTATATCTAAGTTAAAACATAAAAAGTTAAAAACAAACATTAAAACCAATGACACATGGGAAGGGCAGGGGCGGACGGGGTGGGGGAGTGGTTTGATTATTGTTTGTTTCATTACTATATAGCCCTTCTTCATTAAAGACATCAGGGCACTATACAAAAAAATATTTAAAAAATCTTCAGTTAAAATATTAATAATCTGGTATGAAATAGGAGCAAGATATAATATAACCAATCAACCAAAATTCTTTAATGTGTCCTCATTAAGAAGATTCTGAGCCTTGGAAGTGAGTGATGAAGAAATATCTTCATATTACCAGTTATTATCATTTGTAAGTCAGATCTTTGCAGCCAGGGGCAGAAGAATATACATGTGAAATAGGATTTTTATTTTACTATAAAATTCCTGGTGCTGCAACACACTTCCTCTCCTGAATTTAAATCAGAAATACCTTCAAAATGAAAAGGCTGAGATAAAGTTAGGCAGATGCTGTTCCTTTATTCCCATCTCCCTTAAAAAGTCATATGAAAAAAATTCATTTAGATTCCAAACATTAATACAATACAGAGTGGTCCAATGTGGAGAAAGTGTAATACATTTTCCTAATCCGATTCATACACAGTCCCAGAAGAAAAAGCAGGAATTGTCCTCAACATACAATGTAATGACTGCAATAGCCACTATGTAGGACAAACAGGGAGAAGACTGGCAGAACGCATCAATGAACACCAACTAGTAGTCAGAATAAATGATGAAAACTTTTAATTTCACAATCTATGGACACACTTAATCATAGTTTCAACTGGGAAATTGTGACCATCCTAGACCAAGCTATATCCAAAACTGCTAAGGAATTTCTAGAAGCCTGGCACTATGACAAATTAGTCATCAATAGACACATAAACAATATATACATATTATGCAAAAGAGACAATGAACAAACAAAAAGGGAGCAAAAAGACCAAAACATCTCCTCACCAGCAATCAACACCCAGATGAGCATAGAATAACTCCAAGATTAACATCAGACCAATAATCAAGAAGTAAACAATATCCCAATCAAGGTACTGTCAAAGAAGCAAACAATAGCTAGCCCAGCCAAAGAACTTCCAACAACACTGACAGGGCAAGCCATTAGAATATAAATTGAGAGCAAACCCCACTCCTTACTAGCACTGATGATGTTATCTAGCTTGGGTAATGAAATGTCTGCAAGAAAACAACTAAGCTCAGTGGGCAGCAAGGACCTCTGATGCATTCCAGATGGGTTGGGTCAATAGCACTCAAAATGTGCAATTAGCATAACCAAAATAAAATGTCCAGCCAATTGTATGCTCAGTACCACTTCAGGTACCAGCAAGGGTAGATGAGCTAAAGACAAAATAAAAGAAAACTCAAGATGAAGGGCACAACCATGTGAATGAAGCCCTGTCCCCTTTTAATGTGCATTATACCCATGTAAATATCGGGCAGGCTGCAATCTCATAGTTTTGTCTATCATCTTAACTTTTTTTTTTTTTTTTTTTTTACATTCAGACTATGGTGTGCCAAGGAATCCAAATTGCTGACTACCAGCCAAGAGTTGAGAATTGGAATCATTACTCTTATTTCATCAATGAGTGCTGGCATTTCAAATTAATGGAACAAGATCAAATGCTATTTTTTGTACCGGGAGTAGTTTCACTGCTTGGAACAAGGTATATATTTAAATTTAGAGTTATTTTACCAACCTCAGTGGTTTTTGGACGTTACAAATTGCTTTGTTTACAATCCTAAAATGACTTTGCCTAAACTGCATAAATGCGGTGAAGTAGGCTTGTCTTACATCATTAGTTTGGTTTTCATCCTTTGTGAGTTGAATTTGAAGTTAAATTATGTGTTTGCTCATGTAATTCATTGAAACATTTTAAAATGCCACTGGCAAGGCCTATTTAGCATGGAAACATTTACTTATTTACATTTTAGAATTTGCATACTGAAAGATAAGCTATATTTAACAACTATGCAGTTGGGTATGAATGGTTTTATACAAAAAGCTGCTATTGTCTTATGAATATTTTCAATGTTCATCTCAAACTGAATGTATTATGCAGTGGGTGATGTTTATGACAGAGCAGGCTATATTTTTTTTTTATTTAGGTGAATAAATCATGAAGGAAGCATACTCTAATTTTGCAAGCAATTTCTTGTACATTTAGTACAAAGCCATGAAAATTACTCTTATTATGTAACTAATAATAGATGACTTGTGAAACATGAACATAACATGTCTTTTTTGTTATTGTTATGTTAAAGGAAGGGTGGGGAGAGGGTGTTTTTGCAGTCCCTTAAAAACTTTCTCTATATTACAGTGGAAGAGTAAGTTTCCTATAAATTTCCTATAAATTTAAAACCAGAGATGAACCAAACTGGAAGGTATTTTTTTATAGAAATAGTTTGTTTTAGAAGGGAGGCCAATCTTAAGTGCATTCCTACATTTTCAGGCAATGGGAGAATCGGGATCTGCATAAGCATACCAAGCATTTTATAGACAGTTTAACATATATGTTCTTTGCATTTTTGCCTCCCAGCCTCCCCCCTCCCCATATTTTGAGGAGACAGTTTTCATTTGGATATTATATCTAATAAAGAAAAAATGAATCTGCATTTCCCACAAAAACAAACAAACATTTCTAGCTCTTTGCAGAAAGCAAGTAGGAGAAAGAAATACAAGGAATCAAACATTATAGTACACAAAGATGCACCACAATTACTGGAATACTTTCAAAGTTATCCTATAGTTTGCTACAGTAAATCTACTTGTCTGAATCTTTGTGTCCTGGGAAATATATTTTTGCAGTATTTTGTCTTGTTAGCTGAGGCTGACCACGTGATGGGCAAGGCAACAATCAACATATATATCATGAGTTAAAGAACCTCTTCTGTGAAAAATGCTCCCTGGAGATCAGTGGTGCAGAGATTGCCAAAATTTCTGAACTACTACCTTGCCAACTTGGTTGATCATGTAGGTTTTGTCAGATGATTAGATCGTTTTGTTACTTTTCTGACTGGCTACAGGAACAGTTCTGCTAAGAGTATTTTCAGTTATGATATGTGGACTATTAGGAACCTGTTCAAGTTTTGCTTAGCTGCAGTTTCAGCTACCTCAGAAACTTGTTGCACCCGTTTTTCTTGAATGTGTGATCTGCTTGTTCTGCGTCACCATTTTATATGGTGGAAATAAAGCATGATTAATTCTATTTTGTAGCAAACACACAAACACACACACAATATATGGATATGTATATTTATTTTTGTGAGCAGTATATATATATATATATATATATATATATATATATATATGTGAATATATGTGTACATACAGATACATACACACATATACATATAAGCATGCTATGTATACACATATATAAATACAAATATATATAAAATAAATAACATAAATAAAGTAAAATATCAACTAAAAAGATTTTCTCCAGAATATGAGCAGTCTATGTATATATTGATTAAAAATATTAATATAGCAAATTAATGGCAATAGTTAGAATATCCAGACATTAAGTGTGGAGTAAGTGGAGCCTGCATCAAAGCCCTGACTACAGTACTGTTCCTGAAGTCTGTTTGTATTTCTTCCATGTAATGCTCCTGACATTCAAGCATGAGTAAGATCTTCCCCTTTGCAAGATGAAGAAAGAGTGAAAAAAAAAATCTAAATTTATCTAAAATACTGTGCAAAGATAGACAAGAAGGTCTTGAGCTGATTCTTTGAGCAGTGAAAAAACCTTGTCTGACACTTGAGCAATAATGTCTGAAAGCAAAAGGCGTTCCTTGAGCAAATGGAACTGTCAGAACCACTTGATGTCTGCATATATTTATCTGCTTAAAAAAATTCTACATGGGCTGATATGGATAAGGTGCCACTAATGTATCAGGCCTTAAATGCAAAGGCAGCATGAGGGCAAAATCACCATAAGCCTCTCTTTTATCAAGCTATATTTTTTCCTCCCTTTGAATTTCCTAGTTTATATCCTATGCCTTAAACAATCTGCCTGGGATTGTTAATGAAAGAAAAGTGGTAATAATAGCATAGTCAAAATGTAGAGTTCTTCATGGAAAAAGAGATGCCAGATGTTCAAGCAAAATGAGCCATTATTTCTGCTGCATGCTATATAACTGAGAAATACCAAACAACAACAACAAACATTCAATATGGGCTTAATTGATAACAGAAAGGACTCTGATGTGGAATGTGTTCAGACAAATGGGAATTCCAAAGCATCTAATTGTCCTCATTAGTAACCTATATACAGGTCAGGAAGCCACAGTGCTGACAGAACATGGCAAAACAGACTAGCTCCAGGTTAGTAAAAGAATGAGACACGATTCTTATTTACAGTATTCAATCTACAGATATTAAGAGAAGCTGGATTTGAAGATGAGTGTGGTTTTAAAACTAAAGGAAGAAACTTCAATAACTTATATAGTATGCTGATGACAATTCCCCAATAACTGCAAATGCAAGGGATCTACGGGCTCCACTTATAAAAGTCAAAGAGCATAATAAGAAAATGAGAATAGAATATAGAATATTCTTTTATTGGTCAAATGTGATTGGACACACAAGGAATTTGTCTCTGGTGCATAAATTCTCAGTGTACATACAAACAACAAAGTGATAATCATTAGATACAAATAGGACAAGGTAATAAGAAAGATGAGAAAGATAATAATAATACAGCCTGTCTACATGGGTAAATATCCTTAGGCAGTGCTGTGGGAATTAGGTATTCAGCAGAGTGATGGCACAGGTGAGGGTGGGGATGGGGAAAATTGTCTTTGTGTCTAGTTGTTTTGGCATGCAATGCCCTATAGCAGTGTTCTGAGTGGAGGCGTTGAAATAGTTTATGTCCAGGATGTGAGGGATCTGGGATATTTTCTCAGTACTCTTTCTGTCTTGTGCAGTATACAGGTCAATGGAAGGCAGGCTGGTTGCAATTGTTTTCTGTGCAGTTCCAAGTATCCATTGAAAAGACTAATGAGACTAAGAAGTCTGGACAGCCATTTTTCCAGAATAGTGTAGGATTTCCTGCCAGGGGCAGGGAGTTGGAACAGGGTCCCTTCCAACCCTATTATTCTATATTCTAAACTAATCCTTAATCATAAGGAAGAGCAAACCAATGACAGGTACATGTACGTGTGTTTGTTGTTAAATAGTTTTCTTTTTGATTTATTATGTTTATATTGCATGTATTTGAAACAAACAAATAAATGGAACAGTGTCCTCTACTACATGTGAGGGACCATTTTAACTTCTGTGTTAGTCTGTAGAATGCAGGTAATTTTCAGATCCACACCCTTTCTACTGCTTCTTAATCTTCAACAACTGTCACTAGATTGGATATCTTGCTCCAATATTAGGGCTGGCTGTTAGGTTGAAATACCTGGCAGCTCATCTAGGACAATCTCCATCACCTTTGACCTTTAATTCTAGCAGGTTGCCCGTTGAAAGGGTCTATAACTTGGAAAGGGCGAATCTGTCAATTTTGATTTTTCTCATTTTCCTGGCTGAAAGTTCATTTTGGCTTTTTTTTATTGTCAAGGAAAAAAAGAAAATAAGAAGATGGAAACTTCACAAACACTTTGCACACTTTTATTCTTCACATATGCGGCTATCATTTATTGCCACAATTCTCCTAGTATAATGCATTTTACATTTTCCCTAGTTCATATATGTTTAACATGGTTCATTAATATGTGTATGTGCTTTCTCGTGGGGCTTAACACATTCAGATTTTTATAGCAGATTTATTACTTGTAGCATACCAGTTTATTTGAGGAGGTACTCATTACGTAAATACATATAAAAATTCAGATCAAAGTATTTCCCCCCCTCATGGTATACTTAAAACACAAGATCATGACACAAGCCATTGCTGACCATTATTCAAACTTCTGAACTTCTGAATTTAGATGGACTCAAGCCTTGGCCTCAGTCCTTGGACTGTGTGGACTCAATATAAATCTGAGTTTGTAGGTGCATTTTGATTCTCCTTTACCCCTATTCCCTTACTAAGCAAATTTTTTTCATCCTGAACTTTTTAATTCATCTTACAGCATTAGTGTTACTAATGTTTTTCAGAAAGGCCAAAGAGATATGTAACACATTTTCATCCCTGTTTCTCCCATTTCTTTATATAAGACTTACGTAAGATTTTGACTTAAAATCCAAGAATAAACTTATAAAAGTGTGTTGGTCTTTTTAAAAAAAAACTGCAAAAGACATGGATACTATTCAGCATCTCTGAACAGATGTAAGCCACTCCAAAACTGAAATGTTTAATTTATTAAGAGAAATGATGAGAGATGATTGACTACTAAGGTAAAATACTGAGTGAATACAGCCTAGTTACTCAGTATGTATGCATGAGTGGATTGTTCCAATTACATGCAAATATAGCTTGTTTGGTATCTGACAGAGCTTAAGAAACAGTCAGGCTGAGGTATTAGTGGTGAAATGCTTCTGCTTTGGTATTTTCGTTACTCTGTAAAATGAAGTCCTTCTAAATACTTTGTCCCATGAGATACATACAAAATGACAAGTAAAGGTGTCTGGTTTTATCAAAGGTTGCTATGGTTTCAGTGGAACCTACCCCAGGATTTTAAGAAATTGTGATGAAATTGAAAATGGACTGCAAAATAAAATTTTAAGCATCTTATAAAAGGAAACTTTAAGGCTGGATTCTCATATTTTGACTTTCTATAGAGATTTGGTGATTATTGCTTTGCATATGGTGACTATTTCTGAACATGTTTGATGTGGGGCTATCTGAGGTGAGCTTTGTGATCCACAGACTTGAAATTGCTATAAGTACACCAGGATTGTGTCAGTTTTTGTACACAGTAGCACATATTGGTCAAGTATTCATATTTACTGAAGATGGAGCCAGATATTGATCATGTATGATTTATTACAGTAACAAGGGAATGAAAATATTGATTGTGTGTGAATAAATGATACTAAATCTTTTAAAATTCTTGTTTTAAAATAGATTTTCAAAATTATTGACAATGCTAACTATCCTCTAATTATACCTTTTAGATGAAGAGAAGACTACTGCTACATCCATTACATGCATCATTCTGATTTTAGGCTGAAATAGAAGAGCAATAAGTGCATAAGCTTGGTTTATGAGGTATTAAAATGAATTATCCCAATATTTGAGTAAGATTGCATGGAGCAAAGTAAAATTCTCCATGACAGTACTTGCTATTTACTTAGCCAAAAATATAGGATTTTTTTTTTTTGACTTCCCAATCTAGACTACAGGCAGTCCCTGAGTTAAGAATGAGTTCTGTTTTTAACTCTGTGTTTAACTTGAATTTGTATATAAGTCAAAAAGTGTACTTTCAAATCAACTGTCTATTATTAAAAATGGTGGAAGGCATTGTCTTTTTTTGGGCCATCTATCTGCTGAAGCTACACAATGCTTTCAGAAACTGTTGAAAACTGCTGAAAACAGGCTGCATATTAAAAATGCAGGTTGAAAAGCACTCAAGCAGTTGACAAGGTTACGGTTACTCTTGACAGAGCATCCATTTTATTTATCCTATTTATATGGCTGCCTATCTCACAAAATGTGAGTCTGGGCAATGTACAAACCCCCCTACAAAATAGCAATATAAAAAGCAACCAACAATTAAAACATTAAAAGTATAATCAAAAGATAAGGAAACAGTGTCAGATATTATGAAAAATGTAACCACCTCATCAGTTCACCATTCCCTTGAGGCCCCCAGGAGTGTTGACGCAACCAGGTTTTGAGGGACTTCTGCCTCCATAAGTTGACAGGAATGGGGCCAGTGGTGGGATTCAAATAATTTAACAATCAGTTCTCAGAACGGAATCCTTTAAGAGCTTTTCTGCTCATCATTAGTTATGTTCTGTATAGCTAGACAGGAAAAAGTTCCAGAGCCACAACCCCAGCTAATACTTGGTGGCCTCTCCCCCTTTCTCATATACACCAGTCGGGAAACTAGAGAGATGAAGCATCTGTTCCTGAAATTACCTCTGAGAAGCACCATCTAGTTTTCACCTGAGTGATGTGATCGAAGGCGTCACATATACTTTTGGTTTATAATAATAATAATAATAGTAGTAAAGTTGGAAGGGACCTTGGAGGTCATCTAGTCCAACCCCCTGCTCGGGCAGGAAACCCTACACCATTTCGGACAAATGGCTGTCCAGTCTCTTCTTAAAAACTTCCAGTGTTGGAGCATTTACTGCTTCTGGAGGCAAGCTGTTCCACTGATTAATTGTTCTCACTCTCAGGAAGTTTCTCCTTAGTTCTAGGTTGCTTCTCTCCTTGATTAGTTTTCACCCGTTGCTTCTTGTCCTGCCTTCAGGTGCTTTGGAAAATAGCTTAATTCCCTCTTCTTTATGGCAGCCCCTGAGATATTGGAATACTGCTATCATGTCCCCCCTTGTCCTCTCTTCGTTAAACTAGACATACCCAATTCTAGCAACCGTTCCTTATATGTTTTAGCCTCCAGTCCCCTAATCATCTTTATTGCTCTTCTCTGTACTCTTCTAGAGTCTCAACATCTTTTTTACATCGTGGTGACCAAAACTGGATGCAGTATTCCAAGTGTGGCCTTACCAAGGCATTAAAGAGTGGTATTAATACTTCACGTGATCTTGATTCTATCCCTCTGTTAATGCAGCCTAGCATTGTGTTGGCCTTTTTGGCAGCTGCAGCACACTGCTGGCTCATATTGAGGTGATTGTCTACTAGGACTCCGAGGTCCCTCTCACAGTTACTACTATTGAGCATGGTGCCACCTATGCTGTACTTGTGCATTTGGTTTTTCTTGCCTAAATGTAGAACCTTGCTTGTTTCACCATTGAATTTCATTTTGTTAGTTAGTGCCCAGTGTTCAAGTCTGTCCAGATCCTTCTGTATCTGAAACCTGTCTTCTGGAGTGTTGGCTATTCCTGCCAGCTTGGTGTCATCTGCAAATTTGATGAGTTCCCCATCTATCCCTTCATCCAAGTCATTGATGAAGATGTTGAAGAGTACTGGGCCCAGAACAGAGCCCTGGGGCACCCCACTACACCCTTCCCTCCATATAGATGCAGTTCCATTGAGGACCACTCGCTGAGTACGGCCGGTCAGCCAGCTACGGATCCATCTGGTGGTGGTTCTGTCTACCCCACATTTTTCTATCTTGTCAAGTAGTAGGTTGTGATCTACTTTATCAAATGCCTTACTGAAGTCCAAGTAAATTATGTCCACAGCATTCCTCTGATCCACTAATTTTTTCACTTGGTCAAAGAATGCAATAAGATTTGTCTGGCATGATCTATTTTTGACAAACCCATGTTGGCTTTTAGTAATGACTTTGTTTGCCTCTAGGTGTTCGTTGATTCGTTGTTTGATTATCCTTTCCAGGATCTTCCCAGGTATTGAGGTCAGGCTGATAGGTCTGTAATTTCCTGGATCCATTTTTTTTCCTTTTTTGAGGATGGGAACTACATCAGCTCTTTTCCAGTCCTCTGGTAGTTCCCCTGTGTTCCAGGATCTTTGGAAAATATAGTTCAGTGGCTCCGATATCACTTCTGCCAGTTCCTTGAGAACTCTGGGGTGTAATCCATCTGGTCCTGGCGATTTGAACTCATCTAGGCTGGACAGGTGCTCCCTAACCATTTTCTTGCCTATCTTAACTTGTGTTTCTGTTTTGTTTTTTATGGCACTATTTTTGATAGGTTGGTCTGTTTTTTCCCTTTGTGTAAAGACAGATGCAAAACACAAGTTAAATAGTTCTGCTTTTTCCCTGTTGTTTGTCACCTTCTTGCCACTTCCACCCACTAATGGACCAATCTTTCCTTCACTTTTTTCTTGTTTTTTACATGTTGAAAGAAGCTTTTTTTGTTATTTTTGACTTTGGTCGCAAGCCTTAGTTCATTTTGAGCCTTGGCTTTCTTCACTTCATCTTTGCAGGCTCGGGCTATTTGCTGATATTCTGACTTAGTTATGTTTCCCTCTTTCCACTTTCTATACTTGTCCTTTTTATCTTTCAATTTGTCAGAGATTTCTTTATGCAGCCATGCTGGTTTCTTTTGAGAGCTGTTGTTTTTCCTCTTTGTTGGTATTGTGCTAAACTGTGCTTTTATTATCTCATTTTTCAAAATTTCCCAAGCTTCTTGATTTGTTTTCCCCTTGAGGATTCTCATCCATGGAATCCTTCCCAAGCCCTCTCTAAGTTTATTGAAATTAGCTCTCTTGAAGTCCAAGACTCTAGTTTGACTGTGTTCTATTGGTTGTGCTTCTATAATGTTGAATTCTAATTTTGCATGATCACTTCCTCCCAGGGTTCCTATGGCTTCAACACCGTCTATCATTTCATCTCTGTTAGTGAGAATTAGATCCAAGATGGCTAATCCCCTAGTTCCCTTCTCTACTTTTTGGGAGACAAAGTTGTCTGCTAGGTTTGCCAGGAACCTGTTTGATCTTCCACTTGGTTCGGAGTTTGTCTCTGTTGCTCCTCTTTTGGACTTTTGGGGAGGGTTTTTTTTTCCCTGCCTGGAAGGATTTATCATAACTGGTTCACCAAACTCAACAAAAAATTAGGTATTGGCTTTGCCGGGCCGTTGCGAACTGACTGAATCCCACCATTGGAGAAGGCCAACCTCACCTTGGGGTGGTAGTGATGGATGATGTTCCACAGGGTGGATGCACAGCACAAAAGGTCCATCTCCTGGGTTTTGCTAGGAATAGCTCCTTAGCAAACAGGGGCCATAATATTCATCTTCTGCCAAATTTGATGGGATGGACAGATGTAATCAGGGACAAGTGGTCCCTCAAATAACTCATCCCCATGCCATGAAGGCCAAAACCATCAACTGTCCATGGAAGCAAACTTGTAACCAATGAAGTTTGCAGAGCCGAGGTGTAATGTGTGCTATTCTAGGGGCATGCATAACTGCCTTTGTCACTATATTCTTTACCAGCTGGAGCTTCCAGATATTTTTCAAGGGCACCTCCATATACATCACATTACAGGAGTCCATCCTGGAGGTGACCAGGAGATAAATGGTTGTAAAGAGAGGCTCCTGATCCAGGAATGTGCAACTAGTGTACAACATGAAGCCATGCAAGGGCCTTCCTAATGACAACTGCCACCTGCTCTTTGATAATGGATATTGACCATTGGTAATGTTTGAATAAATAAATATCTTGGGAATCAAACAACCTTTACAGATCTACATTTCCAGGGATCCATGAGGAAGTTTTAAATGAGGAAGCACCTCTCTAACGCTTAATGAAATTAAAGTACTAATGAGCTTTTAATCTGAGCTCTATTTTTCCTCACTTCATTTCACAATATGTTTCTAATTAGGTGCCAGCAGTGAATCAGGAAATAGTGAATGTAGAGATTATTCAAAGTATCTTCTGCTTTAGTGTTTGATAGGCAGACAGAAAATGGGAGATTAGAACAGACTTCTATTTGCAATAGGCAGCTGGGTTATGAAGAAGAGCTACCTAAGATTTTGCCTGGTGTCTTTCAATTTAGGATTTTCTTTAAACCCACACTTACCCTTCTTAATATTTTTCGTATTTTCATTTATTTGCAAAGACCAGCAAATAAACTTGAAGCATATCTGCAAGGCATGTGTTGATAAACAACAGATTCTTTTAGATGGCCACTTGAGGATTTTTTTTTTTTTACAAATGTGAGGTTACTGAGTTGACACTATTAAAGATTTATTCTTTTAAAGAAGTCAGAGAATGAATGCAGCTCTCTTTAGATCTTGTACATACATTTCCCTTCAAAAGAGGGAGGGAGATCCCAAATAGAGCAGGGCTCTTCAAACTTGGCCCTTTTATGATATGTGGACTTCAACTCCCAGAATTCCTCAGCCAGAATTCTAGGAGTTGAAGTCTACAAGTAGAGAGAAATGCTGGTAGGATGTGTGTCCTTAAGCAACAAATCCTAAGTATATGGAACATTTACTATAATGTTTGATTCTGTAGGGTAGAAGTTGGATGTCCCAAACCACCTTTCCTTTGAAGTCTACATATTCTGGCTCTACCTCCTACTTTGGCACAATGTCTTGGAAAATTCTGTTTCTTTTACCCATCATCTGGGAGATACCTCAGCTGGCATTCTCTCCAACCCCAGCATAGTTGTCAGAGATAGGACTGTCCAGTTTCATCATGTGCTGCCATTCCATAATTCAAAGGTCAAAGTACAAAACAGTATTTTTTATATAAGGCTATGTTCTGGCTATATAGCATATAGGCATGTAGCTAGGTTCTTCTTTCCCTGAGGACAGACTATGCTCTAAGGATAAACAAAATAATTTTTTATTTTTTTAAAAAAAGAGAAAAGTGATGCACACATACATTTTTTAAAATGAGAACATTTTCTCTATTTTGCATCATTCCTCTTACATCAGATCTGCAGTTAATTGTTTTGTTAATACATCCACCATGATCACAGAAACATAGAATGCTCAAGAGCAGCTGAATGTCTATATGTCTGTCCAGTCTGTTTTATGCTTAAACACTCAGCCATAATTGTTATGGTGGTGTCAGAGTATTATTTCAAATAATAAAAACAGTAACCTTTTAAGAAAGGGAAGACTTGAGTGTGTGAATTGTTTCTTGAGCTATCAAGAGTCTTATATTTAGAAAATATTAAACAGAAGCATAAAGACAGAAAATGTAGACTACCCTGTTCCTTTGTCCTTTCTTTGCTGTCTGCCAGTAATCCCTAGATCAAGATGCTGATTTCCCCCAAATTCATTTATAATGAAACATCTGGTTTCCCTGAAGTAACATGTGTTTCAGAGTTTTTTTCTGGGACATTTGTGGATGAAAGCTGCGTTTGTTTGTCATTTAACACTTTTTCATCTCACTCTGCTAATAACCTGATGTTTAATTTTATGCAGTTGCTATGTGGAGTACTCATAAATATGGCTTTTGTTCCACTCTCTCTGTCCTTCCAGTATAGTTAAATTTAATACATAATGCTAAGTATTTGAATTTATCCATTGGAGAAAATTTGTTTTCACTTTGTCATTATGGGGCACTGAGTTTAAATGAAAAAAAAAAAAGAATTTCAACAATTGTAGAATCAGGCTGCAGCATAACAAAACTGACAAAAGTGAAGGGCGTCTGAATACTTTTTAAATGTATTGTATATGTGTATATATATATATATATATATATATATATATATATATATATATACACTAAGAAATAAAAAATGAGCACCAGGAAAAGTTAAAACATTAAAAGTTTTATAAAACGTTAAAAGTTTAAATATAAAACATTTAAAAGTTTTTTAAAAAGCAGACCTAGCTTTCGTTGGCTCCTGCCAACATCATCAGGGTGCAAATGAATCAGTGGGAGAGACATTTATAAACAAGTCAGTGCCTGCGCTCGACTCCTGGACCGCGTAACAGGTCCCAACTGGTCAATCGTTGCACATGTGTCAATTTCTACATAATTGCTCAGTTTGTCCTCATTCTCCCCATCCACATGCGTACTAGCTTTCACTTTCCCACCTCTCTGCATCTGTGACTCAAGAGGGCACATAGCCTTTCTACAATTCAGGCGTTTGGCTGTTTCCCCCACATAGTTGCCTTGGCAATTCCTACAATTGATCTTATAGACAACAGATGATTTCTCCATAGGAAGTAGGGGGTCTTTTGGGCAAATGATTTTAGACCGTAAAGTTTGATTTGGCTTGTGAGCCACCTCTATTCCATGGGGGGCCAGCAATCTGGCCGTGGCCTCTGAGATATTGTTAATGTATGGGAGGGAGATGCGTGTTCTCTGTAAGGAGGGTTCTTCCCTACGTTGGTTGGCCCGAAGATGGGTTGTTACGCTATGCTGTCTGATGAATCTTAATGGGTAACCGTTATAACGGCATATGCGAAAGAGGTGTCTCCTCTCTTCATTCCTATACTCATCCGTACTGCAGTGGGAGTCAACGTGCTTAAATAACGTTTTAATGCAGCTGATTTTATGGGAAACTGGATGATTACTCTGATAATGGAGGATCCTGTCCGTGTGAGTTGGTTTACGGAACACTTCCGTATGCAAGGATCCATCCAACTGGCGATGGATAGATACATCCAAGAAGGCAAGGGTGTTATGTTTTTCCTCCTCCACAGTAAATTTTATATCAGAGTAGATGGAATTCATTATTCCCATAAATGCAGCTACATGTTGTCTTTTGACAACAGCGAACGTGTCGTCCACGTACTTCACCCAAAACTTGGGTTGGTATAAAGCCATAGCCTTATGTTCAAGTTGCTGTAGGACCACCTCAGCCACAATACTAGAGATGGGGGAGCCCATCGGAGTTCCCTTGATCTGTTCATAGATGGAGTCCTGAAATGTAAATATATATACACATAAACAAACACAGACACACAAACATACTGTGTATGGGGTAGGAGTGTGCGCATGTGTATACAGACGTAATCATGTACGGAAATGTATGCAATATTGGATTAATTTATGCACTTAGAAAGTTATTGATAAATGTGATTGTCCCTTCCCCTAAATGGAACTCATGAGTAAATGCAGTCAGCAGAAATCCACAATTTTATTAGCCAATTAAAATCTGTAGCAAAATAATGAGTTAAATGTAGCCAATATTCTGCATGCTGAAGTGAAAAAGAAATTAACTCTGAGTTAAACAAGTTAGAAACATTTAAAAATTAAAGATGAATGATGGTAATACGGTCAAAATCATTTAATACTTGGGCTACCCCTGTAAGATAGTATACAGCAAGTATTATTGATCGGACCAAAGTGGAATTAGATGATTTAGACTACAGTACTTATAAACATGACAATACATCATGTGCTACACAAAAAAAGTGATATAGATAATTTGTATTTACCAAAGAAAATTGTTGCTTGTGGCTTGTTGCCAGTCAAGTCAACAGTGGAGGATGAAATGAAAAGTTTAAACAATGTCATAAAGCAAGTGAGGGAAAAGATGTTAATAAATGTCTGTGAAACAACTGCAGTGTGACATAATCAAAGGCGACATACAAAAATGAGCAGTTACAAAAGCAAATGAAACATTCAAAAGATAAAGTGCTGCATAATCAGTATCTGAAAGAAATTGAAGGTCAGATGAATAGTCACAAAACTTGGCAATGGCTGCAGAGTGGATCTATCAAGAAGAAATCAGAGGCTTAATATTTGCAGCAGAAGAACAAATATAAATAACACATTGCATATAAATAAATAAATAAATAAAAGAAACTGGAAACAAGTGTAAATGCAGTTTTGCAAAGAGAGCTATTGAGCGCCTAATAAGTCCCTCGAGCACAGTGGTTCTCAACCTTTTTAATGCCGCGACCCCCAACTGGTCGTAAGTCGAGGACTACTAAACCGGTCGCAAGTCGAGGACTACTCAACTGGTGCAGCACCGTTTGCAGAATGGGACTTTTGGCAGGCTCAGCAGAGTAGCGACAGCCTGGACAATTCCAATTGGCTTTTGAAAGCCAATAGAATTAGACTCTATTCTAAAGAGTCTATTCTATTGGCTTTCAAAAGCCAATAGAATAAAAGGGAGTAGCACAGCTAAGGAAAAGGGGAAAAAAATGGCAGACTGCGTTGTTTGGCGACCCCCGTGAAATGGTCGTTCAACCCCAAATGGGGTTCCGACCCATAGGTTGAGAACCACTGCTCTAGCAAAACTGCTCAGAAAGAATAACCAACAGACATGATTGATTGATTATGTGCCATCAAGTTGTTGTCCATTCTTAGCAGCCACAGAAATATTCTTCATGGTAATCTGTCCCTAACCTGGTACTTGGATTTACAATGTTGACAGACATGATCACATACCTTGAGATGCATGTAAAAAAGTAAAAATTGATTATGTAAACATTACGGGACTTTTGAATTCAGATGCACCAACTTCTAGAACACAACACATGAGGCATCCCTGAAACTGACAGATGCCTGTTCTAATTATTTAGATGGGGAATACCAAATGATTGTCAGTACCTCAAAAAAAAAAAAAAAAAAAAAAAAAAAAACTGGAAAAGGTGTAAGCTATCAGGAAATACAGATACTATGAAATAAGCTGGCATCATTTCCCCCTTAGTTATTAGAGCATTAGGAACTTTTTATAGCAGTATTGCCAAAATAGTTGAAAAGGTTACATTTGACCTCACAATGGGCTTTTTTTCTCATAGAATGCCCAGAACAGAATTCTGGCACCTTTTTTGGATGGAACCTTGTAGGGTAGGCAAGGCAGGTTGTATGACGTGTGTGAGTTCTGGCATCTTTTTTTTTTTTTTTAAGAAAAAAAGGTCCTTACAGGAAAAACTGCTGTATTTGAAACTAAATATGTTGTGGAACTGTTTAGAGAATTCTTAAGCTTTAAGTTTGGATTGAATAATAAATAATTAAAAGAAATGCCCCCCCCCAAATCTAGATAGTGGACACTGCAAATTAAAATATTATGAGATTTCCAAATACAAACTGATGAAATCTTGGCTCATAACACACCAGATAATTAATGTGGCCACACCAGGGGACAATAGAATAGAAGTCAAAGAATTGGAGAAGATCACAAAGTATCAAGATCAGAAAATCAAAGTTAAAAGATTGTGGCATAATCTGGCCCAATGATGGTCCCAGTAATTATTGGCACCCTAGGTGCCATACCAAAAAATCTTGGACAGCATTTAGAGAATCTGAATATTGACAAAATTTCCATCAATTACAAAAAGCCCCATTACTTGGATCAGACATGTACTATGCTGATACATTATGACATCCTATGTTCTTGTAAATATTTGATGTGTATGAATGGTAATACCAGCAAAAGGAGTGGCAGTTGTGATTTCATATTTAGTGTATATAAAATAATAATAGTGAGTGTTATAGTCCAATGGGATGTACTACGTTTGTTAGCTACTTTAGAGAAAGGGATTTCAGTGCATAGATTTTGCAGCAATATTAGAAAAAAATGACCCGAGTATTCAAGTAAGAATCATAATTTTGTAGATTACTATAGCTTCAAATGCAGTTCTGAAAAAAAATTCTAAAATTAAGAATCCTTTGGACATATGAATTTAATTTCACCATTTATGGCATATGGCAGATTATTTGTATGCGGTACTCTTCCTCTGGTTTTAAACATGTTTTCTAAATGCTTTTAAATTTAGCCTAGCTTATTTGATCATCACATTGCAGCAATGTCTATATAATTACCAATTTTTGGAAAAATAAAAATACTAATGATCTGTACACCAGGAGGGCCAGAATGACCAAACTGTTTTATGCAGTATATGAATACAAATTTATTAGAGGAATAAACCAACATTTCTGGGTTAGTGTTATATTACTTTTAACAGTTAATAATTCTACCTGGCTACTATGACCACATAGTGCAGGGGTGTCAAACTGCCGGCCCGTGGGCCGGTTTCATCATACCGGAGCCGCGCCCACCCCATTGCCGGCAATGGCAAAATAGTCCAGATACGTCTCACGATGTCATGTGACGTCGTGAGTTTGACATGTCTGATATAGTGGAAACATTATCCCTTTTTGAATAGGCAGGGAATGTTTCAAATTGGATGCCTCTAGTTATTAGATATAGCAATACAGCAAGTGACAACTTTTCAATCACTTCCTTGCAGATGTCTGCCTTTTAAGAAATCCAATTATATTTTTAAGTAGGCTGCTATGCATTTTTCTATTTTGCTATCCATTGGATGCAAGATCATAAACACCAGATGCTCAGAACACAAAATTATTTTCTCAATGAATGTTTTTCATGGCCAGACTCTAGAACCAACCGTTAGATTATATAAGGATAAACTAAGTCACCCTAGAGCCTCTTTTTCAGAATATTAAGAATAAATACAATCACACACAAATAATTAGCATTATTTAAATAAAGAAATAATGGAACAGGATACCAACTGAATCAGATCATATTATTTCCCTAAACTATTCCTTATATTATAAATTTTCATGGAGATATTATAGGCATTTTAAAAAGTAAGTATTGTACTAATAAGGAGTTTGATAACAGGTTTCACCAGCAAGAATGTTTCTTGTACTTTTGTCTGTGACTTTGTTTTCCGATGGCATAAATATTATTTTAGAAAAAGCTTCCTGAGTGGATTTTTACCCAGGCAATTTGCTAAGAGAGCAGTGAGGAAATATTAGGAGAACTTCACATAACCCATGAGAGCTAACATTTGGCAAATAAAATTACACTAGATCTTTTTTTATTATTATTATTATAAATTTTTACAATTTTACAATAAAAACCCCTTTCCCAATCCCTCCCAACCCTCCCCAAAACCCTCCCCCATTCTTCCCAGAGCTGAATACAGGATTAACTAGAACTTAAAAGAAAAAACTTTTAAACTCAAATAAACCTCAAACAAATATGATTACATTCAATAAACAAATTGTTAAGTACTTTAACTCCATTATATATAAAAAACAGAAAGAGAAAAAGAAGAAAAAAAGAAAATAAGAAAAATAATGAAAAGAAAAACAAAACAAAACTATTCTACACTTCTAAATAATATCTTAAACTTTAAATATAAATTATTCAAAGGCTAAATAATATTTTCTAATATCATACTTATATTGTATAAAATTTATCCATCTTTTCCACACCAAAAGATACCGTAAATGCCGGTGTATAAGGTGACTTCCGTGAGCGCTGAAATCGGCGCCAAAGACGGGGGTTGTCTTATACGCCGAGTTGTCTTATACGCTGGAAATACTGGTAGTTTCCGGCGTATAAGACGACGTTCTAGGAATGCGGCCCGGCTATAAAGACGGGGGTCGTCTTATATGCCGGGTCGCCTTGTACGCCGGCTTTTACGGTACTTCTCTTGCGATTGATCTTTCAAAAAAGCCGAAATTTTTGCCATTTCAGATAAATAAGAAACTTTAAAAAACCATTCCTGCAAAGTAGGCAAAAATTCCTTCTTCCAATATTGTCCTATTAACAACCTTGCCGCTGTAATTAAGTTTAACATTAAAATAATTTCTTTGTCATCACAATCGGAAACAATACCCAACAAAAACAATTGTGGAGTAAATTTTATCCTTCTTTTAAAGATTCTTTGAATATTCCACCATATCTTGATCCAAAAAGCTTTTATATTTTTACATGACCACCAGATATGATAATACGTTGCATCCAAGCAACCACATCTCCAACATTTAGGCTGCAAATTTGAATACATACGAGACATTTTTTGTGGATCAAGGTGCCATCTATAAAACATTTTATAAAAATTTTCCCGTAAGTTTTGCGCTTGTTTAAATTTAACATTCCTCACCCAAATAATCTCCCATGTATCTAATGAAATCGGTTCATCAAAATTTTGAGCCCATTTAACCATACAATCTTTAACTAGTTCTGCTTCTGAATCCAATTCCACTAATACACCATAAATTCTTTTTATATGGGTTCGACTTTGATCTCTAATTTGTTTTAGCAAGTTCTCATCCTCTCTAATAAACCCACTTTATAATCTATCTTCCACCTTTCCAATAATTGTCTGTACTGAAACCATGAATAATTAATATTTTCTTGTGCTAATTCATCTATGGATTTTAATTGCCAATTTTTACCATCCCACTAAGTAATTGTATATAAGAAATGCTATCCATCTTTACTCCTTTCCTTATTCCTTCTATTGCATGCCATGGAATAGCCCATAATGGAATTCTTGAATCAGTTCTATAATATTTCTTCCAAACCCGAAGTAAAGAAGTTCTTAAAATATGGGACTTAAAAACCCTGTCAACCTTTTTATTATAAATTAAATAGGCATGCCATCCATATAATAAATCCCACCCCTCCAAAAGGAGTATATCTACATTTGTTAAATTAACCCAATCACTGATTAATGTTAATCATAATACAATTTCAAATTCGGTACCTTGAGTCCACCTCTCTCTCATATATCTTGTATAATTTTAAGTTTTACTCTTGGTTTTTTCCCTGCCCAGATAAATTTATTGATACCTTTCTGCCATTCATCTAGATTTGCTTCTTTCTTCAAAATAGGTATCATTTGAAATAGAAAAAGAAACTTTGGCAAGATATTCATTTTAATCGCTGCTATTCTCCCCAATAGGGACAATTGCAGCTTTTTCCAATTATCTAAGTCCTTTTGTATTTTAAACCACAGCCTTTCATAATTATTTTTATACAGTTTTGCATTGGAAGCAGATAAGTTGTGCCATTTGTTTTTGATAAATGGCTCGAAGAGCCTGTAAAATTTTATCTCCAAAGTTCATTTCCTCAACCAATCTTAACATAAATTGCCAATTTAACTGATCAAAAGCTTTTTCAGCATCTAGAAATATCAATCCTGCAGAAATCTGGTTGTTCTTATCCAAATATTCTATTAAATTAATAATTTGTCTAACATTGTTCTTCATATATCTTCCAGTTATGAAACCAGTTTGATCCATGTGTATTAGTTGATTCAACACAGTCATAAGTCTGTTAGCTAGAATTTTCGAAAAAATCTTATAATCTACATTCAAAAGAGATATAGGTCTATAATTTTTTGATAGAGTAAGATCTTGGTCCTCTTTTGGGATCAAGGATAAAAAACTCTACCCCAAGACAGGAGGGTCTCTGATCCCTATAATATATTATTAAAAAGTTCCCTTAAGGGTTCTATCATCTCATTTATCAAAGTCTTATAATAAATTGATGTCAGTCCATCAGTACCTGGTGCTTTACCTACTTTTAATTGTTTAATTGCTGTAACAATTTCCTCTATAGTAACCAATCCATTAATTTCTTGTTTCTGATCTTCTGTTAACTTAGGAAAATGAGCATCTTGTAAATAGTTATCTATATCTAAAGCCTGTACTTTCCTACCCATATATAATTTTGTATAGTAATCTAGAAAAGATTTCTTAATCAATTCCTTCTGATATACCAATTTACCATTATAATTTATTTTATCTATAATTCTCGACTTCTGTTTCTTTCGCAATTGATAAGCCAGCCATCTCCCTGGCTTATTAGCGTTACAAAATGTATTATGTTTCATATAAAGTAAATTGGTTGCAGTCTGATCCGCCATTAACGTATTAAATTGTGTTTTAAGCAAATTTATAGATTCCTTGACCTTCTCATCTGTGGGATTCAAAATTAGAACTCTTTCTTTTAATTTAATCTCATCTTCCAACTCCTTACGTTTTTGCACCTGTTTCTGTCTATAAGCCTTATTCATTTGTATCAGAACCCCATGCATATAAGCTTTACTTGCATCCTATACCATTGCCATTGAAGTTCCCTTATGCATATTTAAAACAAAATATTCCTTTAAGTGCTCTTTAAGTTTCTGAACATTCATTTCTTGTCTAAATAAATTTTCATTCAACCTCCAAGATCTCCTCTCCTCTTTTTCAGTAGCCAATTCCATCCACACTGGGCTGTGATGTGTCAATGTCCTTGGAAATATCTTTGCATTCTTTACCCTAAAATATAAGTCCGTTGTAATAAAAAAAAGTCAATTCTTGAAAAAGATTGATGTCTATCCGAAAAAAGGTAAAGTCTCTCTCTCGCCAATAATCTCGCAACTCCCAGTCCTCTTTCAAGTCAAAAAAAGCCTTAGGTAATTTAGCCTGTTAAAAGAAGTAGAAAATCCTTTTTTATCTCTATATGTGTCTAAAACTCCAATCCAATCTCCCATTAATATAACAGATTTATAGTCCAATAGACTCAGTTTTTGATGTAACAACCTATAAAATTGTTCTTGTTGTTGATTTGCGGCATACAAACCTACTATAAGTATTTTCTTCCCATACAATCCCACTTCAATCATTACATATCTCCCTTGAGGATCAGAGTCTACTAAACAAACTGATAAATTTTGCTTAACATAGATGACTACACCCCCTTTTTCCCCAAGAGCAAAGGATACAAAATGAGATCCCAATCGAGCATTAGCTAAATACTTTTGATCCTTAGAAATAATATGCGTTTCCTGCAAACAAATAATATCATTATTATGTTGCTTCAGATAGTGAAATATTTTCTTTCTCTTCTGAGGGGAATTAAGGCCGTTAACATTCCATGTCAGGAACTTTACCATCTCCATCATCCAGTAACCTAAAGAAGACTGCTTGGAGATCTGCCATTGAAGATTGCACCGAAGATCTCTTAGGTCTTGCTCCTCCCACAGGCTCAGAAACAAATTCTTGTGAGACTTCTTTAACCTCATTCTTCTGTTGTTCCTTTTCCTTACGTTTATGTGCAGCTCGAGTCATTCTCTGCTGTTTCATCTCAGTTTGTTGAAACCACTCAGCCTGTAGTTTTCCAGCTTTCATCAATACAGCTTCTTCAGACTGCTGTTCTGCCTCCTTCTCTTCTAATGCTTTTAACATTATAGGTGGTGATGAGCGTGCTCCCAGGACCGAAGTATAAAACTCCTTTGCTTTAAAAACAGTATTAAGTCTATAATGTGTCCCCGCATAGCTCACCACAATTCCAATCAGAATATCCCATCTAAATGGCATCTGCTTAAGTTCATCTGCTAAAAAAGCAAACTCTTTTCTTCTTCTTAAAATTTTAGATGGGATCTCCTTTAAAATTATAACATCTTGTGCAGCAATCTGAAACCTCTTATTATAAAAAGCTTGTATAATTTCATTATGCAGAGATCTTTTCCCAAAGTAGATTACCACATCTCTTGGCAGATTTCTTTGCTTTGCAACCCAAGAATTGACTCTAAATATTTTTTCAATTTCTCTGAATATTTCCTCTTTCTCTCTGTCCAGAATCACAGCAAAATCATTTGCTACCATCTCTCTCAAGTCTTCTTGCATATTCTCTCTCAGACCCCTGATTCTTAAAGCAAATTCCATCTCTCTATATTGAGACATAACAATCTCATCTTGTGAATTTTCCATCTTTTTTTCTATTCCTTCAAATTTTTCTTCCAACACCTCCACTTTATCTGCAACTTCTTCAACACAAGAATCCAATTTTTCAACCACAGAAGCAAGTCCTTTTAAAGCCAGAACTATATCTTGCCTCAAAATACTGTTATTCTCCACTAAAATCTCTTTCACTTCTCCTCTAATTTGAGATATAACGTTTCCCATAACATCTTGCAAGTCTTTTACCATTAGTGGTTGTACAGGAGGAGAAGATGGTGGTGTAGGTTTAGGTTGTTGTGCTGGTAATATCGCCGGAGAAGAAGCCACCTTAGGTACTGTGGAAGTTGCTTGGCGCTTTGAAGCCATCTTTTTTTAAAAAAATTATTTCTTCTTTCCTCCTTCTTAAAAAATGCAAAAAAAAAAAAAAATCCCATAGAAAAGTAAAGAAAAATAAACAAGAAAGAGGGAAAATAATCCTCCTAAAACCCAAATCCTCCTTCAAAAAATCATTATAATAAAAAAAGAAGAAAAAGTAAAAAAGAAGTAATTAAGTAACCAAGTCCTTTCCGTTCCCTAAAAAAACAACAACCTTAAATTGCCATTTTACTTTCCCTCTCAACAAAAGAAAAAATAAAAATATAGATCTTGAATTTCAGGATTTTTTTTAAAGCAAAAATTATGTCCCAGGAGATTCCAATATATCCATGACTCTGATGAGAATCAAATTGCTTTCTTCTTCCTTTGCTCCTGAAAGCAATTATTACCATTTATTGTTTGCCCTGATTTGTCAATGGCCTCTCAATGCAGTAAAACAATACTCCCAGCACAATTCAAGAGGAAAGCAATGTGATGAACCCCCCCACATAGTTTGGGAGTCCAACTCCCATAAGCCCCAGCCAATGTGGTTGGTGATATTGTAATTGATTTTGAGAACTATATTCCAAAATCTCTGGAAGTGACTTTAAACATAAAAAAATGTGCCTGTTTTTATTTTATAAATAAGTTTGTATGATTTTTTTTAAATAGCCTGAACATTTTTATTTTTTCTCACCCATGGTCCCCTTCCAACCTTTTTTTAAAATTATTTCCTGTATACTTTGGAATGCTTTGCACAGTTCCAAAACACACTTTACATTTGGCCTCAAACTGTGAAGTCTGTGGACAGAAACTAAACAGAATTGGATAGTCACTCCTGGTCAGTATAGAAAATAATCAGTTGAATAGATCATTAGTTCACTCAGTAGAAAGAAATATCAATATTCTACACTACATCAAGCAGCAGTTGGTTGCCAGCAGTTGCCTATGTAGATTCTAAGGATCTAAACTGGGCTGAAATTCACTGAATGTATATAAAATTATCACATATAAAAAATTATTAACCAAAAAGTTAAACACATTCACCAAAACAGTTTCAACCCACACCAAAAACCTCCTTCATTCCCCAAAAAGGAATGTGCAGATTTTAGTTTCAATTTGATGAGCAGTAAATCCTAGCATTCCTTTGGTTGCTCAAAATGTAGCTAACTCACTTCCAGTCTAATAACTGTAACTGTCAAATTAGCTTAAATTTATAAGCCTTATTCAAGGTGATAAGAAGCCATAATTTTCTTTCAATATTCTCTTGAATGATGACACTCACTTTAGTTCATGAGTTCAGATCACTGCTTGGATCTTTGGACAGGTGAACAGTTGTTTGTGGCAGTGAGTTCAACTGATTGATGGTGATGCTAAAAAAAGGGGGGGAAAAGAGAAAAAATAGTAAAGTTGTTTTTCTAAGAAACAATTAGTGACTTCATCTATTATAATGCTTCCCATTGAAAGTAAGCAATGTTATCAGAAGACATTAAAGCCTTCTATTGTATCCTACATACATTTTTATAGGTAGCTTGCATTGTTTTATGGCAATACCTTTCCTTCATCTGAACTCCTGGTAACTTTAATGATATGTTTATATAGGGTTTTTTCCCCCGTGTTATAGATATGATTTTTTGGCAATGATATGGATCCTGCCTTTTCACCTCCTAGACCCTGGTTAATTTGTGATACTTGGCTGTTGCTTTTCCAAATATTGGTCCCTAAATATTTGTTATTTAATTTTATGTCTTTCCTATATTCTCTAATATTTTCACTACCTAGGACAGACATGTCAAACTAGCAACGTCACATGACATCGCATGACATATCGGGACTGTTTTGCCATTGCTGGCAATGGGGTGAGCGCGGCTTCCACGTGACGCGTCCAGCACATGGGCTGGCAGTTTGACACCCCTGACCTAGGAAGTGATGCTTTAAACAGCATGGTATATCTCATTATGAATTGCTATGCAACTTGATTTGGTATCTTGTGATTTTTGAAATTTTTGTGATGTATTTCATAATCCAAGTAATTGTTCAAGATAATTTTAAAAAGTCATGTGGAACAGATGTTTGATGCAGATTTTTTAATTATTATTTAGTCTAGCATTCCTGGCTGAAAAGCTTTAAGCAGAAAAATTGAGAAAGAGAGTTGCTTCATACTCAGAGGAGTTACTGCAATAGAACATCTTCTGCAGTGGTAAAGGACTCAGTAGGCCATCTAAGCATAGGATATCTTTGCAAGTTTGTTAATTAGCAAATGCTTTTGCTTTATACATGCAACTTAAGATATTAAATTCTACCATCTGGTTTGGCATCTCAGGTATTAGGACTCTCATTTCTTAGTCTCCTAGGACATAACAAATGTCTTCAGCTTTTCCAGAATTCATTAAACATTGCCCAGATGTTTCATCACATGTTCCTTTTAACACTCATTTGGGTCTGTTCACCTGTATCTTGTCAATGTGCTTGTTTGCAATATTATAGCAGACCCTATTTATAAAGATGAAAGCAAATTGACACAGAGTTGCTCTGTTTTCTTGGCATCATCTGTCATTGCTTTGACTTCTGCACTAGGCAATTCACAATGGGTACCTTCACAGCCTTTCAGCTGGGAACTTATTTTGAAATCTCTTACTGGTTACATCCCTGCGTATAATTGAAGTGACTTTCTTGCTATTATAACTGAATACGATAATCTTACCTTCAATTTGTTTAGCCTCAGTAGTAAGATTCTTCTTTCTACTGCTTTATACAAATAATGTTTATTTGTTTGGCTGATATTTTGCTAAGGCAATCTTGCTAGGATCAAGAAAGGGATAAAGCCTAAGCTCACTACTTAACTGAGTGTTGGACAGATGAATGTGCACTTCATTCCAAATAACAATTTTATTAGATTTTTAAGGCCACCAAATTAAAAAAAAAAAGTTCAAGGAAGTGTACAGAGGGAAAACATCATTAAAAAAATACAAAACTAAATGCAAAAATATTGGTGTGCTTGGAAAAAGTTTCCCCAATCCATCCATTATTAACATTGATTGATGCCACATTCCAACATAACTGAGAAGCCTATTCAAATCAGTGGATTCCAGTGAACTTATTCTGCATTGGATTGAGACATGAGGTGATAATGTTTCAAAGATTTATTTACAATTATAAGATATGGAACGAAAAGTTTTTTTTCTTCTTTGTATTTTTAGAGGAAGTGACAAGGTACCATTAAAGTAAGGACAGGAATATGAAATTGATTTAATTGGATAAAGCTTGTTTAAGTGTTTTTTTAATGTGTGTGTGTATGTATGTATGTATGTATGTATGTGTATATATATATATATATATATATATATATATATATATATATATACACATACATACACATTAAAAAAACACATAAACAAGAATGAGACTTCGTCGAAACATCGCCAAGACACTTCCAATTTGATGCAGGAGAAAACCTGAATAACCAAAAACCTACATACAAACACCCGCGAAAACCTCAGAAAACATATATATATATATATGTAGGTCCAATTTGACGTGGGAGAAAACCCGAATAACCAAAGACCTACATACAAACACCCGCAAAAACCTCAGAATATATATATATATATATATTTGTTTTCTGAGGTTTTCGCGGGTATTTGTATATAGGTCTTTGGTTGTTCGGGTTTTCTCCCGCGTAAAATTGGAAGTGTCTTGGCAACGTTTCAAAGCAAGAAGCTAAAAACACCAGCCTGAAGATGACGAATGTGACTTCGTCGAAACGTTGCCAAGACACTTCCAATTTTACGCGGGAGAAAACCCGAACACCCAAAGACATATATATATATATATATATATATATATATATATATATATATATATATATATATATATATCCTTAATGGTGTGTATACACACACACACACACACACACATACACACACACACAAACATACACATATATACACACGGGCACACTCATGTATATATGCATTTAGTTAAATCACTGTTTTTGTTATTCCTGGTAGCTCTGAATGGATTTTGCTGATTAAGTTTTATTATTTGCTAATAGATAAAAGATGAGCTATAGGATGAAGAGATCATTGATTGAAATGTTAGAGAAGGTGTTAAGTTATGAAAATTATCTGTACTTGCCTTGATGAAGGGGGAAGATATTTCTTTCTATTTCTTTATGGGTTTTTTTTCCTTTTATGGTGGCCACTGGTGAAAACACTCACCTCCCACTCGGAAGGTTGAGAGTTCAATCCTAGGAAACATCAGATGTTTCTCTCTTAGGGCACAAAGAAAAGAATTCATTATAGAAAATTATTTGTAAAAATTGGATTTGCTGGAAGAAATAAACCCAGTTTGTTGTAAAACTGTGTCCTTTCTTTATCATAAAGAAAGTTTTTAAATTATTGCACCATGAAGTGGGATGAATAAAATTTATAAATTAAAAAAAACCTTAATTGGGAAAATGGTCCTAACAGATGTACCTATATCTTCCTTAGAGTATTCCTATTAAAATTAATGGCAGTGAAACTAGTCATGATTAATTCAAGTGTCAATTTGTTTCGATGAGACCATGTTAAGTATGAAATCTGGCTTCAGCACACTGGGCCCAGCATTAAATACTCCCCTAAAGACTTCATGAGTGGCAATTGAATTCAAACCAATTCCTTCATAATAAAAGTACCTACAAATCTTCATGTACATATAAAAAGTGTTCTAACAGGTGTTTTAATAATAACCTACTGCATATAGTATAAGATTCGTCATATCAAAATAAAAATATCCCTATGGAAATCAACAGAAATAAGTGGTGCTTAGAAGCTTGTGAACCATTTTGAATTTTCAATATTTGTGTATTAAAAATTTGACCTAAAACTAGCTAAAGAGAAGCCAGTTAAACAAATGAGTCAAAAACAATTGTACTTGTTCATTTATTCAGTGAATAAAATGATCGAAAACTACACATTTTTGTGTTGCAAAAATATGTGAACTTTTAGGACTATTAGTTTATTTGAAGGGGAAATTGGAGTCAGATGTTTCAATTAATGGATGATAATCAGGTATAAGCATGCGAGATTCTGCCTTATTTAAGCAAATGTTCATGCTCAGGTCTGATCTTCACAATGTAGGTATATGGAAGTGTGTTGTGGCTTGAACAAGGGAGATTTCTGAGGACCTCTGAGACATAGATGTTTATGCTCATCAATCTGGAAAGGGTTACCGTATATGCCGGCGTATTAGGCGACCCGGCGTATAAGACGACCCCCGTCTTTATAGCCAGGCCGCATTCCTAGAACGTCATCTTATACGCCGGAAACCAGTATTTCCGGCGTATAAGACAACTCGGCGTATAAGACGACCCCCGTCTTTGGTGCCGATTTCAGTGCTCACGGAAGTCGTCTTATATGCCGGCATTTACGGTACATACTTCAAAAGAGATTGGACTATTGTAACATATTGAGTAGAAATGGAAACAATTCAGTATAGTTGTTTACCTCCCCAGGATTGGTTGATCAACCAAGATCACCCATGTAATTCTCTGGGAAGTCTCAAGAAACTCCAGGGTAATGTCTAAGGTAGGGATCCTCAACCTTGGCAACTTTAAGACTTGTGGACTTCAACTCCCAGCAAAGCTGGCTGAGGAATTCTGGGAGTTGAAGTCCACAAGTCTTAAAGTTGTCAAGGTTGAGGACCCCTGGTCTAAGGAGCCAAAAGATTCTCTTGCATTGGTAAATGTCAGTTTTCATGAGACCACCATCAAGAAGAACATTGAATAACAAAGGCAGAGTTGCCAAAAACGTTTACTCTCTGGAAAAAGCATTGCTGCTTCCCTACAGTTTGAAAACTTTGTAATTATTGCTGTTCAACCAATTACTGAAAACAAATGGTCACATATTAATATGCAGCTTTGGATCTTTTTCTTCATATATAAACGAACAAGTATGTTTTCCACTCATTGGTTTAATTGGGTGTCTTTTATCTAGTTTCAGGACAGATCCACATTTTAGATCCTATTTCCAGTAGTTGCTAAAATTGTGGGAACCTTTTGGGAAAAGTGTATTTTTGAGGTTTGATGGCTAATAACACCACTTTTTTTTGGAGTAGTAGCATAAAATTATATATCAATGGAAAGATAATTTAATCAAGAATGTAATGCAACATAGTTCGTTCAATTATCTGTATTGTATTCTATGAAAAATTATAACCAAATAAGCAGAAAAAGGAAGCACAACTTGCTTAGGTTGATATCAGGTAGCTTTCCTTCATCTATTGTAGCCAATAAGCATGAGTGTTTAGAAGGCCAATCAGGTGTCATCTTGTTTTGGCAATGAGCCAAGCAGATCACCGTAGGATTCAGTTATTAATGCCAAGTATTGAAGTTGAGAGGAGGACATTTGTCAGTTTGTTATGTGATCGCTATCAAGTTGGTTGGAGTTTTTTTTTCCTTTCATTTAGTGAGCTTGTAAAACGTAATAAAATTAAAGTAACGGTGCAAAGAGTTGACTGGTTGCCCAGAAAGAGATGTAAAATAGTACTATTAAGTGAACAAGGCTACAGTTATAAAGAAATTAGAAGAAAAATGGATGGAAACTTAACCAAAGGTGGCATTTCTACAGTATACTTTTCCTAAAAGTTTTCCACAATTTTGGCCACTACTGTATGTAGAAATATTGAAAATTCAGAAAGGCTCATAAACTTGTAAGCACCACTGTATTAAAGAGATTTCCTAAAACCATGATAGTCTGTCTTGCTTTTCTATATTCATAATTTCACACAAAACAAAATAGGAAATGTTTATGCAGAAAACATTTCTCCTTGCTGATATCTTTAATTATGTTTTCTGTTTATCATAATACTGTAAAATTTAAGATATATCCTAATATTTCAGCTATCAGGTTTGAAAAGTGTTCTGCTTACAGAATACTTCTTAGTGAAGTATTTTTTTGTATTTATTTAATACAAAAATATATTTTAATATTAAAAAAACACTTTAAATTGCCCTCTAGCTGGAGATCTCAGGGTGATCCACAATCATTTTGATTGTGTGCCATCAGGTTGATGTTGATTTTTAGCAACTTTATAGATAACGTTTCTCCATAATGATCTGAACCTCACCTGCTTCTTTAGGTCTCCGAACATCACACCCATCACCACTGTAAATAACTCCATCTACCTTGCTGTTGGTTGTCCTCTTTTCTACCATCTTTCCTAGCATTGGCACCTTCTCCAGGAAGTTAGATCTTTGCACAATGTTTACAGAATAGGATAATTTGAGCCTGGCCATTTGTGCTTGGAATGAAAACTTTGAATTGATTTGTTTGTTTTCTTGGCTATCCATGATATTCTCAAGGGTATTCTCCAATATCAAAAGCATTCAATACCATCATCATTCAAAAGCTTCTATATTTTTTTCTAAAAAGTCTAAATTCCCGATAAAGTGCAGTAATGATGCAATTTGAATAAAAAGAAATGCACAATAATATCAAACAAACAGCAAAATAAAAACACCATATAAATTAGGGAGCAGCAAGATGGTCATTCAAAATCTAAAACAATATGAATTAAAATACAATTAACATATAATTCAGAACTAGAAGCATAGGAAGGCTTTTACCAGGCACCGAATGATGCTAATGTGAGTGACAGTTGAAGCTTTCTGGGAAGTGAATTCCATAAATGACTATTAGAGAGAAATCTCTCTCTCTCTCTTTGTTGTTGGTTGCGAAGCCGTGTGCAACCTATCGCGACCGCATGGACAATGTTCCTCCAGGTCTTCCTGTCCTCTACCATCTTCTGGAGTCCATTTAAGCTCATGCCTACTGCTTCAGTGACTCCATCCAGCCACCTCACTCTCTGTCGTCCCCTTCTTCTATTGCCCTCAATCTTTTCCAGCATTAGACTCTTCTCTAGTGAGTCCTTCCTTCTCATTAGGTGGTCAAAGTATTTGAGTTTCAACTTCAGGATCTGGCCTTCTATTTCACATCTTTAGTAGTAGAATGGCATGAATCTCCCAGCTGATCCCTTGAATGGTGGAAGATTCAGTTTCGATCCAAATATATTATTCACCCAGCACATGACCAATGAAATTCACAATGAAATCTGTTGATGATTATCATGATAGCTTTAGTTTTAGCTTTACTATTATGATAGTAAGATTAGACAAATAAATGTAGAAGAAACTTAACAGTTATGATAACAACACATTAGGGTACGGTGAATATTCAGGTTGGAAAACAAAAGATAATTGAATGAAATAAAATTGGGATTTCTGAAAGTAGCTATTTGATTCCAATTGGATATTTCTAAATCAATCCAAGGCAGACTGATTTAGTCATTCATTATTTAATCATTTAGCTCATGTACTTAAGCATATGAACTGATATGGACAGCCAAACAATATTAGATTGATTTTATTCATAATTTGGATTATTGTAGTGATCAGAAATGAATAAATAATTCAAATTGTACTGGATTTAATTTGCATATATTTATGCTACCATTAGGATCAGAAGCTAATTTTGGAGAACATGAGCAAAAACAACAACAACCCCATTGTTCTTTGTTGATTTCAGCTGGCATCTGATTGGATATTTTAGGAATGGAATGATGGATGAGATAGGCCTATGAGTGACATTTCTTATATCTTCTTTTTATGGAACATCTTTATTAGCTATTCCATAAAGATAGCACCAGCATAAAATATAGGAATTCCAAAAGTATTTACTTTTTTTGAAAAACTCCCCTGTCCTTATTTAAACAATTCAGGATACAAAGTACAGTTAATTAAGCAGTCTATTTTCCATGCTGGAAGCATAGTTGAATATTCTAGTCATATTCATTTTATTCCAGGCCTTGAAGGGAAGAAACCAATTATATATCATATAGTTATCCAACTGCTCAGCAATTATCTATGTTATTATCCCATTGGTTTTTTCTGGATGCTAGGAATGGCCAGCAAAGCTGCAATATATTAGTGGAAGGCAAATTTTATTTAAACTGATTAGATTCAACTTCACACAACATTGCTGCATAATTTATATCACTTCTTTATATTGAGAGCTTGAAGAAACCATAGATTATGGTACTTCATTAATTGGCAGAGATCATAGCCCATGAAAGAATACCCCATTGAATCACACACATTTTTCTCAATCTATTCTGATGATCCAAAACATTTTATGTTCTCCCACAGTTATGCTGTTGACCATCTTCTGAATTGTTTTCCTTTTCACCATTTTTAGAGCTACAAGTTAAATCAAAGTGTGAATGAGCTTGAGGCTCAAAGAGTAAACCCTAATTCTTCATGGTAGGTAGTTAAAGGAACTTTGCATACTTTATTTAGTATGTGCTTTCTTACAGTAAGGATGAATGATTATTTTCTTACAGATTGAGCAACTAGTGAACTTGCCAAGATTATATAGGTAGCCCATACTTACTGCAATTGGGACTGACAACTATGTTGCTTAGTGATACAATTGTAACATGAAATATCATATGACTGTTCCAGATTTCTACATCAGTTCTGCTGTAGTTGTTAATACCCCACTGATTTTGTTGAAACTGACTGCGAGTTGTCAGTCTCACAAATAGCAACAGCAATAGCATTTAGACTTATAAACCACTTCACAGTGCTTTACAGCCCTCTCTAAGAGATTTACAGAGTCAGCATATTGCCACCAACAATCTGGCCCTTATTTTACTGACCTTGGAAGGATGGAAGGTTGAGTCAACCTTGAGCCGGTGAGAATAGAACTGCCGAACTACTGGCAACTGGCAGTTAGCAGAAGTAGCCTGCAGTACTGCATTCTAACCACCGCACCATCATAGCAAATTATAATCATAGGGATGGTATAATAGCTGCAGTTTTGAGAATCAGTCATAAATTTCCTTTTTCAGCACCATTGTAAGTTTGAATGTTTGCTGAATGAGCAGTCAGTAAGTGAGGACTATCTGTACAGACAAAAAAATATGTTCTCAATTGCTAAGGAGTTTACAACTCTAACATAATGATAGAAAATAAAAGAAAGGACAAAGGGAGTGAAGTGAAGGAAAAATAAGTAATTTATACCTAAAATTTAATTATGATTGAGGATATAGATAAATCAAAGGCCATCCATCACCATCACTAAAAATTTGAGAGATTTGATAGAGGAATTTTTAACAAAGGGAGAAAGATAGAAACACATACTATATATATTTATGGAAACAGTTCATCATACTATTTAAGAGCTAGTTAGGAAGAATAGGCAGAGATATAAGGAGAACAAGAGCTGATCAAGGACAGAACACGGCTGTATTATGCATTCTTAACCTCTGATCCATGACTAATAACTATGTTACAGAACCAGATTATCCAGAGGTCAATTGAAACATTTCAGAGTTTGAGAGAGAGCATAGTTAAAAGCAGCCACATGTTTCTTGAAATAGTGCTGTGCAATTTATAAACAATGATAGTATGACTGCTGCTTTGCATTCATATTCCAACTTATTAGATATAGCTCATGTCCATAAAAATATTTGGTTCAGCCATGCTGAAAGCAAAATGTGGGTAAGTCCATAGAACTAAGGATGAAACACTTTGCTTCTGCTAATTTTGTGGAAGAGTCATAGAACACTCACAGTGCACAGCCCATTTTGTTTTTGTTAAACACATGGTTTTAGAGATCAAGATATAAAAGAAATTTGTTTGAAATGCAAAAAAGAAATCAGGATAGATTAAAAGTTTGTGAGAAAATTCCCCCTTTTTCTTTTTTCTTCTTTGTCGTTCTTAAAACAATAAAGATAACAGAATAACAGACATTCAAGTAAATTATATCCACAGCATTTATCTGGTCCACTAATTTTGTCACATTGTCAAAGAATGCAACAAGATTTGTCTGGCATGATCTGTTTTGATAAACCCATGTTGGCTTCTGGTTTTGGCTTTGTTTTCCTGCAGGTGTTGTCAGATTTGTTGTTTGATTATCTTTTCCAGAATCTTCTTAGGTATTGATATCAAGTTGATAGATCTGTAGTTTTCTGGATCCATTTTTCCCCCTTTAATGAAGATGGGAACTATAGTATATAAGGTCTTTTCCAGTCATCTGATAGTTCCACAGTACTCCTGGACCTTTGAAAAATATGGTTCATTGTTTCTGAGATCACATTTGTCAATTCCTTAAAAATCTTGGGGTGTAATACATCTGGTCCTGGTGATTTGAACTTGTCTAGGGTGGAGAGGTGTTCTATTATCATCTTCTTGCTTATTTTGTCTTGCATATCTAATCTGCATTTTTCAACAGTTTTTTTGATAGATTGGACTGTTTTTTTTCCTTTTGTGTAAATGGCAAAAAAATGAGTTAAGCAGTTCTGCTTTCTCCTTGCTGCTCGTCACCTTCTTGCCATTTTCTCCCATGAGGGGATCAATAGCTTCCTTGACTTTTTTCTTGTTTTTTACATGTTGAAAGAAGCTTTTTGATGTTGTTATTTTTGAGTTTTTGTCACAAGACTTCATTCATTTTGAGTCTTAGCTTTCCTGACTTCATTTTTGCAGGTTTGGGTTATTCACTGATATTTGCCTTATTTATGTGCCCCCTTTTCCACTTTTTATTCTTTTCCTTTTTGTCTTTCAGTTTATCAGAGAGTTCTTTGTGCAGCCATGCTGGTTTCTTTTGAGATCTCTTATTTTTCTTCTTTATTGGAATTTTGTTGACTGGGCTTGCATAAGCTCACTTTTTAAAGTTTCCCAAGTTTCTTGGGTTGTTTTCCCCTTGAGGATTCTCATTCATGGAATCCTTCCTACAGCTGTCTCTAAGTCTATTGAAATCAGCTGTCTTACCGTCCAAGACTCTAGCTTGACTTTGTTGTATTGCTTGTTTGCGTAATATTGAATTCCAATATTGCATGGTCACTTCCGCCCCCCAGGGTTCCTGTAAATTCAACACCTTCTATCATTTCATTTCTGTTAGTCTAGTATGGCTGACCCTCTAATTCCCTTCTCTACGTTTTGAGAGAGAAAGTGGTCTGCTTGGTTTGTTAGGAATCAGTTTGATCTTCCACTAGGTGCAGAGTTTGTTGATTTCTTAAGTCCCCCATTACTATTGTGATGTGCTTCCTACATATCTTAGTTAACTGACTAGCAAAAAGTCCATCTATTTCCTCTGTTTGGTTGGGTGGCCTGTGTATACATCTATGGCAATATTATTCTTTTTCCTTTTATATTGACCCAAATGCATTCAAGATGGTTTTCATAATTGTTCTCTGTATTTCTGTAGAGATGTAGTTATTTCTCCTATATAGCGTAACTCCACCTCCTCTTTCATGAGAACTGATTTTTTTTAAAACAATTTAAACTCCTGTAGCTATATATTGCATTCATGGGTTTCATCCCATCAAGTTTCCATAATGGCAACAATATCATATCTGCTCTCAGATACTTGGATTTCTAGTTCACTCTGTTTATTTTTCATACATTGTGCATTGGACTATAGGCATTTGAGTCCTTTTTGATTGACCCTGTGTTTGTTTTCTACATAACCTGTTTTGTGCCTGAGTTCCCTTTCTTCCTTACACCTGTTTGATTAGTGCACATGGTATGGCACTCAGCTTGATTTTTCTTAACAGCAACCTTAATATTCTTAACTGCACAAGCTAGATGTCCTTGTTGGTCAGAAGTTAACCAGCAGTGTGATGCAGCTGCTGAAAAAGCAAATGTTATCTTGAGACGCCTTAACAGGGGTATATAATACAAATAGCAGAAAGTAAATTTTCTACTTTGTTCTGTTCTGTTTAGATGCTACTTAGATTCCAGTTGCTAAAGGATACTGACAAGCTGAAGTAAGTTCAAAGAAAAATACCCAGGTTAGTGAAGAGTCTGGAAGCCAAAGTCCACAAGGAATGGTTAAAATCTCTAGCTATACTTAGAGGAGAGAAGATATAATAGTCTGCAAATATCTGAAGGGTTTTCAATGGATTTAACTTATATTCTCCTGGAGATTAGAAGCAGAACCAGTTCATTAAAACCATAAGAAAGCGGATATAAGTTTATAAAGCAGATAGAAAGAAGCTTCCTGAATATATGAGCTTTTAATAAAAGGAAGATTCTGCCAGATAAAATGATGAGCTTTCCTTCACCAATGGCTGGATGCTCTAGGGCAGGGGTAGGCAACCCAAAACACTCAAAGAGAGCCGCAAAACCCTTTTGATATCTAAAATGAAGATAACACTGCGTATATCCTTTTTTACCTTTTAAATATATATATATATCTTTAATAATTTTGAATATTGGAATCCCAGGTATGGACATTTAAAGTCAATCAGATAATATATATATATATATATATATATATATATATATATATATATATATATATTCGTGTGTATGTGCGTGTGCATATGTATGTATGTGTGTTTGTGTGTGTATATATAAAATAAAGGTAAAAAAGGATATATGCAGTGTTATCTTCATTTTAGATGTCAAAAGGATCTCTCTCTGTGTGTGTCTCTCTTTTTCCTCTCTTTCCTTTTTCTTTCCTCTCTCTCCCTCCCTCTTTCCTCTCTCTCTCTTTCCTCTCTCTTTTTTCTTTCCCTTTTCTCTCTTTCCTCTCCCCTCTCTCTTCCTTTCTCTTTCCTCTCCCTCTTTCTCTCCCTCTCTTTCTCTTTCTCTCTCTCCCTCTTTCCTCTCTCTTTCCCTCTTTCCTCTCTTTTTCTCTCTTTCCTCTCCCCCTCTCTCTTTCTTTTTCCTCTCTCTTTCTCTCTCTCTTTCTTCTCCCTCGTTCTCTCCCTCTCTTTCTCTTTCTCTTTCTCTCTTTCTCTCCTCTTTATCTTTCCTCTCTCTCTTTCATCTTTCTTTCTCTTTCTCTTTCTTCTTTCTCTTTCTTCTCTCTTTTTCTCTCTTTCCTCTCTCTCGTTCCTCTCTCTTTCTCTTTCCTCTTTCTCCCTTTCCTCTCTTTCTCTTTTTCATCTCTTTCTCTTTCCTCTTTCTCTCTTTCTTCTCTCTCTTTCTCTCTCGTTCCTCTCTCTTCTCTCTCTTTCTCTTTCCTCTTTCTCTCTTTCCTCTTTCTCTCTTTCTTCTCTCTCTTTCTCTCTCTCTCTTTCATCTCTTTCCTCTCTCTCTCTTTCTCTTTCTCTCTCTCTTTCATCTCTTTCCTCTCTCTCTCTTTCCTCTCTCTCTCTCTCTCTCTCTCTCTCTCTCCAGGTGAGGAGAGAAAGAGAGAACAAAAGGCAGACAGCACCAAATGGGCGGAGAGTGGGAGTAGGATGGGAGGCAGCAGCTCTGGTGGCAGTGACGGCAGTACGACGGTGGCCATTGCAGCATCGTCGGGGTTCTCCCCTGTCCCCAGCCCAGCTGCTGCCCCAGACTGCGCATGGTGGCTGAGGACAGGGAGCTGCAGGAAATGGCTGAAAGAGACGCATGTGGCTCCGGAATCGCGGGTTGCCGACTTGTGCTCTAGGGCATGGGTATCAAACTTGTCACATCTTTTTGCATTGCCAGCAATGGGGTGGGCACAACTACAGTATGATGAAACCAGCCAGAAGGCTGGCAGTTTGACATTCCTGCTCTAGGGGAATCTGCTTTGAGCGGGAGGTTGGACTTAATGATCTCTAAAGTTCCTTCCAGCTCTCCCAGAATGATAAAACAAGTAAGGTTCTAAGAGAATTTTGAACTGTACAAATTTTTTACTGCAGCATTACCAGGAAATAAATTAGCCCAGAAGTCTAAGAATTCAGATATTATCTCATGCATTGATTATAGAGATCTTTTGTTAAACCAGAACTCTGGGGAACAGTTTACTACAGTTATTTTCATCTGTTTTTGAAAAAGAGCATTTACTTTGCTATAATGAATATTGATAAACATTCTGTAGATTCTAGTATTCTCCATGCTTCAACAGATCTTGGTACACAAACTTTTGTTTGTTATACAATTATAACATTGCTTCTGGGTGTTTTACCTAAGATCAAATGTATTATCATTCTGACAATAATTTCCTTCTCCAAGCAAGCTTCCAGGCTACCATGGAAATAAAAAGACTTCAAAACATTGAAGAATTATAAAAAAAGAGAAAGAAACAGAGATTACAAGGGTTGTTGGACAAGATGTTAGCTGTCAAAGGACTTGTCTCTATTTTTTTGCACTCTGTTACTTCCAGAGGAGGAGAAATTATTCCAAGTAATTAATTATATACATATCTAGAGATATCTCTCATACGCAGATTTTCCTGGTGTAGGAATATACAGTACAGTTTTTATTATTACTGGGTTGGTTTTTTTTTTTAAACAGATTTTCCCATCTTGAGATATAATTTTTCATGCCACTAACATGAAAATTATTTGCAATAGTGGCAAATATCTGTGACTCGGGTGTAGAATGAGGGTGAGGGTTCATTCTCCAAGCTTGTGGGTTGGTTTCTGAATGTTTCGTTACCAGGCTAGCTAATATCTTCAGAGGAGTTTAGGGGATGTCAATGTTCTGCTTATAAGGGCTTCAGGTGTGGGTGTGTCAAGTGAGGGTCTATAGTGGGTCTTGTGATGGGCCAGGTGTGAGTCATCAGTGAGTCTTGTGATGGGTTTTGTGATGGGGAGGTTACCTCAGATCAGGGTCATTGGGAAATGAACTGCTGGTGGGGGGGGCTTGCATGGGTTGGCTGAAGGTCGATGCTATCTCACACCTGGCCTAACATAAGACCAACCACAGACCCTCACTTGACACACCCACACCTGAAGCCCTTATAAATGGAACACTGACACTGACATCCCCAAACTCTGCTGAAGATGTTACCTAGCCTGGTAATGAAACATGCAGAAGCCAACCACAAGCTTGGAGAATGAATCTTACCCTCATGAAAATAATTCTTTATTGCTGATGTAAATATTACAGAAACTTGCTTACAATGCTTCACTGGTCAACACCATAAATAGATAAGCCTTATGAATGTCAGTAGTCAAGCTTTCTTTCACTTTCCCTTCCCTGAAATCTTGTATTGTGGCTTACTTTACACTTTTGATATAACGTACCATGCAAAAGACATGTGAGATACATGTTCATCATTAGAGTTTGGGAGATATATTTATGCTCTTGACATTTACGATTCAAAAAAAAAGAACCCCATGGGAATAATCAACTGATGAATTGATCATATGGCAGTGTTTGTGATGCTGAGAATCACTAGAAAATATCTAAGGTACTGCATGTGAAAAATAATTTCTTTCTTTTTTTTTTTTTTTAAAAAAACAAGTTTTATTAATTTTCCATTTTTACAAAGCTTCAGGTATTAAGGAAGCAACACGGTGGTTGGGTAAAACAAAGTCCAATAACAACCTTATTCATACATATGTCAGTTTACATCATCAAAAATTTCCTCTCTGTTTCCCTTAGTTATTATACCAAATTCAAATTAATACATTGCTAGTTATAACTCAGTCATTTAAAACTTATCAACAACTTTTGACTTATATGTCTCCAGATCCTGTTTTTACCTTTTATCTGATTTCAATTATAGTATTCCAGTTGGCTTAATGTCCATAGTATTTAGGTTTCGGATAACCCACGGTTCCCTTACTTCATTACAGAATAATTATCATGTCTAAAATACGCTTATTATTTATTCAGATAAGTTCTTAGTTTATTTCACAATTATATTCTACTTCTCATTCTAATATCATTGCTTACTCATAAAATAACCTTTATCTTCTGAATCCATCTTCTATATTATAATTCAAAACTATTATTTTAGTAACTAATTTGTTTCCCTTATAGATATAAATCCTGAATATTAAATCAATTAATGTCTTTTAAAATCTCCTTATCCCATTAAGTGAGATTTAAGGCTCTTCCATTAAATGTCACATAACGAAAAACATTTTTAAGTCTAATTCTGGCCTTCCTTTTGTGCCAAACTGGCTTCCATAACAAGCTTTTAAATCCTCAGGTGGATCTCCCTTCATTCCTGCATATGTCATTTGAATCAAGAGAGACCATCCAGTCATCAGCCTATCAAGGAAGCTAGTTCCTTCATAGTCATTAGATTGTTGGCCTAGTAGTTTGAATCTCCATATTTGGCTTAATATATTTGTCATGAGTTCAGGTTGGTCTTCTTCTTCTGCTTTCAGCTGGTTTGGATGAAAAGTCATTAAAAACACATTGGACATAGATATGACGTCACTGGTTCCATACATCTTCTGACATTTTACAGTAGTTTAGTACTCATATAGACATAAAGTTCTTGAGCTTTACTCACTATTTATAATATAATATTAACACTTTTCCTCTTGTTTTTGTATATCTATTTATCTTTTAAATATACATTTGTCTACAATCTATATTTTATTCTAACACTAAACATTTGTCTTGGCTACCCTCTTATTGTCTATCCAATCATAAAATTGTTCCCAGATTTTATAGTACTTAGTTTCACTTTTATTCTTGAGTTCCCATGTAAGTCTATTCATTTCAGCGCAATTGAAAATTTTCAGTAATATTTCCTCTTCGGTTGGAGTATCTTTCTCTTTCCATTTTTGAGCAAAGGCTATTCGTGCCACTGTTACTATATGCAGTAGTAAATAATTTGTATCTTTCTTATATTTTCTTTTTATAATTCCCAATAAAAAAATTCCAGTTTGGCTTCTATATCTATTAGCAAAATTTCTTCCAGCCATTTCTTTAATAAGTTCCAAAATTTGTGTGCCTTTGGACATTGCCACCACATGTGGTAGTAATTTCCAACTGTCTCTCAACACTTCCAGCATATCAAGGATTTCCCCTTGTTCATTCGTGCTACTCTTGTGGAAGGGAGGTGTGACCTATAAAACATCTTATAGAGGTTTTCCTTATAGGAGGTTGCTAGAGTAATTTTTAGATTTTTTTCCCATAAAATTGCCAATTATCCAAATCAATATTGTGCCCAAAATATTTACACCAAATTATCATTGTTTCTTTCACCTGTTCCTCAATCATAACTTGCTCTAATAAATATCGATATAATTTACTTATAGTCTTCCCTTCCCTACTAAATAAGATTTTATCTAATTCTAAAGAGTCTTGCTTTATGCCCCGTTCCTTTTTGTCTTTATTAAATTTGGATTGGATTTGAAGATACGCCCACCATTCCAGATAAATTCCTTCTTCCTTTAAGGTATTTCTCGCTTTTAATTTTCCTTTCTCATTCAAAATATCTTTATAGGTGACAGCACCCCCACGTTTTATCAAATTTGGATGTGTGTACATTTCTAATGTAGACGTCCAGTTGGGGATTTTCATATAATTATTTCTTTTTATTTTTTTCCAGATATCCAATAATACTGTCCTAATATAATGGCTCCAGAAGTGTTGCTGGACTAAATGTCTTTCTTCCCACAAAGTAGCATGCCACTCTGTCTGTAGGTCATGACGTTCTAGTGCTAATAATCTTGTATTTTTGAGATGCATCCACTCACTTAGTCAGACCTGAATTCTCAGTATATTGTGTATGTAAGTCTTCAGCACCTTCCGTCTTAATGTTTCTTTCTTCAGTTTCCATTGTTGTTAAGATTGTAGATTCTTTAGATGAAATCAAAGTTTGGGTGTCAGAATTCTGAATAGATTGTAGCTGGCATTCTTTCAAATCCACTTTTGTATTGATTCCTTCTTCTTCTGTTGCTTTTTGGGTTGTAAGTTCATCTATTGAAGTCAGGGCTGCATTTTGTAGCTTTAAGGTGGCGCATATATCTTTCATTCTGGAGTTCGTTAGCTCAGTAGCCTCTATGATTTTTTCAAGTATAAATTTGAAGTTAAGCTGTGGGTGGTATTCCTCCATTTCTGTGGTATTTATGTACAGTCCTTTAGTGGAAGCTATTTTTAATAAAAGTCAATAACTATCCACCTCCACTTTAAAGAATTATTTTCACCACCCAGCTGTTTCAAGTTCTTACCTTTTTTTTGAAAATGTCAAGGACAAATTTTAGTCCCAGAAGTCTCCCAGTCAAATTCTTTTTTCACTTGCTGTACCAAATTTTGCCACAAGATGTCCCCAGTAACATACAAAGTTAAGCTTTTATCCCTTCAAAGAAGGAAGAAAGAAATATTCCTTTTTTTTCAGCTTAGCAAACAAATAAAAAAATAAATTTCTGTAAAAGTAAAGAACTTTTTGGGAGCCTAGGTATCCAAAAATTACAAGTCCAAATATTTGACCATTTAGTCTAGTTGTTCTCTCTCTCTTTTTAGCTTTATATTCCCAAAGTAGGCAGGAGCCGCAGAATTGAGCAGGGAGAAAGAGGTATTTCCAGAGGCTTTTACAGGAAAATAGTTGGGAAGCAGGAAAGGTAAGGTAAGGTCTCACCCAACTCCTCTAGGTTGCTTTCGTTGTGCTTAGTAGTGCTTTGGGCTTTTAGCAGGAACGGCTTGGTGATCAGCCATGTTAATGGCCGATCTTTTCTTTGTTGGTCCAAAGGAGCTGCCTCAGATCTAGCAGAAGGGGTAGATGGTCAGTTGAGGGTCCTCCTTCCATGGTCAGTCGAGGGTCTTCCTCAGTGGTGGTCGCCCCTCTAGGGTGACTTTCAACCCTTTGCAGGGTCTTCCGGCAGAAAAAAACTGGACGACGGGGAGATCAGCTTTCCCGCACACCTGCCGGCACCGCAATCACAAACCAAAATAATTTCTGACAATAATATCCATTGTCATTTTGATGAAAAACATATTGCTTTGTGTTGTTAACTAAACATTTATTTGTAGTTTTTTTAAAGTTGAAGAAGGTTTTGAAACTCTTTTGATTCAGAGTTGAACATATATCAAAATGATAAGTTTTCTCTCTCTTTGGGTATGTATATATGTCTACTTCTCTCTTGCTCTCCATCCATCCATCCATCCATCCATCCATGAAGATTTTGAAGGAACATAGACTGATTGATTATGTTTTATCAAGTCAGTGTTGATTCTTTGCAACCACACAGATAGATTTTTCTCTAGAACAATCTTCCCTAGCCTGATCTTTAAGGTCTTTTAACACTACATCTATTGTCATTGTAAATAAGTCTATCTGCTTTGCTGCTGATTGTTTTCTTCACCTCCTTCTTTCCATCTTTTCCCACATTACAACTATCCCAGAGAGAGGGGAAAAAACAAAATATGATTCAAATCCAATATGTAGCATTTGACATAGGCCCAGAATCTAAGAGGATAGCTAAAGTCACAATACATTAAATAGTATGTGAAGAAGGTTCAGGCCCATACAGAAGCCCTTTATGGCTGCAATGGCTTCAGGAGAATTGAAATAAAGAATAATAATATTTGATTGTGGAAGCATAGACAAAATAAAGTGGATGCAAACAATTCAGAACACTGTTCCTTGTTAGTGAATATTTGCAGAAATGATGGTATCACTATTATGGTGAGAGAGTGTTCACTTCACCTTGAAATCAATACTCTTGAAGTAAAAATTAAATCAGAAGTGCATTTAACTTAGTACTAATTTTCAAGCCAGTCTGCAGAATTACATTTCAATACTCGAATGCAATGAACTCACTAAACAGAATTCTAACAATGCTAACACTGATGTTAGAGAGGAGACTCCTGGCTAAAACATTATGTAATTGCCAATTTCTTTAATGTGCATTTGTAATGAGTTTTATCAGAAGGCTGATTCACATGAACATGCTCCATTAGCTCTGGCCAGCTGAATGCACCATTCTTGCCCTATTAGCTGTAGTTTCATTACCTTTTATAGAAATGCTTTCAAACGCATAATTGTGCAAGAAAGGGACTTTTGGAATTTTATCTGATATATTGCACAGACACGAAAGATATCTGCTTTTCAAATGGAGATATTCATGCTCTCAAATGTGTTTGTTTATCAACTAGCCTGGCTGGCAACATGAATGAAGAGTACATAAGTAAATAAATAAAATTGATAACATCTTTATTTCTTGAGATAATTGGAGGAAATTGGCAGCAATGTTGCCCCTTCCTTGTGGATTGAGCTTGTCAGACTTCATTTGCACACTGTCAAATCTACATACTGGATATGCTGATCAGACCTGCTCTCCACTCTGCATTCTCCAAACATTCTCAAGATGGTTAGATAACAAGACCTTGCAGCGAATTAGAGAGCTATATAAATAAAAGCAGTTCTCTATCTAACAAATACATTAGTTCTAAGGCTTAAATCCTGGGTCTCTTTCTCCCACCTTTTAAAATCAACATCTGTGTGGTCATTTGTTTCCTAAGCTTGAAGTTTTCTGCTTCTTGCTTTAAGAAACTTTTTTTTTCCAGCTGTAACAAGAAGAGATCCCCTACTCACCAGCTTCAAACCTTACATATACATTCAGGGTTGTGAGTAAAACAATAATGTTATGGTTTTGAAATCTTCAAAAAGAATGGGGTTTATCCTCCAAAGTTTGGGAATAATTTTACAAATGTGATATACAGTATAAAGAATTCTCAGCTACCTTTACACAGCCCAGTGCAGATAATTATATTTTGCATGAGTGAGTGGGTGGATGGGTGGGTGGCAGATGGCTATTGTGAGAAGCAATAATGTATATATTTCCACTTTATAGAAGTGGTATAGACTTTAGTTGTATCCCTAGGCAAAATCTATAAAATTTCATAAGGATAGGTACTACAAGGACCAAGAATTTTCTCTGATTAATTGTCCCCAAAGTAATTTTAAGTAGAATTGATGGAAGTACAGATTACAGGAGCCCCATTCATACAATATGTTGGTGTACTGCATTAATCAGGTAATTAGGGATGAGTAAAACCCTAATCCTAACCCTTTCCTTTATAAAATATTTCTTTGTTTTTAGATTATTACATGCTATCATTGCTTGTTTGCTAAGTATATATTCAAAGGCATCACCTAAATATACTACAGGCAGGAAGTAAAATGACTTCAACAAAGAAAACTCCTAGTGCTACTCACTGCCAGACGTCACCAATTCTTTGTGAGAGTTCTTGTCCTGGGAGAGTTTAAAAAAGAAAAAGAAAAAGCACAATCCAGTAATGTAGTATATTATTCCTTTAAATGTTCTTTCTATGACACCAAGTTTTAGAATGGCTCTATCTATCCAGATAAAATTTCCAGTAGATAATCTGAATCAGAAACGTGAGGACTTGAAGAAGAGATTTGATTTATTGATTGAATCCCATCAAATTGGTATTAATTCTTAGAGATCACTTTGCCTCCCAGTGATGATGCACCCACAGCATTGGTGGGATTCAAATATGTGAACAATCGGTTCTTTGTGTGGATGCCACTTCTGGAAGTCCATTCTGGGCCTGGGAAACAAAAAATTAGCTACCCACCACTGACCCACAGTGACTGGAACTGAGTCCACCCACCCATTTTTCTCTTTCTTTTCCTCTTTCTAAGAAAAGAAAGAGAGCTAAGTCTTTGCATTAATGTATCCAAAGGATAGCCCAGTGATTTGTGACTTTTCTAAAACCAGCTTGAACATCTGGCATCTCCTTCTCCATGTAGTGATGTAATCTATGTTGGACTATCCTAAACACTATTACAATTTGTACCTTCTGTTAAGATCTTTTTTGGGGGAGTATTGGTATGTATCCCTCTTCCAATATGTTGGCCAAGGCCCATTGTCCAGATTTGCTGGCATAGCATGGTTAGAACTTTACTGAATCTTTTGCTGTTGTTGCTTACAATTTTGAATATTTCATCAATATCTATAGCTTTCCAAGCTGATAATGATTGTAATGGTAGTCTAACTTCATCTACTAGTACCCGTGTTTTCCCCAAAATAAGGCTGGGTCTTATATATATATATTTGGGACCAAAAGACCCATTAGGACTTATTTTGGGGGATGTTTTATTGTGTGTCCACTACTTCCCATTTTTGCTTGCCTGTGGCCACAATGGCTTACAGGGTTTCCCAAGGAAGATGCTTGGGAGGTGAGGGCAGTGCCAGCAGAAACACCTTCAGGGGAGGAGGAGAGCAGCATGGACAAGTTGGGGAAACTGAAGGACTGGGCGGCGTAAGCCTCCCCTGCTGCCTCCCTCAGCCTACCACTCTCTTTCCTCTTGCAAGCAGATGAAGCATCCAGTCTCTGTCAGTTCTCCATCCAGGCAAAAAGTGTTTGGCTGCCTATGGGGTCTCCTCCATTTCCAAGTCCCCCATAGGTGCTCAAATACTTTTTGCCCAGAGGGAGACTGGAAGCTTCGTCTGTTTGCAAATGGAGTGCTATTTGCAAGCAGATGAAGCTTCCAGGCTTCATCAGTTCTCTATTTGGCAGAAAAGTGTTTGGGCACCTATGGGGTATTTGGAAACAGCTTTGCACTGAGCACTCGGCAGCAGTTTTCTGCCTCTGCCTCTCCCTCAGGCAGCTTACTCCGCCTCCCTCTTTACTTTTAGCATTCAGGGAAGCCCGTGCTTTTTTGTGTCCTTAAGCTACTCTTTGGTCTCTATCTTAACCTCCAGAGACCTGTGTTCTGGTGTAAAAACTTCGGTCATGATCTCTTCCACAGTCAGTCTCCAGTCATGTCTCTACTGAGTTCTTATACATTTCCCCCCCAAAATACTGTCAATTTAATTTCAGTGTACTCCATCTGTGATGTCCACATATGGACATCGATTTATTTGTTGGAAGATTGTATTAGTTGTAAAGAAATGATTGAATTGGCATAAATTAATAAATATTTCCCTGCTTCATTTCTGTTTCCTAGACCAGCTCATCAAAAAGAATGCTTTTCCGCAGCAATCTTTGTTCATCCTTGCATATTACTATGAAAATGTTTTATTACTAAGATACTGGTAAAAATTAAAGTAACTATTGTTTTAATTGTTTTACTTTAAAAGTAAAAAGTAAGTTGATTTAGTTCAGGTCAATTCCTGCACTGTGATTCCAATATGCCTTATTTGAAAGTTCTAGTGAATTATTGGTTTTTTTTTACTTTCTTTTTCAGGTTTTACTTTGGTTTTTTGGGGGAGGGATGGGGTTCTGGCTTATTTCTATTTTTTATTTTGTACCTTTTTCCTCTGTTTTTAAAAAGTTTGTAAACCATTTTTTCCCCTTGAACCATAGAAATATTTGCATATATACATTTTTATTACTTTTGTGGAACATCCAAAGGTTTTAGATATCTCTTCACGGTAAGGCAGATTCTTACCAAATTGGACAACTTAAAATCTGAAATTGCTTTAGTTTGTAATAGGACAATTCATATTTTCCACAAGAAATGCAGATTTTATGCATAAGATGGGGCAGTCGATTATATATTAGTGGAAAATCAAAATCTGCCAGAAATGTTATAAGTTGAACTAGCAAGTACTCTCCCCCCACACTCCAAAACTGACTTTGAGTGACATATGATCTGTAATGGTGTTAAAAAACAGATAAGCAATCAAGATTCAAATTAAAAAATATACTTTATAAAATAATCACTCAAGAATTAACATTCAAAATATAAATAAAATTGTCATCCAGAGGGATTATTATAATGGCTCTGCCCCTGAACCAAATCTTCAAGATTTTCTAAAGAGAGAACATCATTTGACTATCTGGAGGGATGCTATCCCAGATGGAGGAGCAGTAAATGAAAAGGTATACTTTCATGTCCCTGCAGGTGGCAATCTCTAATCAAGGAGATACATAGATGCCTCACTTTATTGTATTATATATTCACTGAAAACAGTTCTTAATTTCACAGTTTGGTCTGGGTGCATTTGCAATATCTCAGTCTCCAAAACTGCTATCAGAATTAGAATGTGTTTGGAATGATTCTACAAACTTTAAATAAACAGTTAAGAAGTATCATTAAGGTAGGGATAAATTATTTGCAAGACCTCTGAAATAAAGAGTTGACATTTCTCCTAAGAAAGTTATATCTAAGGTACTTAAAGAATATTAAGTATGCTTCTTAATGAGATTAATAATTAATTAATTTTAATTAATTTAATTTTTAAAACATTTACTGGCTATTTTACAGAATGTATACAAAGAGTCTGTTGTCCACGTTCTTACATGGAAATATGAGATGCATATGGAGAAGATTTACTAATAAAATGAGCTTGTTCCACTGTTGCTCCATTTTGATTTAACACCCATATATTTGTTAAAATGGCATTGCAAGGATCAATATTATTTAAATATGTTTCTCTACTGGAAATTTCAGCGTGGATTATTTTCCATATTGGGGAAAAATCTCATATTTCCTAACTTTGTCAAAATGTGTTCACTTTTGTTTTATGAACTTGCTCTTTATAGAGATAATGTAGAGTCTGATCAATGTTATTCTGTGTGGTCAGGATTTAATGGTGTGCTTAAAATGATTTCTATATATAATATATCCTTTTAAAAAAATATCTCTTTGTTACTATATTTGCATCTTTAAAATCTTTTTTATTTTTTCCCTTTTCTTTCCCTTATTTGCATATTATGGACATAAAACATAAAAAATAATCTGCTGTACCTTCCTACCACTTACTTAGGGAATTTTTTATAATATTTTCATCTTCGCTATCTCTGTTTCTCAGGTCTGGAAAATAAATACATAAAATAAATATGGATGTATTCTAATATCATGATATTTTTCTTCTTTGATTTTTTAAAAAATTAATCTTTAACACAACCTTTATTACAATATAAATTTTCAAAAATCATTGTATGCACTGAAATGGTATCAGTTCATTACAGGATTAGTAGCCTAACTATAAAATGTATTTTATAATGGAACATTATATATGTTTTTTCCTAGGATAAACATTGCCACTTATTTGACTTGTTTTGTTGTTTGCTTTTCTTAATAATTATTACAATATATAATATATATTTATTGTTTTGCAGTTTCCCAATACACCCTCAGCACCTGCAAAGGTAACCTTTCTTTTTACAAAAAAATAATGCTGAGTTAAGTCCTTTTGATATCCCGAGAGAAATTCATTCCCCACTGATAATGATGAATGGGAATTTATTACTGCTGATTATTTTTATGATGCCAATTCATTATTCTTGTGGATAATCAAATACAAATTCATCAGAGAAATTGACTATCCTTTTTCAAATGGCAGTGGTCAATTTTTCATTTTAACTACTGCCTTAAATCTTTCCAAACTCTATGCTGAATGGGCCAGATATTTCCTCTACGTTGCTGACAAACACTATTAGAAGGAAGAGTATTCAAAAAGAACTTGAATGAAAGCAAAAATATCAAAAAGTGCCAAATGTTAACCAATGAATAATTTTTCCTCTCTCTCTCTCTCTCTTTTTTAAATGTTCCCATGGGGCCCTTGGTGGGAATGGCTCATTATCTATGCCATTTAATGTTATCTTCTGTAATAATCAGAATGGTTAGCTCATTGATCATATAATGCAGACATGTCAAACACAAGGCCCGGGGGCCAGATGCGGCTCGCGAAATGGTTTCATGTGGCCCACGAAGCCATCCTGGAAACAGTAAGGAAATGGCCCCTGCTGCCTTGGCCCTGGCCGAGGCCTGCTGAGAGCCAATGTACAGTTTTGTGGTGGCCATCTATGCTGAAACACATTCAGTCTTAGCTCCACAAGGCCATCTAGAAGCAGCGAGGAACCAGTCCCTGCTGTGTTGGCCCTGCCCCCTGGGTGCATGCTGGGGAGGTGTCACCCTTTGTGAGGAATGAAGAAATGGACCATGCCTTGGCACTTGCCCTGGTTCCACCCCCTTCTGCCAGAGACCTTCAGATCTATCCCGCTCCTGCCTAGGCCCCCACAGGCACCCTTGATGTCAATGATGTAGAGCTGGCCATGCCCGCCCAGTAGGCCACACCCACTCCATCCATGCCCACACAGTAGACCTACCCACCCTGGCCACACCCACCTGGCCACCCAAGGGCAACTGCAATGCTGATGCAGTCCTCAATGAAATTGAGTCTGACACCCCTGATATAATGTATACTTTGTATACTTATTGTTCCTCGAGGGTGCAGAAAGGAAAGCAGCTGTTCCTGTCTCCAGAAAGAAAAGTGTAATACGTAAAGAACTCAAGACATTTCCTATATAACTATCAGTATCAAATGATGAGAAGCTGTGGCCTATAGTCTAGAACTATGGCTCCTAGTGCCATATTCTAGTTACTGTAGCTAAGAAAGGTAAGCAAATCATACACAAACTGTTTTAAAGGGATAGGTTTTATCATATGAGAAATCCCTGTTAAAAGAGAAAAGGGTAAGAGTCCAGTTGTTCTATTAACCAAAGCTGATAAAGACCTTCCTTATCATCATACTATTACTTGATTGTCTAGAAACAGGCAGAATCTTAAACTGCAAACCTGGTCTTTCAGAGAGAATGCTACGTCATCTAGAACAGGGATTTCTGCAGAAATGTGTCCCCCAGAATAAGTAACAATTCTATTTTGTCCATATTAAATTTCACTTAGCACAAAATTTCACTTTAGCGAATTTAATTTCATTCATAACAACTCCATTAATTAAAAAGAAATGGTAACCACAATTAATGCATATATTGATTGTCCAATGCAATGTGCCACAGGTCCAAAGAGATCATTCTAATAGCAAATATGGTAAAGGCTAATCTATTATTTCCCATGAGATTATTTTGTTAAACCATTTAATCAGATCCAATAATTAGTCTACTCTGAAAATGAACATTTTGTCTGAGAATTGTAGATAGCCAGGAAATAGGATTTAAAAATGTATCTCTGTCCTTCAGCCTTCTCTATGAGGTTCTATTTTTTCTTTCTTAGAGCATGCAAGAAGCTGAATGAGATAGCTTTCTTTCTATAAATTGAAAAATCATCTCAAGGAAAGAAATATATTAATTAGAGAACTAATCTTTTTATAATCTCTTTCTGCAGTAAATGAAATCGAACTACTGGGCTTCTATAAATCTTTTAGTAGTTTATTTCACTGGAAAGATTTGTGGAACAGCTATCACTAGTAATCTCTAGAGAGATAGATGCCATAGTAGCAGAGATAATGAGAACATAGCCCAGAAGAACACTGAAAGTTCAGCCAAAGAAAACTAGTAAACTTGTGCTATAAAATGCACATGCAACAATTTAAATTAGCATTCCAAGAGGGTAATATACACACTGAAGGGTTAAACTCCAATAACACTTACTGTATTCTGCATCTTAGGAAACAACAAATTCAATAACACCTTTTGGATGTACACAACTTGTGGAGAAAGAGAAAATCACCAGAAGCTAGAGATGGGGAATTAAAAAGCTCAGTGCTTGGGGAGTAATGAAAAAGTGATGAATATCATTGATGACACAATAATTGTTTAATATGTTAATAGTTCTTGTATTGCCAGATGTTGGATGTCTGATTTGTTAGGTCTATTTATATAAAAACTTAAATTTACACATCTCTCTCTCTTTCTCTCTGATTCTGTTCATTCTCTTTCATCTACATATACATTTTCACATACCTGATAATTTAAATATGAGTGCAATTTCTTCCTAGGCAGGTCAGTGTTACTAGCTTTATATGTAAAAATGAACCACTGGGCTACTATTTATAATCTAGGCCCATGTATCACTGCATTTTCCTTAATGCGTGTCACTATTACATCATTGAAAACTATTGTGGATAACCAAAGCCTAAGTTAGCAACGAAGTTGAAACTCAAATACTTTGGCCACCTAATGAGAAGAAAGGACTCACTGGAAAAGGGCCTAATGCTGGGAAAGATTGAGGGCAATAGAAGAAGGGGACAACAGAGAATGAGATGGCTGGATGGAGTCACTGAAGCAGTAGATGAGAACTTAAATGGACTCCAGAAGATGGTAGAGGACAGGAAGACCTGGAGGAACGTTGTCCATGGAGTCGTGATGGGTCGGACACGACTTCGCAATTAACAGCAACAACAAAGTTAGCAACATGATGCCCAAAGACAACATTTACACATGTAACCCTCCTGAGAACCCCTTCTGCAACCCCTACAAATTAAGTAAAAATTCATTTTATTTTTCCTTTTTAAAATTTGGTGGGTCAAAGTAACAAACACCAATATGTCATAAAATTTTGAGCAAGAATATGATGCTCCGATGATTCAATAAACTGTTGACCAATAAAAAAGTTTTAATTGAGTATCTGGACCAGCAAGTACCTACAGTAACTTCACACGCCAACAATGCTATCTATCAAATATGTATCAGCACTCTCAGCAATTTTTGAACATTACGTAGTCAAATAATAATAATAATAATAATAACAATAACAATAACAATAACAACAACAACAACAACAACAATAATAATAATAATAATAACCCCCAGTGAGGCACTACCTCCCCCAGTGAGGCACTACCTTGACGTGGTTGCCCCCCAGTGAGGCACTACCTTGACGTGGTTGTGGGGCTTATGTACTCTGAGGAAGATGAGAGCTATGCCAGAGGTTCAACCATACTGGACAGGTCTCATCAGAGGAGTCAGACAAAGAGTGTCTCTCCCATAAAAAATATGGCGAGACGTAAATTGCAGAATGCCATACCGGTTTGGACGTCGCCCGGCTTAACAAGGTCCATGCTAGATATTGGAGTTCCTGGATATCTGGTGAAAAATGGGTTACAGGACTCAGGACTGTTGGCTGAGCAACCAGGTCCAGCAGCTGCAGAACTACTGGAAGAAAAGGTGTTTACCCGTCGCAGATACACAGTGATGGAAAACAAAGAAATAATGATCTGTTACTACAGATCAAGTCCAACAAGAAGAGGATATCTAAAACGAATGCACCAGTTCTGGAAAGAACAACATCCAGAATCAGAAATAACAGAACAGAGACTAGCAGATCAACGCCGATTTATAACACGAAATAAAGTATTCACAGAAACAGAATTGGACGAACTGCAAAGGTTTACCCAGGGCAAAGAAATCAAAGCCTTACCAGAAGTAATTCAGAATGTAGAGGCAAACCAGGGGGAGTTGGCAGTGAAGGAATCCAGCAGAGATATACAACTGTTCTCATTTGGAAACCAGGCACCTCTTCCTCAGGAAGAACAAAACCCTCTAACTAAAGAAATAAAAGAATTGAAACAAAGAATAACTGAGCATCTAGAACAGCACAAAAACAACAGAATAAGGCTACCTGCATTGAAGCTTGTTCCAAAGAAACAGCTAGCACAAGCATTAAAAGATGCAAATACTGCAATATCAAGTATAAGCACCAATTCACTGCAAGAAACAAACCAACTAATGTACAGCACAGCTGCAGTTATAACAGAATACCTGGGATGCAAAATCAACAAAGAAGAAAAACAAACAAACAGTGCACCAGAAAAATGGAAGGTTAGACTAGAAAATAAGATCAGCAAGTTAAGATCACATGCAAGCAAGTTAGAACAGATGAAAGAAAAAAAGCTGAAGAACAAGAAGACCAAAGAATACCTAATCAAGAAATACCACTTAGAAACAAGGAAGATCAAGGAAGCACTGGAAATAATAAAGCAACAAATAACAGCTATAGCCAGGAAAATCAGTAGATATGAAGCTCGAATTGCAAACTATAGGCAGAACCTCCAATTTCAATCCAATCAGAAATTTTCTACCAATCCATCAATGGAGAAACTGCAAGGAATCAGTCAGTACCTGACAAGGAAGAAACAGTGCAGTTCTGGAAGCAGATACGGGATAACCCAAAGAAAGAGAAGAGCAACAAAGATGATTAGGGGACTGGAGGCTAAAACATATAAGGAACGGTTGCGAGAATTGGGTATGTCTAGTTTAACGAAGAGAAGGACAAGGGGGGACATGATAGCAGTATTCCAATATCTCAGGGGCTGCCATAAAGAAGAGGGAATTAAGCTATTTTCCAAAGCACCTGAAGGCAGGACAAGAAGCAACGGGTGGAAACTAATCAAGGAGAGAAGCAACCTAGAACTAAGGAGAAACTTCCTGACAGTGAGAACAATTAATCAGTGGAACAGCCTGCCTCCAGAAGCAGTAAATGCTCCAACACTGGAAGTTTTTAAGAAGAGACTGGACAGCCATTTGTCCGAAATGGTGTAGGGTTTCCTGCCCGAGCAGGGGGTTGGACTAGATGACCTCCAAGGTCCCTTCCAACTTTACTACTATTACTATTACTATTACTAAATACAACAAGGATGCGGCTTGGTTAAAAGAGGTGGATGCAAATAAAACAGAAGTTGAAATGAAAGAACTAGTAATAACAACAAAAATGGTAGAAAAAAGAGCAAAGAAAATCAAAAATTGGTCAGCACCAGGTGAAGATGAACTGCATGGGTTTTGGTTGAAACATCTAACTGTTATACACTCACTCATTGCCAAACAGTTCAACAATATACTACAAGGAGGAGAAATTGAAAAGTGGCTAACAACTGGGAAAACCTACCTAATAATGAAAAATCCAGCAAAAGGGGCAACACCAGGTAACTACAGGCCAATTACCTGCTTACCAACAACTTTCAAATTACTAACTGGTGTAGTAGCTGATGCAGTACAACAGCATCTAGTTGAAAACAATCTCTTTCCACCTGAGCAGAAAGGAAACCGCCCCAATAGCAGAGGAACAAAAGATCAACTCCTAATAGACAAAATGATCTTGGAAAACTGCAAGAGAAGGAAGACCAACCTGAATGTGGCATGGATTGACTACAAAAAGGCATTTGACTCTCTGCCACATGATTGGATAATAAAGTGCCTAGAAATAACAGGAGTCAGTAGAAACATCAGAAAATTTGTGCAAAGATCGATGGCACAATGGAAGACACAGTTGCAGATCAATGGTGAGAGGCTGGGAGAGGTTAATATCAAGAGAGGAATATTTCAAGGAGATTCATTATCACCATTACTATTTGTTATTGCACTGTTTCCTCTGTCAACAATACTGAATAACTCAGGACATGGCTATCAAACATCAAAAACATCTGCCAGACTATCCCACCTCCTTTATATGGATGATCTGAAGCTGTATGGAAAAACATCATCTGAAATAGAATCGCTGCTCAACACTGTCCGTATATATAGCCAAGATATTGTAATGGAGTTTGGCTTGGACAAATGTGCCACACTTACTATCAAACAAGGAAAAATAGTGAAAACTGAAGGAATCAAGATGCCCCACGAAAATAACATTAAGAGTCTGGATGAGGAAGAGTACTACAAATACTTGGGTATCCTTCAAGCTGACAACATCAAGCACACTGAAGTCAAGAAAAAGATTAGAGGTGAATACATCAAGAGAGTGAAGAAGATCTTAAAATCCAAACTCAATGGAGGAAATACCATAAAGGCAATCAACACCTGGGCAATCCCAGTCATTAGGTACACAGCTGGAATAGTGGACTGGACTCAAGCAGAACTAAAAGCAATGGATAGGCAGACCAGAAAAATAATGACAATGAATCATGCCCTTCATCCACGCAGTGACATTGATAGACTTTATCTACCAAGGCAAATAGGTGGGCGTGGAATGCTACAAGTACATCAGATGGTTGAAGAAGAAAAAATGGCTTTGGAAGAATATCTGAAGAACAATGATGAAGATGCACTGAAATTAGTATATCAGGAAGGCTTACTAACTACTGGAGAGACCAAACTGGCCTACAAGAAAGACCAAATGAAGAACAGAATAGAGGCATGGGAAGACAAAGCACTACATGGCCAATACATGAAAAAAATAGCTGGGAAAGCAGATAATAATAAAACCTGGCAATGGCTAAGAGCAGGAAAATTGAAGAAAGAGACCGAGGGACTAATTCTGGCTGCACAAGACCAAGCCTTAAGGACAAATGCATACAAAGTCAAAATTGAGAAGACAGCAACAGACAGTAAGTGCCGCCTATGCAAAGAAGCTGAAGAAACAGTGGACCACTTGGTAAGCTGTTGCAAGAAGATTGCACAAACTGATTACAAGCAGCGGCATGACAAAGTAGCAACAATGGTGCATTGGAAGATCTGCAAAAAATATCATTTGCCTGTAAGCAAAAACTGGTGGGATCATAAAATAGAGAAAGTCATAGAAAATGATAAAATTAAACTGCTCTGGGACTTCAGAATTCAAACAGACAAGCACCTGCAACATAACACCCCAGACTTAACAATTGTCGATAAGAAAGACAAAAAAGTCTGGATAGTGGACGTGGCAGTGCCTGGAGATAGCAGAATAGAAGAGAAAGAACTGGAGAAGATAACAAAATACAAAGACCTACAAATAGAAATAGAAAGACTGTGGCAAAAGCAAGCAAGGGTAGTACCAATAGTCATAGGCTTCTTGGGTGCAATCCCAAAACAACTGGAGCACCACTTGAACACCATTGGCATTGACAAATTCGCTATTAGTCAATTGCAAAAGGCAGCCTTATTAGGAACTGCTTCCATCCTGCGACGATATCTGTAATACCATCAAACATCCACATCTGCCTATCCCAGGTCCTGGGTAAGGACTCGATAGGTAGACAAAATGCCAAATCCAGTCTGAACATCTGGCTGACTGTGCGATGATCGATAATAATAATAGACAAATTCGCTATTAATCAATTGCAAAAGGCGGCCTTATTAGGAACTGCTTCCATCCTGCGACGATATCTGTAATACCATCAAACATCCACATCTGCCTATCCCAGGTCCTGGGTAAGGACTCGATAGGTAGACAAAATGCAAAATCCAGTCTGAACATCTGGCTGACTGTGCGATGATCCATAATAATAATAATAATAATAATAATAATAATAATAATAATAATAATAATAATAATAATAATAATAATAATAATAATAATAGGAAGACCAGAAAAATAATGACAATGAATCATGCCCTTCATCCACGCAGTGACATTGACAGACTTTATCTACCAAGGCAAATAGGTGGGCATGGAATGCTACAAGTACATCAGATGGTTGAAGAAGAAAAAATGGCTTTGGAAGAATATCTGAAGAACCATGATGAAGATGCACTGAAATTAGTATATCAGGAAGGCTTAGTGACTACTGGAGAGACCAAACTGGCCTACAAGAAAGACCAAATGAAGAACAGAATAGAGGCATGGGAAGACAAAGCACTACATTGCCAATACATTAAAAAAAATAGTTGGGAAAGCAGATATTAACAAGATCTGGCAATGGTTAAGAGCAGGAAAATTGAAGAAAGAGACCTGTTGTAGAAGTGAGAGACTTGAGTCAGCTCTTTCAAGGAAAGGGAAGTTTATTGCGCAGGTTCAGAGAGCTGTACACAGCTAAAAAAAATCTGAACACCCGACTGGGCATAGATGATCATTTTTATAACCCGTAATACGTCAGTTATTTCCTGATCAAGACATATTCCATACATGGTTACATTCTATAGTTCCTTATTCTAACATAGGAAAGTTACTAGACATGGTTATAATCTATAGTTCCTCTTTTAACATAGGAATGCTTTTAGCAATATTTCAAGTGTCAAGCAGTTTTCAATACACCATGTGATAAACAGTTTGCAATATATCATGTGCAAAGTTGAGAACAGGATGTCTGGCCATTCTAATTTTCAGGGTTGTCTAGTAAGCAGGAAAACCTCCCTTTCACCCACATTCTCTGTCGGACAATCAGTATTTTTCCAGCTTCCCACTTTATTCCCCCCTGATGAGACTTATCTCATCTTTGCAGATAAGTTTCATTCTGTAACACTTGGGTCTGATGTACGTATGTTGTTATATTCTTGTTTCTGGAATTCCCACATGGCCATAACTTGAGCTGTAGCTTTTCTCTCTGCAAGCAGGGACACTCGTTTAGATAGTGTTATGTTGTGCATCATTGAAAAGGTACATTGCAGAAGACAACAGCTACTGATCAGAATAGCGATGAAGATGATTACTGCTCTTATAATGTTCCCAATAAGGCCCATTGGAAGCCAGGACCATAAGTTACTCCACCAATTTCCCAGGGAATCTATTTGCAGATCCAATGCCATTTTATGGAGCACTTTAATTTGCTTATTTATAACTGGGGATTGATCTGATAGATTAAAACAGCACATCCCCCCAAAGGCCTCACATCCCATGTGTTGGCGGAGTAGAAGATAGTCTATGGCTGCCCTATTTTGCAAAATTGCCTTACGTAATTCTATCATTTCCTGATTGATAGCAGACAAGGCTATTGAAGTGGCATTGATAATTTTAGCCAAGTTGCAGGCCACAGAATTTATATTGACATGAGCCCTTAGAGCAAGTGCAGGAACTCCCACCAACGAGACAGCCAAAGCATTGTATTCAGCAGCGTTCAGAAGAGTACGAGAGGAATCACAATCCTCATTCAAAACTTCTGCCCTTTTGTAATGTGTGGTGTTAGGGGAGGTGAAAAGTGATCTATCTGGTAGGAAGGTAGTCAGTCTACTTAGACAGCAATATGTTGTGCTTAGATTGGCAGGAATGTAATTAAAAGAGTCTTTTCTACAAGTGAAGAACCACCCTTTAGGTAACCATATGTTTGCATACCCAAAAGACACTGTTTGGAAAGATGTGCAATTCAGCTTTTCTTGGCTCACTTTCAGGCAATGAGGTAGGGGTGTACTTTGCTCACAACCTGTAATATGTGCACATTGTAAGTCTTCTGGAATGGCTACGTTAGGTGTATGCAAAGCTAGAGCATCGGGTGGTAGAAACTTGGAAATGTGACCCCAGCTGTACATTGTTTCATAGCCTATATGTTCTTTAAACTCATGGTGACTGAACTCCTTGGCCACTGTGACTGGAACACATACTGGTATTAAACACGTGGACAGCAGATTCTCCATGTCATATGCTTCAGAAAGGCAAAAATCTGTTGTATTGGCTATTTTAGCCAATTGGACCCACAAATTATATTGCATCCTTGACTCCAATGGATGGGGCATATCCTTATTCTGATGGGACCTTTTACTTTGTTTTCTCTCTGGGCGTTTCCTCTGGGGTCTTTGGATAGTAACTCCAAATTCCACTGGGATTACATGTACAATGCAGGTCCCCTTCCATCCCGTCTTTAACTGCGAGACTAGGGTGACCCTCTCCCATCCCCAGAATAGAGGAGGCCCACATTCCAATGTGACAGGAGGAGGAAGCTTCTAATATGGGGCCCTAACACATATGCCTTTCCTAAGGATACATCCACATATTGAGAGGCTTCTGGGTTGACAGGTTGTCTAGTGATGCAAGTTTCTTTCACTATTCTGTCAAACACTAGTGGAAATTGACAAGGATGAGGCAAGATACCATTCCAGCATTCTGGTGAAAAACCAATAGGGGGTGACCATCACAAGTGCCAGTGCCTATAGCATAAGACTGAACAATACGGGGAGCTTCTTCTGGCTTGCTCCATTGGCCTAAATTAGAAAGACAAACATTATTACATGCAACAATAGTACTATATAAAAGCAGAAATAATCCTTTCATCCTTTCTTCTCCCGTGCGTAGAAAGCCAGCTTCTGGGAGTGGCTTAGCAGGGGGTTGAATTCCAGCCGAACAGCCGTAGATATATGTGCAGGATACACTTGTGCTACTATAATATCTGTTATACAAACAATAAAACATTCATTAAACACATTAAACATGTTTAAGAGTGAGTTTGGTAGAAACCTTTGGATCCCTGGTCACTGTCCACAGGGGTTCTGCTGCCGCCTTGACTCTGGTCCAGTGGATCCAGGACTTAGATTCTGCAATCTTTATAGCTAAGGGAGAGGCCATTATCACCTCATAAGGCCCTCTCCATCTCCCTTCCAGTTGTTTATGTTTCCAATGTTTCACCCACACCTTATCCCCAGGTTTAAAGGGATGACATCTTGTTACTAATCTAGGTGGTGTTTGTTCAATAACATAGTTCCTAAGTTTTTCCACCTGCCTATTCAGTTCCTGCACCATTTCCAGAGTCCACACTCCCCCCTGATGGCCCTTTACAATGCATAACTGAAACCTTTGCTGGCTTTTGTATTTGCCCGCAGAATCCCTAAATCCTCTCTCTTTGTACACAGAACCATGAGTATGTAAAGTCAAAAAAGCATATTTACTATATGTCCAAAATAGAATGGATTGCATGAGGAGTGTGGACACTTATGGGACATGAGAAGGTCAATTTATTGCAATCCTGTAAAAGGACTGCTATAGCAGCAAGAACCTTCAAACAATGTGGCCACCCCATCCAATTGCTTAGATAAGTATGCCACCGGCGCTGCCATTGCCCCAATTGTTGTGTCAACACCCCCAATGCAATATTCCTTTTAGTGTCTACATATAGGTTGAAAGGCTTTTCTAAGTCAGGCAAAGCCAAGGCTGGTGCCGATGTGCAGGCTTGCTTCACTTCCTCCTTTATTTTCCCTCCCATTCAAAGGGCTCACCATCACCCCCTTTTGTAGCCAAATAAAGAAGTGCTGCTAATAAGGCATAATTTGGTATCCATATTCAACAAAATCCTGCCAAACCTAAAAATCCCTTAACTGTCGCCTATTTAGGGGTTCAGGAATAGCTAACACTGCTTGTTTACTTTCCCAGCCTAAAGCTCTATGTCCTTGCTCAATCCATCCATCCGGTCCCTGCCAATCCAATTCCTTCAACTTCCCTCTCTCTATCCCAATCTCCTTTATACCCTCGGGTTCCTCTCTGTCCCCTTCCCCTAAAGGGAAGCCTAGTGGTGGGTCCACCTTCAATACCCCCACATCTTCTACCTATTCTTCCTCTCTAACCTCTTCCTCTCATTTGCCTTCTAAGACATTCTCTTTGCCAATGACCTTCCTCCTTACAATGCCACAGCCAACAACTCTGTCTTCTTACGCCGCATCTCTCTCTCTCTTTTCCACCTTATCCCTATCAACAAACACTTTCCTTGCCACTTCCAACAACTCTGTAGCATTCTTCCCTAATGCTTCCTTATATCATCATAGCTCTGTGCTATGAACCTCTCATTCAACATTCTCATATTAGCTGCACTCCTTGGATCACCCTGAGTATAAAGCTCATAAGCCTCAATCAATCTCTGCAGGAAACTCTCCGGACTTTCATCTGCTTCCTGCATCACAAAAGACGGCTTTAACACATTCACTGAAGGCTTTCCAGCCTTGCAAAGAGCCTCTACTACTAAATTCTGATATTCCTTCAGCAATCTCATCTGTGGTGGATCCTGTGCATTCCATTCTGGATCCTTCTCTGGTGCCCTTGTTTCCAACTCTGGCTGTATATCCCGTACAGCTGGCAACCTATCTTTCAAGCACTGCCTAACAGCAGCCTTCCACTTCTCCCTTTCCTCGGGAGTCAACAAAGTATTCAACAATTGCTGTACATCCTGCCACGTCCTCTTTACTTACTTCTCCCCTCACATTTACAGAGAGACCTTCCAAATCCCCTTCCTCCTTGGGGGCTGACAGCCTCCCCCTTTGTTTCTGCCTCACAACTGGTTGCATGTCCCCAGGCACAGCAGAAGCAGTCAGCCCATCCCCAGGCACAGCAGCTGCTGCAGCCAGCACTGGGGGCATGGGGGAAAGGCCGGCCCATAAGGAGGGGGTCTAAGGATTACTTCCTCTACTTCCACCTTTATCTCTTTCTTTACATCTGATACCTTAGTCTCTAAAATCTGCACATCCCTAACTCTTTTAGTCTCAACCTGAAGTTTTTTTCCCTTAGGTCTAGCCACACACAAACGAACCATTTCAGTCTGACATTGCAATAAGTCATCTGCCTGCCCTGCTACTGCATCCCCCCACTGATCTATATACTGAAATTGGTTAGGATAGTTCTCTTCATTGGCTGCTATCAGAGAAGTGAGATCATCAATGATTTGGAGCTTAAAAGTTCCCTCCGGGGGCCACCCCACATCCATGTGAGGCCATTGATGCTCACATAAAAACTGCAGCCTATCCCTGGTTACCTTTGGATAGGGAACCTTATACTGGGTATGATCAAAGTACTTATCAAATCCCTTTAACATGCATTCCAGCAGTGTGCTGGGAACACTACTACCCCCCCCATCCTAACATACTGCCAATGACCTACAGCGCCAGACGTTCCAACGGTCACTAGTAGGGAATGCACTGGCTTAACCACCCACATAGCCTGACACGGACATCTTTAGGATCGCCGTCCTGAGTCCAGGGGAGTGATCAGGTCCCCTCTTCTATCTTCAAGTGAGATAGGTACAATTACTTTAAACACATACTCGCCTGCCTTGTTGTTACACTCATCCTGGCCAGGAGCTGGTTCAGACCTCCTTTCCTTTCCCAAAGGGTTCTTGGACTGGCCCTCAGCACTGTCGGCTCTGCTGAGAAGCCAAAGCTGTCTCCTGGAGGAAACACACCCCCATGGAGCCTGGAGAATTGTTCAGAGATGGCTTTCCAGCAGGTCCGAAGGGTCAAGCCGTCCTCAGCGAAACATCACCTCACTCAAGTTTCCCGGCCAATGCACCAGAAAATGTTGTAGAAGTGAGAGACTTGAGTCAGCTCTTTCAAGGAAAGGGAAGTTTATTGCGCAGGTTCAGAGAGCTGTACACAGCTAAAAAAAAATCTGAACACCCGACTGGGCGTAGATGATCATTTTTATAACCCGTAATACGTCAGTTATTTCCTGATCAAGACATATTCCATACATGGTTACATTCTATAGTTCCTTATTCTAACATAGGAAAGTTACTAGACATGGTTATAATCTATAGTTCCTCTTTTAACATAGGAATGCTTTTAGCAATATTTCAAGTGTCAAGCAGTTTTCAATACACCATGTGATAAACAGTTTGCAATATATCATGTGCAAAGTTGAGAACAGGATGTCTGGCCATTCTAATTTTCAGGGTTGTCTAGTAAGCAGGAAAACCTCCCTTTCACCCACATTCTCTGTCGGACAATCAGTATTTTTCCAGCTTCCCACTTTAGACCGAGGGACTAATTCTGGCTGCACAAGACCAAGCCTTAAGGACAAATGCATATAAAATCAAAATTGAGAAGATAGCAACAGACAGTAAGTGCCGCTTATGCAAAGAAGCTGAAGAAACAGTGGACCACCTGGTAAGCTGTTGCAAGAAGATTGCACAGACTGACTACAAGCAGCGGGATGACAAAGTAGCAACAATGGTGCATTGGAAGATCTGCAAAAAATATCATTTGCCTGTAAGTAAAAACTGGTGGTATCATAAAATAGAGAAAGTCATAGAAAATGATAAAATTAAACTGCTCTGGGACTTCAGAATTCAAACAGACAAGCACCTGCAACATAACACTCCAGACTTAACAATTGTCGATAAGAAAGACAAAAAAGTCTGGATAGTGGAGGTGGCAGTGCCTGGAGACAGCAGAATAGACGAGAAAGAACTGGAGAAGATAACAAAATACAAAGACCTACAAATAGAAATAGAAAGACTGTGGCAAAAGCAAGCAAGGGTAGTACCAACAGTAATAGGCTCCTTGGGTGCAATCCCAAAACAACTGGAGCACCACCTGAACACCATTGGCATTGACAAATTCGCTATTAGTCGATTGCAAAAGGTGGCCTTACTAGGAACTGCTTCTATCCTGCGACGATATCTGTAATACCATCAAACATTCACATCTGCCTATCCCAGGTCCTGGATAAGGACTCGATAGGTAGACAAAATGCCAAATCCAGTCTGAACATCTGGCTGACTGTGCGATGATCCATAATAATAATAATAATAATAATAATAATAATAATAATAATAATAATAATAGTAGTAAAGTTGGAAAGGACCTTGGAGGTCATCTAGTCCAACCCCCTGCTCAGGCAGGAAACCCTATACCATTTCGGACAAATGGCTGTCCAGTCTCTTCTTAAAAACTTCCAGTATTGGAGCATTCACCACTTCTGGAGGCAGGTTGTTCGACTGGTTAATTGTTCTAACTGTCAGGAAATTTCTCTTTAGTTCTAGGTTGCTTCTCTCCTTGCTTAGTTTCCACCCATTGCTTCTTGTCCTGCCTTCAGGCACCTTGGAAAATAGCTTGACTCCCTCTTCTTTGTGGCAGCCCCTGAGATATTGGAACACTGCTATCAGGTCCCCCCTCGTCCTTCTCTTCATTAAACTAGACATGCCTAATTCCAGCAGCCATTCCTGTTTCAAGCTGTTATGAGAAATATAACATGATAACAATCATAAGGCATTATTAAACTGAAAACCTAATTGGCAATATAAAGCAAATATCATCTGTGCCTAAATTTTCTCAACTTCAAATTTCAAATTACTAATGACTAACATTGTATTCTATACTGGCTAAAACATAATTGCACTTATATGGAGAAACCCCTCCCCCTACAATTTTCTGGTCTATTCCAAAATGAACACTGGTTAAATTATACAGATGAAAGAGAACAATTTCTTTCTAGCATTGATCAAACGACATGGAAAATAGAAGAGTCCAAATTATCCCTGCTGATTTGCTGTATGTGAAATTGAAATGTCACTTCTTTTTGTAAGTAGTATGTAAACTTTAAAAACAGGCAGGAAACCTATAATCTACTGTTCAGATAATAGAATATTCACAACAGATTTTTACAGATATTTGCCTCATATTACCAACAAAGAGTCATGAAAGCCTTTTATAGCAACCACTCAGAGTTTGTATTTGCTGAAAATGCATTTAAGAAAAAAAAAAGGACTTTATTTGGGCCCCATTGTTTTTTTTTTAAAAATATGTTTTATTAATTTTTTTTACATGTCACCAGCAATATTTGGCAAACAGTGTGTTATCTGTGTTTGTATTTACAAATAATCAATAACAATTATTTTCTATAATTCCATATTCCACATAGTAGCTTTCCTTGATTTTCTTCTTCCAATAATATTCTCTTTTATCAACCTTGAATTAGTATATTTCATGATAATTTTAAAAGATAACAATTACATATCTACAAATAACCTCCACCTTGTTATTAAGCTTCTTTTCTAATTAATCATCTCTATCACATTTATTGTCACAGATCCTGTTTTTAGAGTTCTCATTTAAATTTATTTTCTCTACAATATTTCAAAAGAAAACATTTTACCTGTTAACATTTTCTTAGAGTTAATTACATTTAGATATTTAAATCTTTTTCCTCATATGAACCATCCCAACACTTACATTTTTTATATCTTGAAACAGAAAGAACAAAATAAAGAAATAATATACTGGTATTTTTTTTTAAAAAAAATTCCCTCTTAAGCTAAAATATATTTATAGTCAATGTTTTATTCTTTTTAAGCATATTCAAGTCTTCAAAATCCATTATATTTAAATATCTAGTACATTTCCCTCATATAAATCATCCCAAACGTTTTTATGTTTCTCATATCATAGACAAAAAATATTGTATTGCTTAAGAAGCCTATCCCTCTTAAGCTAAGATTCATTTGTATTCAAAATTTTATTTCTTTAACCATATTCAAACAAGTGCTTAATCTTTTAAGTATTCCATCAAATGAGTCCCATCATCTGATTTCTTAATTTAGCCCTCCTCCTTTTTTTGCCAAACATCTTTCCTAATCAGTATGTTCCATTGAACCCAAAGATCTTCCCATGGTTTTATAGATATTGTTGTAGATACAAAAGGTGAGTCAGATAAGGTGTTTTTGTAGAAGTATTACTCAGAAATCTTTTTCTTTCTTTCTCTCTTAGTTTCTTCCATCACTTTTTTTTCTCAAGTTCTTGGAATCTTGATGTATAGGTTATCTTTTCCATTTCCATTATTTCCTGCAAGTTTTTCTCTATCTGGATTAAATCACAGTTCCTTCCATTATTAAATTCCATCTCTAAGTTTCTTTCCTCTATGTTCAGTTATCTGCTTTACTTGATCTCTCTCTCTTTTTGTTTTCTGATCATTTGTTTGTTGTGACGTTAAATTAAGAATATGTTCATTTAAGTTTTCAAAGTTATTTTTAATTTTCTTGTGGTTTGAAGTTAATGTCATTTGTTGTAAAATAACATACATTTCATCCTGGGAAGTATTCGGTTTTTTTTTGATAGGTTTTTTTCTGCAGACCTCTGATGTTCCATGATGACCAAAAATCCAAGTTTTCCTTTCTTTGCCAACTGCTTTAAAGTCACATTAATAAGTATTTATAATCTAGGAAGGTCTATTTTTTTCCTAAGTGTTATAGTTCTTGCTTTATAGATAGGCCACAATGTTTTCTTTTCTTTTATTGCAGCTGTTCTTTGTTTAGTTAAAGCAGAGGTGTCAAACTGCAGGCCTGCGGGCCAGACGTGTCACAACGAAATCGTGCCCACCCCATTGCCAGCAATGGGGAAAAAGTTCTGATACATCGCGTGATGTCACGTGGCATTGTGAGTTTGACATATTCGAATTAAAGCATTGGAGGTCACAATAACAAGTTATTTTTTTCTGAGCTGCATATTTAGGGTAGTATTTTCATCCACCACTAGATGTCAGCACCAGTTCAATTTTCAGTTTTCAAAACAAATAATTGCCATTTATTTCCATTAATAATCTTTTGCCAGGAGAATCTTAACAAAATCCATAGATTTCACACTTTCCAAGTTTAAGTCTTATATTGATTTCATTTCTGTACAATTCTATTCCCCATAAATTTAATTCACTGCTTCCATTTAGAGGAGGGTGGAGCAGAGATCCCCCCCCCATTTTCGGAGTATTTTTACTTCTGTTTTTTTTTTTCAGGAAATCAATCAGGTAGAAGAGAGAGAATCATTATTCTTACCCAGTTCAATCATGCTGTTTACAATCACACTTAACTTAGTACTTTTTGGCTTTGGCTGCATGTAGCAAGAATGATGCTAGCCTTTCTTCTGTTGGTTTCTGGAGAGTTTTTCCCAGATGTCCGCATCAACCGCCATCTCTCCACGATCAGTGGGGCTTCTCTTCTTCTTTGTCACCTCTTTGGAATGGCTTTTGGCCCATTTAGGGTCCCCAAACAGAAAGAACTCAGCTGTAAGGTGCGGAGACCCGCAATCCATCGTCTATTGTGCTAACAATGCAAAACCGGAAGGCCCTGCTTGAGCCTTATTTGAATGGCCATGCTATTTTCTTTTCTGTGTGCTTATTACCATATCTGAAAAGCTATGGTTTTATTGTAGGGGTAGGGTAAGAGTACTCTCCACAATAACATCATTTTCTTTAATGAGATTTTCCATTTTGGTCAAGAAGGAAGAACCAACTGCAGTTTTAAACCATGTTCAAGGTTCTTCTGCTGTAATAATTCCTAAACAGCTATGAATTATTTGTTCTCTGGGATTATGATGCTATTCAAAAGGAATATTTCTTCTGTAAAGGCAAACAGCAACAAATATATATCACCTGATTTTTTTCAAATTATTAGAATCATTTTCAATATTAAGTGCATTCAGAGAACATATTGAATAGTTTTTGTAACATCAAACATCAGAAGTTTTCAAAGGAGTGCACTGTAATTGTGCTTTTTTATTCCCCCCCCCCTTAATATTACCCTTAAGAGTCCACCTTTTCCCCATGGCAAATAAATACAGACAGAGTGAGTATTTTTCATTCTCTGGGCTACTTTTTCTTGGACAATTTTTAAAAAATAAGTCTTGTAACATATTCATTTTTGTAGTCACTACCAACTATGAACCTCAAGTAACTACTGTAGATAAACAATGGAACTGCATATCACTGGACTTATTTTTTTTTTTTAAAAAAAAAGCTCAGGAAAAAGTAGGTAGCTCAGGGAAGAAAAGATTTTTTTTTTACTATGCAGACGTACACAAAAAACTCATCCTTAGGAAGGCACAGAAAAGGAATTATTTAACAGATGGACATGTTTTGAATGTATTTTATATTTCAAGATAGAGAGTGATGTTTATAAGTTTAGGGGGGGGATTCTGAATAGAAATGGTTCCTCTTCATTGGATACATTATTTAACACAGAAATATATTTACAATGTTCTGTTAAATATACTGGTCTTCTATCACTTAAATTGCTGTTCTCGTTAAATATAATCTAGCACTGTCCCAACTTTCCTGCTATATTCTTGCTGTCATAGCTTTTGAGAAGTTTAGCATGCACAATGAGGCATTAGCAGCAATTCAAAATGTATGCATTAAGTTATTCTTAGCCTGGGCTTTATCAGCTGTGTCTCAGTTTTGCCAACACATAGGTGTGACCGTATTTCAAATAATAGGAAAGCAAATCCATTTCTAAATTGGATCCTGTTTCATGAGAGTTTTGGATTCAGTATTTACCCAATTTCTGGATTTGTCAGTCATGCTGCATCTTCATGCTGCCACAGTGATTTGAATGCCTAACTATTGGCCATGTTTCTTTTATAAGGAGAAGACAAGGCCAACCTGATTTGTATTTTAACAAAACTGTGACAGTTATTTCCTTCCCTCCCTCCTTCCCTCCCTCCCTCCTTGCTTCTTTTGAACAGTATGTGGTTCAATAAAATTGAATGAGGAGCATTCCTCCCTTTCAAATGATAATGGAGAAGGGAGAGCGAAACAAATCCTTGCCTTGGGTTTGCCTTGTGAGGTTTTTTTTTTTTTTTGAGTGTGTATGAGGAAGGACCTGCAATTAGATCATTGAAAGTGATTCTAATGAAATGGTGAATGCTAAAGAATCAAACAATGAAAAGGATCAAATGAAAGCATTTTTAGGAACAACTGTTGCTTCTGGTTTGAGATACATAACAGTCTTCTAAAATCCTTGCCCTCCCCAAAAACATCTGCCGATAACCTTTCTAGCAAAATTCAGATGAAATGGTAAAAGGACACATTAACAAAATTGTTCTGCTGTATAAGTAAGAACTTCCTGTGAAATGGTTCAGAGGTTATAGGAAACCATTACGTACCACTGCAAAAATGACTGTAGAGGAGCCTCAGTGTAGCTGCAAGAAGTCCACAAGATCCCTTCTAGTTTTATATTAACAACATGTGATTTGAAATCAAGTAAACTCTGCCAAATCCCAAGTATACTTAAAGGAAAGAGATCATTTTGAAGCAACAGCTTGTGTTTTTTCCTCTTGTAGGTCAAATTAAGATCACCCCCAATTTAGGATTTGCATGGGTAATAAAATGAATGATGGTAAGCCTGAGAAGCAGCCAGTTAAGGAGAAAAATTATCCCTCTATAATGTCTTATGGAGAGAAGGCAATTTTCATTGACACTTCTAATGAACAATTAAGAGCTGGCGGTGTGGAACCGTTAAACTTCCAAGTGGCCATTTCCAAGCCTGTTCCTATCTCTCACCCAAGATGTGCATTCAAACAGCATCCACATGGTGGAACTCTGAGCAATTCCAAGGTTATTTTGTTCAGGATTGACTTTGTAAGGTGCTTCATTTGTTCAGCCTGTAAATCCTGATCTCATCTGTTAAGAATTTGTGATCTGATTTTCATCGTTCCCCAAAATGCCAATCCTTTTCACTGTGTTTGAGGACATGAAGAATAACCAGGCCAAGAAAACTTAGAAAACAAGATACATAGCAGAAACTGTTTTTGAGGATCTGGTAAATTCATTTATGAAGAATAAAAGGGTTCTTGGGCTATGGGAAGATGGCACACGGTACAGTATATGATGCTGGCCTAGGTAGTTAATCTGGCTCAGACAACAAGTTTTTTTTTATCTTTTTAGTGTTCTATGCAAACTGAGCCACTGTTTGTCTGAAATTTGTTAATGCTGGATACCATTTGCTCTAAAATAAGTATCACAATCCATTGGCATTTTCTTAAGATGTCTTATAGATTGTGATGAATATAAAGGAGATCAGAGGGGAGCTTGCCAAAACCTTTTTGTTTATTTTAGAAAAAATGGATTTATTGCTCAAAATAGATCCCCTCATGTACTAGGTAATATAAAAGAAAATACTAATATGTCAGGTATGTCTTTTTGTAATTTGCCCATTATACTATTATTCCAGATGATAACATATTTAGTGCAAGCATGAAAACTATGTGCTTTTCCAACATATAAAATGTATATTTATATTGATACCGTATACAACAAAAGCTTTGCCACTATCAATTATGGACAAAAATATAGTTGAATCTGCTATATGAACCGAGATTAACAAAACCAGGATTCCATTTTTGTATTTGATTCTAAGAAATAGCTTTCCAATCTGGCTTAATTCTGGCCTGCTGTTATTACTTAGAAAGCCAAAAAGCATTTGCTGGATCAGATCCAGAACCTGGAAAAAAATTAAATTTCATTCATATATATATTATTTTGGTGAAGAAGAACGAATAGTAGCTGCTTGTTGTTCTCTGTAGAGTTATGTTTCACCTGATTCTGTGGAAATTATATACTTGGTTTGGCTTCCTCCTGGATTCCAATTAAACTTCATTTAAATTCCTAGCAAGGTATGCCTTGATCATTGCTCAACTGGTCAACAACGATCACTGTTATTCCCTTGCTGTTATCATACTGTTTTCCTTGGCCTGTAGGTATTCTCATTTTCCACTGGGTTGATTGGAATCTTCTTCTTTCCTTCTTTCCTTTCAAAGGTGACACCTAAAACGGTGCCCTTACCAATCAAAAGGTTGAAATAATGTTGAAAGTTGCAGAAGACTTTTCCAAGTTGCTTAAAAAAAAAAAAACAGGCAAAAGCTTGCAATTTAGCCCCTCACATCTGTGCTACATAATGTTCATCTGCTTCAAAAACCCAGTTTATTTGGTGTAAGAATAATTCTCGCTAACAAATCAGAACACTTAATTTGCATAAAAAGAGCAAGAAGAGAATATTTCCATCTGACTGAGATGACATCTAGAAGAAAACTAAAGGAAATTAATATGCAAAAGCTCCCATAACTACATAAGTGCTCAGTGCATTTAGTCTTGAGGTGTCATTCAAGGCACTACCAAAAAGTCTTCATCTGTTTGGCAAGAATATCTAAATAACAAAAGTACTTCAAGTAATGCATTTCCTTCCCTAATGACTTTTGAATTGAAGAGACATAATTGCTCCCCTATTCACAAAGCAAAATCGTTTGATAATCTGGAGCTGAACATTTCGGTGGAAAGCTCTTGTGTTCCAGCGTCACTTTGCCAAATAATTAAAACATTAAATCCTAAACCCTGAGTAGAGGTTCTATAAATAGCTATCCCGTTGTGGCCTCTTTTCTCAGAAGAAGTGCATTTCAAGTGAAGCGACTGAATGAAGAATTCTTTCATCTTTATGGGTGTAGAGTGAGTGACATTAGGATTGTCTGAGAATGTCTTTATGCAGCTTTGCTGATTTTGTTTGGAAATATCTTTGTCCAGCAGCTCAGGAGAGAAATTTGCCTTCTGGGGCACATTGCATTTGTCAAAAGAAACACAGGAGCAAACAAATGATAAATGAATACTTTCTCCTTAGAGGAACTCCTGGGAGTCTGCATGTTCTTTCTTCCTTAGAGTGGGACCTGCAAGTACATCTACAGTCAAAGAGGCTGTGAATTGCCCAGGCTGATAAAAATACACATTTGTTCAGGGAAAGGGGGGGGGGGGCTAAGTGCAGTCCCCTTCCAAATGTAATTGGTGGGATCAAAACCAACAATATCATTTTTCTTGATGAGAACACTCTTTTGCATCAGGTTGACTTTCTTCATCTAGGTGACGATTGTCTATTTTAATTGACTCCTAATGTTAATGGACTTTAATTTTCCAGAATTTCAGGCTGAGGTTTCGCAACTGTGTATTTTAATTTTTTTTATCATTGTTATTGGTAGCATTAAGTCAAAACCATCTTGTAACCAAAATTGTTACAAAACTATATTGTAAACTACCTTAGAGGTCAATTTACAGGCAAGATATTGTTTTTAAAAATAAGTATTGGACCTATGCAATTATTCAGATTGGGGGTCATTTAGAGGACCATCCAATAAAAAGAACTAATCAAACCAACTTTCCAAATTGGATGCATCAGTTTGTAAAATAAGATCAGATGCATATGAAATATTTATTTGTTTGGAAGGAGATAAGCCTTCTTACTGTATGTTTTTAAACCTACTCTGAATATCGAATTGATCTAATTTGATACTCCGAAGAAAGCTACAAAAATTGAATTGACGTAATTTTCTAAATTGATTTGAATTGGTAAATTAAATCACATAATCAATTCAAAATGATTTAACAGTTTGTGTTGGATTGAAAACTGATCTATGCAGGGCTTTTTTTTCTCATAGAACGCCCAGAACGGAGTTCCAGCACCTTTTTTGGATGGAACCTTATAGGGTAGGCAAGGCGGCTTATATAACGTGTATGAGTTCTGGCACCTCTTTTTTTTTTTTTTTTTTTTTTACAAAAAAAGCACTGGATCTATGCATCTCTGATAAGTAAATCTCCAATGATACAGTCACTGGAACAGCCTACTGAGACCATAGAAAGTATTAACTTTCTCTCTTCTTTTGATATCAGAGTGGGGGGGGGAATCTAGCATTGGATTTCTTGATCCTTGCAATGCCCAGCAAAGTGGCTGTTTCTAATGTCAGATGTTTCCTCTGAGATGCCAAAATGGTGCCTTTTGGTGCGATGAGGGTTGGAGAGGTGGCAATTAAATTGGATGGCACATTGGAGCTATTTATTCCTCAGTTAATTTATAGATAATATTTAGTCCAGTTTTTTTTCTCTTTTAATCAGAAAAGACAGTGAAAGGCATCCATTCAACCCATTATCCTCTGGTTGGATATTGATGTTACATAAGAGACTACGTAGTTCCAAGCATTGATGATTGGATAAGCCAGGCAATAAATTAAATGAGTATGGTTGATTCTACTCTGTTAATAGGTATAAATGAGCAGTCCGTGTACTGATGAATTTCTGAATATGACTTCATTCTAGAAGAAAAAGAAGGAATTAAATCATAAATGCATCAACTCAGTGGCCAAAATACTATATCTTTTCATAAATCCTTGCAGCCTTGGAATAGCTAAATCTGTTTGGATCTGGCTGCATCCTTAATTGTTTTATATCACAAAAGCAAAATGACAGTAAACATACATTTTACCAAGACAATAAAAAAAAAACTGATTTCATTCTCCAGTCATTGCACTAATCTCAGTCCCCTGTGCTTCCAAACCGCAAAAGATTATGGAAGTTACAGTTTCCCCTGCTCTCCACTGACCATAAAAACAACATTTTATCTTGAACCAGGGCATCAATTTTCATAGAGCAATGATGGCAGATGTACTGTAGCTTGAAAACATTTATTCTCTGCAGAGTTCTTTTTCCCCCAATGCAAGCAATCCATCTTGAACGTAGCATACCATAAACAAGACATGTTTCCAAACCATTCCCAAAGAATCAAATCTGGAAAGAATAAAAATAATTTAATCACTCATGACTGAAATCATTCTACATTTTCGGTAGTTTTAACATTTCAAATTAAAAAAAAAACATGGACTTATTTGAACAGAAATACAGCAACCATTGCTTTTATAATTTCTTATGGGACTTTAATATAGCAGAAACCAGAACCCACCAGAACTGCTCACTGTGCCAAGTGTACTGATTGCATTTAGTAATAATAACTAGGAATAACAACAATTTCTAACATTATAGGATTTTATGGGGCTATTGTATTACTATTGTATTACTTAGGTACAGTTAATGATCAGCATAATGTGTACGGCAAACATAGAAACATTAGGAGTGTCTTGTATTAAGTTAGACAACTAATTCAGCAGTCAGTTCCATATTGTCAACTGATTGGCTATGGGTAACTCTAAGGTTTCAGGTAGGATTTTTTTTTCAGTTGTACCTGGGGATACCTGAAAATCACTTTGAGACCTTGAACTGCAAGACATGATGTTAAAAGTGAACAAGAGCCAGTATCTTTATCTTTACTATTAAATTATTCATCATAATGAGATCACAGATCTTTAATTTCATTATTGTGAACAGATATTACATGGGTAACTTCTCTCTATTCAATATAATCTTGTTTCTTTTTATGAATCTTTAATTTACTATAAATATAAACAGATGAAATCTTTGTTTGTTAGAATAATCTAGTAATCTAGAATTATTCTGATCTTCTCAAAAGCTCAATTGTCTACCAAAATCTCTCTTTTTCATTAGCTGCTTTATTCTATATTTCAAAATAGCCTGTGGCCTCAATTCAACATTTTATAGTTCTATCCTTGTACAGTGGTTTTCATATCTTTCTATCATACCCCTGGCCTCCTCAGATGTTTTTCAACAGTGATGGACAATTTTCCTGAAAGGGCCAGCAATCAATTTTCCCTGCAACGTGCAATAATTAGTAGAGAACATATAACTCTGAGGTTCTTTCATCTTCTTTCAAGGTGAAACTTTAAAAATTATGATGATGGGTGAAGGCTTCTGAAAGCACACAGATGGCAGCAATGTTTTGTGCACTACAGTGCAACATGGGAAATGAGATCAGTTACCCTTGAAAGGATAAGGTTCCATGTAGACCACTGTCTTGTTTCTTTTTGACCTATGCCTTAACTTTAGACCCTTGTGGGTTTGTTTGAAAATAAAAAAATATTCCATAGATTGGTATATTATTTATATTAATTTTCCAAATTGGGTGTGCATGTGTGTGTATAATTCTTGAAACTGTCATATCACTCTCTCTCTCTCTCTCACTCTCTCTCTCCCTCCCTCCCTCCCTCCCTCCCTCTCTCTCTCTCTCTCTCTCTCTCTCCTCTCTGTCTACACACATACAGGGTGCTGATCTTGGAGTGAATGGCTGTTCTTCTACAAAGCTTCTTAGATACATGTCAATTTCACTATATGCATTTCTCTTCTCTCGCATCTCCCACCCCTTTTGAGAAACATAAGGAGCATTTCAGACCCTGAATCCAATGCAAAACAGTATCTCCAGTTCAAAACAATGAAGAAAAAATGGAATTGAATGGAAACAAAATAAACAAAATTTGATTTCTTGTCCTCTTTTGTATTTCCATTTGTTTTCATTATAAAGATGAATCAAGCATTTATGGCTCATTCATTTCATTTTCTCATTCATGTTTAAAATGAATATACACCTCCATTTCATTCTTGTTAGCACTGCATTTTTATGATGCTTTAAGGACTGCCCAGTAGCTATAATTTTCCTTTTGGTTTTCTCTGCAAACTGTGCATATGGCAAGCTCTTATATACAAAAGATTTCTGTTTTTGTTCCTGATTTTTTTCTGTGTTGTAACTAAAAGCTTTATTCTCCGTGTACTTAAATCATGGTTCATTAGAACATCTATTTTTTTAATCAGATGTTCCTAAATATCCTATTTGTAAAACAAAATGTAAACTTTGCTTAATTAAACTATGTTAATCACATTTTTCACATATTAGAGAAGAGTTGTAATGCAAGAATGCTCTCACTAAATTTGCTAGGTTGAGCTACTTTCTCCTTATCAGTTGAGACCATCTTTATCCCTCATATGCTTATATTAAAGGTATTCACTCAAGGATTAGGGATAGTGCACATCAGCAGCAATGCTGTTAAAAATACTGAATGATATTTGGATGAGGAACTATATACAATTGTACAATGCCTTACCATCATGGAGAGTAGGTAAAATATAAACGTTCTAAATAACAACTAATCATTAATTTGGTTTACTTATTTTAAATAACAGTATGGAATAGTATGATGTGAGAGTTGCTTTATTTAAAACCAATGAATTAAAGTTTCAGAATAGAGTTTCACTAACAGAGTGATGTAAGCCAGAGGCCCCCAACCTTTTAAGCACCAGGGACCGGTACTGTGGGGAAAGATTTTTCCGTGGACTGGAGGGGGCCTGGTTTCATGTGCTGCCTGCATCCCATGGATGGGGCTTTGCTTTTTTTGGTTTCTGGCATGCCACGGCCCAGTGCCTGTCCATGGATCGGGGGTTGAGGACCTCTGATGTAAGCAAAGGGAATCTTCAAAGCTACCTTGTAAAGCAAAGGGAGGCCTTCATTCCTCTTAACATCAGCAGAAGTCATTTGGGAAGATAGGCTGAGTGATTGAGATAGACTGAGCATTCCTCAATTCTTGTGGAGAGGCAGGAGTTCTGCTTCTGTGAGGGCTTTGTGTGATTTGCATCTGTGTTATAAAGGACTGGTGTAGACCATTGAGCACCATATTTGGGCATCTGTGTAGGTGGAGTAAAAGTAGTCAAGAAAGAGGCCATACATAACAAATGGAATGTGGCTTCATTCATTTACACTACCATGGATGTCCCTGTACACATATTTCAGTGGAATTCAATAGCTGTATAATCAATATTACTAATTTCTATAGACTATGAATCATTTTGTTTGCTTTTCACTTGATCGCTTATCTAATTCACCCCCCCCTCTTTTTTCTATGGAGTCTTCATGAGACGAACCTAAAATGTTGCCTCTGGTATCATCTTGGATCCAGTTTCTTACCCTGTTCCCATTTCTTAACAAATCTCCTTCAAAGTACAATTGCCAAAGTAGCTTCCTTTGCCTTATTGTATTTACAATATTCTCTCAACTCCTCTTGCAGTCTTAACAGTATTGGTTTAATTAAACCAAGCAGGATTTATATTTCTATTATTTTTGCGTCTGTGGAAAATGTTAGCTTTGAATTTAATTGCAGATTATCTTTCTGGGTGGAGGGGGCTGAAATTGACTTTTGATTTGTCATATCAACAAATCCTTCTAAACATACTTCTAAATATTTTCTTGAAGCATGGGTATACCCCTGCTGTTTTCATTCAAGTGAAAACTTTTATCTTATTCTATGCCTATTTTTCACTGTCTTACACAGATATATTTAAATATTGTGGCATCAGAAACCCCTAAAATGATTATTTCAGTAATAATTTTAATAATGTGGATTTGTATACAACAAATAAAACAGTGATGGATTCTTGAAACTTAACTTTGCAAACTTAAACATTTTCATCCTAAATAATAAATTAAACTTCCTATTTAAACCTATGGGAAGAGTGAGCGTGCTTAATGTTGTGTCATTTCAGCACAATTGTAACAGTTCTCATTCCACATTCCACATTCCACATATACTGGTGTGAAATTTACCACATTCCACATGTACTGGTGTGAAATTTACTATCTATAGCAGTAACCATGCAAACATGAGCTTGTCCAGGCCAAGAAAAAGCAAATACTGAGAGCTACGCAGCTTGGGATCTACATGCCAGGGGTTTTTATTTAGGGCTTGTCCAGGCAGAAAGGAAGAAGATTCTGACAATGATCCCACTTTGTGAGTACTTGCACCCCATATTTTCAATCTCCCAAATTTACAATTCACAATCCCTGAGACGGGTTCTAACATACCAATTTGGAACCCCTGCTCTTAGGTCTCTTGTGTACACTGCTGTGAAAAAATTTATTTTGTTCTCAATGAACTGTTTACTTTATTTTACTAAATATTTTGGTAAATAAATACCAGACATAAGATGCAGTCAATAACAAATAGAAAGAAGAACATTATCTATCTATCTATCTATCTATCTATCTATCTATCTATCTATCTATCTATCTATCTATCTATCTATCTATCTATCTATCTAGCAAGATAGAGATATCATATATAGATATAGATATGGATATAGATATATATATAAATTTATATATAGATATAGATTTATATATAGATATAGATACTGTATATAGATACATAAATATATAGATATATACGGAGAGAGACTTTTTATTTTTAATTTTAAATAATGATATTTGTTTTTAACTGTTAATATAAAGCTGCATTCTGCTGCATTGGACTCCATCCATTACCCAACTTTTATCTTTTAGAGGAAAATGTGCTCAAGTGATGCAATGGCATGTTGCACTACCATAAAATCTCCTCAAAGCACAAGAATTGACTTTGTTGTACTAACTTGTGAGAGTCTATTTTGTTGGAGGAAAGAGCCATTGAAGAAAATTATAATTCTGACCACTTCCATTAAGAAATCTGCAAATGTGACTGGCAACATTAAGCGTGAAGAGAAAATGATCACTTTGATTCAGTCAAAGCAACTTTTTCCAGAGGGAACAAAGGGAAGTATTTTTATCACCTGACTGGTTATTCTCCTACACTCTGAGAAAATATTCCTTTTCTACACATTCCTCAAACAAAAGTCTTCTGTATCCATTTACCACCAATGTTGAAAAAAAAATACTTCACTCTGCTAATTATCCAACAAAGGTAAAAAAATTCTTGATATTTAATTTATTTGGGAGTTTTACCAGCAGTACTTAAAGTTTTATAATATATTTTAATGATTTAGCTTGAATTATAGCCTTTTAAAAATCACAGCTTAACTGTAACTTCTTTTATAGACAAGCTCCTACATTCACCGAGTTCATTAATGTTTACAATATTTAGAAATGAATTTAGGGATCTTTAAAACTTTCCATCACAGATATTAATGGGTCAATTGACTTTATAGGCTGTGTGCTTTGTGGATAAATAATTTACCTTATTTGTGTTATTGACAAGTTGCCACAGTTTTTTTTTTTTAAACACTCTTTCCATTTCTGAAAGATGTGCAATTTTACAGTTGGGAAGAACTCAGAATCTGATAATGGAAGGAAGTAAATTTATAAACATTGTGTCCACATAGCTAAGATTTATTTATTCTTTGGTAATATGCATGTAGTTAAAAATAATAAAGTGAAGCCCAGAGCCAAAAACTCCTTTTTTTAAAATTAGCTTAATAGTTAACCAATAATACAAAAACTGATATTATGCATTTAAATGAGAAAGTGTGAACAGTATTATCTTGTGCCAGACTTGAGAGTTTTTTTAAGCAGTCTGTATCACTGTCTAATGCCCATAATCACAGCCTAATATATGTATAGGGTTTTAGGTTGTTTATATTAAAAGCAATTCTAAAACAGGATACAGTGCCACAAAAGAAGAAAACCATTATTACATAAATGAAGTTATATGGTTTCAGCTTAACGATAATAGCGAATAAATTTGATTTGGACCATGGTTGAATTTATTTATCCGATTTATATAGCTGCCTATCTCAAACCAATGACTTTGTATGGCAAACAATTAAGGCACAATGCAAAAAGGCATTAAATACATACAAATAACAGCCAAGAGACATTATAATTCAATGATGTCAGTGGTGTAAAAATGCTGAATACCAATAAAGAAGAATATTTGTAGCTCAGGGTTGAAATGAGAGGTTCTTGGTGCTCTCTGAGTCTGGTTATTTTCTTGCAGACATTTCATTACCCAAACTAGGTAACATCATCAGTGCTGTTGATGTTACCTAGTTTGAGTAATGAAACATCTGCAAGAAAACAACCAAGCTCAGAGTGACCAAGGACACCTCATATGCTGAATAGCCAATACCACTTACAACCTGTGGAGATGCATTTGTACCAGCTGAAGAATGATAGGTCTGGGATAATGCCAAAAGCTTTGACACCAGCTGTACCTAAATTATTTGGCTGCTAGTCTTGTTGTGTGCCAAACTGTGACATAAATTGTGTCACAAATCTTGCAGTATCCCTGGTTGTAACCTGTGGAAATGCATTTGAATAACATAGGTGACATAACCCAAAATATGCCTTAACACACAACTAAAAATAAGGGGATATCTGCATAGAGAAACCCAAAACTCATGTAACAGGGCTTTGATGAAACTCTTATTTCAACAACCATGCTGTGTTTCACGTAATATATTGTAGATCACTCAGAGGCATGCTTAGAAGAAGCAACCTTCCACTTTTGCTCTTTGATTGTCACTGTAATCACATTAATTTGATTAATTTCTTTAAATTGGGTTCAGAAGCTAGCTATCTTGCAATGAAGCCTTGCTGAATTAATAAGACTACTTTCAAATTAATACTGTAAGTTTGGTTTATTCTGAGCTGAGCTTGACTCAACTCAATTGTCTTGACATGTCCATGGAGCTTTTATGGCAAAAATATGAACATGACTTGCTATTGTGGTATAGGATATTTTTTTTCAAGTTCATAGTCCTGCCTAAAACCCTTGGGCTTCCTTTCTGGATTCCCATCCAAATAGCCCGATCCTGCTTAGCTTCCAAGCCCAGACAACAGTACAGTATTACATGATTATTCAAGTTATTAGTTCAGTCCATTGAAGTTTGTATTTCCCATGTGCTGTGGATAATTCCTAAATATATTGGATGGCAAATAAATGCCAGACTCTTACATTTTGTTACTTGAATATATAAATCATCTTGCTCATTGGAAGTAATTTCTTTTGATAGGTTATGTGTGTATATATCATTTATGTATGTATCATTTAACACACATTCATCTGTCATAAGCAAAAAATGAAAGCATTTACCAATCTTTAAATTTCTGGGGGCATTTAGAAGATTTTGACATGAACACTGCATTTTTCATTAACATGGCTTTTGAACTGTGCAGTCGTGTTATTGCAGCATTCTTTTAGTGAAAGATTTATTTTGGTGTACATGATTTAAAATGTTGCTCTTTCAATAGCAGGGAGTTTAGAACTGATATATTCATTTTTTTCTTCAAACATGATTTAAATTGCATGATATAATAAATTGATTAGTTTTCTAGTTCTTAGAATAAACATTTGGCTAATGTATCCAATTTTTAAAAAAATAGCTTTTCTATTATTTTGTAAGATATATGCATAAGTAGAGATTAAAGTTTAGGAAAAATAATGTCAAGCACCACGAAAATCAGAAGATCAAATGCAATAAGGATTTATTGTAATCTTAAACTCACTACAAGAATCTGAACTACTAATGTTCATAGCAGGAGTTAAGAATAGAAAGGAATTCAAGGTGGGCTGAACTTAGATCTCTTGTGAGCTCACAGGGAACTCATGACTGATGACTCATTTGACCCCTCTTTCAGCCTAGTCATCTCCTACATATAGATAACAAAAATTAGGAGCAAATTCTTTGTGTGGCTTAGCAGACAGATGGATATTATAGTTATGCATGAACTGCTTTAAGAAAGCATTTCCATATACATAGGTTTCCCCATTTGAAATCTGAAATCTTTTTTCATCTTGATATAAATTTTGGCTCTAAACAACCAATTGGCATATACTGTATACTTAGGCTCAACTGCTGCCTCTTAAGGATACCCTATCTGATGTTGCAATGATTTAGTAAAAAAACCTGTCACACAATTATTATCTTTAATTGGAATACTACTTACTTTTTGAGAAACTGGCAGACAAGATATTCTGATATATGTAGAATTGCATTGAAAAGAATGTTTTGCTATGCTGATTGTGCAAAGAAAGAGTGAGGTACTTTACTTTGTTTCTTGTATAATCTTTCATGCTCTTATTCCAAAAGCTATAAGTAACTTAGGATTTTTATCAAAATTTCTTTGTGGACTAAAGAGCAGCATTCACTTACTACTTTGCCATATTCATATTTTTGAAGCTTAAGATAGGTAAAAATAGGAGTGTTCATTCTCTTCCATCACAGAAGTTTCCAATTTACAAAATAGTGTGGTCAAGAATTGTCATGAGTTGGGCAGCTGTGATAACCCAGGGGACAGCACAGAGGCAAAACAATCAACTGGCAGTTCAAACTGCAATTTATTTGTTCCAATTTTCCCCAAATGCTCCCACGTTTCTGGCAAGCCCCAGAAGAAAGTAAGACACACACACCTTCAGCAGCATATAGTTAGATTAGAAGAGTAATTTACTCAAGGCCACATAGATAACAAGGAATAAAACATATATCCAAAATATAACGAGCCTGTGGAAATACAAGCTTGCCTGAGCAGTTTCAGAAGAGAAACCAAAATACAATCTGAGGTCTTTGAACACCAAATCAAGTTTATCAGCCAGTCCAATGGTCAGAGTTTCAGGGTTTCCAAGCAGAAATCACAACACAGAACAAGAAATCAGAGAGTTGTTTCCAAGATCAGCCACAGCACACAAAACTCCAAGAAATCAGCATTGGTTCCCAACAAATGTCCCTCCCCACAGTGTCTCCTTAAGTCTCAGTCTCCAGGTGTGCCTTGTGGAGAGGGGCAGGGCACTTTCCTCCCGAGTAGTTGAGCCTGCCTGCGTTGTTCCCTCCTTCTCTCTACTCTCCATGCTCTAGGATCAGGAGGGGGTGACCTTTGCTTATTGCCTGAGCTCTGTCTCTCATGTTCATCCTGTCCCAATTCTAAAAGGCCTTGGCCTGCCTCAGCCTGCTTTCCCACATTCCTCTGAAGCCACAGACACCTCTCCTTCGACCTCCATAGGATCCAGTTCCAGCTCATTTTCCTCCGCAGATTCAGGCTCCAACGGAGGCATGACAGCAGACTTATAAAATATTTCTCTCTTCTCTCTTCACACACACATACATATACATATCTTATAAGGTTCAGGACCAAGAGGCCATACCAACCAACCCTATATCTCCAATATGGGTGAAAACTACTCCATCATGGAACATGACAAATGAGCCAGTGATCACTCTTCCACCCTCCCCACCCCCAAAATGTTGAAACACTTGAAGTGATCCATACTAGGGATGAAATATTCTATATTTTTCATCTGAGCATAACATGATGTTTTCTATATAGTTCATATGTGTAGCTGTGTGCCTATGTATCTTAAGAACAGTCCATTTCTTTGTCTTTCCTTTCTTCTCCTAAGTCTCATTTTATTCAAATTATTAAATAGGATTTCCTAATAAAAGAAGGTAACTGGAATTGAAGCTCAAAAGAGATAAGTTTCTTTAAAAAAAGTCTTGGGTCACATCTTTTTTTTTTAAAACAGAGAGCTTTTTCCAGACGGAGGGAACTCCTGGTTTCTGCCTTTGCATGTTGCCCAAATATCTAAGTGTGACAGAACTTTCTCCATCTCTAAATGAGTTGGATTTCAGTTCTCATCATTCCTATTCAGCACATAGGTCCTCTTTGCAAGCGGCCATTCTTAATCTGCTTCTTAACCTACATAAAAGTCAACAGTGATTTTCATTATGGCTTGTGCACCTTTAAGAAATAGGATTTTCTGCAGTGATGCGTAATGATACAAATCATACCCGCAAAAATTCCCTTCTCCCCTACAGGTCTGAAAGGGGCATTTACCATGTTCCCTGTTGCATCAGGCCAAGCTATGCTGATATGTTTATATTCATTGTTTGTAAACTTTTACAACATAAAGCCACATTTGCAAAATAGGAGAACTGCCTCTGCCAGCATTCCTATCCTTAAGAGCTGCAAGGCAAACAAAACTGAATGCTAGAAGATTCAAATAGCAGAACAATATGAGGTTTGGGAAAACTTAATCTAATGAATTGGCCTGGAAGAAACAGATGAGTCAAATAGAAAGAAAAACAGTGTTCCTGTGGCGCTTTAAAGACTACAAATTTATGACCAGATAAACTATTCTGGTTTACATTCCACTTTATCAAGTGGTTCTGTAAGCCCCTAAAGCTTATGTCAGAATAAATGTGCTGGTGCTTAAAGTGCCACAAGATTATACATTTTTTTTGCTACAGAAATCTAACACAGATCCTCTAGAAACTATTGCAATAGAGTAGAGCCAATCATCCAAATGTATTTCAAATTAGCACAATTTACAGAGAAACAAATAAGCAAACATGCTTCTATTTGTTAATGTAGCAGATGTATTTTATTAGAACTGGGCTACTATGTCTGTGCTCTACAAATCCAGATGATCACTATTGGCACAAAACTCTCATTTGTTACTGATATCTACCAGTTACTTGTATTGCTGCCGGCCATGTATGGTATCACTGTCTATAGCTGCATTTCTCAATCTTAGCAACTTTAAAATGAGTGGACTTCAACTCCCAGAATTCCCCAGTCAGCTTGCTTGGGAACTCCAGGAGATGATGTCTACCATCTTAAAAGTTGCTAAACTTGAGGAAACACTGTTCTATAGCAATATTTCTGTATATATTAGATGCATTTAATTATTTCAAAAAGAGAAGTATACATCTGTTTTTTCATTTTATTATTTCTATAAATCGTGAAAAGCAAGTATATTTTTGTTATACATTATGTAGCATCAGTCTAGTACAGGGGTCTTCAAACTTGGCCCTTTTATGAATTGTGGACTTCAACTCCCAGAATTCCTCAGTCAGCATGCTTGGCTGAGGAATTTTGGGAGTTGAAGTCCACAAGTCATAAAAGGGCCAAGTCTGAAGGCCCCTGGTCTAGTATGTAAATGCAATATAATCTAACTAGAATGTAGTCATCTGCCTGAAACTTTTCATCAAACTTTTATTGTTCCCTCCAAGAACAATTCATTGAAAAATGGAGATTTTGGGGGCTACAATTGATCATTTCCTACCTTAATGTGTATCCATTTTTATCTTATAGCTTATCAATTACCAGCTTTTTCATGATTTATACTACACAATCTTTACTGGTTTTAATCATTTTAGAAATATTTGCATTCACTTCATGGTCCTTCTGGTCAGATGACTTTTAATATACAGTATTCTTCTTTCTTTAACTATAAGCCCGAAGTGGCATTGCTGTTGATTTTCTATCTTCCAATCCCCAGCTCCACCTATTTTTCTAAACTGGCTGAGGTTTCAATAATTAAAAGTGTCATACAAATAATAAATCAGAAGAATGACTTGGATACATGCATTTTAAGTCAGAAAAGTTATCTAGACATTTTCTTACTTTGGATTTAGCAAGAGATGGGAAGGATTCCTACTGTATGAAGGAATATCTGAGAAAAGCAAAGAGAGAAGAAATAAACTTTTGGGATATTATTTAAAAAGAATAATCTAGACACTTAAAATTAAAACTAAGGTTTACAAAGTGGACCTATATGATCAAGATTAAACTGTATGTGATCCTCTCTTTTCTAACAGCATTCTTTTTTTCCCTTGACTAGAACTGAATAATGACGCTTTAAAGATTTGTTTATGGATAAGATATGGGAAGAAGAGAGCTTTGTGGTATTTTTTAAAAAAGTGCTAAGCCATGATATTATAATTGAGAGGATTCGAAGAGATAAATTAATTTGTGGGACCTCATTTGAAAAGATTAAAAATTAATATTTTCAATTTGTTGTTTCTAGTAATGGACTTTTTCTTGATTAAGTTTGAATGATGAGTTTTTCAGATTTGTTTATAGATATGAGATAAGACATGGGAAGAAAAGTTTTATAGAAAATGATGAGGTATTGTGTAAAATATGTAAAGAAGAAAGACTTATGAAATTTGTTTACTTGTTTACAGTTTATATATTTACTTATTTCTGGTAACTCTTAATGGGCTTTTGTTGATTAAGATTGAAAGGTGAAGTTTTTTTTATTTGCCAATAGGTAAAAGATGAGATATGGGATAAAGAGAGTTTTTGTCAAAATATTAGAGAAAGTGTTAAGCTATTGAAAATGTATTGAAGAAGATGAAGTTATTTCTATTTTTGTTCCTTTTTAAAATATAGTTTTCCCTATTTAACCATATTTTTTAAAAAATATGTATTTCCAATATCTATAAACTTTGCTATAAACAGTATTTTAATATGAATGTGCATATGCAGAGTTATAGACACAAAGAAAGTTTAAAAACTGGTTAATGAAATAAGCTGAGAAAATATGATAATAATAATATAGGTTGACGTTATCCCACCTAACTATGAAATGTGTTGTGAACATATCATAATTCCTTGTTGGAGGAGAGACCAAAACTGGCAGAAGATGTTTCTTAATTTTATGAAATGCAATAGTTTTATCGAACAGAATATTCTGAGCATCTAACATGCTTGCCAGTGCCCACAGATTCAGCAGATCTACCAAGGATCTTAATATTATGTATAGCAGAGGTCCCCAACCCCTGGTCTGTGGCTCGGCTCCAGGCTGCAGCCCATTAGGAACCGGGCCATGGAAATGGTGGGTGAGCACGTACAAAACTGAATTTGTAAAACTGGCATAAAAACAAAACTATCCCCGTTTTCCCCCTGCTACCATCACCACTGTTGGTCTGCCGAGCTGGAAAGGTTGGGGATCGTTGATGTATATGGCAACAGTACAGGAACTATCATCAGAGCTGATGCTTAGTAAGATGATATTTAGTAAGTGGAGGACTTATGTCAAAGACTGTCTGGTTTAACTGCACAATACTAATCCAAAGCATTTAGTTGTCTCACCAAAAGTCTGAATATTGTCTCAATTTGTTCATAGGCCACCCTTTTATTTTGTCTTTTTAAACTATTCAGATCTCATTTGTTAGCTTGGCTTGTTTCTGTTCTTCTCTGCTTGAAGCAGGACACTTCCTCCTGCTACATGGCAGAATCAACTTTTCTGTCACATTGCTAGTCTCAAACCACAGTCATATTTTTCCGAAATGTAATTATATTTTATAAAAAGGCTTTTTTTCTTTACTGCAGGTATTCAACGGCAGAAGCAAAACTGCACCTTCCTTCCCTTTCTCATAATGCAAAAATGAAGCAACACGTTTAAATTATTTGAAAGGAATAGTTTTGGAAATAGAGCCCATTAAATGTAGCTTAATTTAATTCCATTTGCATGTAAATTACAGCAACACCAGAGTAAATTAAACCCTGCCCCAGCTTCTACTCAGAGTTCATAGATATTTACACCTCATGAAAGGCTGGCTGTGCCAGTCCCAATGTTCATTGAGCTACCTGGGCTTATAAAAAAAAAAACTCATGCTGTGCTTCCATTTTGTTAGCCCTGCAGGCTCATACATAATTAGAACCATAATGGGAAGAACTAGTGGTAAGTGAGGAACTTACCCCCATTTCTGCAGAAGAAGATAGTTAAAAGAAATAGTCTATTTAGAAAGTGTCAGAGGACAGGCCCAGTGGCCTTTACAACTTCTAGGAATACCACATTATACTTTCTCTAAAGTTCTGGTTCACTGCAGGATGACTCACTAGATCTGGTGGCTGCATCATTTTCTTTGTAATAGATTTCTCTTTTCCAATCTGTTGCATTTGCTGACAGCTAGTCATCAGGGTGACACAAGTTGTGCGTTTCTATTCATTTGAAGGCTTGGACATGTGCAGAGATGTTATATGACAGTCATATTCAGCACATGGAACCCATATCTTATCTTTAATTGCCAAAGCTGTCATCAATTGAACTCTTTGTTTTGGAAGCAATTTTCTTTATATTTCTGTGGTCAAAACAAAGTCAAGGCTACTTGGTTTTCTCTCTAAACTATATATATAGTACAGTGCATAGAGTTATCAAGAAAAGATAATATTTAAATTCATGGTCTCTTGCATCTAAAGAGGAAATTCCAAGATCCGCAGTGTTAGGGGTTATATTTTGTAAAAATTGTATAAAACTAATAATTTGGCTCAGAAATTTTCAGTAATTACTGTTTTTACTGGTTGTGTTCTCATTCAATAATCTTGAATTTGTTTTGCATTGCAAGCACAGAAGCAAACAAACAAACACAAAGTATTTTTTATGACTAGGTGATTAATTGATTAGTCCATTGAATACACTTGAATTAATATGCATTAACTGAAGCACTATTTTGATTTTGCATATTGTATATACTATATAGTGTTGTAGCAACCTATTTTAGAAGAACTATTCCTTCCTGTGGAAGAAGAGGAAGAACACATCCTTTTAGAGTACTGTATTTAGTCCAGGTGAATTACTTCACCTAATATTCTGGTAACATCTGTCTTCAGATTGTGAAGTTTTCTCCATCTTATTTTTTGCATTAAAAAAATCCCACTTTCAAAAAAAAATGCAAATCAGACTGTCAATATTAAAAATCTCACAATGGAATGGATTTTTTTTATACTGAATGGAAACAAACAAACCAACCAACAAACAAAACCTAACCTCACACAAGATGCTGGAATTCTGAATGAAGAAAAAAAAAGTATAATTGTTTCCTACTAAGGCTTAATCTTGCCCAATATTATAAGGAATCTTTCAAAATTATCAACAATGTCTATGAAATAAATCCTGCAAAGTGGTCACTGAATCTTGAACATCTTTATTTACTTTCAGCCTTATCATTTTCTGGTCTAATGTGACAGAATTTTGTTTCACCTCCAGAAAGTTGGGTTTTACATAATTCACTATGGTTTTTATCTGCATAAATTCAGCCAGTCTAAAATTATATAAGAAAAAAAGCTTTTAACATGGAAAAAAAATAATTTTCTTTTTCAGTTACTTTTTGTGTTTCTTTCTCTTCTGGGTCTTGAAGAAATTCAGCTGAAGTTAGAGCTTTCTGCTCTTCTTCACTTCATTCAGGAAACAGCTCCTTTATTTTCTCTGTCTTTTCAATTTTAAATCCTTAATTTATTACTGAAAAGAGATAATTTAAATGAAAAAAAAGAGAGAAAATAATTTTTCCACTTACCAGTAAAACAGCCGAAAGATGACGAGATAGCCCATTAGTCTAATGAGGAACAGGTTGGCAAATTCAATTTGTCACCATACCAACCCAATGTTTCATTATTAAATATCATTCAGTTCTGACTATATGATTTCAATGAGCAAGAAAGCAAAAGAAGAAAGGAAAGAAGAAAACATGTCACTTACATTTTGTTCCACAAACCTGCCAGTCTCTTGCCAACGGTTGTCTCTTCTTTTCTTTATATAATTTATAAAGCAGCCCATTTCACAGAGTGAGTTGGGCACTGTATAAAAATCAAAAGAAAGTGCATAACATAAACCCCCTGTGCTAAAGCTTAAATCCGTAAACCCCAATCAAACAAAGAGAACACATCATCCAAAGCAGAACTTGCCTAACTTCCTGGCCCAAACACTTGGGCAAATGACTTGAGCCTTATGAAAAATTATATTGTAACAATCTCTACTGTCACATTGGCTTGGGTAGAAAAGCTGAGCTTGTCTTCTTAAAAGAAAACCCCAAATCCAAAGTCAGCTATCATTAAGGAAGAAAGAGAGCAGAGATGTAGAATCTAATGCCTTAGAATGTGTCTTCAACATATGGCAGTAAGCTACATGGAGTCGGCACTTTCAGTGCCCGTCCCTTCCTGCCTTGTCTTGTCCAATCATGTTTTTTCTTGGTGCCTGGTTTATATTTCATAAGTCATCACCCTCAGTTCCCTTATCTCATTTTAATGTTTGAGACTCTTTAACTTCGAAAGAAAATGACTAATAGGAGACATGATTGGGATACTGCATTTTGTTGACCAAATCTGGCCCTAGGTTCTGGCTTGGTTTACATTTTCCAATAAGCAGCTGAGTCAGAGGATCATTTAAAAACAATTGATTAGAGTACTCTGATAAAGTGGCATCTCACTATGAAAAGGGGGAACCAGGAAAAATGGCTTATGTTTACTTTTATAGTTAACACAGCAAAGAGCTCCAAAGCAAAAGTTGATTGGTTTAGAAATAGTCCTGGGTTCAGTTACATCACAAGAATTAAAGCATCCAATAAATATGAGCATAGCCATAGAAAAGAGCATTGTATTCTGAGTAAAAGAAACATTCTCTACATTTGTGTATAAAATGATTCTCATTAATGTTACATTGGTATAATGAATCAATCTACATTAAGTCTATCTTTATACTATAAGCTGATCCACATTCCCCTTAGCTGTAATTTTAAAACATATATGCATTCAAAATTTTATGTAACATGTAAATTGATTCATGATAAAGATGACTTCTTGAAGAATTAGTGACCTCAGGTAGACAAGTCTCATATTTTGCTAAAGGTCTAACATTTGAATTAAATCTACCTCATATATTTTCTAATAAAGTGTGTATTGTAATTCAGTTTTTAAACAAATGGAAAGATGGGTATGAATATAAGACAACAAGAATTGTATTTCCAAGTTGTATTTCTTTAATATTTTAGTTATCTATTTTGCCCCCAGAACTGACACACCATTTGACAAATTTATCTTGCTCCTAAATTTCCAGAGACAGAACATGAAAACATAGAGAAAGATGTCCAAGAAAGAATAAATGAAATTTCTTTTCTAGCTCAAGGTCGTGGATTAAATTTTTCACCATTCTGCTATTGTTTATAAATGGAGAAATCAAAGTTGATTTTGTTTTGCTATATAGATTACATGTACAGGAAAAATAGCTTGCTACATGAAAAAAAATTGCTTCTTTCATTGTGTTATCACTTCCTTTTGCTCAATGTTGCTTTTTCTCAAGCAAGTCAGATTTTTATTTGATTTTATATACAATACTCTAAAGAAAATGGAAAAGAAAATGATTTTTTTGTGTATGTTTGTGCTTTCTCCTTTTCCCCCTTATCAAAATTATATACCTTCGATGCTGAGACTGTAATTGCAGCACACAGAGATTAGGACACAGGTCAAGTAATATTTCATGGTCTATGTGAGCCTTCCCAATTTACAGTTTCTTTATGGGGTCACAGGGAGAAAGTATGATTCAATAAATATACATTTCATCAGTGTGTTTGTCTCATTAATTATCTGTTGAATAATACAGTTACATATTTTGCTATACATACTTCCACTTTGGAAGAAATAGAAGACAAGACTGGTAAACAAAACATTAATCCTTTAACTCAGGGTTCTCCAATCATGGCAGCATTAAAAAAGTGCAAACTACAACTCCCAGAATTCTGCTGGTTGGGAAAGTCTGGGAATTGAGGTCCACGCATCTTAAAGTGTGCTGACATTGAGATAGATTGCTTTAACGTGTCATGTGAGGAAAAAGTGGGGCTGAAAGTCCAATAGAGAACCTAATCATGGTTCTACGTATTTTAAGAAAACTGTGAATGAAGTGGTAACAGTTATCACTAGAAGAATGAAAAGTTATGGATCGGAAGAGAACCAAAGCTTTAGGCAAACTGACAAAGATTTGCTAGTAGAAAGGAAGGGAGGGAGGGAGAGAGGGAGCGAGAGAGGTGATTCTGGTTGCACAGGTCTGTAACTGGAAGAACTCAGAAACAGAAGAAATTTGCTCCTCAAGAGATGTTGAGGTAGAGATTAAAGGAAGCAGTAAGAAGCATATGGTAGACAGCTTGTAGGCTAGCAGGTCTGTCCCAAAGAGTAGGAAAAAGAGAAACAAAACTCAGAAGAGCCAAGAAAGATATATAAAGATATAAAAAGTTGTGAATCTATAGATGCAAAGATAGACACCTATATTCCTTGAGAAGAAGAGAGGGAGCAGAAGAACTTAACCAAGAATTCCAGGAACTGAAGTCCAACCATCTTAAATTTGCTGAGAATGAGAAGCACTGATGTAAATATTTACTGAATGTCTATGGAGATTCTCAGTCACCCAGGTCATGGTTATCCCAAAAGTGCTTTTTCAAGAGGCAACTAGACTTTCTTGTTTTTCTTTGAAGATGTTTCGATTCTCACCCAAGAAGCTTCTACAGCTCTGAGCTGAAGATGAGAAGCGAAATGTCTTCAAAGAAAGACATGAAATGTTGTTTCAAGTTAACATTATTCTTATACCTATATAATATTGGAGTGGTTTTTCTAATGAAAACAGTAAAGTTGTTTCTACCTATCACTAGAGGTTGGCTGTTTCTTTTACAGGGAGGTGAGTAAAGGAAGGAGAGGAAGAGAAATCACTCTTAGAAGTCTCCTTGCTGGCTAGAGACTTAGCAGCGGACTTCTTTAAAGAGAATCGCAAAAGAGCCCAAAGGGAGACTGCATAGACAGTCAGTTCTCTCAACAAAGAAGTTGCCTGGCATTGAAGGTTTTCACCGCCAACTTCCACACAAATTCAGCTTGGAAAACTTTTCTATCCTGTTTTCAATCTTCTGTGTTTTTTTGAGCAAGCCAAAATGCTGTAATTATCCTTTTGTCAGGACAAGAAAAAATAAAACGTATTTATTAGTTGAAAGGGAATTGCTCCATGTATCTATTGTACACTGACCTGTGTGTAGGTAATTTGTGTATTAGTTAGAGTGACATTTTTCCTACTTCCTGACAATTAATGTAGCATTTCGTTTGCGACAAACCTGCTAATAAATGCATTTGCTGAAAGCCATTTGGAAATGTTAACCAAAGAATAATAGGGATGTTAGAAACTCACATTTTAAACAAAAGAAATTCTTCAGAGCAGCTACCTCTGAGATTTGTTGGTTAAAATCTAAATGAAAAGTTAAAACAGAACAAAACATGTTATGATTCTTGTTATTCAATCAAATCTTTGTGGCTGAGGCCTTCTTTGCTCTCTTTCTGCATTGTCTGCCCCCACCTGGATTTCATGGCTTCCAAGTCCTGCCAGTAATAAATACAGGTAGTCCTTGATTTACAACAGTTCATTTAGTGACTGTTCCAAGTTACAACGGCACTGAAAAAAGTGACTTATGACCATTTTCCACACTTTTGACCCTTGAAGCCTCCTGGTGGTCACGTGATTTACATTTGGATGCTTAACAACTGGTTCATATTTATGACAATTGCAGTGTCCTGGGTTCATGTGATCCCATTTTGCTGATTCAATCAGTAGCTCAGTTCTCGGCTGCAGAGGCCTTTCTGGAAGACCTCTGATGGCAAAATGCAGGTGAGGGGGCACCGGAGAAGAAGTGGGCCAATGAGGCGAGACAGGTATTAATTCATGGGAGGCCTGCTGCAATGTTAAGCAAGTGCGGGGCATGTAGGGCTGCTCCACCCAACCACTCCCACCCTAGCCTGATTTTTAGGTGTACAGCTTGCCCCAAAACTAGGGATTATTTTGGGGGGTAGGGCTTATATTAGGGCCACCCCAAAAATCAAGCTAGGTCTTATATTCCGGATAGGTCTTACTTTCGGGGAAACATGGTATGAATCAAGGAGAACAATCCAATAATCTATAGGTAAAATGTAGCTGTTTGCATTAGCTTGGGAGATCAGCATTCCCTTCTATCTTTCTATCCCAAAACTCTCTTTTCTACACCTTAGAAACAAGTAGGAGACATGAAGATGCATTTATGAAAAAAGTGAAGTTTGCATTACAATGTCTCAGCACACATTGCATTATTCCTTTCCCATTCCATTCATGCTATACTTCTGAAATTCACCCACAAAACACTCTACTTTAACACTATATATTTTTCTGCCACTTAAAATTACAATCATTCAAGTGAGTTAGGGTCATTTAAATCTACATTGATGCATACTTTTGTTTAATATAAAGACTTGGACTAAAACATATTGTTTTAAAAAATGATAGAATACATTATTAAAGCCACATATTTGGATTTCTAGGTTTTCAAGCTGATATATAGAATAATGTTTCTTTCATGAATCATTGAAGTTAGATATTTTTTAGTACTTAAAGTATACCCACTCAAATCACTGGAACAAGTAAATGATGATAGACAATACAAGTGATCAAGTCTGTATTCAGATCACACAGACAGGATGACCCTCAATTTTTCTTTACAATTGGGTTTTTCATATGTAGACCTCTCTGGGTATATATCTTTTATGTGAAGGCCTTTATTTCTTGAAGACTGTATGATCCAAGTCCAAATAAAAGATAATGAGCTCTTAAAAAGGGGGCAGCATTTTTGAAGTTACCCATCATCCCTTCAGCAGCAGAATGAACAAAGATGCAACTTAGTTGCTATTAGTTGTAGCAAGTATTCCTTATTATGGTAGAGTGTTATTTCTGTTCTGATTTTAATCATTTGTAAATTGGGTAACTATAAAATAATAGATGATATTGTGCAAATCTGTATTGTATGGAAATACATAGTGCTGAAAAGTTTAGTGTGAGACGGGTAGCCACAGAAAATGTTTAAAAATAGTTCTACCATTCAGTTCCCTATTATATGCAACCTCTTATGGATTCTTCTTTCTAAAAAAAAAAAAAACCTTTGATTTTTCCTGCAAAAGTGAGAAAGTAAGCACAGGACATGGATTTTAAGTGGTAGATTTTTCAAATCTAGATGTTGCCAGTCTTTCTTGCTAGGGTTGATAGTGAAAAAAGTTTTCATAAATAAGAAATGTTTGTTACTTCAGCCAGTAAAGAGTTAAAAGGTGAAGATAATTTTTTTTAAAGAAAAGTTCTTGTACAATAGAGCTGCTGCATAATTTCCTGATGAGTTATAAAAAATTCAGGAGGCATAAATCATTTAAAAGCTTTTAATTTTGTTTTCTTTTGTTTTTTTTTTTTTAAAAATCTTATTCTTCTCTCTAAATATAACTCCTATTTACCGAATTGGCCAGGTCCTTCCCTAAATCTTTTGTATCAAAATTCTACTAGTGTTTTGTTTAACATTACTGACTTTCAACATTTTTCATTTCAGCCACATAACAATTTATAAATCATTCTTCGCAAATCTTGTGTCCTTATATTAAGGTGGATGATATCACAACCTTTTAAATATGATTCATGTCATTTTTTCTGTGGCAGAAAAGATTGTAATGAATGTGAAGCAAGGAGGCTTTCGGTTGTCAGGGAAAATAGCTGTTTTTCTCCCTTTGAAACTTTTATCTCCATTTTATCTACAAAACTTCATGCAAAAAGAAAAACAAAAAAGCATGCCTTTCAAACTGATATGATACCCATTTTTTTCCTTTCCCTCACCACCCTTGCACATCCCCAAATGTGTCTCTGTTTGGTTGAAAAGATGATGCATAAATGCATTTCTTTTAGACAGTAGAGTCCTTTAGAATATGAAAAAATACATAATATCAATATGTGTGGCCATAAGGCAATAAATGATTGATTCAGTGTGTAGAAAACAACTGAAGAAATAATGTATGTAATAGTTTTGCCTAGGAGGTTCTGTTAGCTGGAGAAAACAAGAAAAAAAGGAAGAAAAAGTAATTATCTATTTTGGGGGAACTATATTGTTGTTGGTTTTCTCCAAGAAAACCTGCAAACATTAATCATAATGTAAAGGCTGTCCTGAAAACAGATATAACTAACTAGAAATGAAATGTAAATTGATTTTTACAACCATGTCATATGTTTTACACCTAATTAGTTGAAGGCATTTTAAAAGTCATAGTTAATGGGCAATAAAAATAATAGCTGAAATTGGGGAAGAACTAATTTCTCAGCTGTACTTAATTATGTATTAATTGTAGACAGTTTTTCTTCAGATATGCTTCTCCTTCCTTTATTAATGATTGTTCAACTAATACTGGTTTTTGAACTTCTCAGATTTTTGAGTTTCTTTTATGATCTTATATTTTTTTATGTAATCTGTACAATATCAGTTTTAAACATTTGTTTTTAATTTTACAGTGCCTTAGAAGTTCTGCAAAAACCATTCAGGTATTTTCTTTAAATTTATTTAGAAAACAATCTTTTGTAGTCATAATTGTAACATGTGGCTCACTCATGCACTCCGCAACTCCACAAATTCTGTCTTCACCTGTCATTTGCATATTGTGGTTTTATTGTGCAAGTGGTTTTGACATGGAGATTGTATAAATTATGACCACTATTAGAGGGAATTGCACAACATTCTTGTGCAAAAATGTGTGGCAAAGAGGCTTTGTAGGGGAGGGGGAGTGATTGAAGAACACAAAATAGGATCTGCCTTTCTTTAGAGGATTGTCAATATTCACACTGGATGGATAATCATTTACTTTCTTTGCACATTTTAATAAAAAAATGCATGTCCATAGATGCATAACTAAGCCCAATACTATAATGTCTGAATATATGATTTGTTGAAAGCAATCAAATGTTGCATCCGTCTTATGCTCCATTTCTTCATTGAGAGAAAATATCAATTCAAGTCTTCATAAAGACAAAACTCTTTTTGTTTCCTTCATGCAAAAAGTACTATAGAGTAGATAAGATGATAGAGTGGATTACAGCATTGCTTATTCCAAAGGCATGTGAAAGTCTGCTGGAGAGACATGGCAGAACGTTACTAGCCTAGTTTACATATTATTGTTAAGTTACAAGGTGATTTGTCTGATTGTGGTGAGCATGCTGTGAGAATCCCTCCATTGTGGCTTGGAAATTATATTTCATGGTTTTGCATGGTGTGCAATCAGCCACTATAGGTTATTCCACAAATCATTAATTAAAACAATTTATAGCTTCCCATAGTGTGCCAACCAAGCTGTGACTTTGCCTGTGGATTTCAGGTAGAACTAGAATATATATATTTCTAGTCCTACCTGAAATCCATAGGCAAAGTCACAGTTTATATATATGTATGTATGTATGTATGTATGTATGTATGTATGTATATGTGTGTGTGTGTGTGTTAGCAATTACACTAAAAATATGATCTCTGGGTATATCCATATTTAAAACCAAACAAATAAATGTGAGCACCATGGAGTGCTAAATTTTTTTAAATAAAATTTAGTAAAATGTCAATAAAACTACAATAAAACTAATAAAACGCCTAGCTTTCGTCAGCAACTGCTGACATCATCAGGGCTCAAAATGCCGGTCAGTAGGAGAGTCCTCTTTATAGATTGGCCAGGGTCTGCGCCCGGCTCCTAGATCTTGTCATTGGGCCTGATGGAATAGGCTGTTTTCCGGTTGCCGGTTTCTTATTAGCAATAATTGCTTTCTTGCATTTCTTGCTTGTGTAAATGTCATTGGATGTTTTCTCTTTGCCAAATTCGGGGTTTGGTGGAATGTCTCTCCTCTTTTTTTGCTTTGTTGCCACACCCACTTTGTTTAGTTGTACACCTCCATCACCCCTCCCCCACTCCATTCTGATTGCCCCGTTGCAATGCACTGTCTCTATTTAAAACAACATTGGTGGGAGCATTGAATTCCCTGCCGTATTTGGGAGGGGAAAGAGTAGTCTCTCCAACCCCATTGCCTGTAACAACTCGATCACCCCATTCAGCAGTACCAACCCGAATGTGCCAACGGGAAGTGTGGAGTGGCCCCGATGAAGATGCACAGGGGAGGAGCACCAAGAGTGGAGGGGAGAGGGCAGTGAAGGCTGATGCTCCTGATTGTTGTATAGAGAACATCCAGGGCGATTTAGTCAAAGCCAGGATGAAATGTATAAAGATCGGAGATAAAGAGAGGAGACACCTGGGAGCAACAACTACCAGATCGTACTCAAGAAGGGGAAAAACAGCCTCATTAACATGTTTGGTGGATACAACCCGCCCACCCCACCTTACAATGCCTATCTGCTCGTATCAACAGGCAACACGGAAGAACTCTCAAGACGGCAATGTGCAAGCAAGGAGTAAGGAGGAAACAGAGGGTGTGATAGTAATTAAGTTGAATAACACCTGCAGAAACCATGACTGCGGGAGGGGGAAACACAAAGAAAATAAAAGACAGTGCATTGCAACGGGGCAATCAGAATGGAGTGGGGGAGGGGTGATGGAGGTGTACAACTAAACAAAGTGGGTGTGGCAACAAAGCAAAAAAAGAGGGGAGACATTCCACCAAACCCCGAATTTGGCAAAGAGAAAACATCCAATGACATTTACACAAGCAAGAAATGCAAGAAAGCAATTATTGCTAATGAGAAACTGGCAACCAGAAAACAGCCTATTCCATCAGGCCCAATGACAAGATCTAGGAGCCGGGCGCAGACCCTGGCCAATCTATAAAGAGGATTCTCCTACTGACCGGCATTTTGAGCCCTGATGATGTCAGCAGTTGCTGATGAAATCTAGGCGTTTTATTAGTTTTATTGTAATTTTATTGACATTTTACTAAATTTTATTAAAAAAATTTTAGCACTCCCTGGTTATATATATATATGAATATTAAAAACAAAACGGTGATTCCTGGGTAGACTCATGTTAAATAATAAAATATACGAATACCAGGAAGTTACAAAACTATAAAAAGTTTTAATAGAATAAAACCAAGCTTTCGCTGCCTTCTCCCAGCATCATCAGGGTAGCGTCCAGATGATGGGAGAAGCTATTTATAAATGTGGTGCTCTTTGCGCCCGGCTTCTTGACCTCGTCATGGGTCGCAGCCAATCAACCTCGATAGCTGCAAAAATGCAAATCCCGGGCATATTTGATCAATAACACAGCCTTCAATCTCTGGGAGAGATATAAACCAGTTGTTTATTGCTAAAAAGATAGTTGAAATCAATAAAAACAACTATTTACAATGTTAAAAAAAACAACTTAGCTTTCACTGAGGAGCCAGTGGATAGTCCAACTGATCATAGGCAGACAGGGCAGAGAGATGGGACATGATTGTGTGCGTGCACAGCCAGATGTGGAAGGAAATTGGGGGAGATAAGAACGAGAGGGGCTGAGCCTAAGAGCAAGCCGATAGGCATCCCCACTGGTTGTGGGCAGAAGGAGCAGAAGGATGAGGCACAATGGAGCATGCGCACACCTGGGGGTGGAGGGAAATTGGAGAAAAAAAGACTGACAGGAACGGATGATGGAAGGCAGGAACAGCGTGTACACTAATGGGCTAGAAAGGAAGGGAGTGCTGATGGCAAGCCTTTTGGAACACTGGACCTGAATGCACAGCCTGGAATGAGCAGGAGAGAGCGGTTATAGAGCACACCAGCAGCAATGGTGCTGGGAGGGAGGAGATTGACAAGGATGAGAGAGGGGAAAGGTGTGGAATTGGAGTGCAAAAAAGAGAAGGTGGGACAATCAAGGCAATTACGGTTAGCCAGGAAGGATGGCCCTGTCACATGGGCAATGAGTAAGCAGTTAGGCCAGCAAGATGTATAAAAAGAATCTCCCCACCCCCTAAGCTTTACTCTGAGGACGCTGGCAGGGGACCAGCGAAAGCTAAGTTGTTTCTTTTAACATTGTAAATAGTTGTTTTTATTGTTTTTAAATATATTTTTAGCAATAAACAACTGGTTTATGCCTCTCCCAGAGATCAAAGGCTGTGTTATTGAATACACACACACACACACACACACACACACACACACACACACATGCACATACATATAATAGATAATAGGGGGAAATGAAAGGCATCCCAACTTGTAGAAGAGTTCCATTGCTGCTATCATTTTATATTTTTATTTGGCACAGAGTTAAATTAAAAAAAATATTATTATAAAATGTTTACTAATGGGAGAAGCGTGGTGGCTCATGTGGTTAGGATGTTGGCTTGACAATTTGCAAGCCCATGTTTGAAGCTTGCTGTTTGATGGGGTGAGCTCCTGTCATTCGCTCCAGCTCCTGCGCAACCTATCAGTTCGAAAATGTGTAAACACAAGTAGATAAATAGGTACCAGTTTGTAGGGGCTTATTAATGGGGACATGAAATGAACCCCCACCTGAATATCCAAAGGTGATGTCACCACTGATCCTTTTACCACAGAAGCTCTTTGATGCTTCTGACATGGAATTATAGCATTATTTACTAATGTGTGCCCATTCCAGAGAAATGTCTTTGAAACAAAGAGCAGCTCTATGATGCCTTAGATATAAAAAGGTGATGCAGAGATTCCAGAGGAATATGCCTTCCTTGTTAGGATCTTTTTCAAACATCATAGAGATAGATGGCGATGGAGGTAGAGAGATTCCCAAAAAATCATGGTTCAGTCAATTTAATCCCCTTTCCTAATAACTGAAACCTGAATTAGCATTAGAAAAAGCATATGAAATATTTATTTTCATGAATGTTTTAAACTGTCCAGAGTTTTCTCGATAGTGAGATGGGCAGCATATAAATTTAATAAATAAATAAGATGAAATGCAGAGGGAAAGAAAAAAAATCTTACATCTTTTTTATTGTTTCAAAATCTTCTTGTATTCGGAAATGAAAAATAGAAAAACCAGGAAAGATGGATTTTTTTCTTGGAGAGATATAGGTAGTTGTGAGATATTGTGCCATATAGCAAAAATGATAAAGCTGAATACATAGTTGTTAATGTATTTGGGATTATGCCATAAAGTCTGCCTTAAGCAACAATTCCAATTCTACTCTTTCAGAACAATCCAACCTTTAAGCATCATGCTTGTTAATATGTCTCTTATTCTGTTTTTCCTGTTGATTTTGTTTGTTTCTGCAAAGATTTACTGAGTAACAGCTGGAAAAAAATGAACACAAATGGAAGTCAAGTGCATACAAGGAGTACTAAGGTTGGTAATTTCTGCTAGCTGAAAATTATTGGGTCACATTAATGGTCTGCTTAAACAGACTCCCACTCTCTCACCCAACATCCAGAAAGACTCTTTAAAGACACTCTGTATTCAATGTTGAATACATTCAAATAATCCAAGTATCTCCTACTGCCCAATCCTTGGGAAAAAATATTCACAACTGCAGCTAACTTGCAAATCTCATAAAGCATTTCTGTTCTCAGTTTCTTCCCTCTGTGTCCCCATTAACATGAAAATTTCCTTTTTTATCTGTTTCTTATTTGTGCGCAATATTTCTCTCTTTTCCTTTAAATCTCTGATTCTTATTATCTTAAGCTGTATCTTACTCTAGTGTAACCATAATATTTCATTTCCTTTCTTTCTCCCCCCCCCCAACTATGATTGCAGACCTTCTCTGTATTTCTCTGTGTCTAAGGAAGGTCTTGGGGGCCAAATGCCTTGCACTCAAAGTAGTGCCCCAAATGATTTTGAAACAATGCTCTGGTTGATCAGAAATTTAATAGCATTATTATAGCTTTGTACTATTTGATACCCTCCATATGGCCAAGGAGGGTTACAGATGACAGAGTTTCAGGTAAAAAGACATGTTGGCCGTCAAGTTATAGAAAAGTATGATTCAAATTGTCTTCCTTCCTTCCTTCCTTCCTTCCTTCCTTCCTTCCTTCCTTCCTTCCTTCCTTCCTTCCTTCCTTCCTTCCTTCCTTCCTTCCTTTCTTTCTTTCTTTCCCATTTTAAAGGCAAATTTTCTATAGTAGTTCATTATGCTACCAAAACTACCAATTTCAAGATCTACCCTCATGAAGAAATAATAACAGCCTAACAAATGCGCTATTTGGAAAAGAAATCTCTCTCTATCAAAGCATGTACCCCATGCAACTTTCTTATGTGAAGTTTTATTCATTTCAGTTCCTCACTTTCTTTCATTCCCACGGAGAGTACTGATGCATGCCTGGAAAAGCTGAGTGTTCATCTAATACAAGAGCTGGAAGGAGAAAAAAGGCCAATTCCATATCTGAGCAAATGTTTCAAAGCCATTTAATGAGACACTCTGCATAAAAATGAGCTGCTTTGAAATAGACCCCATATAAAGTTCCATGGCTACACGCGAATTGCTTCTCATTACAGTTTTAAGATTAATGATAAAATCAGGATACTGAATGGTCCTATGTATGACAGGAGTTACTGAAATAAGAAATATAATTTAGTCACATGATGGAACATAAATGTCATTACGGGTGTTGTGATATCTCTGCACACATTTATTAGAATATTTTTTTTTAAAAAATCAGAAATGTTGTGTCTTATAAATCTGCCCTTTTTAATATCCTCCATTTTGACTATTCATCTACTTAATTTTTTTTCAATTCATTCTTGAAACAGTAAACAAAGTGAGGATAGAAAATGAACAGGGAAGGAGTTAAAAGTTTGAAAAGGCCATAGAGTGTGAAGGATCTATCAAAGAGGCAAATATATTTTAAGGAAAAAAAGATTAGTTACTAATTAAACAAAGCAAAAGACACCAAACTATTTACCGTAGTTCTGTGTATTCAATTTTTAGATGTCATGGGAATCTATAGTATATGTTGTGCAACATATTTTATAAAAGTGAATATTGCAATAAGAGCAAATGAGCCATTAGTAGTTCTCTGATGGAAAACATAGTACAGTCATGATTTTAAAAAAATACTTAGGTTATTCATATAAGTAATCTGATGCTATTTAGCATATCAAGGTCTATTTGATTAACTGATTAGACAGGATGTGTATTTTGATCATCACCAAACAATTTTTGGAGGAAAAGAAACACATCCATTTTAAAGCTTCTGTATGCACCAATAATTATCCACCTCGAGTGATACCAAAATAGATATTCTAGACTATAATAGTCTATTCAGAGTCTGAAATGATTCAGGAGAGACTCTGGAAAACAAGCACTTGCACATGCCTCAGTTATCTGGAAAAAGAAATAGCAGCCAGTTTTCAATAAAGCCAGTGAGAAAAGACAGAAATATTCTCCAGCCTAAAACATTATCGGTTCTCAAGTGAGACTAATTCATCAGTCATTTATGTAACTTTATTCTTTGTATGTGTGTGTGTGTGTGTGTCTGTTTGTGTGTGTCCCTTTGAGTCAATCATGACTTCTAGAAACTGCCTGAATAACTCCCTGGTTTTTTTGGGGGGGCAAAGTTTTTCAGAAATGATTTGCCATTGCTTGCTTCCTAGGGTTGAGGGAGAATGATTGGCCCAAGGTCACCCAACTGACTTCATGCCTAAGGCAGGACTAGAATTTACCATCTCCTGGTTTGTAGCCTTAACCACTACACCAAGCTGGCATCTGGTTTGTATGTGTGTCTCTCTGTGTGTTGAAAATGGCTCTCAGCTTTATCCCTTACCTTTTAAATATTTTAAAAAAATATTCTGTGAGAAACTTGCTTTTAGTAGAGTGACCTACAAAGCCCTGACAAAGCCCATCTGAAAAGAAATAAAGGGGGCACCCTCTGAACATGTACTGGGGCACACTGTGTCAACTCTACAAATGCTTTATTCGTCTCTGTCGGAACTATGGCACACTGATTCTGTCTGAAAAAACTCATCCTTCTAAAGCTAGAAAGGACAATAGCTAAGCTAGGGATATCTTCAAGCTACTGCCTCTCAGATGTTTTGGAATTATAATTTCCAGCTTGTACAACAACAACAATAACCACAAAAACAACAAAGGACTATTTTCCCTCCTGGATGGGAGAGAAGTTACATTCTTACAATCTAAAACTTACAATCCAAGCACATCAGATGAAAGCCAGATTGGATAAGGCCATTCTGCATATAAAACATGTATTCTGCATGGGAAACATGTCATAATTAAATGAATATATTATATGTTTGTATTACTTATGCTATTGCATTTATTTTTTTTCAGCTAAAATATGTGGGTCTTAAAAGCAACTCAGAAAAATCTCTGATTATTTTGAAACAAGCAAAGAGCTCATTGATTCTCTCTCTGTTACACACACACACAAAACCACACATGTACACACACAGATGTAACACATTCCCACCTTTCTCTTATAAATGCTGGAGCTGCTAGCAAAAGAATTCATTTGTCCTGTGAGCGACAGTGAGTAGATTCACCCTAATGAAGAGATTTGTGACATGGAAGCAAAGTGATTGTTAAAACAAAGAGGCTCTGCCATTTGCTTCCATCAGGCATTTCATGTTCCTTCCCAATTCCTCTCTGTATTCTCCAGAAATGCTTGCCAAAGCTGGAAGACGTTTCTTAGGATTGTTTGAAACAAATTGGATAGAAGCTGAAGGGTTCCTGTCCTGGGAGATCCTCTAGGGAATCAGCTTCTCAGCCAGAACCAGCTACTGTTCTAATACAGGAACTACATAAGAATAAAAGATAAAGTACAGCCAGTAATCCTATTCCCAGACATATGGGAGTTGGGCTTATTTTTTTAGTACACAATGTATGTAAGGAACAGCAACAATTCAGTGAGAAGTATTGGTCTGTTAAAACAAATTACAGCACTAGAAAAGGGTTGCTGTGCCCAGTTCAGACTATGATGGATCTGCCATGGCCATGTCCCTCATAGATCTTGGTACACCCTAGAAGCCATATTTAAATGGGCTTCCTTGGCACCAAAATCTTGTCCAAGCTAAATTTATCAGTAGTGATAAATCAGTCGATAGAGATGAAAGGGATGAAAACTCAGGTTAGCTTAGCTTTTTTTTTCTAAAAACATAATTGGTTGCAAGAATTGTGCAATTCAGCCTGAAGAGGTTCCCTCTACCACAAAATTAAGCCAGTTAAAGAACTGTGCTTTCCAACAAAGACTTCTGAGAATCATTATTCTTTGAAAGAACAGCAAAGTTTCTACCATACCTTGCACTTTCAGAAATGTTAGATTTCCAGAGTCCTTGGAAGAACTAAAATCACTAAACTAGAACGAAGCAAATTTACCTATGCTGGAATATCAGTTCTAAAATACAATTGTTTTTTAACTGAAATTACTTTTAGCTAAATTGTGAAAAAAAAAATCAGTGTTTTTAAACAAATATTTCTGCGTCTTGCACAAGAAACCCTGTTCTATGGACATGTTTTTAGTATGTAAGCCATTGTTCATTTCATATTATTGTGCTTTCAATCATGTTTTAATTTGCTATCATCCTAAACAGCAAAAGCTAAATAATATAAACCATCTGCACCCTTCTCGTATATTCTTTTAGGAAATATACAGCTGAAAATGAGAGTTTCGATACATGCTACTACTAAACGATGGGAACAAATGGGGAAAACGTAATTTGGTAGAAATGAAAAAATAATCTGCAAAATGTGTCATGCAGCCTAACACTTGGGAACACGAGGTAGAGAAACAGAAATGTTTTTAGACTGGTAGAGACCTATCTTGTTGTTTAGGGTCATCTGTCTTGTGCAAATGTTTAGGAGAAAGGTTAAGTTATATTCTGTAAAGGTTGAATTTCAAAGCATGAACCAAGTTTCTAAGCCACAGTGCAATCCACTGGTTTCATCAGAATTTTGTCAGAGTTAGCAAATTTGGCAGTTGACTGGATGGGCTTTTTAAAGATGATTTTTTTAAGTATAGAGGAAGGAGAAGGATTGCTTTTCACTGTTTCAGCAAATAACGTATGTATTTATTACAGCATCACTGGAAGCAATCACATTGGCAGTAATAAAAGAAAAGCATTTTTATATAATTCCGTGGGCTGCTTCTTCTTTGAAAAATGATCTGAGCATTCATATTTTTTTTCAGCAGACTACAGCAGTGTATAGAAGGGCCTGTGTTCAAAACTTACTTTCTTCGTGTCTATGCCCATAATATGTAATGTCCTGAATATAAAATCCCTGACTGAAATCCCAAAGAGTTTCTGCTACTCAGTATGTTCTGATTCAGTAATCTGTCATGTTAGATTACAGATTACTATGTAGCTATAATTTAGTATGATTACAAAGAAGGTCAGTAATGATATAATCTAGTATTCCACTCAGCAATGTTGTTTGTAAAGAATATAAATAAATATTAGACTGACTAGTGTTGCCCAGCAATATGTTTTGCACCATAATCTCCTATTTACAGTGTCTGCATGCTTTAGTTTAGCATCTTAACCTGTTCAGAATAATCTGAGTGTGTGTCAGTGCACTATTTATCCATCCTGCTGGATGGGATATGGGTTTCAGTATGTTGGCTTGAAAGATAGTCTTTAGATGAAAGATCCTAGCTTACATAAAATGACATATGAACACTGTTGGGGTAAAAGTGGGCCTGAGATTAAGCTTGTAACATTCTGCCCCAAAGTTGCCAGAACTGACTAGTGGTCACTTAGTGTCAGCAAGGAATGTTGTTAAGGCAAGGACATGGTGACAGTTGTTAACATTTTTGAGGAGACACTGCTTGGTGAATATTTGGGCAATTCCATACAGTTTTCTAATCCACATTTTTAACTGCAATTAGCCATTGTTTCACTTTTAAGTGTGAAAGAGAAGGAATGCTCCACAGTCACTCATCTGGCTTTCATGTCTAAAGTAGGACTGGATTTCTCCATTTCTAATCCAGGGATTTAACCACTAGGTCAATTTAATTAGCTTTCATTTCGTCCATTGCAGTTTTGAAGGCATTATTTGAAAGGTCTGATGGACCAAACCCAGGGTGACAGACATAAAAATCAATGAACCATCTGGTAATAACCTTGGCATATGGAAAATTGTGATTTAAATGCAAGAGGAGTAAATGGTAAAAAAACCAATTTTGTTTGACTTCACAAACAAAATTAAAGGGAAAAATAGCTATGTTGTGGTTCTGTAAAATTAAGGCAAAGATTAGATTGAAATTGTAAGTTTAATTATGAAAGAAGGGGCTCAAGTTTATTTTGGAAAATATGAATAGGTTTGTTATCATTTAGTCTATTGTAGCATGGTATGATGATAGGATTTCATGTTTTCATGTTAAGACTCTGATAAGTTACAATAATACAGGTAGTCCTTGATTTACAACTGTTCGTTTAGTGACTGTTCAAAGTTACAACAGCACTAAAATGTGATTTAAGACTGTTTTTTACAGTTACAACTTTTGCAGCTTTCCCCTGACCATGTGATCAAAATTAAGATGCTTGGCAACTTGTTCATATTTATGACTGTTGCTATGTCCCAAAGTCACTTTTTGAATGAGTTCAGTGTATTTAAAATATGCTAGGTTTTATGAATGTGTGAATGAGCCATGAGAGTGATTGGGATCTTTGATGACCAAAATGTGGGGATTTAGTGAGTATCTGAGTATCTCCCTAGAAAAAGACCTGTTTGTTTTAAATATCTAGTTGGCATATATGGGCATATTTTGGGCATAAACTAGCAAAGAAATAAATCTCAATCTAAAAGTACTTGACTATTTACAATGAAAGGTTTAGAAAAAAATAGTGAAGCATACAAAGAAGACTGGAATTTTTGGATGTGGGAAAACCATTCTTTGGTACCATGAAGAATGAATCTTAGAGAATATGCAACATTAGAAAAATTACTTGGATATATTCCCAAAAGACATTTAACCAAATTTAAGCAAGAAAGGTTTTCAGGCATACAATATATTATGCAGCATGGCAAATATAAATATTTACAATTCGGCCTATTCAGGCTTCTAAGAGGGAAGTTATTATTGCCTATTTTTCTTAGTCTGTTTTTCTCAATATATGCATTATATGTAATAATACATATAAGTGGAGATATTAATGTTTAGTATTTAGCTTAAGTTGTACAACAAATATGTTGATGTAATTTGCAGTTGTTTAATAATGCTATAGCTACAGTAGTATAGGTTTGGATGTAACAAGTTAAACAATGTTATGCATGTTAGCGTCAGCATTTCAAATAATAATTAACACTGATATAAATGTTTCTTTTCTTTCTCTTTGAAGGTCTAATTATCTAAGCATTAGAGTATTAATAATCACTAGCAGTGGTGGGATTCAAATATGTGAACAACCGGTTGTCTGTGTGGATGCTGCTTCTGGAAGTCCATTCTGGGCCTGGGCAACAAAAAATTAGCTACCGGTTCTGCTGAAGTGGTGCAAAGTGGCTGAATCCCACCACTGATCTCTAGTCAACATAGTATAGTATAAATACCACTGTATTGAAATAATATAGTGTGTTACTTTTGTATTTTTTTTTATTGAAAATTTTTAAAATTTTACAAAATAAGAAAAAACAACCCTCCCCAACCCACCCCAACCCTCCCACTCCCTCCCTCAACTTTCCCAGAGCTGAATATAGGCTTAATTAAATTTTTTTGAATTCTTAAAAAAAAAATATAAACCATAGATAAGTCTAAATACGTTACTTAAACTACTAATAGAATAATTAACAATAATATATATATATACTTAAACTTCTTATCTAAGATTTTCATTCAATCTCCATAATCTTCTCTCCTATAAAAAAAAAAATCTTAAAAGACATATAAATCCTAAACAAATCTAGGTACATTTAATTAAACAAGTTATCTTCTCTTAATAATAATAATAATAATAATAATAATAATAATAATAATAATAATAAAACCCAATCATTAAACACATTATAATATACTCTGAACATTTTCATATCATACTTATATTATTATCCATCATTCTTTATAAACTCCCTCCAAAACACAAATTTGAACATTACTTAAAACATTAAAATTCCCTTATACACATTTAAATCTTTACCAATAACAAATTCCATCCACAATAAACACATTCCTTATCAGTCTCCCTTGTCCATAAACCATTAAAATTCCCTTATACACATTTAAATCTTTACCAATAACAAATTCCATCCACAATAAACACATTCCTTATCAGTCTCTCTTGTCCATAAACCTCAAAAGAAGTGCTTTGAAAACTGCCCTTAAAGCTAACTCCAAAAAGTTTATAAATCTTGCTTCTCCCACAGACTCAGTACTCTTTTGAATACTTAAACTAAGTACTTAAACTTAAACTTCTTATCTAGAATTTTCATTCGATCTCCGTTACTTTTGTATTATATTAATATAATAAAACATGTTTTAAAAAAGTGAACTGAGACATGGAGGAAGCAGAAAGAAGTTAGGAAAATAAAAGGAAAGTAGGAAGGAAGAAAAAGTACTAATTTTAATGAAAAAGAATTAGATTAATATCCGAATAGAATGAATGGAAATTGGACATCAGGTAAAATAATGTGGAATATACTTAGAACTGTATATTGTATGAGTATGGCTGTATTATGCAGATCCACATACGGGTATTAATGAAAAATATGAAAAAAGATTAGTGAGAGAATGAAGAAAAGGAAAAAGCTATGAATGAGAACAAAATGCATACAAAAGAAAGATCCTTGCTAAAAATAAGGAAGAAAAGAAGATATAATATATATAGTGGAAGAAGAATAGTTGTAAAATATATAGTCAAAGATAGGAAGGAACAGTTAAAGTTAAAAAAAGGCAGAGAAAATGAAGAATTTAGTTGAAATAAGCAATTGATTTGGTAAAAACAGCTAAGCAAAGAACTCCAGCACAGAGAATCAAATTAAAAATAAATCTAATTTGCTGATTTTGTACTGCAACGTAAATATATGAAGGAAGTTGCTGTTCTATCTCTATCACTAGTTCTATCTTAGGTTAGTTCTGATGCATTTGTACCGCTAGGAATGCTATGGCTGAGGAAGCACAGAAGGAGAGATGCTTCACTGTGCTGGATACTGTTTAGTGAGGTCAAAGGCGAATCAAGATATAATAAGTTGGAGATATATTGCAAGAGATGAAAATAGAAACCTGAAAAAATATTTTTACACTAAGGACCATAATGCAACTGTATTATATTGGATCTTACTTTGGAATGTTTTAACAGTACAAATGTAGGAGAAGAGCAGGCTGAGCTGGAAGGTGGAATTAAACATACTATCAGTATGGAGTCATTGCATTGCCACAAGAGGCCAAAGTCCAGCCCCACATGAATTCCGTTGACCCTTACAGTATCTAATACCAATTTAGCTTTGACCATTAGTTGACTAGATTCTTGTGTACATACAGCAATGATAAACTCCTCTGTGCTTTGAACTCAATGAATGTTCCTGGTTATTTGTGCCTGACCACAACCACAGATTTGAGTGAAGGGGTTGATCCCTTCTCAATCTAACACAGATAAAACCTCCCTCAGCCCACTTCTGTTAGCTGTAAGGGAGGGGGACATCAGAAATGGCAGGTTCCCTGCTTGCCTTCAAAGAAAATGTCAGCCTTTTGACATACAGTAGATCAGACCAGGAAACCAACATTATGCAAGCTAGTACTACTTTTATTATCTAGTTACATTAGTAGAAACTTATCCAGTTACATTAACAGAGTTACATTAATACTCCCTTCCTCCCTTTATCTTCAAGAGAACTAGAGATGGTCAATTCTGTGATATTTTCTCAAATTACATGTCTACCCTGGACTCAAATTTCTTGTATCTATCATTGCCTTGGTTGCAGCTCTTCCTCCTGTTCCTCCTGGTTACTCTTATAGTCCATTATAAAAATATGTCACAGTTCTGACCTTACTTAGGTCCCTCTTCATCAGCTCTTTATATTTTATAAATAAGAAAAGTTGTCTCTGTACATTAAATATAACACACTTTTATTTAACTTGTTGTTTCTCCTAAAGGAAGTACACATCATGATGGTGTGCTGTGGAATATTATAGGAATGCAACATTCCTACCAATGGATTCCAGAAGTCTTAATCATTGTGTCCTTGTATTGTAAAGAAACCTCCTGCTCAGTACAGATTCTTTTTTAAAAAAGCATTTTTGGCAGAAACTAATTGCTTGGTAATGAGGGAGGAACCTGGTGGCTGCCCTTGGCCAAATTTGCTTGCTCTTTTCCCATTCTAACCATCTGTGGTATTTTCTTTCTCATCCCCTTCCTATATCCATTTTAGAGAGGTTTTCTTTCCTGCCATTAGGAAATGAAATGAGAAAAGGATGTATCATAAAGAGAAAACACCGTGATCCATTAAAACAGTTCATTAAGACTGATAAATGAATGTGTGTGCTTGGCAGAGAAAACACAGTAGCAAGAGCCTGAGTAAAACCAATGTACACCTGCCGCATTCAGGCAATGTAAAGCATGAGTGCAGTAAGATGATTGGACACCAGAAGGATCTCTACAGAAGCAAAGTAAACAAGCAAAACCTGGGGATGCCAAAGAGAATGTTACCCGAGAAACAAAGGTTCATTTCCTCTGTTCAAGGCTGCTTATCAGTTTCTCCTGGACACCTTGCCTTCTTGCATAGGTTTGCATACAATTTAAGGAGCGTCTCATTTAAATGCTTATCCCCATGCTAATCATGGCGTGTTTGGAAAGATACTGCAAGGCTAACTCTGATCTGGCACATGCCCAAATCATTGATGCATTGACCTCAGTAAACAACAAACAAACAAACAAAAGAAACCCTTTTCTTTTTAATGCCTCTCTTAGTGCCATGAATACAAAAGCTTCAGGATACTCACCTGGTGCTTTTGAATGCAAATGTTAAAAAAAAAAAAAACCTGAGAAAATACAAATAATGTGCTGGAATGATTGTGGGTTGTTGTTTTTTAAAGGTTTCAGGAGAGGTTTGCAGGTTTATTATGGCTTAAAACATTATATATATTTACTCCTGAGTTTTAATTATTTTATTCTTGTTTTAAATGTTTTTATTAATATATATATATATATATATATATATATATATATATGTGTGTGTGTGTGTGTGTGTGTGTGTGTGTGTGTGTGTGTGTAGGTCTTTGGTTGTTTGGGTTTTCTCCCGCGTAAAATTGGAAGTGTCTTGGCGACGTTTCGACGAAGTCCCATTCGTCATCTTCAGGCTAGTGTTTTCAGCTTCGTGCTTCGAGCAGCAATGTGTGGTCTTAGCTGTTTCTTCCTTTTAACTGCCAGTGGGCGTATGAACTGATTGGGTGGGAGCTTGGCTGTGTTCTGATTGGGTGGAGGAGTGTTCTGATTGGTTAGGGGCTTGGCTGTGCTCTGATTGGCTGGGGGGTTGGCTGTGCTCTGATTGGCTGGGGGAGTGTTCCGTTTGGTTGTGCTCAGGTTAGTCTGAGTTGCAGAGGGGTTTAAGATTTTGGGCTGCCTTGCTATTTTTTGGCTTCGCGTTCGTGGTCGTGCCTCCTCTTCATGGAGGGTGTCAGTTTGTTTCATGTATGGATTGGAGGGGTTTAAAGTGGCTAATGATGCAGCTGTGGTCTGGCTTCTGGTTTGTGGTCGTGCCTCATCATCGATGTGGCTTTGGGTTTGTTTTTTGCGTGGATGTGTGGTGGTGACATCCTGTGTGGTTTTTGTGAGTGTGGGTCTGGTATCATTTTTTGTGTTAGGGAGTCGTTTGTCAATAAGGGCGGGTTTCCAAATGGCTGGTAGGCGGGAGGTATCATCTCGCTTGTTCATGCTGTGTGGGTGTTTTTCTATCTCGATGGCTTCTCTGATTATTCTGTTATTAAAATGTTCACTTTTGGCAATGGTTCTGGTATTTTTAAAGTCAATTTCATGTCCTGTGGCTTTAAGGTGTTGGACCAGGGAAGATGTTGGTTCCTCTTTTTTGACTGAGTTCTTATGTTCTTCAATGCGTGCACTTATTCTTCTGTTGGTTTGTCCGATGTATGTGGTGGGACAAGTGGTGCATGGGATTTCGTATACTCCTTGATTTTCTAATTCAATTTTATCTTTGGGGTTTCTAAGGATGGTGGATATTTTTCTGTTTGTGCAGAATGCTGTTTTGATGTTGTGTTTATGGAGGATCTTACTGATTCTGTCTGTGGTGCCTTTTATGTATGGGAGGAGGGCTTTGCCGTTTTCTTGTTCTTTGTCTTGGATTTTAGTGGGGGTTTCTTTTTGGATTAGGTTTGTAATCTTATTTCTATGGAATCCATTGGATGTTAGTACATTGGTGAGAGTGTGTAGTTCGGTTTTTAGGTGTTGTTCGTCAGCTAAGCGTTTTGTTCTGGAGATGAGTGTCTTGGCTACAGAGTTGATCTGTGCTGGGTGGTGGTGTGAGAGAGCGTGCAGATAGCGGTTTGTGTGTGTTTTCTTCTGGTAGATGGTGTGTCCTAGGGAGCCATTGGATTTCTTGTAGACTAAGACATCCAGGAAGGGAAGTTGGTTGTTAGCTTCTGTTTCCATGGTGAACTGTATTTTGGGGTGTAGGCTGTTGAGGTGTGTGAGGAAGTTGTCCAGTTTTTCTTTCCCATGTGGCCAGATTATGAAGGTGTCGTCTACGTATCTGAGCCAGAGTTTGGGTTTGTGATCCGATTTTTCTAGAGCTTGGGTTTCAAAGTGTTCCATGTAGAGGTTGGCAATGACAGGTGAGAGGGGTGATCCCATGGGTGCTCCTTCTGTTTGTTTGTATTTTTGTCCATTATAGATGAAGTATGTGTTGGATAGGCAGTGGTTGGTCAGATCTAAGATGTGTTTGGGGGGGTTATATTTGTTTTGAATAGCTGTCAAGGCTTCTTTGATAGGCACTTGGGTGAAGAGGGATATGACATCGAAGCTCACTAGTAGGTCGCTGGGCTGTAAGTTTTGTTTCTTTATGATCTCTATAAACTGGAATGAGTTTTTTATGTGTGAGGTGATGGATTCTGCATAGGGCTGTAGTTGTTTGGCGAGAAATTTGGCTAGGTTTTGTAGAGGTGAGCCTATGGAGCTGACTATAGGTCTGAGTGGGGTTCCTTCTTTGTGTATCTTGGGGAGACCATAGAGTTTGGGGCATCTGGATGATTTCTCTCTGGGAATGATTCTTTGCTGGATCTCTTCGCTAATGGGGGAGGCTTTTATTTTGGATCTGGTGGTTTTTTCCAGGTAGGTGGTGGGATCTGTATTTAGGGGTTTGTATGTGGAGTCTTGGAGTAGGTTGGTTAATTTGGTTTGGTAGTCAGATGTGTTCATAACCACCGTGGCGTTGCCCTTGTCTGCTGGTAGGATTATTATGCTAGTGTCTTCTTTCAGGTTACGTGGTGCTGTCTGTTCCTCTTTGGGTAAGTTGCTTTTGGGTGGCTTGCTGGTGCAGAGGATGTTGGTGATTTCGAGTCTGATTCTGTTGGCGTCGTCGGGGTTGATTTTGGTCAGGCTGGTTTCAACTCCACATATAATGGTTTCAGTGGGGATGTGTTTGGGAGCGACTGCAAAGTTGAATCCTTTGGAAAGGACATTGGTTTCGGCTTTGGTGAAGATCCTATCTGAGATGTTATGCACTGTTTGTTTCATGTGTGGCTGTGAGGGAGGAGGGGTTTGTTTTTGGCGTTCTTGTAGTCTTCGGAGTTTGTTGGTGTGTGTATCTGTCTTGAGGGTGGTCTGTGTTTCGGCTCTCCAGACGGCGAGTTGTTTGGATTTGTCCCAAAGTGCGGGGTGGATCTTGTTGCTGAGTTTGAGGTGGAGTGTGAGGAGATCTTTGTTAATTCGGTCTAGGAGGAATCTTTTTGTGTGAAGTTCATTTCTGATTAGGGCCAATTCTGTTCTTTTCAGGATCCGTTTGGTGGCTGCAGAGTTGGAGTGGAATTTCAGTTGGAAACATGTGGGGATTAGATTTTGATCTCGGCAGTTGCGTAGGAATGTGAGGTCGCATAAAATGGAAGCTCTTTGGACTTCAAGTTTTTCATAGGTCCTCGTCAGATGGTGGATTTCCTCCCCGTAGAGGTTCGATATTTGTTTTCTGAGGTTTTCGCGGGTATTTGTATGTAGGTCTTTGGTTGTTTGGGTTTTCTCCTGCGTAAAATTGGGAGTGTCTTGGCGACGTTTCGACGAAGTCCCATTCATCATCTTAAGGCTGGTGCTTTCAGCTTCGTGCTTTGAGCAGCAATGTGTGGTCTTGGCTGTTTATTCCTTTTAACTGCCAGTGGGGGTAGATGACGAATGGGACTTCGTCGAAACGTCTCCAAGACACTTCCAATTTTACGCGGGAGAAAACCCGAACAACCAAAGACCTACATACAAATACCCGCGAAAACCTCAGAAAACACACACACACACACACACACACACACACATATATATATGTATATATATAATCTATGTAATATCTCAAGGTAAATGATTTGATCTATTTCAAAACAGGAAAAAAATCACTAGACATTATAATTATCCTTGGTGGAAAGATCTTGGGATCATCAGTGGACCCCATGGATTTATAGTGGGTTTCCTTTGGGAAGAGCCCAATAGTTCAGTTGCTCAGATCAAAGACCTTTCAGGATCCTTGATTCTCTTGTGTTTTTATGCTGCTGTTTGAGAGTATAATCATATGCATATTTACCTTTAAGGTAGCCTTTATTATTTGATTAGTAACATTTATTTATAAAACCTTTTAACTGCCTTTTCATTAAAAATATTTTCCTAGCGGTACAATAATATCATACCAATAAAATCATTATATAAAGATTATAAAGATTAAAATGTTTTCCCAGGGTACAATACAATTATGAGTATTTCTCCCCAAATATTCACAATGTCATTTATATTTTCCTTTCATATGCACAATTTGTGCATGGTTTTGTTATTGCAAATTGCAGAAAAACACAAAAGTAGTGTTTCCTACAAATGTAGGAAATTAGAGAATTGGTTTATTAGTATATTAAGGACAACTGTGTCTTACTTATTGCTATATTTTTAAAACTGTAACTCACAAATATAGCGCATTATCAGCATTTATGGAGGCTGCAAATGATTAAAACCAATATAAAATTAGAATTATTGAAAAGGAAAACAACATGCATATAATTTTACTGGTATAACTTAATTACTTAATGATGTAAAAGTTGTTCATATAATTTAAACATTAAATGTGTTCATAGGTACACAAATATTTATAATTTACAAGAATTTATCATATTTTTTCTACCCAGTACAAGAATGAAAAGCAAACTATATCACATTTGAAATACCATTGTGCCATTTTATTTTACAATAAGTGCATCGTGACCAGACCTGGATTGATTTCATTGTTTTACATTAAATATTCAGGATAGTTGCTTAATTCATGTTTCTGTGCCATTGCTTAGAAACCTCCCTCTCCCCCTACCCCCAAAATACCAAATCTCCATGGTGTTTTGGAGTTTGAAGTAAGCACATCTCTGTGTCTGTAGGAAGGTAAGTAAATATTGATAAATATTGTGGAAAAAATATGTTAATTCTTCACTGTGAGTGTAATCTCAGTCCATATTGAGCAGTGGTGTAGGAAAGGAAAGGAAAGGAAAGGAAAGGAAAGGAAAGGAAAGGAAAGGAAAGGAAAGGAAAGGAAAGGAAAGGAGCTTCATACTGCTTATTTAATGCATGAGGCAGTTTATTCCTGATGGTTTTTGCTAGATTGGATAAATGAATTGTACTTTTATTAATGCTGCTATTACAATGTTATTGGATGTTCTGCTATAATGAATACTGAATATAGCAGTGATTATGCAGTTTTGATGACTTATTTTTATAACAAACTTAATTGTTATGATGGTGCATCTCTTGTGAAGCTATATGAATGTGGCAAATGAGAAAAGTGCATACAAATTAGTTTGATTAGACTTATACATAAAATACAAAACACATGGACCAGGACGTTAAAAAAAAAAAAAGTAACATGGCACATAGCTTACTTCAGAGCAGAGCTCGCTTAACCAAACTTGGTCCATGTTGGCTGGAAAATTGCTGTCCAGAATATCAAATGCCACCAGGTTATCTACATACAATATGTTGTGGCTCTTTCTGGTAAGTAACATTCTGCTTACAGATGCCATAATTAAGGATATCTGAATTATGAACCTAATAAAACATAGCATATGTAGGCTACTGAGTGACAAATGCACCAGTAAATGTATTTTTAGATTCATAAGAAGCTTTTGTAATTCAGCTACGGAGACTTGATTTTTAGTGATAAAGATGCGAATGATGACAGCATAGTATATTTTTCAACATCCAGTCAGTTCTAAATCTCAGATTCACCAGTACTGTATATAGCTAGTGAATAAATAATTTGACAGAGAAGAAGAAATCTAGGTTTGATAGAAGGAAAAGAAAGATAGACATTTCAAAGGCAAAAATGTATCTTTTATGATATTTTGTGTAATGTGACATAGAAATGACATAGCTGTTCTAATTAGATATTTATTTATTTATTAAACTTTCTTGCCAACTTTCTTGCCTGGAAGTGACTCTATGTTGACTAATTTGGGTATGTTTAAAAACCATAAACATTAAATATGTGTACATATACATAAAGAAATAAATAAAATTTGGTCAATCACCAGCATTTTTTAAAAACAACAACAAGAACAAATTAAAATCAAATAGATGGGATAAAATACTAGCATGACAAATATAAAATAACCCATAAAAATGTGACATACATTTCTGTTATTGCTACTGTATTAGTTACCTGGGCAAGTATAAATTTAACATATTACAGACCATGAAGTAATATATATATAATCTAAAAATAAGGTAGCTAGTATGTGTTAAGCTAAAGTGATAAATAATTCTATAAAAAAATGTGCCTTATTTTTATTGTGGCAGCTCAGAATTTTGCTATTGCATAGATCATAAAGAGTTTCAAATCTTCTAGAAGATGATTCACACAGAAATTATCTGATTTTCCCGGAAATTTATATATTAGGGACAGAATACAGTATAAGCAGACCTCTATCCCTATAGAATTTACAATGCAGTACTACATGCAAAATGGTTTTGATCTCCTTGTTGCCTTGTGCGCAGGACACTCTGTTAATGGGGTTTTGGAGTATCTAACTTGCAGCAGTGCGGATGGTAAGATATTATGCCTGGTTTTGAAAAATGCTATTCTCAGTTTGGGGAAATTTAGATTTTGAAGATAGTTTGCTAGCTCCCAGGTACCCTTATTTATCCAATTTAGCCCATATTGGGGCAGCCTATTAACTTTAGTCATAAACTCCATATCCTTTGATCAGTTGTTTGACCTGGTCTTATACTGAAGAAATTAGGAGCAATAACAGAAGGTCCTTATAATGCCAACTTCTATTCTACTGCCTGTTTTTACAGAGAATATCGGTCTATTAAAACTAAAGGGGTCACTTCAACTGGGAAGAATTGGATTTTTAGTCAGAAATGTATCATCCTCCTCCAAGCCCTTAACTGGATTGCCTTAACTGAGCATTTGCTTTTTCATTGGGTGCAGCAAGGATTGATCTCAAAATGTTTGTTTACACTGTTTCCAGTGCATCCTTCTTTGCATAATTTTTACTTGTGCCTAATAAAGATTTGGGCCAGTGGTTTGGCCTCAAAAGGCTTTAATACCACAGGGAAAAATTGTCCTCCACTTGCATAAAAGAAACACTTAATAGCATCCATAGACCTAAGAGCTACTTGATTCTGGAGTGTGCTGGAATGAAACCAACCTAAGATATTTAAGTGCAATAACTTGCTTTAATTTGTGTCCTTATATTCTCCAGGATTATTAGGTGGCTGTTTTAGCAAAGACCAGAATGTCAGATTTATCAAAATCAAGAAGCAAGTAATTTGTTCTTCAGTGAAAAAATATTGTTGCCATTGTTCTTTTCAGTCCTATTGGGGTATGTGAAATTATGGCAGAATCATCAGTTTAGAGGAGTATAGGGATTTCCTACTAGTTTAGGTGCCTGGAAATCTAGATTATGAAGAAGATCTACCACTGAATTGATGTACAAGTTGAAAAAAGATGTGAGAGTGATCTGGCTGCAACATCCATCAACCAATTGATGATCAGTATTGATTCTGCTGATTTGGTGGCTATGTAGTGTCTCCTTTCTCATGCACTTATCCATGTGCAATCCTCTCCAAGCTATGTGTTCAGTGGAAGAAGAACACCATCTTAGATAGAAGGAGTGTATCTAGGGTAGAAGGAGGTCCTAGGGTTCTTGATGGCTGCATTCCTTGGCTAAATCCTCCAAACAAGCTCAAAGTATTTAATCATTACTTTTCCATGCTGTTTTCAATCCAAGGACAGGCAAATTAAAATTAGATTGACTTTTCTTTTCTAAATTTGAGCTACCAACTACTTCATTTTTTTTCTTTCCCAGGAATAAAGAAAGATATGAAGTAAGTTTGTTTTCAAATGCTTTTTGAGAATGACAGTTTACCATTATCACTGACTACTTTTGAACCATGAATGTCTTTCTACAGTATTGTCCAGAGATAGCCAAATTACATTGGTTTGCAATTTTCAGCAACCAATCTAAGAAAGTTTCCTTGGGAAATTGCTATCTTGGCCATTTCCCAAGGAAATCATCTTAGATCAGTTGCTGAAACTTGCAGACCAATGTGATTTGGCTATCCCTGGACAATGCTGTAGGAGGATGTTCAATTGATTTCATTATTGTATTAAGCAAATGAGATCCAGGAGATGAATTGAAGCTAAAATCATCTTTCAACTGAAAAACAAGGCTTATAATTCTACATCTCTATGGAAAGACCAATTAGAATTATAAAAGTATGTCCAGATGACTACCCTGATGGCAACACAGAATATTTTATGTTTCTCTTTATTCTTATCTAGTGGTTATCCAGATTTTTGCAGTTCAGATATGGTAGATCTACTTGGGATATCTGATCAGTCCTCTCGTTTTTCACCTTTTGTGTATATAAAATTTGAGCACTCTTGTTGGGAGGGAAAATTAGGTTGGAAGTCCTAAACATACTTAGCTATAGCTGTTTTTTTATGACAACATTTCTATTATCACTTGGGCATTTTGCTAGTTTTGTATAACAGGGAAATGTATAGGCTTTTAAAAATTCAGTTTTCAGGGTAAAGTTTTCCAAAGTATAGTTAATATAAACCACAGTAGCCAACTACTCTTGAAGTATAGATAGAAGCAATCCAATTAATAAAATATAAACACAAGTTAAAATGTTAATATTGCTGTTACAGTTCATATCTGGCTTTTCATTTGGAGAACTCTCATTTCATTTGTAGAACTGCTAATAAAATGTAAAAGAAATTCAGAAATAACAATGATATTTTTTAAAAGAATTGGACAATTAATGCACTTTAAAATATATAAATAGCAAATGGATTAACATTTAAATGGTTGAGTAAAGCAAGCTTTACTTTTTATCTAAAGGGAATATATACACTGTAGTTTGAAGGAATATAGGAGAAAGCAGTCTTCCCACTTTTCTGATTAATTAATCTCTGAACCTTCATCTACAGAGAGAATTCTACAAATCTTTCCTGGAGAAATTTGTTAGGTATCAAATTCACAATATATGCAATAAAAGAAGACAGTTATATGGGGCAGTGGCGGACACACACACACACACACACACACACACACACACACACACACACACGACCCTGCCTTCCTAATTTCCAACAGTGTAATACAAGTTGAAGAGGAATACATAGCAGGATCCTAGCAGCTAATCTTTAGGCTATGAAAGGTTTCTAAAAATCAAATAATTGATCAGCCTTTCGAAGAGATCACTTTGCTGATGTTCACCCAACATTCAAAGGCACAAGGTTTGGTTAATAAGTCCATGCATGTTTTTTATCACCTTCCTACCCTTTATCCAAAGTCTGAAGTTAGAGCTGATCCTCAGCAAGATAACCAAACATTAACATTCCCTTCCAGTGACTTCCCAATATTTGCTGACCCCTTTTTCTTCTGGGGATAAGAAGAAATTCCCCTTGGTGCCAATTAAGTTTTGTACTTTTTAGTTTTTAATCTGGACAGTGGGATACATTGGAAAGGAGGCAGAATTGTAAAAGATTGAGCTCCTGCTTATTCAATTGTGAGACATAAAAAATTACTTGTGGATGATTAAAAAATAAAGGGCAGCTGATTCCACTCTGAGCTGTAGTTTGGATTTCACCCCAGCTATATGGCAACTGTATGAGAAGCCTGAAGTCCATCTTTATTGTCTTGAAGACCAAAGTATAAGGCTTGCATGTTAATTGCTGCTGTTAGAGTGGGTTCAAAATTGGAAAAGACAAGTGTCCTTATTCCTAATAACAATGACAGCTAAGAACTCCATCAGATGATAGCTGAGGAAAATTTAAATGGAGAATCTGTTGGTCACATCTGAAGGGCTGCTGACATAGATATTTAAGAGGCTTTGATTTGTGGGCTTTTCCACATACTTATACAATTTAATGTTGTTAAGCTGATGTATATGGTTAGAGCTGAGTGCTTAATGAGCTGTATATAGAGCTGATTTGCCCTTGCTCAGCCTTCTTCCTTTGTATTTAACTAGCCAGCAGAGGTATAACTAGAGAGCATCTATTTTAAGTTGAAACTCAAATACTTTGGCCACCTAATGAGAAGGAAGGACTCACTGGAGAAGGGCCTAATGCTGGGAAAGATTGAGGGCAATAGAAGAAGGGGACAACAGAGAATGAGATGGCTGGATGGAGTCACTGAAGCAGTAGGTGTGAACTTAAATGGACTCCAGAAAATGGTAGAGGACAGGAAGACCTGGAAGAACGTTGTCCATTGGGTCGCAATGGGTCGGACACGACTTCGCAATTAACAACAACAACAAGCCTTGCATTCTAAATAACTTTTATTTAAAATCTCTTATTTTAACAATCAATCATAGGATTGGTTTTTATCACTAAAGGAGAATATTTGTAGTTCAAGGAGAGGTCCACCAAGCTCACAGAGCAACAAGGACCCCTTGTTGATTTTTATATCTGTCCTTTTAAGTGTGTGTGTGTGTGTGTGTGTGTGTGTGTGTCTGTTTGTATATGCATACATCTTATTAATACAAGGAGGGGGCACACCAGGTACCTTAAAGTTTCTTTCCAGCTTCTGGGACTTTCAGATAAGACACTGGGTGATGTGAAATGTCAGACTTTTCTCCTTCACTTTCAATAGCATTTTTGAAATGATGCTTTGGACAAATCTTCATAGAAGTAAAGTGCCCTTTTGCACAACCATATTGTATATTTAATTAGAGATAACAATGCCTGCTCTTTTAATCAAAGAAATTTTGGTATCACTTGGAAATCCTGGGAAATTTTAAATGGCACAAAACAAGGGAAGCAAGAAGCTATAAACTTCCTATGCTTGCCCCCCCCCCAATATATTCTGTCTGATGCTTCTTAAAAGTGGGTGAGAAAATCACAACCACACAGCCCTCTAAATTTAAGCAATTATTTCTCAATTTATATCTATAAAGTTATATAACCATGGTTAAAATCTATCTCTGATTTCTTATGTCTGTTTTTTCATTTCTCTTCTTCCTGCTTCATTTCCTTATTTTTGTTGGTAGAAGTTTTATTGATATCTTATTTACAGTCAATATAAATTATGGCCACACAAGATGACTAAGATTTGTTCAACCAATACTGAACAAATTTAAATATTTCACTGTTGTATGAAAACATGGACAAGAAATGCAAAACATATATTCATGTGCAGGACGTGATTTATTTCCTTCTGTACCTTTTTTTAAATGACTAAAACTCAGAAATTAGTATGTGTTTGTATGTAACAAAATATGTTTATATTACATGTTGCCTCTTTTCTTTTCATAACTTAGTATGCTTTGTTGGCAAGATGAAACTTGTTTCAAAAGGTGCTGAATATGTTTAAATATTGGTTCATCAACCTTAAAAATCCTTTAAAAAGACAGTCCACACGATAATCTATCTTGTGGTTTTACATTGCTGAAATTGAACCAAGACTTGGTTCTCAACCTGTGGGTTGGGACCCCATTTGGGGTCGAACGACCATTTCACGGAGGTCGCCAAACAACGCAGTCCGCCATTTTTCCCCCTTTTCCTTAGCTGTGCTACTCCCTTTTATTCCATTGGCTTTTGAAAGCCAATATAATAGACTCTCTTGAATAGAGTCTAATTCTATTGGCTTTCAAAAGCCAATAGGAATTGTCCAGGCTGTCTCTGCCCTGCTGAGCCCGCCAAAAGTCCCATTCTGCAAACGGTGCTGCACCAGTTGAGCAGTCCTCGACTTACGACCAGTTGAGTAGTCCTCGACTTACGACTGGTTGGGGGGTCACGGCAGTAAAAAGGTTGAGAACCACTGGATTATATAGTCTATCAAATATCTTACAGAAGAACTTGATATCAGGCTTTAAAGACCTCATTGATAGGTGTAGATCTCTGTCTAAAGGGCAGAATTTCAAAGATCCAAGAAAGACAAAATAGTTCCCCTGATAATTTTCTGGATTATGTTTCTTTACTAATTTGACAGTGAAGGCTCTCCTCTTGCTCCTTAAAGACGAAGCATCCCTGTGTCCCACCGATATTATCAGGAGTCAAATATCAGAAAAGACTTTTGAACTATGTAGCCAAAGTTTTTGAGAGCCCTCTGTTTATATCATCATTTCCATTTTGTTTGCTATTTTGGATACTATGATTATCAGTGTTGAAGTTCTGTTTACCTTTCAGTGCTGTTATATGTATTTCTATTTTTCTTTTTCAATTAATTTGACAAAATAAAAATTAATACAGAATTTGTATTACAGGTTGAGGATTTCTGGCATGCCATAGTGCATTGGATCCATATCCATGCAACTCTGGAATTTGAGACTGGAGTCTCATCTAATCCCTGCAAGCCTAAATCAGCCAATAGTGGTCCTCATAGATTGCAAGTCAATCAATGTTTTCTTCCTCTACTGTCAGTCACAAACTTTACTGTATTTGTTGACTTCCCAGACATCTTTGAGTAAACCCTCAAATAACAGAACATCCCTCTTTTCCCCTTCCTAGCAAGAAAAGCAAGTGGTTTTCAGTACCACCAATGCTCATCCAGCACATCTTTTTTTCACATTCTTTTGAATGCATCTTCCCCATGGAGGAAGTTTGATCATCACTGCAACAATTAGCAAAGCCATGGAGACGCTTGAAATGCTTTCTTTTTGCCATTGCGACAGATCAACTTTGCTGATGGGGTGGATTATTGAACTCTAGAGAGTAGTTACATGTCAGAGAAATGCCAGAAAGGCTCTTTCTTCCCTGCATGCAACCAGATCAGCTTGTGTTTCCCATAGCAGTAAGACAAAAAGAAAAAAAAAATCATACTAGCAAAGCAGCATTTCTGGGCTTCTTGTTGATGGTCCAAAACATGGCAGTGGGGACTGTAATTAGAGCATACCAACCCACAGACATCAGATGAACCCTTGATTGTGCATGTGTCTGTTCAGTTGCTATGGAAAGGACAAAAGAAGTAAAATGACTCCTTTGGGAACAATTTATATACATTCCACAAGACACACATTTGTTTTGTTTTTTTTTTTTTAAAAAAAAGTTCCTAAAAAGACAACAATCTGTATGTAGTTGCACACTCAGTAACTTGATTTTCTCTGTGCTCATCTGCTTTCTTTTCTACATATACCTGCTCCACTGTGATCCCTTGACATTGAGTAGCTGAGAACGGAGTACATTCATCAACTTGAAGTTTTTGTCATTAGTGTCATTGTCCCTGGGTGACTCCTTAATTAGTAAGAGATATGCTAATTGATCAGTTTATAGTGTCCTCTGTAATACAACTTAACGGATGAACAGTTGGAGATGGAAACTTGAATCCCTACTGAGAAGTTTGGTATTACTGTGTATGTCAGCACAAATTGCTAGACAGTAAGTCTAAGACTTAAAATTACAGTTTCAATTAATTTTTTTCCAGTGGTCTTATAGTCACCTATCATTTAGCTTTACACTTATATTCCTCCCTGCTTTACTTATAATTTATTAATTAAATCTGAATCCTGTCATTCCTCCTGGAGTACAAGGTGGTATTCATAATATAATATTCCTTGCCTAATTCTTCTCACTACAGGTAATCCTTCACTTACAGCAGTTCATTTAATAACCATTCAAAGTTACAATAGCACTGAAAAATGTGAGTTATGACCTTTTTTCAGACCTACAACGGTTGCAGTATCCCCAAGATCACATGATCAAAATTCAGACGTTTGGCAACGGACTCATATTTATGACAGTTGCGGTGTCCCGGGGTCACGTGATTGCCTTTTGCGACCTCCTGACAAGCAAAGGCAATGGAGAAGCCAGATTCACTTAACAACCATATTACTAATTTAACAACTGTAGTGGTATGCTTAACAACTGTGGCAAGCAAGGTTGTAAAATGGAACAAAACTCATTTAACAACTGTCTCATTTAGCAACAGGAATTTGGGGCTCAGTTGTGGTTGTAAGTCAAGGACTACCTTTATTATAGTCCTAGGGTGGGCTCTGGAAAGGATTGTGTTCCAAAAATCATCCAATGAATTTTGATGGCTGAAAGTAGACTTTAATATGCATTTCTCAGATCCTAATTCAATATCCTAACCTGTAATGTTATATGTATCATTTGAAGTTATATTTCAAAATCCTGGTGACAAGTTTTAAAATAGCCACCAGAGTTTTGCAAGATAACTTCAAATGATACATATAATATAACAAGGCCAAGTTTATGTAACTTCAAAATTTATATATCATTTGCTTGAATGTAATGTCCAATTTAAAAATAAAATAGCTTCGCATACTCTTGAGTGGTACATCTCATGTTTAATTTATACATGATTGACTGCAGTGACTTCCTGGTTGAAGAAAAGTTATTTTTTCAGACCTGGCAGATACAACATATTTCATTGCCTGAGGCAAAGATGGTGTTCTTCCTCCATTCCTTATACAAAAGCTTTTGAGTTTTATTTCTACTCTGCATGAAGGGTGAGTTCTCCATCATTTCTGAAGGTAGATGATTTCGTTAAGCACACAGAACCCTATCATTTGACTGAAGATATTCATGCATCTATATTTAGTATGTAATGCATTAATGCTAAAGTTTTACAAGATAATTTTTTGGGTGGTGGTGCAATAGATAGAACAAGGTAACACTACCAATATGTCATTACAATATATCCCAATATAAAAGTTCAAGTCTGCAACAGGAAAGAAATTGAAGCTAAAAACTTCAGCCTAGAGGTTCATAGCTAAGAATGTTTGAGCAAACTATTTCTGTATCCACAGAAAATATTTGTAGTTGTAATCAGATCTTGTGAGATTTGTTGGAACTAAATAGTAGATTAGAATCAGGAATATTCTGAAGGATTATTTCCAAAGAATTATCCTTGATGTACCCAGGTTCTCTACAGAAGTATTACTCTGCAAACTGTATCAGTATACAAGAGATATTTCTGAAGTGAATTACTCATGCGAGAGAGAATTATGGATGAGATCTGGCCACTGTGTCAGTTGCATATTTTAAAAACTAACCATATCAAAAAGAAAGCAGCCATGTTTGCTAGAAATGTCAAAAAGGCATTTGGGAAATACTGATAATCAAGTGGACTCTAGCCAGGGAAGGAGAACTTGATGTTGCATTCCAAAACATCTGTTTTAATATGCTACTGGATTATAGGATAATTGAACTCTATATGCAAACAAACATACTTACATCACTTTCTAACATGCAAACAACCATATCACTATAAGCTTTTGTTGTTGTTGTTTTGCTCTTTACAGTTTCCAAGTTTCATGTTAAATAAATCTGTGCTTTTATAGTCATTAATAATTCTATTTTGGAACTATAAAACATTTGCTTGATGTAAATGCCTGATACTCCCATAAGCTTGATGCAACTAGAATGGGCTAACTTTATCTTATGAATAACATTAATTTAAATAATAAAATAGGATTTGTAATGTTGGGTAGCCTTTTATTTAAAATAGTGGAAAGTATAAATGTGATCAGAAAGAAACTGGTATAATTCATGTCATCCTGCTGAGAAAATGACAATTCAAGCAAGCTGCATGTAGCACACAACAACTAAAATCTAATGCATGGGTTCTTAAATGATTTCTGAGAATGATACATTATCCTTTTAAAAGGTTATATTCTGAACCATAATATACTGTTCGGTGGATTAAAACAGCAAGCATTCCATTTTTAATATCTTTTCAAATAGCTGGAAATGACTTTTGAAGTATGCTTAATATTCACTTCTGACATGAGTGAAAGAGACTCTTCACAGTGGTATTATAGTTTGACAGAAGCATAGTAAAAAGCAAAAATTGGAACAACCCAAAGCACAAGTAACTATGTCCTTCGCTAAAGTGTTTCTTTTCAGCCATTTAAAGAAAGCTCTTCACAAGCACAAATCATTATGTCAGGCTGATGATCAGAATTAACAGTATCTCATTGATTTTACTGTCACTTGGCAGTTGATTTTAATCATTGCAAATATGATGAATGATAATAGAAATAAAGCCAGTTCTCAAAATTATAATCTCCTTATAAGATCTCTTCCTATTCAAAAGAAAGGAGTAGGCAAATTATTATATAGAATACAAAGAGTCAAATGACTTTTGAAGCAAAATCACCTAACAAAGAAAGACTGTGTACCTCTTATCCATTGCTTTTATATAATTGGAGTAGAAAGGTCTGCAATATTGAAGAATTGCTTTGATCTATATTTGCATATTAAAATTACTACATGTTGTTAACTGAGTACCACAATCCTTATTGAAGGAGAAAGCTGACAGGTTATGAACTCAATGACAGCTAAGGATCAAAGAGTGTTCTCAGGCTGTAGACCCATTTTTAAAGATATGGCAACTTCACCCAAAACAGACTTCACCTCAATCCCCAAGTTAGTTTTTTCCTTGTCAAAAACTCTTTTGTCAGGTCTGGATTTATTTTTAGCTTCTTCTTCCTCATCTAACCCGTTATTAATATTAAAAGGTTGAAGGGCACTGATTGCTTTTTTGGAGGTAGAGAGCAAGGAGCACTAGCAATGAATAGTTAATATATTTATTTTTCTGGGAGTTGGATGCTGCTACTAAATCTCTGAAGCTTTCCTTCATCACATTCTCTGTCACTCATATGTCTTCAAGTTAATCATCTTAAACAAGTTAAACAAGAGAACAAGTTCTTCTCTGACTTGTAGAATTCATTTGGCTAATGATTTATCACTCCATTCACAGAAATAGTTGAGGCACATGGATTCTGCAGCTGGGTAATCCAAACCACTACAGTACATAATAGCCCTAGTGGATAGCAAGAAAAGAAATTGGAAACATTTGGAAATCACTTCAGCTAAATGCTGAAGCTCTCAAGGTTTTAATACAATACAGTATATGGAGACACCCCAAATTTAAATCCACAGCAAGGTTTTACTGAATTTAAGTATGTTGTTGCTCCCATGCACAGTCCTACCCAAATCATACTCAACTAGCCTGGCCAAGCACTAGTTAGAAGAACAGAAGCCACCAGGTCAGGACCCAGAATGACTCCATAAGCTGGCATACTTCAAATATCCCTTTTTTATTTCCCAAAATCCTTGCTTTATTGATCTGCAACTGCTGATGGGATTAAATTTTTCCTCTTGCCCAACCTCTCTTCTCCAACTTCTGCCTCTTAACAATTTGGTACCTTATTATCAATTTTCTGAAGGCATGCATTTGATTCCAAGTTTTATCCTCTCTGCTTCCATGCCTATTGCTTTTATAGGTTATGGCTGCAATTTGTCAACCTAGTCTTACATTCACACAAAAGCTCCTACACTCAACTGACAATTTCCTTCAACACTGTTTTTCTTCATTGCAGTTATTTACTAGGACAGCTACTTACTGTCAGAATAGAGGCTGGAAATTGTTGACTTCTTGGCTTCCTTTCTATAGTAGCAGTTGATGCCTGTCAAGGAAAAAAAGTCCATCCAAATAGAGAAAAGAGCATCTAGGAAGTTTAAGTAAGAAGTTGAAGAAGTTGTTTTGCAAACAAAAACATCATGCAGTTACAAGGAAAGTAAAGGGAAGGAGGAAGAAATGAAGGAAATCTCACAAATCTTGACTTTACCTTATAAATATTCAGTCTGCTCTGCAGAAATGCCTGTTCATAAAGTTCAGCAATAGCAAATTTTGGGCTTCCTTTTGCATTGAATATGAGAACTACCAGAGATGGGTTGCAAAAATCCAGTTGATGTCTACATTTATTTTTTATTTTGACTGATGCCAACTATAGTCAAAGAAATCGATCCTTTTATAGTACCACACAATACAATATCCACAATACAGTAAATAAAAATGACAGCGCAAATAACGTAAGATTCATAATACACAGATAAAACAAAATGAAGATAATCAGTCAGCTTTAAACAGTATTTTAAAATATAAAAAATTGCAGAACCCATAAAATTGATGGTGATGGTCTGTGGAATAACCATGTTTTTAGAAAGTTGTGGAAAGTCAATAAGGAAACTGATCAAATTAGAGGCTGTTTCATAGTGCAGGCAAAGTCACATGATAGCAGCACTTTGTGGCTTGTTCAAGTTATATGAGGGACCTGAATTTATATCACTAAGTGATGTCATACAGTGAGATGTCACCTGACCCATAGTAATCCTGACAGTCACCATTGCCATTGTTAACCAAATCCAATTGGTTGTTAGATGAGAACTCATCCTAATCCAAGCCACCCTCCTGACTTCATCCCTGCCAGCCTGAAGGCTCAGTAAGGTAAGGGACTATCACCACTCATGTACACCCCCCACATCTTTACCCTTTCAGCTTTCCTGCACTCTGCCACATCTGTTGGCTTTGCTACCCTATGATCCACTCATCACGCCAGCCCTAAGGTCCCCAGCTGATCTTCAATGTCTGCCTTCTGCTTCTCCTGAGGTGTATGTGGTCTATGTGAGGCAGTTGCTTAAAAGGCACCTGAGGCCTTCAAAAGTCTTGCAAGCAGTCCATGCCCATTGTTTTCCAAATCACATGAGCTGTTGTTGCAATGATTAGGAAGGCCTTAGAAAACATTGTGAGAATGGCCTCTGTGATCTGGAAAAAGGTGCAAGCGGCCTTAGGAAGAAAACCTGGCATGACCAGTGACTGCTGTCATGGTTCTGACAGATGAAACTCTTCAAAAGAACTTCAAGGCATTGTTTACCTTAAAGAATCTTTTATTCAAGAAACAAAGTATCAGCACTACATAGTTGAAACAAAAAACTAAATTCCCCTCCCCTGGGTACAAAATAACAAAGCACAGTTCCCTCCTCCAATAAACAGTCATAAATCACATTCCCCAATTAGCTTGAAGCGTGGGCTTTCTCCCCAGCTCTCCAGCCCGCCAAAACTCTATCAACTCTGGGCCCAATGACCTTGGGTTCCCACGGCTGAGTTATTATTGTTATGGCTAGCTAAACTCTCATCCACATTCACCCTCCCAGCATCAACTAACTCTAAAAGCAAAAGAGGAAAACGGCTGCATTTCCATCTGTTGTCAAAGCAAGAACATCCAACGTTAGCAGCATTGACAGCTGCCTGAAAGGGCTATGCCAGGGCCAGCAGTGAGAGGAAGATGGCAAAAGTCATCTGGCAGTGACAGGACTGGCAGGGCTGGCATGGTGCTGGGGCAAGCAGAGCACACTTCAGGGAATCTGGTAGAAAGATAAGAGCATAAGGCGTCAAGGCCTGCAGGGGCAACAGAGTTACAGGTAAGTAGAATGCAGGGCAGCAAGGCTGGCAGGGTGGCAGAACCAGCAGAACACAGGGCAGTGGGGCCAACTGGGATGTTGTACTGTGGTACAGGAGTGGCAGGCCACAGCCTGAGGCTCACGATGGCACTCCTTAGTGGCAACCATGCCAGTTCCAGGGCTGAAGTAGAGGCCCAGGGTTGGTGGTGACTGGCCTCAGGCATCGACTTCAGCCCTATTGTCTCTGTTGACTTTGTGGAAACTTGTGCCTGTTGACATCCTGCTCTTGGGGTTCAGGTTGGATTACAAATTATGTTTATATCCTGTATCTTTAGAATGTCATCTCCAGACAATGACTCTGCCCACTGCTCTGGACTTCTGTGCTAGGATCTCTCTTCAGACAAGCTGTTTAAGGCAGTTGTGATTTATTTGGGATGGGCAAGTGACTATATGTTCCATTTGGGCTGCCTGACTTTTCCATGCCAGTAAAACTATTAGATCTTATTCTGTGCATCTCTCTCTCTGTGTATTATCTGGAATCAGGATAGGCAGGGGAACAGATTTGGGAGAGAGATGGTGTTACTGAAACAAATGTAGCAAAAAGGTATAAGGATAATTCAAGGCAAGGTTGTCATAATGAAATTAGTAGTCTAAGTGGTTTCAGTTTGACAATGAAATAATGACACAATGGCTAGGGTATCATTTTTCAAATGCCACACTTAGGGGTTTATGTCTCAACATTTAAAACAATTAGGTCAGGCATTTGTGTCATGATGTTACCAAGATCTATCGTAATTCAACAGCCCCTCCCTGCTCATGTAGAGTCTTAATAATCCAGTCTAGTTCTACATATTTCATTATTATTTTAAATGAACTTTTCCCAAACATCTATAGCAAGTATAATTAGAAATGTTTAGAGAAAGGAATGAGTAGATTTCAGACTCTCAGCTTCTTCCCATTTTTTACTGGAATCTGAAGATCCACCATGTAATGCCTGAGGCAGAAAACCTCTACATATTATTTCCACACAAAAGCAAGATTAATCCAATATTTTCAACAGTATAATGAAGTAGCGGGGTGTAAAAGAATCTGTTTTTTTCCTGCTATTTTAATCACTTGAGAGTCAAAATTGTCCCAGATTTACTGAAATCCCCTAAAATTCTATAATAAATCTAAATATATCTACTGGTCAATCTATTTTAGGACAGTTAGAATGGGATAAACTGATCTGAGCATCACATATATGGAAAAAGAGTAATGGACAAAAGTTGATTGATTTAGTGTTCCATTTCCTAAAGCTATTGGCAAAAAGTAAAATGAAGAATGGAGAAATGTCTACAGAAAAGGACAACATAATTGAATATAGACTAAAATGTACTAAGACATATGCAGGAAAGATTGATGGCAAGAGTAAATAAAGGAGGAAGGAAGCAATGGAGCCTGGTGAGCATGATCAAGGTGAATCACATCCAAAACAGGCCAGTGAATCAAACCTCATACAAAAAAACAAAAAACAAAAACAAAAAACCTCATTTTGGGCTTCCTCAGCTAAACATAATGAGCAAGTGAGAGAGCTCAAAAATGAATTAGAAACATATAGGAAATGAAAGTCAAAAGGTCGCTATATTGGGATGATAACCATGGAATTATTTATCTAGATAGTTAGAACAGTTTCAAATTAAAATATGGTATATATTTTCATAGAAAAAGAAAACAGAAGAGAAGAAAACTATACACTCTGACTTCCTCTAAAGTTTTTTTTCTAGAACAGGGGTGGGCAACTAGGCTCCCTTTACAATGAATGGATTTCAACTACCAAAATGGCTGGATCAGGAATTCTGGAAATCTACAGGTCATACATGGGCCCTAATTGCCCACCCCGTTCTAGAAAAAAAACTTTAGAGGGTCAGCAGTGAGAGGAAGATCACAAAAGTCATCTTGCAGTGACAGGACTGGCAGGGCTAGCATGGTGCTGGGGCAAGCAGAGCACACTTCAGGGAAGCTGGCAGAAAGATAAGAGCATGAGGTGTCAAGGCCTGCAGGGGCAACAGAGTTACAGGTAATAGAATGCAGGGCAGCAAGACTGGCAGGGTGGTAGAACCAGCAGAACACAGGGCAGTGGGGGCAACTGGGATATTATACTGTGGTGCAGTGGGCTAGGCTCCCTTTACAATCTATGGATTTCAACTACCAGAATGGCTGGATTAGGAATTCTACAGGTCATAAATGGGCCATAGTTTCCCACTCCTTCTAGAAGCTCACCAACATTATGAAAGTTGTTATGGTTTATGAGGCACTGAACACTGACTTCAAAATTGTTATTCATCTCAGAAGGAGTAGTCATGGCATGCCAGATTTGATAGAAGCTTTGGCATGGTGTTGATACACTAATTTCCTTAGCTCTTCATGGCTTTATACAAAGTAAGTAAATGTAGAAAAGGAATACAAAATTGCATATGTCTTCTGTGAATATGCCTCTGATTATTGCATTAACCTTATTTTTAAGTTTAGTATTTTTTAAACATTTATGCTCTACCTTAAATTTAGGAGTTCTATGTGATTTAGAAAAGGAAATAATTTAGTCCTTAAATACAACTTTCCAACTGAAAATGTAGTGTGAAAGGAAAATGCATATTATCTTATGAGGATTCAAAGATGAAATACCTTTGCTTAGAACAGATTAACTTTTATGCTTAATAATAATAATAATAATAATAATAATAATAATAATAATAACTTCCAGTGAGGGTCTACCTTGATGTGGTTGTGGGGCTTGTGTACTCTGAGGAAGACGAGAGCTATGCCAGAGGTTCAACCATACTGGACAGGTCTCATCAGAGAAGTCAGACAAAGAGTGTATTTCCCATTAAAAAATATGGTGACTCTTAAATTTCAGAAAGCCATACCAGCTCGGATATCGCCCGGGTTAACAGGGTCTATGCTAGATGTTGGAGTTCCTGGATATCTGGTGGAAAATGGGTTACAGGACTCAGAATTGTTGGCTGAGCAACCAGGGCCAGCAGCTGTAGAACTACTGATGGAAAAGATGTTTATCCATCGCAAATACACAGTGATTGAAAACAAAGAAATAATGACCTGTTATTACAGATCAAGTCCAACAAAAAGAGGATATCTAAAACAAAGGCACCAGTTCTGGAAAGAACAACATCCAGAATCAGAAGTAACAGAACAGAGACTAGCAGTTCAACGCTGATTTATAATACAAAATAAAGTATTCACAGAAACAGAATTGGACAAACTGCAAAGGTTTACCCAGGGCAAAGAAATCAAAGCCTTGCCAGAAGTAATTCAGAATGTAGAGGCAAACCAGGGGGAGTTGGCAGTGAAGGAATCCAGCAGAGATATATAACTGTTCTAGCACCTGTCACATAACACCCCGGATTTAACAATTCTTTGGTTACTGGTTGTAGCAGTATCTAGAGACAGCAGAATAAACTGGAAAGAATTTGAAAAAAAAAAATCACAAAATACAAAGACCTGCTAGCAGAAGTAGAATATCTGAGGCAGAAGAAAGCAATGATAGTACCAAAAGTGATGGGTGCCTTCAGTACAATTTCAAAATATCTGAAGCACCAGAAGCACTTTTAGACTGAACTAAATTGCCATCAGTCAATTGCAAAAGTCAGCTTTACTTGGAACAGCTCACATCCTATGATGATACTTTTAACACTATCAAACAACATCTGCATATCCCAGGTCTTTGGAAAGAATTCAATAGGTGGATAAAAATGGCAAATCTAGCCTAAATGTCTGGCTAACTGGGTGACCAACCATAATAATATTCCTTTTACTGAATGATTTGAAGAATCTAAAGATATTTTAGATAACATATTTCTTTAATTAACATTTAACTGAAAATTATGTATGTGTGGGTTTGAGTCTCTATATTGTTTTTACATGCTTTCTGAGTTCAGTCTTGTTTTCGTTTTGCCTTCAAGATTCATTCATTTCTTGCTTACTTCAACTTCTATAAACCCCAAGAACTTCAATGCACTGATAATTTATCACAGATGAAAGCTTTTGAGGAATATTTCCTCTTGTAATTGCAAAATGTTTAGTTCAGCATTTTCTAATTCAATGGTAAGAAAAAGAAAACTGTAATAAATTCTGAAGCTATTGGCTTTGAATATTTCCTCTTCCCCTTGCAACAGCTGTGCTGAGGGCACTGAAATATTTTGTCAAAAGATCATAAATTGCTGACAGATATTTATGGATTATTTGTCTATTGCACAGGTCAAATGAAATTCCTATCCCTGTGCTTTGCATAGATTCACTAGATATTGTGCATGGCAATCAACTTAATTCTAATGCTCAGTAATATTATTTCCCTGTTTTATTGGGAGTAACTATCCATTCATTAATATACTCTATAGGAGTTCGATAATACATCTAAAATAGGTTTTTTTTTTAAAACCTCTCTGGACTGACTTTGCTGAAGGGCTGAACATATAGGGTTCCCCCTCCCCAGTTTTCTAATTTATAGTCTTTACAGTCATTTCTGCTTGGCAATTCTGTCCTCCACAAAATCCAATTCTGAATTTTGTATCTCAAACACAGCCTTATTTATTCACATAAAACTAAAGATTCTGATATTATGCCCTTTACTTAATAGTACTCAAGCATTAAAGAAAAGGATTTTCTTCTGTAGTTGTGTCACCTGGGGCTTTACTTTTTATAAATCACTTTGTGTTTGTGGGAATTTTAGACCTATAAAAACGTATCAGCAAGGTCTAAATCGTTTGTAAAAGTTCATGGTTTGAGATTAATAGATTTCCACAGTGCCTTCAGCAGGTACAAACTATTCTATTCTCCATAATTTGAAGAATAACTTTGATTATTTGGCCACTGTGTAAGAGGTCACAATATTTTTATGGAAAGGTTCCTATGGTCATCTTGTTCTCAAGTAAAAACAAGGTAACAATTGGTGTAACAGCATCAAACACTCCAATACTACACTGTATTAAGAAGCTGAATATTCTTCTAACCACTCATGGTATTTTTAGGCATGTTTCCTAAGTAGGTGAGTTTCTGCTTGCACAGATCGGAATGCAATACCACACAGGGATTCATTAAAGCAGACTGTCAAACTCGTGATGTCACGTGACATCGCTCAACGTATTGGGACGGTTTTGCCATTGCCAGCAATGGGGTGGGTGCAGCTTCCAGATGACGCGTCTGGCCCACAGGCCAGCAGTTTGACACCCCTGCATTGAAAGGATCAACTTCTGTGACTGCTGCAGCAGTTGACTCTCGGAAACAGAGGCAGCTGCACTAATGAGTTAACAACAACTCTGCCTTTCTATGTTATGTTCATCAAAATCCTATTTTGGAACCAAATGGGAATAGCTGTTACTGTTTTTAACCAATGCTTCAGTGAAGGCCCTCACCAACAATTTGATTTTCTAGTTAGCCTTTAGTGGACAGACATGTCATACAGGAAATCCTAGTAGCAGGTGATTAGAAACAAAAATGGCTTAGCATAATGTTATTTCAGCTATTAGAGCAGTCGTGCTCATAAGTCATAAAACATGGTTTTTAAACCACATTGACTATGTTTACATATCACATTAAGCAATTTTTTTACCCTTTTTCTTCTATGCTATTATTTAAAATGGCCCTTAACTTTATCATGGAATAACCCATAGGAGACTAAAAGATTGAATTAGATGAGATAGGATAAACATAGTTTAAAAATGATTTATCACCAGATGACATATCTAGTAATACATCCTAGAAATGAAAGCTGGCTAGGTGACTTTGGGCCAATCACACTCTCACCACCCCAATAGTTGGCTGTGCTCTGATTGGCTGGGGGAGTGTTCTGTTTGGGTGGGGGCTTTGTTGTGCTCAGGTTAATCTGAGTTGCAGGGGATTTGAGATGGTGAGCATTGCTATTGTTTGGCTTCACGTTCGTGGCCATGCCTCATCTTCATGGTGGGTGTCAGTTTGCTTCATGTATGGATTGGAGGGGTTTAAAGTGGCTAATGATGCAGCTGTGGTCTGGCTTCTGGCTTGTGGTCGTGCCTTATCATCGGTGTGGGTTTGGGTTTGCTTTTGCGTGGACGTGTGGTGGTGACATCCTGTGTGGCTTTCATGAGTGTGGGTCTGGTGTCATTCTTTGTGTAAGGGACTTGTTTGTCGATAAGTTTGTCAACCAATCAGAGCACAGCCAACCCCCCATCCAATCAGAGCACATCCAAGCTCCTAACCAATCAGAACACACCTCCATCCAATCAGAACACAGCCAAGCTCTCATCCAATCAGTTCATACCCCCACTGGCAGTTAAAAGGAAGAAACAGCTACGATTACACATTGCTCCTAGAAGCACGAAGCTGAAAACACCAGCCTGAAGATGAGGAATGAGACTTCATCGAAACGTCGCCAAGACACTTCCAATTTGATGTGGGAGAAAACCCAAATAACCAAAGACCTACATATATATATTTAGTATTTAAAAATACTAAAAATGCAAATCCTGGGCATTATGCTAACAAATAAAAGAAAAAACGAACACTAATATCCTGGTGTTCGTTTTTTCTTTTATTTGTTAATATATATAGATATAGATATAGATAGATACAGATACAGATACAGATACAGAGATAGATAGATAGATAGATAGATAGATAGATAGATAGATAGATAGATAGATAGATAGATAGATAATTATATATAGAAATATAAAGACAGGAATAAGTAACAACAATAAAAACAACAACAGATCTTGAGCCTGAAAGGGGCAGGCCTTTGTGCCTCTACATGTACTTCAGGACAAGGCTGAGAGATTGGAGTTTTTCTCCTTCTGCCTTCTGAAGACAGGAATCTGAGCAGTGGTGGGATTCAAATATGTGAACAAATATGTGGTTCTCTGTGTGGATACCACTTCCAGAAGTCGATTCTGGGCCTGGGCAACAAAAAATTAGCTACCAGTTCTGCCGAACGGGTGCAAATTGGCTGAATCCCACCACTGAATCTGAGGCAGAGAATTATCAGGAAGGGATTTAAACTCACAAGTTATCACAACAACTAAATTCATAAGTATGATAGGAATAGACTGTCATATGCACCATTTGCCAAGTTTTCATGTATCAACATTCTCTCCTATTGCCTTGGTTATTACTCAAGCTGTACTGTGCAGTTTCTATGATGTTTCAGCACCTTCATTTGCTCTAAAGGGTACAGGTAGCTGAACTTATCCATTCTATCGGTTTACTGGCTAACATTGCAAAACTTCTGGTTCAATCGTAAACCACTCTTGGGAGAGGTTATTTTAGGTTATAAGTGATCATTCATGCTGTATAAGATTTCATAATGAATTGGATTATATTGATTTTAATATTCTACTCAGGGTTTCTCTGACTTTCTTCAGGGAGTTAAAGTCCATACATTTTAAAGTTGCTGAGGTTGAGAAACACTGTTCTAAGTGGAACAATTTTATTAATTTTACCATCTTCTTACTATTAATTTTGCAAATTTCATTTCATTTTATTCTTATTGTTCATCATCTTTCAGTACAACTGATCTTCAAGCGTAACAATAAATTTGATTTGATATTCTAAGCAAATATATTCTGCATTCTAATATTTTCTTCTATTTAATTGCTACTACCTACATTCTTGGAAACATCTATTTTTGCTGTTGCTGTTGCTAATTAGAAATCCTAGATATTACTGTGTTTTTTGTGTTGTGGGGAATGATCCTTACATTTCAAAAATGTAAAAAAAGTAACGTTTAAGATGTTTGTATTCCCAAACAAACATTTTAAAAGTTTGCTATATAACTTTGGTTTCCTCTGATACATGCTGACTGAGAATACAGTATATCAGAAATGAATTGAAAGTTTCCACTGACTATAAAGTTTAAGTTGGCATAGAATAAAAATTGATACTACTTCTCTTACAATCATTATTGCCTCTTCAAGTAGCTGTACACCAATTCAAACTTCATCTCCCAGTTTACTACTTGGTGAATTATATTGATCACTTTTCTAATCTATCGAACACGGGAGAAATTTCAGAATGATATTATAAGGTTTAATTTCTTTTAGATAAGAGTATATGGGGCATGGGAGATATCTCATATGTTAAATCTTCTTAGTTGCACATACAAACAGAAGGCAAATGCACAAACCTACTCTTAAATATACATAGGCAGATAGGTGGAAAAATCTAAAGATTTTTTGGCTAGGAGTTATTGCAACAGTAAAAATATACAACCCAAGATGAATTTCCTATTCCAAATGGCACCAATTCCAATTCACTATAAAAGTTTGCAGGATTGACAGACAAAAATTAACAGATATATATGGAGAGTGAAAAAAAACCAAGACTAAGATTCAAAATTTTGCGAGGTCAAAAGAAATAGGTAGACTTGTATTAAGTGACTTTAAATTATATTATTGTATAAACTAGTTATATAAACTATGTGTCATTGATAACAAAGTGGATAAAATCTCCAAACAGCAGAATAATAGAAAGAACCGACTTAGCCAGTGGATTTCATAGGTATCTATGGTATATATTATTATGATTGGTTGCATGGACAGTCAGATGTGTAGACTGGATTTTGGATGCTAATCCACCCATGGAGTCCTTCCCAACAACCTGGAATTAGCAGATGAACAAGATTATTGAAGTACAAGCTGAAAGCTGAAAGACCAAAACTGGAGAGACCAAAACTGGAGAGTATTCAATAATGGCAAAACAGACTGTATAATCCATTTGGCTATAGACTTCTACCAAATTTAAGCAGGAATGTATCTCTTATATACTTCATAGCACACAGCAAGGTAGCATAGACATTTGGAATATAGTTTCTTGAAAAAAAATTATCAGATCAAAATAATAGATGAAATTACTTAAACAGATGTTAGCTAGTTTCTACCTTGTCTATTTTTTTCCCCAAGCACATGAAAGTGGTTCAAGGGAAAACAGGCATGCAGACTGCAATTCTTCCCATTATTTTTTTAATGGAAGTGTGAAGAATATATGCGGTCAATTACTTGATCTGATCACCTCTATTTAGAAACTTTTCTTGTTGATGGTGGAGATCTGCAGTGAGATTTGTTTCAAGACAGGAAATATAAAAACAGGTAAATAAGGGCAGTTCTTCTGTTAGGACTCCAACCTCAGAAGTTAGTTTTTAATATATATCTGATTTGTTCACTGAAATATCTGATTTGTTCACAGAAGTCACAGCAAACCATGGTAATCCAAAAAGTATAGACATGCTCAGTAACATCATATAAATACCATCCCTGTATCCCAGCATCCCAACATCTAACACAAACACATATTTTGTGGCAGTTTCTTGATGATAAAAATCACACAGGTGTAATCATTTTTCCCATTTGAACCCACCATTTCTGCACAGATGCACCTGATCACTAAGGTATTGATGATTTACTCTTTCACAACAGAAAGCAAGAAGCTTTGGTTATGAAAGCTACATGGAGAGAGAGAGAGAGAGAGAGAGAGAGAGAGAGAGAGAGAGAGAGAGAGAAACTGCCTAGAATATGTAATACCTTTTACTGATTCAATTTACTTAACTCACTCCATCTTATGAATTCTAACTATCCTTATAATTCATCTTGAAGAAGATAAAAAGAATTTGGACTCTCTTGTGCTTTCCTTTAATTACTGAACCTTCTAAACTCATGTTAAGACATTACTCCAAGGGGATGCCTCTTAAGATAACAACCTCAAACAAATTTGTGTGAGATACAGATACCTGGAAGAGTACAATTCAAATCAGGTTGCAACCACATTGGGCTGTATACAATTTTAATGCTCCAGAGTCAGGAACTGTTTTCATTCCATGCTCCCCTTTTTCATATCCCCGAAAAGAGCTATAACAAAATTCAGTGATTTTTAACCAATAGGCGCCTTTAGGACAACTTCCATTATGCATGTTATTCCCGAGGAGAACTGTTAGGGCATTTATGCTGTGGAAATGAAAGGAGCCTGTAATAGCTATATCAGTCTTGTAAAAGTTTTGTCTTCTATAATGTTTGAAAAGAGGTATTTTCAAGTGTTTCTATGTACCTTATTCAAGTGCTTTCCACAGCTCTCTCCCCATTTAAATGTGATGGGCTTCCATTGACAATCAAAACCTTATTTCTTTCCTAAGAGATTTTCTGAAATACCTTATTGTTAGCTGCCTTTAATACTAGTTGGCTTTTAACTTATGCCTTCTGTTGCATGGTATTTATTATTACATTCTATTTTTGACTATGCTATTGAAAAACCCTTTAGGTTTTAAATGAAATGAAACATCAGATGCAGCTGCTTAAACAACAAATGATGGGGAACATAATTTTCATAAACATAAGTATCCTACAGCTAATACCAATAACACTTAGACTTATATACCACTTCATAGTGCCTTACAGCCCTCTCTAAGTGGTTTACAGAGTCAGCACATTGCTCCCAACAACCTGGGCCCTCATTTTACTGATCTTTGAAGGAGGGAAGGTTGAGTCAACCTTGAGCCGTTCAGAATTGAATTCCTGGAGTGAGCCTACAGTACTGCATTCTAACCACTGCACCACACCATGGTGATATTTAATGTATTAAACTCACCGCTAATTTTTTAATACATATAGTGTTTAACTTACACCATTAGTCCTATGATTGTTCAAAATTACATTTGTGCTGAATGAATAGCCTTATGACTTATACTTGAAGTTATAACTGCTGCAGCAACCTTGCAGTCATGGGGTCACAATTTGGGTGCTTGGAAATCTGTCTGCCCTTAGGACTGAACACAGGGATGTCGCAAGGGCCCCCACCCATCTATCATCCACCAACCCACCCTGCTGAGTCCCTTAGATCTACTTTCCACTTGGCTGGATCCCCACAGGCCTTGGGCCTGCTTTCTTTGTTTCCTGTAGGGTCCCAGACTCTTGGTTTTCCTCCCCACCCAATCATGCCTTGTTGTACTTATCTTTTATAAAGGCCATCTTTCAAAAGAGAACCAGCAAATACACAATGTGGCCTTCTAAAATGGAAGCCCTCTCATGCCATTACAGAACTAGGCACTATTTTGGAAGCAGCCACAATTCTAGCAATCTGAAAGATGTTCAACAGAATGCCTTGGGAGAGGGGAAAGCCCTGGGAGGCCCAGCACAGGCCATATGTGAGGAGGTGCTACAAACACGAGCCTAGCCTGGGCCTGAGGCTGCCAGAGCCTTTCTCACTCCCTCAGGCAGCCCATGCTTTGCTGAACGACCTACACAGTCATCTAATGACTGCAATTGGAAGAGCCAGGATTGTGGTTGTTAAGTGAGGTGATCACATGGGCACCTCACTTAATAACTGCCACAATATACAACCATGATTGCAGGCTCAGTTATGGCTGTAAGTCAAGGACTACCTGTATCATACTAGAATTGTAAGTCTTATTAAGACTGAGATGGAGTTCAATAATCATTTTAGGTGCTTAGACTTAGATGCTGATAAAAAGTTCCCTCTTAATGATTAGATAATATTATCTTTAAAATCCTAAATTTATTTTGAAAAGACAAGCTTGTAACCTATTTAACATTGTCTTATGATGCAATATATGGGAAATTATGTTTTGCTTCATGTTCTTTCATGTGATAATACATTTTAGTAGTAGACATACATCATAGCAAAAGATAAACGCTGAAAGACTTCTACAAAAAACTTTACAATAATTCTGAAATAACTGTTGATATAGACAGGCGGAAAGACATTGGGTATTTGGATCTGGTCTTGTATAGGCTGCAAAACAACACATATTTAGAAAACAAATAATAATTAACCATTAGGTGAACTGCCTATGTTCCCATCGAAAAGTAATACAGAACTACACAGTTCACCATTATTGTGAGAATTGTAAAAAAAAAAAAAAATTCTATTCAGAAGATGAAATCTTATGTCTTTTTTTGCTGTACATTATTGGCTGATGACTTGATACCCTTGGGTTTGTTGAGGACATTGTAAAATCTATTTTCAAAGAACCGTTCATTAGCTGTTCAACTTGCCTTGACATTAATGGCAGTCATACCATTCCATCATGACACGTCGGGCTCTTCTTCACTTCATTATATTCTTGGTGAAAATCATACAGTATCTACTAAAGTATTCACTGAGATGCCATTGTTTTAAGAGCTCTCTCAGATTTAAAAGATAAAGAACTCAGATTTGTACACAAATCCAACTATACCACCAGTTATTTCAACCAAACACCATTCCAAATCTTCTTTTCTCAAGTTGAAGCACAGCAAACTTCAATAATGAATTTTTCAAAAGCTTCTTTTCTTAAGATTTGGCAAGAGTAGCTTGCTTCATTCTCTAAGGCTTGGAAAGCTGGAAAAGGTATTTTTCTTCCATGAGCTGGCAGAAACTGCTGTATGTGAGGGTATTACACTATACATCTGTTCAAATCTGGCATAACAGAAATAGTAACAGTTCTCGGGATGTAATGTTAGGACCTATCCCTTTAAAGCTCTGCCAAATATTGGGATGGATGTTTAGCAGTGGAAAGCAGAATATCCAAGGGGAAGTATGTATGCTTTCTGTTTAATTATAAAGTCCAAAAGATTTTGGTATTGTCTTATCCAGCTTTAAAAGACAGATTGCACGCCTGGCAGCAGCTTCATTGTAACATGATTTGGTAGGATTTCAGCAATATTGAAGAATAGATACTATCTGATGTCAGCACCATTGCTAAAATTACTATACCAAAATATCAAAACACACAAAGCTCAGTTGCTATCACGTGAACACTCTGGCTCCGTAAAGCTGAGGGGGAAAAGTCATGGAGCAGCATATTACCTATTTCAGCACTCCCAAAATAAAGACTCATCCTTCCCAAGAATGTCACCAATATTTGGAAGTTTGATCAATGACAAAGGGGTAACCTACATTCTGTCTTAAGTCCTATTTATGTATATTCTTATTCCTCTCACTAGAAGAACCCAAATTTGGAAAGAAAATCTTAGTTAATTAAGTTTTCACAGATACAACACAAACCTCTAATTAATTTAGGTATCTCAATCAATATAACAGGCATTTACTAAAATATAATAATAATAAGTTATTATGATTATGATGCTATAATATTTAATAATTAATATAAATATATATGACTCAAGTCCATTTATAGTGCACAGAGTGATCTTATTTATACCAAATGCAGAAACTCTATACTGAGAAAATACTCTACTCAAACGTGACATTTCTACAAAAATTTAAAGATGGTCTGTAAATATTGGCATCTGGAAAATAACTTGTTCCTAGTAGAAATAGAAAGTCATGAAAAAAAAAATATAGAGATCCGTATATAAATGCTATTAGGCATTGGCAACACCTAGATGATCTTGTATGAATATGGAAACTAACTTGGATCAGCCTAGATGATATTTGGATCATATTCCAGGGACTATAAAAACTGCAAATTACACTGAAATGCAAAATCATCATCATCATCATCATCATCATCCTGGAAATAAAGAAATGGCAAATTACTTTCATATAGTTGCTAAAAAAAAATCCTACAAATCCTACCTATGAAGTTACAGCAGTCAAACCAGGTCAGAAGAGGTTACATATTCTTTTACTGCTAGGAAGTTATTGTAAACGTAACCATACAGATGAAGAATGACTTGGAATGTCTGACCAAATTGGATCAAGAGCCATTTGCAAGCAAAACAGAAGAGTAATTGTTGCAGCAAATGATTTAGTTTCAGTTAACTGGTGCTTATACTCTCATAGATGATATAATTCCACAAAGAAAGGTCATTCTCAGAAGAAGAAATCGTGTTATTTATTTCTGAGGAAGATTCAAGGAAGTAATTGAAGAAACAGAGAGGGCATCACAAGGAAGAACTTTCCCAGTTTGGTAGAATGGGATGAGATTGTCCCCAACTGATTTTAGATTGTAAAATCCTGTAAACAGAATGAGGGAGAGATGAATATCAAGCAATCGGCAGGAATTGTACAGCCCCATTTAAAAGCCTTATTCTGAAGCGACATTGCAAAGAATTCTGCTACTTGTGATGGCTTCTATTAATATTAATGATATTTATGAATATTTTATTTTACCAAGACTTAATGGGAGAACAATGGATGCCCATAAAATATAGCCACCGGGGAAATAAGTTCTAGTAGTATACTTACTGTACAGCCAGTTATGGGTTTATGAAATTGTGGCAAGGCACATATAGCATTTTCTTTTTTATTATGAATCCTGAACTACAAATCTGAAACAATTGACCTTCAGCCAGTTTGTTCACAATACAAAAGCTTGTTTATTTAGATTATTCCACACTTGGGTTGAGGTTGTAAAGCATTCTAATTAACTATGTCTTTCTTAGACCTTGGATGCTTAAATTAGAACAGATGGCTTCACTTCTCTGAATCTTTCATTTCAGGTTTATATTGAACCATGTGAGGAAAATCTCAGGATGTTGGGACAGTACAATAATACTTCCAATGCAGGGCACAGGAGTTGAATTTTCCATTACGTTGTAAAGCTATTAACATTTATAGGCTGGTTGGGATAATCCTGAATTCCTTGGCAACCCTATATTTGATATATAAATTGATGAAGTGCATGTCTATGAAACAGGAGCTCTTAGGAGAAAAAAGACTGAAAATGGCAAGTTACTGCAAGGAAATAGGCAATCTTTCAGGTTTCTTGAATTTCAAACTTTCAATAATATAGGTCAACTTGGCCAACTACAAGATCTTCTTTTTCTCTTTCTCTCTTCTCTCTCTCTCTCTCTCTCTCTCTCTTTCTTTTTTCTCCCTTCCCTTCTTTTTTCTTTTCCTTCTCTGAGATGTGCCCAACCACAATCAACTGAGCAGCTCACACACACACACACACACACAGAGAGAGAGAGAGAGAGAGAGAGAGAGAGAGAGAGAGAGAGAGAGAGAGAGAGAGAGAGAGAGAGAGACAGAGACAGAGACAGAGACAGAGACAGAGACAGAGACAAAGAGAGACAGAGAGAGACAGAGAGAGACAGAGAGGGAGGGGGGGGAATCCAATTGGCAGCACTTAGATCATGCACCCAACCAGTCTAGCCTCAAAGCCTGGGAGAAGAGCCAAGTCTTTAATACCATCAGGATGGAGGCTACCCGATTCTCTGGGGAACTTCATTCCAGAAGGCAAGCATCATGAAAGAGAAAGCATGCTTCCTGGGCTCCAACATATGACATTGCATAATCAAAGGAACTAAGAGCATGCTAAACTTGAATCAAACTGTCAGGGTGATCATCTTGGGACATAGGTAGTCCTTCGAATAATCAGTTCCTATGCCAGGTGTGGCTTTATAAGTCATAATTAGTACCTTGAATCCCACCTGGAAGCAAAACCTGTGCAGCTCACAAAGCAGGGCTGTAACATGAGCATTTCTAGCAGGCTACAGTTTATTCCTATGTCCTCCTGCTGTCCTTTTATTTAATTTATCTGTGCAATTTGACATGTATTTCATAAAGATGTGATGTATGATGTATGATGCATGATGTGATGTATAAGATTTTCCCCTAAAATTTGTACTTCCAGCTTCTTTTTGATTCCCTGTTAGTCATGATGGTTGAGCTGCATGATAAAAGCAAAAAGAGAACAGCATTATATTGGAACATAACTAATCCCAAAATAAAAAAAATGCAATTTTCTTTTATTTTTAAATACTAAGGATAGTCCAGTGAAGGAAATACTAACATATGAGTGGTTTATGCTGCAATCTGGAGAATAGCAGAAGAGAGTAATTTTGATATAAGGCCTCTTCAGTAAAAAACTATGTTAAATTACAATTATCATCCTTCCTAGCTCAGGATGACTGTGCTAGGTGGGGATGATGTGAATTTTACTCCAGTATAATTAGAATGCAGCAGGTTGGGGAAGACATAGGTTGGCAAGCCATGGATCATGGCAAAAGGCTTAGTGGATAAACCATTAAGAATTATTGAGAATATGTTGAGGTATGAGAGTATCGTTGGCACTGAAAGAGTTTGGGGGGAAAAGATGTAAAAAGATGCTTAAGAATTCTCTACTCATTTTATTGATCACCTTCACTGATCTTACTGTTCTCCTTATCAAAACAATCAACTTAATAATATTCTGTGGGAAGCTTCTCGATAACTGAAACAACAATTTAATTGATTGACCTGGCCTCAAGAACAGTTCATATCTGGGTAATTGCTATAATAAATCCATCAAGTTAATCTTGCCATTGTGCATTCAGTCAAAGTTCAGCATGTATTGTATAAGCAGATTTGTTGAGAGAATAACATCAGAAGGAATAGACAAAGTAGAAAGTCAAAAGGTGACCCACGTCAAAAGATACTTAGAAGCTATTATTGCTAGGAATTGGATAAATGGAGAGTCATAGAGGCCTTCACAGATTAGTATAGGTACTCAGCTTAGGACCACAACTGAGCACCAAATATCTGTTGTTAAGGGAGACAGTTGCTAAGTGAGTTTTGTCCCATTTTATGACCTTTCTTGTCACAGATGTTAAATGAATAGCTGCAGCTATTAAGTTAGTAACACAGTTGTTAAGTGAACCTAGCTTCCCCATTGACTTTTCTTGTCAGAAGGTCACAAAAGGTGATTACATGACCCAGGGACACTGCAACCATGGGGATTGGATGGATTGGACACAACTTCACAATTAACAACAACAAACAAATTTAAAACTCCTACTTTTTAAGACAGAAATATATAGAGGGTATTCATTTAACAGGGAGGCCCCCACATTTTCCAAAATATTTATTTAAATGTCAGTAACAGTAGCAGATTGGAGGAACACTGAACAATATTTTGGAAATTTTGTGTATGTGTGCCACAGATTATTTTTGCCTATCTACTTTTTGCAGAGCTTCTAAACATGTCTCTTTGAGATTTCTTTCTTAGTTTAGCTGCTTAGCTGTTTTGTTTAAATCCAGTGCTCACTGAAAGTATATTGTCAACTGAATGTCATTTTCTTTTTGTTCTTGAGAAAAACAATGTGAAAAAGAAGACAGTTTCAATTAGGACAACTGTGTTTTATTCAGTAGAAATTAAAACTATGTTTCCATGTAAAATCTGAGGTATTACTAATAAAGATAGCATTGTTCAGGTATACACACACATGCACATAAACACACACAGAGAGAACGAGAACTAGAAGATTATAGTAATTTGTTTAAAATGACTTCCAATGTCATCAAGTAAATAATAGAATTATGAGCTTCGTTCATCAAGTCTTTGTCATAGTAACTGTATGTTTTCACCTTTGAACATATGGCAAAGAATTCATGTTGAGAGTGATTGTATTTTGACTATCCTTCCAACTGAACAAACAAATTTGTAGAACAGGGTGTTTGATCTTGAACTTTAGCTACTGACTTTAGAGATTATTTGATAATTTACAGCATTCGTATGCTGTAATGCTAAATCTGATGAATTTATTTGGCTAAACCTGCTATTATTTCAACCAGAGCCTATAGTTATTTAAGTGTGGCTATCTGTGGAGGGAATGGAAACCCCCCTCAACAGCTGTACAGTACTGGATAGCAAATTTGCATATTACACATAGTCCTCACTTAAGGTAAACTTTTTCAGTGACTGTTCTAAGTTACAACAGCACTGAATGAGGGGGACTTAACAAGAGCTCCTTGTAGTTGTGACTGTCACAGCATCCCTTAGTGTGTGATTGCAAATTGGGCTCTCAGTGACTGGCTCCAAATTATGATGATGCAATGTCCCACGGTCACTGATTGCCATTTGTAACCTTCACTGCCAGCTTCTGACAAGCAGAGTCAGTGGGGAAGCTGGCAGATGGTTGCAAATAGTGATCATGTGATTGCGAATGCTGTGGACTGCACAAGATTTTTCTAATGGCAACAACTGGGACTGCTGAAATTACTGCTGTAAGTCAGCACAGTCATTGCACTTTATGGCTTTGTCACTTAGTGATGGCGTTTCCTGTCTCAAATACATCCAGGAGGTGAGAACATCTGTACCTGGGAATTGTTTACAATGTGAAATATTTTAATTATTTTTTTTTTAAATTGTGAATTTAGCATGTTGATTTCACAAGAGTTCTGATCAAGTTGCCCTTAGTCAAAAGGCAGCTTTAAAAAAAATCATTTAAAGTGCCCATATCTACCAATTATTATTGTTTTTCTATTCTCCTTCTTATTTTCTGTGCCAAAATGGAACATCGGTATTTGAATCTGAAAAAAAAAATGACAAACCAAAAAGACCATTTTTTTTTAATGTTCGTTAGAGTCTTGCCAGGAGATTGGAACCAATTTGCACTAGTGCTGTCTGATGTAGCCACTGATTCTTTTGAAACTTTTTTTTTTAACAGTCAGCTGTGGAAGTTGTCAAGCTACTCCTGGGAAGTCGTCTTCTTTCAAATGAATGTAGTAATTCATAATCCACGGTTCCTTAAAGAATAAAATGCTGTACTGCATAGAGCACGGGTGGGCAACCTGCAGCTCCGGAGCCACATGAGGCTCTTTGAACCACCTCCTGCGGCTCCGGAGCCTCCTCCATCATTTTCAGAGAGAGACAGAGACAGAGACAGAGAGGCACTTGTGCTTCCCTTCTCTCTCTCTCTCTCTCTCTCATGCAGATTTGTCCCCTTGCAGAGCTCCTGATTAGCCCTGCAGCTGGGTACCCTGCCCCCTGGGAGAAGGGTGGCCAGGAAGAGCCTTTCCAAGGTTGACCTGGTCCGAGGTGCATGTGGCCAGAGAGCTGCGCAGGGAAGCCCCGGGATCCATGCTGGGAGCAGCCCAGCAGAGCCTCCGTTGAGCGGGCCAGCCTTCCCGCAAGCCGCACAAACAGCAGCAGAGCCGGAGATGGAGGGAGGGTGGGGGAGGAGGGAGGGGGCTTATCTGCACCAAGTGGAGGGGCAGCTGAACTGGCCTCATATCTCCCCAGGCCATGCGGCAGGTGGCAGGGGCATTGGTTTCTGGCTGTCCCCGGGCCGCTGAGCTGGCCTCGCGTATTCCTGGGCCGGGCAGCAGGCGGCGGGGGCATTGGTTTGTAGCCATCCATGGGCCACTGAGCCAGCCTCATGTCTGCCTGGGCAGGGCAGCAGGTGGCGGGGGCATTGGTTTCTAGCCATCCCCGGGCCGCTGAGCTGGCCTCGCATCTTCCCGGGACGGACAGCAGGCAGTGAGGGTATTGGTTTCTGGCCATCCTCAGGCTGCTGAGCCGGTTTTGTGTCTCCCCGGGCCGGGCAGCAGGCGGCGGGGGCATTGGTTTGTAGCCCCCCCCCAGGCTGCTGAGCCGGCCTCGCATCTTCCTGGGCAGGGCAGCATGTGGCGGGGGCATTGGTTTCTGGTCGTCCCCGAGCTGCTGAGCCGGCCTTGTGTTTTCCCGGGCCAGGCGGCAGGTGGTGGGGGCATTGGTTTCTGGCTGTCCCCGGGCCGCTGAGCTGGTAAAATCAACAGACTTGGAGGTGTTGTGGTTGGCTTTTTGAGTTGCCGCGGACCTCCATTGACTTCCATGGGGACTCTTGGCAATGAAGGGGCTGATTGAAATTGCTTGAAGAATCGAGCTGCAGGATGGCTTTGAGTGGCAGAGACACAGAGAGATGCAAACGCATCTCCACAGGGGATGCAGCAAGGGCATGAGACAAGGAAGAGTCAGCTATGTCTGTGCACAAGCCCCGAAAGCTTTCTTCCTCTCCCTGATCTTGTCTTTCTTGCTGGCCCTCTGATGTAAGCATCTATTGGGTTTCCTCAACCTCCCCCGTTTTATTTTAATCCCACCATCGCCTCCCTCTTTCGCAAAGTTGACATTCCGGGGACTCAGAGCTCGCTTCACTCCTGGAGTCACTTGGCAAAGTTTGAAGGAGAGATCATCTGCTCCCACCTCCCACCGAGCAGAACTGCTGCTTCCTCGCCCTCCCAGCGAAAGAACCCCAGAGAGCTTGAAGATGTTCCTTTCTCCCACTTTCCACTTCCCATCCTCTCTTTTCCAAGCATCCCTCCCAGAGTGAGCCAGAAGCCTCAACTCCAGCGTCTCGCAGCAGGCTGAGATAGGCGAGCCTGAGCGGCTATCTGCTGCCACCTTGGAAGATTCACCACAGCAACTCTTTCTCCCCGTCGGCCTCCTCGTCCACTCCCTTGGAACCTTCGCACCAAAAGTCAGAAAGAAGAAAGTCCCAGAGAGGGAGAGCGCGGGGCGGGGGGAGAGCAGTCTTTTCTGAAGGGAGGAGAAGCCAGGACGGCAGAACTATTCATACCAGAGCTGGATGGGGGGGGCAGGGCCGGTGCACGTCTTGCCAGTCTTTAATCAAGCCCTGTGTTCTGTGCGCATGCGTGCATGCACACATGTGCACACACATTTTTCAGCTCCCAGTTTTTTCTTTTGTGAGGGAAACAGATCCAAGTGGCTCTTTCACTGTTGCAGGTTGCCGATCCCTGGCATAGAGGATACTAAATACTGAACCAAATTGTAAGTAATATATCCTCTTTGATCAATACTTCCCTGTAGTACAAGAGGCTAATTCAATCTTAAATTGAATATTTAGATCTGTTCTGAGAGCCTACAAGCACATAACACAAATGTGTCCCTCACTGGGTTCACATGAAGATTTATTTCAGTGTCCCTCACAGGAAGGTATTGTGAATATTTAAGTGTTAGGTGTGGGCGATTACATTATACTTTTTTCCTTTTAAATAATCCTTTTCAATACACAATAACATTTGAAAGTAGAAAAAAACAACAGCTGTTTTATTCAAGTATGGTTACTCTAATCTTGATTTTAGGATTAAGGAATAAAGGAATGAGCATAGTCCAAGTTGATAAGACTGCTTTTTAAGATTTGATCACCGAAGATGAGGAAAATTTGGCAGACCACAAGACAATGGCTAGATGATTTATGAAGCTAAACTGGATTGGTCCAAATTAGTCTTTAAAGGGGAGCCAGTCAGCCATGTCCAAAGAAACTGCTGCTTTCATCAGTCTAGTGAACATGATATTCCAGTGTCATGCCAGATACTTTGTCCCCTTTGTTCTGTTATGTCATATTATATTGCTAATCTACAATTAGATTCACAATTTATGATAGTTGGCAATTTAACAATTCAAATCCTAACCACAGACTTAAGAATTATTAAGATAGCATCTAAGAATATATAGGCAGTTCCAAGCCTTGATTCTGTTTTTTTTAATGATGGTGTTCAGGACCATCAGTATTTCCAGATATCAAAGAAATTCTTTGGATCTCAGTTCTTCAATCATGATTTGTATAACAATGGAGTTCTTTTTCCATAAATGTTCAACCTTGACCTGCAAGTTCCAGATTTTTATAGTTTTTTTTTTCAATTATTTTTCTTCAATCCTAACATCACCTGATATAGTAACACCAATAAACCGCAACTTTCTTCTTTTCAATAACTGTTAGGAACAAGATGTCTGTTTGTGTGATCTTAAAGTCTCTTAATATCTTAACCTGATCATTTTCTAAAACCTTGTCAATAGTTTTTACTACATTCAAATCCAAACCTTAGGCAAGGTTTCTGGTTAATAATTCTGACAATTTGGCCATGACACTGTTTCTAACCAATCTGTGACATTTTGCTGCAACCACAGATCATATTGATCAACATTGACCAATTGTTTCATCCTTTTCACTACAAAGGTGACATTTGCTGTTGTTTGTTACATGCTGAATTAGTTCCACAAAGCTTGTTCTTGAGCCACTAAAATAAAGCCTCCAATTATGTTTTTTTCAATATTCTCGATTTTAACTAATGCCATGCAGTTTTTTTTATCAGATTTTCCTTCTATATCCTTCAAGTATTGACCATGCATTGGCTTGTTCTTCCAATTAACGAATCAGTTTTCAGTTATTATACTTTATACTCAGCTTTCACTTTTCTTGTTTTCAAGAGCTTTCTTTAATTGATTTCTTTCAGCAAAGTTCTTGGCTTTTCTTAACGTGGTCATTCAGGCCATACTTCTCTTCCTCCAGTTTGTTTCATCTGTAGGAGTCCTTTATTATTGTTATATATTATCTGTTTACAACAATGTGAATTCACAGCTGCCTCATATGCATTGAGTTCTTCCTAACAAACCTAGGATGTCATAATGCATCAGCAGATCCAAGCAATGTCTTCTTTTGCAATTGACAGATGGAAATTTTCTAACTTTCATCCAAGATTTTTTTGGTGTGGTACCCAGCATGCCAATAACCACTAAACATGGGCAGTTTATACCATAGTCTTTCAATTGTGATTTTCAGATCTTGGTGTTTTGTAATATTGTCCAATTCTTTGTCTTCTGTTCTACTATTTCCTGGTATTGATGGTTTTGATGGTATTCCCACTATTCAATTTAGTCTTTAGCAATTTTTGAACCCTTCTTTACTAATCACATTGCTAACTTTTCCATGATCAATTTCATGAAATAGAAGAGGATGCTCCTGACACAGGCAGTCTCTTAATATTTTAAAGCTTTTAAAGTTAAATTCAGAAGTAACCAATATTTTCTCACATTTCAGAGACACACTCTACCCTATATCTTATTTAAGAGGTGTAGTAGTTGCAAGGAAAAGTTGTGATACAACCTTTATAGAAAATTAAGGTATTTGATTTGTCCCTTAAAGCGTCTCTAAATGGCCTGTGTGGAGAGGGGTTCAAATAGGAGCCTTTGCAAAGTTTGAGGGATCCTTTTTGCCCTTTCTCTTCCCCACAAATATAATCCCAATTTTAGCCCTGTTGGATTTCTGAAAGCTACAAGTGAGCCTCATGCTAAAGATGGCCCATTTCTATTTAAAACCATCCCCCAAGAACATAATGACCAGCCAATGGGGTTAATTCAACATTATATGGTAAATGTCAATTTTGTGCATTAGCTAAGATTCAAGTCTAGCTTCAGTTGTAATAACTCAATGGATTATTTTGGCCACTCAACCTCTGTCAGCTCATAATTGCCACATAATTGTTGAGATGAAATAAGATTTTTTTTTTTGCAAGATGTACAGTAAAAAAAAGTCATGATATCATGGATGGAGAACAACTTAATTTTCTGGCCATCCTTCCATGATAACTCCATACAGACATGCTAGAATAGCCTAAAGTTAATCAAGACATATATAGATGTTGCCAATATCAGACAAACGTAGAAAAATACATTGATTCTATATTTTCAACATAGTACCTCGCTATGTAAGAACCCTTCAAATATAAATTTCATTTTCATTAAAAGTCATTAAATAAATGAAATGAAATAAAGTGTAAAGTAAAACAATCTGGTGAGCAACATGAAATGAGGGGGGGGCGCTCTTTTGGCACTTTTTTTATAGAAATGGGGCATTGCAATGGTTTCCCTTTAAATGCAAGTTTTTAAAGCACAATTTCATAGAGATTTCAAGAGATGTAGAGAGATTTATAGAAAAAAGTAGCCTCAGGTACTTTTAAGCAAAAGGCAATTATAAATATTAAAAGCAATAAATAAAATAAATAGCCATTCAGGCAACTCTTAACGTTTATTTAGGGGCACAATAAAATAGATAGCAAAAGAAAGACTATCCTTTAATAAATAAAACAATGCATCAGGGCTATAAAAATTACCATTTTAATAACAAGGGATTTTGCCTAGTATAAAAGTATGAGTACCTTCTTTGCTTCAGTTTCCTTCTGAAGAGATACCACTAGGAATTTGGAATTAGAAATAAAAGAAAATGCTAAAATGCCAGGGAATAGTAAACAGCAAATATTTCTGTGCCGTGTAACATCTTCCTACAACTGGATATGAAATAAACACCCTATAACTGTATTTGTTTTAAGATAATATTTGGGAATGATATCTAAATTTGCTGTGTTTCTAAGTTTATTGCTTGCTTGTCTCCCTCCTGCCCAAGAAAAAATGAATGGAAACTAATCAAGGAAAGGAGAAATTTCCTAACAGTGTGAACAATTTAACCAGTGGAATGACTTGCCTTCAGAAGTCATGGGTGCTCCATCACTGGAGCCTTTTAAGAAGAGATTGGACTTTTCTGAAATAGTATAGGGTTTCCTGCTTGAGCAGGGACTGGACTAGAAGACCTCCAAAGTCACTTCCAACTTTGTTATTCTGAATTATGTTTGGCCTCACTTTTCAGCCATTAGAAAAACTATAAGGATGCATCACCATCAGGATTTTTCTTGTACACTGCTTTTATGTTAATTCTTTTAAAATCAGTTTAGTTTCTGCTTTTCTGTTGAATATCCATAAGAATCAAAAAGCAGGTATGTATGTCAGATAAATGAAATGAAATCATAAGCAACTTATTGCACAGTCTACTGTGATCATAACATATTTTATCTATTGTGATCACAGTATAATAACTATTGTAATTTTTATTTTGATCACATGGCAAGGTCAAATAGTCTGTGAGTTCATTCACAAACTTTAATATAAGTTTTGGGAACAAATTATACTGTAACTCTGGAACATTTCAAAAATAATGTTTACCTTTTACAGTGAGAGACAAAGAAGTGATTGAGGTAACAGATTATACTTTCTAGGTATTGAGAATACATGTTAAGCTAATAGGGTTTAAGAAAAAAGTATTGAAAAAACAAAATACTGAGTATTATTTCTGAAACAGTTCAGCAGCTCCAATACTAATGTTGATAATTCTAACATAATACATGCAAATATAAATTTGTATTGCTACATATATTCCCACAGACACTATTGCGTTTTTATTGTTCATTTTTTTGTAGCTGAGTACCTTTTAAAATATATTTTAAATATATTATTCTCATTTAATTCAAAATCATGAAAGTACATTTTATCAAGAACTTATCTGAAGTGACAACATCCTTCATCCTTTCTTTTTTATAGTCCTCCTCCTCCTCTTCCTTTTTATTACTGTCCTCTTGCACATTTCAACCCTTATCTAGAATTCTAGTCTTGGAACACATTTCCAATTCTAAACAGAAAAACTACTCAAGATGCAACACTGACTAAGTATTGATCCTGGGCCAAGAGACAAACTGTGTCATAAGAAAATTGTACTTACACCACAGAACTAGCAAATATTAAATTTAAATATAGATTTGAATACCACATTATTAGTTATTATATATAACATGACTTCAATATGTTTTCATTATTGCAGTGGAAAAATAGGCAGCAGCTATTGGAAGATCTAGCAATATTGCAGAGAATATAGTGATCACATCCCCCCATGTCTACATCCACAAAACCGAAACCCACTCAATGATGCTAACACCTACCAAATAATCCCCAATGATTCTACAAAACAGCTAGAGAACAAAATAAAAGACACCCTAAGAAAAATGGAAAAAGAAAAACAGCTAGCACCAATAAAGAGAAATCCAAAAACACAGTGATCACTGTAGTCAGTTTTGGGGGCTTTGGAGGAAGTCAGTTTTTTTTTTAAAAAAAAAGACAAAATAGATGCATTACCTAGTAGAGGCTTAACTAGGTAAATTGGTTTTAGAAAAAAAATATGAACAGTTTTGGAATGCAGAACTGGTTACTGGGTGTCAGTAATCAATACCCATTATGGTATTTGCATTGTTTGATGCCAAGGCCTGCAATTTTCTGTTTGAAGATAAGGAAATAATTAGGTAGTAGACTGATAAATCATAGTGGTGGGAATGTGATCAGTGCCAAACAAGAAACAAGGGTGGGTGAGTGGGAGAGATGTTAGGAAATATGGCAGGTAGAACTGATGCCCTGAAAATTAAAATATTTGAGTTCACTTTCTTCTCTTGCCATATGTTGTGGACAGACAAACACATATTTAAAACTTTTTAGGGAAAGGAGAGCAGATCTGGCTGGAACAAAGAAGCAGCAACAGAATAAACGAATAGCAGTTTTCCTGGGGGTGACATTCAGGCAATTCTTCCATATTTAACCTGAATTATTTCATTAACAGTTTAATCCAAATTATACCTCCAGAAGATATGAGTATGATATTAAATCATGTTTGAGTAGATCAGGGGTCTTCAAACTTGGCCCTTTTATAACTTGCGGACTTCAACTCCCAGAATTCCTCAGCCAGTGTCCACAAGTCATAAAAGAGCCAAGTTTGAAGACCCTGGAGTAGATTGTGGCCTGCACTGGTCATATAATATATAATACTCATGTGTTGGTTGGAGTCAGGTGGTGTCTATCCTACAAGAGAGAACAGATTAGGAAAGAAATGCCATATAGGTCAGGATGCTTTTACTGTAACAGTTGTACTAACAGAATCTTGCAAGTCTGCTTGTGCTTCCCTCTCACTCACTTTTTCACCACGTGAACTACAAAGTGGCTTGTCTGAGCCATTTTTTTAAAATTAGTTTTTGGGCTAGGTTCACTCCATGCTCATGTGACTTTTGCCTTGATAGTGGCTCTTCCTCCTTCCCTTCAAAGCCATTGCCTACGTCCTCCAAAATCATTTGACCCATTTCTATCCTTTCTTAAAAATCCTGCTCTCCATCTCTGCCTGTTCCTACTGATATTTATATTTTTGCAGAAAAAAAGCAGGATATTGCTTTCATATTACATGTATTTTTTCAAAGCTTTTGCATAACAGAAACTGCCCAGAGAAACCAAAACACCCAACAGTCCAAAAAAGATGCAAAGTACCTTGCTTAAGTTTCCATTGCAAGCCTATATGTCAGAGATATGGGGGGGGGGGAATCAATCGAGTCCAACAGGTTCATATATTGATCCAAATAGCTTTTGGGGGAAACCCTCAAGTAAAATTGATTAAAAAAAACAACAACAATAATTACAATAGAGAAGATGGATGGGTGGACAGGAAGAAGAGAACATTAAACACAACTTCTTGGGTATGTGCAAACTCTAAACAGGCAGCCAACAGTGAAGGCAGAGCAGCATGTTGCCAGTGAAGATTGAGCTCCACCATCTTTATTCTCTACATGACTTCATATGCTGTGAATAATGAAGAGTAGCAACACAATAAAAGTCTCTCTGTGTGAAAACATGCCAGTGGGAAATGCCTGCGGAGTCACTGAAGAAATCTGCACATTAAAGTTAGTTAGTCTTTGCCTTAGACCAAGCACCCAGCTGGTCAAATGGCAGGCAAGTGGGGAGAATTTCTACTGCTGACTGATAAAGAAGTTTGCTAGCAGACGGCAAACTACAGAGAATGCTCACCTTTAAAACATCTGTCTGTTTGTGTTTTTCAATTTCCTTCTAGATTTGGGAGAGCAAAACCCAAGCGGAATTAATTCAGGTCTTATCACAATGGTTTACAGCAGATCTTAATGCACTGAAAACAAAACAACACAGTTATATGATGTTACTGACAGATCTAAGATAAAATGTGTCCTGGAAATGTTCTAATATATTAAGAGATTGATCACCACAAGTAATAATTTTCTTTGGAACCTTTTATCTCGGTAAGGACAGAACATGTTGCAAACAAAACAAATCCATCTTTCTAAATCATATTACTGGAAAATGTATCAGTGAAAAACAGAAAACAAATGGACACACAGCTAAAGAGCACAATAAAACCCATCTGTGGTAGTTAAATGGAAGAGACTAACCAACTTTGCCTGGTTAAATAAAATTAAATGCCAGGTGTTGCAATTAACTTTTGTCCTTTTAAGATGCAGTTTGAGGTATTTCATGTCCTGATAAGCATTTTGCCACAACAGCCCTGTCCCTGAATTACACTGCCTGCATGAGGTAGTAATAGAAAAGATAAAACATTAAAAGCGTATGGGGTATTTCCTGATTCTGCATCTAATGGTGTGCTTGTAATTTCTACTCTTTCTTGCCTATGCCTCCAAACTTTCAATCTTCCTTTATGATTGAGTATGGAGAAAGGAAGGAATTGGAAAATCCATTTGGCCAATGATGCCTATTTCTCTGTAAATGATGTGCATGGCAAGGTGGCTAGCACACCAACACTAAGGAGAACCCCATTTTCTACAAGGATATAAGATTACACAGTATGAGGAATTCTTCATTGTGTTCTATAAAGGTTCCTCTGTACTACAGCACTGCATATGCAAAAAGGCCTAGCCTGTCTTTCAGAGTCATTGTTTTTAATTTTTAATTTAACTCCAAATTTAATTTGTTTCTAAAATGTTAGTCTTATTTGTGCTTCTGCAAACTGTTAGAAGTATCATAGATTATTGCTGTTTCTCAGAAGGCAGCACAACATGAGCCCTATAGATTAATATTGGGCAGAGTTTTTGATTCAAAGGAAAAAAAAGGTGTATTGCAGCATGAAGGAGCACTCATACGCAACTGTTTGCAATTCCTTCTTTCGTATGATCATATAACTGCCTTCTGCAGCTGCAATGTAGCCACAGAGATTCAGGCAGGTGCTGTGTATATTTTGAGTAATTTCATCTGGACCAAACTTTTGTTCTGTAGCATTGGTAGAAAAGCAAGCTCCTCCCTGCCACCTTCCTTGACTTTAAGTTTGTTTTTGATTTAACATTGGAAGTTTAATTGTGGGACAACCTCAATAACTGCAATAGGCAGGTGTTTACCATTAACGATGACGATGATGACGATGATGATGATGATGACGATGATGATGATGATAATAATAATAATAAAAAAGTTGGAAGGGACCTTGGAGGTCATCTAGTTCAACCCCCTGATCAGGCAGGAAACCCTATACCATTTCAGACAAATGGCTGTCCAGTCTCTTCTTAAAAACTTCCAGTGTTGGAGCATTCATTGCTTCTGGAGGCAGGTTGTTCCACTGGTTAATTGTTCTAACTGTCAGGAAGTTTCTCCTTAGTTCTAGGTTGCTTCTCTCCTTGATAGTTTCCATCTGTTGCTTCTTGTCCTGCCTTCAGGCACCTTGGAAAATAGCTTGACTCCCTCTTCTTTGTGGCAGCCCCTAAGATATTGGAACACTGCTATCATGTCCCCCCTCATCCTTTTCTTCATTAAACTAGACAAACCCAATTCCAGCAGCCTTTCCTTATATGCTTTAGCCTCCAGTCCCCTTATCATCTTTGTTGCTCTTCTCTGTACTCTTTCTAGAGTCTCAACATCTTTTTTACATCGTGGTGACCAAAACTGGATGCAGTATTCCAAGTGTGGTCTCACCAAGGCATTATAGAGTAGTATTAATACTTCACGTGACCTTGATTCTATCCCTCTGTTAATGCAACCTAGCACTGTGTTGGCCTTTTTGGCAGCTGCAGCACATTGCTGGCTCATATTTAAGTGATTGTCCACTAGGATTCCGATGTCCCTCTCACAATTACTACTATTGAGCAAGGTACCCCCTATACTATACCTGTACATTCAGTTTTTCTTGCCTACTGTAAATTTAGAACCTTACTTTTTTCACCACTGAATTTCATTTTGTTAGATAGCACCCAGGGTTCAAGTCTGTCCAGATCCTCCTGTATCCTAAGCCTGTCTTCTGGAGTGTTGGCTATTCCTGCCAGCTTGGTGTCATCTGCAAATTTGATAATTTCCCCCATCTATCCCCTCGTCCAAATTGTTGATGAAGATGTTGAAGAGTACTGGGCCCAGAACAGAGCACTGGGGCACCCCACTACACACTTCCCTCCATGTAGATGCAGTTCCATTGAGGACCACATGCTGAGTAGAGCTGGTCAGCCAGCTACGGATCCATCTGGTGGTGATGCTGTCTAACCCACATCTTTCTATCTTATTAAGTAATAGGTTATGATCTACTTTATCAAATGCCTTACTGAAGTCCAAGTAAATTATATCCACAGCATTCCTCTGATCCACTAATTTTGTCACTTGGTCAAAGAATGCAATAAGATTTGTCTGGCATGATTTGTTTTTGACAAACACATATTGGCTTTTAGTAATGACTTTGTTTGCCCCTAGGTGTTCGCTGATTCATTGTTTGATTATCTTTTCCAGAATCTTCCCAGGTATTGAGGTCAGGCTGATAGGTCTGTAATTTCCTGGGTCCATTTTTTTTCCTTTTTGAAGATGGGAACTATGTCAGCTCTTTTCCAGTCCTCCGGTAGTTCCCCAGTGCTCCAGGATCTTTGAAAAATATAGTTCAATGGTTCTGAGATCATTTCTGCCAGTTCCTTGAGAACCCTGGGGTGTAATCTATCTGGTTCCGGTGATTTGAACTCATCTAGGCTGGACAGGTGCTCACTTACTGTTTTCTTGCCTATCTTAACTTGCGTTTCTATTCTGTTTTTTATGGCACTATTTTTTGTAGGTTAGTCTGTTTTTTCCTTTTGTGTAAAGACATGCAAAAAACAAGTTAAATAGTTCTGCTTTCTCCCTGTTGCTTGTCACCTTCTTGCCACTTTCACCCACTAATGGTCCAATCATTTCCTTCACTTTTTTCTTGTTTTTTATATCTTGAAAGAAGCTGCTTTTTTTGTTATTTTTGACTTTGGTCGCAAGTCTTAGTTCATTTTGAGCCTTAGCTTTCCTCACTTCGTCTTTGCAGGCTCATGCTATTTGCTGTTATTCTGACTTAGTTATGTGCCCCTCTTTCCACTTTCTATACTTGTCCTTTTTATCTTTCAATTTATCAGAGTGTTCTTTATACAGTCATGCTGGTTTCTTTTGAGAGCTCTTTTATTTTTCCTCTTTGTTGGTATTGTGCTGGACTGTGCTTTTATTATCTCACTTTTCAAAATTTTCCAAGCTTCTTGAGTGGTTTTGCCTTTGAGGATTCTCATCCATGGAATCCTTCCTAAGCCCTCTCTAAGTTTATTGAAATTAGCTCTCTTTGTTGCTATATAAGTTACAAGAAACCTGCCTTTTATCCCAAAAGACTATCTTACTACCTCCATCATTGTTTCACTTCTATATCAGTCCCTGGTTGTGCTCCAGGACAACATCAATGTCTTTACTCTGAAATTAGCTTATAAGCCAACCTAATGCTCCTAGTATGCTGATGATGCACTTTTCCTATCCCAGGCACCAATTGAATTAGAACAAGTTTTAAGATCTCTTGTTTTCCACTGAAAGGATTCAGAGATAATGCTAAACTATGAAAGGTCAGTTGTAATGGTCTTTGCTAAGCACCAAAGACTCTGTACACGGCAATTAAATTGACTCCAAAATTAAGCAAGTCAAGATATTTAAATACCTTGGAATCATTTCTCAGGCCTCGGGAGAATCCCACATTCAAATTATAAACTTAGAATGTCCAGAAATCAGCTTCGGAATCTTTTACCAATACAGAGGTGATTAATTTATTAAATTTAATTTACAGACGACTCCCAACAGTGAAATCAAACAAGCGATGATTGCTCTTCTTGTCTAATAAATATGGACATTTTAGATTACAGTCTTCCTTCTCCTCTCACATATTTTAGATCTAATCACTACTTTATAGCCAAGAATATAGATTAATATGAATTACAAAGTTATAGTATCAGTACTAACAGCAATGGTTATTTTAGTATTAAGAGTAATCATATTAGCGGAATAACGTGTTATTCTGTTATTAGGTTGAACTCATATTCAACTCCAGTGTTTCTGATTTTAACTATTTTGTTTTAATCAATTTGTTGGGTTGTGCCTCCATGAAACAGCTCTTCCATTGTCAAGATACTGGCTGAAAAAGTCTGTGCCAAAAGCCAGGTGGGATTTTGGCAGGGGGTACTTACAAGATAGGGCATTTGGAGCTGGCCTGGCAATAAACACCCCCTGATAAACTCTAACTTGGCTTTTGATATGGACTTTTGGCTGCCAAAAGGACAACCTGCCATATTGATTTATGCACAAAATGACAGCAAGAATTTAGGATCAATATTCCAGGCTCAATTTTGGTCATTAGCTGAAGAGCATAGTATTAAATCAAGGTACTGTAAAGGTTTTCCACAGTTTGGAAACTGGGATGAAGTTTGAGTATCTTGAATATGATCAGGGGAGATTGACTGCTTAGGAAAATGTTGATGGGGAGGCATGACTGAGATTGTTGTATGTCCATGTCCAGAATAATTTCTATCAATATTCTCTTGGCCTCTTCATACTTTAGAAGCAGAAGAATTTTTTTGAAATTCTTAAAAACTAGGTAGTTTTGGGAGGAACCCTCTGATATTTTTAAAATTTGAAACCGCAAAATAAACCTCTTTAAGTAGGGAAGGCTACTTGCTACAATGATTTGCATCTGGCTTTTAAAAGGCGGTGTGGATGATGCTGTGAAAGCTCTGAAAAAGCTGATGAGTATATCCTTGCTGTCTCTCATGGCATGAGTAAATGCTTCGGTTAGGCTTCCATCATGGTTTGACTGCATGATGGAAAATATCTGCCAAAAAGCCAGATTGCATCTGTTTCATTCTACTAGGGAGAATGTTTCTCCAAAATTATTACATTTGTATAGGAAAACTTTTCTGTTGAGTAACTTTTGATGTTGTGTTTTGTGCCAATTTTTATCAGCTTTTACTTTATTTAAAAGAACTGCTAAGGTGACTTAGGGCACTTGTGTGAGCTAAAATAAAGAGATGAATTCTGTTTTCTGTATTTGATTCCTATTTTCCTGGTTGATCTGAGGAGAGAGAAAAAGGCATAAAAATTGTGATACTGAAAATCTCATTGTTCACCACTGCCTTCTGGGAAAAACCTTTAATTTTATATAAAGAAAAATGTCTGAAAATTGTTTTGTTAGTTATACACACACACACACACATATATATGCATGCACACACACACACACACACATATATACATACATACACACATATACACATACATAGATACACACATACACACATATACACATATACACATACATAGATACACACATACACATATACATACATATACACATACACACATACACACACATACATACATACACACACACACACACACACACACACAATAGAAATATAATAGTCCAAGCACCAGGATAATATTGAAACAAAAACTGTTTAATACAAAAGCTAAAGCTAAGCTTTCATCGGCCAACACTGCCGACATCATCAGAGCATAATACAAGATTACTGGGAGTCCTTTTTGTATTGCTTAGCTTTAGCTAAGTTTTGTGGAATTCTGCTGTGTCTAAGTCAATGGATACTTGAGAAGTCAATTTATATGGATGTTATTGTGTGTGTCATTATGCTTCATATACATCCTATTTGGTGAGATCAGCTAATAGTATGTTGACTTGCAAGATAGTGTCTAGATTAGATATTCTAGCTTTTGTACAATATAGATAGTCCTTGACTTATGACCACAATTCTCTGCAGTTGTTAAGTTAATAACACAGTTGTTAAGTGAGTAACACAGTTGTTAAGTGAGTAACACAGTTGTTAACTGAATTTGGCTTCCCCATTGACTTTGCTTGCTAGAAGATCACAAAAGGTGATCACATGACCCCAGGGCACAGCAGTCATCATAAATACGAACCAGTTCTCAAACATCTGAATATAAATCACATGAACATGGGGATGTTGTAAGGGTCCTAAGTGAGAAAAATTGTCATTTTTTTTCAGTGCTGTTGTAACTTTGAATGGACACTAAACAAATGATTGTTAAGTGAGGACTACCTGTAATGTGAGCATGCTTAATGAAATTGAGCTTCGTTTGCACTTGGGACATATTTGGTCAAAAGGTACCCATAGTGAATGGGGAATGCTGCAGGAAGTACAAATATAATTAAGTTGGTAATCTAGTCTATATCTTTCTCTGTCTTATTAAAAAGTGTCATGCAACAGAAAGCAGTATCTATGGGCCCATCTGGTTGTTTGTGGCATATGGAAAACTGTAACCTTTATTGTAAATGAAATAAGTAATACAGCATGAGTTAACAAATGAAATAAATGAACGTTTTGTGCCTCGGAAAACCCATAAAGGAGGTAGTTGGCATCATGAATATTCACATTATTTTGTACACAGGGGATGCCATGTTGTTAGCTGAGAGACCACATGATTTGCAGTGACTGATATATGATGCAATATGAGGTGTGAAAAACCAAGGTAGTTGTGACTGATGTAAGAGAGGATTAACAATTGTACATAAATGGTGAAAACATAAACAATAAGCTGTATCTTGTTAAAGAGTTTATTAAAGATGGATGGAAAATTTTCAGATTTGCAAATATCGTACAGTAAAACTCACTGTTTTAGCTGACCCCAAGCATAGATGTAGATATAATTTAACAGTTGTATACCCAATCATCCCTTTGAAATAAAAGGTATTCTCAAGTAAAGTAATCTGGGTGAGTAAGTTAAATTTGCATTCACTTTGTCTTAAATTTAAAATGTCTCTAGAAATTCCACAATGATGTGATAACACAAGTGGTAGCTTCCTCAGTAACATGTTTCCATATTTATCAGGCATTGTACACATATGACTGTGTATCATCTGACCCATCCACTGCGATCATCAAGTTCGCAGATGACACCACCGTAGTGGGTCTCATTACAGGTGGAGATGAGACAGCGTACAGGGGGGAGGTACGAAAACTATCCTCATGGTGCCTAGAGAACAACCCTGCACCTGAACATTGGCAAGATGAAGGAGATGGTGCTAGACTTCTGGAGGAAAAGAGAGGAACCTGCCCCACTTTATATCGAAGGGGACTGTGTGGAGAGAGTTTCCTCCTTCAAATTCCTGGGAGTCTATCTCTGTGAAGATCTTACCTGGAAAACTAAAACAGCCCAGGTGATCAGAAAGGCCCAACAGAGACTCCACTTCCTCAGAGTTTTGCGGAAGAATAGGGTAGAACGATGACTCATGACCTTCTTCTACCGGTCTACTATTGAAAGTGTTCTCATATATTGTATTGTGGTTTGATATGCTGGCCTGACAGCTGCGGACAGGAAGGTATTGCAGAAGGTGGTGAGCATGGCACAAGACATTGTGGGCTTTTCCCTGACTCCACTGGATGACATCGCCAGGGCCCGTTGCCTTGGCAGAGTGAGGAAAATTCTCAGGGATGACTCACACCCTAGCTGGTACCTTTTTACTCTCCTACCATCAGTTATGGGACATAACTTTATAATTTTATGCATGACAGATTCGTGAGGCCAGCGTGATGTGCAATTAGTTCTCAGGATGAAATAAGTTGGGGGTTTGTAGTCACTGTGAGTTTGTGGTAAGGGTGGGGCACAGAGGAAGGCTCAGCCAATTTCACTGTATACATGTTATACTTTGATAATAAAGGGTTTATTTATTTATTATTCTGCAATAATGGGTACTCACTGTCCCCAAATATCCATTAAAATGATATTTCACTGTTGGTGGATACTATGTGTTTTGTTACAAGAAATTCATATCAAAAGAAGCAAAATATGCTTTTTTGTTGAATAGTACAAAGTATAACAGCAAAATGAATGGTACTTAAGAAGTATATATGACAAATCAAGGAGGCACAGATGTGGGAATTAATAGACAGATGCTGAATAATTGTGGGATGAGCATAAAAGTGAACAATTACAACAAAGTAATTATATTGAAGTGCTTTGATCATGTACAATGAATGAGAATGAATTCAAAAGGAAGGAAAAGACAGAATTGTGAGGTGAGATGTTCAGAGGAGAAATTGTAGTTTACATGGTATACAAACTAAAATAGTATGAAAAGACAGAATGGTGAAATATGGTGAATGTTGGTATAGATTTTGTGTGGTTATCTTTATTTTTCTTATTTCATGCCTTTAATAATTTTTGTTTAGTGTTACTTGCCCCTATTCTTTGCTGCTTAATATTGTTTATCCAAAAATGGAATAGCTTGATAAGTATCTATATAATGTATGTATGTTTTTGTGTATAATTTAATATATAAGAAACTTCTTGGAAAAAGGGATAGCTGAGTATTTTACACGAAGCATATGTTCTTTTATAAAACTGATCCACCTTATCTATAAATATTTTAATTGTTTTAGTTATGAAGCATAATATTGTTTGCATAGAAAGATAGGATATTCTTTGAATAAATAAAATGAAAGAATGAGACATGCAACAAAGTGTTTGCAGAATTCAAGGTATCATCTTTGGTGTTCTTATTATTCAATGTTTGCCTTTTTTCCAGGATATTCCAACCCAATATTTCATTTTATCATCCCTTATGGATATGTTCATTCACAATCTACAGCCATTGAATAAATAATCTTCACTGAGTTGCATTTGATGCATTTTTAGGTATTTTCTAATACAAATTATTACTTTCTCCAAACCTGGGTTATTTCAACCCAGCTGCTACCCCTTATTCTTTGCTTAATCCAAGCAACTACGATCCCTGTTGAACTTCAGTGATACACAGAATTCTATAGAGAGTAGAACCCTTTGTCACTTCACAATATATTATGCATGTGGATAATATACATTCTTAAAATCTTCTGCACTGAATCTGTTTTGGAATACTTTCTTATTGTTTTCACCCCAGTGAAATGTTGTAAAGGAATTATGTAAAAGGGCTCAGGACTATGTCAATCCATGAACAGGATAACTTTTCAAAACCAGAACAGGAGCAAATTTGGGTGTCAGGAAAGAAGAAAAGAAAGACTAATTTGGAAAATGAACTGGATGGGTCGGGAAAAAAATACCCAACCAATTTCCCCAAATGCATCCTATGAGTGAGGCACTTGGGCAGTGGCTGACTGTACCAGTCTTAAGTACCAGTTTTTCCTCCTGGTCAGATGATTCAAGGCAGAGCTGCTATTAATGTATTGGCCAGCATTCCAAAAGCAATCTATACTTACTTTCATCACCTTGTTGGGAAGGATGACTACTTGTTTCATCCTACTAAGTGGTAGAGAGGTTGTAAATTTGCAATGAGGTGGAGCTGCATTGTGTGTTAGGCTGGTACCTCTGACTGCCAGTATAACCTGGGTGACTTTTGGCACTCACCAAAGTGTCCTATTCTTATAAAATGAGGTTAATAACATCCTCTCAGTTTTACAAATGGGCCATCTAGCATGAAAAGTTTGAGGAAGTCTAAATATAATTATGGATTCTCTGAGAGTTTTAGTTTTATAAAAAAGGCTAGATTGCCTTCCTAAGGTGAGAAATGCTCTGCACAATTTCTGCAGAACTTTTTATATTTTAATTTATTTTGTTGTTTTAATAGTTTCCTTTAGAAAAAAAATAGAAATATAGTAATTAGTGTAAGTCTATATTTGAGTGATAATGGAGTGATCAGGCAGCAGGCAGCATGGATTGATCTCTCTGGTTAGCTATGGATTAACTGTTAGGTATAAAAATCTGATTTGTAGATGCCCACAATATGAAATAATTTAGAATTTGACTTCTGGTTTTGTGCAATAGCGACCGGTTGCAGGCTTGCGGATTCTCCGCACCATCGTGGATAATTTTGCCCTGCCAGGGGACCCTAAATGGGTCTAACTCACCCCGGAGAGGCAGCAAAGAAAGAAGGGTGCCCCAGCGATTCTGGAATGTTGGTGGTAGTTCTGTTCAACTTGGAGAAAGCCTTCTAACCCAACAGGAGAAAGGCTGGCTGTACTTCATCGACCAGCCCACGCTACTTGCAAACAAAGACCAAAAGTACTAACTAGCACAACCATGAACAGCATGGTTGAAACTGGATGAGGAATTTGATCTTCTCTTTTCTATTCTATATTTAATTTTCTGGAAAAGATCCCCAAGAAGAAAAATACCTCCAAAAGGGAAGGAGGGAGATTTTCACCCCACCCTTATACTAACAGATGCATCCTATGGGTGAGGCACGTGGGCAGTGGCTGACTGTACCAGTCTTAAGTGCCAGTTTTCCCTCCTGGTCAGATGATTCAAGGCAGAGCTGCTATTAATGGATTGGCCAGCATTCCAAAAACAATCCTATGGGTGAGGCACTTGGGCAGAGAATTAATCTTTTTATGGATGATCAAAATATATGAAAATGAAATAAATATAAAACCTGAAAATTAAAACTTAAATCTGGATAAATCTAAAATTGTTGAATGGTTAAGATTCTCATTCTAAAGACAATTGTTCATTTTGGAAATTGAAAAATGAATAGATTCTGACACCTAGTGGTGGATGAAGACTATGAGCCTATGATTTTAACATAAGACTTGGCAAAACCTGGGAAAAGGTAATCTGTGTTTGTGACCTTCAAAGCTTTAATAACAAAGAACAGCTGTGACAAAAAAAGACAATAATCTGAGCTGTAGACAAAGAGAATTATAAATTTCAGGAAAAAAAATCTTTTTTGAACTATTTGGATTACAAATATCTATTTAATCGGGACTGTAAAGCTATTTGCAGAGAAAAGAAAAGAAGAGAAAAACTCAAATTCTTGGCCATCATGGATCAGAGACATGTAGAAAAAATATATCAAGAAAACATAAATACTCCACAGGAGATATACACAGGAGTATATTGCAACTAATTCAAACAACAATGATTTCAAACCACAAAGAAATCCAAAATAGCTTTGAAAATATAAATCAATTTATTTCCAAGTTAACTCTACAACAAAAAAATCCCAGAAAACAACAACAGAGAAGGAGCAGATAAAACAGATAAATGGATATAGAATTGAGAATAGAGACTTAAAGATGGAACTTAACAAAACAAGGAAATATGATTTAATCCTAGTGGAAAATTTTTTACAAGAATTGGAAAAAACAATTTATCCCTTAAGACTACAAAATAAATCTGAGGACAAGAAAACAGATTGGATAAAATGGACGGTAGAGATGTCAGGAACATTGGAGAGAAAGGAAATGATAAGGAAAGCAGAGAGAAAGAAAAAGAAAAAGATTTTCAACAAATATGGAAAGGCAGAAGCCCCCTACAAAGACAGTTCATCTAATTTACTTTGTCTATCTACAGTAACATTTACGAACATATGGAAAAACCTTTTAACTCAGCAAACTACATTGATTAAGAAAGATACTGGGCAAAGGAAAAAGACTAAAGTGGAAATCAAGAAAATAGATGATGGGACTTACCAAAGAGAATATTTAAAAAAGAAACATTTGTTTGAATATGGTTAAAGAAATAGAAAAGATTTGGAATATATATGTCATTCTAAGAGGGATGAATCTCCTAAATAATATAGTATGCTTTTTTACCCTTTTTTACTCTATTTCTTGATATGAGCAATATAAAAAAGCTGAAATGGCTTAGATAAAGGAAATGTTTTAGATATTTAAATGTGATTGAATTTAAGAAAATTATAAATGGATTAAAAATGTTTTGAATAAGAGTTAAAGGACTAGATGACTAAATGTATTAAATTGAATATTTAAAGATTAAACATATTTTTAATTATGGTTAAAAAGAATAAGATCTTGGAAACAAATATATATTAGCTTAGGGGAGATATATATTTTAAGTAGTATGTTATTTTTTATGTTTCTTTATTCTTGCTCTCCTTTCTTTTTCTTTTTCACTTCCTTAAGAAATGTAAAAGTGTTGAGATGGTTCATATGGAAAAAATAGACTTAAATTTTTAAATGTAATTAATTTTTGAGAAAATCTTTTTTTCTTTTAAAGATAATTTTTATTAAATTTTGACATTTTACAAAGACAAAACAGTCTTCCCACCAACCCCCCCAACCCTCCCATTCCCCCCCCGACCTTCCCAGAGCTGGATATAGGCTTAATTAAAATTTCATCAAAAAATCTTAAAAAAAATATAAACCATAAATAAATCTAACATTAGTTAAAAATCTAAATCTCAATCTAAAAATCTAGATACATTAATTAGAAAAATTATAAAATAATTAACAATAGGATATATATATAAAAAACATGAATACAAAAAATAAATGTTTAGAAAAGAAAAGAATGAAGAAAGGGAAAAAAGAAGAACAAAAAAAGAAAAAAAACCTAAACATTCCATTTTAAATATAAATTGTTAAAAAACTAAATAATATTTTTATATCTAACTTATGTTGTATAAAATCTATCCATTTTTTCCATACCGCAACATACTTCTCTTGCGATTGATCCTTCAAAAAAGCCGAAATCTTTGCTATTTCCGCCAAATAAGAAACTTTAAGAAACCACTCTTGCAAAGTAGGCAAAGATTCCTTCTTCCAACATTGCCCTACTAACAACCTTGCGGCTGTAATTAAATTTAACATCAGTGTAGTCTCCTTAGTATCACAATCAATAACAATACCTAGCAAAAAAAATTGTGGGGTAAATTTTACCTTCCTTCTAAAAATTCCCACTATAAGTACTTTCTTGCCATATAAGGCAATCTCAATCATAACATATCTCCCTTGAAGATCAGATTCCACCAAACAGGCTGATAAGTTCTGCTTAACATAAATAACTACTCCCCCTTTTTTCCCAGGAGCGGGAGATACAAAATGAGATCCCAAACGAGCATTAACTAGGTATTTTTGATCTTTAAGTGTAATATGTGTTTCCTGCAAACATATAATATCATTGTTGTGTTGCTTTAAGTTATGAAAGATTTTCTTTCTCTTTTGGGGGGAGTTGAGGCCATTAGCATTCCAGGTCAGGAGCTTTACCATCTCCCTTAACCAGAAGCCTGGAGAAGACTGCTTGAAGATCTGCCATTGAAGAATGTGCTGCAGAACTCTTGGGTCTTGCTCCTCCCACAGGCAGTGAAACAATTTCTTGAAGAGATTCTTTAACTTCTTTCTTCTGTTGTTCCTTTTCCTTACGTCTATGTGCTGCACGGGTCATTCTTTGCTCTTTGATCTCTGTTTGTCGCGACCACTCCATCTGTAGCTTTCCAGCAACCATCACACCTAATCCTTCCAACTGCTGATCTGCCTCTTTATCATCCAAACCTTTCTGCATCATGAATGATGGTGAGCCTGCTTCCAGGACCGAGCTGTAAAACTCCTTTGCTTTAGTAACTGTATTAAGTCTATAACGTGTCCCCGCATGGCTCAGGACAATACCCATCGGAATCTCCCATCTAAATGGCATCATTCTTTTTTTAAGCTCATTAGCTAAAAAAGCAAAGTCTTTTCTCTTTCTTAAAATTTTAGATGGGATCTCCTTTAAAATAATAACATCTTGAGCAGCAATCTGAAATCTCTTATTATAGAAAGCTTGTATGATTTCATTACGCAGAGATCTCTTTGCAAAATAAATCACCACATCTCTTGGTAAATTTTTTTGTTTAGCGACCCAGGAATTAATTCTGTAATTTTTTTCCACTTCTCTAGATATCTCTTCTTTATTTCTATTCAAAATAGCAGCAAGGTCATTTACCACAATCTCTGTCAGGTCCTGCTGCATGTCCTCTTTCAGCCCCCTAATTCTTAAAGCATATTCCATTTCCCTATACTGAGACATAACAATATCATCTTGTGAGATTTCCATCTTTTTTTCCATGCCTTCAAACTTATCTTCCAGAATGTCAACCTTGTCTGCGACCTCTTCCACTCTAGAGTCTAGCTTCTCAACCACAGAAGCAAGTCCTGTTAATGCCATAACTATGTCTTGCCTCAGAATAGTATTGTTCTGCTCCAAAAGCTCCTTCACTTCCCCTCTGATTTGGATTTTATTCTGCTCTAAAAAGTCCTTCATTTCCCCTCTAATTTGAGATATAGCATTATATCTTTCATATCTTGTACCGTTATTGTTGGCAAAGGAGGAGAAGGTGGTGGTGTAGCTTTAGGTTGTTGTGCTGGTAAAATTGCAGGAGAAGAAGCCATCTTTGGAACTGTAGAAGCTGCTTGTCTCTTTGAAGCCATTTTTTAAAAAAACAAGAAATCTTGTTTCTTCTTTCTTCCTTCTCAAAAAAAAAGAAAAACAGTACAAAATATCCTCAGAAAGAAAAAAAAAACAAAGGAGAGTTTAGAAAAATCTCAAATCCAGCTTTTAAAAAAAGGAAAAAAGTTTAAAAGAAAGCTATATAATCCATAACGTTCCGTTTGGCTCAGTTTCTTCCGGAAGGAAAAAAAAAAAAACCTTTCAAATCACCATTTTACTTTCACTCTCCACCCAAGCAAAAAAAAAGAGAAAAAAGAATCAACCTAAACTAAAAATCAAATAAAAACCAATAAATTCAATCCTTTACCCAGCTCTGTCCGTTTTAAAAAAAACTCACCAAGTTTCTTTAAGCACGGAGGTGATAGCAGCGTTTTGCTTTGTTCCCAAAGGAACAAAGACAGCTGGGAGGCGGAGGCAACCTGAACTCTGAGGGAGCTCTCTTTTCACCCCCCAAGAAAAAAAAATCCTGGGGGGTTTAAGAGGCTCTACCTCTATTCGGGTGATTCTTTACCCCCCCCTTCGCCCAGGAGGGGGATTTCGAGCCGCGGGACAGCTGGTATCTGCTGCACTCCGCGGTTCTCACGCTCTCCCAGGAGGATGGCTAAAAGATAGCCGCCATCATCGACGCTATCTACCAGAAGAAAATCTTAACCAGTAAGAATACTTAGAATTTTGTGGGAGAAACAAATTTAAATAAGGACTGTAACAGGATCTATGACAAGGCAACCAGAATGATTGGATAGAAAATAAATATTACATTGATGTGATTATTGTTTTAGGAATATTGGGAAAATATATATTTAATTGTTATCTATCAAAACAATAAGATTGTATTGTATTAACTGTATTAATTGTATTAACTGTATTAATTGTATTAACTCAATGTTTGCAAAAGAGAATATTTTGGAGAAAAGAGGAAATCAATTAAAATCATTATGTGGATTATGGATTATAGAAATCAATTGTTAGTGATTGTTTTACAAATGTAAACCCAGACAACACACTGTTCACCAATTATTAAGTGATTTATGTTTAAAAAAGCAATAAAATATATTACAAAAAAAGAAATAATTTAGAATTTGTGGCTATAATGAGAAACCTATTATTTCTTTTAATACAGTAGAGGGAGAGAGGGAGGGAGAGAGGGAGGGAGTGAGGCTCAGATGTATTCATTCTGTGAGAGATTATTTCCTATGTACAAACTATTTGAATTACAGTCTCTCTCTCTCTCTCTCTCTCTCTCTCTCTCTCTCATTAATTAATTCTCAGAAGAGACTGGCCTGGCGAATGAATTAAACCAGAAAGCCCTGTAAATCCAAGAAAGCAAATCAGAAATCAGAACTTAAGACTTTTCAAACTTTGGTAAAAATATGGGATTTTTTTCAAAAAAAAATATTTTTATTTTTGAATTGGAGTAATCTACTTATTGCACTGGTTTAGCTCAACTTCTGTATAAGTTATTTGCTTCACAATTTGGAGCCCGCAGTAGAATACTCTGCTTAAAGTAGTACAGGGGAAATATTTCAAATATATATATCAGTGAAACTTTTGTGTGTCTTGACCCCTTCAGGCTAGAATCAATTACTTAGGAATTTTAAGGTTATAAATCCAGCATGCAAAGGCATAGTCATAAATACAATCTAGGTTCAATAGTGTTCCTACCAATAACCAAAGTTCATGGAGCAAGGCAGCATCCATCATACGAAACAAGCAAAGGTTGAAGTTTCGAAGCTTTATGACAAGGACTTGATATTGCAAGAATATGTTTCATAATAAAATACATGACATAAAAGTTTGGGGTATCTGGGAGAATTGTTCTGGTGCTAACTTGCACTTACTGCAGGTGGGACTTTAAATAAAATGAACTTTCTTTGGATTTTGGCATTTCATTAACTTTATTAAAATCCAGGGAGACTCCAAGAGCCAATTCCAATTGAAGACAAGGAGCAAGAATGCCCTAGGATCTTCAGACATGTCACTGTTACTATAGCAGAGTGATTTAATAAGTGTCACAGTAAAATCTCTTTGACTTTATAAGTTAGAAATATCTGCATACAAGAGGAAACAAAACAACAACAAAAAAACAAATCAATGTGAGAGCATCTCAGCCACATTTTCATAATTTTTAATTCAAAGCCTTGATACAGAAAATATTATAAATTTATATTCATGCAAGGTAGGAATTATATATCATTTATATTCAAATATGTGTCAGTATAATGATAGTGAAAGAGGCAGTCAGTTAGGTAGGTATTCAGTATAACTGGTGCTTCATGGAGAAACTTCAGTAAACAAATCTTTCTATTAAATCCAGGTTGGAAATCCACTGAGCACAGAGACATACTACTGAGGCAAATTTTTCAGCCCCCTGGAGGAGAAAACCACAGTCCTTTCTATCAAAGGTTAATTTCAGAACTGGCATAAATCTTGTTTTTTCCCATTAGGAAGTACCCACAGCCATGCCACTGAGAATTTTGGAATAATTACTGTTATTTCTGGTTTTATAAACTTAATTTATATGACATTGAAAGAAGAAACCCTCAAAGATATTAAGATGTTATAAAATGGTAATATTCATCTACAATAAATAAGTACTTAGAACATTATAAAGTTTGTTAGACGAACATCTTTTAAAAATTGATTTGCAATAGGTAAGTGTGATTGTGTCCCAAGGCAATAGGAAGCTTTAGAAAGATGCTCCACAACCTCACAATCAATGCCTGGATAATATAATGAGAGAAATCATCTTGCCATGCTTCAGATGCAGTAAAGACTGTAATGTCTACATGAGCATTGACAGACATAAAGATCTCCTGCCTAATGCACGGGGTTTTGTGAAGCTTCAAATGGGTGATTTAATTAGTAGGACAAGTCAATTAAATCATCCCTTCAAATCCAATCAGGTGCATCTGAAGTACTTTGGAGAGATTTGAAGGCAATTCCGAGATTCAATGAGTTGTTCAATGCCTCTGGCTTTGCAGCATTTCAGGTGCTACATGGACAAAGCTGAAGAGGCAGTTGTGACTTTGATAGCAATGTGAGTAGGCAATCAATGGATTTTATTACCCCTGCAACCTCTGATTATCAGCTTTGGTGGGATGGCTGTCCTTCTTTTGATGCTTTTCCTTTCCACAATCTGTACGGACAGATTCATTTGGAGACAAAGAGAGGAAGAGAAATGGAAGGATAATTTTATTCTGCTATTCTTTTTATCTCTAGTTGAACTGGAGTGCATTTCAGATTCAATTTCCAAAAGGAGTGTTTTTGAGCATGAGAACATGGGACTGATAACTGTTTGCAACAAATCAATGTCTTTTACTGCGATTGTATGTTTATGCTGTGGAATTCTAGAAAACACTAAACTATTTTAGATAGGTACCATATTTATCTTCGCACAAACCCCAGAGAGTTCTGGGGACTAAATCTAAAGTACAGAACAGCCATAAAATCCACTTTACAGCCTTATGTAACTTAGTGCCCAGATATCTATGGGGCCAACTATTCCTGAAGATTAAGTAGGGGAGGCTTGCTCTGGGTCTTAGATTATTAATTGCAGGGTCCTAGAAGGAGTCAAATTTCTTGACTTCTTTGGAATAATTTATCTCCTGAAATCAGAATAAGTCATAGATTTCCAAATTTTTGTGATATTATTCTACTATTTTAATATTAAATATTAATATTTGATATTTAATATTGCCATGAGAAGGAAATCTAAGTCCTGCTGGATTGGAGTGGCATATGAAGTTTTGTAAATAAATGACTAAAAAAAGAAATACTTTTCTCTTGCTTGGGTGAATTTAATTTTGTCTTTCAATCTATTTCTCTGACTTGTAGTATAGTCCTTTTTAGTTTTAAGTGCCTAATCTGCCTGCAGTTATTCAGCTCTTTAAGTATACTCTTAAGTCTGGTTCATTCATCACTCTTTGTGTTTGTGCATGTGCGTGTATTCATGTTTTCTTTCTTTCTCTTTTATCTCTGTCTTGTCTTCTATTGATTTCTTTGATGTAAATACATATTCTTGCATCAAAATGGAATATAAATTGCACTAGAAGCAGAAAGGCCCAAGTTCTACTCTACACAAAGCCACAGAAGCTCATTGTGTGACTTTAAGCCAGTGGTTTTCGAAGCTATTTGCTGGAAAAATTGTATCATCCTTTACTCACTTCTGCTATCTTTGCAAAGAAAAGAAACTATTTCATGTATTTAGTGTAATGAAAAACTTGAAGCTATCTTGATGAAGCATTGTAGAGTTAATGTTCTGTATTTGGTTTGTCATTGCTATTTTCTCATTACATTCTGTCAGAAAAATAAGGGCAGGATCTGTATACCTCCTTTTATAACCTAGATAGGTAGGTCCTATATTTGATCAAGTTTAATGTTTGAATTTGTTCATGTGGAATCTTCCATTTTGATATCTTGAATTCCAATTCAGATTACTGGATCTTGTCTGATTTTCATGCTTCTATTCTTATCATTCAGATATCAGAAAATATGCTCTTTGTTCACTAAGGTTTATTTTATTCATTTTTGGTTGCCTTCTTATTCCACCTTTATTACTTTATAAGTAACTCAAGGCAGTGAACATACATAATACCCCTTCCTCTTGCTATTTTCCCCACAACCATAAGGTTAAATAAAGAGTTGTTTGCTAGTCAAGGTAAGTTGGTTCACAGAAAGACCGCCAACGTACAGCAAAAGATATTGGATTGCTAATATGCTAATATGTCATTAAAAAACCTCTGGAGGAGGTTCTTTTCTACATTAAACTGGTCTTTGTGGTCCCTATTATTTTATAATTAAGAAATCATCAAACATACATTATAAGCCATCTTTTTTCTGAGATAAGAAAATAAAGTTTTTTAAAAAAACACATAATCTTTTATTGATGGCTTGTTTCACTGAATATTCTTCTGATGTGAGAAAAAACCCTTGAGGTCTTTTAATTAAAGGCACTATAAATAGTAATCTTTTAGTTGAAAAGTACATTTCAAATAAGAAATACAAAATAGCTCTGAAGTTTAGATGACTTAATAGTAGCCTGCATCAGACTGCATTATTTAAGGCTCCAAACAGTGCATCAGACTGCATTCTTTGAGTCTGCATTAAAATATATATTATCACAGAAAAATATATTATCTAGATCACAAAATGTATTTTATTTTCATTGGGAATCTGCATTAGTACCAAATATTGTAATATGCTACAGTTCAGAGTATTTACAAAGTAGCAAATTGTCTATATATAATTGCTACAAGCAAATTGGGTTGAGACAATGCAAGTTTTGTGATTTTGAATTGAGGCAATATTGGAATCAATGAAGGAGAATATTTGTAGCTCAGGGTTGAAATGAGGGGTCCTTGGTGCTCTCTGAGCCTGCTTGTTTTCTTGCAGATATTGGAATCAATTTACAATAGAACTTGTGATGCTGAAATAAACAGACTGAGTATTTATTTAGTTCATTTGACAAATAGAGGCATAAATCAAATCCATATGCATAGGAGATTCCAACTTGGATACTGAAAATACTTGTTTCAGATTATGCAGAGTTTTAATTGAATAAATTGGTAGTCTACCAACTCTGGATCAAAGTGTACAATATGCAGAATAAGAACAAAGTTCTGTAGACAGACATAAGTTTTCCCCTTGGATTTATAATCAGAGTCCCAACATTTATTGAATATTTAATCCAGTGGACAGCATCTGTGAAAACAAGAACTGAATATGAATATTGTAAGGTAACATCATTAATTGTATTTATATAATTTACATAAATAAAGTATAGAGGTTTGTAAGTATTGGATTAGCACAGAGAAGACCCAGCCTCAAATACTCCCTTAGTGCTGGAAAAAGTTACAGATGACTTTGGAACAATCAGCCATATTTCCTCTCTCAGCTCACCTTTCTTCACAAAATTGAAAAATTATTTAAGCCACACTGGAGGTCTTTCCCAAAAGATGAGATGGAAACCAGAAAATTAGTGAAGCAAACAATTTTATTTATTTTGCTCAATAGGCTCCGATTAGACATATCCAAAACCTGAAAAACAACAAACACAAATATAGAGGATGGAAGACAAATGCATTTGCTTGCTATGAAAGGAATAAGATGGAAAGAACTGTTAATATAATTAGCACACTGATCTTGTTTAGTAATAAACATAAATGCTTTTTTATTAACTTCATTTCAAAAAATGAAAGAAGGCACATACGACACATATAATATAAATGTATTTCTACAGTGTGCTGTATCAGTGAAATCCAGTGAAAAAGTAATTTATTCAATTACTTTTTATGTAATGGTTTGAATGAAAAAAGACCATTCATAAATAATAGGAAGCAAATCTGAATAAATCTAATAAAATACATCAGAGTAGGCTTTTAAAATATAATATGAAGTTTGACTTTCAAAACTGCCGACTGCTTGATATTCTTACCCAAACCCAATTCTATTGTAAAATTATTTCTAGAATGCAAACAAATAGGGTTTGCAGTAAAATGCTGTAGAGTGGGGTGCTGTTGTTTATATTCTAGGGCAGGACTGTCGAATGTTGACAACTTTAAGACTTTATGAATGTCAACTCACAGAATTCCCCAGCCAACACTGGGAAGTCCATAAGTCTTAACATTGCCAAGGCTGGACACCCCTGTTCTAAAGAGTCAGCCAAGATTCCTTTTCATTCAGTTCCATTTTTTCCTGGCAATTTCATGGCTCTATCAAACTCCAACTTTCTTGGCTCATTTTTTTTGCATGTATTTTGTTTCCCCACCAAATGATAGCATACAAGAAAGATTGCCAAGATCCCTTAATAAACTTCTGAAGTCAATGAATTTGACATCGCCAATACAATCCTATCTGCATTTAATTAGAACTAGATTCCACCAAGTTTAATGAGACTAAGTAAAGTAACTAAGTAATGTGTCAAGAGATTTGATGCCTGACTTTCCCATATTTAATCCAAGCATTTTAATTAGCACATTACCAAATATAAATTGCCCAGAAATTGTCACTCATATGTGACTATCATAGTTCCAGACATCTTGGATAACAGCTATCTTTTAACAAGTTATTTCAAGATAGTTCTGTATATTTTGATCTGGAATCATTTTCTCCAGGTTAATTCAGATTTCTTTTGTTTTCTCCTTCCTTATTAAGTATTTATTAATAATTATGTATTACTTCTCTTCAATTGTCTTTTTCATGTAAGTAATGTAAAATTATTCTTCTTAAGCCTCATATAACATGCTTCTCTGGTTAAATAACTATGGCAACGTATAACTGGAGAAATGGTCGGGGGCCTTCTTAGAAATAACTACTTTATGCAAGAGAATGTGACAGAGTAGATGAAGAGAAAAGAATAAAATATATAGCTGAATGTAAGGATAATTCCTGTACATGAAATCTATTTAGGTATTTTTCATATTTGTGATCAGAATGTGTTCTGATGATACTGAAATGCATTATTACTTATTTTATACACTAAAATAAATTGGTAGTTTTTAAATCTCTTTTGTATAGAGACTAATATTTTAAAATGGTCCTTAAATTTGCAAATGTAATATTATAAATACTTCTCCGAGGTACATATCTAAAATTCAATTCAATTTATACACAGGATTTCCTATCCTAATTCATATATATCAACTGACTATTCAATCTTTCTTAATTTATTGACTACACAGACAAAAGTACTGAAAGTAGGTTTTAAAGGTTAGCATTCAATTAAACCCCCTATTTTCTTTGGGTTCTTTGTCCAAAATCTGCTGTCAACTGCTGAAATTATTGACTCTACTAATGGTTAGAAATATCTCAAGAGAATTTGGTATATGTCTTTTGCATATAAAACATCAGTTGGGAAAGCATTTTTCTCTAATGGTAGTTGATGCAGCTTTTTCTTTTTCTTTTAGTTAAAACAACCAACAATCTAATAAAGAAATATACAGGATTTCTTCCTAGCATGAGGTTTCTTCCAATCTTGCAACTCTTCTGACTATACAGCATGATGATCACCAGACTAATATTTTATGGTAATGTGATCTTTTCTAGAGAGAAACTATGAGATTTGATTAGACCATATATGTAAAATATGTGATGATAATGATGAAGCTGATGTTTTATTCAGTTTTTATTTATTTTAGATTAAAGGACAGAATGACAAATCCTGCATAAAAACATCTAGGGTAAGGTGACTTCTTGCCTACCTGCCTACCTGCACAACATTATAGACAGATATATTCATAAGATGTACAGCAAGCATACCATTAGGCTGAGCCAATAAACCATGGTTTTCTTTCTTTCATTTCTCCATTCCAATTGTCCATTAGGGTTGAAATAACTAATCTAATCTAATCTAATCTAATCTAATCTAATCTAATAATAATCTTCTAATATACCCACACATACACACATGATATTAATTATAGTTAAATTTTACAATTCCAAAATAGAAGATGCATGTTTTTGGTGCTCAATTATCATATCTAAAAAAACCCAATTTTATTATTCAGTTAAAATCAGACAGCTTGTACATTTATCCTAATTAGGAAGCTGGCAGATTGCTCTTATACTTGCTTCATTGCAAGTAAACAGCATTCATTCATCCAGAGTCTGCCATTTCATACAACCTTTTTTTTTTTTTTTAAAAAAAAAACCACCTGGCTGGTTATTTTGGGACATTTACTACATATTGTTCCACTCCAAACAGATTTTGTATGTACCAGGTAATTATTTTGAATTTTAAACTGTTATTTTCCTAAGTGTTGTAATTATAGTATCTCCATTAATGTCAACAATGCTTGGCTGCTGGGATGTTTAAAAGGTGCATAAATACATTTAAATACCCCCAGATGGAATATAACTACAAATATTCCAGGCAAAAGCTTGAGAAGGATCATAAATGTCCTCAGTTCACAGAAAAGGCAGAGTAGCAGAGTCAGCATTTAGAAAGTGATTTTATTTCCCATGCACATGAAATCAGGAAGATCTCACCAAAGCTTTCACTTAACTGCCTTACCAACAATTTTTCAAGGGCATGTCAGCTTGACATTCCTTTGTCTCATGCCTAGCCTATTACTAAGACCATCTGACTTGACATTTAACAGAACTTTGTTCTGTTCTGGCTTTTTCCTTTATCAGTTACTGCTGCCTGTTTATCTCTTGAAGACCCAACTAGCCAACAGTTAAGGGATGCTGAGGGTTGTAGGATAGCAATACTTGAAAAGCTACATTTTATTTATTATGTCATAGAAATAAATACTGTTAGCTAACATGATATAAAATCAATGCAAACTAAATTAGCAGCAATTATCTTGTCCATTGCACAAACAAAAATATATGATATCATCCAAACAGTAAAATAATGGGAATGGGCTGGTCACATAGCAAGAAGAACTGATGGCAGGTGGACCAAGGCAGTCATAGAATGGATCCCACTTGATAAAAAGCATCCACAAAAGAGCCCTAAAACAAGATGGATTGATCACATCAGCAAGTATTGTGGGCCCAATTGACCAAAAAATGCTCAGGACCATGGTTGGAAACATGCAGAAGAGGCCCTCATCCTGCAGTTGATAGACAATGCCTAAAATGATGATCTTGCCCATTGATAATTCTGAAATAAGTAAGATTTAAAGAAACATCAGGTTCAGGAACAGGACTGCTCTGTTAGCTTTGTTTCAAATATTGAGCATACCATTGGACTGGGCATGGGATATTAATAAATGATGGAATAAAACAAGTCTTTGTATGAGTATCTTTATACACATGCCAGGGAGTTTTGTTGCTGGGATAAAAAGTAGCTCAGCCTAGATGTTGAAACCATGGTAAGGAAATCTTTCAAAAAGATTTGGCCTTGCTATAAGACTGTCTGGAGACTGACTTCTACAGTTTTCAAGATTATAGATTCACCCCTAATTGGTTGTGAAATGGCTTTCTGAATTTTGTAATGTTCTTACTTCGTGACTTTGCCATCTCTATGGGATGTGGCACACATCTGCTTTCATAAGGATTGAAACCCTTCTAAGAAATGAATTTCAAATTATTTCCATAATTGTGGTTAGAGTTTGAGGCTGGAGATCACTTCATCCATTATCAAGTACAGAGAAGAGCAACAAAGATGATTAGGGGACTGGAGGCTAAAGCATATAAGGAACAGCTGCTGGAATTGGGTATATCTAGTTTAATGAAGAGAAGAACGAGGGGGGACATGATAGCAGTGTTCCAGTATCTCAGGGGATGCCACAAAGAAGAGAGAATCAAGCTATTTTCCAAAGCTCCTGAGGGCAGGACAAGAAGCAACGGATGGAAACTAATCAAGGACAGAAGCAACCTAGAACTAAGGAGAAATTTCCTGACAGTTAGAACAATTAACTAGTGGAACAACGTGCCTCAAGAAGTGGTAAATGCTCCAACACTGGAAGTTTTTAAGAAGAGATTGGGCAGCCATTTGTCCAAAATGGTATAAGTTTCCTGCCTGAGCAGGGAGTTGGACTAGATGACCTCCAAGCTCCCTTCCAACTTTATTATTATTATTATTATTATTATTATTATTATTATTATTATTATTATTATTATTATTATTATTATTATTATTATTATCGATCATCACACAGTCAGCCAGATGTTCAGACTGGATTTGGCATTTTGTCTACCTATCGAGTCCTTACCCAGGAGCTGGGATAGGCAGGTGTGGATGTTTGATGGTATTACAGATATCGTCGCAGGATGGAAGCAGTTCCTAATAAGGCCGCCTTTTGCAATTGACTAATAGCGAATTTGTCAATGCCAATTGTGTTCAAGTGGTGCTCCATTTTGGGGGGGATTGAACCCAAGGAGCCTATGACTATTGGTACTACCCTTGCTTGCTTTTGCCACAGTCTTTCTATTTCTATTTGTAGGTCTTTGTATTTTGTTATCTTCTCCAGTTCTTTCTCGTCTATTCTGTTATCTCCAGGCACTGCCACGTCCACTATCCAGACTTTTTTGTCTTTCTTATCGACAATTGTTAAGTCTGGGGTGTTATGTTGCAGGTGCTTGTCTGTTTGAATTCTGAAGTCCCAGATTATTATTATATATGGATCATCGCACAGTCAGCCAGATGTTCAGACTGGATTTGGCATTTTGTCTACCTATCGAGTCCTTACCCAGGACCTGGGATAGGCAGATGTGGATGTTTGATGGTATTACAGATATCGTCGCAGGATGGAAGCAGTTCCTAGTAAGGCCGCCTTTTGCAATTGACTAATAGCGAATTTGTCAATGCCAATGGTGTTCAAGTGGTGCTCCAGTTGTTTTGGGATTGCACCCAAGGCGCCTATGACTATTGGTACTACCCTTGCTTGCTTTTGCCACAGTCTTTCTATTTCTATTTGTAGGTCTTGTATTTTGTTATCTTCTCCAGTTCTTTCTCTTCTATTCTGCTATCTCCAGGCACTGCCACGTCCACTATCCAGACTTTTTTGTCTTTCTTATCGACAATTGTTAAGTCTGGGGTGTTATGTTGCAGGTGCTTGTCTGTTTGAATTCTGAAGTCCCAGAGCAGTTTAATTTTATCATTTTCTATGACTTTCTCTATTTTATGATCCCACCAGTTTATTATTATTATTATGATGATGATGATGATGTTTGATTTTCTGACCTACTCAAGAATCAGCTATTCTCAATCAGAGAAAGAATGGGAAAAGATGACTTGTTTTACCTGTTTCTTGGTACACTTGCTTTACTCCACACATTCCTTTGAGCCTGAGTTCAGTCTTAAGGAAGTCAATCTTATGGTTTAATGTGATGGGGAACCTTGCCTGAATCTCTCATCATGATCCTTGGATGATGCTACTCTGACTCAACATGGGTTTTTTTAGCTTTCTTCCTAGATGATTTGTCTTTTCATTGTAAAATCAGGCCCAGCCTTGCTGAACAGAATTAAATATTAACGTTAGTGGGGGAAGCATTTTATTACTGCAAATCTCTGGTTTGATACAGGTTGTAGCCAGGAGAATTGATTGAGCCATGTTTTCTGAATGGCTGCTACATGTTGAAGGCATCAATAATGATCTCACTCAGTGAAAAAAGAAAGCAGGGATGCATCAGAACATTATTTGCTGGATTTTTAGGAATGTTGTACTTTTGAACGTGTTCTGCTTGTCATATTAGTGCAAAGAAATAGCAGCTGAATTGTTTCATTCAGAAACATTAATTATTTTGTTTTTCCAATCAAAGGAAGCTTTTATAGGTGAATTGATTGGTCTGAAAGGTTTTTACTATCTTCAGCTTTTAATTACTCTTCAAAGGTTAGTTGTTGTTGAATGTAGATCTCCATCTACCCATATTTAATATAAATTAAAAATTATGGGAAATTATTTTTAACTGTCTCGCAAATGCTAAATAAGGCTACTATTTTTTCTCCTACTGCTTTGAATAACAAAGTAATATTATTCAAAGTATCAGCAAACTGATTTAAGAATTTATATATCAGTAATAATATAATAATATGTAGCTTTTGAGAATTTTTTCTTTGCCTTGAGTAAAGAAGTAGTTAAGTTTGAACTTCATTAAATACAAAAAAGGAGAATAATTGAAATTTTAAATTATTGGGCAACAATTATTGGTGTCCCAAGGAAAAAATAATTAACACCTATGTTATTTAGTGAAAAGTAGCACAATATTATTTTAGAGTGCAAACAGATGAAATTGCATAAAATTAATCCATTTAGCACCGTATTTTCTAGTGAGAGGCAATAGCAGCAGATTTTTAGATGGATATGATTGTCAGCCTTTTAAGTCAGGACTGTTTAGCAATGACTTGAGAAGATGCACAGGTGACAAATGTACTGTATAACAAGCTGTGCTGGGACAAGGAGGTAGGTGTCACCTGAATGAATGCATGATTTAATATGATTACTAACTTTACATCTGGATTCTCATTGTTAAAACTAGCCATGGTTTGCTCAGTCACATGAAGGAACAACCATCATGCTTGCTTGATTTATCAACCACAATTGGAACTTAACTTATGAAATCCTAGTAAATTTAATAAATGCTTCACCAGTCCCATGGATGACTATAGCGGTCCAGGAAATGTTTCAGCAGTCACTCTGACTTTACATTCATCTCCTAAGCAGAATAAGGCAATGTTCTTAGAGAATGAAAATTAGATTCTCCATGTTACATGCTGAGGAGATGATTATCTTACTGAGATCCATTTTAACCAGTAGAAGGTTGATGATAGCTAGGTCAGCATCATGGAGAGAGAAGCCAATTTTCAAAGGCATCTGTGGAAAAGATGTTGACCCTATGTTCATATGTGAAATATTCCTCAGCACAAGTCTCTGCTGTAGAAACATGACAGGTTAGTGGCTGCTGCTGGATTGGGAAGGAAGGAGAGATTGTGAAAACAGCTGGAGAATTGTCGTGAAATGTTGAAAATGAACATCACATCATGGCAGTAGCAGCCAGTAGCACTATAGCAGCCACATCTTTACTAAATTTCATTCATTTGGGAGTCATGGGTCCCAGATTTTGGACACTTTCTGTAAGTTATCCCACTTAAGGTATCTTGGTTCAAAAATTGTCTTATGATGCACACTTCACAAAGTTAAAAATCATGACAATGAGAGTTTTAGTAGCATATAGATAGATACTGAGATCTCCTGTCTGTGGTCCTCTTAAATGCCATTTGGGCAAAGCTCTTCTTGGTCTAGTGACAAAAAAAAAATAAGTTTTTATTTAACAAAATGTTTTTACTAGAAAAACCAAAAAATAAAAAAGGGAAGAATGTTAATCAGTTATTTAAAACTGGTTTTCATAGAAAAGTGAACTTAGGAGCAGGGAAGTAGAAGTACATCTGAGGAATCCATTTAGCATAAATAAATTATGAAAGTCCACTAAGATAAAAGTTGTTAAATGTATAAACTAAAACAAATATACCACTGTGGGCCTTTTCAAAAAAAATTCTAAAGTGCTCTTAGTAATAAAAAAAGGAAGTTTTACACTTTTGTCCTCTTGACAGTTACTCAGAATTTAAACGATTTTAGTTACTTTATGATACAATTTGACACATGGGAGATAATCTTCACCTTTCAAATGCAATTAACACTTTCTGAGTGAGCACTGCAGAGTGTGAAATGGGATTTAGCAAAACAAATGAGATTTTTTTTAAATACCTAAAGAGCTATTGAATTAAGAATAAACTCAATACTGATCTCATTATATGTGCTTCAGCTGAATCTTCAGCTTTCCATATAGCTGCCAGAACCTTGATCAAATGCAGTAGAGTTTTAAAATCAAGACTTGGTCAAACTAATACTAACCATGGCAGCAAAAAAGCCACTGCTCCTGAGTGTTGATTTAGAAGGAATGCATGGAGTTTTAAGCTAGGTTTACCAGACTTCCAGCAAAAGAAGGACATGTCATGTCCTTGTAGGAAGTCAGGATCCCCTTCCTAGAAAAGGAAATATTTGGGGGGGATATTTAAAAAGGCAGAATATTATATTTCTCCAAAATAATAATAGAAAATCTTAGGCAGAACCTCCCCCCCCCAAAGTCTCTCTGCCCCAAGTAGAAACCAGCTTTTAGAAATTCAGATTTGGTGATTCAGGAAGACTGGGGCCAGCAATCATAGAGCTGATTGGATTAGAAAGACAAAGACCCCTAAAATCTACACCCCCCACCCAAAATCTAAAGAGGTCACAATAGGATTAACCCACCACCATTAGAATACCAAAAGGGCAGACTGAAGCTCAGGTCAAAGTTCATTGCACAGGAACAGGAAGAACCGCAAATACAAAATCACAGGAACAAGAATAACTCCAAACACAAAAGCCTAAAAAGGTATAAAAACCCATCACTCCCAGCCCCATTTTGTTAGCTTTCCCAGAACTGCATGCTGTTGTTGTTCTGTTCTTCAATAAACTGAACCTCTTTTCTTAAGCAGCCTCCATTTTGTTTATTCCTGGTTTGGACTGACCCTGAAAGTTTTTCTTTCAACATCCTTTATCCAGCATAGCATTGTCTGTTTTTTTTTTTGTATATTTAACAACTATCTCTTTCTGAGCAGCTTTTCTCTGAGATGCAACACTTCCTTAAAAAATGTTAAGGCAAGTTAACAAGCTGCACCTGAAGTTGACAAGACCTTAATCAGTTACATCCTGAAGGTCTTTGCCTCCTAACCTCATATGGGCTTGCAGCTGTGAGCGCCCTAGGCAAAAAGCCATTGCTAATATATTCCTCTCAGTCTGTATTCCCCATTATGTGTCTGTTTAGTTACTTGTAAACCCTTCCACTTCAATGACCAGAAATACACATATTTAACAGTGTATCCTCCTTGGAATTAATGTGAAGCAATGAAATTGCCAGCTGTAATTTGCTTTGAGATAGATTAATTTTTGCACAAATTTCTGTACAAATTTCTCCTACATATTTCCCCACATAGGGATCACAAGAATACTTAAATTAGAATATTTACTGTATGACCAAAATTATGTATCAAGCCATTTAACTTAATATACAGTATGTCTTATTCTGTTTGGAAATGCGTAAAATAAGTTAAAATGTTAAAAATAAACAGTCCTATTTTTAGGAAGTCAATCTAGTGTTGTGTCCAGATCATAATGAGTAAGTTTTTCATTTGCATCTGCATTGGACAAACTTCACCTGAAATCTTACTTCTCCTTTTTTTTTGCTACATTTAAGAAAAGCTTTGATAATCCAGAGCAGTGTTTCTTAACATTAGCAACTTTAAGACATATGAAAATTTCTGATTTGACATGCACATGTTTTAAAGTTGCCAAAACTGAGAAAACATGACCTAAAGTGTACCCAAAGTAAGAATACAGACCTTTTACAGTAAATAGTTTTAAAAGTTCAGTATAGGACTAATGGTAGAACAGATTATTTTGAAAGTAATAAGTTCTTCTTGAAAATACGTAATAAGAATTCTAACATCCTGCCTGAGTGCTGCATTGAGCAAGGAATGGAACCAGTTGCAAGATCAGTTCTATCATTAGAGACAATATTCCATTAGATTCAGGCAACAGATGCTGAAAGAGATGACATCCCTTAATCTTATCTTATTAAACAACTTGCTCTTTGACAGTGAAAGCATCCTGCTTATTAAGGTGTGATGGAAGACATCATCCCACCACTAAAAGTCAGCTGTCAATCCAATCACCTTCTGCATAGGGGAAGAGGCATCACCTTGTCCTGGCTAACTGAATAAATACTTGCATCTGTGATATTGCACCTGAGCTCACCAACAAACATCTGAGCTGCGGAATGGATTCATAGAAAGGAGTTTTGTCCACTTAGTCAAACCTCATCTTTCAGTTTTGATACTCTGCTAAAGCAACACTCTTAATTTATATTCCAATTAATAAGAATGAGCAATAAGAACAATTTCAAATGTAGACCAGTTCTGCAAAATATGCACAATCTCAATTTTAAATCTGTTCCCATTAATCCTAATAGGCACTTGTCATGAGGAATGTTGTTACATAAATACTATAAAAATAATAAATAGGCTGTTAATTTTTGAGTGTTGTCAACTTTTAAAATGCATTTGACTTTTCTAACTTGCACATTTCAGTACGTAGGTTTTAAAAAAAAAGATTACAGTGGTAAAAGCATAAAATACATAATAATAGAGTTACCAGACTTACTTTGATTATAATTTTTTTTCCCTATGTATATCAGTGCCTGTACATCTTAAGACTAACAATATGATTCCTTTTTATAATTTTACAATAATCTTTAGACAAACACATACAATATTGACATAACCTTTCTTTTATTATAGCACTGCACAAATAGCTTTCATTTTTTCCCCATTTTGGTGCACACTGAGGAAATGTGTTGTACTTTAAGTATTTGATATGTACAAGAAAAAATTGTCTAGATCAGGATGACTCTTTAATTGTTTTGAGATTTCAAATGTTAAACTTCTCATTTAAAAGACTAATTTAAGAAGTGCTGATTCTCTCAACATGACACTTTGACGAAAATAAACAGAAGTTGCCTTTGAACTAGGTGTATCTCCACAGGAACCTCACAAATACGAGGATTTCAAAGGAATATATTCATAGAAATAGAAGATCTCTTGTTTATTGCAGTGGTTTCTTTGTTCATCAGGGGTCTAATGCAATAGCATGAGAAGATATTGTTCCCCATAAATTATGGGATGAATATAAAAGCTAGACAAGTAAGGGCCTTCATTTGAATTCAAAAAGGCTTCTTCATGCATTAGGAATTGTGGTATTATCTCTTAGCCAAGATTAAATGCAGTCTTTTTTTAAAGTTATTGTTAAGAAGGCATAGATGAGTTTTAAATCATAATTCCTTAATTCTTTGCCTTCTTCCTTATTGTGATTTGCAACAAGAGGGGGGAAAGGGTTTGTCTAAAATGGCTCACAACATTATCACATCTACCACATGATATAATAATCTTACTTTTGAGCTAAGGTGGATGAGCATTCACGATTCATCTTCAAGATTTAAATATAATTAAAATTGTTTTTAAAAGCCTACCAAGCGGTAGGGAAAAATATCACATGTTGTTTATGGCATAAAATGCAATTATTATTTCATCTCGACTTCCAACTGACTGAGAGTTGGCTGTGCATGATCATAGTTTTATGGTTAGTGGCAGAGATTGGAACACCAGTTCAATTTTGACTTAAGTATATGGACATGATTCTGAATAGGGCTTGTCTCTTAGGGCAAAGGTTTCCTTCAATTTATCTTTAAGGAATAACTCTGAGAAAAGTCATTGTACATCTAAGCAAGGTAAGATATTGACATTCAATTTCCTCTCAAAAATCCCAATTTACGTTTGCAGAATTTTTGTGTTCTTCTCCTATTTATGCATCACTTTTTGAAAATCTACCTACATATATTAAATTTCAGTTGCAGAATTTTCTTGCTTGTAAGAACCTTTTGGTCCTTCCTAGGATACGTTGCAGCCAGAGAAGTATATAGTCTTTACACAAATCCATGTAAAATTCACAGTGAAGCAATACATGTTAGACAGTTCTATTTCCCCAAAGTCACTGGAGAGATCTCTTTTGTTGGTGAGGTTTCTGGGGAATCTGCCCTGTAATAAAGTTGACGGGACCATATTGTGCCTAGCTCAAAAGACTTCTTCCTAAACCTTGGGGAAGCTAACTTGCATAAAAAGCTTTCAGATTACCAATTGTCTTTTGTATTTAGGGCTCTGTTATTCGAAAAGAACTAACTTTGGTTTGGTATTCAGTGCCATTCAATATTCGGACTAATTTTTTCCCTGGTCAAAATTCATGTTGACTTCCTAGCCCTTCAATCTCTGTGGGTAGTTTCTTAGCTTGTAGTTCATTAGTTTATGGTAATGAATTTAGTGAACTTGCAATTCACAATGAAGCAGTGATAAGTAGTTTTGCTTTCTGAGGCTCAAGAATGCATAAGAATGGACAGTGGATTTGAGTAGTGAAGATTAATCATAAGGAGAAAGGTCATTAAAAACATTGAAAAGATCATGAAGGCTAATAGGATTTATAATGATAACAAGCATCAAAAGTTTTATATTATATGGATGCAGAAAACTGGACATTTAGGAAGAGGAGATAAAAGAAGAGATAGACCTTCAAATTATGAAATTGGAAACAGGTTGCTAAAAGTACCATGAACTGCAAGAAAAATCAACTGATCAGGCTTGGATGAAATAAAGACTCCTGTCTCAAGAGACCAGTCAGATATGAACTGCAAAAAAATTACTAGGCTTGGGAAAAGTGAGAGAAACCAAAGACAATGATGGCAAGGAAATTATAGAAACATCCTTCAAACAGTAACAAATGATCACTAGCTGCAGGTTTTGATGATAAGCATTTAATAATTCTGAGACATTTGATGACATATGATTAATCTACTTTGAACACTTCATTTCTTTGAGTAGGTTTGATAACAAATGTATCTCTTTTGGAAAACTCATGATATAGATATTTTTTTGGGTGGTGGTGATTAAATCCTCTGGAAATTATTAGAAAAAGTTGGTCAGAACCAAAAATAAGATGCATACTGTTTGGATTGCTTCACCAATTATGCTTTTGATGAAAGTTGCCCTGTTAGGGTACCCTCAATAGTGTATTTGAGGCAAATACAACATATAACCAGCTCTATATTGATTGGCAATTTCTAATTTTGTGATTAATGAAAATGTACCATAGCTGTGATATCTATTATATAATAATAATAATAATAATAATAATAATAATAATAATAATAATAGTAATAATAATAGTAGTAGTAGTAGTAGTAGTTGTAGTAGTAGTAGTAGTAAAGTTGGAAGGGACTTTGGAGCTCATCTAGTCCAACCCTTTGCTCAGGCAGGAAACCCTATACCATTTCGGACAAATGGCTGTCCAGTCTTTTCTTAAAAACTTCCAGTGTTGGAGCATTCACCACTTCTGGAGGTAGGTTGTTCCACTGGTTAATTGTTCTAACTGTCAGGAAGTTTCTCCTTAGTTCTAGGTTGCTTCTCTCCTTGATTAGTTTCCACCTGTTGCTTCTTGTCCTGCCTTCAGGTGCTTTGGAAAATAGCTTGACTCCCTCTTCTTTGTGGCATGATGCATTAGTCTTTAAATTATTTGAGTCTGCATATATAGTTGCACATAGTCTAGCTTTAAAATTGTTTAAGAAAGTGTTCTATATTACTGGCTATTTCCATATTTTACCAAAGTGTTCTACCCAATTTTTTCATGCAGCTTTTTTAATGCATAAGAAAATCTGATTTATATAGCCAGCTTGAATTTTTTAATAGCCAAGCATGTTTAATTCTCTCTCTTTGGTAATGTGTTTTGCTACACAACACCTTCTAAAAATGTGCATAAACCTGAATATTGAATACAGTATGTTAATTACATCTTGAAACTCTTCAAAATGTTGTATGGACATGCGTCATCTCTTTAATTCCTTTCTCAACAGCTCACTATTTAATTAAATTTACTTTCTGCTAATGCATTTTACATTTTTGTGGCCAATGTGTTACTGAAAGTTTTATTAAGTAACTCAGTAAACCCAGTTACATGCTAAGATTTAAGTCTCATTAATTTTTATTTGCTGCTTTGTCTCACTTTATACCACATCTTAAATTTATGTTATTTTCAAAAAGAAGTTGTTGAAGTTCTCCTATCCTTTCCTCTTCATTCTGTTCCCACTATTTGAAAGGTCAGCCTGTAACCTGGGAAAAATAGAAGATGAGGTCTTATGCTTAGCCTAAAAGCCTACTTATCCTGTTGACCACAACAGATGTTTCTCATCATAGGCATCCAAGAAGGAAGGAGAGAGGCAAGATGTTGATAGTGCATGACAGCTTCATTATCAAATTCTGTGACTTAGTACAGGGGTCCTCAACTTTAAGACTTGTGGCTTAAGGGATGGCTGAGGAATTCTGGGAGTTGAAGTCCACAAGTCTTAAAGTTGCCAAGGTTGAGGACCCCTGACTTAGTACTTGCATCAGACATCAGCATGCACTACAAAATGGTAGCATTGGTTCAGGTTTGCTATAAACTCTGCTGCTTCTTCTGCTCTGGCATTGATAGCTGTACAATTCTAGATTGAAAGATAGTACTTCCAAACCCAAGATAATATCTACAGATATGATTCCAAGGTTAAGGGATCTCAGAGTCAAGGAGTCTACTGGGGCCCATACACATTGTTTAGGTGTTCCAGATTTCTATGTGTTTCCATCCATCTTTTTTTCTTCCTTCTCTGGTTTCTTTTCCTGTTTCTCTATCCGTTATTTATCATTCATTTTTCTCTCTCAGTGCTTTGCCAGGCAACAGGATATTCACTTTCTTTTCTCTTTCTTTCTTTATAACATTTAAAAGCTCTAGAATTCATAGAATATCCAAAACTGTATCGGGCACATCCATTGGTTCAGTAGGATTATTTGCGGAATCAAAGCAGGTGAAACATAATTATCTTGCTTTCCCCATTCACCATCTTTCTGGAAAATGACATCAAAAACTAGGTCTATATGAAACTACCCTCTACCCTGCAAAATATTTCCACATTCCCTGAAATATAGTTAAATTAAAAGCTTTAATAAATAATATAAAGATTCATAGGGTCCTTAACATGTTTACATTTTGTCCATAATTTTAATTACACTACCAGACTCATGAAGCCAATGGGAGGGTAGGGCAGAAGAACAAATTATGACTGATACATCAACCCCCAGTTCTTACCATTATTCTTTCTCAGAATAAAAATACTACCTAGTAAAGCCTTGTGGATAAATCAAAATGATAGAAGGAACTACTTGCATGAATAAATGTTTCACCGTGTGAACGAAGGTTGCCAATTTATCTGTTGAAGGAAAACATTCAAGAACAAAAGAAAAGTTTCCTAATTATTCAAGCATGATATATAATATAAATGGAAAAAGTATTTGATCAAAACCGAATTAACTTGTCATATAATTCTTCCTTTAGTGTGTTCTCATTATTAACAATAGATCAACTGTTCTGTTTGCAATCAGAAAATTGTTTTCTTAGGAGACCTTTATGTCTGATTTATTCAAATGATACCAACAGTAGTTATACTGCTATAGATTCCAATGGTAATATAATTTAATGTAGTGATATGTAAGAATGTGTGGAAGACATAAGAAAGATCTTAATCATCTAGATGAAATTAGTTCTCCACAATCTGACACATTACAGATGTGCTGCAATTGTAACTCCTCCAGAACTTTTGAACATGCATCTGAAAATGAATTTTCTCAGCAAAATTGGTTGTTAGGAATAGGGTTTGATTCAACTTGATTCACACGGCAAATTTAAACTTCTGGACCATTTGCATTGGACCTAACTCTAATTGATCTTGTATAGTCCTTGAGAATTTTGGGAAAATTCTTGATCAATTTCTAGAACTTATTCAATCTTTGATTTTATCATTATTTTAATCAATATAATATAGTTAGAAAGCATCCTAGGTATAATTAAATGTGATATATATATATCACATTTATATATATATATATATATATATATATATATATATATATATATATATATATATATATATATATATAGGTCTTTGGTTGTTCGGGTTATCTCCCACGTAAAATAGGAAGTGTCTTGGTGACGTTTCAACGAAGTCGAAGCACGAAGCTGAAAACACCAGCCTGAAGATGACGAATGGGACTTCATTGAAACGTCGCCAAGATACTTCCAATTTTACACGGGAGAAAACCTGAATAACTAAAGACCTACCTACCTACCTACCTACATACACACATACATATAAACAAATAAAAGAAAAAATGAACACCATGATATAATAAACCAGCCTGTTTAATATAAACAAGCCTGTGGTTAAAAAGAGTTACTAAGCTTTCGTCCGGCCAAAAAACTGCCGGCATCATCAGAGTTAGAATAGCAGGAGATTGGGAAGGCAGCTCATATAGCCTCCTGTCTCTGTGCCTGGCTCCTTGAGTGCGTCATCAGCCCGTTGATTGTGTTAATCCTTATTGCACCAAGTTGTTCCGCATCAGGCAAACTGTTTTTGACTCCACTGGTTGTTTTTTGATCCTCAAGTGCTCTTTTTGAGCATGTGCAAGCACTCAGAGGGCAGCTGTCAATCTGTCACTGTGCCCAGTCCCCCTCCCTCCCAGGGCCATTATCCTCCCCCACCCCCAAGGCCGTTGTCGTAATTCCTCCACCCCAGTCCTGCAACAAGGAGCTGTTCTGGCATTCCTGCTCTCTGTCTTCCCCCTCCCTCCCCCTCCTTCCAGATCGCCTGGCTTAAGCCCATTTGGTCCATCATCTCGGTCCATGTGAGTCGTGGTCATCCCATCTATAGAGCCATCTTCCCAATTATGTGAAATGCTGTCATCTTCTTCCTTGGAGATCATGCCTGTCTCATCCATCAGGGTTGACAGCCGCCCTCCAAGTGCTTGCACATGCTTCAAAAGAGCACTTGAGGATCGTAAAACAACCAGTGGAGTCAGAGACAGTTTGCCTGATGCAGAACAACTCGGTGTGAAATCTTTCATAGTCACATTGTTTGGTATTGCTCAGATACATTCATTTAAATTATATTCATTGATAGCTGGTTGTGTGTAACTGTTCCATCGTAAACTGAATGTGTGCAGCTGCTCCATCCTCTGCAGGGGTGATTGTTTTGTTCCCACTAATTTGTGTACTGCACATATGAGAGGTCAAGAAAAATTATAGCATCTGAAATATTGGCTTCAAGATGAGCTGCCATTCTGCTGCTATGTACAGAGTGGACAGAGAAATATACCATGGTTTGGTTTGACAATCTTCCTGCATGCATTTCTGTGTGTATGCCTATGGCTCATAGACCTTACTGCTTACTGATGAACCAGAAAGAGACTAAAATAAAATCTGAGGATGGAGACAAGTTACTTCTCTCACATATGATCCATAAGGGTAGGTTTACTCTCATTCATTGTCTGTTGCAGGCCTGAATTCATCTATCAATTGTACAGTATATAATTGAATAGATAAAATTCAAGCACGAGAAAAAAAAGATTCGATCTGCTACATCTAGATTTTGATCCAGTAATATCTTTTACTTACATACTACAGTAAAAGAACAATAATTTCACTTAGACCAGCATTTATGAAATGCTGCATTTTTTTTCACAAACTAACAGATTGCACCAAAAAATAATAACCAAATTCAACTCCAGTGCAGTTTCAGAATAAATTCAAACCAAATCATGACTATACAATGAAACAACCAAGCAAAAATAGTTTTTGCACTGTAAAGGGCTCTAATGCTTGGCATGAGAGGAAGCAGGCAACAGAACTTCTCCCATCCCCCTCTCCATAATACTTTGAAAAGAGGCTCCAAATTATTTATTTATTACATTTATATCCAACCCTTCCCTCCAAGAGCTCAAAGGTGGTTTACATTGTTTCCCCACAATAACCCTCTGCCAGGTAATTTGATCTGAAAGATACTGACTGGTCCGAAGTTATTCATTAAGTTTCTATTGTTAAGAATGGATTTGAATTTATTCTCCTTGCTTTTAAGTTCAACACCCTAGCCAGTATACCACATTAATAGCAATATAATTTTGACTCAGCTGCCCGAGAGAGCAAGTGCTGTGTCATCCTAAGCACTTTTTGCAGTTTAAGTCTGAAAAATATTTATATTTCTGCTGATCTCAGTCTCTGTCTATATGGCAGATCCATATCCATAGAGGAGATAAAAATATATATCTGAGTTGCAAAACATAAACTTCAATGGATGGCTTCTTCAACTGAAGTCAGAAAGCCTCATTATCAGTCCTAGAAAGCATAGTTCCATTTCCCCGGAGAACTGTTCGTTTAGTGAGATTGTATTTCTCCTGCTGTGTCAGGAGAAATGAGAACTCCAAACTGGAAACTCCAAACTATCTTAGTAGTATTGATGTTTTCTTTGAGCCATCACTTTCAGCACAGGTTCTGCAGACAGAACTCAAGATAGTGGTCTGTCCTCCTGTTAATCCTCACAACCATTCTTCTTGTGAGGTAAGCTAGCTAAGACTAGCCTAACATCACTCACTGAGCTTCTGTGGCTAAGGGTGCAGAAGAACATGTCTCTTCATTATATTAGAACTGTGTGAAGTTTGTAGGCATGATTCAGTCTGAAGGACATTCAACTGAATTTGTGAAAACCATTTGAAGCACTGAATAGAATCAATACCTCTGAATCACTCCCCAAGATCCAGTTTTAGGATCTTCTGCTTTTGCAGATTCTCTAACACTGTTGCAATTTTCTTTTTTTACAGATAAAAACTTAATACACATCCTAACAGCTGAACTAATCTAGAAAAGCCAATGGTCAGAACAATTCAGAGCATCCTCAATCTGTAACATGAACTTCCTTTTAAAATATCTTTTGCTTAATTTTATTTTGCAAAGTAGGACAGATTTTATATTGTTTCAGCAGGATATTCTAAGCCAGTGATGGTGAACCTTTTAGAGACCGAGTGCCCAAACTGCAATGCAAAACCCACTTATTTATTGCTGGGTGCCAGGTGGGCGTGGCCCACTGGGTGAATGTGGCTGTGGTGGTCATGGCAGATGGTGGGCATGATCAACTCAATGTTGTTCATGGGGAGGGACGCCTATGGGGGCCAGGCAGAGTTGGGGGAAATCCAGGGGGTCTCTGGGAGGTGGGGTGGTGGGCAGGAGGCTCATCCTTTGGGGTGAGGCAAGGCAAGGTGAGGCAGGGCGGGGGTGCCATTGTCTTAAGGCAAGGTGAGGCAGGGGCTGGGGCGGCTGCTACCTGACACCATCAGCCCCTGCACACATAGGCCAGTGAGCGCATGGGTGCTGGGATACATCTGGCCATGTGGGACCTCAGCAAGTTAGTGGGCAGCTGGTTGAAGAGGGATGGTTGCCATCTCAGGGCATGGTGCGGGTGACCACAGAGAGGGCTCTGAGTGCCACCTCTGGCACACGTGCCATAGGTTCACCACCACTGTTCCAAGCTCTATGTGAGACAGTTTTGGGCCTATTGTGCTAGCTCTATTATTCTCAAGGTGAAATCTTTTTTCAATTCAATCTCAACTCCTATTAATCTCTGGAAATGTTTGTTGGCAAAAATATGGAATTAATTGGTCAGTGCTTTTTCCTTTAGCTTAGTCTATAGCTCAAGGATTGCTTAGAGTTTTCCCATCAAAGTATTCACTAGCTTCAATAGTGCTTAAGTTTTCTTTTTCCTTCAAATATATCCAAGTTCAGTTAGGGTGAGGAGAAACATTTTTTAAAATGTACAGTGAGAAACCGATAAAATTATTTAGTCAAAATTTTGTCAGTTTAAAGAATGAATATTCTTTAAACTGGCAACCATTCCAGCTATGTCCATCATATCTTGCTTTTGGTATTTTGATGTTTATTTAATGGCTATTTTTTTATCAGATCAGACCTTGAACTTGTTCAAGTTAATTCTTCCCCCTTTAAAATCTCATTTTTGAATTTGACTTATTTTCAAAGTTAGAGTAGAATAGAATAGAATAACAGTGTTGGAAGGTACCTTGGAGGTCTTCTAGTCCAAACCCTTCAGGCATTAAACCCTATACAATTTCAGACAATGGTTGTCCAATCTCTTCTTTAAAACTTCCAGCGTTGGAGCATTCACAGCTTCTGGATACAGGTTGTTCCACTATTTAATTGTTCTAACTGTAAGAAAATTTCTCCTTAGCTCTAGGTTACTTCTCTCATTGATTAATTTCCATCCATTGCTTCTTGTCCTGCCCTCAGGTGCTCTGGAGAATAGCTTCACTCCCTCTTCTTTGTGGCAATCCCTGAGATATTGGAACACTGCTATCATGTCACTCCTAGTCCTTTCCTTCATTAAACTAGACATGCTCAATTCCAGCAACAGTTCTTTATATGTTTTAGCCTCCAGTCTCCTAATCATCTTTGTTGCTCTTCTCTGCACTCTTTATAGAGTCTCAACATCTTTTTTACATTGTGGTGACCAAAACTGGATGCAATTTTTCAAGTGTGGCTGTACCAAGGCAAATTATCAAGTTACTGAGGTCTTCCTTGAGAAACTCAAAAGGTGGTTTCTGTAATGGATCCCAAGGGTTTCCTAAGCAGGCACCAGTTCCACAGCTCACAATATGCTTTCAGACTAACACAGTTGAATTTTATAGTTTCTGTCAAATGAGGAAAGAATCGTATCACTTCACCCTTGGATCCATCAATGTATGTAGAGCTATAATAACTTTCTGTCAGTATTTATAATATCATTTTTATATACAAGATACTGTAGCATTTTAAATTTTATAAGGTTAAAAGCAGGCATTTTCTTTCCTGGCACAATGGAGGTAGTTAACTTCTTAAATTTTGCTTAAGTTCTCAGTTTTTAATCTAAAAGTTAAACAGCTGGATTTGTCAAAAGTCCATACCTGCAAAGACAAGTAACTAAAATTTCAAATGTGTTCCATCTAAAGTCACACTTCAGCAACAACCTGGGCTAATTAGCCTTTCATCTGTACACACTATCAAAATAAGAGCTAATTTGTTCTAGTAGTCTTGTAGTCACGTCTACAAATAGCAGTTGGAGCAAAGCAATGTTAGTGTATAATTATTTCTTCCACCTCCTGCACCCTTCTGCTTGGTATATTAGCTTTTCCCTACTCAAATAAGACAATGATATGAGGCTGCTGATGACTATTTTTATAGCAATTACTTTGCATGATATAATAAGTATAGCCCACAGTGGAACTTCCTGTCAAAATATGGATCAAAATCACAATGAACTATCAAATATTTTCAGCTTGAGTGGTTACGGATATTTTTTTCCTCATGTGAATATTTTATATTTCTTGGCAGCTATGGTTTCAGTCATGTGCTCTCTATTCTTAAATCCCTTTATGTTATAGAGGCAAGGGATCCAGACAGAAGTAGGAGCAGTGGTTAATGGAAACAGAAAGCAGATGAAACAAAACTTGTTGAAGATACTGATCCCCCAGTGATCCTTCCCTGGAAAAATATGGACTTGTTCAGAGGTTCTTGGACATTCTCCAAAGTATGACAGGACTTCCCTTAAGCAGGATGAATTGAACAGCATTGGAGATTGTGTGTTTCATAGCTAATTTGTATCATCATTGCAAGCCCCATTACTTACAGTAAAGTTAAATATATAAGTACTATGGGAGAAGTAAAGCTACAAATATCCTTAGCCCAGGAACGTGTTTTGTATCTGACCCTAATATTTTTCCCTTCAGAAACAGATTAATTTTGCTCCTCATTTCTTTCTTTCTTGATGCTTCCACACTGAAGTTTCATGAGAGACCCATGAATAATTTAATTATTTGACTTAATGACTGCTTCAATCAAGAAAGGCTATCAACAATTACATATATCTTTCAAAATATAATACAATATCTATGGTATAAAGACAAAAAGTATCAAAATACGGTAAATACAATTGCCCACAAAACAATACATCTGTAACCAGTGGCATCAACTGATTATCAGAATCTCCAAATAATCTGATTTTTCATAACGTACAGACATGCTACTAATGGCCATATTTTTAGAGGTAGACTATTCCAAAGTGCAGGCACACAAGAGCAAAAGAGAAAACCAAAGTCTCCATCCTTCTTGCCTCAGGAGCTACAGGTAGAGTCTCCTAGAACCTCCAAGTTACATAGGTCAAAACTTGTTGGATGACAAGGTACTCCAATGCCAAGCCATATGGGATCTTAACGGTCATAACTAACACAGTGCATTCATATTCTACAGGTACCAAGGACCTGGAACAAAGGTGTCAATTACATATCAGCAATTATATTGCTTGGGTTCTTTTTGACCAAGTGAAACATCCTAGTGGTATTCAAAGGGTTCAGATAGATCACATTACAACAGTCCAGACAAATATTAATGAGGGTATGTAGAGCTCCAATTTCCACCAGCCAAATCTGGGAACAGCTTCCCTTTGTTCATCCAGCAGTAGTCATGAATCCCAAAGACTACCAGTTGTATATTTGCTTCTCTGGAGCAATGTCATTGCTTCAAGAGACAATGCTACATATGACAACAAACCCTGAAGAAAAACAATACCTCCATCATCAACCTGTTTCATCTCATCCAATCTCTTACAAACCCCAGACAACTGAGTCAAAAAATTAGGATTTCATCACCCACAAACAAAGCTTCAAAAAGGAAGGAAAATTCTGACTGGGAATCTCCTATTAGAAGAAGATGATTCATCTTTTTCTTATGGCAGTATCTTGACTGACCAATCCAGCTTCTGTTATTCCCTGTGGAAAAGAGCCTAAAATTCTGAGAAAAGGGAGAAGGTGGGAATCTTGCTTTTCTTTCTATCATCATTTCCTGAGTAGAAATGGGTATGCATAATAGTGGCAATATCTCATAGTTTCAGGTATGCATTGTTAGTCCATCCGTCAGCCAGAAACTTTAGGGTTTTTTTAATGCTGAACTCTTATTTGAAGCAAGCACCAAGAATAGTTTATTGCAGTTTATTTTTGAAATGAAGAACATGTCAACATCCTGTCTATGGAGATTCTCAGTAATCCAGGTCATGGTTGTCCCAAAGATGCTTTCTTTCAAGAGGCAACTGGACTTTCTTGTTTTGCTAGAACAGTGGTTCTCAACCTGTGGGTCGCGACCCCATTTGGGGTCGAACGACCATTTCATGGGGGTCGCCAAACAACGCGATCCGCCATTTTTTCCCCTTTTCCCTAGCTGTGCTACTCCCTCTTATTCTATTGGCTTTCGAAGCCAATAGAATAGACTCTCTTGAACAGAGTCTAATTCTATTGGCTTTCAAAAGCCAATAGGAATTGTCCGGGGCTGTCTCTGTCCTGCTGAGCCCGCCAAAAGCCCCAGTCTGCAAATGGTGCTGCAAGGGGAACAGTCTGCAGAGCTTCCCTCCCTGTTGAGCAACTAAAAAGTAAGTAAAAGAAGGCTGGGGGTGGGAGGTGGGAGGCCGGTGGGTGCAGGGAGGGTTGCTGGCACGCGTGGGGCCCGGCAGGTGCCTTACCTGCCTTGGGCTGGGCCAGCTGCGCCGCGCATGCGCACCACGCAGGGGGCACCGCTGCACATGCATGCCGCACAGGGGGTGCTGCCATGCATGTGCGCCATGCCCGCATGCATGCCGCGTGCTTATGACCGGGGTCGCCGCTATAAAAAGGTTGAGAACCACTGTGGTAGAAGATGTTTCGTTTTTCATCCAAGAAGCTTCTTCAGTTCAGAGTGAATGGTAGAGAATGGAAGGATTTATATTCCTTGCAGTCATGTGGTCATTACCCTCTTTCTGAGAGCCATTGAGGCCACTTGGAGGTTTATCTGTGCTCTCAGGGTCACCTCAATGCTGTAGTCTTGCAATTTTTTTTTCTGGAAATCCTTTCATATTCCTGTACCATATGAAGTATGTTCATCCCAAAGTGCATAGTTAAATGTCTACAGAGATTCTCAGTCATCCAAGTCATGGTTGTCTCAGAGGTTCTTTCTTTCAAAAGGCAACTGGACTTTCTTATTTTGCTAGAAGATGTTTCCCTTTTTATCCAAGAAGTTTCTTCAGTTCAAACTAAGTGGTGACCATTGAGTCTGAACTGAAGAAGATTCTTGGTTGAGAAGTGAAATGTTTTCTAGCAAACCAAGAAAGTCTAGTTGCCTTTTGAAAGAAAGCACCTTTGGGACATGAAAACATCTTTTTGCTTGAGGTATGTCACAAGATTAAGGAACTCTGATGCTCACCAACATATTTTTGGTCCATATGGTTATTCTTAAATATTAGAAAATTCTCTTTATTACATAGATAAGGGGAAAAATCCAAAATATGTAGATCAGAGAAACTGTATTTTATTAATTTAATATCATATTATACCAATTTAAAGATAATGTTTTAAAATTCAGTTTTTATCATGGCTCCACCTACTTTTTGAGGGTTCCGTCTTTGCTTGAAAAAGGTCATTTCACTGAGTTCCATTACCCTACGTCATATATCTCAAGTTGTTATTATTCAGTGCATGATGAGAACATGACAGAAGATAAGTAAACACACACACACACACACACACACACAAAGACATACACACATGTATGTGTGTTTGTGTTTCTGTGTGTTTATGTATCACAAGTGCCAATCTCAAGTGCCAACAAGAAATAACCTGAACTGGAAAAGCAATCTTTAAAAAATGAATAACAATTTCAGAATAGTAATTCTATTGATTTCATGGGCCTTTTACTAAATGACTTAATTCATATCAGGTGCATATATTCTTTTTTACAACATTTGCTGAGTAATATAGGGCAGAACATTCAGTGTGCAACTTGAATTGAAGTACTACACGTTTCAATAAATATACAAGTGCCCCAATTTCTCATAAACTCATAGTACTTTACTATATTCAAAATACAGTTCATGTGATTTGAAAACAGCTGTCCCTATTCAGTGAAGTCCTGATGTTGCAATGAATGTTACTGCTTTTTCCTCTACTCTTATGGTATACATTCCCCCTTTTAAAATTTACATAATAGGTTGATTATACCATAAATGCAGGAAAAAATGATCTTGACTAACAAGCAAATTGATGTTATATTTCTACATTGCCTTGAGCAGCAATATCCATTTCAGTCAAGAACGCAACTCTGAGAACAATAGGACGAATATTTTATGAATGTGAAAGTGAGTGGAAGTATCTAGAATATTTTCTCTAATCTTTCAAGTGAATTAAACTAGCCAGATGTTCTCAGTTTCAATATGAAATTGTATGTTCTTGAGCTGTATATGAATTATTATGGATGGCTTTGTACTTAAAAAATATAAAGGTCTTCAGAGCTTGCTTATAGATGTTTATACCCCAATTTTCTGCACCTTTTAAGGAGTCTGATCCAAAAGAAAAGACAATGAAAACAAATGTAAATATGAAACTACCAAGTAAAATGCATATGATTGCTCTACCATTTTTCCATATTAAAACAATAATATAGTCCATGATAAATTAATGAATGAACAGAAATTCGTTAATGAATCTATTTGGATACATTATTTTACTTTTTTTAAAAAAAAATTCCTCCACTTAACCAACAACCATTTATAATCTTTCATGATGAATTATATCCTGGATTTAGTAAAAACTGATAGTATCTTCTGTTCTTGAGTTGAATTTGAAATTCTGAATCGAATATAAAAGGAAATGCAACACCCTTTTTCTTTATGACCAACATATGAAATTCAGGATGACTCTCCCATTCATAAAGTCACAAAGCCCAAATGCTAATAGCATAAAATAGTAGAAGGTTGGGGTCTTTTTTTTTTTTTTGCTTACCTAACTGTATAAATAAATTCCTTCACGACAAGTTTGATTCCTGGAGATTACCTCGACACATTCATGTAGTTTCCTTTGAAACAATACAGTATGACTTAATCTGTAATTCTTTTTTCAGCTTTCAGACTAGCTTATTTTCCTTGAATTTTCTAAAAATATCCCATTCAGGTACTAATCTAGTCCAATATAACATCATCAAATCCACCAAGACTTATTGGGGGCTGGTCCTTTCTGGGGCTTACAATATTTAACATGGTGGCTTTCAGCCTAAGGAGATTTCTTGTATTATTTTGGTTCTTTTGAATATATACCTTTATATATAATATCTGTGCTCAGTTATGGAGGAATAAGGACATTCCTAATCTGTTTTAAAATATCAGATACTTCTCAACTCCATTCTGTCCTGCTTCACACATTCTGATATTTAACTTATTTAACTGGTCTTTTTTCTAAAAAAAAAAAAAAATAGCTGACTTCTGTTAACTGCAAAAGAATTTCAATACAGTGCACATACAAATGACTAAAAACAAGCAAGTTTTGATTTCCAAGGATTAGCCTTCCCTGCAATGCCTTTTTAAGCAATGGAACATTAATCTTTGCATCTCCAAGGTAATATATTAGAGAATAAACGGATGATGAAAGTCTTAATGAAAGTGGTCTAATCTTGTGGAATTGATGAGTGCATGGGAAATAAAGCTGTAGGTTTTATATATATGGATGGAAAAAGGCTAAAATGTATGTTGGAAAGTATGAACTGGTGTCACTTAGGTTGTTGTGGATGTGTATGAAAGTAAGCATCCATTAGTGGTGATAGCTAAAAATTATGCTGCAGTGCACAATGTTGATAGAAGTAAAAAAAAAAAAGAACCAGGTATGAAAAATTGTGTAATATCCTGAAGAAATGTGATTTGAGGTTGGAAGGGAATTATTTTAGAAGATGCTAATGGATGAATGGGACTTTTTTAAAAAAATATGAACAAGTATTTGTGCCATTTGTAGACCTAAGATTGAATGAAAATGGCAAGAGGAAAAATACATACAGTATAATAGAATAGTTGTTGTGCAAAGAAAAAAAAAACGTATAATATGTATTTAGAGAAAAATACAATTACAGAAATGAAAGCAGTGAATGAAAGAGTATGAATACAATGGAAGCCCCATAGTTTTCAAGAATTGTTCATAAATATAAAAAGATTAGAGAAGAATAGATTTAGATATATTTCCTTTTATGTTTTTTTTAACTAATGAATTTTATTTTATTGACTTACTATTACTCCTTTTCTGCATTTCGCATAATACTGTTTAGGCCAAAAGGAATAGTGTGATGGGTATGTATGTTTATATATAGAAAAGGATTAGAAAAGGCTTCCATCATGAATAGACCAGTTCCAAGGAAATTTCATATGCAGTGTTTGCTATTTTGAGAAGAGCTTCCAAATGTGTAATGAAAAGTGAAATCTATTTTTTTATTGTCTTGCTCTTTCTTAGCATACAGCTTTCATTACTATTAGAAGCACTACTGCTGCAATTATTCTGATTTTTTTTCACTGCAATGTCTCTATCCTTCAGGGTTGGGGTTAGTTTGTCATTGCCTTCTTCCCTAAAATTAATTAATATATGATTAATTTATATTATACTAACCAAGCTCACTGTTGATTTTTATCTACCCTTAAGTACTTTACTTTTTGCCAGTTGTAAGTTCACTACACATGCAAGTTGACATTACTTTTGTTTTCTTTTATTTAACATGAAACTATATTTTTTTTCACTTTTGTAATTTATTTTCTTCTGTTAAAATGCTGTTGTCTATATTAATGTTTCATTTTGTAATTTTGATTTCATCTGATTATCTCTTCTAATCTGACCACTGTTACATTTTTTGTGCAAATTAAATAGATATAGGGACAATATACTCTCCAGTCTTGCTCCACTCTTTATTCTGAACCATTCTATTTTTCCAAATTTGATTTATAGTAGCTTTTTACTCATTATACAAATTCACCAAAAGAATAATCTTGTGTTCTGAAAAAATTAAGGACAAATGCATATAAAGTCAAAATTGAGAAGACAGCAACAGACAGTAAGTGCCGCCTATGCAAAGAAGCTGAAGAAACAGTGGACCACCTGGTAAGCTGTTGCAAGAAGATTGCACAGATTGACTACAAGCAGCGGCATGACAAAGTAGCAACAATGGTGCATTGGAAGATCTGCAAAAAATATCATTTGCCTGTAAGCAAAAACTGGTGGGATCATAAAATAGGGAAAGTCATAGAAAATGATAAAATTAAACTGCTCTGGGACTTCAGAATTCAAACAGACAAGCACCTGCAACATAACACCCCAGACTTAACAATTGTCGATAAGAAAGACAAAAAAAGTCTGGATAGTGGACGTGGCAGTGCCTGGAGACAGCAGAATAGACGAGAAAAAACTGGAGAAGATAACAAAATACAAAGATCTACAAATAGAAATAGAAAGACTGTGGCAAAAGCAAGCAAGGGTAGTACCAATAGTAATAGGCTCCTTGGGTGCAATCCCAAAACAACTGGAGCACCACTTGAACACCATTGGCACTGACAAATTCGCTATTAGTCAATTGCAAAAGGCGACCTTACTAGGAACTGCTTCCATCCTGCGACAATACCTGTAATACCATCAAACATCCACATCTGCCTATCCCAGGTCCTGGGTAAGGACTTGATAGGTAGACAAAATGCCAAATTCAGTCTGAACATCTGGCTGACTATGCGATGATTAATAATAATAAAAATAATAATAATAGTAATAATAATAGTAATAATAATATACTATTAAGTCTCTGTCAATTCTTAGCAATCAGATAAATAGAAAACCATTTTATTCTATGTTCTGGCAAAATCTACAGATCTTCCTATAGTCAATGAAGTGAAGCATATTTATTTCTTCTCTTCATTATTCATCTTATAATAACTATCCAGTCTCAGGCTTCTCTACCTTTTCTGAAACCTACCTGTTGTTTTGGCATTTCTTTTTCCATGTATGGATCTATCTTTCTTTGTTACAATGGTAAGCTAGACTTTGCTTGCATGAAGAATTGGTGCAATACTTCAGTAATTTTGACAATTGTCTTGCATCTCTTTTATTCAAGATAAGGATTTTTTTTTAATTTCTAGACAACATAATGTTCTTTGGTCCTCTTGATTAACAGAGCTATTCAGTGTTGGAATTCAAATAATTTAACAACCCGTTCTCAGAACAGAACCCTTTAAGAGCTTTTCTGCTCATTATTAGTTGTGCTCTGTATAGCTATACAGGAAAAAGTTCCAGAGCCACAACCCCAGCTAATACCCCTCGCCTCCTTTCCCTAAACCTAACCCTAGCCCTAACCCATTCCCACATGCACCAATCAGGAACTAAAGAGATAAAGCATCTATTCCTGAAATTACCTCTGAGAAGCACCACCTACTTTTCGCCTGAGTAACGTGATCGAAGGCTCTGTGTCTCCATTTGGTTTCCATTGCTCCTCTCTTGAACTTTTAGGGAGGGTTTTTTCCCCACCTGGAAGAAAGTTGAATGAAAAACAGATATGTTCCGGAAAACACAGATTTATCATAACTGGTTTGCTGAACTCAACAAAATAATTAGGTATTGGTTCTGCCGAACCGTGCGAACTGGCTGAATCCCACCACTGGAGCTGTCACAACCCAAGAAGCATGCATTCTCTGTTTCAGTGTCTGTTCTTTGAAACTATATCTTCTTTGAGATGCATGTGATTCTCACTCTGATGATATCCAGAAATCTTTAAACATTTGTTCATTTTGCCAGATTTTGGTTATGGCATCCCTATTGGTTGTATATTTGTGGCATATGGAGTGAGGTTTATTTGGATGTGCACAATGTTTTCTTTCATGAATATTGTTTTTCCTATTTTTTAATATAAGGAGCCCACAATCATTCTTGTTTTATGTGGCCTTCTGAATAAGTAAGTCAGTAAATAAATATTGTCTAACATAGCACTTTAACTTATCCCCTGCAGGGAAGCATGTTCAGGCAACACCTATCTAAGAAGTGACAGCAGAGTTGAAATCCAATGGGGTATCTATATCTCTTTTAAACGTGGATTATAAGATATTTGTAAAAATTTTGGTAAATAGGCTTATGAGGGTGGTGCATCATCTTGTGCATAAAGATCAATCAGGGTTTATAACAGGAAGGTATATGAAAAACAATGTTAGACAAATTATTAATCTATTAGAATACTTAGATAAGAACAACCAAGTTCCTGCAGGGCTCATATTTTTAGATGCTGAAAAAGCATTTGACCAATTGAATTGGCATTTTATGCTAAGAGTAATGGAAGAAATGAATTTTGGTGAAAACATATTACAAGCCCTTAAGGTAATATATCAAAAACAAACAGCACAACTTATTGTTAATGGAGGTCTTTCGGAGGTTTTCACAATAGAGAAAGGTACTAGACAGGGGTGTCCTTTATCGCCATTGTTGTTTGTTTTAACATTGGAAATATTATTGATCAAAATTCGAGAGTCTCAGGAAATTAAAGGAATATATGTTAATAAAAAAGAATATAAGTTAAGAGCTTTTGCGGATGACTTGGTTGTTACTTTGTCGCAACCTGATTATTCTGTAGTAAACTTATTACAGTTGATTCATCATTATGGCTTGGTCTCGGGTTTCAAGATTAATGTAAATAAGACCAAAATTTTACCTAAAAATATGTCTAGTCAGGAGAAGCAGATTTTGACTAACCTGACGGGTTTTGAGATTGTTAATAAGGTAAAATATTTGGGGGTGATGTTGTCTGTTTCTAATGTAAAATTATTTAAAAATAATTATGAAAGGTTGTGGGTCAGGGTACAGAAGGACTTGAAGAACTGGGAAAAGTTGCAATTATCCCTCATGGGAAGAATTGCAGTGATAAAAATGAATATTTTACCCAAGTTTCTTTTTCTGTTTCAAATGTTACCAATTTTGAAAAATGAGATTAATTTAAATGAGTGGCAGAAGGGTCTTAATAAATTTATCTGGGCAGGGAAAAAGCCAAGGGTTAAGTTTAAAATTATGCAAGACTTCCGTGAGAGGGGTGGACTTAAGGTACCAAATTTGAAATTATATTATGATGCGGTGGTTTTAACACTAATCAGTGATTGGGTAAATTTGACAAACTCTGAGATACTTTATCTAGAGGGATGGGACTTACTTTATGGGTGGCATGCCTATTTAATATTCAATAAAAAAATGGATTGGACTTTTAAATCTCATATCTTAAGAATCTCTTTACTTAGGATTTGGAGAAAATATTATAAAAGTGATTTCAAAGTACCATTATGGGCTATACCTTGGCATGCGATAGAAGCAATAAAAAGAGGGGTTAAAATGGATATGGTGTCTTACAGACAGTTACTTAAATGGGATGGACAAAACTGGCAATTAAAATCACGGGAAGAGTTAGCACAAGAAAACTTTATTTATTCTTGGTTCCAATATAGGCAATTATTAGACAGATGGAAGATGGATTGTAAGGTGGGTTTTCTTAGAGAAGATGAAAATCTTATTAAGCAAGTGAAGGATTCAAGACAAACCCACATTAAGAGAATTTATGCGGTTTTAGTTGAATTGGATTCAGAAACGGAACTAATTAAAGATTGTATGATAAGATGGGCGCAGAATTTTGGTGAGCCAGTTTCATTGGACACCTGGGAAAAAATTTGGGTGAGAAATGTCAAATTTACACAAGCACAGAATTTAAGGGAGAATTTTTATAAAATGTTTTATAGATGGCACCTTGATCCACAAAAAATGTCTTATATGTACCCTGACGTGCAACCCAAATGTTGGAGATGTGGTTATAAGGAGGCTTCCTATTATCATATTTGGTGGTCATGCAGAGAGATAAAAGCATTTTGGATCAAAGTATGGTGGAATATCCAGAGAATTTTTAGAAGGAGGGTAAAATTTACTCCGCAATTATTTTTGTTAGGTATTGTTACAGATTGTGATACAAAGGAGGTTGTATTGATGTTAAATTTGATTACAGCCGCTAGGCTGTTAGTAGGACAATATTGGAAGAAGGAATCCTTGCCTACATTGCAGGAATGGTTTCATAAAGTAGCTTATCTGGCGGAAATGGCAAAGATTTCGGCTTTCTTAAAGCAACAAACGCAAGAGAAGTTTCTTGCTGTTTGGGATAAATGGATAAAATTTATACAATTTAGATTGGGTATACAAAAATATTATATAGTTTTTTCATAAGTTTTATTTTTATATATATTATAGATAATCTTTTTATATATATAAATATAAAGTTCTTAATTTAATTTTTATTTTTACTTTTTAAGCCTATATTCTGCTCTGGGAAGCTCAGGGGGGGGGAAGGGAGGGGGGGGTTTTGGGAGGGGTGGGGTTTTTTTTTTTTTATATATGTATTGTTTAGTTTTATTTTTTTGTATATGTTGTCTCTTGTTTTGTATTCTTTTTTCTTTTTTGTAAAATTTATAAAACTTTTAATAAAAAAAAAAAAAAAGAAGTGACAGCAGAAACTATTTCTGTTGGGAAATAGCAAGCAAGATATCTCAAGAACAAGGAAGAGAAATGGTGCCTAGAACAGTTATAGATACATAAAAGTAAGTAGAAAGGAAATATTTTGCATAAATGTATATGTAATACATAATTTGAGTCTTAGAAATAAGTAATAATATTGAAACTATTATGGGTGGTTTACTGTAGGTGGCTTGACAACAGAAATATTTGCTCTACAGTTCACAGAGCTGCTACTATAGAGGACTGAGAAATAATTCAATCTGACCTCATTAAAGCTATACTTTGAGTTCCACAATGTGTCATTGTACATTTTATGCTTGGAATCAGGACTAGTCACTGTTGAAGTTTATCCAAGTCTGTGCCAATTCAAATTCTGGTTAAAACTGCTTCCTATGGAGACATCTTTGGCATCCCCAATCCTTGATGATAATTTTGTAGCCTTCTGGAAGATAGATATGCTTGCATACCAAGATGTGATGGCCCCTAAGACCAATATTTAGTTTCATGGGGTTTCAGAGAGTCAATTTTAAATTAAAACAATGGATTCTTGATTTCCAGAAAGATTGGAATACCTCTCATATTGAAAAAGTGGTTTATTTGCTTTTCCCCTACCATTATCTTTCAAACAATTTGGCCGTTCTGCATAAACTGTGCTTCTTGGCAAAAGTTAATGCTTTGCTTCCCATGATTTGAGAAGGGATTTATAGGAGCATTCCATCATAAAAGAATCTTTACCCCTGCCCAGGAGAGAGTTACTGACTGAATTCATCAAGTTCTACTGTAATATTACACTTTGTGTTTTGACTTAATGATTCCTCTGCTTATTAACCATTACAGTAGGTCAGAGATGAATGTAACCTTTCTACTAATTGGCTTGTCATCTGAGATTTCTAGAAAAGTTTGATAAATTCTGCTCAATTGCTATTACTGCATAGAATCTTGTACTTTAGCTTTGATTTTCTAATCTAGAAATAGAATAGTCTGGAATAGTCTTCACCATGACTGAAATTTAATTTATAATTATATATTTGATTCTTTTCTCGAATCTGTTGTTAAATGAAACATAAAGTCAAGTATTTGGATTTTTTTCTGACCAAAATTCATTATCTTGTTGACAACTTTAAAGCTCAACTATCATTTTAAACATAGAGTTCAACTTGTATGAACATCTTGCTATAGTTTTCATTCCAAATCTACATTTAACCTTCATGATTATTATAATCCCACTTATAGATACTGCATTTAATGAATTGGGATTAATTTGTGAGAAGAAATAATTGACACTAGCATAATTTAAATAGAATATATTTAGAGATTCAGCTATTGGACCAGGATTTGGGATTATAATTAAATCGGCTGATAAGGGAGAGCAACAGTTGATAATGAATGGACAGCATTATGACAAAGAACTGTGCAAAGTTATTGAAATTTCATATATGCAGAGTGCAAGTGATGCCAGCAGAACTATATAGAAAGAAATCAATATCTTATTGAAAGAACTGTTAGCAAAGGGATTTATAACATCAAGTATTTAACATTTTCTATAGTACAATAATCCAGGTATTACAGTGTTCCACATACTTTCAGCAATTAGTAAAGGACTGATATCATCCCCAGGGAGTCTGTAGTCTCAACCAGCACATCTGTATTAGAATGTATTTCTCAGTATGAGCAAATTCATATTAAAAACCTTTACCTCATATGTATGGAGTTATATAAGTGTGCTAATCTTTAATAAAGCAGAGGCATTAAAATACATTAAAGAAGTACAATAACTAGTCATCTTAGGTTTTTACACTTCCCATATTCCATAAGGGAAGATATTGGAGATAATTGAGAATACATTAAATCAGCAAATTGATTCTGAACATCCACCCACTCTTTGCAAAAGTACATTTCTATGGAATTATTTCTCATTTAGCAGGGTTTTTTTTAATGACAAAACCATGGAATTGTGATAGATAATTCTATGGAATTATAAGTAGCAAAATTATGCATAGTACTTTTTGAAGAACCATTTGCTTTTTAATATGTGATCAACATCTAGGTAATATTAAGAGTGGTTGAGACTACAGAGATGTTATTTTGTTATCTGGGATGATAGTGGTAATAAAGCTATGGGATTTGGGCTGCAAAGACATGAGATTTTCTATTTCTCTTCTGCCATCTACTGATAAATCTGATTTCTACCCACACAAGAGAGCCCTAATTAATAATGTCTGCCATCTTTTTAGTATGGCTTAGCTGAAGGAAACTAAACATCAGATTTCATAGAAATTCTAGAAACACCAAACTATATTTTCTAAATATAATTAGAACTGCAAGAAAATTACCATGACCTCCACTTCCTACAGTAGCAAGTATTTTTAAAAGCACAGCAAGAAATTAGCTTCAATTGGAAAAAGTATAGATTTGTTCAAAGGTAGTATGTGTATGTGTGTGGGTGAGTGTCAACTAGTATTTTCATACAAGAGAACGGAATTATTGATGCCTTATTATATAATGACACTAGAATAGTAAATAAAGAAAAAGGAAACTGGAGCACTGGGATTGGAAATATCTTTTGGCAATTTTCTTTAGGATATATTCTTCCTTCTTAATTTAATGTTTCAAACTGCCTTCTTAAGTTGATCCTGCTATGCGGAACCATGTGTGATATTTGGGGACTTTCACCTTAAGTGATTGGTGAAAAAAATGAATCAATGCACCAGTATACTACTATTATAACAACAACCAGAGGAAAAGTAAGCAACTCAGCAAATTATTATTCTGAGCAGGTTTCAAACCAAGGATATTCAGAACATCAAGCAAATATTCTAGCCATCAAGAAAGACCTATAACAGGATGGCCAAAAGAGACCATCTTGAGGAAAAGTTGGGAGAATAAAGACACGGTAAACCAACTGAGTTTCAGATCTAACGGGCTTGAGATCCCAACCTAGAAAACACTTCATTTAAAAAGGAACATATTCTTTTCAGTCTGCTTTTGTTTTATCTGCATCAAAACTCAGAACAGAAAGCTGCCATCCAGCTTAGCTAGATGAAAATAAGAACTGAACGCTTGATAAAGAATGCTTAAAGCAGAGCCCACAGAGAAACTACAGCTAGATGCACAGGACGGGGTTAGAACAGTACCTAGAACTTATTGCAACTTGGGCTGTAGGACAAGTAGGGGTCTAGGTGTTATAGGTCATGCTAAGAACACCTGACTAGAATGACTTGCATATGTGCTATTCCATGCTGAATAGCATTACTTATACATATCCATGCTGTATTGATATGAAATTTGTAACCAATCATTGAATTACTGTTTTGAATTTTCTGTATCCTGAGGTATAAAAATAGAATGTTAGTCTTGCTCAGTGATCCTCCCAGCTCCCTTGAGCCCCTTTGTTCCTGATCAGAAATAAACCAACAGATTTCAACTTTCCTCAACCCTGCATTATTGATTGGCCCCTGCATTAGGTAAATGAACCACAGATTGGCTCTTGGCCATCAGATCCAGAACAAAGCAATGCACAGAAGGCAATCAGACTGTCAGTACAAGCCCACAAATACTATTTCCAGCTGAGAGGAAGAAAAAAAAATTATGGGTGGAATTTGCATTCACAGTGGGCATCAGGTACATAGAAGATGACAATGTTCATTCCTGCTATTCAGAATCTATTGCTAGCCTGTACTCACGACTGAGCAACTCAGCAATGCAGATATCATCTTATCCTCTGGAACATTTCCTTATTAAATTTATTTGCTGCCCATCTCACTGTCCAGTAAATAACAACATTGTGTATTGGTTGGTATAAGTAACCAGCTCATGAGGTTCCAAATTCACTGCTATCCTTTCTTGAGGCACAGATTTAATGCTAAGGAATTTTGGCATGCACTCTACAGCTGAAGACTTCAGTAATTAGTTGGGGACTGCTTATGAGCCACATTTAGACCAACCGGAGCTGGCAGTCTGAATTATACAAGTTGTTCAGAAGGCCTAGCACCACCTTTCATCACAGGCCTGTTTTTTCCATCTCACCATCATGAAGCAAAGGTCACACAGTTATATGGATGTGTTTATATAGCATTGTTCGCTGGGCTCCTAAGCAATCTTTGCAACTATTATTTTAAAACAGAAGTTGTGGTAGGTTTGAAAGCTGGTTTCCCTGAGACTGTTCAGTAGGACTCTTTCTGGGTTTGTTTGTTTTTTAAATTTGCCCTTAAACTGTCCAGCTAGAGGAAGTTTCTAAGAGTTCAGTCTCCTTTCTTTCTCCCTGACTATTTTGCAGATCCCACCTGTTTCTGGACTGGATCTCTTTTTTTGTCCATCTGATCCAGTTTCTTTCTCTCCCCTCTTGGTGCTCTTTTGGCTTTTGATCTTTTCTCAAATGTTTTACTGAATAATTTCTTTTGCTGGTGAAATTTGCTAGCAGCCAGTCTCTTTTTCATAAGCTGAACCAGCTAACTTTATCCTTTCACATATCCAAAGTGCTCTCTGTTAGCTGAAAAGAGTGGATTCTCTGCTTGGCAGGATCCTGCAGGATGAAAAAAAACTGAGGATTCATCATAAGTAGTCTATTTCTCCTCTTTCAGAAAGAAAAAAAGCCTATCAGCTTTTTCTGCTATTTATCTTTTTTTTTTCCTCCTTTTCTTTCTCCCTTGCCCACAGTTCCACAGCCTTTTGTACTTTTCCCAATTCTTGAGTTTTTAAGTCAAATTTATTCCCTTTTATTTTTGAGGGACAACAGTCCCCCTTTCTTGGGTATCTAGTTCTAATACCCTAACTGCTGTCTAATTATTTTGTCTTCAATGACAGCATCTCACATTCATCCGAATCCTCTATATCAGGGGTCCCCAACCCCCGGTCCATGGACCAGTACCAGGCCGCGGCATGCCAGCAACCGGTCCACATAAACAAGCACAGCCCCATTTTCAGGATGCAGGCAGCACACAAAACTACGCACTCTCCAGTCCATGGAAAAACCTTTCTCCATGGAACCGGCCCCTGGTGCCCAAAAGGTAGGGGACCTCTGCTCTATATGCTTTCTATGAATGCCCCTCTATGAGTGGAATAGCAGCACTGCTGCTACCTGGTGTAGAGTAGGGATGGCAGGTTGTCTGTCTGTCTGTGTAGCTATCTACGGTACCTATCTAGATATTTAGCATCTAGCTATCTTCAGTCTAATTTTTAGAAAGGTACTCTTGGTTTACAATCAATTAATGACTCATTCATTGTATCAGTGTAACATCATGAGCACTTAGTGCAGTGTGCATTGCATATCAAAGTGGTTATAAGTGGCAGAGATTTTTGATTTCAAAATACTGCTTTAGGCTTCGTTAGCTCCCTTGGGAAAGACCAAAGGCATGATAACTGATTTAATGAGCCATTCACAGTTTCGCTGTGTAGAGCAGCAAAAATAAACGAATGGAATGCATTACATTTATAACCCCTTCCCCAGAGTGTCCTCTTTTTTAAAGCTAAACTATTGTAACCCTAATTTCAATAACATGGATTGATAAATTACATCATACATATCACAGCAGAAGTCTATAACAGGTGCTATGGAAATCTGATCAGTTTTAAGCTGCTGATTTACAAGTCAAGAAGACACTTGCATTTAATTAAAGTTTCTATTGCTTTATTAATTTACATGAGAGCAATTTCTGATAACAAAGTTGTATTCAACTATTACCTCTTTTTGAAGCTACTGCAGACCTGAGATGGGATCAGAATATTATTATCTAATCCACTAATTGTCACTATGCTTTCAACCTTTTAAAGACAATACTACCTTTTCTGTCACAGCACATGGGACGTGACTCTAATATTCATAGTAATGGTAATACAAGTAGTCCTCGACTTACAACAGTTCATTTAGTGATTGTTACAATGGCACTGAAAACAGTGACCATTTTTCACACTTCTCCATGGTCACATGATCATAATTCAGATGCTTGGCAACTGATTCATATTTATGATGACTGCAATATTCCAGGGTCATGTGATCACCTTTTGCGACTTTCTCATAAGCAAAGTCAATGGGAAAACCAGATTCATTTAACAGATTACTAACTTAGCAACTGCAATGATTCACTTAACAACTGTGGCAAGAAAAGTTGTAAAATGGGACAAAATTTACTTAAGAAATGTCTCACTTAGCAACAGAAATTTTGGGCTCCATTGTGGTCTTAAGTCAAGGACTACCTGTACAGACACTCACCTACTATTAACTTCTTACATTCCAACAGGCTATCTTTAAATCTGTTTGTTTCACAAATCCCCAAGCATAAGAAATATGCAAAATGCATTTCTTTCCCTACGTGGGTGGCAGTCAATTGGGCTTTGGGTGTTGGCAAAAGGGAGCATGGGGGGGGGGGAGAGTGGGAGAGTGTTGGAGGCAGTTGGTTTCTGGCATGCCATATACATACTGTTGTGCGCTGGAAGCTGGCTCTTTCTTGCCTTCACAACTTCCTTTCCCACCTTTTCCCACATAGGTTTCACTGGGCCCATCAAGTTTTGCTGTGATGCTGACACTTGTGTGACTGAGAACTTTCCTGCACCTGGCCACCACTCCAGCCAAGAGAGTCCCAGGGGTCTGGAAAGGATGAGAGAGAGTTGGTTTCAGTATCCTGCATATGAATGTGGGGCACCAAAGGCTGGCTCTTTTCTGTGTCTCATTTTCTGGATGCGAACATGTTTCTTTGTATTAACAAAAGTTTGCAACTTGAAAATTCATTAGTAGAATAAAGTCTGTAATTAAAAAAAAAGATGAATATGATAGGTTCTGAAATTTCCAGTTGATTTTATGCTTGCTCTAACATTATTAAGCTCCCCACACATGCACATATACAAAATGTTTAGTCAGGTAAAGACAATTCCACAAATGAGCAACTACCCAGAGCCTTCTAACCTTTCAATTTGTGACTTTTCTGTCTATTTTATGTAACTATTAGTGCTTCTAGGCAGTTCTTCAAACATGTAAAAATAAAAACAAATTGTTCTCATTAAGGCTATTGAAAAGTTAGTAGTTTCAATTGCAAAAAAAAAAACACTATTAAGAAATAATCTATTGAAAATGAGGAAAGATCTGAAAAAATCTTTAGTAGAATTTTCCCAAAACTAGTGATATCTGTGAAGAAGAACCAATTGTGATTACTACTAGAAGTTTAAATGATGTTAGAGTAGTTGTTAAACAACTATACTAAAGAATTGCTTATATAACAGAGATCTGAATAGGAGACTTGTCAAAAGCATTCCTCTCCCCATCATCTTCCCAAAAAACTTTATCTAAAATATAGAAAAGAACACTTTGATAATCCTGAAATGTGTTTGAACAATTTGCTTTCAATTGATGAAATGTGAATTGAGTCGATTGGCCACAGCCAAACAAAATACATTTGGAAAAGTGCCAACTGATAAGTACAATGGTGGCTGTATTAGGTTTTGGGATTGTATGGCAGTCAATATCACAGGAACTATTGACCAGGTTAAAGGAAGAATGGATCTAATTAAATATAGTAAGATCATAGAAGTTAGCCCAACATACAGGACCCCAAAATCACAAACTAAATCTATTTCATAACAGATTTTGTAGTCAACACTTAGCCAATATTTGGTGATTGAGTTAAGTGGCCAGTATATACAACTGAAACAACCAAGAAATACTAGTTTTGTAGAAGCTAGACTGAACAGGTAGGTAGATAGGTAGATTCACATTTCAGAGGAAGACAATGGCAAACCACTTCAGTTGTTTCCAAAAGTATTATATGACCGGGTCTATGAAATCATTAGCACTCTAACCTGACTTGCAGGAGGAATGCCATTGTTATTTTTCTCAGCCTCCCAGTCTCTAGATATATGACCCAAATTCTTGCTTAGCACCTCTTTTTAGCATATACATAGCTGATAAATCTCATCCAAACTTGTTTGGGTCAAAAAGTTATCAGATGAACTGGATTAACTGATGTGTGGCTTTTCTTGGGTATTTACATTCAGATTGGCCTATGGTCCATGGTGATAACATGCACTGGTATACCCACATAGTAAAATAGATGATTAACTTCAAATATATTTGAAAATTTCACTTAAATCACACAATTTTTTAAAAAAACTGAAAACACCAAAGAGTCCTTTTTGATTTAAATGAATGGTGGCTGCAGTGGTTTCGAGTCCTCCTTTACAATTATTGAATTTGACAGGTAAAAATCTCTGCAGAGCAGCCTGACGTGTTCTACTATTTTCTTTCTTTTGAGTATATATCAGCAATTGAATTAGACATAATTTTTCCAAACTTGTATGTTGATTGGAACAACACTGTTCAAACAAGATTTTAAAAAAGCCTGTTAAAAATAATGCTGACTTCATTTCCCATTTCCCTCTTCTCAAGCTAGAAATTATTTGGACAGGAAGTGGTGGTTTATCATATCTAACATAATAATTACTAAGCCCAAAAAAGTAAAAATAAAAAATAACAGCAATAAAGTATGGCAACTTTTGCTTGTCAAGATTAGGGTTATCAGCAAATTATAACTCTGCTGTGCTTAGTGAACCAAGACATTGCTTAGGTTAGGAGTCTTCAAACATGGCCCTTTTATGACTTGTGGACTTCAACTCCCAGAATTCCTCAGCCAGACACCCCTGGCTTAGTTATAGCCAGCAATGGTTTATCAAGAGTTTAATCACCAGCCAATAGCAATCATCTGAATAACAATCCAGCAATCAGGGATTCATCGTCTACTTGCATCCAGGGAAAGCAGGCACAAGAGAGAAATGGTTAAAGGACTTCTAAGGTCAAAAAGAATGAAATATGAATAATGCCAGAGGCACACATGGACTATAACAGATGTTTCCTTCTGATTGGGAAGGCTCCATGAATCCCCAAGTATCAAGCTACATGTTGTCCCATTCGGGTTTCATTCAGAAACACTTAGGTGAGTTAGATCATGAAATACAAATACTACTCAGTGTGATTTCAGACAGGACCACAGGCAGTGGTGGGATTCAGCTGGTTCGCACCACTTCAGCAGAACCGGTAACTAATTTTTTGTTGCCCAGGCCCAGAATGGACTTCCAGAAGCAGTATCCACACAGAGAACCAGTGTTCACATATTTGAATCCCACCACTGACCACAAGCAAGACCAACCTTTTTAATCCCAGCCTTCTTTCTAGTTGGATCTCAGTGTCATTGGATGCTCAAAGGTATGTCAGAGCCTTCTTTGGAACAGTGCTTAAGAAAGCACACTTTTCACACCCATATCCTTCCTTGATTGAGGGGAGATAGGAAAAAACACAATTATAGCAGCTACTTGGTAAAGCACAAACTGAAGACACTTTATTTGTCTACCTTTATATTCAAAGCAGATAGAATATAGAGGAGAAACATACACCATGGGCAAATGATTGCACTCTTGAACTATCTCCAGTAACAAGCTTTAGCTTTTTCATTCTCATTCTTGTAACATTTCCAGATTTGTAATGCAAAATATATACCTTCTTTCTTTCACTTTTTTTCAGGGTCCAGTTTTCCCATCTGTACTTCACCATTGAAAAGGCCATTGATCCTTGCTGTCATTTTTAACTCACTCATCTCAAAGTGACAGATTTTCAGTTGACAGAAATGGTGTATTATTGATAAGCTGCCACCAATGAAAGCTTTTGACAGCTTTGTCAAAAGTAAGTTTGGCGCTAACTGACATCTTACTTAGCCTGGCCACTAATGTAAGTGTATATTTTAAACTTAATTTGTTTCATTTGCATAACACTTTTGATAGAGCTCAGAATTACTTAAGCTTTTATGTGTACTGTTATATCATCAGAATATTTCATTGTATTTTTAGCTGCTGGTTTACATATTGTTATTGCATACTTTACTCTAAGGTATAGTGGAGAATATATATAATTTGTGGTTGAAATATAGTGATCTTGGTGTTTGCTGAGCTTGGTGTCTTCAAGACAGACCAGACTGAAACAAAATTGACATAGGCTAATATTACTTTTAATGGAACGGAATGGAATGGAATCTCACAGGTGTGAATATGCTTCCATCATCCATCCTTTTAATTTTGTGTGCACTAGAGATGGGCTCATTCCTTTTTCCCTTTATTCTTGCATATCTTTCATTGCCAATCTAGTTTTGACACAAGGGATTTGTGCTGATTTTTTAAAGTGCCTGTTTTCCGCAGGGTTGTGGAATTTATATACCTGGCTTGCTTGTGGCTTATTATTATGACTTAGACTGTTCCTGATTTTTGTGTTGTTCTCAGTTATCTACTTGTTGATTGCAGGATGTGTGATAAGGAAGAATATGCCCTTTCCTTTTGGGCTCTTGCTTTCTGAATGTTTTGTAGAACAGGTTTATCAGCTCTATAGAATGCCAAGCTTCTAGAGACTGACTTAAAATATCCCAGCTGAATATAGTTACCATGTGACCTAGTGACTGAAGAATTATTGAAGAATATTTTTAACATTCATGTAATATTTTAAAATGTTTGTTTGATATTCTTTGTATAAAAAGAAAGTCTATATCTGACTTTAATTTCTGTGGAAAGGTAGCATAGATTTTGTCTAATTATGCTAGGAGATATTATTATTATTATTATTATTATTATTATTATTATTGATGATGATGATGATAATAAAGTTGGAAGGGACATTGGAGGTCATCTAGTCCAACCCCCTGCTCAGGCAGGAAACCCTATACTATTTCAGACAAATGGCTGTCCAGTCTCTTCTTAAAAACATTCACTGCTTCCGGAGGCAGGTTGTTCCATTGGTTAATTGTTCTAATTGTCAGGAAGTTTCTCCATAGTTCTAGGTTGCTTCTCTCCTTGATTAGTTTCCATCCGTTGCTTCTTGTCCTGTAATTAGCCATTTTTCTTTAAACTTACTTTCATTCAATTAAATAATATTTATTAGTAGAAGGCTTTCTTCAGGCAGACAGACAACCTCACATAACTATGTTTATGCAATTGCTTAAAGCTTTTCAGAATAATTTTACAAAGTATACACTATATATATATTCAACAATGTGATTAATTCTAAAGCACATTTTACATGGTTGTAAAAAGTAAAGTTTAAGATTCATATTTTAATTTGTATTTCTTTGTATTTGCCTTAATAAATGAGGTGCTTATTTCATATGAAATATGTTTTCAAAAACACATTTCTAACAGTTACAACAAGAGGAAAAAAACTTCAATGTTTTTGTTCTCTAAGAGATAAACAAAATGGCCCTACTTTTATAAATTTAGTCAATTTTAAGGTCATTTCCTTCATAATTTCTATTGCCTATACAGCCTTTTCAAACTATTCTTAGAGAAATGTGCAAAAGCTATTTCATCATATTTCTCAATGGAGGGAGAAATTCTACATTCTCTGCAGTGGTGGCTGAAGCAGATAGTGTATTTTCTTTTTTTTAGAAAAGATTTTTTTTCTCTATATGCATAGCAGGGACATCTATATACTTAGCATTGTGGATCTTTTTTCAGATTTTCATAACTGCACCTTCAATTCGCTGTAGGATGATTGGCAGTAGCATAGTGCAAACTGTGATGATGCCAGAATAAGAATATGCATATAATTACATCATCCCACAAATGTCTGCCTTATGAATTTGTACATCAATTCCAACACAGGTCGCATCATTTGAAGGATGATGTTATATGTAGGTCATCATTTGTCCTCCTGCATAGTCTCATAAAAATAATAGTTGGTAATATGACAGTACTCATACCCTTAATACTACACATTATGCTCTCTGCAGGGATTGCCTTTGAACACACCCAAATTCCAGTTAGTACAAAATATCTTGTTCTACATGCTAACTGGGAGTTGTCACTATAAAAGAATTTCAAATTCAAATTAAAGCGGTGGTTTCCCCCTAAATATAGTTTGATCACTAGATTCGTACTGTACAGGTAATTTGGCCTTGAATGAGAATTTATGATCCATTTGCTTTTTGACTATCTATTTTCCGAAGTCTCCAACAACAACATTTTAAAGCACCAATATTCTCCTTATCCTGCTTTCACTTCTAGATAGCATTAAAGAGAAAACTATTGCATGCAGGAATTTGAACTTTGTTGGTATAGACACATCTTGGTGTCTGAATATCTTTCCCAAGGTTTTCACTGCATCCTAATCAAGTTCTAATCTGCAGCATATTTCCTAATGACAAATTCCTGTTTTTTTTTAAATGTATTTATTTACAAAAAGTTTAAAGCCAGACAGTAGCCAAAGCTATCTAAGTGGTATAAAATAAAATACCATAAAAGCATCAGAGAAGAGAATAATTACACAACATCAAGTAAAATATAAAATAAAACCACTATATAAACTAGGCAGCAGCAGAGCAGTTATTGAAACAACTAAAACAGTATGAATTAAAATACACTTAACAGCCAACTTAAAAGTCTGTGAAAATAGAAAGATCTTAACCTGGCATCAAAATGATGCTCACGTGTTTGCAAGTCAAGCCTCATTAGGGAAAGAATTCCATACATCGTGTGTTATCAAAGAAAAAAACTCTTTCTCTTATAGTAGCCCATCTCACTTCTTTTGGTGAAGCAGCCTGGAGGAGGGCATCTTTAAATAATCTTAAAATCCAGGTAAATTCATATGAAAGAAGTACATATGGCTCCTTTTCTGCTGATTGCCAATCCTAAAGGGCAAAAGTTGTCCACTACTTAATATCTTCATTTTCATTAAGGCTTGTTGCTGTGCCTGCTTTCATTAGTTTTATATTTAATCTTAATCCCATTTTTCACTTTATTTCATTGTGTTCTTTGATTTTCATTACTATAGCCTGCAAATGAACATCATCAGCATAGTGCAATTGTTGTTATTTCTTTCTCTAATTTTAAAACCATATTCATTTTCTTCCAATCCGTGTACCCTTACTATATATTCGGACTATAGCTTGCATAATAAAGGAAACTATACAGCCTTGTCACTCTTTCATCTTTGTTTGATCTTCATTGAATCAGTTATAATCTGTGCATTGGCATCCTTTAATATACCAATTTGAGGCTAAAACGTCTTTCTGAGTTGAGAGATTTTTGGAAAATTTTTATTCCCCCCTCCTTGTGTTTGGATCTGTCTGTTTCCATTTTCCATATTTTTACAAATGTTGTCATATAGTTTCTTGTCTTTTCTAAATGCTCTCTGAAATGGTTAAGTTTGTTCATGATATCTTTGTCTTTCTTGGCTTTGCTTTCTACAGACCATGGCTTATGCAGAGAAGAAGAATGTGAAGTCTTCCAGATGCTGCTGAATTACTTTTTGCAGCTTTCTCAACCAGCATAGCTAATCCTGAAGGATTACAAGAGTCAACATCATCTGGAGAGTAATGAGTTTGATACCTTGGCATAATGGAATAGTGCTTGATTTATTAGGGGATTTGTAGGAATTTATTGTTGTAGAATCGCCTTATAAATGCAGGCATTCCTATAGCTATCACCTTATTCCACTTCTTTTTAGTAGGCAAAGATTGTTGCTGATGTCCTTGAAAAAGAGAAGGCATTTTAAGAACCACTTTCATTGGAAAGATACTGAAAGCAATTTCATAGTTCAGATGATTCAGAAACTCCTCTGATTCTTCTTCTCCTAAGGGCAAATTACACAGGGCTAAAATTAAGGAGATAAAAATGCATGCATACAACTTGACCTCCAATGATACCATCCTTTCAAAGTTCAACCTTCCCACATTCAAAAAAGAGGTCAGATATCAATTCTACTTGCATTCACTTGAGCTGAACCCTCCAAATAATCAAGAAATCTGATAAGCTCAAAGGAAATGCATATAATTTATTCTAGTTCTCAGAGTTGAAATTAAAATAAAAGTATTTAAATAAAGCGTTTAAGAGATGAACTGGAAAACTGTAACAGCTAGAGTTAAATTTCAGAAATGGTTCAGAGATCTCAGTGTTAAATTCAGAATCTTAGATGCAGTATCAGTAAAACAGTAAGGAGGAACTGACTCTCTAAATGCTAACCTTATGCAGCTCATCCATTTGTAAATGTCAGGTAAGAAAACTGCATATTTATAACACTGATAACAATCCTTACTGGAAGTCCTTTAGTGATATTTGTTTCTTTTTCTACAAAATGACAATGTATCTAATGTACACCATTATCCCATTGCTTGTTTACTGAAAATTAATTTGCCATGTGTCTTGACTTACTCATTGATACCATCATCACAAGCAAAGCTAGGCAATTGTCTAATTAACTCACTATTTGACTGCTATCGTGGCAGTCAGATTAAATACAAAAGGAAATTATTTTAAAGTATATATATATGGGATTTATTTGAAGCTACTTTTTGCATTTTAAGAGATACAAGCTAGGATACAAATAATCTCCTTTGGTAGATTTATCAGCTTGATGATCCCTAAGACCACTCAGACAACCATTTTAGTGCCTCCTGTTCCTTGTATTGTGGTTAATTTTTATAGCAAATGTCTGTGCTAAAGGTGGTATATGCATGCTGTGTGCCTGCAGAAAAAAACAAGGCTAGGAATTTAAAAGCTGAAATGTTATACCTAAAAGTTAAGGAAAACATATACACATCTCTAATCAGACCACCAAGACAAGTTGAACATTCTGTGTGCAATTTGGAATATTTATATTGAATTTTAAGCTGGGATCTGAAGATGCTAAGCAGAATCAGATCTAGTTAGTATCTAAACTGAAGACTATCAGGAAATCCTAGGATAGAATGTGCTAGATAAGGAAGTCAAAATAACAACAACAACAATAATGGTAAAGTTGGAAGGGATCTTGGAGGTCATCTAGTCCAACCCCCTGCTCAGGTAGGAAACCCTATACCATTTCGGACAAATGGCTGTCCAATCTCTTCTTAAAAACCTCCAGTGTTGGAGCATTCACTGCTTCTGGAGGCAGATTGTTCCACTGGTTAATTGTTCTAACTGTCAGGAAGTTTCTCCTTAGTTCTAGGCTGCTTCTCTCCTTGATTAGTTTCCACCTGTTGCTTCTTGTTCTGTCTTCAGGCGCCTTGGAAAATAGCTTGACACCCTCTTCTTTGTGGCAGTCCCTGAGATATTGGAATACTGCTATCATGTCCCCCCTCGTCCTTCTCTTCATTAAACTAGACATACCCAATTCCAGCAGCCATTCTGGAAGAAGGTAGTGGCAAACTACTTCTATGTAATTATCAAGAAAACTACATGGATATATTTATTAAGTAGCCAGGAGTTGTGCTGGGCTCACTGGACACCATATATGATTGCCTTTTTAAAATCTTAAGCAAATGAAGCCAAGCTTCTAAGGGACTGCCTCTCTTATTTTGATCCTGTCCTTTCAAGAGTTTCCCATCCTTATGCTACATCGTTCCCAAGCTAGGAGAAAAAAAAATACTCTGTTGGCTCTTACATTTAGAAAATCTGAAAAGATCTCTCTCTCTTTAAATTGATGTTTAAATAAATTTTGCATCACATTTCAGTGCTATTTTAATCTACGTTTCTAACTTTATATATTCTTTGCTGTTGTTGTTTTTAAATGTTAGCTGCCTTGAGTCCTCACTTGGGTGGAAGGCTGAGTACAAATCAATTTTTTTAAAAAAGGAAGCAAAAATAAACTTATAAATTGTCCAACTGTTAAATGTTTGATAAGGACTTCATATATTATTCCAATTAGTACAAAGCTTAGTGAGTGACAACATCTATTACATTGTTTACATTGGATCACTCAAAATCTGAACCCATCTATAAATCTGCTGTTCAAAACTAAAGTAATGTTAACTTTAGTGGTCATTATTCTTTATTTACTTCTTTCTACATGTAATTGTTGAAATACTCATTAAAGCCATTTTTGTTCATAATTCCAGATTTTGTATTATTTATTTTGAGAACTGTGTTCTATTATATATTTGTATTTCTTGTTAAAACACAATTTGTATGAAAAATCTTACTAAGTAAATTATTATTTTTTAAAAAATGAGATTTTAATTGGGAGGGATTTTTTTTAAAATAAGAACCTATATTTAAATACATAATGTCAGTCTTTATCAAATTAATCTCTTTGGACTTCCCTGAAAAGTTTCTCACATATCCTGGCTCATTGTCAGTTAAAATCAGTGCCATAACAGAATTTTATATTTTTCAATTTACATCTGTTTAAAGTGCTATGCGCTTCCTGCCAACTTCTCAGATCAACTGATGTACTTTTTTCTATGCAATCATAGAAACTTTGTTTTAAACTTTTCCATAAAAATTGACTTTCTTTTGCTGTCTTTGAGAAGCACAAAATAATTCACTTTCATGATCCACAAAGAGAACTGGAAAGATGTCTTTGATAAGGAAAGATTGAAATAGTCCCTAATTCCATGAAGGATCTGGGGATGACATTTCATCTAATTTGGGGAGGTGGAATTATTTTAAGGTTTTATAAAGCTTGCCATGGTGTTAAATGGGAAAGCAAGTATCAATGGCTAGAAAAAAGGAGAAGAAAATAAGAATCTGATTTTGACTGATATCTTAATGCTGTGATTTCCCTCTTACAAAACAAGCAAAAATCTTTAGTGTAAATCAGGGGTCTTCAAATTTGGCCCTTTTATGACTTGTGGACTTCAACTCCCAGAATTCCTCAGCCAGACAAACTGGCTGAGGAATTCTGGGAGTTGAAGTCCACAAGTCATAAAAGGGTCAAACTTGAAGACCTCTGGTGTAAGTCATGTGAAGCAGCTACGTATGGTGCTCTGCTGGCTATTTAGCAGCTCCCTCATTCTACAGTTTTAAATAGCAGTAAACAATGAAGTGTCTCAAGCATTTGATGTACTGGCTATTTTTAAAAATAAGAATGAAAATGTTATACTTATAGGAGACATGGGATCTTCTTGCATAATGCAGTTGGTAAATATGGATTATCTATGATCTGATTCAAAGAGATCAATAGATGCAAGACAACATATTTTGACAACTAGAATCCCTGGAGATAATATAACCTTTGGGTTATCAATGAATATGCCCATATCAGTTTTTTCAGAATAAGAAAAAGTGCTCAAGACTTTTTGAAAGCTGCAATTATAGGTTTTGCTACCATGCAAGAACCACAGTTGTATTATTTTCCATGCAGGTTTTTCAGAAAATGTTGTGAATATCATAAGACACAAACAGTGAAAGATCACACAGAAACAAGTTATTAATAAAACAGATATGGTAAAAAGCAAAAGAGGATTTGGACAGGAAGACTTTACCGATGCAAAAGTTTTTCTTGCTTTTTTAAAAAAGGCTTCACTAATCATGAATCCTATCATGAATCCTATCATCAGCTTCAGCCTGCTGATTTAGTTTAAGATTCCTGCTGAGCACCCAGAATCAGAAATGAAACATGCATGAGCATTACCAGCTTGTACCATGATTCATTTGCAACGCATTATTTTAGAACGGTTCTTAAAAAGTATAAACAAACTGGAGTCATACATCAGAATAAAGAAGATGGAGAGAAGGGGGTAATTCTAAAATAGGAAGTCTGGGATACTAACCCTTTTTTTCCCTTAAGACTCTGATTGCCCAAAGGTTGATTTAGGCCTTTTATGCATGAGCTAGCAGAGAGGAGTTGATTCACCTGATACCAACATAAAGCAAAAACTTAAACAAATCCTTATCACGATTCATTGGAATAATTTGCATGCAAACTGTATTCCAAATACTAGTTGCACTGAACTTGAAAGCCTCTTAGTGAAATGACTATCAACAATTAAAAAATATATACATTTGAAGGAATGAGAGAGTGTGTGTGTGGGGGGGGGAAAAAATCATTTACAATGCACTAGCATTTTCCTCAGATGCTAATTAAATTTATCTGAAACACCTGAGATATAATTAAGAAGAAAAGAACAAATACTTCAGTTTTGCATATAGTATTTGGGAAGTAACTTACATGACCAAATGCACATTGCTTAAAAATGGGTATGTGTAAACCAAAGAAAAGTTATTGAAAGTTATTAGCATGCATGAAAAACAAATATCTGAGGCAGTTTATGTAGATTGGTGATTTACAATTGACTAAAAGTGGGCTGTATTTCATTATATAAGTAATTAATTGATAAATATGTTGGATGTATGTTGATAGACACAGTTATAGTTAGGTGACTTCTTTATTTAATTTCTATAGCCACCCATCTCAGCCTAATGATTCTGGGGGGTGAAAAATTCTAAAACAATTTTAAAAATGCAAAAAAAAACCAACAAAAAAAACAACATAATAACAGAGTTGGAAGGAACCTTGGAGGTTTTCCAGTACAACCCCCTACTCAGACTGGAAACCCTATACCATTTCAGACAAATGGTTGTCTAATCTCTTCTTTTAAACTTCCAGTGTTGGAGCATTCACAACTTCTGGAGGCAAGTTGTGCCACTGATTAATTGTTCTAACTGTCCTTAGTTCTAGGTTGCCTCTCTCCCTGATTAGCTTCCATCTATTGCCTCTTGTCCTGCCCTCAGGTGCTTTGGAGAATAGCTTGATTCCCTCTTCTTTGTGGCAATCCCTGAGATATTGGAATCTGCTATCATCCAATATCTCGTCCTTCTTTTCATTAAACTAGACATATCCTATTCCAGCAACCGCTCCTTATATGTTTAGCCTCCAGTCCCCTAATCATTTTTGTTGCTCTTCTCTGCACTCTTTCTAAAGTCTCAACATCTTTTTTACAGCATGGCGACCAAAACTGGATGCAGTATTCCAAGTGTGGCCTTACCAAGGCATTGCAGAGTGGTATTAACACTTCTCGTGATCAAAAATAATTAGTTACTTCTTGACTTATAACCAATCACTTAGTAAAAGTTACAGTCACATGATCACATTTTGGGTGCTTAACAGTCAGCCCATGTTTACAGCCATTTGCAATGCCCCACAGTTCTGTGACTGTGATTTACAATATTTTTTGCTAGAAACTGGAGTTTACTTTCAGTTTTCAGCAAAAAAAAAAAAGCCCTTTGCAGACGTATGGCATTTGCTTAGTGATATGGTGCTCGCTTAATGACCACCACGTTGACTTAACAACTGCTGCATTTGCTTAACAGCAGCCACAAAAAGTGTTATAAAATTGAGTTGATCACATGGGTGCCTTAACTTACAACTAGCATGACATACTGTACAACAGAAATTCCAGGCTCCATTACAGCTGTAAATCAAATAATACTTGTATAAGCAACATGAGCTTGTCATGATGTTTGTAAGAAGTAACAACTGGAGAAAAATCCCCATCTTGAATGGGAATCTTGTGGATTCTCAAGAAGTATTTGACAGCCATTCTGGACACAAAATATCTTGTTTAACTATAATCTTAGTTTGATAATTCTAATCCTTATTTAGCTGGAACACTTTAATGAAAAGCCATTAACTAATTTTTACCATTTGTGCTTACCAACCTGAAACACTGGGTTTCAATTAATATGATGTCAAAAAATGTTCCAGCACAAAATAGCACAAACATGTTTTATTTATGAAATGTTTTAAACATTATTTAGTTTCTTACAACAGCTTTTTAAAACTCTTCTTTACACCTTTCTCTGTGCCTCTGAATTTCCATGGCTATCACATTTCCCAATCTGAAAAAGTTCAGTGAGAAAGTTCCTTTAAGCTTTATTTTTTTTTTCTTAGGAAGTGTGGAAAGCCAAAGCCAAAGAGGCTCCATTAAATAAATAAAAAATTATATGCTATTCAACCATGCTCCTCAGCTATTTATAATTAAAGTGGAAAAAAACCTTTAGAACGCATGTTTCTCCTTCAAAAAATTGTCAAAATGTATTTCCATCAAACTGAATGAAAATTGGAGGGTATTTCTATGTACAGAAGATTTTTTTTTCAGGAAAACATAAACATATATTTATTAAACTAAATACAACCTAAATTTTTCCTTACTTTCATGCTGCTTCGTGCATTCTGTACAAAAATGGAAAAGCATGAAAAATTCATTCCCTTATCATTAACTGTTCGTGCTGCTCCCATCATTAAGTGTTCATCATGTAATATTTTGAAAATTATGGATTTTCTCTTACTCTTAATACTTCATGAGGATGTTTGGTGGAAGTAATTAAAATGATAACTGAAAATAAAATTGTCCTAGTTTTCCCTGTTTATGTGAAAAGATTTGATTTGATCTCATATATAATAAATATATGAAAGTAAATATGTATTTTATAAGAATATATAGTGCTGCCTTAGGCATAATGATAAGAGGGGAGACCTGGCCAGACATTCTCCCTCAGCCCAAAGAGGCAAGCAATGGCAAATCACTTCTGAAGAACTTTAACAAGAAAACTGCAGGGACTTTTCCAGGCAGTCACCAAAAGTCAAAGCTGAAGGCAAAAGGAAATACATATATATAGATTGTTCCCTTTGTTATAATATGCTATAATTAGATTTCAGTGATGTGGGAAATTAGTTAATTTCATTTTCCCTTAGCTTTTCTTCCATCTAATTGCAGACATGATTTTTTCCCATAACCGCACTGATCTAAAAATTGGGGGGTGGAAATGAAATATTTTATCAAATTTTGTATAAATGTTCCTACTGTAAATAGGAAATTAAAAATATTTTAAAGAATTTTTTTCAAACAATATTTTGTAATATATTTTTGTAAAGTGCCTTATAAAGCATAACTAGAAACATTTCATTCTTCTACTGTATATATATTTTTATAGCCACCATTTCTTGAAAAGACTATATCAGAACATGCACATTTAACATGCACATTTTTAAGATTCATGGAATATGAGTTTGTTATTAGTTCAAATTAAAAATTAAAAAAAATATTTAATATTTAGGATATAATATAGGCAAAGAAATGGTGTGGATAGAGAGAGAAAAACCCAATATTTCTACGGAAATATTCCACGAGTTAATGGTAAGGAAAAAAAAAATCCTTTAAATACTTATTTGCCTTCCCTTATGGTGTCATTGTGAAATTATTTGATTGGTTTCATTTTGTTTGGTGCATCATTAAAATACAGAAGAATTTTAATTGCCACATGGAACCAGGCTGGGCAGCTACATGATCTCTTGCCAACATTTGTAATTAGTTTTTGTGTGAGTCAACTATGTATTATTTTCAAGGGCAAGTGAAAAATTTAAATTGTGCTGTTGTGTGGCCTATGAATGTAAGTATTTTGAGGGAGTTGTACATGAGAGGCTATTTTTGTTGCTATGCTCCACAGTTCCTTGAAAGCATGTATTCTAGAATTCCAGTTTTTAAACATATGGCAGAAGGAGACAAAAAAACAACAGCAACAAGCAAACAAAAAACAAATGAAGGTTAGAGTGTATCTCTCTAAAGCAGCTGAGAATGAAAGCAGCTGCCTTTCCTCTTCAATATTCTTCCTGAAATATGAGACAGTGGGATGCTCCAGATGTGTTAGCATTATTGCATTCCCTCACACAACTGTTGCCAGAAATGGTGGCATTTTGACAAAGACAGAGAGAGAGAGAGAGAGAGAGAGAGAGAGGGAGGCAAACTGCCACTGTCGTCTTTATGAACTTAACTGTAACACTGTGTCAGGAAATATGAGGTAAATTAATTGAAAAGGAGCCATTGTCATTAAAGGCAGAAAAGACAGTTTCTATGTGCCCAGTTAGCATATAGCTAAAAGCAGGGGAGATGTCTGTATAAAGGTCACCAGCTGCATTTGTCGCTGGGACAACTCACCAAGAATCCCCATTGATGAAGCCTGTACAGGAATTGACTTCATGTCAGGTAAATACTGTAGAATACTAGGAGCCATCGGTGAGCCAGTCATTAGCCATGTCAAACACTAACACTTTTCTGGTAGTGAAGCTTTGCATGAGAGACTTATTTATTTATTAGTGAGAATGATTTAGGCCTAAAAATGGAAAGATATATTAATTCACACAAGAATAGTTGGAGAAATGGATGGAACTAGCGGACGTGGCCAAATTAACTGCTTTAATTAAAGAGAAGAATGCATCTAAATTTCTTCCTATCTGGAAACAGTTTCTAGATTTTGTGCTGGAGATAGAAAAACAAATGAAACTTTGATTTTGGGATTTACTGATTGGATGAGGTTTTTTTTTTACTGTTGTTGTTGTTGTAGAAATGACCAGTATATATTGAGTATGTAAAGTTAAAAGTTGTAATTCTATTGCACCAAAAAGAGTTGGAGGTTACTGTTTTTTTCTCTTTTTATTTTTCTCTTTATCACTTCTCTTTTTCCCTTTTTTCCCTTTCCCCCTTTACCTCTATTTTCAGTTTCATTTGTATTGCATTAAAAAAAAAAATCCTCTTTTTTCATTTTTTTTCTCCTTCACAATGGAACATTCAGTCTAAACCTTGTCATGGCTGCAGTTCATTGAGTTCCTCAATACCAGGATTTTGCATATATTTTCACAGGTTCTATTGGGAGACTCTGTTCAGGCTTGTAATACAATATGTGAAGTTGTAGATGATTTATTGTACAAAACAAGAACAACAAAACCAAATAATATTCATATATTCATATTATGCCACTGTCTTTGGCCTAGCTAAAGTTTCCCCATTTTATCTTTACGAGAATTTTTTGTCTCCTCCGCCGCCTCTGTCTTCTCTTCTTTCCCATCACCACCATCACCTCCTTCTCCTCCTCATCATCATCAAATAATGTTTCCACTTATTTATAAAACACTTCACAATTTGTATTAAGTTATGTCTAACTATGGAACCAGGAGCAATATTATGGGAGCAATAAATTGTAGCTATGGTTTGGTGGTTGAAAAGAGAGCAAGTGACATTGTACAAGAGCAGCCCTCCCATTTGGACCAGCCATGTCCTGTCAAGTTGAACATTGTATTTGATTCATGTTTTAAAAATCAAAACATATACAAAACCTTATATATTTCTTTTCATTCTCAGAACAGCTAATTCTCACTTAAAGGAAAAAAAGGAAATTGGGAGAATGCAAAATAGAAAGTTTGATTCAGAGAGATGAAAGTTTGCTATGTATTACTGCATTTTCAATCATGTTAGTAATGTTAAATTATTTTTGCCCCTAATGATGAGAAGGCTCATAAAAATGGGCTTTTATATATCTGTCCTAGGGTAATATTTGTAGATGATGTGAAGGGAAAAAATTTTTTATATAAAATTTAAGAAAATTTAGGGGATTGGACTACTTGATGGCATTTAGAAGGTGACCAAAGGGTTTTCATTCTTTGTTTATATGTAAAGAGCACAGCATTTTTTTTCCTTAAGAAATTCCTTCAATCTCAATGCTTTCTCTGATCCCCAGGTGATCATATACATTCACATTGAATAGATTAAAGCATGTGAGGTGTAAATTAAAATATTATTTACATGTAAAAAGTGCAGTGTCTTGGTTCTTGGCAGATTTTTAATTGAAAAAGAAGCAATTAAGTTGGACTTCACATGGTGTTCTTGTGAAGGCAAAAAAACCCACACAAACGTACTCTCCTCAGAGTTGGCAGTCAAATTATTTCACATTTGTGCCTGCCAACTTTTTTCTCTAAAGTTTCACTTCATCTTAGCAGCCATGTGACAAACAGATTGGTTTTTGTAGAGAAGAGTTGAACAGGTTTAATTTGGTTGACAAATTTGGTTGACAAAGATGGATGACAATTTTATTGATGAATGTGTTTCAATAATTGCTGATTACAATATATTTGTGGGACTGCCTTCTCCCATGAACATCTACCATCTCACAGGCTCCCATAGGAAGGGTAAACTATATGTTTTCTCTTTTAAATCTTGTAATGTTAGGAAATCTAGGTAGCATGTCTTTCCAGTGGTTGTCCCTGTGCTTTGGAGCACACAACAATTGTGGCCTTGATATACAACAGGCTCCAACTTGACTAATGTTTAAGAAAGCCATTAAAACCTGTGTTTCCTCCCTCTGGCATCTGTTGAATGGAGATCCTTGTTTGTATTTGTATCATTGCATGGTACATTTTGCATTTTTATTGTTGTTGTTGTTGCATGCCATCCAGAATCACATTGGTTGAGCCAGATGGTCTTTAAATCTAGTTAATAAATAAACAATCCATCATAAACAAATGTGTGTGTGGATGTGGGAAAATCCTAATTTAAAAATAAAATATTAAAGCATGAATGTGGGAAAGCAATTGACTGACAATGGTCCCCTTCTGGCATCTGTCCTATCAGTGGCCAATCAGGAACAAGAGGGTTACACTAATGGATTCTGTAAGATTCCACCATGAATTCATAATAGAGGAGTGAAATGAAAGCCAAAATTCAGACAGGAAAACTTATTCTCTGTATATGGGTTTCTGTGCCAGACTTTGAATAATGCACTTTTTATCATCTGCAGACTTGAGGATAATAAATAGATTTTGAAAGATGCCATATTATGTAGGTCATTTTAAAATTTAAAATATGTCTATAACTGGTACCAACCATATTTTGATCTAAAAGTATAGTTAAATGAATAGATTTTCGAGTTTAGTTCCTTTGTATTGACCCATATATAATCACTTATTTAATACAAAGGAATTTGTGTGTCTTAGTGATTTTGAGTAGAAGAGAGGTGTTAAAGAATTTCATGACAGACTTTGAAATGGCATAAATGCTTGTATCAAAGTCTACTAAGATTCCTCATAACATGCTCACAAATGTGCTTTTAAAATGATATTCCTTACTAGACTATATTAATTATATTTTAGACGACCTTAAACAGGAGAATTTACATCCAAAAATGCCTATTTTTTTTTAAAAAAACCCACACCTCTCACTAAATACTATGTAAATTAGAAGAAGCAATAAATTCTCCATTACAAGATTCTCTAAATATAAACAATCATGCTTCCTTAAAAATGGACTAGAATCAGTGGTGGGATTCAAAGGTGTGAACAACCAGTTCTCTGTGTGGATGCCACTTCCGGAAGTCCATTCTGGGCCTGGGCAACAAAAAATTAGCTACCGGTTTGGGCGAAGTGGTGCAAACTGGTTGAATCCCACCACTGACTAGAATTCTGCCCTTATAATATGAATAGTAAAATGGGCTAGTTTCATATTGGTGCATTTATTACTATATGAGAGTTGAGATGGTCAGAAGTGACTTTCTTCTGGTGCTAAATGACAAATCAGATAAAATGGTCAATACCATCCCTTCTATTGAAATCTTTACTCTGAAATGCTGAATTGTGTTGCATGGAAGCAATGGTTCAATGTGGCTTGATTTCATAATGAAATCAACCATTCGTATCATTCATGTCATAATTTGGAAGATTCAAGTTCCCTACATTTTCCAAGTAAATCTTACCAAGGATGACAGGCTGATCTTACTTTCAAGACCTAACTGGGCACTGAATGTCCCTTACCAGGTTTCACATGTGGCATTGCTCATGAAGCTAGGACTGGTATGGAGCATAACTATTGCCATCCCAGATGCCTTGATGACTTTCATGGGCACTGCTCTGTAGATAGCTAGTTATGAGATTCTGTTTGTGAAGTTAGGCTGTAGGGATCTCAGGAGATTGGTACTTATATATCAGCCTTTCTGCTGCACCGTATCTTTTCTGCCTGAGATATTTCTTTCTCTCCTAAACCAAATGATTACAAAATAAGACTGGTGAGAATGGGGTGAGGTACCTAATCATCAGGGATTCAGCATTTATTCTGCTCCAGGGGAATCTTATCAAATATTTAGCAGACCATTCAGATCCATTATAACTACATTGTTCTTTGGAAACCTGTATCCATCTGGGAGAAAAATAGCTGTTTTATATATACATATCAAATAAACATATATTGCATTGTTGCTTTTAGGTAAAGCTACCAGTTTAATGATAGGGAAAATAATATTAGAAAACATTGTTTGTGTCACAGAAACCATAGTCATGACAGACATGTAGTCTTATGATAAGCGTGCACGATGAGCCTTTATTTACACTGCATAGAAGACTGAGATATTTTAAGGCAATTTCAAAGGCAAAAACCTACTTTTAATCCTACTGGAATACTGAAAAGGAGTTGTGCTGCACAAGAGTTTATCTAGGATTTGTAAGATATTCAGAAAAAAAAGCCTAACCTTGTTCATGAATAATTTTTAAAAGCCAAGGAAATTTTTTAAAAATACCAGTACTCCTATCACAAAAAGCAGAAAAATTTTGAACAATGGTAGAATATAACTGAATGATTGAGTGTTGAACAGAATGAGTTCAAGACTTTTTTTTTACTTGCAACAACTGAAAAATTGAATGAGTGAATTCAACCTACACTGTTTTAAGATTTCATAAGTTGAAAAACGACCTTCAAGTTACATATAAATAGAGCCAGAATACATTTCTTCATTCATACAATAAATATTAGGGAGCTGATTTAGTGTAGTGGTTAAGGTATCAAGCTAGAAACTGGGTGGCTGTGAATTCTAGTCCTGTCTTGGGCACAAAGCCAGCTGGATAATTTTGGGTCAGTCACTCTCCCTCCAACCTAAGAAATAGGCAATGGCAAACCCTTTCTGAAAAGCCTTGCCAAGAAAACTGCAGAAACCTGTCTAAGCAGTTGCCCAGGATTCGATGCTGACTTCAAGGCACAAATATTCAATAACAGATGTTGAATCTGCTTAATTCTGCATATATTTAGTATATGTATAAAAATGAATGATAGCATTAACATTGAATGTATTTGTCCATTAAAACAGATCATTGCAGAAATAAATATTTAAATATTTAAATTGTTGGGGTACATATCAACCTCAGATGTCTCCTTTATCTAATTTGTATTTATCAAATTTATTGGCTGCCCATCTTACCACAGGGTAACTCTGGAGGCTTACAATGTTAAAAGATAAAACTATGTAAATGCTACAGAAATACAAAATACAAAATCCAATAGCTAAAAGATGGGGGAGGGATGTAGTAGGATGGGATGGAGAAGTTGGGATTTGATATTAATCTATCAATTACCTCCAACATGAAGCTCCTCCTTTGGAGCCTGAAGGCCAAATATGGCTCTTTTAGGCTTGCATATTTTCCAATGAGACAAGCTGAGACAGGAAGATCATTTTATTACAATTTATCAGAATATTCAAACAAAAGGGATTCCTCTCATTAAAATGAACCCGATCTTTAGCTTACAACAACTTCTATGGTTAGCATAACAAAGAAAAATCCAAGAGAAAAGTTGATTGGACAGGATAAAAGTAACTTCCCCTTTGCATAGGAAATCAGTTACATGTGGTCAAGCACGTTATACATTTGCATCCCATAATATCACACATGTTCATTAAAATGAGGTCTGACATCAGAAGAGGCATAAATTGTAAGGAAAAGGGTTGTTTAGAGTTCATTAAAGAGATAAACCAGACCCCAATTTGTATTAACAAACTTTTTCTTACCTTCAGATAATCTTTGGCCTGTTTATCTTTTCAGTTTAGGAATGTTAAAAGCTATTCCTAAATTCCTGTCTGTACTGTACCTGAACAGAGAAAATAATCAATCTGAAGATTTATCTTTTCAATTTAGGCATGTTAAAAACTATCTAATCAATCCATATAACTATCCTACATTCCAAACTGTAATGAACCAACATTATTTTAAAAGAGAGAAAATACATAAATTAAAATACAAAGTAACTGTGTTAGTTAACAAAACTCATGTCATTTGCCCCTCCAGCCCCATGCTAACTGGTAGAGCCAGGTCTTTAGGCTCGTGGAAGGTCAGAAGGATTGGAGCAGACCTCACACTGGGAGGCAAGATGTTCCAGAGGGCAGGCACAATGGCAGAGAAGGGCTTTCTCCTGGACCCCACCAGCTGGAATTCCCTAGCTGATAGGGCCCACAGCATGACTCCTCTGCCGGCATGGGTGGGGCAGGCCAATCCCAGTGGGATGAGTTGGTTCCTTAAGTAACCTGGCCCTTTGTAAGTGCAGAAATATTATTGATGTTTCTGCCACCTAGAGGTGTTTGTAGCAAATGAAGTCCACAGCTATAGATCTTCTACCAATAATTTTATCTTTGGTGATCTTAACAGAAAATAAGAATGGGTATTTTTTAAGTTAAAACATTTATGAAAAAGCACTTAAGTGAAAGGAAAAAATGTTTTAGTACAAATTCCACCAAATCATACCCAGAAGTGTTGACATGACATAGTTAAACATTAATGAAAAGTGTCTACCCCTTACTGATTATATCTTGAGAGCGCTGCATGAGTAATATTAAAAACACAACTCTGATTGCACTTTAATCTCCAATAAAGACTTAGGGAAATGAGCAGAAGTTCCAAAATGGGGAATACCTGATGTTCAGCTGTTAGATACACTGAATTATTTTTTGTTCTAGTTCCTGGAGTAAATTCACTGCATGTTAAACAGAAATAGCATAAGTAAATAAAAAGCAGGGCAATATAATACATCAATTTGGATCTGCAAGCTTACCGAATTTGTGCTTCAGAGCATCAGGAACAGCATATAGATATGCATTAATTTGCACAAATCCATAAATACTGAGATCAAAGCTCCACATGCATAAATGATAAAATACTTGTCAATTTCAGAAGGCAAGATCATATTAATCAAATCTCTAAAGCAACAAGATCCCGCCTAAACTATTCAGTTACTAATGCCTTCTCTTTAGTATACAATAAATATTTATGCCATCCATTTTATTTAAAAAGAAAATCGTCCTCATTTTTATGAAACATAGAGGGCAAACAATGTAGCTCAGAAGAAAGACATGCAAGTTGTCTCCGTTCAAGCAAAAATACTAGAAAAAGGAATTCACTTGGAAAAACACTGCCTTTAAAGAGGTATTTCAAGGTTAAAAGCAAAATTATAAAATATTCATAACTTGGTCCTAGTCTGGCATTCCTACTTTTTTTCATCTTCTTCATATAATCACTGCAAACTTCCAAAACAGGGAACATAATGCCTTGTTAAATCATTTGCATTTATTTTCAAGTATGCTCTCAAAATATTTATTCTACACTCCAAATGCTTTCTGATTGCAGGCCTAGATAGGGGATGAAGTAATTTTTTGCTATTCATTGTTCAACAGAGAAAGTCAGAGTTGCTAGTTTTTTTCCAAGCACTGTACATTTTTCTTTCATTGTGATGAGGTGCAGTGACTCAGTTCTTAATCAGAGAGTACAGAAGGTTGAAAATACATTGAACAGCTTTTTTTACCCATTTTAATCGGAATAGGAAGGTTGAATATGAAGGTTGAAGGCTGATGGTTGAATACATTCCTTCTACAATTGCCTGACAAATTCATATCCTGTTCCTTCATTGATCAACCACGTACATATGGCAATTTCCATGGAAAAGTGTGATTCATAATTAAAAAAACCCACTGGGGGCCTAGATTTTTATATAAAACTTGCAAAAAGCATTTGCAATACTGCACTATCATTTTTATGCATGATCTGAATGAGCTTTTCTTTACTATCTCACAACATTACTCCCACTTTCATATTAGAGTGTATTTACATTATAGCTTTTTTGTTTTTATAACAAGTCCATGCTCAGGACTCTCTCAAACAGTTGTTGCACTTGTAGCTTAGAGTATATGTTTGCTACAAAGTGTTTGTAAGAGATCATTCCTTTTAGTGAAGTAAAATGTCCAGAATTTTCTAGGGAGAGGGAATTATAGTTAAATAAGTATTCATAATTTGTCTTAGTCTTTGCAAATCAGCTTATATTCCACATTTGGGGATGCACTATTTTTTCATGTGAATATCAAAATGACAAACTTGTGCCTTGTTTCATATTGGGATGAAAGCAGCAAGGATAATAGATTCATTATAGGACATTAACCCTGCCAATTTGCTTTAGGAATCTCACAACAATAAGGTTTTCATGATATTTATTAAATTTCTCTTTTCAATATGGTTTTGTTGCTTCTGATCATAGATTTAGTTTGATTTCAGGAAGACTGACATGATTGGTTGACAAACGTGAGATGAGCACTTACTTTCAGCAACTATTGACTTCTTTTGGGTATGGCTTGGAAAAAGACAGTTATTTTGTCCTTGTGTGGTGGTGTTTGCTGATCCCTGAATTAATTTTTTTAAACTATTTTTAAAATTTGGTTCAATACACAGAAATTTTAAATATTGGGAGAATAGAAAAACATTCTACTGTTGAGTCATCTTATGATCACAAGAATTATATTTTAAAACAGAGGAAAGAAAACTGGATGTCAAAAATATTATGTAAATTGCCAAGAAAAATAGAGAAGCCAAAGCCAAGAAGGAACTTGAGTGTTCAGAGAACTGTTGGAGGAGATGAGATGTAGTGTTACAACATCTAATTCCAAGAAGACTGACATTGGCAAGCTTGATTCCTCCTGAGAATGACCATCTCAAGGCAGTGGTGGGATTCATATATGTGAACAACCAGTTCTCAGTGTGGATGACACTTCTGGAAGTCCATTCTGGGCCTGGGCAACAAAAAATTAGCTACCGATTCTGCCGAAGTGGTGTGAACTGGCTGAATCCCACCACTGTCTCAAGGATACTATTCTGTGCAAAATTAATACCTTCTGATTGTGGCTAATGAAAAAAATGCATTACCTTGCCATTGTGTTGTGTTATAGATTTGTTCTTCATTGGACTGAGTGA